>NC_064646.1:235753328-237059828 GCF_023864345.2 Schistocerca serialis cubense
TATGTCACGTGCAGAGAAGGTGAAATAATGTCGTTCATAGCGGGACTGCTGATCTTTGTCGAGGTGGAAGTGTTATGAAACCAGTAACTGGAGCGTTGAGTGCTGCTAGCCCATCTGGTAGACGTAGTGATCACCAGTCAGTGCTGGGTAATACAGGTGATATTCAATGCATGGGAGATGCATAACGAGGTGAGAAGATTATAAAGAGTGCTCGACAAATTGCGTCAGGGAAAGGAGAGGCACGGTAATTCAAAGGAAGTACTGGGGAATGTGAGAGAGTACCTAGAGTGTACGAGATATTAAAGAGTGACCCAGCCACTTGATATTATTCCACATATGCGAAGGAAGAGTGGCTGGATCGATGCTGGATGTCAGATTATGATAACAATATTTGGCACTGCTGATGAGGAAGTCATTCGAAAGGTGAACGACACTGTAGAAGAGGCTGCGCTGCGCGAGGAAGGGAACAAAGCCGTGTGCGATTTGCCTTACTATGCAGGTTGCAAGTCTAGAGAAGGACGTATTGAGTAACACGCAACTGCAACAACAACAGACCTAAGGTACAGAAGAGCCCATTAATCAGAATATCAGAAAACTGCAAACCAAATTAGAAGTCTTGGATAGGGAAGTAGTAATGACAAAATGATGGTATTCTATAAAATATATGTGCTTGGGAAGCACGACAAAAAGTAACAGAACTGCAGAAGGCTATACAGCAGGCTGTAAGACGTCACCTAGGTGTAAATTTTTTGTTGTCAGGGCAGTAAATGGAAGTACTGAACGAGCTAACGAGGTAGCTGGGGTAGGTTTCAGAACCCGAACACAAAAACTTGCGTTTTTATTTCAAGGTAGCCACAGTATCGGTGAGAACTGATGGGCGAAGGTTTGTATTTCCGTTTCCATACCAATAGCATGGAAACAAGCACGTTACGAGTGCTACAAAGTTCACGTATATCCTTCAAGTGGCGGACGTAGAAGAAGTTTGTTACAGTAAGAGTGCAGCGACTATTATTATTCACAAAAGACAATGGCAAACATTTGGAAATGAAGGAAGCAAAGTTACAAAAATTCTACTGAGGGGAAATTACAGTCTGTCCAAATATGGTAATAAGAGAGGGACAGGATTTCTGTGCAGTGAAATTGGTAATGGGTCAAAAGGACGGTAGAGAATGCAATAAAGAAGTGGTAAGGTCGGAACTGTACTTCAGGAGGTCGAGGCATATTGGTTATACTCTACCTTTGACAAGATGGTAAAAGTGGCTAGTTGTTTCGAGGAGGGGAAGGTTACGTCTTCAAATAGTCTACAATTGAAAGGGAGTGGTTTGTTCTTAAATGGAACAGTGTGCGAGATAATGAACCTACTATCTATTTGCCCGCGAAGAGTTCAGTGATAACTCACCTGAATATTTCGCATCGTCGTTTATATTGGACAGAGGAGCCCCTGGAAGTGCTACCTGCCACAAATTTAACCAGCTCAAAGCAAACTATAGGGCCGGAATCATTGCAGTTCTATAAACACGGTTTTCGTTTAGCAGCGTGTAAATTTATATTGGGAAAATCAGTACCGGAAAGAAACAACATTGACTAATGTCATACCAAACACAGACACTTGTTCTGCTGAGGGTAGTATTAGTTTTGGCACATAGAAGACGAAGCATAAGACTGGTCAGCTTTGAGATTCCAGTGGATTGGATACCTAGAGAATAAAAGCATCAGAAGGGAGCTGAAAGCACGAATGGGTAGTTTTATGGATAATTGATCCATTTTAGCTTGTAAGTGTGGAACAGAGAGTTAGAAGTTGTTGTGCAAGATGACTAGTAATGAAACAATTTCCATAGTGTTTGAATTAAGCAACAGAGCAACTGGGCCTGTAGAAAAGAGTAAGATTAAGTGATAGGGTGAAGGAAACTAATTGTTAGAAAAATTCTTAAGAGACGAAATAGGGCCGGATGATCTGGTCGCCAGGAATTCTAGTGTAAAGGAAAATCTAGTTTGGTCGACCCAAGGGAATGGGACTAGATAAAGAGGGAAATGTAGTATATTGACCGTAATTGGTGCAAAAGCACCCCGGAGCAGAAGTTACTTGCAACAGACCCATCCACAGCCAGTGCAAAAGCGTTATGCATTGCTAAGCAAAACATGGCCGAAAGGCGTTGTGAAGCAGAGCCAGCTGGGCACGGTATAGCAACAGCCAACGTAGCAGTATCCTAGTGGAAGGACAGAGGCTTTTGTTCATTGCCACGCTGTAATCATGGTCACAGCTGGAAAAGAGGCTGACAGCGGCATTCGAGTGTTCCTCATGAGAGGCAACTGAACGCATCGGCCAAGGTGTTCTTGATGTATTAGATCACTGACTGCAATAAAGAAGTTAGTTAAAAAATTGGTTTATGAAGACTGAGCTACAACGACTGAATGTTTTATATATTTAATTCTTTTAAAGACATTAGCATGATTGTGCGCCGTGCTAGATAACCAGTGCGCGGCCAATACAAAAACTGGAAATTTGTGGTAAGGTCTTATGGGACCGAACTGCCAAGGTCATCGGTCCCTAAGCTTACACACTACTGAATCTATCTTAAACTAACTTAAGCTAAGGACAACACACACACTCACGCCCGAGGGAGGACTCGTACCTCTGACGGTGCGGCGCGGACCGTGACGAGGAGCCTCAGACCGCTCGGCTTCGGCCAATACAATGTACTGTGTATTCTGCCTGCCATCCGTGTGTAGGTTTATGTGAGATGAAAGTCTGCAACATTTGATTTCACTAGAAGTAGTCTTAGAAACGAAACAGGAGTAAAATACATGCGTGTGAATACTTTTACAAACTCACACGGATTTAAGTGGAGATCACAAGCTCGTGACTCTCATGACTAGAGCTTTCTAAAATGGTCTGCTGCAGGATAGTGTGAGTCCTCGCTGACTACCTTTCCACATATGATTTGGGCTTCCATTGCTTCTGCTACACTAATGAACAAGCTACGTCGTTTTCGAATCATGTTGTTCCATATCAGAGACCCAACACGTTTCATTCTCATTTCTCGTGTACAGTTTTACTTTGACCTTTCTGTACGTACTCTCAAGGAAGTTAGTTTTCGCCCGTAACATTGCCTTCATAAAGTTTTCTACGGCTGTCAAAGTGTATTCTCCTACTAATTTTCAGGCTGCTCTTCGGAGCTCGCTCCACACTGTTCTCCTAACGTGAAGTCGTCACTTAAAAAGACTTCCTTGCAACGAAGATTCCTCAACACCTTTTCGCAATTTCCTGTGACACTGTCCCTTCCTTTAGACAGAATGGCTAATGACAATATTTGTGGAAACGACTCTGCGTTTTTCCTCAAAATTTAATTCCCATTTCTTGGTTTCAAAGGGCTGGTATGTCTCATCAATTGTAAGTTCCCAATATTATCTCTCTGACCGCTGGTGCGACATGTTTCTATGTAATCTTTTACGAAGTAGGTGAGGTGCATGGGTTTCTCTTCCTTAAAATCAAACCATTCAATTTCGCACTTTCACAGTGTGCCCCAAAATTGTCTTCTTTTGTTGTGTACATGATCACACCTTCTGCACTATCTTATAGCTGTTGTCCTATATTGTCTGTTGTTTCTCCAGTAACTGTGGTCCATTCTTTCCGTACATATATTTTTGGCCATAGTATCGTCTTACCTTTCATCACCCTCCTCCAAACTACACTCAATTATCTTAATTTCTTCAGAAACCTTTTCTTCTACCTGCGCTGACAATATTTCTGGCTGTCATTTAAGATATTACACATTCAATACTCTACCCGATTTTTCGGTTGCCTCTTTTCAAGCGTTAATCCCTCCTAGCTCTTGCCTTCAGTTTTTCACCTCGCATTACGTGTCAGCTTTTGTGATGCCCATTCTAATCTCACTAGATTTATTTCAATTGGAGAGCTATTCATTTCCGTCAACCTTTGGAACCTTTGTTTCAATATTAACTCCGCATTTGTATTTATACTCGGACTGTTGTTAGGTTTCATCGCTTTCAGAGGGTTCACCTCCTCCCGTCTATTTGTGGACTGCACTAGCATGGACTGGCTCTTTAACGGTTTCGTCTACAGGCATCTTTAAGTTCGCCTGCATCTTAGTAACCAGAAAACACCTCCTCCCGTCTATTTGTGGACTGCACTAGCATGGACTGGCTCTTTAACGGTTTCGTCTACAGGCATCTTTAAGTTCGCCTGCATCTTAGTAACCAGAAAACACTTTGTAATTTCTTCTAAATCTCCAAATTAGGGTTCAAGTCCAGGCAGGCTTTGTGTGTATTGTTGCGGAGAGTATTTTACCATGAAATATTTTGCAGACTTTCACCTCCAACTGGCCCTGCAATAGAAGTTTAAAATACTTCCATGCTCCAATTTGAATACACAGCGTTCACTTTATGTGTGCTGCAGACTTTCCCTTAAATTACAAAAGTTACTCCATGAAAATAAAATTTTCCACTTGTGAAAACTGTTCCAAGGTACCACCTGTTCATGCATCTAGTAACCAATATTCTGTTGAAAGTAGAAATCGTTGCAATTAAGAAAAACTAGTTGTCATTACTACTCTATTACACATCAGTAATCGGTAAAAGAAAACAGGTAGGAAGAAGTATTATCAAAAAGAAGTTACAAGTTAAAAATTTTTTATGAAGAAGTATTATCAAAAAGAAGTTACAAGTTAAAAACATGAAAAAATGCTATTTGCAAGCATTAAAAGTTACCATTTTCACAAATGTTTATTTGCCAATATCGCGTCGTCATGGCAAAGAGAGCTTCCGTTTCAAGGTACAAGATGATGATCAACTGATGACATTTGCTTTAACAGCAAACAAGCTATGTAACTAGTTTTAAAAATACATAGAATTTTAATTGCCATAAAAATCTTTAACTGAAGAAGTAACTATATCTTCAAAATAGTTTATATATATTATACAGCAATTAAATATGTATAACTCGTAATATTTACAAATACTGCACAGAAAACGACATTACGTCACACAACAACAAACTGCTTAAGGCGGTCACTAGTGTGCCGTCTTTCATGTGATTCTAAATTCGGTTACTAGACTGAAACACCGGCTAGGGAGCGTGACGTGTCCCTAAGTACACTATCCTGCGTGTACAATATCCTTCCTCCTGTCAGCGTTCTCTATTATCTCAAGTTTCGTTTTTCCCATATGCTACTGATATTATATATCTATGTATTACTTTCCGGGTTGAAACCTATCATTCTGCATATTCAGACACCCCTAAAATGGTAAACAATGCTAAATTTATTCACAGAACAAGAAAAACTATTGGTACATCTACGTTGTGTTGTTCTTCTGTTAAAAGTAACTGTACAGAAATAGTTCTCTTAACACGAACGCTTATAAAGAAGTGATTGTGACATATATTAAAGTCAAGACGTAACTTTTCGATTAACTGTCGTCGTGGTTAATCCCCAGACAGTATTAAACTTCTGTTGAAGAATCATCATTTCCTCATATTTTCTCTTAACTTCATTCATTGTTTCTGCAAAAAATGGCAGCAGCTTGGGACTGGGGCAGTCTGTGTGTACTTGAGTGCATGTGTGTTAGGTGTTCAGTGTGTCAGTGTACACTAGGGGGTGGTTCGAAGTATCATGTTCAACTCGATATAAGAAAGTACCATTATAATTTGTGTCCCCAGTCTTCCACAGTGAAATACTTCTTTAAAATCTTCTCAGTTCAAAAGTCGCGTCATTTCCGATAAAAGGAGAGCTTTCGATAGCTGTTTCTGCCATCGTTATCAGGAGTTAAAATCATTGACTTCTGAGGCTGATACGGTGTTCTACTTATACAGATTTTACGGCAGCGATTGGAAACTTCCAGAGAAGGCCGGGATCAAACGCGGAAGGAAAGTTGCGTACTCTGCTAGTGGCTGCGTCCAGCCGCGGGGCCCAGTGACGTCACATGGCGAAAGCCGAAGCCACGAGAAAGGCCGTGGCGCGTACGTCACAGCACCTGACACTACAGGTCAGTCCCAGCAGCCATCTCCAGCGGGGAGATAGTAACTATTTCAGACGAATTTAGTATTTCTTGACTGCGTGTTTAAATGCTGGGAAGCTCTCGAAAGCACACGAAAAAATTAAAACCTTTATTGGTCACCTTTTCAATTAAATATTTATTTCCCGTGGGACCTGCACGGAGTTCGCTCGACGTACACGGGCCCTTCAATGAGCTTCTGATGTCGCACTAGTCGGCTTGTCCGCCACATTTCCCGAACGTACGGCTCTGTGCAGGGCACATGGAAAATCAATATTTAATTGAAAAGGTGCATAGTGTAGGTCAAAATTTAGCCGTTTCCTATCGAGGTGTTGGATGCATTTAAACACGCATTTAAGCACAAACTCGTCTGAAATAGTTACTCACTACCGGTCCGAGACTGCTGCTGGCACTTGTAAGACTGCGGTATCATGTAGGGCCCAACCAGATGTACGGGCCCTGCAACGAATTTGTGACGTCATACTAGTAGTCTGGTCCCCCACACTTCGGGAATACTCGACTCGGTACAGGGACCACGGGAAATGAGTATTTATTGGAAAAGGTACACTATGGACTTAATTTGGTCGTGTTGCATGAATTTAAAAGAGCAGTCAAGAATTATTAATGTCATCTGAAATAGTTACTCGCTTCCAATCGGAGACTGTAGCTGGCACTCGTAAGACTTGCAGTCTCCCGTGCTGTAAAGTACGTCCCACGGCCTGTCTTTCCCGTGGGTCTCGGCGCGAGCGGCCGGCGCCACGTCTGAAACTAAAAGTGTCAAACTCAGGTCGTTATTTTCACCCAATATCCAAAGCCCGTCCCATGCCCTGCTGACTGTGTACTCCTGGTTAAAGTTAAATTAGTTGCTGGTTATTCTTATTTTGGCCGCTTCTTTGAGACAGATTTCCAATATCGTGTTTGAGTCACAACTCTCATCTCTTCAAATTTTATTTTAGGCTCATTTTGTAGACAATGTTCAGCCAGGCCGGACTTTCAAGTACTCTTTGTCTGATGTATCGTGAATTCTGTGCACAACGCTCAGCAACAGTGAGAAAAGTTTGACCTATGTAAAAATTACCACTTTCATAGGGGACGTCTTACACTCCAGCAACTCGAAGATAAATACTATCGTTGACGGGGCGTAACATATCTCTTTTATTGGAGGAAGGCCAGAACACTGCTCTCAGTCCGTCTCTCTCCAGCACGCACCCTATGTTGTTGTAGTTGCTCCGCAGTAATGAAGGCATGCTGCTGACTTGGCCTCTTCCGAAGATTCATGAGACTTCTTTCGTTGGTGGCACTTGAAAACTTAATTTCTTCTTGCTGTCACCATTCGCTTTGCACACGTGGTTCAAATGCTGAAATTCGGACTCTAGATGGTTGTAGTCAGAAGCAATCTTTGTCCTGAGTACTAACGTATGCAGTACCGCTTTCTTTTGTACAGGTTGATGAAAACTGTTGGCGTTTAAATATCGGTACACTGAATGACAAAACAGGCATCCTGCATTCCATTCAACGAAAACGTCCAAGAACGGAAGCTTGCCATCCCTCTCCGACTCGACAGTAAATTTAGTGTTGGGATGGACACCGCTCATGTGGTTGACGAACTGCTACGATGCGTTTTCACCGTGACGCCATATGAAGGAGACGTCGCCAGTGTACCATAGGAAGCAACATGGTTAGAAGCTCTCACAGCTCAGAGCCTGCTCCTCCAAGTGCTCCATGAAGTAGTTCGCGACGTCCGGCGACATTGGGGATCCCATGACTATGCAAACCGTCACCTCATAATATTCGTTGCGCTACATGAAGTACGTTGTCATGAAGCCAAGGTGGAACTACTTGACGATCTCTGGTGTAAAATGCTAGGCCAAAAAATTCAGATTGTCTTCTAGCGGCACTCTCGTAAAAAGTGACTCAACGTGCCCAACTTACCTTCCGCGTATGCGCCATTCCGTCTCTCTGTGGGAGGTACTGTATGCTGCCATTACATCTATACATGCAGAATGCCGTGTAAGTCGCAGTAATCGGTGATGTCAACTAATAATGACGATGGCGAAGATAGCTATGGAAAGTTTGAGTGATTTATTCGAAATGAGGCGGCTTCTAAACCGAGAAGATTCTATTGACGATTACAGTTCCTTTCTCAGTATGTAAATTCTGTGTCAGTTATGATTAATCTCTGCGTCCTCCTTCTCTTTCTACTAATTAATGCTGTTTCTGTAGACACCAGTACAGAGTCCCAATTTCATCAATTAATTTTCATATCTTCCAAAGATGAGGAAAGAGTGAGTTGGCTGATAGGGCTAGTAAAAGTAAGGACGACGGTTGTTGTGGGAAATATTTACTTGGCTACAATTCCAACGAAATAATGTGTATATGACATGTATTCTGGTATATGAGTACAGTTGTGAAGCAGAGTACTTAGATTGCACATTAACTCTTTAGCTGTAGGATACTGGAACTAGGTTTCCCGGTTAATATTTTGGGTTCCGAGATATTTCAGAAAGAAAAATTATGGGAAATGAAAAAGGTAGCTTAGGATGATCGATGGGGAAGGCAGGAAGATACAACGGAGTGGAAAATCATGTGACCTCAAGGTGGTTAAAAGACATGTGAATTGAGAAACAAGATTTGGTTGTTAGAGATGTTTGAAATATGGTTTATGGGGTATGGAATTCCGGAGGGCAAGAGTCTTAAGTGGTTTCCTAAATTTGCTTAAGGCAACTGCTGGGGTGATTCTTTTGAAGAGGACACAACCACTAATGACTTTGTCGTCGACGAAACGTTAAATATTCTCACATCTTTAGGGCCAGACGTCAACATCAACGGTATGAAGAGGATACTGGGAGTAGTGGTGATAAATAGCTTACCGTCTATGTGTGTGGGCGATGAGGTAAGGTTTCGAGAAAGCAGTGTTGATATCAGTTTAAGCTTATTTTCATGCGAAGGCCCGAGGCGGCATTGTTTGAGTAAAAATGGGGACTGTCGTCGCGCTTTTAGATTTGAATCTATCACGGGTCAGATGTCTGCTATAATTATTTACCTCCATTTTCCACAGATTATTTGATCTATTGTTTTATCGAAATTCTGCGGTGCTAGCCAGCTAACAGGTATACGCCACAATTGATTAGCGTAACATTAATGGATACATTATTTTTATAATCCCACTCATGCCACTATCCTCAAACGCCTGTTGTTCCGGATATGTCCGAAAGAACAAACACCACTTGCATGTAACTGAAGAGAAAGTAGCCAATGCTCTCTTCAGTGCGGATGCAGACCACCCTCGAACTCTTACGGGAATCGGCGAAATGCCGCGTGTGACGAGGATAATCTTTAAGGGACGCTACATCAGCAGTGTGTGGATAAGTCGAGAACTTGCATACAACAGGAAGCGTCTAAGGTTATCCGTGCACTTGCGATGACCACTATGTCCGCATTACTTAGTGTTCAGAGCATCTGCCTAGTAATCATGGTTCGGCAAAAAGTTGCAACTTTCTTCATTAATTTAAATTCATGTTCATTTGCAGCCAATCTCTGTAACTCCTTTGTGACATAGAAACTACTTGAGATTTTCATACAGGCTATCAATTTTGAAAAAGAAATGTCCATGGAATAGAAGGAGCATTTGGGACAACTTTCTCACACTCTGACAGCTTTATTTTTTGCCAATAAACGTAATTTTCTCCTCTTGTGTTGTATGTATGGATAGCACTTTCCTTCTCAAATTTTCATAGGTTATTTATGACGAATATCATTAGTAAACTTCTTTATTGTAATAGTGCAGTTAAAATACCCGATTTCTTGAAGTGGTACCTACACTACGATAACAGGTGTACACCACATACTGTTCTCAATGGTCACTTTTGTGCAATATGATCTTTGTAAGTGTGAGTTACCAAAGAAAATTGCTCAGTAAGACATTATTGACTGGAAATATGCGAAATGTTTGAGGAGCTTGATTTGTCTGTTTCCAAGGCTAGCAATTACACAAAATTAAAAAGTAACTGAATGTAATTGTTTCAAATGTTTAGTAACATGTTTCTCCCATTTCAAGCTTTCAGCAACATGGACACGCAGAAATTCGGTCCAATGTACCATATTTACTATATCCTGTTCACGTACGACAATTATTGGAATGATTATTTGTTGTACACAAATGAATATAGCGCGTTTTCTCAAAGTTTTGCTCCACAAATAGCAAAACTCCTTTACTACTTTAAGCCTCTCATTTCCTAATCAAATACTCGCAGCATCACCCGATCGAATTCGACTACATCCCTTTATCCTCGTTTTGCTTCTGTTGATGTTCATCTTATATCCTCCTTTCAAGACAATGTCCATTCCGTTCAGCTGCTCTTCCAGGTCCTTTGCTTCTCTGACATAATTACAATGTCATCGGCTTACCTCAAAGTTTTTATTTCTTCTCCATGGATTTTAATCCTACTCCGAATTTTTCTTTTGTTTCCTTTACTGCTAGCTCAATATACAGATTGAATAACATCGGGGATAGGCTACAACCCTATTTCACTACCTTCCAACCACTGCTTCCCTTCCATGCCCTCTACTATTATAACAGCCGTATGGTTTCTGTACAAATTGTAAATAGCCTTTCGCTCTCCGTATTTTACCCCTGCCACCTTCAGAATTTGAAAGAGAGTATTCCAGCCATCATTGTGAAAATTTTTCTCTAAGTGTAAAAATGCTAGAAACGTAGGTCTGCCCTTCCTTAATCTGTTTTCTACGATAAGTCGTAGGGTCAGTATTGCCTCACGTGTTCCAACATTTCTACGAAATCCAAACTGATGTTCCCCGAGGTCGGCTTCTACAAGTTTTTTCCATTCGTCTGTATAGAATTAGTGCTAGTATTTGGCAGCCGTGGCTTATTAAACTGATAGTTCAATAATTTTCACATCTGTCAACTCCTGCTTTCTTTAGGATTGGAATTATTATATTCTTCTGGAAGTCTGAGGGTATTTTGCCTGTCTCATACATCTTGCTACTAGATGGTATTGTTAGGCTTGGCTCTTCCAAGGCTGTCATTAGTTCTAATGGAATGTTGTCTACTCCCGGGGTCTTGTTTCGACTTAGGTCTTTCAGTGCTCTGTCAAACTCTTCACGCAGTATAATATCTCCTATATCATCTTCATCTATATTCTGTTTTATTTCTATAATATTGTCCTGAAGAACCTCGCCCTTCTATAGACCCTCTATATACTCCTTCCACCTTTCTGCTTTCCCTTCTTTGCTTATTACTGGATTTCCATCTGAGCTCTTGATATTCATGCAACTCGTTCTCCTTTCTCCAAAGATCTCTTTAATTTTCCTGTAGGCAGTATTTATCTTACCCCCGGTGATATGCGCTTCTATATCCTTACATTTGTCCTCTAGCCATTACTGCTTAGCCATTCTGCACTTCCAGTCGATCTCAGTTTTGAGACGTTTGTATTCTTTTTCACCTGCTTCATTTACTGCATTTTTGTATTTTCTCCTTTCATCAATTAAATTCAATATCTCATCCGTCACCCAAGGTTTTCTATTAGGCCTCTTCTTTTTACCTACTTGATCCTCTGCTACTTTCACTATTTCGTCTCTCAAAGCTACCCATTCTTCTTCTACTGTATTTCTTTCCCCCATTCTTGTCAATCGTTTACTAATGCTCTTCCTGAAGCTCTCTACAACCGCTTGTCCGTTCAGTTTATCTAGGTCCCATCTCCTGAATTCCCCACCTTTTTGCAGTTTCTTCAGCTTTAATCTACACGTCATAACCAACAGATTGTGGTCAGAGTCCACATCTGCCCCTGGAAATATCTTACAATTTAAAATCTGGTTCCTGGTTCCTGAATTATATAATCTATCTGATACCTTCCAGTATCTCCAGGCTTCTTCCATGTATAGAACCTTCTTTGATGATTCTTGAGCCAAGTGTTAGCTATGATTAAGTTATGCTCTGTGCAAAATTCTACCAGACCGCTTCCTCTTTCATTCCTTCCTCCCATTCCATATTCAACTACTACGTTTCCTTCTCTTCCTTTTCCTACTGGCGAGTTCCAGTCACCCATGACTATTAAATTTTCGTCACCCTTCACTATCTTAATAATTTCTTTTATCTCATCACACATTTCATCAATCTTTTCGTCATCTGCGGAGCTAGTTGGCATATAAACTTGTACTACTGTGGTAGGGATGGGCTTCGTATCTATCTTGGCCACAATAATGCGTTCACTATGCTGTTTGTAGTAGCTTACCCTCATTCGTTTTTTTTTATTCGTGTGACTTAACCTACTCTTAACAATGTGTCCTATTCTCAATAAAAATTCTCACAGGTTTGTATGAAACTCCCTCAACGCATGATAATGATTTAATCTATTAACTAATGGGTACACATAAATTGCTTCAACCTGAGCACAGTATAAAAAAACAAGTGTTATCAGTCGAGCTCCTACTATCTTGCTGTACGCAAGTTGAATCTTTAACACTGAAGTTAAATTGCAATTCAAGTTAATTTTTCTTTTCTGTACCTTTTAAGATATCTACTGTTATATCTCCACAAACTACTAACAGTTTCTTCTTATCTGACACGTAGTTCAATAATGCATTTAGATTTCTCAAGAAAGGGTGAAAGTTTTCTGTGTCGAATCTGTAGACTGTTACTTTTCAGTGCTCTGCATTATCAACTCAGAACTTATATGAAGTGTGTATGGACGACCTCGGAATAAGAGCACCATGGCGCTGCCATTAAGTGTATCTATGCTTTTAAAGTACCTATGATATTTATAGATTTATTTACTTTAGCAAAGCATTTTGCAGTGTGATCTGGCGAACAGAATGTGACTGACCGTAGAAGAAATAAATAAGCATTCGTGTTATACTGCTACCCCAACAATAGTAGAAGTTGAGAAGTACTTTCGTAATGCTATGAGACGGACAAAAATGTAACCAATCACTTCGGGACATAAGTAATAAATAAGAATGCAAGGTTTTAGAAGCACACATAAACAGGGAAAGGTAGATACTGCCTATAGGAATATTAAGGAGAAGTTTGCAGGAAATAGAAGAC
This sequence comes from Schistocerca serialis cubense, assembly GCF_023864345.2. Taxonomy (NCBI): domain Eukaryota; kingdom Metazoa; phylum Arthropoda; class Insecta; order Orthoptera; family Acrididae; genus Schistocerca; species Schistocerca serialis. The sequence continues at coordinate 235,766,401 of NC_064646.1, forward strand.
TCTTATTGATCATCAAGAATTCAGATGGCAAGCAAGAACTAAAGAAAAAAGGCAAATTTAAAAGGTAGAAGGAATGCACATGATGTCTGTATTACTGAAATTATCTTTAGGACAATGTTGCAAAAAGAGAAGGGGATCTACGTTAACACAAGTTGGCGGATACGATACTGCGAAAAAATACTGACTGAGCACTGAAGGGGACAAATGTTAACAAAGCATCTTGAATAGACGATCTTGAGATCCCTTGGCGAGCCAGCCATGACAAAATTGTTCCACCTGTCTGCAAAATATATGAGGCAGGTGATTTACACTGGGACTTCATGAAGAATGTAATAATTTCAGATCTAAATGAGGGAGATGTTGACAGGTGGGAGTATTACTGAACCATCCGTCTAATCAGAGTGATAGGATAACTACAACTTATACAGAAACCAGACTGCAGTTATTAAAGTCGAAGGACAGGAACGGGGTGCGGTGGTGAAGAACTGAGTGAGACATGGTCTTACCCTATCACCAAATTTATTCAGTCAGTACACTGAACAGAGAGTGAGACAAACAAGGAAGAATTCGGAAGGGGAATTAGGATTCAGGGATAAGAAACAAAAACCGGTTTGCCAGTGACATTCTGTCAGAGACGGCGAAGGACTTGGAAGAACAACTGAATGGAATGAACAGTGTCTTAAAAAGAGAGAAGAACGTCAACAAAAGTTAAACAATGGTGAAGGGGTTTAATCCAATTAAATCAGGCAATGCCTAGGGAATAAATTTAGAAAATGTAAATCTGAAAGTAGTAGATAAGTTTTTTATATTGGGACAATAAAGTAACTGATGATGTCCGAAAGAGCGAGGTTATAAAATTTGGGTTGGCAGTGTCAAGAAAAGAATTTCTGAAAAAATAGAATCTGTTAACATCGAATATAAATTTAAGAGTTATGAAGTCTTTTCTGCCGATATTTATCTTCGCTGCAGGCTTATAGGGAAGAGGACGTGGACGATAAGAAACGCAGACAAGAAAACAAAAGTTTTTACATTGTGGTGCCAAAGAAAAATGCAGAAGATTACGTCGGTAGATCGCGTAAGTAATTGAGAGGTACCAAATCGAACTGTGGAAATAAGAAAGTTAGAGGAAAGCTTGACTAAAGGACACATTCTGAAGCATCAGGGAATTCTCAGCTTGGAACTGAGGGAACTGTGAGGGGTAATACTCGTTGACGGACACCATGGCTTCAATAGAGTAAGAAGATTCATCGGATTGTAGGTTTTGGTAGTTATGTGGAAGTATGTAACTTACACAGTGTAAACTAGCGTGGAGAGCTGTATCAAGCTGGACTGAAAAACAAACTCCAATAACTCAGGTAATAGTTTTCTCAGACTCCTAATAAATCAGTTTATATAAAGCTGTGTAATCTGTTACTCAGTAGTCTGGACGAGACACTTTTCGAAAACCCGCTTGTAGGTTCTTAATTCACCATGCATATTGTATCCTGGGTATATCTGTGTCAGTTTTACGAGTTTTCTAGGAACTTGAGCCCTTTCCAGTTCTTGCCATATTGCACACTTCCGTATGCCTTTTGGAAGTCCAGTGAACTATTTGCGTAATTCCCAGCTCTTTACTAGCACTTGTCGTATAGTTTGTAAATGGTCTACAGTTGATCTTCCTCTTCTGAAACTTGCTTGTAGGAATCCCAGTACTTTCTCGACATGTGGTGTCAGTCGCTTCTGTAACAACATGCTCAAGATCTTACAAGTTGTACTTGGCAGTGTGATTCATCTATAGTTGCTACATCTCATCTCTTTAGTATAGGACAGATGACAGACTCCTTCCATTTTTCTGGGATCCTTTCCTTCTTCCACATTAAGCAAATTAAGTGGTATGGTAGTTTCTCCATTCTTCCATAGCTTTCATCTCATCTGTGAATATCTGTCCTCCTTGACCTCTGTTCACGTCAATCCTTGGATTGTATCCTCTTTTGAAGTATCTGACTGTCCTGTGAAGCTCTCTTGTATTTCCTACTGTCCGATCTTCCTCTGCTAGTTTTATTTTACTGTTTATGAACTCTCTGTTCGAAGAACTTGTCATGCCTCTCTAGCTGCTTCCATGTATCCCAACCTTGTTCTTCCATCCTGTTCGTTTGTCAGCCATAACAATTTCGCTGCTTTTCTCTTAGTGACTGCATCTCTACACCTCTCATTAAACCATCCTCTGCTCTTCCTCCTTTTCTCTGTCACCGTGGACTCCTGTTAATCTCCTTCACCTTCTTCAGTTGTCCAGTTGTTGGAAATTCGGCTCTCTCAGTGATTTCCGATCGATCAAAGTGCTCTGGTGTGAAGACATTCGGATTTAACGGGAATACTACCGTTGACTCGAAGGATTTCTCAGCTGTTATGATTGCGGCTACTCTAGAATTTGTAGCTCGAAACAAAGCTCCCATATCTATCTGCCTAATAGGCCTTCCTTCTTTAGTAACCATTACAAACGAAGAAAGAGGAGGGGGAGGGGGGTGAGTGAGGATCAAGAATACCTGCGTAGTCTTTTCCGCTATCTTGCAGCGTACGTTTAACAGATGTGCCAGACGGTTCAAATAAATATCACAAATGGCAGTCACTACTTGGTACCGCTGTTTGTCGTGTTGTGGTTTGTTCCTCACAGAAGGTGATTATGTGATTCTTTTGGCTGTAAGTTCTCTTTAAAATAATAGCAAATAATGTATAGTGGAAGTTCTCTTTTGAAATAATTAAAAATATGACTGAGATACTTTTTTATTGTAAGCTCTGTGCTGTAATAATAAATTAATTGTCTTAATGAAACTTGTACTGCCGTAATGTAAAAGCAAAGCTGCACTGTAATAGTAACGAAAAGGGAAGTATTTCATACTGTGAAAGTTATCAGTCTGACTGCAAGATTTCTGAACACTATAAACTGCCTGAATAATGAACTTTGACGGAAACATAGAGAATTGGTTTTGCAAAATTGATCACAAATAACATAAGTTGAAGAAATAAAAAAATCAAATTTGTTGTACTTAACTCTATTCTGCGCGAATCTGTATAACTCGTAGCACTACTGCTCTGTCTTGCACGCCGCTATACTAAAACTGCAAATTACTGTATCTACGCAGATGTACTCGAGAGGTACAATGAGTTCTCTTTTAATTGCAAATCGAACTGTTTTTCGATCACAAGTGCTTCCATTATCCATTAAAAATTGTAAGAGAAGTTTGGTTAAGTCATGAAATATGCGAATAAATGGCAACACTAAGTTTTTTATATAATGGGAAAATTTACTCAAGGCAGAGTTTAAATTTAATGATCTTCTTAACATCCATACAATATACCTTTCTGTTTCTCAAATCTAGCAGCTCTCAGTACAATGACCCAGTTAGCCTGATGACGCAGCAATAATGAAGAAAAGTAACATTATTATAGTATTTACCTTTGCAATTCCATTAGACTTCCTCCTTCACAAATCAGATTCCGTTACAATCTTGATATAATCATGTTGACTGAAGAAATTGATAAATTGAGACATTAAATATGAAATATAATATTCCCATAGCTTTCACACTCTAACTCAGTTTAACATAGTCTGCTTCCACATTCTAACACAGTTAAATGTAGCCTGCTTCACTGTAACACAGCTTAACCTTGTCTACTCCACTGCGCCCTCGCGCACTTCAGAGATACTAACTTAACTTCTGCGATACAGCTTTAAAACATCGCTGCTCCCTCACAATCGATTCAGATACCAAAATTATATGTGACACATATTATGGCAAATGATTTCATTTTCTAGCACATATTTGGATAGTGCTTACTGCGTACGATATACAACTTAAAGATTACATAATTTGAACCAATAACTTATATTTACCTGCTACAATCAATAAATCTGGCAGTCTCTTCGAGGTTACTCGTGATAGCGTCGCTATAGAACCAACAACTGAATGTAGTTTTGTGTTTTCGGTCAGTGTTATCAATGTAGAGGTAACGCCACTGCGAACTCTTACCTGACGCATACGCTTACCCGACTGTGCCCGAAGACATAGTCCTGTGTTATATTGTTGATTGTGGTAATATCTACTCGCAGCTTCTTATCTACACAGGATTCATATACATGTTATTTTATTTGTGTTAATTTCACATACTGACTCGTTCCATGACAATGGAGATTTGGGTCTCCGTTTGGTCCTACGGAACTAGACGTGCAAAGGCATAGTTTCTATGAGTAATATGCACTTAGCCGCGCGATCATTTTCAGGAACAATAACTTCCAAATCAAGAGAGAGATCTGTTGTTATGAATTGCCCAGCGTATGTTGAAGTCTACTGGGAGCCTATCACGGAAAACTGTATTAACTTTGATGGTTCAAATGGCACTGAGCACTATGGGACTTAACTACTGAGGTCATCAGTCCCATAGAACTTAGAACTGCTTAAACCTAACCTAATGACATCACAAACATCCATGCCCGAGGCAGGATTCGAACCTGCGACCGTAGCGGTCTCGAGGTTCCAGACTGTAGCGCCTAGAACCTCTCGGCCACCCCGGCTGGCTTAACTTTGATAACTGCTCGCAATGGTGGCATGAAGAATGCTCAGACTATGGAAGACATTGTTAATTATCTTGGGATTTATGTTATTATGTACTCTTTGACTCTAGTCGTGTTCTCTTACCACACGAGGCGGCTAAGGGTACGAACGAGCTGTGTCGACGTTTAAGGTTTTTGTTAAATGTTAGGCAGCTGTAACTGCTAAAAGAAAAGCTTGTTTTAACCTTCTCATCTACTGATTGTGATCAATTAAATACTAGATGATTGCTCTTTCCCGACTTCCACTTATCTTTTTCCAGAAACTCCCCGATAGAAAAGGAGTAATCCACAAGGAAATTCTTCAGTTTACACTTGAAAGTGCGAGGATTGCTGCTAAGATTTTTTAATTCTTGTGATGGCTTATTGAATATGGATGCCCCAAAATACTGCACAAGTGTCAAGAAGGTGAGATCGAAATGCAGCCTGGATCTCTGCTGAGTGAAAATTACTGGTTCTCGGGGAAAAATGCGTACTGTCAAAACAGACTATAATATCTTTTGTTGAACGGGATGGCTGGACGTAGCAAAATTTACAATTTACACTGAAAACTGTTAACTCCGAAGCTAAGCAAAATTGACTTCTGAGAGTGAATATCATCACAATTTGATAACTCTTCACAACGTGATAATAGAAGATTGTCTATCCTGCGCAGCCTCCGAGAGCAGGGACGAGAAGAACCACTCGTTCCTACGGACGTGGGTAAGTTGTTGCTAATGGTATGCGTTTCATGTATCTCCTTATATGTAGAAGATACGAGGTAGGGATTAAATTTGTTAAATGGAACCTTGTACGTTTTATTCAAGAATACACTCACGTTTTCCAATAGGTATTCAAAACTGTACCACACTGTACCATTTTATCCACAAAACTGGTGACTATGGAAATAATAAATAATACATAACGCCTCTAATTTAAATATCACCTCCGTACGATTCATTAATTTTATCATTTAACTCCTTCAAGGGGCGTTTGAACGTTTCAAAAATTATCAACAAACACTGAATGCAACAGCCATTGGATCTTGTTATTGTACAGTACCATATTACAGTACTTATGCCAATGCAGAAGTAATGTATTCTTTGTGGGAACTTTTACCGTGATACTACCACAAGGAAAACAGAGTTGTTATATCACAGTGGTGACCACTGGCATTCTTACATAAGATCATTCTGTCAGGGAAGAACTTCCTACATCGTGCTACCACTCCCTCTGTGACGGTTGTGCGACCAACAACAATGCATTACTGCGTGTCCTCTGGTGTTGTTGGAACATTTTGATGGATAGCATCCGTGTCTGCTCCCTACAGAAAATAATCCAGTAGTGTAAGTTCCTGGGATCGGGCAGTCCAACTAAACTGGCTCACCACGTCAAATCCACCTACCAGCGTATTTACGGTCCAGAATTCGTCATGATCGTAATGCATTATGTGAAGGGCACGTATCACGCTAATACCACATGACCATCCTCTGATTCTGATATACGGCGTCCAAGAGAAAAGGAAGAGTGTGTATTAAAAATCAAACTCAGGCACTACAAAACAGTTGTATTACCAGAAGCATTGTACGCGTCAGAAACAACCACAATTGGAGCATCAGGCATCATAGACACAGAAAAAAGAGAACGCAAAATTCTCAGAAAAATATTTTGACCAATTCACAGAGATGGCATATGGATGAAGCGACCTACCAAAGAGCTGTACCAGCACACTGACAGACTAACAGACGCGATCAGAAAACGCAGATTAACTTTCTATGGGCACATACAGAGAATGGACAACAACCGACTTACAAAGAAAATTTTTGATGTAGTAAACAGCTCAAGCAAGAAAACAAATTGGTATCATGAAATAGACGAAGACTTAAGGCAGATAGGGATCAACAGGCAAATGATAGGAGACAGGAAATACTTCAGAAACAAAGTTAGGAGTGCAAAATTTATTGTAAAGGAGAGAAAGAAGAAAGGAACATTATGGACAGAGCAAAGGAAACAGGAGCACAGCCAAAGGATGAAGAGATTTTGGGAAGAGAAGAGGAAGAAAGGAAAGAAGTGAAAATTGTGTCATCATGTGATTTTCGAGTTCAAACACTGCCCATAAGGGCAACAATGAAATGAATGAATGAATGAAAAATCGGACATATTTTTGGCCATTTTCGTTACCATTTACAAAGAAACGTCAGATAGTGGTAGCTGCAGTAATTTCACACCAAACATTAATTTTCCACGGACGGTGATGCTCTACCAGTCGGAGCCATGGTGGATTGTTGATGAACCAATAATGAATATTTCTCGTATTGTCATTTCCTTTGTTGGAGAATAACGCCCCTTCGGTAAAAAGAATATCTGAATAGAAATTAGGATTAGTCAGAAGTAGTTGATGAACAAACTGAGAGAATTGAACCCTAATACTGAAGTAATTTAAATGAAGTTCTTGGTGTAAATTAACATGGCAAGTGTGGAATTTGTGATGCTGCTAAATGCGATGTGCACTTGTTATCGAGACATGAACTTCATGCTGAACTCTTCGTGGACAGGCCTGAGGACTCACGGCTAAGGCAGCGAGCACAGCAGCTTCGTCTGTTCATGTTCTACGACGATTTCGAAGTCTTGCATCTAAACTTCCCACTTGACACAGACGAGAAATGAGACGACAAAAATCCAGCGAGAAGGCGATGGCTTGTCAGGGAATCGTCTACGGTACAGTAGCTATACTTGACAGAATTTCATACAGCAAACTACAGTAGAGGTATGTACAGCAGAGTACAAGACAGGCATAATAACATTATAATCGTAATGTTGTCTAAGAGTACTGAACATAAAAATGTGAGTGACTAAATTATTTCCTGTCAACGTACTTTCTCCGTAGATAGCATCTATACCTTATCGTCATGTGTGTGCACCACACACCTTTACACAACAAAAACTGTATTCAAATGTGTACACCTTTAGTTTATTCTTTTCCTGGTACAAATAAACCCGTCAGATGACAAAGTATCACAGGAGTTATACGTGTGGGCTGATGTTGCTCTAGCTGAATCGTTTCCTGGAAGGATTTTTCGCAAAAATGTTTATTAACTCTACAGGAAGTGTGATTCGTTTTTCGTAATGGAATCGTTTTGTGCGGTGGGTTAATCCATGTGCAATGTTTTTCGTATTTAGCGTAACGATTCAAAGATATCAACGGCTTAAGAGATTTGTATCCCACTTGTTTAACAGAAAGGAAGAGGACGTTCCTGTTCAGTGTGGTTTGGTAATGGTAATTTTCGTCTGAGCTACTTCGTGGTTTGGTTGCTTTACTTCAGCGTGTTTAGATTATTCATTCATGGAGAGCACTTTACTGTTTTCTCTGTACGTTCGTTGGGTACGGGTGGAATTGCTGCACGTGGTGTTGGCTTACTTGTACATGTATGTAAAAAAAAAGAGAAAAAAACATAACGCTCGAGCAGCTTAGAGTTGTTGCTCTTTTTGTTTTGCTAGTGAGAGTGCTGCTGTTGTGACTGGGCATAGTTGCGTTCCGTGGATTGCAATCACCATACAGGCCAAAGGAGCATAGGTTCAGCATGTTGTACTAGAGACTGTCGAACTCTGAGATATGATCTGCTGCTGTAGATCATTAAAAATGATAGTACGCTTATTAATATAAATACAAGCACATATATAAAATATTTTCATATTTACAAAATCCCGGAGGCACCACGTTACGGCGATTCATAACGTCACGCATAGGTATTTAATCGACTTGACAGTAAAATTCAGCGCATTGCTAATACTATATTCAAAGATTATGTGTTTGGTTTACCTTCTAATCTTATTTTAGTTGCTTTCTCTGCATTTAGAGCTAGCTGCCATTCAGTCACAGCCGTGTGTAACTGTTTTGTTATTTGTGATCCCTTTGTTATTCACTGCCGTGACTCGAAGGAATGTGACTTTTAATGTTTTTGGACTCGCTTGATTTGTTGCGCCCGTTCTTGTTGAAGAGAGTGTCAGCTTTTATATTTAACTGTATTAGCAACTGTTCTTCTATGAGCTGTCACGGCCATTTGTTCAGAAAGTAAATTGTATCTGAAGTCTCGTGATATCTCTGATAGTTGGTCCCGACCGTTGTTGCTGAAAGGATAGCCTAGTCTTTAGTCCATTGAACTGTAGCGTGTTCGGCACTGCCTGGTCCGAGCCGTTTTACTTAAGAAATTTAATTTACTTACCGGTTGAACAGTAACGGCTTCTTTGTCATTATTATCTTGTATTTCCCTTCAAATATTTAAGGTATTTGTTTTTAATGGTCAGTAACGGCTGTTCTACGTATTGAAAATTTACGTATTGATATAGTAATACTGGCAGTTAGTCACGGCCGTACTCTCAGTAAAATTACAACTTGTGTAACGTAAGAAACTTAGCTGTTGGTTAATAACGGCCGTGTTCTTAATACTATGCTATATTTCCTTTTACATATTTAATCTACTTTCTTTGGTCATTCACGGCAGTCCTTGTACAGGAAAAATGTGCATATTTTATATATTTGAACCGCCAGTTAGTCAAGGTAGTTGTCTCAAAATAATATTCCCTCTATTCTGATGAAATTATTGAAAGTCTCACTTTAGGGTCCTGGTCATTTTCTGCATGAACTGTGTTATTAATGGAACTGACTGTTGGTCTCATTAGGGTGAGTGGCTTTTTGGTGTTTCGAAACTAACTGATTTCCTCAACTGAGTCTGAGTCGGTCGTGGAGGTCTTGTCTAGCAATAACTACTTTTAATCTATCTTGTTCATTTTGCTGCCGGCTAGGAATGGCCTTTAGGGGATAAAGAACAATTTCAACGAAAAAACGTAGAAAGTCTGTGTGTAGATATAACTGAGGCTCTTTTCTGGAATTAGTGAATTTAAATCCTTTTAAGAAAAGAGTAATTGTTCTGAATCTGCTTGAGATAAATTTAATGTAAGTACAGATTTAAATGAAACTGCATGTATATAGTAACACAAGAGCCATGATTGTAACTCTTTACTCGATTTAATAGTATTTATATTTAGTTTTCTTTTAAGAAGGATATTTTTTTAATTGCTTATGTCTTTTCCTGTGTTGCTCGTTTACCGATGCATATACTATTTGCTTTCATGTTAAAATAAATTTTGAGAAGTGGCTTACCACTCAGGGACCTCGGTGTCCGAGCAAACCAGCTCCAAAGGCAAGTACCACCCATCACCTCCGCATCCTGCGTTTCACAAGTTTCACTTTCTTTCACTCCTTGTTCGCTGCAAATGAGACTAGGAGACAGTGCTACTCCTGTTATGCAGTCGAATGCAATAATTTTCAGACAACCGATTACTTTTCTGCAGGTGCCGTTGAGAGATACATTTAACTGCTGGTAATGTGTTCAGCTATCGTAATACGATTGCAAAAGTTAGGAAGACTTTCGGATGACTATCACACTGTGATCAGGTCAGTTTAATTATGAGATTTCGTCCTTTTGAAACATTCAACTTCAAGTGATTTCATTGTTTTTTGTAAGTAACTGAGCTGATGAGTGTGATTCTTAAATATTATGGATTATCTGACTACATCTACTGTTCTGCAGTCCAAAATGTAACGTATGGAAGGTTTCATCGTTTCTAAAATGAGAAGCAAACCCTTGTATGTTTGAAGTACTTGGTTTAAGCAATAGCTTGAAAGCTGCTGACATTACTCTTGAACCGGCGTACCCGCACAGCAAGTATCACGTAAATTTCTGTTTTAATGGAGAAGTTTCTAGTATCCGTAATGACCTAGGTGTAACAGTGGTAAGGCACGTCGCTCATATTTGTGATGGCGGTGGTTCAGATCCCTAAATCACTAAAGGAGAATGCTGAGACGGTTACTTTGTAGGGATACGGCCGATTTCTTGACCAATACGAGCTTAAGCAATGTATTTAATGACCGTGTCGTAAAGGGACGTTAAATCGTTTCTTATTCTATTATCCGTGTTTGTTGCGGAACCTATCGTCAGCTTATTAGTAATGAAAGCATCCAATTTCATTGTGCGATGTAACTATAAGAAGTAGTAATGTCAAACCGCAACGAGTTAACTTGACGAAAAAGATTCAAACTGCTCTTCAATTGCAAATGCTTTTGTCTCCACGAAGCTAATCTACTCTCCAGCGATCAGACATGTAAATCTATGGTTTTACTGCTTTTTCATGAAATGGAAAGACTTGCCAATATAAAAATGTGAGCGGAAAAGAAAAACCGATCCTGCTCGAGGCACTGTCTCGGTTAGTCGGAACGAGACAGGAAATAAGTCTGGAGAGCAGGAGATAATATTACATATAAAGAAGTTTCCATCGAATAATATTTTTACGTTTATCGGCACGTGTTCCGCTAGAGAACTTCCCCGCCGTGCACATCAAACGATATTTGAGGGCGCAGTCAGCGTTACTTGCGTAGGAAATTTCCGAGATGTTCCGTAATTCAGTTACGATTCCATTTCCGCGGCAGATAAACAAAACTGCGAATGGAGCGACGTTCCACGCGATTTCTGTACGCCCTCGCCGCCTTGCCCCCACCCCGTCCCCTCTTTCTTTCCTCCCCGCTACCTCATCCACTACCGCGATCCCAACACAATCCCGTCGCCGAAGCTTCCGTGAGCATTCGCTAGCGTCGCGCCAGTGGCATTCCTCGCAACCGAATACATCAGTGCCTTCCTCACTGGGACTGTCCCCCCCCCCCCCCCCTCCCACAGTAACACCCACCAGAGGGCTACAAGCGCCGCTAGGGTAGCACGGCGGCATAAACGAGTTTTCTGGCGGGACGTTGGGGGCTGCACTTCAGCGGCGGATGGATATACGGCGGCTGTAGCGCGATGGGAGGGGGCAGGTCAAAACGTAATTTATGGCTTAATTTTAATAGCAATACAGGTGGCAGTTATTGAATTCGCAAGTTCCAGATTTTACTTGAGCGCTGGGCATTCGGCCAGAAAATTCTGCCAACTAGTACAACAGAGCTTGGGTTGTGAACTGCAGCTTCTCGTGCATGTATCTGTGTGTGTGTGTGTGTGTGTGTGTGTCTCACATACGCACACACATACACACAGGTTGAGATAAGTAGAGAGAGAGAGAGAGAAGAAGCGAGAGGAATGAGGGAAAGTGAAAGGCTTACAGACTGGAAGCGAAGGAACGTGGAAGTTGTGGAGCCGGTGGAGGCAAGTAGGGGATGGAGGGAGGAGGCCAGAAGGGGGGGTGGAGGGAGGGGGTGGAGGGGGCGCGAAGCACCGTAGTGTGGAAATTGGAAATTGCTTGGCGCAACGTTCTGAAGGACGGGTAGAAGCTGTAGCGCTTGCGGCAGAATGTGACTCCCGTGCACTTGTACGTAGAGGGTGTTTCCGTAAGAGCATGCAAAAATTTAACAGGACGTAGAGGACGCTTCACTGAACAATTTGAGGTAGGGAACCTGGTGTCGGAGAAGCCAGCTCCAGGAGATAATAAAAGTAAAATCCCATTACTGTGTACTTTATTATTTACGTTAGTTACAGTTAACTGCAAATACCATCACTGATACAATGAATGTACCCTTTGTACTGTATTTTACAAAATGTGCTGAAAGTGACGGCCATCAACCTTAATGCAAGCATGATATCGGAGAAACAAGTTTCAGACGTACCCTAACAAATATCCCTAGTTTGTTTCGAATCATATCACAGACAGCTACAATTCTGGCTACAAATTCCATCTTCGTATCCACTGCTGTGTCATACACAGTTCAGTTTAAATATCCCAGAAGAAATAACCAAGGGGAGTCAGGTGACATGACCTCGCAGGCCATGGAATAAAACCTTCCCTTCCAATCCATCGACCAGAAAATACAGCACTGTGATGGTCGAGGAAATGCACACTGAAGTGAGGGGGTGCACCGCCATATTGTATCCACATCCTCTCACGAACAGCCAAGGATACGTTTTCCAACAATTCAGGTAGAAGTCTTTGAACAAACCGCAAGTACGGATGGTCATTCAGACGGCCAGGTAGAAGATATTTCCCAGTGAGATTGTCGTCTATAGTGCCAGTCCAGAAATCCACAGTAAAACGTACTTCATGGTGTGACTATTACATCGTGAGGGTTTTCCTCATCCCATACATGGCTATTACTGCTGTCTGGAACACCATCACGATCAAATGACGCCTCGCCAGCAAACACCTCGATTTGGAGGAAATCCGGTCTATCAATCCAGTTTTCGAGCAACCACTGACGCTATGCGGCCCTTAGTGTAAAGTCACTCACAAGCATTTCATGGACTCGTTGTGGTGATATGGCTGTAATTGTTATTCGTGGAGTACTCGCCACACGTTAGTATGTGCAGCGCCAGTTTCGCGTGCAGTACGAGTAGTACTTGTAGTGAGGTCCGCTGCAACACGCACAAGTTCTCTTCAATATCTGGTGTTCGAATGGGCCTCATGTTGCCAGGTCACTAATTTCTTCTTTAACCAGTCACCCGCGTTCGTCGATCGAGGGAAACAAAGACCCGTCGTGATGGATTATGCCTGTGAGGAAATCGTTTCCTATACAGCCCTTCAACAGTGAGCATTGCAACGTGCTTAACTATACACAAGGTGAATTTCAGTGAGTTCTGCAGAAATGTACCGGTACTGCTCCTCAGTATTTTACGGTATGTCTCTGAATAACACTGAGTAATGAATGGGTCTGCCGATGGTTCATAGCACTCTCTGCCATGGGACAATGTAGATACGATACAACAGAGCCACCTTATGGACAAATAATGTAAACAAAACCTGCACCATGACTTCCTTGCTGGACATAAAAGAATGTACATGTGAATAAACAGCACAGTACGTGTAAACGTGTCCGCATATTGGTTAGAAATAAGCCGGAAAACAGTAATGTTAGACAAAGTGGTGGACAAGATTACTTCGATATCTCCTTAAGCTGGCTTCTCCGACCCCAGGTTCCCTACCTCAAACTGTTCAGTGGAGCATTCTCTACGTCCTGTTACAGTTTTGCACACTATTACGAAAACACCCTGTATACGAACAAAGTTCGTGTTGTGGCAGTTTATATATTAGCATGAAGAATACACGGTCGTGGGGTTTGAGTTATCATCGTAGAGTCAGTAATTCACATCCTCCCTTTCATTTCGTACCGTATAAGTCTGTGGTCCTGCCACCTTTGACGTGAGAAATCAGCTTTCAATGTGGGTTCGTGTGCTGCTTATTGGTGATGCAGCTATATAGCAACTTAAACACTTTCTCCGACCCTTTCAAAGTTGAAGCTAAAAGTTAAGTTAGTAGTAAATGGAGGAATGGAAACAGGCAGAAGCCATATCTGTATGTTCCCGGAAAGTATATGACAGGTTGTTAACGAAAGTACGAGCACATGGATAACTTCACAGATATAAAGTGGCTCCAAGACTTCTTAAGTAATAGACCCAAGTACGTCGTCCTCGACTGCGAGTCTTCATCAGATACAAGTAAATCGTCATCAGTGCCCGAGGGAAGTGTGACAGGACAGCTGTTATTGCCTATATACATAAATGATTTGGCGGAAGGAGTGGGCAGCAATCTGCGGTTGTTTGCTAATGTTGCTGTGGTGTACGGTAAAGGGTCGAAGTTGATTGACTGTAGGAAGATACAAGATGATTTATACAAAATTTCTAATTGGTGTAATTAATGGCAACTAGCACTAAATGTGAGAAATCGTATGTTTATGCGGATGAGTAGCAAAAACCTACCAGTAATGTTCGGACACAGGAACAGTAGTGTACTGCTTGACATGATCACATCGTTTAAACATCTAGGCGTAACATTGCAAAGCGATATGAAATGGAAGATATTGTGAGGTCCGTGGAGCAGAAGGCGAATGGTTGACTTCTGTTTATTGGGGGAATTTTAGGAATGTGAGGTTCATTTTTAAAGGAGACCTCATAAAGGACTCTGGCGCGACATATACTTGAATACTGCTCGAGTGTTTGCGGTCCGTACAAGGTCTGACTGAAGGTAACGTCCTAAGAATTTGGAGGTGGACTGCTAGATTAATTACCATTAGGTTCGAATAACGCGCAAGTGTTACGGAGGTGCTTCGGGAACTCAAATGGGAGTCCCTGGAGGGAAGGCAACGTTCTTTTTGAGGAACTGTACTGAATAAATTCAGAAAACCGGCATTAGAAGCTGACTGCATGAGGATTCTGCTGCCACGGTTATAAGATACGAGAAATTAGCGCTCATACGAAGGCACCCATGGTCTAGTGGTTGCCGACATGGTAGGTCAGCGTATTCAGTCAGAGGGTTAGCAGCCTTTTATCATAAAAAGAAAAATGAGTGAACGGATCAACGATGAACTTTAACTTCTGTCAAGAGACGTCCGCCCCGAACATACACAACGAACAATTGCAAAAAAAAAAAAAAAAAATGAGATCAGCAAAAAAATGTGTAGAGTCTTTGATTCATAATCAAAACTTCTTCGGCCCAGGTTCGATTCCGCAGTTGCTTAAATTTTGATTAATAATCAGCATTGGCGGTCGAAGATTTCTGGCATAAGAAGTCACCCCTCATTCTGCCAATGGCCATGTCAAAGAGGGCGAAGGAGGTGGACGGAGGTTCAGAGCACTCTCTTGTGCTTGGGGTGGGGAACTGCCCCTAATGGTGGAAGAATCAGCAGTGATCTAGGGTATGAGTATGCGGAAGGCAATGGAAAAGACTCCATTAAAGATAAGGAATGAGGGAGGAGAAGACTAATTAAGTTCTGTAACAAGTTTCAACTAATAATAGTGAATACCCTGTTTGAGAATCACAAGAGAGGCGGTATACTTGGAAAAGGCTGAGTAATACGATCAGATTTCAGTTAGGTTACATCATGGTCAGACAGAGATTCCGAAATGAAATACTGGATTGTAAGGGGTACCCAGGAGGAGATGTAGACTCAAATCCCAATTTAGTGGTGATGAAGAGTAGGCTGAAGTTTAAGACATTAGGAAGAATCAGTACGCAAAGAAGTGGGTTACGGAAGTACTAAAGAATGACGAGGTACGTTTGAAGTTCTCTAAGGCTATAGATAGAGCAATAAGGATTAGCTCAGTAGGCAGTACAGTTGAAGAGGAATGGACATCTCTAAAAAGGGCCATCACAGAATTTGGGAAGGAAAACATAGGTACAAAGAAGGTAACTGCGAAGAAACCGTGGGTAACAGAAGAAATACTTCAGATGATTGATAAAAGGAGGAAGTATGAAAATGTTCTGGGAAACTGAGGAATAAAGTAAATAGGTAGTGCAGGGAAGCTGAGATGAAATGGCTGCAGGAAAAATGTGAATATATCGAAAATGAAATGACTGACAGGATGGTAGACTCAGCATACAGGAAAGTCAAATCAACCTTCGGTGACATTAAAAGCAACGGTGGTAACATTGAGAGTGCAACGGGAATTCCACTGTTAAATTCAGAGGTGAGAGCGGATGGGTGGAAAGAATACACTGAAAGCCTGTATGAGGAGGAAGATTTTCTGATATGTTAGAAGAAGAAACAGGAGTCGAATTGGAAAAGATAGGGGATCCAGTGGTAGAATAAAAATTTAAAAGAACCTTGGAAGTCTTACCGTCAAATAAGGGGGGATGGATAGACAACATTGCATAATAATTTCTAAAAAGCATTGTTGGTAAGTGACAACAAAACGGCTATTCACTTTGGTGTGTAGAATGTATGAGTTAGGCGACACACAATCAGACTTTCGGAAAATCATAATCCACACAATTCCGAAGACGGCAGTAGCCAACAAGGGAGAAAATTGTCGCGCAATTAGCTCAACAGCTCAAGTGTGGAAATGAAAACTTAGGATGCGCTAGATGACGATCAGTTTGGCTTTAGGAAAAGTAAAGGCTTTAGGAAAGGTGAAGGTACCAGAGAGGCAATTCTAACGTTGCGGTTAATAATGGAAGCAAGGCTAAAGAAAAATCAAGACCCGTTCATAGGATTTGTCGACCATGAGAAAGCGTTCGACAATGTAAAATGGTGCAAGATGCTCGAAATTCTGAAAAAAGTAGGGGTAAACTATAGAGAGAGACAAGTCATATACAATATGTACATAAGTCAAGAGGGAATAATAAGAGTGGGCGACCAAGAATGATGTGCTAGTATTAAAAAGGGTGTAAGACAAGCATGTAGCTTCCGTCCCTACTGTTCAATCTGTATCTTGAGGAAGGAAGGATGGAAATAAAAGAAAGGTTCAGGAGTGGAATTAAAATTCAAGGTGAAAGGATATCAATGATACGATTTGTTGATGGCATTGCTACCCTGAGTGAAAGTAAAGAAAGTTACATGAAATGCTGAACGGAATGAACAGTCTAATGAGTACACAGTATGGCCGCGCTGGATTAGCCGAGCGGTCTAAGGCGCTGCAGTCATGGACTGTGCGGCTGGTCCCGGCGGTGGTTCGAGTCCTCCCTCGGGCATGGGTGTGTGTGTTTGTCCTTAGGATAGTTTAGGTTAAGTAGTGTGTAAACTTAGGGACTGATGACCTTAGCAGTTAAGTCCCATAAGATTTCACACACATTTGAACATTTTTTTCTACACAGTATGGACTGAGAGTAAATCGAAGAAAGACGAAGATAATGAGACGTAGAATAAATGAGAACAGCGAGAAACTTAACATCAGGATTGACGATGACGAAGCAGACGAAGTTAAGGAATTCTGCTCCCTATACGGTAAAATAACCAATGACGGACGGAGCAAAGAGGACATCAAAAGCAAACTAGCTATGGCAAAAACGGCATTCCTCGCCCAGAGAAGTCTACTAATATCAAATAAGGGCCTTAAATTGAGTAAGAAATTTCTGAGAATGTACGTCTGGAGTGCAGCACTGTACGAAACATTTGCTTTGGGAAAGACGGAACGAAGGGAATCGAAGAATTTGAGATGTGATGCTACAGACGAATGTAGAAAATTAGGTGTACTGATTAGGTAAGGAATGAGGAGGTACTACGCAGAATCGGAGAGCAAATGTATACGAGGAAAACACTGATAAGGATAAGGGACAGGATGATAGGACATCTGTTAAGACATGAGGGAATGACTTCCATGGCACTAGAGGGAGCTATAGAGGGCAAAAACTGTAGAGGAAGACAGAGATTTTTTTTAAAAAAATTCTTTATTCAATCCAAGAATATCATCAAAGACAGAGATTGGAATGTATCCAGCAAATAATTCAGGACATATGTTGCAAGTATTACTGTGAGATGAAGAGGTTAGGACAGGAGAGGAATTCGTGGCGGGCCGCATAAAACCAGTCAGAAGACTGATAACCAATATATATATAAAATGGAACCAAGGCACATAGACCATATTTTATCTCTTGCTCTACTTGCGGGTGGAACAGGAAGGAGGTGACTAGCAGTGGTACAGAGTACCCACCGCTATGCGCCTTACGGTGCCTTGCGGAGTGTCAGTGTGGATGTAGACGTAGATATTAATAGTAAGGCACTACCTGTGTAACTGTTATACAATATTTTGATGTAATACTATCTCTCCATTGTTATCAGACATGGCGCAATAACTTCGAGCCTTTGGCGCAGCAAGAAAAGACATAGTGGGGTGAGCTTTTCTAAGGTCAGGCATGAAGCCTGTCAGTGTCGTAAACACGACAGCTCATTTTAAACAGAAAATTTTCTTTATTTATAAACTTTTCCACAATTTTATTTATATCAAAATAATATTCTAATGTTTAGCGTCTCCATCAGTTGACATCTATGTGTTTATGTATGTTATGAGTGTCTTATTATATTCCCCTAGAGATGGGAAGTGGTGGACCTTCTAGAAAATGAGCGAAGATATATAAAGTGCCAGGTAAGTAGTGGAACATTTTTGTTCTACATAGTTAACACCCTATGTGTTACTTAAAAGTAAACTGTAAATGTTTAATTATGGTTTTGCGCGAAAGTTGTTAAATTTTTACGTGAAACAGAGGGATGTTGTATTGTTGTATTAAAAAAACATAAAAATGTACAGGTTTATCACATAGCGCCAGAAAAAACAATTCCCTAAAAAAAGAGATAAAATTAAAAAAAGTGTAAAACAAAAATGTATCACACAGGGCTTCAATACTTTACGGAGCTTATATAAGGCACGTTTCTGTTATTCATAAACAACATTCATATTTGTTGCTAATAACAGGAAACTCTTGCCGATGCTCATGATGAAGAACGTTCTATTCGGTACAAAATAACAATTATTACATACATTTCTAACTGTTAATGCATGTCAACCGAACTCGCCTCAAAATTAATTGCTTTGCTTGGTTACAAGCGCGGAAGTTACTCGATAAACTACACTCCTGGAAATTGAAATAAGAACACCGTGAATTCATTGTCCCAGGAAGGGGAAACTTTATTGACACATTCCTGGGGTCAGATACATCACATGATGACACTGACAGAACCACAGGCACATAGACACAGGCAACAGAGCATGCACAATGTCGGCACTAGTACAGTGTATATCCACCTTTCGCAGCAATGCAGGCTGCTATTCTCCCATGGAGACGATCGTAGAGATGCTGGATGTAGTCCTGTGGAACGGCTTGCCATGCCATTTCCACCTGGCGCCTCAGTTGGACCAGCGTTCATGCTGGACGTGCAGACCGCGTGAGACGACGCTTCATCCAGTCCCAAACATGCTCAATGGGTGACAGATCCGGAGATCTTGCTGGCCAGGGTAGTTGACTTACACCTTCTAGAGCACGTTGGGTGGCACGGGATACATGCGGACGTGCATTGTCCTGTTGGAACAGCAAGTTCCCTTGCCGGTCTAGGAATGGTAGAACGATGGGTTCGATGACGGTTTGGATGTACCGTGCACTATTCAGTGTCCCCTCGACGATCACCAGTGGTGTACGGCCAGTGTAGGAGATCGCTCCCCACACCATGATGCCGGGTGTTGGCCCTGTGTGCCTCGGTCGTATGCAGTCCTGATTGTGGCGCTCACCTGCACGGCGCCAAACACGCATACGACCATCATTGGCACCAAGGCAGAAGCGACTCTCATCGCTGAAGACGACACGTCTCCAGTCGTCCCTCCATTCACGCCTGTCGCGACACCACTGGAGGCGGGCTGCACGATGTTGGGGCGTGAGCGGAAGACGGCCTAACGGTGTGCGGGACCGTAGCCCAGCTTCATGGAGACGGTTGCGAATGGTCCTCGCCGATACCCCAGGAGCAACAGTGTCCCTAATTTGCTGGGAAGTGGCGGTGCGGTCCCCTACGGCACTGCGTAGGATCCTACGGTCTTGGCGTGCATCCGTGCGTCGCTGCGGTCCGGTCCCAGGTCGACGGGCACGTGCACCCTCCGCCGACCACTGGCGACAACATCGATGTACTGTGGAGACCTCACGCCCCACGTGTTGAGCAATTCGGCGGTACGTCTACCCGGCCTCCCGCATGCCCACTATACGCCCTCACCCAAAGTCCGTCAACTGCACATACGGTTCACGTCCACGCTGTCGCGGCATGCTACCAGTGTTAAAGACTGCGATGGAGCTCCGTATGCCACGGCAAACTGGCTGACACTGACGGCGGCGGTGCACAAATGCTGCGCAGCTAGCGCCATTCGACGGCCAACACCGCGGTTCCTGGTGTGTCCGCTGAGCCGTGCGTGTGATCATTGCTTGTACAGCCCTCTCGCAGTGTCCGGAGCAAGTATGGTGGGTCTAACACACCGGTGTCAATGTGTTCTTTTTTCCATTTCCAGGAGTGTAATTTTATTACTTGTGAAATGCAATTTATATTTTATAACGACTTAAAATACACAGTGGACTACCACTGAATGATGTGCGGTTCTTATTATGCGTGGAACAACCACTCTAATTCACGACACCCAGTTCCTCTCTTACACATTCGTCTATGTTTGTTTCCCTAACACTGCTACCATTTCTGCCAGTAATCCTACCATTTATTACGTCACTGATATACTGTGCAAAGATTATTGAACGACAGTTTTGGTACAGCTCATCTCTACCAGCAATCTTTCATCCCGTGATCCATTCACGACAGGAACAGGACAAATGAAAGTGATCCTGGTTCACAAAGTACCGTCCGCCGTACATCGTCAGGTGGCTTGCGGGTAGAGATGTAGATGTAGATGTAGTGGAAGAGCCGCGATATTGAGTCCTTTGTGAGACATAAACAGGAGGTGGTTGCCAGAGGCGTTGGCTCGCCATTGTCCGTATCAGCCAGAGGGGGTTCTCCAGCGTAGTCCGGCGGAGGAGGACGCAGCGCTCGGCGCGAATTGACGCTGCCATCGTACTCGAAGCATCCGTTGCAGCATTGGACACTCACCTACAGTTACGGGCTTATTCGGCTCATAACGCACAAGCTTTATGGATTAGACCAGTACTAACTTCCACAGTAAAGATGTCTGCCATTTTCTGCACCAAACGTATCGATTCCTGTAGCTTCCAGAACTACCTAGAAGGACAGTTAACTAACTGAAGATATGGTTTATAATAGCATTTACATAAGCTACTACATTTCCTCGTTAATACAAGAATCTGAAATAGGTATGAAGCAGTGATTTTTCGTCGTAAATTATTGCCACTGCTCCGTTGCAGAATGGGATATTTAATGCGAAACGATGTCACAGCAAGTTGGAGCTACCTGGTATCATGTCGCCGAAATCTGTTACATGATGGTATCAAATGTAAATAAAGTTTTCAGCTACATACAATTACGATGAGTATATTGTTGTTGTGGTCTTCAGTCCTGAGACTGGTTTGATGCAGCTCTCCATGCTACTCTATCCTGTGCAAGCTTCTTCATCTCCCAGTACGTACTGCAGCCTACATCCTTCTGAATCTAATTAGTGTATACATCTCGGTCTGCATCCACGATTTTTACCCTCCACGCTGCCCTCCAATACTACATTGGTGATCCCATGATGCCTCAGAACATGTCCTACCAACCGATCCCTCCTTCTAGTCAAGTTGTGCCACAAACTCCTCTTCTCCCCAATTCTATTCAATACCTCCTCATTAGGTATGTGACCTACCCATCTAATCTTCGGCATTCTTCTGTAGCACCAGATTTCGATAGCTTCTATTCTCTTCTTGTCCAAAGTATTTGTCGTCCATGTTTCACTTCCATACGTGGGTACACTCCATACAAATACTTTCAGAAACGACTTCCTGACACTTAAATCTATACTCGATGTTAACAAATATCTGTTCTTCAGAAACGCTTTCCTTCCCATTGACAGTATACATTTTATATCCTCTCTACTTCGACCATCATCAGTTATTTTCCTCTCCAAATAGCAAAACTAATTTACTACTTTAAGCGTCTCATTTCCTAATCTAATTCCCGCAGCATCACCCTAGTTAACTACATTCCATTATCTTTGTTTTGCTTCCATTGATCTTCATCTTATATGCTCCTTTCAATACACTGTCCATTCCGTTCAACTGCTCTTCCGAGTCCTTTGCTGTCTCTGACAGAATTACAACGTCATCGGCGAATCTTGAAATTTTTATTTCTTCTCCAAGGTTTTCATACCTACTCCGAATTTTTCTTTTGTTTCCTTTACTGCTTCCTCAATGTATAGATTGAATAACATCGGGGAGAGGCTACAACCCTGTCTCACTCCGTTCTCAACCACTGCTTCCCTTTCATGTCCCTCGAATTTATAACTGCCGTCTGGTTTCTGCACAAATTGGAAATAGCCTTTCGCTCCCTGCCACTTTCAGAATTTGAAACAGAGTATTGCAGTCAACATTGTCAAAAGCTTTCTGTAGGTCTACAAATGCCAGAGACGTAGGTTCCCCTTTTCTTAATCTAGCTTCTAAGATTGTCGTAGGGTCAACATTGCCTCGCGTGTTTCAACATTTCTACGAAATCCAAACTGATCTTCCCCGATTTCGGCTTCTACCTGTTTTTCCATTCGTCTGTAAAGTATTTTGCAGCTGTGACTTATTAAACTGATTGTTCGGTAATTTTCACATCTGTCAACATCTGCTTTCTTTCGGATTGGAATTCTTCTAGAAGTCTGAGGGTATTTCGCCTGTCTCATGCGTTTTGCTCACCAGATGGTAGAGTTTTGTCAGGACTGGCTCTCCCAAGGCTGTCAGTAGTTCTAATGGAATGTTGTCTACTCCAGGGGCCTTGTTTCGACTCAGGTCTTTCAGTGCTCTGTCAAACCAGTATCATATCTCTCGTTTCATCTTAATCTACATCCTCTTCCATTTCCATTATATTGCCCTCAAGTAAATCGCCCTTGAATAGCCCTCTATATAATCCTTCCACCTTTCTGCTTTCCCTTCTTTGCTTAGAACAGGGTCTCCATCTGAGCTCCTGATATTCATGCAAGTGGTTCTCTTTTCTACAAAGGTCTCTAATTTTCCTGTAGGCAGTATCTATCTTACCCCTAGTGAGATAAGCCTCTACATCCTTGCATTTGTCCTCTAGCCATCCCTGCTTAGCCATTTTGCACTTCCTGTCGATCTCATTTTTGAGACGTATGTATTAAATTTTACTTGCTTCATTTACTGCATTTTTGTATTTTCTCCTTTCATCAATTAAATTCAATATTTCTTCTGTTACCCAAGGATTTCTACTAGCCCTCGTCTTTTTACCTACTTGTTCCTCTGCAGCCATCACTACTTCATCCCTCAAAGCTACCCATTCTTCTTCTACTGTATTTCTTTCCCACATTCCTGTCAATTGTTCCCTTATGGTCTCCCTGAATCTCTGTACAACCTATGGTTTAGTCAGTTTATCCAGGTCCCATGTCCTTAAATTCCCACCTTTTTGCAGTTTCTTTGGTTTTAATCTACAGTTCATAACCAATAGATTGTGGTCAGAGTCCACATCTGCCCCTGGAAACGTCTTACAATTCGAAACCTGGTTCCTAAATCTCTGTCTTACCATTATATAATCTATCTGAAACCTGTCATTATCTCCAGGCTTCTTCCATGTATACAACTTTCTTTTATGATTCTTGAAGGAAGTGTTAGCTATGATTAAGTTACCCTCTGTGCAAAATTATACCAGTCGTCTTCCTCTTTCATTTCTTACCCCCAATCCATATTCATCTACTACGTTTCCTCCTCTTCCTTTTACTACCATCGAATTCCAGTCATCCATGACTATTAAATTTTCGTCTCCCTTCACTATCTGAATAATTTCTTTTATCTCATCATACATTTCTTCAATTTCTTCGTCATATGCAGAGCTAGTTGGCATACAAACTTGTATTACTGTAGTAGCACAAGCTGCGACATCGTCGCGAAAAAACACAGTGACCCGTATATGTAATAAGTTTCCTGTAATTTGCGTCTATGGTCACAATCGTTTCTGTTTAACAGATTACCGGTTTCGGTCTTTAATGACCATCATCAGATCTGTCTCATAAAATCAATGTCCTAATGCACTGCAGCCATTAGGACTTTGATTTTACGAGACAGATCTGATGATGGTCATTAAAGACCGAAACCGGTAATCTGTTAAACAGAAAAGATTGTGACCGTAGACGTAAATTAAAGGAAAATTACTACTATAGTAGGCCTGGGCTTCGTGTCTATCTTGTCCCCAATAATGCGTTCACTATGCTCTTTGTAGTAATTTACCCGAGCTCATATTTTTTATTCATAATTAAACCTACTCCTGCATTACCCCTACTTGATTTTGTATTTATAACCCTGTATTCACCTGACCAAAGGTCTTGTTCCTCCTGGCACCAAACTTCGCTAATTCCCACTATATACAACTTCAATCTATCCATTTCCCTTTTTAAATTTTCTAACCTACCTGCCCGATTAAGGGATCTAACATTCCACGCTCCGATCGGTAGAAAGCCAGTTTCCTTTCTCCTGATAACGACGTCCTCCTGAGTAGTCCCCGCCCGGAGATCCGAATGGGCGACTATTTTACCTCCTCAATATTTTACCCAAGAGGACGCCATCATCATTTAACCATACAATAAGGCTGCATGCCCTCGGGAAAAATTACGGCCTCAGTTTCCCCTTGGTTTCAGCCTTTCGCAGTACCAGCACAGCAAAGCCGTTTTGGCTAGTGTTACAAGGCCAGATCAGTCAATCATCTAGACTGTTGCCCCTGCAACTACTGAAAAGGCTGCTGCCCCTCTTCAGGAACCACACGTTTGTCTGGCGTCTCAGAAGATACACCTCCTTTGTGGTGGCACCTACGGTACGGCTATCTGTATCGTTGAGGTACGCAAGCCTCCTACCAACGGCAATGTCTAAGGTTCATGGGGGGTACGATGAGTATAACATCAATCAATATTCCTATCTCGTCCAGTTTCTTTTCGCTTAACCTCCATTGTCGCTGTAGTTGCATGTTTCTGTAACATTTGTGTAGTATAAGAGACTATCATAAAGTTTTAGTTCCAGGGCGTTACTGCAGTGTATATGCAACGTAGCGTGACTCTGACACAAGTATATAAACTACGACACGTAGCCAGGAGATTAGTGTCTTTCCGACGTGAGTACGGTAAATACGGAAATGTGAAATATGATTATGTTACCACATGCGTCCATACAGGTCCAACGTGCTTTTATTCTTTCCTTGGCTGCCACCGGCCGCTGTGGCCGAGCGGTTCTAGATGCTTCAGTCTGGAACCGTGCGACCGCTACGGTAGCAGGTTCGAATCCTGCGTCGGGAATGGATGTGTGTGACGTCTTTAGGTTAGTTAGGCTTAAGTAGTTCTAAGTTCTCGGGGACTGATGACCTCAGATAATAAGTTCCATAGTGCTGAGAGCCATTTGAACCATTTTCTTCTTGGCTGCCGAAGAGAAATCACTGGTGAACATCCATCGGTGAACGAATGAAGAATGTGTGTGAGGCAGCATATCTGTCGAATACCACCGTTGTGGAATGTTGAGCCAAGTTCCACGTTGGTGGCGATCCGACACAAGATACCGGAGGATGTTGGAGGTACTCTTCAACTGGCTGACTGAATTGGGAGACATTCGAGCTCCCGGCATACAGGTCTGATCTCTTCTCATGCCAATAACTTGCCTTCAGTCCCTTGGAAAAGACCTTGAAGAGTCGACAAATCATGTCAGACGAGGATGTGCAGCAAGCAATTACGGATTTCTTGAAGCAGCAGGATGCGATGTTTTACCAAATGGGTATTTTCAACTTGGTGCGTCGGTGTTCTGGTTACCTCCATGCTAACGTCTATTTTTCCTCGTTAGCATACCGATTCTGGAGTGTAGGATTTTCGAACGGAAACTTTCTGATCGCCGCTTATAATTTCTTTAATTCATTACTCAGCAGAAAAATTAATAAAAAGCTATTAGTTTTCATCTCATTCATTTGTATGTGGACTTCGCATCTTCCATGAAGCCTACAGTCACCTTTCAACACTGTTGAGTTAGAGTCTTCCGTCCAGGGCCCAGGTTAACGTTGAGTAGTTGTATACATGCAGCAAGTTGCGATTAATCAGATCCACCCACCACGACCAATTTAGAGAAACATCTGTGGGAGGCTAGGAAGAGTGAAAGTAGAGGCACTTCCGGCCAGTTCTATCGCCAGTGACAGGGAAATCTGGTACGGCTTTTATTATCCATGCATAGTGGGGCCAGAGACCGGCAGCTGACCACATTGAAAGTGCCTTTCTGTCCTCAGTAACATTTACTACAACCACGCCGATGTTACGATACTGAATTGAGTGAATACAGCAACTGAAAGGAAGTGCGATACCAGGAAGAGTATTTTCATGTGAGATATTAAGGCAGGGTTTTCCTGACGACTAGAGCTTGCTGTTCTATAGGTACTCTGAGGAGTTGCGAATATTACAACCGATCATGAGAATGTTGCTCCACATTGCATACTGAGGGCTATATTGCAGACTGAGATCTTTTTATGCATCGCGACCAAAGAAGTTGAACTAAGATTCCATTTCCCGTCACACAGAATGTTCGACCGAGTGCTGCACGATAGTCGCCTGAAATAAACCCGAGTTTGCGGTTGCTAGCGGCGTTTACGTATACCCAGCTCAGGCTAAAGACCTGAGGTACATTTTGTAGTACCACTTAGATACATTGTCTTGCATCCATAGACACTTCCTTTTCATCACAAAATACACCTGAAATTCAGCTTCTTGAAAGAAATTGACACCCTTCGATGGAAAACCAATACATTCGCTACAAGACTACCATACAAGGAAGTATGATAGCTGTCTTGGAAAATATTCCATACCGTTAGCAAGGTGGACATACACACGGATGAATTAAATGGCTTGCAGTAAATCAAGCTAACAGATGCCCCAACTCACTTTGGTCTCACATAAGTGTAATATTGCAGATTCAGTAAACACGACTATCTGCAACTTATTAACCCCTCAAATGATAACGTAATCCCATTGATTGTAACTTAAAGATCACTACTAGGTGGGGATTCCTCATAGAAGTTGAGATATAACAGTAACAGTAAACAACGATCCGTTTCCGCGTTCACTGACGGCCTAATTCCTTGGGGATGCTCAATCTTCCGCACTCCTTCGACATCGGCCTGTCACCGCAACCCTCGACGTCACCACAATGATGGATCTGCACTCTGGAGATGAGACCGAGCCGCAACTCGGCGGTCTGCGATACCGTTAGCGTGGACCTGCGAAGAAGGCCAGTGCGGAAGGGAAGTTTGAGGACGGTAGAAAATTCACTTTCCTTCAACTAGAGACGATGTTAAAGCTACGATTACGTTTCGTCGAAATAGAGCATCCATGACGTAGTAACGAGGACCAATTAACTTTCCAAAGCGTGGAGAAACTATAATGAATGTGGAATAATGGAAACCACGCTGAAATAAAAAACGTAATATTGTGTCTGAAGCCCATTCGTGAGTCTGTGTTTTCTTACAAATAAATTCGTTTTTGGGTAAGCGTCTCCTTGGACAAGCACAGCTGTTATCATCTTCTTCTCCAAAACATGTTTTACTGTAGTTACAGTATCAGAAAGCAAATAAAAACCCAACCAGCGATGCTGTAACATCAGCGAAACATGTTTGAGGGAAAAAGAAGAATGGTGTATTTCCTCAAGATGGAACGCATCTATCTAAAAACAAGTTTAAATGTCATCGGTACCTATAAATAATTCACAGTTCTATGGCACTTCTCAGGCATGATCACAATCGTACGAAATAAAACACTTCAAGAAACCAGAGTAGATAAGTTTATGTACAAAAGCTGTGGAATTGTTAACCGTTGCACCGTCATCCTTGCGAGAAAATTGCCTAGATCGGGATGTTGGTTGCTGTAAATGCTGTTTTATGTGTTCAGTGCTTTTGAAGTAGTGTAGATGGCCGAAGGATGAAGTCTGTTAAAAACCATTACAGGTGACGACACGTGGTGTTTTCGAGATGGACCAGAAACCAAGTAACAGGAGCTGTGGATCACTACCAACAATGAAAGAAGAATTACAGGTACGAGCCAATATGAAAGCAATGTTGATTTGTTTCTTTGATTCGATTTTGCTCCACAAAGTATCACAGCATAGCACGACCAGCTGGTGCGCTGTAGCAATAGATGCTGCCACAATCCTCGCCATCTCAAGGATATATTTATATAGTTTATTTTTCTGCTAATTTAATGCGCTCGTAATGAAAATTTCAATTGGTTACAGTTACTGGTAGATAACGGATAATACTAGATGTTATTGAAGTTATTGCTAACTTCAACCATTATAGCACGGTCCCGTACGTCACAATGCCACATTAATCGCTTCACAGTAAATCCTTAATGAAACAAGAATTATTAGCCCGAATAGACTAGTGGATGGAACTGATCTATGTCGAAAAACCACCACGCACAATCACTGTACAGAGCTACATCGAACGAGCACAAGCAGCAACAATCACAATTTCTAAAACTGTTATCAGATGGCATGTATTCCTCTGAAATGCTGGAGATGCCTTAATCAGCAACATTTGCAGTAACATAAAATATTTCCTGACGGTATCGCTTGTCAATAAATTTAGTAACGTGTTATAAATTACACAAATATTCTGATGTGGGAGGATATAGTAGCCTCACTCATCCCAGGACGACAAAAAATAAATTTCACCTGCAAAATTGTCGAATATAGCGTTTCAGTGAGAAATAAACTACACTGTGCCACACAAGCAAATAATAACTATTTCCAAACCCCGAATTTGTCTACCATTACAACGCTTAAGTTTGGAATTTCGCTCAAATATACCTACAGTCTTCCTCTATAAGGGCGCAAAAGTGTGTATATCTGTGACGTCACCCTCAGAATCGACGACGCTTCAGGTAGCAATGTGTCGACACATGACCCAGTACCAGTACCACCGTGGACCTTTCACATTCCCAATTTGCTGTTATTCAAACTGTAAGACGTCGTGGTCTCCTGACCGTCAGTCCTTACATATTCCGCCCTCACAATCATGTTCTGCACATCAAGACGCTTCATTCGAAACCAAACTCGATAAGATAAAGTCAATGTTGTATGAATTCATGTAAACGATATGCAATTGACAAGTGAGCGCACTGTGGCAGAAACACTCGAGGCTGGCGTGCGCACATACATGCCAGACACGACGGTCACTGAGGCTTTTAGTTCAGGGGAGAGGCCACACAACGGGACGCCAGGCCCTTCAGAGGACGACCCAGCCCATGTCGGCCAGTGACCGCCCATAGCGGACAGCGTGGGCCTGAGTGGAAAGGGGGGAACAACCCCGTGTTCGGCTTAAAAGCAAATTCCACTACATTGTGTGGGAGCGCCCAGCCTACGCATTCTTTACACATAGCACGCAGTTTCAGAGATTTTCACAGGGAGACAGCAAACGCCAAACGCCAAAGCTTCAAGTTTCCGGATTGGTCGCCTTAAACGAAACGTCATTCTCCCGCTTTGGAAGAGCAATGCTGATTGGCAGACGATATTTCTGACACCTTGATCAGAAGGAATAATGGAAGAAACCGAAAGATATACCCCTTCACGTCTGGTATGGAGAGGCGCCATTCCGATGTCGCTCTTGGAGCGAGAACACATAACGAGAGCGTATACGCTCGTACGTGTACTCGAAAGACCGAGGAACAAGTCTCTCCTCAGTACTTCACTGGGAGAGCACCTCTGTCGAGAGCGAATCGTAGTGCTACTCTATACTGAGTCCTCGCGATTAAGCGTTGTTCACTGTGTTCGCCGACACACTTGTTGTTCGCTGTGAACAGACAGAGTTATAGTTAAATGCCTGTGTGCGAATTTTGAGTGGTATCACGGTGGACTGGTTATGTAATCGGTGTACCACGCCACAAGTTAGACTAGGGGCGAATAGGAATTCTTGACTTCATCAAGGCATAGGGAGAGTTTGATTGGCGAAGAGTTATCTTGTTTGTCAGCAGCGAGCGGCGCAGACAGCAGTCATCGCACCTTACGGTATTGTGTGGTACAGCTATTGCGAGCCCCATATTTCCTCCACAACAGTACACTTCACTGCATTTCACATGCGACAGCCTCGACCGTACCTAATACCATTCTAAAAATGGTTCAAATGGCTCTGAGCACTATGCGACTTAACTGCTGAGGTCATCAGTCGCCTAGAACTTAGAACTAATTAAACCTAACTAACCTAAAGGCATCACACACATCCATGCCTGAGGCAGGATTCTAACCATTCTAAAGGATAATTATTCAAGTTGAGTAGGTGCGCCTCTCATCCATTCTGCCAAGGCAACAAGCATCTTAAACTTTGTATAGATATTCCATTAGCAAATCCTATCCTTGAGAGGTAACTTCACATTCCAAAAAAAACAGGATATAAGTTGTTCAATTCATAACTAAAAGTGCCACTGTGATTTCTCAGAATTTTTGCAAAATAAATAATAACTTTCGTTAGGTTAATGTTTTTCTTACACTAACTAGCACTACTCCAGAACCCAAGTATCCCACTAGTTACGTAAGAAATTTTGTGAATTTTTGTGTCATTTCCTTACAGCGGACCACTCCAGAAGATATTTATTGCTGAAAGTTTTTCAGGCTTTTGTTTTTAGAACGTTAGGAGCGTCTGTCTGATTTCTGTAGTAGTGTGGGGGTGGAAATTGCATCTTGCAGGAGGCACAGGGTAAAGGGTACATCTCAGATTAATCCGTTGCGCAGAATGACAGAATAATAGATCAACCCCGCCCCGTCACGCTCAGAAAACACCTACTTAAACATCATCCCCCAAAATCAATCCTTACATGTTCCAAGGAACAAAGCATCATGCTTCCTAATAGCACAAGCACTGCTATTTCTTATGTATTCGCTAATACGAGATCCTGTACTCTCAGTAAATATATACGTAATGTACGAGTGCATGTTGTGACACATGGACGACGACATTGGGAATTTGGTTAAAAAATTGTTCTGAGCACTATGGGACTTAACATCTGAGGTCATCAGTCCCCTCGACTTAGAACTACTTAAGCCTAACCAACCTAAGGACATCACACACATTCATACCCGAGGCAGGATTCGAATCTGCGACCGTAGCAGCGGTGCAGTTACGGACTGAATGGGAATTTCGACCTGGGTGTGATTTATACACGAATACCTGAAGCGGATAGCCGGCACAGTAACTCAGCGTGTTCAATCAGTCCTCATTCCTGATTCTACCCACTGTTAAAATATGGTTCAAAATGCTCTAAGCTCTATGGGACTTAACATCTGGGGTTAATAGTCTCATATACGTAGAACTACTTAAACCTAACTAAACCAAGGGCATCACACACATTCATGCCTGAGGCAGCATTAGAACCTGCGACCGTAGCAGCAGCGCGGTTTCGGACTGAAGCGCTTAGAACCGCTCTGGCACAGCAGCCGGCTCCTCACTGTAATAAAAAACCTGAGTGAAGTATTCAGCGCTGAACTTGATGCGGTGTCAATTGACGACCGCCCAGAGCAATTGCCGAGAACCATGACAAAAAGAAAATAAAGAAAAGAAAATCCGTTAAGGTGACCGCTCGCATAAAGCAGGAAATCCGGAATTGAGTCCCAATTCGGCATAAGTCGTCATTGCAACGTACAGCCCATGCTGTCTCATATTCGCAGTTGCTTACACACCATGCATTTCTTGACGGCTGTAGTCGCTGCAGTACCTGTTGCTCCTGACATGCATGCATGTCCGAAGAAACATAGCACTGTACTTTTTAATAACACAGGCACTGCTGTTTCGCATGTTTTAAGTAATTCACAACGTATGAAACTGGAGCAGGCGCCATACTATCAGCCTCACGCTCCAACAACATCTTGACAGTCAGTGACCACAGCAACCATGTAGGAAGACAGCAAAGTTAAGTTTGTGAACAGTCACGTATTTATCTGAATGTGCTACAAAAAATAAAATACCTAACTAAAATTTCGACGTGTCATTGAAGTTTAAGAGATACAATAAAATGTAAGAAATAATTATTTAAAGTATGAACTACATAACAAATGTTGAATAAACTAATACTCCAAAATAATTAGTGTAAAAGCACGTTACCAAAACTGGGCGTACATGTAATTGTGTACACTGCAGTAGCGACTTCCCCCCGTTTATTAGATGGACAGTCTCAGTTACACACGGATACAATTTGGAAATTTTGGTAAATGCAAAATTATATGTTTTGATTAACTTGACAGTACTGAGCCTTGCTGTAAACGTTTCGCGATGTTGTTTAAATTTAAACATACTCACTCTCTAGTACTCAGAAATAACTACATCATTTACCCAAGTAACTGTATTCTGCTGTACTTTATGAATGTTTGTGTGTGTGAGTACAGTAAGAGAGTAAGAGTGGTCTAACGGCAAGGTTGTTCGTCAGTGCGGGTAGACGTGAAGAGAAGTTACATCTACATCTACATCCATACTCCGCAAGCCACCTGACGGTGTGTGGTGGAGGGTACTTTGAGTACCTCTATCGGTTCTCCCTTCTATTCCAGTATCGTATTGTTCGTGGAAAGAAAGATTGTCGGTATGCCTCTGTGTGGGCTGTAATCTCTCTGATTTTATCCTCATGGTCTCTTCGCGAGATACACGTAGGAGGGAGCAATACACTGCTTGACTCCTCGGTGAAAGTATGTTCTCGAAACCTCAACAAAATGCCGTACCGAGCTACTGAGCGTCTCTCCTGCAGAGTCTTCCACTGGAGTTTAGCTATCTTCTTCGTAACGCTTTCGCGACTACTAAATGACCCTGTAACGAAGCGCGCTGCTCTCCGTTGGATCTTCTCTGTTTCTTCTATCAACCCTATCTGGTACAGATCTCACACTGGTGAGCAATATTCAAGCAGTGGGCGAACAAGTGAACTGTAACCTACTTCCTTTGTCTTCGGATTGCATTTCCTTGGGATTCTTCGAATGAATCTCAGTCTGGCATCTGCTTTACCGACGGTTAATTTTATATGGTTATTCCATTTTATATCACTCGTAATGCCTACTCCCAGATAATTTATGGAATTAGCTGCTTCCAGTTGCTGACCTGCTATGTTGTAGCTAAATGATAAAGGATTTTTCTTTCAATGTATTCGCAGTACATTACACTTGTCTACATTGAGATTCAATTGCCATTCCCAGCACCATGCGTCAATTCGTTGCAGATCCTCCTGCATTTCAGTACAATTTTCCATTGTTACAACCTCTCGATGTACCACAGCATCATCCGCAAAAAGCCTCAGTGAACTTCCGATGTTATCCACAGCGCCATTTGCGCGCGCGCGCGTCTGATTGTGTGTGTGTGTTTCAGATTAGTGGTAAAGAATATTTGTCCTCAGGTAGTGAAATTTTAAAACGAGTTATTACAGAGAGGGCAGCTGTGTAGTTTTCTATTTTTTTTCAAAAAAGTTGCTGAAGTATAGGAACAGTCATTTGAGACATTCAGGGCCAAGCTGTAGTAAAAACAAAGGAAGCACAATAACAGACAAACATTTATTCCCGAACTGTATTAAGTTACAGCACTACAGGGCAGTGTTTCGAAGAGTTAGTAAACGTAGCTGTGCGGATTGACTGTCGCTGTGACCTAGGAACGCGACCAGAAAGATGGCTGCCGCCCGCACTGATGTTGTTGTTGTTGTTGTTGTTTGAGTGGGGGTGCCCACAGCCGCCTCGTGTCTCGCCGCTTATCGCCGGATCTGCGGGCAGGCGCGCACGCCGGCTTATAGCGCCGCAGCAGCAGCAGCAGCGGCAGCGGCGGCGGCGATAGCCCGACAGTTCACTGATGGCGACCGGCTATCACCATTACAGCTCTGTCCCATTAAAAGCATGCCAGCGCGATACGTCAGCGCTCTGATAAACCAGGCAAAAAGGCCGGAGCCGTTGAGCTGCGCTGTCCGGTCGGGAGGTCTGCCGCGTGCGGTGTAAAAAATATTTAATTGTCACTGGTTACCTCCGTCTGCTTGGCTCGTTTATAACGAGACCTGCCACCACCCGTTGCGTTGCATCTGGCACTTTGTTGACTCTAATGCTGTAACATTTCTCCATGGTTCTCTGTACCCGTCTGAGTGTTTGAAAGTGACGTCGGAAGTTATAAAATAAATAAAATAAAAATATATTGTTATTTAGATATTGATTATTCTATCTGTATGATGGTGATTGTGATTGCAATTGTATTTGCTTATCTGGAACTTGGACGTTTAATTATTCGATATCAGATGCTTGACAATGGCTTTTTCGTAAAGGCAATGTTACTCGTAGTTGACCGTGAAATAAAACTGAATAATCGGACTTCGTAATTAAATCGTTTCCAAAGACTGCTGCGGTAGGTGCGGACTCATAATCTAAATCTCAATATTACAATAATTTGCCAGCCATGCCAATACGTCGTACAGAGGTGATTGTCTACTAAACATAAAAAAGTTACACAGTTAGTTAAATCAGATATATTCAATGAATAAGCCTACAGTTCATAATCCTACTTACTTTTATAAATATAAATTCTTTACAGAATCGAGTGCCTAGTGTGGTTGCAACTCGCAGTATTCTTCTATAACATGAAATTTGGCGGTGTGCCAGACAATAAAAAAAAATACGTGCTTCTCGCACCACTTCAACCTGAGCTCTCCCCCTTTCTTAATCAAACATAAGAGTAACGTAATTGTGCTTTTGTTTTATCAGCGACACAGCGCTGCAGTTGTGTGCCATAGGCTTTATTTATTTGTCACTGATTATTTATTTAATTAATATTTCGCGTTTCCGCGGAAACTCACGCTCGGCATGCAAATGTGCCTTTATATTGCCCCCTGAATTGCGAGGCGAAAGGACACACCTGCAGGCGAGCAATTCACCTAAAGGCACAAGAAAATCTAAGTTATCTACAACTATTTACATGACTTACATTACACATTATACACATTATATACAAAATTTGAATGACGCGGGTGCGCCGTAAAAGTTCTAATGTTGGCAGATAGAGTGCGCGCATGCGCAGAAGCGTCTGTGTAACTGCGGCACTGCCGTTATATCGTACAGTTAGATCACGCGGCATAGTATTGCAGTTCATATTGTTCGTGTGCGCGCGTTTTTCAGTCGTTGCACAAAGAAAATATTCAACCAAGATTACATATGAAGACTACATTCTATGACAGGAAACTTAGTTTTAAAATTACAATATTTGTTATAACACAATACAACTTAGATTGTTGAATGTTCTTAGTTACATAGTACTGTTTTGAAATACTTCAAAGAAAAATGTCAGTATTTTTCAGGTGCGTTGACCTATACACATCGTGTCGTTATTACAGTTCATATTCATCCGCTGCACAATAATTTTTTACAGGTTAGTATCGTCGTGGTAAAGTTTTTTGATCACAGTAACATCGTTGTATAACAACGTGATTAATACATAAGCGTGTCCATTTCTCATTTCCATTATAGTCGTAGTGATGCAGTTGGTTGTGACTAAAAGCATTGCTTATTACAGATCAGACGTGACCCGTCGAGTAAGTGGTCCACGTGCAGTTCGTTTTTTACATTCCGTGGAAGCTTGGTTGCAGAACCTCAGACGACACATAGCTGGCGTCGATCCTTGGACAGTCCAGGTAAGAGTGTCCGTCACATTTCGAGAACATTTCATTCCCTGAAGTTCCAACCAAAATTCTTCCACCCGTCGTGTTGTTTTCTGGACATGCACTTTGTGTCCATTTAATCCAGTTAACATCTTGAAGTTGGGTACTGTAGTAATGTCACTAGACGATGCACGAATTATGCACTTCACATTTTCAGTTTTTTGCTGAATATAGCTCACCTAAATGTTCGTAGTTATTAATCAAGGAAATCGTTCATCGCGTTTACATAGATACGCTGCATAATGAATGGCATTAACAGTTTCTTTCACATAGGTTTCCGCGTAGTTGCAGAGTTAGGAATGTTCGTTAATGTCCGTGAACAGTGGTTCACTATGCAATGTCTTTTTGGCACTCGTTTTGTTCAAATTTTTACATAGTAACAGTTGCACTATACATCAGTTAAAAAAATAAGTAATTATACATACACACGTCACATATTTTCTTAGCATAAACATAATATAGTTGCACATAAACATGTTTACATCATCATTACATCGCTATAGGTTATTACATTGTGTCACATTTGATTACATGAATTGCAGATATTTACATCCTCTTTAGCGGTTTTGCTGGGATATTATCGATGTTTTTTGTGATGTCATCTGAAATTAAGATAGGTTAGACACAACATTCATTACATCAGTAGGCAAGACCAGGCGTTTTCACTACTCAATAAATATTCAAAATAGTAAGAGAGAGAAAATGTTCGATTCCTCGCGTTTTGTGCGTGTGTGTAGAGTGTCTGTGTGGCCTTGACTACTGATAGATGCTTTTCGTGTTGAGAGATGTGCGTCTAATCTATTTCTCAAAGTAAAAGATCGCTTCACAGATGACGTCTGTCAGTTCGTCAGGTGTCACACCAAGTCAGTGGTACCTTCAGTAACAAATGTTCCGTGAAAAATTAATATGTCATCCACTGCTACGTAATCATAAATTTTACTTTAATATTCCGTCTTTCAGGTGGAGGCGCGCGCTGAAAGAAGAGTTCTTCTGTCTTCAACTGCGTCACTGGAACCGCTGAAATGAAAATTTCTATACTACTTATTATCTGTGTTGTAACAACAGAGTTTTTCGAGTTGCTTGGCAATATTTTGATGGGTATGACCTTGACATTATTCAGCATGAAATGCTCTAAGATCTCGGTGTGCGTATAGCCCAATAATTTTGTTAGTTCTAGGATGTTGTAACAGATACGCACCAGGATGCGGTATGTTAACAATTATATAAGGTCCTTCATATAGCAGACGCCACTTAGCGTTGCGTCGTTTGAGTGCTACAGATTTATGATGAGTACGAAGTAGTACAAGCATTCCTACCTCGAATTTTTGTTTTCTTTTTATTATGTTTCTGTGATGTTTGTTTCGTATTTGTGCGTGATGTGTCAATGTAGTCAATACTTCTTTTATTTTCTGTTCAGGTGTGATTTCCTTGTCCGACAACTTAGGTAATGGTTCTATCCACTGATCGTTCTGTTTGCAATTGAACATGATCTCGTTAGGTGTGTAATTCGTATCGTAAATATTTAAGTTATTGTGTACGTCTTCGAAAAGACTTAGGTAGGACACCCAATTAGTATGTTTTGATGAAATATAGGTCCTCATGAATCGATTTAATTCTCGGAAAAGTCTCTCAGTCGCGTTACATTGTGGACTAAACCTCTAAATAAATATACTTTTGATGTTATTGTCCTTCAAGAAATTTCTCCATTTGTACCCAGAGTAGTATGCTGCATTATCTGATAGAATTGCTTTAGGTTTTCCCACGTGCGTCAGGTAATCACTTGAGAATCTTCGTATTATAGCATTTGCAGTGGCAGATTTTAAAGCATAAAGTTTTACATGTTTAGAAAAGTATATCGTAAAAAGCTAAGATATATTTGACGCCTCCAGAGCTTGCTGGATGCGGTCCACTGATGTCAGTACACAGAATTTCCAGGGGTTTACTGGGTAAAATAGAATGTAAATCTGTTTTTGTGGATAAATTCTGAGGTTTTGATTTTTGACATATGACACAAGTTTTTAGTTCCCTGTAAATTTTTCTTCTCATATTGCTAAAATAACAGTATGTGCTGAGCTTTGCCAAACACTTTTTCGTCCCATAATGACCCCAAACTAAGTGTGTGTGACAAATTAGATTACGTTCAGACTCTTTGGGAATGCATACACACCAGTTAGTAGCATTTGGATGTCGGCGGTAAAATAACACATCATTGTGTAACTTGTAATACTTAGTCAAAGGATGATTGTGTTTTTCTACCAATAATGTTATTATCTTATACCAGTGAGGATCAGATTTTTGTAATTCAGCCATGTTTCTGCACATATCAATATAATATTGGTGATACTGCTTGTCTTGCATTAAGAGAATCCTGTAGTCATTTATATTTTCTAAGTCACTGTTGGTATCATTCATACCTTGTGGAAGTCTAGACAAAGTGTCTGCAATGGTGTTGTCCTTACCTCTTATGTACTTAATTTCAAAAGAGTAGTTCTGAAGTGTAACTGCCCATCGTGATAGTCTAGGATGTACAAGTTTACAAGTTAACAAAAATGTCAGGGCCTGGTGATCGGTGTAAATTAACGTATGTTTTCCAAATAAATAATAATTGAATTTCTTGAATGCCCATACTATGGAAAGTGTTTCTAACTCAGTAGTGTAGTATGTACGCTCACATTCAGTTAGAGTGCGACTCGCAAACCCAATAATTCTTATCTGTTCCTCCTCTTTATTCTTTACAATTTGAAATAAGCAACAGCCCAAGCCAGTACGTGAAGCGTCACAAGTCATACAAAAATCTAAATTGAAATCTGGATGGCTCAATATGTTAGCATTCATTAAACCATGTTTAATTGTATTAAAGTCATTCTGGCACTGTTCCGACCAGATCTAAACTTGATTCTTTCTGAGTAGATTTAGCAGATGTTTACTGTTCAAAAGTGGCCATGCCAATACGTCGTACAGAGGTGATTGTCTACTAAACATAAAAAAGTTACACATTTAGTTAAATCAGATATATTCAATGAATAAGCCTACAGTTCATAATCCTACTTACTTTTATAAATATAAATTCTTTACAGAATCGAGTGCCTAGTGTGGTTGCAACTCGCAGTATTCTTCTATAATATGAAATATGGCGGTGTGCCAGACAATAAAAAAAAATACGTGCTTCTCGCACCACTTCAACCTGAGCTCTCCCCCTTTTTTAATCAAACATAAGACTAACGTAATTGTGCTTTTGTTTTATCAGCGACACAGCGCTGCAGTTGTGTGCCATAGGCTTTATTTATTTGTCACTGATTATTTATTTAATTAACATTTCGCGTTTCCGCGGAAACTCACGCTCGGCATGCAAATGTGCCTTTATAAAGTCTGTGTCACGTTTAACGAGAAACTTTTTGAAACAAATCCTACTTATACATTTACATACGTTAACCTGCTCCAACAAATCCAAATTTCTCTGAGCACTAGGGGTCTTAACATCTGAGGTCATCAGTCCCGTAGAACTTAGAACTACTTAAACCTAACTAAGCTAAGTATATCACACACATCCATGCCCGAGGCAGGATTCGAACGTGCGACCTTATCAGTCGCGTGGTTCCGGTGTGAAGCGCCTAGAACCACTCGGCCACAGCAGCCGGCGCTCAGGTCTTGTAATGCCCGTAAATAACAGCCCTCTGATTTGTGGGTGCGGCGAGGCACCCGATAGCGACCCAGACGGTTTCCATAGTAATTTCATCAGGCGAATCTGGTCGCCGAAACGTCAACGTGAGTTTACTGAATTCTCCTCAGACCGTGGTAGCACGGTTATGGCTCCGGGAAACAAACAATTATGCTGCTGTATGATGTTGTCGCCATCGGGGAAGACATCAAGAATGACGGTATGTAGGTGATTCGCAGCAGGCAGCGTGACGCAATGCAATGTTTCCCATAACTACTGCTCCCTCTAACTTGCGTCCGTGGCTCGCTGCACTTTTTAAGGCGCCGTTCACCTCGATGACGGCATTTGTGAAGTTGACCATCGGCCTAGTGTAGCAAAAATGGATTCACCTAAGACCAAGGCGAATCCATTGATTGACTTCAGAATCTCGATTGTTCCGTGCCCACTGCAATCGTAATCCACGATGTCGTTGGGTCAACGTGTGAATACATAGGGGGATGGGGTGGGGGTCTGCTGCGGATCTCCATATTGACAATTTATGGTACTCTGAAACACTTGCGCGTGCAATAGCGCTATGCTCTTCCGATACAGATGCCACAGATCACCATCTACTCTGCTTCACAGACCAGACATACCACTGACCCCAACGTTCTGTGAAGAGTCGTGGGCGTCGAATAATGTAGCGGCTAGTAGTAGTTTCACTGTCCTTCTATCTCTTTCCGTATTTGCTTACGACAGTTGTACGCCATATTTTCTCCATTCTGTTATTTTAAATGTCTTTATTGTATGAATACTGTCTTTTGGCAGAGGAGCAGCGCATATGCTACTGCCAGCCCCCCCACCCCATCCCCAGATGGGGCACTGAAACACAATAAAAGAAAAAAATCTTGCTGTCAGTTTTCTGACTCTCTCTGAGGATGGCCGGACGATACGCGGCCGAAATATCGGTTGAGGAAATTTTATTTGTGCTGCTGCCCATGCCAGAAATTTAATGGACTATCCCATTATCACACTGTATCTAGCTCTCTACCGTTACGCAAACTATAGAAAGATGGAATAAATGGCCTATGGAAATGAACTAACTGTCATTGTCCCTCAAGAGATCATCCACCTACTGATCTCCTCTTCCTGGACATTTCCGGTGCCGGATGTTCTCTCCTACTACAAGTGTTCCGTCACGTAGTAATAAACTAATTAAGGAAGACAGGGACAGTAGGGAAACTTCATACCTATGGAAGTCTGTAGATTCTGGCCACGAAATGATATATTCATCAGTTAACACAAAAACGAAGTAGCCCTGTCACAGTTAATTTCTAACGGCATCGCTCACAAATACCAGATTATTAGCGAGCAATTGACTTGATGTAGGACAAGTTATACGTTACAGGTATTTAAACCAACCGAATGAATCCAGTCCCTAGAGAGAGTGCGTGTATAAATCAAACTGAAACACGATATTGACATAAGCTAGCCATGGGTAAAGAATATTATCATGAAGAATAGGTGTCAGAAGATAACGCTTACCACATTGCGACATTGCTGGTCGTACCGTGTGTTCCCAAAATGAGCAGCATAGAGACAGAAGTGATACATTCTGCAGGACCTGACCATCGTTTTGCATGACAACGCTCAAGCATGTACAGTGCGAGTTGTTACTGATTTGTTTTACTGATGGGGCTGCTAAGTGCTATCCACCTACTGCACTCCCCTAACTTAAGCCCTCGTAAGTTCAACTCGAGTTCTAAATTGAAGTAAACACTTCCCCGGCATTAGCTTCAGAACTGCTACAAATTCGTCTGGCAATAGACCGCGCCGCTCGAACTATCAACACAACAGGCACTGCTATTGGTATCCAATGACTTCTACATCGCTAGCAAAGGGTTGTACACAATGTTGGTGACTACACTGAAGGTCAGTTTGAAACACGTATTTATTTTGTAGCATCTATAAATAAGTAGTTACTTGTATTAAAGTTTCAACCCTGGTATTTTCATTGGGCCATATACCGCAATTTCTTTACTTCCATACTTCCCATTCTGATATCGCCTGTTAACATCGTTGTTTCCGATGGTGAAACACACTTTATAGGGCACCTTTTCTGATTTTCGAAAGGCTAAGTACTTTAAACGAGTATACTTACAGAGGCATCCAAAATCTGTTTGACTGCACCGCTAATTACACAAAAAGGATTGTAGATACTTGGCTAAGTACGACAGATGTAAGGTATATCTTAGTCCGATAATACTGTGTAACTCGTGGCTAATCCTCACTTGTATTTTCTAACAGTAAGATTCCATTTGCAAAAAGCTATCCAAACCACTGACAGAGCTCTTATATCGATTACGTGGCTGTCGCCTTTCTGGATTCCGTTCCTGCACGTATACATTCCTTGTCTGACGAACACCCGGATCTCGATTGGCATGTTAGATCACTCAGTTTTAATCTCACAGAATCTAGCAAGGATTTCTTGGAACATTGGTTGAAATGTGGCAATCTATAAGACCCACAATTTGGCAGCTGTAAAGAATCCAAACATCAGTGAATAGCTTAAGCCAAATATGACATCCCTGTAGAAACACGTGCAATTCCTTCGTCGCTGAACTGAACGTGTTATCAATATTTGGTACTGACATCTCCAGTGGACCATTAATCTTTTGCGGGCTGCGAATACCTAAATGCCCTTCTTCATTAGGTATACGTCAAAATTTTACATATACTAGAGAAGTTACATAGAGTTTTCAGTGATACTGGAGCTCCATGGCTGTGCCACTACATTCATCCTATTTTTCTGCATCTGCGTCTTCACACCCAAGCCACCTTACACTGTGAAGTAGATGTGTGAGTACTTCTCCTACCTCCTATCCCGCTTGGCTATTCGATTCACAAATGACGCATCGGAAAAGTGACTTTCACTTAATCCACGTATCAGCTTTAATTTCTCTGTCTTTCTAGTTGTGGTCAATCTACGTGGGAGGAAGTAATATATTACTCGATTCTTCTTGGAACGTGCTGTCTCCAAATTTCAGTAGTAAATCTCTCTATGATTCACAATGCCTCTCTTGCAGTGTTTGTCACTGCAATTGTTCACTCTCCGTATCGCTTTTGCGTGGACTATATAACACCGTAATGAATGGTGCTGCTCTTCGTTGGGTCTCTCTCTCTCTCTCTCTCTCTCCCTCTCTCTCTCTCTCTCTCTCTCTCTCTCTCTCTCTCTCAAACTCGCTCCCTCTGTCTCTTTTAGATCCAGCTTTGGATTAATCGTACACGACTAACTTGTAGTCCTCTTCCGGACTACAGTGAATTTGTATAATCTTGTTACGCTTATTTAAGCATCATTGATCATCTGTTGTTTATTCCTGTGTTGTCCTCCTCCGGTAGCTGAGTGATCAGCGCGACAGAATGTCAGTTCTACGGGCCCGGGTTCGATTCCCGGCTGGGTCGGAGATTTTCTCCGCTCACGGACTGGGTGTTGTGTTGTCCTAATATCATCATTTCATCCCCATCGACGCGCAAGTTGCCGAAATGGCGTCAGATCGAAAGACTTGCACCCGGCGAACGGTCTACCCGACGGGAGGCCCTAGTCATACGACAATATTTATTCCTGTGTTAGTAATTGTGAGAAACAATCCGCTCCTGGGAACAACTGGCAATTGAATTTAAACATTTTCTCTGCAGTCTCAGTCTCAGTGTACCATGGATGTAGAGAAAGTATAACAACTGAAATATATTACCATTCAGGTTCAAAAAAAGTAGCTTCCTTTATTACCAACGACCTCATGTCATTAATTTACATTTATAAAACACTTTTTCTGTCCCAGGCACACTGCTACATTTGTAGCTTTACGTAAAGTTACCTTTATACACTAACGAGAGAACCTCAAACATTTTTACGTGTTATTCTATTATACCTAACGCAGTTGTAATTCTCTAATTCTCGTATTTTGGTGGCACTGTGTCTGTGACCGAGACTGCTGTTCCCCTAATTGACCCAGTTTCAAACAGGAAGCAAACGGCGAAAGATAAAGGAGATGAAAGAGATATACACTGAAGCGCCAAAGCAACTGGTATAGGAATGCTTATTTAAATACAGAGATAAGTAAACAGGCAGAATACGGTGCTGCGGTCGGCAACGCCTATGTGCGATAACAAGTGTCTAGCGCAGTTGTTAGATCGGTAACTGCTGGTACAATAGCAGCTTATCGAGATATAAGTGAGTTTGGACGTGGTGTTATTGTCGGCGCACGACTGATCTCCGCGGTAGCGATGAAGTGGGGATAATCCCGTACCACCATTTCACGAGTGTACTGTGAATATCAGGAATCTGGTAAAACGTCAAATCTCCGATACAGCTGCGGCCGGAAAAGATTTTGCAAGAACGGGACCAACGACGACTGAAAAGAATCGTTCAACGTGATAGAAGTGCAACCTTCCACAAATTGCTGCAGATTTCAACGCTGGGCTTTGCAAAATGTGTCAGCGTACCAACCATTCAACGAAATATCATCGATACGGGCTTTTGGAGCTGAAGGCCCACTCGTGTACCATTGATGACTCCTCAACTGGGCCCGTCAGCATCGACATTGAACTATTGATGACTGGAAACATATTGGCTAGTCGGACTAGTGTCGTTTCAAATTGTATCATGCGGATGGACGTGTACGGGTATGGTGGCAAACTCATGAATCCATGGAACATGAATGTTGGTAGGAGATTGTTGAAGCTGTTACAGGCCCTGTAATGGTGTGGTGCGTGTGCAGTTGGAGTGATATGAAATTCGTGATGCGGCTAGATACGAATGTGACAGGAGACACGTACTTAAGAATCCTGTCTGACCACCTGCATCCATTCATGTCCTTTGTGCATTCCGACGAACTTGGGCAATTCCAGCTCGAGAATGCAGCATCCTACATGTCATAATTGCTACAGAGTGGCTCCAGGAACATTCTTCTGAGTTTGAACCCTTTCGCTGGCCACCAGACTCCCCCGACATGGACACTATTGAGCATACCTGGGATGCCTTGCAAAGTGCTGTCCAGAAGAGATCTCCACCACCTCGTAGTCTTACGGATTTATGAACAGCCCTGCAGGATTCATGGTGTCATTTCCATCCAGCACTATTTCAGACATGAGTCCATGCCAAGTCGTGTTGCGACACTTCTGCGTGCTAGCGAGGCTTCTACTCTATATTAGGCAAGTGTACCAGTTTCTTTGGATCTTCAGTGTAGTTCATTCCGCCGCACAAAAGAAAAAATGGTTCAATTGGCTCTGAGCACTATGCGACTTAACTTCTAAGGTCATCAGTCGCCTTGAACTTAGACCTAATTAAACCTAACTAACCTAAGGACATCACACACATCCATGCCCAAGGCAGGATTCGAACCAGCGACCGTAGCGGTCGCTCGGTTCCAGACTATTGCGCCTAGAACTACAGGGCCACCACGGCCGGCCGCACAAAAGAAAAATAGTCAGTTTCTGTGTGAATGGTATACAACTCCGTTGTTTCCCCAGTATCAAATACAGCTCTTGTGAACTCAGTAATTAATGTTGGAAGATATCCTGAGTGCTCAACAAAACACTTTGTAGTTGTTCGTCCCTCTATCCTGGCAGAATACAACAAGCAGATGGGTGGAGCTGATCGAAAGGATCAAAATGTGAACGAGTACAGGGTACATACATGTAACAGC
Organism: Schistocerca serialis cubense; assembly: GCF_023864345.2. Classification (NCBI taxonomy): domain Eukaryota; kingdom Metazoa; phylum Arthropoda; class Insecta; order Orthoptera; family Acrididae; genus Schistocerca; species Schistocerca serialis. The sequence goes on from NC_064646.1 coordinate 235,811,341, forward strand.
AAATTTGACTAGGCTCTTGTTTTTAGTCAGTCCCGGGATACTCTCAAGCTCGAGCAAAAGACGACTTCTCATATAATGTTCGAAGAGAAACTATGCAAGTATACGTGACGAATATACGAGTCATCAGAGTTCACACCCACCCACTCCCCTCACTCCATTACTGTGGCAAACTGGGACATTTGTGGTAATGTCTTATGGGGCCAAACTGCTAAGGTCATCGGGCACTAAGCCTACTCTCTACTTAATCTAGCATAAACTAACTTACACTAAGAACAACACACACCCATGCCGGAGAGAGGTCTCGAACCTCCGCCGGGGGAAGCCGCCCGGATTGTGCAAGGCGGCCCAGACCGCGTGGTTACCCTGCGCGACCATTACTGTAGCCGATGAGCTCAATTGGTATTGAATGCAGCACCTGATTGTGAAAATATTTTACCTCACAAGAAGACGATGTGATGGAGTAAACTGTAAGATACCCGCACGTATCCAGCGCAAGAAATGAAATGTGGGACTGTTTGTTGAATCCCTTGCAACTTATAATATCAATTAATTTGGCCTTTTTTGTTTTTCATTTTTAGTTTGCGCTATTGCTTGTTTCCTACACCATTAAAATATGTAACTTCTTGATATAAGTGTTACGTATTATTCTCAGTAGTGCTCTGAGCTACTTATAGTATGTTAGGGTTAGAGGTGTAGATATTGCGACCACTGGTAAAATAAAACGTACCCACTTCAATGTATGAGTTGTTTTACCTCTATTTCTAACAGTCTTTTCACAGACATATAGCATAATATACTACCTAATGTTTTCTGCATTATCGTAACTGCACTGCCAAGTGTACTACGCTTGTCAGTATAGATCATACGTTTTGCGTCCACTCATCAATGCTTCAATAAATTGCCTGCTGCTAAGTGGGAAATAAGCATTAATGCCTTATCTGCGCCTGTATCACTGGAGGTACCAATTAACCTAAAAGCATACTAATCTTAACAGCTATAATTACTAGTCTGCAACCGAGGAGAGTACTGATGTATTTTCGTTCACCACAAAGGCCTCAGCTATCAACAGGAATATTTGCGCTTGGAAATGGTGTAGTATGTAATACTAAAAGTAGAATGGTAAAAATGGATTTTCCACTTTAAATATAGCTTTTTCAATTTAAAAAGAAACTAAGTAAAAACATTAACAAAAAATAACCTGGACACTAACATGTTAATCAAAATTAGTAAGGATCCCTGATTAATGAGCAATACTGAAGAATCGGTAGAACAAGTCTTACGTAATGCACTTCTTTCATAGATGAATTACATTTCTTTAACATTTTTTCAATGATGCATGGCGTGGTACAGACATTATAATTCAACAATGAAATTTTCCAAACATCAGTGCAATTGACGCCTTACCTTACTCTATTTTAACTACCAGTTTCGGCAATTCGTTTTTCCATCATCAGGCCCCATCTGAACCTCTCAAAAATAGTCGATATTGGCTTACTGGGGCCATACGTTTATGGATTTCGTGAAATCGTAGGTCAGTCAAGTAAAATTAATATTTGTTAAATATATTTCACCACCCAGCTGGTAAGGATAGTAAGTAGGGAACAGACCCTATCGTCTTAGCGAAATTCATCCCTTATGCTCTCCAATCGCCAGCGAGGTGACTGGAGGGTCTGCAGTGGGATACCAGCCTGACTGACCTCCACCATATGTCCTGACAACCTGGAGCTAACGTCTGGGGTGCCTTTTCACCTTTGGTTTTCGTCCGCACCACCTTTACAGCACATTATATTGGCGATATTTTGCGTCCCTTAATGTTGCCCTTCATGGCAGGTCATCCTGGGCTTATATTCCAACAAGACAATGCAAGCCCCTGTACAGAGAGAGTACCTGCTTGCCAAATCCTACATTGGCCGACGAGATCCCCAGATCTCCTTCGAATAGTTCTGAAACTGTAATCATTTGCTTGACTGAACATGGACAGCACATTTACCGATTTGCATTCCATTCCGATAATTCCTTCGTGGTGTGCCGTTTCCTTTGTCTTAGAATGTAAAATCAATGCAGTCCAGTCTATCAATATGACTGCGTTATGAAGTGCCCACTAACAATTTCAGTCAATAACGTCATTCACTTTAGGTACTACTGCAGTATTAATGATTCTGTCGTCGACGATACATCAAACTCTAACCTTCCATATCGGCGTTCTTCTCTTTTCCACTTTTGGCGGTAAAAGTTTGTTTCACGGCGGCTCATCATTCCCAGCCCAGGACACGGTACGCACACTTCCACATACGTGTTTCATTAGCAAAGCAGCCAGCAAACACAGTATTAAAATCTTATTTGAAAGCCGTAACTGAATTACGAGAGCCGTGACTAATCTGTTACCGCCGAGTTTGCCTGGAGGGCCGACGTACTGTTGTGGGGAAACAGTTGTCTGTGCTCGCTCGGTATGCGAGCCAGTAAACAGATGCGTGTGTGCGGCACACAACCGCAGTACATTAGAGCAGGTAATCTGCATTCCGTATGGCCGGTGTCCTCGCTCGTGCGTCCTCTATTGTGAAGCAGTGCGGTATGATATTCGCTGCTGCTGAAACTCTACGCTGGTGGGACAAACACTGAATGGAGTTTCGTATTTGGAACGCCGCAGTGCTCCGTGCTCTCGCTACATTCACCGTCCAGCTACTGCCATATGGTGACTGAAACACTCAATTAGTCACTCTCCAAAGTATTGGTTAACATGAAGAGCACCTGAAAGCTCCAGCGGTTCTCCCGCACACAGTTACAAAAGACACTACGCAGCTAATTCCAACGCTGTTTATCTTCGCTGCACTGTAGAGAAGGATTATTACAACATTACTGTTGTTTTCTTCAGCCAACTAAATCATTCATTCGCATAATTTATGCGTACTGATCTTTCGTTTATGTTAACGTAAAAGGATGACAGCTAAGTATCCTGTATCGTGGTTAATTGTTCTATGCAATTTTAAAAGCCTATTATTCCATTGATCCTGTCAAGAGAAAAGTAAGTTACCTCACCTCTGAAAAAGTCTTCATTTTAAAATCAATTGCATTTTTCATACCTAACTATGCCGACGTCGCTATACTCCAGAAAGGAACAACCCGTTTTAACGCCCGAGATAAAATCAAAAAGATGAAATCAGCGTAGACGAATAACAGTAATTTCACGATAGTTTTAAAGTGCATGAATAAATTTCTGAACACCAAACCTTTGTTAAATTCCTTACCTTGCAGGGAAGTCAATAACTAAGGATAGTCTTTCAGATTAACGAAAATACGATGCGTGAAATCTAAAAGATGCAAAAACGCAATTAATGATGTAATTCAAAGAAAATTTCGACGTACTCTACATGTTCTTTCGAGAGGCTAATCTCGATAAAAAAAAGTGCAGTGAAGACCTCTGTAGTATCTAGAATACGTGCATCAAAATTTACTTGATCATCCGGACGACCTGTGAGTGTGCAGAAAGAAATTTTCGTAAAATCATCCTGTCATCCTGCCACCAATACGTGTTCTTTAGAATCAGCACTCTGCAGTTGGACACTAGCTTTGGCAATGTGAGCTTAAAGACTGAGTTTTACGGTTACATGGTTTATGACTACAGCATTAATAAATACTGTCATCCGCAACTGCGACACCTCTTTAAGGAGGTTAAGTATATGAACTGTCTGTACGCAAGTCTTTAAGAGAAATGTATTTTTTCTAATAAAATAACATTATTCATAACAACTCTCGTGTCAGACACCTTCCCACAATTTTTAGTCCAGTGAACCAAGTATCGTACATCATTTTTTTTCGTTCCAAGAAGTAAATGTAATAATTTTGTTAATATGATATTACTTTTACGCTATGTGATCAAAGGTATCCGGACAGCTGGATGAAAATGACTTATAAGTTCGTAGCGCCCTCCATCTGTTAGTCCGGAATTAAGTATTGTGTTGGCCCACCCTTAGCCCTGATGACAGCTTCAACTCTCGCAGGCATACGTTTAGTCAGGTGCTGGAAAGTTCCTTGGGGAATGGCAGCCCATTCTTCACGGAGTGCTGCACTGAGGAGAGGTATCGATGTCGGTAGTTGAGACCTGGCACGAAGTCGGCGTTCAAAAATATCTCAGAGGTGTTCTATAGGATTGACGTCAGGATTCTGTGCAAGCCAGTTTATTACAGGGCTGTTAATGTCGTGTAACCAGTCCGCTACAGCCCGTGCATTATGAACAGATGGTCGAACGTGTTGAAAGACGCAATCGCCATCCGTCAATTGTCCTTCAACAGTGGGAAGCAAGAAGATGCTTAAAACATCCATGTAGGTCTGTACGCCGGCCGGTGTGGCCGAGCGGTTCTAGGCGCTTCAGTCTGGAATCGCGCGACCGCTACGGTGCCTGCCTCGGGCATGGATGTGTGTGATGTCCTTAGGTTAGTTAGGTTTAAGTAGTACTAAGTTCTAGGGGACTGAAGACCTCAGATGTAAAGTCCCATAGTGCTCAGAGCTATTTTGTAGGCCTGTGCTGTGATAGTGCCACGCAAAACAACATGAGTTGCCAGCACCCTCCGTAAAAATCACGACCACACCGTAACACCACCGTCTCCGAATTTTACTCTTGGCACTACACACGGTGGCAGATGACGTTCACCGGGCATTCACCATACTCACACCCTCTAATCGGATCGCCACATTGTGCACCGTGATACGTCACTCCACACAACGTTTTTCAACTGTTCCATCGTCCAATGTTTACGCTCCTTACACCAAGTGAGGCTTCGTTTGGCATTTACCGGCGTGATGTGTGGCTTATGAGCAGCCGCTCGACCATGAAATCCAAGTTTTCTCACCTCCCGCCAACCTGTCATAGTACTTGCACCGGATCTTGATGTAGTTTGGAATTCCTGTGTGATGGTCTGGATAGATGTCTGCCTATTACACATTACGACCCTCTTCAACTGTCGGCCGTCTCTGTCAGTCAACAGCTGAAGTCGGCCTGTACGCTTTTAAAGTTAGACTTAATTTACTCTCTTCAAGTGCTTATTGGCCGTCTAGATGGCGCTACCATAGGTCAAACGGATATCAACTGCGCTTTTTAAAAATAGGAACCCCCATTTCTTATTACATGCTTCTTTCGTGAGATATTTGACCCCCCTCACTATCAAAGGACCACCCTGTATATCAACGGGAACAGGTAAAAATGTGTGCCCCGCAAGCACGCCTGCCGAGAGACCCACTTTCTCACCTTGTATGTCCACACACTACATTCGTAGTGTCCCACCCCAACGCACTCATTACTCGTAGAAGACATTCTTACCAAGTCCCGTAAGAGTTCGGGGAATATGTGTGCATCCGCACAGAAGAAGGTCATTGCCGGTTTTGCCAGAACTGTATACTGACATGTCAGAAACAACAGACACCATATCCGTATACGTTTATAGATCTGGAAGCCGTAACACAAAACATACATACAGTCCCCCTTTCAACACAATTTCCATGTTTCTTGAGCTCTGAAGAAAGACGTTCGTGACTGTAGATTTGCTTCGGACGAAGAGCATGCACGCCTGAGTACCATAATAGTTCTCAAGAGGCACACTCAAACGTTTCTGTATGAAGGCACTGACCGCCTTATTTCACAGCGGGATAAATGTATTAACAAATTTGACGAATACTTTCGAAATAATGGACAGCATACGTACTTTTTTCGATGTGTCTCATTTTCACTTGACTATCCCTTATACATTGTTGATAAATATGTGAGTTTCTAATTATACTGGAGGCACGACAAAATGAAAATCACCCAGTGACGCAAAGTGATTAAGTCATGGCTTTCTTACTGTCACTGTATGCCTTTTCCTTTTTTTAAAAAAAATGGCTCCAAGCACTATGGGACTTAACATCTGTGGTCAAATGGTACAAATGGCTCTGAGCACTTTGGGACTTACCATCTGAGGTCTTCAGTCCGCTAGAACGTAGAGCTACTTAAACCTAACTAACCTAAGGACATCACACACATCCATGCCCGAGGCAGGATCAAGACTGATGGGCCTAGAACCGCTCGACCATAGCGGCCAGGTATGTCTTTTGCGCAATGACTTTGTCATATCTGATGTGCCTTCTTTTCTACTCGCCTCGTTTCTTCCATCCAGCAAATATATATTGCTCATTCCTTAATAGTGGCTACCAGCTCACTTTTCGATTATGTACTCGGCTGATTTGAAACAGTAGCTCGCCCGCGATTGGTAATGTTTCCAAAGAAGTAATTACAGAAGACAAATATTTTGAATAAACAATTCTCACCTATTAATTACATAACGTAGATAGAAACAGTTCTGATCAGTACAAACTTAGGTATGGAACATTGTCTAACTGTAATTCGGATGGCAAAGAGCAATAGTTGTGTAGTAGTGCCTAATAGAAGTAACGACTACATGGAAATGTCGAATGGCATCAAGAATCGAATTCTGCTATGTCTGTGTGAGAGCGATATTATTCTAGTGGCACTGTAACTCATCTAATTTTCCACGGATACTTTCAGACTACTTTTGTCATTACATACGAAGTGCATCTGAGATACATCAGACTTAAAGTTGGTTTGAATGTAACTCTACTTTACTGGGCTTAGACCACCAGAGAGTAAGCCTCTACCTCACCAGAAGATGTGCTCTGTGGCTTCCAGCAAGACAGATTAGAACCATTGTGCTGGTTGTCGATGGCGTGGGAAGAGGGACCATGGTTAGAGTCAGAGATACAAACACACGCATATGCTACCTGACAAAAAAGTAAGGCATAGAGACGTAATGGATGAAACGCAATGAAACTTCTGTAGTTGAGAGGTTATATGGTGTATTTTCAGTGATTACGAAAAACTAGGTAGTATGAGCGCACCTAACAGTACTACGTAGCAACCTCTCTAGCCTAGATGCATCCTCTGATGTGGTTGGGAAAGGAGCGATAAAGTTGTTGTAACTTCTCCTGTGGCGAGACGGCCCACAACTATTGCGAATGGTGCCTCATGTAATTTAACCTGGTACTGGGTTGGAGTAGGCTGTTGATAAAACACGGATAGTTTTTCTTGTAAGTGTCTATCTACACTGAAGAGCGAAAGAAATAGGTACACCTGCCTAATACTGTGTAGGGCCCCCGCAATCACCCAGAAGTACCACAAACTACGTGCGATGGATTCGACTAATGTCTGAAGTACTGCTGCAGGGAATAGACACCACGAAACGTTCAGGGCTGTCCATAGATCCGTAAGAGCACGAGGGGTGGAGATGTCTTCTAAACAGCACATTGCAGGGCATCCCAGATATGCTCATTGACATTCATGTCTGGGGAGTCTGATGGCCAGCGAGACTGTTTAAACTCAGAAGAGTGTTCCTGGAGGAACTATGTAGCAATTCTGGAAGTGTCGGATGCCGCATTACCCTGCTGGATTTGCCTAAGTCCTTCGGAATGCACAATGGGCATGTATGGATGCAAGTGATCAGACAGGATGCTTAGGTACGTGTCACCTGTCAGAGTCGTATCTAGACGTATCAGTTGTCTCATATCACTCCAACATAACACTACCCACACCATTACGGAGCCACCATCAGCATGACAATTCCCCTGCTGAAACGTAAGGTCCATGGATTCGTGAGGTGGTCTCCGTACCCATACACGTCCGTCTGCTCGATACATTTTGAAACGAGACCCGTCCGACCAGGCAACATGTTTGCAGTCATCAACAATCCAATGCCGGTGCTGACGGACCCAGGCGAGGCGTAAAGCTTTGTGTCGTGCAGTCGTAAAGGGTGCAGGAGTGGACCTTTGGCTCCGAAAGCCCATATCGATGATGTTTCGTGGAATGGTTCGCACGCTGACACTTGTTGATGGCTCAGCACTGAAATCTGCTGCAATTTGCCGACGGGTAGCACTTTTGTCATGTTTAATGATTCTCTTCAGTAGTCGTTGGTCTCATTCTTGCAGGGTCTTTTTCTGTACGCCGCGATGTCGGAGAGTTGATGTTTTGCTGGGTTCCGATACACCCGTGAAATGGTGTACCGGAAAATCCCTACTTTATCACTACCTCTCAGATGCTGTGTCCCATCCCTCGTGCGCCAACTGTAATGCCACGTTCAAAGTCACTTAAGTCTTGATAATCTGCCATAGTGGCCGCAGTAACAGATCTAACAACTTCCCCAGACATTTATGGTCTTATACAGGCGTTGGTGACCGCAGCACCGTATTTTGACTGTTTACTTATCTCTGTATTTAACTACGCATACCCGTGCCAGATTTTGGCGCTTCAGTGTATGTACGTGACATTTTTCCGTGATATATTGGTACATCGATGTCAAGGTGGCGATTTTTGCTGTCGATATAATTTTTATATTATATTTTTTTCAATTTTTGGTAAGTATTTGTAAATTACAGTAAAACGTAACTTTAGTTTCACTATGTGAAGAATCCTTATGAGCAAAAATGTTAATGATAATAGACGTGTGAGATGAAATGCTGATGTAATTGGCGCTCGGCGCCAGCAACAGAAACTGCAACGATCACCTTCATCAGGCAATTTTAACATTACAGCTGCTACGTCACTGGCGTTTGCAGAAATGGGAAAAGAAAACGGCGAAGTCGACATGAAGCGCTCGGACAAATCCGATATGTGACGAAACCGAGCGACGGACTCATCGGACACTTTTTATTGTGCCACTTACATTCAGTTACTATTGTTAGCAAAGTGGTTATCGCCAAGCGAGAACGTGCAACATTTTCCTTTCAGTTCTGACTCTAAGGGGACGGCAGGCTGCTGGCTTGTTGATGCACAGAATAGCTAATAATAAATCAAAATAAATCAAAAATATAATAATACAGCTCTGAAATGGCAGAATATTTACAATGTGCAGCCAATATTTGTATAGGCAGGGACGTCATTGTCTTTCCCGTCCATACGCAGATTGACCGATATTTTCTCTATATATCGATAGGCTGTTTGACAATTTCCTAAATATCAATACATCAAATTCCCAATATTTTTAGAAGTGTCGGGAGTTCCAGCGTGGAGAGGACGTCCAAACTGGTCCCACGCATGGTCTGCTCGGCCTGATGTTGCTGGCCATGAGAGTATCTCAGCATCACGCGCAGTTTATAGAGACACGCATCATGCGTGGACGAGTATTGTCTTGTTGAAAAATGATACCGAGATACTGTCGCATGGGAGATAAGACATGTGGCTGTAGGATGTCCGTGTCGTTCTGTTGTGTCGTCAGGGTTACCTCAGTCATTACCAGCGCTGACCTGGTGTCATACCCGAGGTGTCATACCCGATGGGTCCTCACATTATGGTTCCAACGCTAACACGGGTGTACCTTTCCAAAAATATGAGGGAAGGGGATTCCTCCCCAGATCGCTGCCGTTCTCACCGATGACGGTATTCGGCAGGGTAGTCCAGAACCGCGATTCATCGCTGAACACAACTTAACGTTATTCGTGAACAGTCCATGCTTCCCATTTACGACACTGCACCAAACATAGTACCTTGTGTTTTGGTACTAACGGCAGCCTAGGTATGGGAACGTATTTACCTACTGCTGCTGTTCTGCGACCAGTGACGTACGATGACAAACATGGTTGGAAGGATGTGTGCTTGGTACACCAATATGCGAGTCCGCCCTTACGGCGGTCAGACGCATTTGACCGAAACCTTGATGACTAGTATGTCTGCATACACGTTCCCATGCAGACAAACATTAGGTCACTGTTACATCGGAAGCTACGCATATCAGGATACGGCACGATTCCACAAGTCGGCTAGGATAAGGCCCCATTCAATGTCTTTCAGGTGTCGATAAAGCCGTTTCGCACCGGCGGTGTCGTTTACGTGTCATTCATAGCGGTCAAACCACATCTGACACTCTTCACATCCACGATATGTCCTATCGGGTGTGGTAACAATTCTAAATATGGAGAACACTAAATTAATCTGCTAGATTTTCTATCTAAGTCCAAGAGTCGCAGCATACTTGCCGACCTGCTGAAGTTACGTTGACATCCGACTATTACTTCCGGGTTTCTTTAATTTTTCTTGTAAGGAATTGTACATAGGTTGTGAGTTAACGATCATTGTGCTCTCACTTAAATATATAGCCGAAAGAGACATCTTTGTGGAATTAGCTCTCAAGGTATACATTAAAATTTGTGTAGGAAAAATGAAATTATCCCAGAAATAAACAGTAATAGTTTCAATCTACCAGTTAGACCAAAATGTTCGGGAAGTTTCCCCCGCTCACCAGGTGAATGTAGGCACTGGAAACCCTTACCTCACATTCCACATTGTTATTGTGTCTGTCTCATCCTCTGGCTGGTCGGATATTTCGCTGAAAAGAAAAAAAATCCCCAACAGCTCACCTTTCTCGTTCGGAATGAGAATTAAGGAAACATCTAATAATGAGAAATAATGTGGCAGCGTTCGCCAATCACCTACCATGAGGAACAGGTCAACTCGAGCTGCTCCTTTAAATGACCACATGCTTCATCTCTGTGTTACATGCCAAGAGGTATTTGTTCAAATTGCAAGTCAAGTTGTACACCCGTCTCCATAACAAATGTATAACGAAAGTTCGTAGCACTGGGGAGTTTCTACACGAAGTCTACAGTTCGAGTCCAAAACATTTTAGAAAGATTAACTTTTTTCTTTCTTAGGTCGTAGGAGTGCTCCTTGTAGACAACCCTCCCCCAGCGTATTGCTAAATTTTTTTGCCAGTTATTAGATACAACATTTACATTTGTCACCCATCGCAGCTTGGTGACCAGAATATCATCACGGATGTTTCAGTACAACTTATATGACAAAGAATCGATAAATTTGGTATCTCTGTATGTATTCAATAAATTAGTGGTATAAATGTGGGATGTCTTGAATGGTGTGGTGGAATATAATAACTTTCATCATTATTTGAACGAGCATTAAAAATCTGTACATTATCTGTATAAAGGGTGGTCCATTGATCGTGACCGGGCCAAATATTTCACGATATAAGCTTCAAACGAATAAACTACAAAGAATGAGACTTGTCTAGCTTGAAGGGGGATTGCAGATGGCGCTATGGTTGGCCGCTAGATGACGCTGCCATAGGTCAAACTGTATTTTTTTTAAATAGAATCCCCATTTTTATTACAAATTCGTGTAGTACGTAAGGAAATATGAAAGTTTTAGTTGGACCACTTATGTCGCTTTGTGATAGATGGCGCTGTAATTGTCACAAACATATGGCTCACAATTTTAGACGAACAGTTGGTAACAGATAGATTTTCTAAATTAAAATGCAGAACGTAGGTACGTTTGAACATTTTATTTCGATTGTTCCAATGTGATGCATGTACCTTTGTGTACTTATCATTTCTGAGAACGCAAGCTGTAACAGCATGATTACCTGTAAATAAAACATTAATGCAATAAATGCTCAAAATGATGTCCATCACCCTCCATGCATTTCACAATACGTGTAACGACATTCCTCTCAACAGCGAGTAGTTCGCCTTCCGTAATGTTCGCACATGCATTGCCAATGCGCTGCCGCATTTTGTCAGCCGTTGTCGGTGGATCACGAGAGCAAATATCCTTCAACTTTCCCCCAGAAAGAAATACAGGGACGTCAGATGCGGTGAACGTGCAGGCCATGGTGCTTCGACGACCAATCCATCTGTCATGAAATATGCTATTCAATACCGCTTCAACCGCACGCGCGCTATGTGCCGGACATCCATCATGTTGGAAGTACATCGCCATTCTGTCATGCAGTGAAACATCTTGTAGTAACATCGGTAGTACATTACTTAGGAAATCAGCATACATTGCAGCATTTAGATTGCCATCGGTAAAATGGGGACCAATTATCCTTCCTCCCATAATGCCGCACCATTCATTAACCCGTCAAGGTCGCATATATTCCACTTGTGGCAGCCATCGTGGATTTTCCGTTGCATAATAGTGCATATTATGCTGGTTTACGTTACAGCTGTTGGTGAATGACGGTCCGTTGCTAAATAGAACGCGTGCAAAAAATCTGTCATTGTCACTTAATTTCTCTTGTGCTCAGTGGCAGAGCTGTACACGACGTTCAAAGTCGTCGCCATGCAATTCCTGATGCGTAGAAATATGGTACGTGTGCAATCGACGTTGATGTAGCATTCTCAACACCGACGTTTTTGAGATTCCCGATTCTCGCGCAATTTGTCTGCTACTGATGGGCGGATTAGGCGCGACAGCAGCTAAAACACCTACTAGGGCATCACCATTTGTTGCAGGTCGTGATTGACGTTTCACGTGTGGCTGAACACTTCCTGTTTCCTTAAATAACGTTACTATCCGGAGGACGGTCCGGACCTTTGCTTGATGTCGTCCAGGATACCGAGCAGCGTACGTAGCACACGCCCGTTGGGCATTTTGATCACAGTAGCCATACATCAACACGATTTCGACCTTTTCCGCAATTCGTAAACGGTCCATTTTAATACGGGTAATGTATCACGAGGCAACTACCGTCCGCACTGGTGTAATGTTACGTGATACCACGTACTTATAAGTTTGTGACTATTACAGCGCTCTCTATCACAAAGCGAAAAAAGTGGTCCAACTAAAACATTCATATTTCTTTGCATATTACACGAATATGTAATAAAAATGGGTGTTCCTATTTTAAAAAACGCAGTTGATATCCGTTTGACCTGTGCAGGGCCATCTAGCATGCCAACCATAGCGCCATCTGGTTTTCCCCCTTCAAGCTAGACAAGTTTCGTTCTTTGTATTTTTCCGTTTTATGCTTATTCCATGAGATATTTGGCCCGGGGACTATCAATGGACCACCCTGTAGTGTGCATGGAACATAGTGCAGAAATAAAAATTATGCAACTTGCTGAGTCTAAAGATTATTACATAGGGTGAAGAAAATACGCGCCCTTAGCGGTCGGCGTGAGAGTTCCAATCCTAATTCAAGACAAAAGTGTACCTAGCAAAACCTGTTCCACCAACACGCTCAGTGGGAAAGTGATTTTGAAAAGCAAGCTGTGTCAGTGCTCTGCGTGCGGCATCATCAAGACCAGCTGGCACGAAGTCGGCGCTGTGTCGGGGCTGCCCCATTAGCTCAGTGTAGTTCCGTTTCAACCGCGCTAGCGAGTGGATGTTGTTAGCTGCTGTGCTGCACTTCCGTGTTTACAGCGCTCTACTTGTGCTGCTCGAGTGCTGTCCGTCAGTTAATCTCCGTGTTCGTTCATATTCCTTGTGATCTGATAGCTCCTTCTGGTCGTGCTGCTGCTAATTGGAATTTTGGTTGTTTAACCGAAATTTCGTCGCTGGATTAACCAGGGCTACAATCCGCAGGAAGGATACTTTGGTATTTGCTTTTGTCAAGGAATCCCGTACTGTTTAGCCGACATCCCTGGAAACAGATGACTTGGGTACACAGGTAATTGTTGTAAATTCTGAAACGTTCTATACCTGGTAACGGGAACAGGAAAAATACTGCGTTTTTGTCAAGTTATTTAGTTCTCCGACTTGATAGTTACGAAAGTGGGGCTATGAAGTAGATTTTGTGCATAAAAATTGACGTAAAAGCAAGGTTTCCGTCTATAGAGCTGACATTGATTACAAAACCGTTCGTGAATCTTCCCACGGAAATAGAAAAGGATAAGATTAAGGAAGCTCTTTCAAAATACGGGGACTTTAAATCAGTTGCATATGAAAGATGCCCATTACAATTATCCGGGCTGTTATGCCGTGGTCGATTTCCAAAGTTTCGTCTCCGAGTGCGGGAGACATCTTCAACGGGGTCCGTAGCTCAATGGAAGGTCCAACACGCCCACTGGTTGTGTCATCAACCGACCACGGCATAACAGCCCGGATAATTATAATGGACATGATATTTCCGGCCGTGAAAGTCTACATTTTAGTAAATGAAAGATGGTTGTCTCTTTTTGAACTGCACTGTTTCAACGGGGTCTGCTGCGTAGAGATGGACGTTAAGACAAGTATTCCGTCTCACATGACTGTTTGTGGGTATAAGGCACACGCCGGTCGGAGTGGCCGTGCGGTTCTAGGCGCTACAGTCTGGAGCCGAGCAACCGCTACGGTCACAGGTTCGAATCATGCCTCGGGCATGGATGTGTGTGATGTCGTTAGGTTAGTTATGTTTAGTTAGTTCTAAGTTCTAGACGACTGATGACCTCAGAAGTTAAGTCGCGTAGTGCTCAGAGCCATTTGAACCATATCAGGCACAAATTGTTTTTACAGGTCAGGAAGCTACATGTCATATATGTAACGTAACCGGCCACTTCAGACAGGAATGTCCGCGGCGAACTGTTGTTCTTAATAGTAATTTGATACAGCATCAGAAACTTACCTTAAATGGTGTGTTACCAAAGCATAGCCCAGATCAACTGATTAAGGATGTTAACTCAGCGGCCCAAGCTGATGTCCCCATTCACGATAACAGCCAGTTTCCGCCGTTAATGACAAAGGGAAAACCTGTTACCATTATTCGTGAAACTGAAATGCAACCCAAAAAGCTACCTCTGGAGACAACTGACAGTTGTTCAGAGGACGAGCTGTCATGTACAACTCCGTCAGTTCGCAAGAAAGACAGTGCGTTGAGGAGGCAGAGGAACCGGAAGGCAGAATGCGAATGGAAACTGATGAACAGAAAGATAATAAACATACGGTACCAGATAATGAAGGGGGTGTAGTAAGTAGTAATTTGCAAGAAACAGCAGATGAAGTAGCTGACTGCAAAGATCATTAGCTTATCTGTTGGTAAACAAATTCATGGAGTGATTCCAAAACTGCCGTCTCCATTTGTTTCCCTCGATCAGGATGTGAGTGATATTAATAAAGAACAAGGACGTGGTGGCCAAAATGAAATCGCGGTCAACACCGAGGGCAGGCACCAGCAACAGAAACTGCAAAAGCGTCTGCTGCTGGTCCAGATGAGCCGAGAAATAAAATAAAAACGCAACCCACTTCGAATGTAGCTCGTAACCAAGGAAAGGGAGAATCCGTAAAGGATGACCGAATCTCAAAGAATGTTCGGTACGAAACGGTCCTACACGAATCACTGGAGGAAAAGTCTGAAAGTTAGCAAGGGAATCAGTCTGCAAGCGGTACAAGAGGAAACTCAGAAGTAGAAAAAAAGTATCAGTAACTAATAAACTGATTGAAGTGTTATTCGATGTTCAGCCTTCCGAGAAAACTGTTAAGTGACAGCGCAATGACGCAATCTTATTCTGTCACCACTGTAAACATAAATCAAATTACGTCTGGTTGGAAGTTATCGGCACTTAACGAATTTTTTGTACGAATCTGCTACTGGTACTGCCCTGTTAAAAGAAGTTCTAATGTCGGATTTAGTAACTCCCGGTTATGTCGGTTACATAAATGTGTCTCATGAAGCAAGTGCTGGAACAGCTGTTTTGGTGAGGGAAGGGATTCCAGTAAGTTAGGTGGAACATCTGGAATACGGAAGAGGTATAGGACTAAATATCTATGATGTGACTATCATCAACTTGTATGCCCCTTCAGATAGTTCTCACCGAGCTGACAGGGCTCGTTTCTTCAAAGATAAACTGATGTACTAGTTAATGAAAAATCCAAGACAGTTATTACTTAAAGATGATTTTAATTGTGTTTTAAATCGAAAAGATCAGTTAGCTAATTTTAATTTCTGAAGTGAACTAAAACAACTTGTTACTGGTTTACAATTAAAGGACATATGGGAACTCAAATACCCCTCCAATGTTGAGTTTACTTATGTCACGCCAACATCTCGTAGCAGGATTGATAGACTACATTTTTCTAAAAATCTGGAAACTTCCGTGACAAAAGTAGAAACGAGTACTACGTACTTTTCAGACCATTGAAGTGTCTTAGCCTGCATAAATCTAACAAGACAGCCAGTTTGCCGATTCAAGAATCAGTGGAATTTGAATATTTCCTTGTTAGTAAATCATTATTTAATAGACCTGATAAAAAAGTATGGGCAATATACCAGCGAGTTCGTAGTAGACATCCCACTGCTATCGACTGGTGGGTTTAAATGGCGAAGCTAAAGTTGAGGAAGGTTCTTATTCAATCAGGGCCCAGAGCGCAAGAGAAACGAAATGCACTATTCAATATTACTATTCCGTTTTGAGAGATCTATATGATCAGGTCTCGGCAGGTTCCTCACTTCGGATAGCAGACATCAAAAAAGTCAAAGCCAAGTTGCTTAATATCAACAGAAATCAAATGGAAGTGTTGAAAATAAAATCGAAGGCAAATTGGCTGTCAGAAGACGTAACTACTTCCCTACATCATTTAGTGAAGCATATCAAAAACGGAAGAAGGACTTTTATTGCTGAAATTCGAACAAAAAACTATACGATTCTCAGAACCGAGCAGGATATCATGGACGAGATTTATCTCTATTATTGCATGCTATATTCTGTAAATCAAAGTAGTGATGCATCCTTGGAAGAATTCCTTGACATCCTAGCCCCACAGCTGACTGAAGATGACAATGTCAATTTTCTCGCGGTAGTCAGTGAAGAGAACGTGAATGAGACCCGGTGGGCTTCACCACCAAAAAATTGCCCAGGACCTGATGGTCTGCCGGCATTTTACATCCGTTACTGGCTAATAGTGTGTGCGAAAATCACGAACATTGTAAATGAGGTTATTCAGCGTAAAATGATTCCGGATGAGTTTAAGGAGAGTAAAACTCTTCTTGTGCGAAAAAAATGGAAACAAATAAATAAATAATTTTCGTCCAATTTCACTGCTGAATTCTCATTATAAATTAAAAGCTAGAATAGTAAACAAGAGCATTTCATGCATTACCAATAAAATTATTAGTAAACATTAGAACTGTGCGCAAGGCAAAACCATTTTTCAAAATCTAGCATAATTCAGGGATACTACTGGAATAACTTCTGTAACAAACATAAAATGTGTTTTATTTTTCTGGAGTTTTATAAAGCCTTCGATGTAGTAAATGATGAATATCTTCTACAGAAGTTGAAGAAAATACGTTCCAGCGATAGGTTCATACAGTTGTTAAAGAACATAGCAACTGGAATAAACGCAGAAATAGCGGTGAACTTTCAACAATCCAGGCTGATACAAATAAAACGAGGTGTTCCTCAAGGAAGTCCTCTGTTCATGTCGCTCTTCGCCAGTGAAAGATCTGTTGTATACGTCTGATCACTTTACATAATTAACTTTCCATTCATGTCCAGAAAGTGCAGTTGGAAGGCTAGTCACCTTTATAACGTGAGCATAAATCTTCCATAATCTGTATAATTTCTGTGACTTCCATACAATTGTGTGAAATGCTCATTGGCTACTCTGACTGAGCTGAAAAGGTTAAAGATCAGTTTCTTTCCTTAACCTGTCTGTCACGGAGACGATTTCCTTGTGTACATTCTACTTATTCTTCTGTAAATATTGGAGCACGTGTAATTCAAAGTGCAGTTTTTTATTTATTCATGTTTGAAGAACTTTGACTGTCTTTAAAAACCTTTTGTTCCTGTTTAAATTTATTCTTCGTGGTAATTTAGTAACTAACACAATCTTCTGTTTTATTTCTTTAACATCAGTATAATTACGATGATTTAACTGTTTCTGATTAATACATTTCATGTCTAACTGTGTGCATGGTTAGTACATGTCCTTAGTATGTATTTGGAATTTGTAACATTGTTCCTTAAATAAATTTAAAAAAAGAAGTGGGACAATGAACGATATGCAGTCTCGCCGATGTTCAATTTGCATTCCCACCAAAACATTCTATCTTTCAGTTAAAGCATCAAATTGTATCCAATTTACACCTCCACAATGCGTATCTTGCGTATATCTTTCTCGTACTGCTATCGTTACTTAAAATATTAATACATAACACGAATTTCTTGCCAGCCGTGGTGGCCGAGCGGTTCTAGGCGCTTCAGTCCGGAACCGCGTGACTGCTACGGTCGCAGGTTCGAATCCTGCCTCAGGCATGGATGTGTGTAATGTCCTAAGGTTAGTTAGGTTTAAGTAGTTTCAAGTTCTAGGGGACTGATGACCACAGATATTAAGTCCCATAGTGCCCAGAGCCATTTGAACCAGCCAACGAATTTCTTACAGATGTAAACAACCACTCTGTTTCGTCGAAAACACAAATAAAGCCAACATAAAATAATGGTGGATATAGTAACTCGTCAGTATCCAATGACTTACAGGAACACAACAGGTAGGATACACTAGATTGCGCATTATGCTACTCTGAATAATTCCATTCTGTATGTTGGATGTTCAGGCTTATCTGCAGTGCCGGTACGTACACGTACGAGCAACGTCCACCGTAGAGAAGATGTTCAACACGGAACTCCTTGCATTTGCAAACACCTCCCCGCTCGCTTTATCATATTTTTTTGGAACCTAGGCGACACACATGCATCCACCACTGCGCATGTATGACATTTCGACGGCTATGCTGGAACCTTCTTCAGGAATTTCTGGTGCTCACAGTTGACTGGATGGATGTTAGGCTGCGTTATGCTACACTTCATTTCTTTTCCTACACGATAGACACTTCGGCGCGTATGGTTACAGAACAGTGAGTGACAGAAGAACCTGAAGAAGATCACAGCAGAAGGGTCGAAACGTCGATCGTGTAGAAGAAACTAAAGCGTTACGTGACGCGGCTTAACATGTCGCTTATTGGTAACGCGTAATGACGCGCAGTTCCGGCAACTGTAACGCTGTGTATTGTTAACGTCAGTGTAACAGGTATCTGAATATCCCGTGCTGCTCGGTATTTTTGTGACGACACCGCCTGTCTTGCGTGTCCACGGCTGACTCATCCCGCCCGTGTACGTTTGTTCAGTCGGTGAGTGAGTGGTGGAGAGACAGATACACACGCTGTCGCGCGCCGCACCGGACCTGCCAGAACGTCGCACGCACACAGACACACACTGCTACTGTTTCTGCTACTGCTCGCGGGTGCACTGTGTTCCAGCTGGCTGATGGATGACTCGCGACCCGCCCACCGCCGCTCGCCTGCCACGCGCAGCGGCGCGCGAAACACACGGCCGCCCTCTCCACGCACAGCTCTCGTCAGCACGCGCCGCGCGGCAAAGTAGTGCGTGTCGGGCCGGCCGGAGCCCGCAACCCGGTGCAAGCGGGCGCGAGTGCTTCAGCGCATGTCAAACATTTTCCCCGGCACTGCGGACAATCTTGTTACCCTCTCTGGGAGCTGTGCCAGTTTATTCCACACCTGCCTGGCGGTGCAGTGTCATACGTTTGCTGTGACGAGCAGCGGACATCTCCGAATGTAGTTATATTACTTCGAAAGGTAACCACGGTAGGGAAAGACGTAGCTTTAATCTTCGTTCACACTTGTTGCCCCATTGTGACTTCTCTTAGATTTGTATCTTGTAAGTGCGATATGATTTATCTTGTATTAACTTCTTTCCGATGAACAATGACAGCTAGGACTCCATAAAATGCAAGTGACTATACATCCATTATTTCTAAAACTTAAATTTTCAATAAATAAAAATAGAGCCCTCATGCTACATTACAGATGCTTCCGGCCACACCATTAAATTGCTTAAAATCTTCTGATTACATTGATAGTAATGATTTCACATACAGTTTGGTTTCTCGGAACATGTCTCGGATTGCCGCTCGGGGTAGCACGCCGCTTACGGGATTCTGCGAGGTGTGCTGGCCCCGTATCGAATCTACGTCGAGGGCCGATGTGCCAGTGAACCTGGATTCGATTTTTAGGCGGTTTCCCCCATCCGAATAGGCGAATACGGGACTGATTCGTCCCACACCAGTTACACGATTCGCAAACTTTCATAACGAAGTTTGCAGACTTTAACATGGGGCAACGCTAGACGAGGACGGATGGGGATGACGGAAGGGCAGGCATTCTGACCATCCTAATATCGCCAAATCTAGATTAACATGGAGACCTCTTGAAAGTATTGGAGACCAGGAGAAAGAAGATGTGACTTTTCGATGCCTACGGGAGTTACAGATACCAATTGTGTTTCAAATTTTAAATAGAAGTGATAGTGTCAGTAAGTGAGCCACGTGTATTCAAAAAATAAAATGGCAATTTAGATTGGAAATAAGGAATATGAGTGTCCATTGTGCGTCGCATCAAGTGGAGTACAAAGATGAAACTATTGTCCACGCAAAATGTAGCTTACCCTTTAGGTTAGATCAGCAGTGCCAAGCGTATTTTGATAAAAAAAATACATAATTTAAATATGGAAAAATTTAATTTAGCTATCCATTGTGCCTTGAACCAAGTATAAGTTGATAAATATGTAACGAAAAATGTCTCATTAATGTTAGATAGTATGTTGCCACTATTCGTTATAAAGTTATTAATCATTATGTCAACGTCATGAAGGGAAAAACGATGTTACAGGGTGGTTAGCAATCGAAACTTTTATGTTATTGCTACTGCTTTAAGTATTTAAATAAAACATATTTCTAAAGCCTGAGCTATTCCAGAGAGAATAGTAACTTAATAAGTTGAAAAGAATGATGGCGTTAATCTGCTTTACTCGCAGGAAAGGACCGAAGCGTATAGCAGCTGACTGCTGTCAACTATCTGCCACGCTCTGAGTGCTCAGCCAGATGCCGCCAAGAAGTCATCTCATCTAAAATGGCGTCGCACACCATCGCCCTCTGATCGCTATTTTTTTGCTATTGATAGCCGATGCGAGACGTGGAAGAGAGCAAATCGTCGTGCTAGCTCATGAAAGTGACCTTGATAAAACATATAAAGGCTCTGGACACACTCGTAGAAGAGTTCTCTTCGACCACACCGAGACAACGCCGCACTGATACAGCTTTACAACACATTCGTGATGAAAATAATATAGCATAATGCAGGAAGAAGTAAAAGTTCAGAGTCAACAAAAGCCGAATAATTTGAGGACGAAATTTGCCTTCATGAATCGTACTCCAATAACAGTCGACTCGAAAGGAAGGTGTAATAAATAAATAGTCTTGATGAAACTTAGCAAATATGTAGACGTAGTTTTCCCATTTTCCTCACTTTAACTTTTGAGTGGTAAAACACTCCCCGGAAATTAATTTGGCATATTACGTTTGCAGAGAACATCACGGAATCCACGTTATACAAAAATGTGTAGTCGCGTAGAATTTGAAATGTAACTAACGTTCTTGGAAGTTGCATACTTTACTCTCATCATAATCTGTAATTTTGCAATACGTTGGAAGAATTTTGATAAATGAATTTCAGATCTAGTTCTTCTGTGCGATTACGATGTCAATCTCCACTTATGAATGAATGTAATCACTCTGCAGTCCCTGTGCACAATCAATTCTTTTCACCAAGGATTTCCTGTCTACTGAAATATGCCTAATATAATATACCCGACATAATTTGTAAATACTGTGGTATATCATTTTGTATTAAGTTGTCCATCATGTGCATCATTCGCAGAAATTTCGTGCATGATGTAAAAAAAAAATATGTTTAAGTTTTCTTTACAGATATCATTAATGTAAAATTATCCATCACAATAAAGTGTTACATATTACTTACATGTAACAAAGTACACATATGTGAAATAGTAAACTAAAAAACAAGAAAAAAACATTAATTTAAAACGTTAAATAACAATTTGAAACATAAAACAAAAATAAGGAAACAAATGATTAAAATAATAGTGAAATTTTAGATATTTTTCAACATTAGATATTTTTCAACATTCTGTTACAGCACAATGTGTACAACCGATTTTCCAATAAGGGTATTTCAAAAACCATCTCTATACACGAGGATGGATGTAGCATGGAAGCTTCTTTAATTTACATTGTAACAAGTGTTTTATTTTTCAGCATTAATTAATTTCAGATTATTACAAAACTATATTACACGGTTTTTTTTTAACTTTATATGAAACAAACTTTTCTGAATCACGGTCTCGAAGACATTCCCTTTCAAATAATGTGCTAAATTATTTGCAATATGTATTTTACCCTTCAAAAGTTAAATCGGAACAAACAAATAAACACGTATTGCACTGACCGGTCTGTATACCTCTCATCAACATATTTGCTTACATCAGAGAATGTTATCTTGTGTGACGCCAGGAACAATAACAATTACTGGTGACCAACGCCACTGGCTACCCTAATACTAACAGTAATGAATAACATAAACTCTCTGCTAACCTCATAGTAATAACTGAACGCATGTAGGGACATACAATCTGGGCCATAGCCGCTCTCTACACACATTACACTGACATCGTAGAACCTTATATACATTACCTTAGAGACGTTACACAAAATGCGTAACAAAAAAGTCTTTCAGTACGCACAGACTGAATGGGAAATCTATGTTATGGCTGACAATACAGGAAGAATTGTACAAGATGAAGTACATGAACAGAATCTACACTTTATTAACAAGGAGGAGCAGCCGATAACTTTTCCAGGAAACACGGGACAGTAAATTAATAAATACGTTTATCGCAAATAGTAAAGTCCTGACATAAAATAGGAGACTATATCGCTCATGAAAAAAACGAAAGGAAGATTTGGCTTTAACATAGTATCGACATCGAAATCATTAGAGCCGATTGTTCTTGAAGACCGCACACAAAGTAACCACAATGAAATCACAAAGAAACGAGAGCTGTAACGAAGCAGATAAAGAGCACCATAACAAGGCTCAAGTTTTTCATTTAAACCACATTTATTTATTTTTAATTTTATGTACATAACGACCTAACAAAGACCTTAGAAAGCCTCATGTTTTTAATTTGTACTTAAAAAATTTATTTATTTTTTAAATTTTGTGTCCTTAATTTTCTTTTAGGGGGCCTTCATACAAATAGTATTTGATCTAAAAAATGAAGTGAGAAACGCTTTTCTTAAAGAGCAACATACAATGCTGGAAAGAAATTGGTACACCAGGAAAAACGTTTGTACTGATAATGGTTTCAGCAGTGCCTGCCAACAGATAGAGTATTGGCATGGCTACTTGAGCGATATCTGTGTCTACCTCTTAATAGGGAATGTCCGTTGCCAGAAGGCTCAGTGCGGCGCAAACGTGTGAGGGATTGCATTTGTAATCAGTTGCTTTTATGTACCCTCTGCCTTATAAACTGTAATGGCATGACATGTCACAGAAAATTTTTAACGAATTGCATGTAAGTTTCCCAAACATGTTACAGAATTAGGAGTAGATTTCATCATATCAGCTGTAGACTGGGGAGACTTGAGAGATTAAGGCAGTTGTTGTGAATAGCAATTTAGTGATATTGTTCTCTATGCCTTCTCTGTAAACTTAACAGAGAACTTGTAAGAGGAACATCTTGGATATTTTGGTTAGTAACAGGCTGAATCTTTTCATTCACTTAATGTACGGCAGGAAAACATGAATGTAAGACCCTTACACTCTTACAGACCAATTGTGTCAATATAAATAATAAAAAACCTAGGCATGGCTTTTCCATGTAAGTGTAAAAATAAACAGATTTCATATTAAGTTAGCAGTGTGTCGTATTCTAGTCACGTACTTTATATGTATCCGTTAATACCACTGCATAGTGGTAAATACAGTGAAAAAGTAAAATTTTGGATTACATAATTTTGATAACTTGTTAACTGAAAATAAAGCTATGTAAAGAAGACTATAACTTGTAGTAATATATCCTTTAACTTACATTTTCATGCAAAATTTACAGAAAAGTAAATCAAGTACTTTATTTACTGATAATGTAAATGTAATTACTTTTGGTTTTGCTTATAATGATTAATTTTACAGTTAATTGTAGTGAAATGATGGTTGTAAAAGAGTTCATTGTGTGAACAATGTGTATTTTCATACCAGTTTTGGTATAAGAGCAGTTCAAGTTGTTATTAGACACTTGAGTGTATTTTTTAATTGTTTTATTTTGTAATAAAATTGTAAGGTTATCATTGTGAAGACTTAACACATTGTCATTTAGAAGATTATTTTCCAGGCAAAGCATGCAGACAACCTGGCGCGGAGACGCACTCGTGCTTCCTACATTCAACTGAGCGAGTTTCAAAGGGGTCAAACTGTGCTCTTCGGAAGTGCGGGTGATGTTTTCGGAGAATTTGCACAAAGTTGAGCACTGATGCTGGTATCGGTGGTCACTTGAGCATCCTCAATCCCGTAGACGAGATTCAGGACGTGCATGCTGCACAGACCTCCACCAGGATCGTCGTATTGTAAGGCATCAGTGGCAGATAGTACAGATCGTACAGCTACTATAGCCAAGATATGCAGGCTTGTGAGCCCGGACGTGTCCATACGATCAACTGCAAACCAATTATTAGCAGTTGGACTAGGGCAGCACACCTCAAACCCATCGTCCACTCACGCCACAGTATCGACGTCACCGGATCGACTGGTGCCGTCAGGGGACCACTTGCAAGATGGGATGTCGCACAGTGGTCCTCAGCGACGAAAGGGGATTCCCCCTCTACGCAAGTGATGACGATCCTCTGCGCGGACGACGCAGACATGGTTAGCGCTGTCTCGTAGAGTGCATTCGTCGAAGACACATTGCCCCCATCCGAGGGCCAATGGTCTGGGGTCTGATGAGCTACAACTCTAGTACAAGTTTGATGTATCTATAGTGAACGCTTACCAGCACTCGGTACGTGCAGAATATTGTGAGGTCCGATATTTTGCTGTTCTTTCAACACTAATGTGATATGTCGTTCCAACAGGATAATGCTCGCCCACACACTAACCGTGAAAGTCAGTAGGTTCTGAAAAACTTGCAGCAACTTTCTCGGCCAGCATGATCTCCGAACTTGTCGCCAATCGTGTAGGATATAATGTGACGAGAAATGACTCATGCCACTCGTCGGCTAACAATCTTACAGAACTACGTGAAAAGGTCGAGAAGGCATGGCGTATAGGACAGTATTTGCCATCTGTACGATCGAATGAATGCCAGTCAGCGGCTGCATTGCCGCCCGTGGAGGCTAAACACGGAGGAAAATGTGCGTGTTATATCACGATTTGATACCTGGTGTCTTAGAAATGCTTGTGCCATTGATCTGTAAATGCAATCATTTCATGTACACTACATGCGCTGTTGCAACAATAAATCCTCAGTGTATTGGAAACCACTAAGGGTCTACCCTAATTTTATTCCGACAGTGTATATTATAAAAATTACATATCTCAAAAATACCCGAATATACAACTGAATATTTATTTAGTTGGCAATATGATAACTTAACTATATTGCAAAACGAATTACAGTTCTAATACAGTGTATTGCCTCTTTGCTAACAAAACACAGCTCAGTCTTCTAGTATGAGGTTTACTGTCGCAGAGCAGGAGGATCGTAACTTTCCCTTGAATGTGAAGAGTGGACTCCGGGCCGAAGGAAGTTTATTAATATAAAATATCGGCCATACTTTGAGGAACAGCACAGCATTGCATGAAAGAGAATTGCGGATTGACGGAAAACCGCAAAAGAAAGGAATCAGAGCTTTTGAGACGTGATACTATAGAAGGATGCTGAAACGCTGGATGGATTGATAAAGAGATTTTTCGCAGGATCAGCGACGAGAGAAATAAAAGGAAAACTGTGACAAGACGAAGGTACAGGAGGATAGGAGATAAGTTAAGACATCAAGGATTAAATTCCATGGCTTTAGAGGGATCTGCAGAGGAAGCTGTAGAGATGAGGATGTAGCTAACAAGCGTTTGAAAAAGCAGAGTGTAGATGCTGTGCTGAAGTGAAGAAGCTGGCATAAGTCACGAGTGGTCGCATGAAACCAGTCGCGTAATATATGCTAAAAAGGAGAAAAAAAGGTGAAAGCAGATAGTCATTGCTCTCTCAACCATACGCGAGCGCAATATGATGAAGAATTGACAACACTGGCATGATGCTCCGCCTACCGAAAACTGCACAGTGGGCTCTCAGCAGAATGGGAGGTACTGAAAAGAACATATTAGTAAATATCAGACTGCTACAGAAAACTTAAATGGAAATCTTTTGAAAGATAAGATCGATTTGTTTAACGAAATATTGCAGGATAGATTTAATTGACTTGTATCACAGATTAATTGTAAAACGGCTGTCCTTCCTCCATCGCACGCCCACCTTATATTATGGAAAGACAATAAGAAGCTAGGAAGTGAGAGAACACCACTTATCAAGAAACAAAGAAATGTGTCTTTTATGTGTAATAGACGTCTCCCATTGCTGTCTGCTATTATCGGCTAAAATAGGTAGCAGATTAAGGTGACCAGGCTTGACCAGCATTACCTTCCCGTACTTGCTATCGCAACTATCCCATTTACTCGTTTAATCGTCGAGAATATGATAAAACAACTGACTGAAATTAAGGACAGTTGGGGAGACTATAAAGGTACGTCAATAAGAGTAGTTATAGACTCACAGAGTGTTGTTGCATAAAGCCCACAGTTAGAGATACTAGAAGCCCATTCGATTGCACTGAACTGAGTGAGGGTGTACTAGTGGTTAGCGACCATAGCGCACCTTGAATTTTTACAATACCTGCCCTCGTATGCGGCTTCTGAGGTAGTGCCTCTATGCCGTGGGACCACATTCATGAAAAGAGAATAGAGAGAAATGTATAAGAACTGGAGTCAGTTCCAGATTGACACCGTCTGCTCTCATAAGCGCAGTTTGAAAGGCTTGGCTGTAACTTTCTACGCCCCTCTTACGGCCAGGACAGAGACAATATTACTCTGTTCGGAGCTTTAAGTTCTTCCAACCTACAAAAGAAAGATCAATGCCTTCTCTGCGAGATAGCAATGGAAATACTATCGACCAAATTCTATCGACGACAGTGCCCGGAAAACAGAATTACTAAACCAGCCTTCCGAAATTGTTACACCAAGAAGACGAAGTAAACATTCCAGAATTCGAATCAACAGCAGCTGCGAACATGAGTAACTTAGAAGCAGAGGTTCTGGGAATAGTGAAGCAACTTAAATCACTTAATAAAAGCAAGTCTTCCGGTCCAGACTGTATACTAATTACGTTTCTTTCAGAATATGTTGATGCAGTAGCTCCATACTTAACAATCATATTCCACCGCTCGCTCGACGAAAGGTTCGTACCCAAAGACTGGAAACTTGCACAGGTCACACCAATATTCAAGAAAGGATGTAGGGATAATCCACTAAATTACAGTCCCATATCATTAACGTTGATATGCAGGATATGCAGGAGGATTTCGAAATATATATCGTGCTGGAACATGATGGAAGTCATCGAGTACAACAGAAATGATTTCTGATGTTCGCCGACGTAGTGTTATAGGCCCTCTGCTGTTCCTTATCTACATAAACGAATCAGGGGACAATCTAAGCAGTCGTCTTAGATTGTTTGCAGATGACGCTGTCGTTTATCGTCTTGTAAAGACTGCAAAAGATCAAACCATATTGCAAAGCGATTTAGAAAAGATATCTGTAAAGCGCGAAAATTGACAAGTCACCTTAAATAACAAAAGGTGTAAGGTCACCCGCATGAATGCTAAAAGGAATCCGCTAAACTTCGGTTACACAATAAATCATCCAAATTAATAGGCCGTAAATTCTACTAAATACCTAGGAATTAGAATTACGAACAGCTTAAATTGGAAATAAAACACAGAAAATGTTGTGGTGAACGCAAACCCAAGATTGCGTTTTGTTCGCAGAACACTTAGAAATGTAACTCATCCAATAAAGAGACTGCCTGCACTACGATTGCCCGTCCTCTTTTGGAGTACTGCTGCGCGGTTTCGGATTCATACCCGATAGAATTAACATAGTACATCGAGAAACATCTAAGGGGAGCAGCACGTTTTCTATTATCGCGCAACAGGGGAGAGAGTGTCACTGTGAAGATACAGGATTTTCGGTGGACAGTATCGAAACAAAGGCTTTCTCGTCGCGGCGGAATTTTTGCGAAATTTTCAATCTCCAACGTTCTCCGCCGAAAGCTAAAATATTTTGTTGACACCGACCTACATAGGGAGAAACGATCATCAAAATAAAATAAGGAAAATCAGAGATATAAGTGTTGGTTTTATCCGCGTGCTGTTCGAGATTAAAATAATAGAGAATTATTGTGAAAGTGGTCGATGAACCCTCAGCCAGGGACTTAAATGCGATTTGCTGAGTATCAATATAGAAATACATGTAATGAATCCAATTGTAAACTGTTCAGGCTCGTCCTCTAGCGGTACCTTGCGAAGCCATATATCAGAACAATACCTACTTAAGATTGCCCCGTATAAGTGTCCGCACATACCTTATGATCAGTGAAGGATTGCTCAGTTGTCATGGGCGCGTACGAGAGAGATTTTCGAATTTTCTGTTAGGTTTTATTTCTCACGCAGACATGAGAAGGAGACAGCTCTATAGGAACCAGTCATTACTCCCCCCCCCTCTCTCTCTCTCTCTCTCTATCTCTCTCTCCCTCTCTCTCTCTCCCCTCTCATGAGGGAATTACGTATGTACAATCGCTACTGACATATTCTCCAGGATAATATGAATGTCTTACTCTTAGTTTTATAAAGTGATTTAACTTGCTTCACTACTCCGAGGATATCAACTTCTAAGTTACTCAGGTTGGTAGCTATTCTAGATTCGAAGTCTGGAATATTGGAATATTTACTTCGTCGTCTTTGGTGGAGGAATTTCGCCGTTGTAATTAGTTTTTTCCTTATTTCTTTATCTTTGTTAATGTCTCCTACAATCAGCCAGGGAAGCTTGAAGAACTGATACACAGATATAATCAATGCCTTCTCTGCACGATAACAATGGAAATACTACCGACAGCAATGCTCCCAAAGTAGAGTTACTAAACACAGCCTTCCGAAATTCCTCCACCAAAGACGACGAAGTAAATATTCCAAAATTCCAGAATTCGAATCTAGAATAGCTACCAACCTGAGTAACTTAGAAGTTGATATCCTCGGAGTAGTGAAGCAAGTTAAATCACTTTATAAAACTAAATCTTCTGGCCCAGACTGTATATCAATTAGGTATGCTGATGCAATAGCTCCATAGTTAACTACCATATGGCAAAAACCACTGAGATAGGTGATGTATGGAAGGCCTCAACTACGTGATCAGATTGTGGTTACCTCTATCGCAATTTTTCTCTTTTCCAAGCTTCCAGTTGTCGATCTGATAGACAGGATACATAAACGTCTTGAATAATGCACGAAATTTTGTTACTGTTATTTCGATTAGTTTTAGCTCTAAGCACCATAGGACTTAACATCTGAGGTCATCAGTCCCCTAGACTTAAAACTAATTATACCTAACTAACCCAAGGACATCACACACTACCATGCCCGTGGCAGGATTCGAACCTGCGACCGTAGCAGCAGCGCGGTTCCGGACTGATGGGCCTAGAACCGCTAGGCCACCACGGCCGGCTCGGTAAATTTTCTTTCATTCGTTGATACAATTAGGTTAGTCTGCAAATTTGACATAAGCTTTCAGATATGCCTGTGATAACTGCCTTTAACGTGACACCTACTCTATTTCTTCCTCTGCTCCTGTCTTCGTCCTAATTGTCACTAGGAAAGCAATTTGTCTTTTCCCGTACAACATACGACCAACCGAAGCCGTCTGGGTACAAAGTGAGGCATCTAAAGTAATCCAGAACAACGAGATGCCTCACGTAAACTCCCAAATTCTCGTGAATCTTCAGGTTTTCGCGGCGCAAAGACTGCTCCATTAAATTTCGGGAATGCAGCCGCGGCTGCATTCCCGAAATTTAATGGAGCAGTCCCAAATTCTCTTTCGGCGCAGGAAAACGATTCTTACAAAAAATATCGTATATCGCAGATACGTAACTATTGTACAATGACATCTGCCTAAAGTGGCAAGGAATAAACTTGCCAAAACACTGAAAGTTCACGTTTCGTCAGTAATTTGTTGTTTAGTGCCAGGGTACAAGATTTTCGTCTTTGCAGACACCGATCTACAAACCGTCAAGGAAACTGTCGATATAAATTGTAGTATACAGAGTTACTTTATCAGATCTAAGAACATTTAATTTCCCTTGCCGGCAACAAATCCAGCTGTCAAAACGATAATGTTTCCTAACTTTGAGGCAAATTAAGTGGTGCTTAACGTTACCATCCTTTTATCCAGCTGATATTCCAGTAAAAGCTCGGAGCCCCTTTCTGTTGGTTGCACTGTTTTTGGATTGACCTCTTCTTGGCTCGCAACTGTCCAGCAAAGTAACTACGATTTATCGGTATTGCCTGAAACGTATATCATTGGAATTTAACAAATGCACCTAGAGCGTAAGGCAGAGTCATCGTTTGTGTTCAGTTCGAGTTAGTGCTTCTACACCTTAAGTTTCGAACAAGAAAAATTCGAACGTCCACACTTTTCCGATGTTACTTATGCAGTTCAACAAGGATTATTTGTTGTATTTTGAGATTTTACTATCGACAGTGTATGACAGCAAAGTAGAAGTCAAATTTTGTATGAGTCGCTTCGTAATCTAATAAAACTGGAAGGCTCCAGTCGAATGACTGTAGGATTCTAGAACGTGTCCGGGAGTTGGCAGAATAAATTTGAAACTTTCTGATCATCACTGCTTACAATACCGGTAGTGTGGAAACGGCAGCTGAATGTTGAGGTAACTCATACGCCTCCAACTGAGCTGTCTCTATCACTACATAGCTGAGTTAATTCTAATGAATCGTGGTATTTGGCATTATCTCACTTTTAATGCTAAACTGTCAAACATTATCATTCCTCAGTACATAGATAATTTTGAACATTCTTAATGGGCATGTGAAGTACCTATGGTCATCATTATCGAGCAGACGAACAGCTTCCCTGCACAAAGCTGTTAAATATTGCATGTGACATTATCCGTGAAAATCTACTGTGTTTTCATTGCAATTATCCATTCTGGCACGAGAACACCAAGAAAGGGTGAAGTGACGATCATCCATCAAAAAAGAAGCAGCTTTAATCGTGATAATGGAAGTCATTTTTGTCTGCAGTGGATTGTTGGAAAGTGTTTTGATCTTTAATATGTACGTATCAGACTTGTTAATTTTGTATGTGCCAGTTTCAAGTGAGGAAGTATATGTTTTCGGCCGATTATTTCTTGTGGCAAGATGCTGAAAGTCACCCACGCTTCTACTTGTATGGAGCAATTACATAAACAAAAGATATTAATGAATAACGTATGGTATTATTCTGTATATTCACAGGGAAAACTACATACGTTTTTTACTATCAATTTATTTATAAAGTTAGGTAGACTGTTTCTGTTACCTTCATTAATATCATATTCTGGAAGTATTACTACTGTTCTAGTTTTGAATAATGCTGCGTCCAAAAATAAAGATATAGGTATACAAGAAAAAGAACTTAAGTAGGTCAGTATGTCCGGCAGAGCCTGTGGGAAATTTAATGTTACGTTTTCAATAACTACCTGAAGCTGATAACAGCGGCATAATTACTACAAATGTCATCAAGAGTGTTTTTGGATCTGGTTCAGATAATGTACAAATAATCACTTCCACATCTGATGTAAACGGTATATGTCTGCGCGGAAACTTAATACCTTTTCATTCTTGTTTTCTTTAGGTTTCTTTAATACACACCGGGTATATACAGAGCATTCGAAAATTACCGTTACAAATTTCTAGGACTTATAGAAGGGAGTGTGTACATAATATTTTGAACATGCACCCATGTGCGGGAACGTACCGTTTCCGTGTAGGTATGTAACAGATAACAGTGATGGTGGTGGGGGAGGGGGTGTGTCGTTACGTCGGATGAGCTAATTCGACCACAAAATATTTAATTGAGGATTTACCTATTATTATATTCTTATTTCTTGTTAATAGGGTGATGTCATTTGACGTCTTTCCCACCTCTCTGACGTAGTCTGAACCATATTCATATGTATGCCAGTGTACTCAAGTACACGTTTGCATGATGTTCATTTATGTCGAAGTTCAGGTTAATGGAAGAACTGCTTATCACCTTTGTCAAGATCGTTCTCAACAACGCCCGACTCCACCGCATACCCCTTCCATTTCAAATACGCAACGGCTTGGAGAAATCATCAACAGACGTGATTGTGGTGATCCAAGGAGGCGCCGCACACACTGACTGCAAGAGGCCATATTGCATCACATTGGAGAGAATCCGTCAAGGAGTACACGAGAAATTTCTTTGGCTATTAATGAGTGGAACTGTATAGCAAGCAATTTATTAGGTCACTCTTAATCAATTACTGTAAAAGTGGCCCCGTTACCAACATTTTCCAAATAGCTGTAGCACGAAAAGAATAAGTTTCCGGACAAGGGCTCCAGTTCAGAATATTTTCTACTCATTCCCCTCTACAAATCTTAAAAGTCTGTTGCGGTAGTTTCCGATCACCTTGTATTATGAATTTACACAAAATCTCCCACGCAGCCTCATTTCTATGAATGAAATAATAATATACACACGTTTTCTGACAAATTAACCCCATACTCTTTCAACGTATTAGTATATTGGCTTGTAGAAAACCTTCCATTTGGCTCGAGTTAACTGTGGAATTCTTGTAAATCGACTAACACAAAGCTATTCTAAAGACACAGCATGGTTAAATGAGATGTGCCACAAACCAGAAGTGCAGCTGAGACTTAACGTTACTTTATACAATTTAGTAATAGCCTATAAGCACATTAAACACTGTCAATTGAATCGGAGATGCAATTCCATTTTCAGATATATCGCTGTAATTAATTAATTAATTAATGTGCATATTTGAAACTTTCATATTTTTATTTTGCTGTGATTATATCCATTGACTTGAAAAGCCCATTGAATGAGTTTAGCTCTCCTCGTCTCGTTTGCATGTCAATTCATAGTTACATAGAACAGGATAATATAACTGTAAACCTATTTGCCGTCATCTTTATGTTTCGTGGGAATCGGATATGTAAAATTAATAACTTTTTTAATTTTATAGTGCAAAATCTACAATTTTAATTAATAAACATCTGAAATGTACGTATATTTCAAAAGACACAGCTTTCTGTCCTAGTGTTTTCTTTATCGGCAGACGTACTTTTCACTGCAGTACATGATTCATTCAGTTTTTGTGGCTGAAGATCTACCTAGGTTGGTTGCGTTCACTTTTAGCTCATATCTCTCGCACATTTTGTATTGATTACTTGTTCGCTAAGTACTTCACTACTTGTAAATACGCTGTACAATTGTCTAATAAAATTTTAAATTAGTAAAAGAACAGCGTCAAGTTAAGCTTCATTATACTATTTCATTAGAAGCCATCATCCGTAATACCATTTTTATTTTTTAGTTTATTGCCCCTGGCAAGGTTAAGACTATCAAATCCTGCGTTACATCTAACCTAGCTTTCTACATAGATTTTACAATACATATATTACGATAAGCATGTTATATTACATTTGGAAATTAATACTTGCAATGATATATATTGATGTTCTTACATGATAAATATAACAATATCTAGAAATTAGAGGAAGGTAGATATTAATTGTGCGCATTAGCTGCTATGGGCATGAGGAAAATGGGCAGAAGATGGAAGGAATGAGGAATTTGATAACACACAGTTAGGAGATATAAGGGAAAAAAATGTGGCATTATTTACAGAGAAATGAAAGCAGAAGAAAGCATAATTGGGAGAAGTACTGTAGACTATATGAGACTGTGGTTAGTTTTTGAACGTCTGTCATAAATAAGTGGTATTATGTATATTGTTCCAGAGAATAGAGGCGAAGCGCCTACCAAACAATTATGTATTGTTCATAGATAAGTGTAGGCCTACAGATTCCCAATTTGCATTTGTTATCCACGTACTTTGCACTGAAAATTCGAACTCACTTTGTTACAGGAACTATTCAACCGCACTTCCGTTTATAATAAGTACTCGTACACGGCAATAAACTGCAGTTTGACTAACCACCGGTTCTCTGTAACACAACGTCATTAGAGCCATTATGAAGGCTCAGCATCATTAGCATGTGGTTTCAACTGACAGTCTTGAAACAACGTAATTACTCATGGCGCCCAATAAATTCGTGAAACGTTACATGATAGCCATTTTCTCTCTGTGTAATTATTGCCGCGCATAATATCAAACATACAAACAAATTAATTTGAATCTGATACACTCCTGTTTGCTGTTAGCAAACAATTAACTGTAAAAACAAGTAAATAAATTTCCTGTACACTCGCTTATGTCATGCTAACAGAAATGGTCTATTTTATATTATAAGTATTATTCCTCAAAAAGTGATCGGCGCTAAAATAAGCCCCAGATTTAAGATTTATCTGAGCTTTGTCGTTATCAGACAGCTTAAATGTGCAACTTACTTCTTGTATGGATTGCATTCGGTTACTACAGAACGAACATCTAGCAATGTTTATGGGTTGCTATACCTTTACATCTTCAATTAGAAAGTATTCGTGCCTTTCCCTATCATTGAATGCTGCAGTACGAATGGACTAAACACAAAGTATTTTTGTAGCATTTAACTTGCACAGATATCCCTCAATTGCTGATTTTGTTGAGGTCTTCACTCCAGAGACTGGTTTGTTGCAGCTCTCCTGCTACTCTGTCCTACCCTCTTTATCTCCGAGTACCTTCTACAGCCTTCATCCTTCTGAATCTGCTTACTTTTAGAAAAGGCTTTGTAACACTTAATTCTACTCGTATATTCGATGGAAACAAATTTCCCTTCTTCAGAAACGCTTTTCTTACCACTGCTACTCTCCATTTTATATCATCTCTACTTCTGTCTTCATCGGTTATTGCCCAAGATGCAAAACTCATCTACTACTTCGTCTCGTTTCCTAACCTATTTCTCTCGGCATCACTTGCTTTAATTCTGAACTGTTGATACTCATACAGCAACTTCTCTTTTTTCCGAAGGCCTCTTTCAATCTGTAGGCGGTATCTATCTTTCCCCAAGCGAAACACGCTTCTAAATCCATAAATTGTCCTCTAGTCATTCCTACTTAACCGTTTCGCACTTCCTGTCAGTCTCAGTTTTAATTGTTTGTATTACGTCTCACCTGGTTCATTTTTGTATTCTCTCCTTCCATTAACAAATTCAGCACCTCCTGTATTACGCAAGGATTTCTAGTAGGCTTTGTCTTTTACCTGTTTCATTCACATTCTTCCTCTAACGTGTTTCTTTCGCCTGTTCTAGTCAACCATTGCCTAACGCACCCTTTTAAACACTCAACAACCTCTGGTTCTTTCAATTTATTCAGGTCCCATCTCCTTAAGTTCCTACCTTTTGGCAATTTCTCCAGCGCTAATCTACAGTTCATACCAATAACTTGTTGCCTGAGTCCACATCTTACACAGACAATGTCTTGCAGTTTTAAGTATGAATCCAGAATCACTGTCTTACCATTATATAATCAACCTGAAACCTTTTGGTGTTTCCAGAACATTCCACGTATACAGCCCTCTCTCATGGCTTTTAAATTATGTGTTAGCGATGGTTAAATAATGCTACGTACAGAATTTTACCACGAGACTTCCTCTTTCGTCGTTTTCGCCAAGTCCCCATTTTTTTTTTTTTTTTTTTTTTTTGCCCCTCTTCCTTTTGCTACTATCGAACTCCAGTCCCCCATCGGAATTAAATTTTCGTTTCTCTTAGCTACCCACATAATGTCTTTTATGCTGTCATACATTTCTTCATTGTATTCATCATCTGCGGAGCTAGTTGCCATATAGACTTGTACTGCTGTGTATCAGGGCTTCGATAATACGATAGCACATTCACTATGCTGTTCATAGTAGCTTATTCGTTTTCCTATTCTCTTATTCATTGTTAAACGCACTCCTGAATTACCCCTATTTGACTTTGTATGTATGACCCCGTATTTATCTCACCAGAAGTCCTGTTCCTCCTGTCACCAAACCTACCTAACTTCCGCTACAATTGCCTGATTAATAAATCTAATATTCTACAATCTAACCCATAGAATGCCAGTTTTGTTTCTCCTAATGAAGACGTCCTCCTGACTTGTCTTCGGCTAGAGATATGAATGGGGGACTACTTTGCCTCCAGAATAATTTACTCAAGAGGACACCATCATCATTCAACCATACAGTAGCGCCGCATCCCGTTGGAAAATAACTACGCTTGCTTTCAGGTGTTCGCAGAACCAGCACGGCCAGGACGTTTTCATTGATGTTACAAGGCCAGATCAGTCAATCATACAGAACGTTGCCACTTGTAACTATTAAGAGGATGCTGCCCCTCTTCAGGAACCACACGTTTTTTATGACCTCTCAACAGGTATCTCCCACTGTGGTTGGACCTATGGTACTGCTATCTGTGTCAATGAGACCGACAAGACACACCACTGACTGTAATGTCCATGGATCATAGGGTGGAGTGGAGTGGGCTTCATAGTAAACGGAAATGATGATCTAAAGTACCTGTATGCGTTCGCTTTCTCGAATGACGAGGTGCTGTTAGCTAATAGTGTGAACAATCGTCGAAAAATTATACTCAAGAATAAAGTGTTTGCAATTTTCTGTCCATATCGTTAATTACCACCCATTATAAATCAAAATATTTACAGATACTGCAAATAATAAAGGGAAGTGTATAATAATATCCTAGCTTTGACGCACTGCAACGACAAAACAATCAGTTAAAAATAATTAGAGTTTCATGTTATAAACTATAATACATAATTATTCCCGCTAGACATACAATGAAATTACCCTACAGTTATTGTAGTTGCCTATAGCTGATGTTCGTGACGGAATTGAATGTGCAAGCTTTTCTAATCCACTGTGACTTTCACTTAGAAAACTTTGGTTACAAATATTTTCGTTTTGCTATTTCGAACAAAACGAAAGGATGGAATAAATTAATCATGTCCTCTTTTCAAAATTATTAATGGAAAGTTAATACTAATAATAAAGTTTTACATCAACTTGAATGATATGACTATGGGGGCTCTGGAGCACACTTTAACTGGTGCTTGTCAATGTTGCAACTGTAGGCAAATCCAAGACAGTGGTGTTGGGAACTTTAAAAATCGAAGATGGCAGTGGTGAGAAATTTAGAAATGCAAGAGATGCTCAAAGGAAATATGAAAATCAAAGGTGATGTGAAGAAAAATTTAAAACAACGCAAGATGGCAGTAGTGGAAATTTTAGAAAAACATAAAGGAAGCCAGAGATAGCCCAATTGTGCTTTGTAAACCCCTCTGATGCTACTATCCAAAATGCGGTCCGTTCATAATTATCAATTTAATCTGCAATATTTATAAAAAAAACGCAAAATGTTTGTGCAATATACAGTCACTATCATCTGACACGTGGGAAAAAAGTACCAATAATATGCAAGCTTCACCTGAACTGCGTAAACTGATGCCATTCATAGAAAAAAAAATTACTGCACACACACACGCACACATCAACACTGATATTTGCACATGCATGCATGGAAAACCTAAATTTACTGCCATGTTCAGAAGTATTCTCTGTAACGAAAACAGCAATAAATATTACCATATTTCCAATATCAGTACTACAAAAGGACATAAAATTCTGGCTGGTCTGTAAATTTCACCTCTCCCTGTTTTGTGCACCACTAAAGGAAATGTTTGTCAAATAATATATGTGTCTTGTCACATGTGTCCTTGTACAGCATAAAATGATGTAAATGATATACTTACTGTATTTCCATATCTGCATAATTTACCAGAACTTGTGAATATCTAAAATTCAGCCTCATTGTTATACTGCAGCATGACCAACAGAAACAAAAAAAAATCAAGGTTTCATGTAACTTACAGTGCTTCCATCGTAAGCACCTGAAGTTATGTCTCATTAATAAATTTCTTCCTGTCACCTGCATCTTCAGTAATTTGACCACTCTCGATACTACTCTCTACTAAAAATAAAGTTTATTACAAATACTTTAATGTTTAAACAACACTCAGTCTCTCTCCCTCTTGATTTTATACTTCACTAAATATGCTTTGAGGCAAATAGCGTCTCTATTCCTAAAATTACTGCTTCAATGAGACGTAAATAATATAACATATTACAGAGGGGAATGAGAGGAAAAACCTAACAAGAGAAAAATATTGTTATAAAAGGTTACACTTCAAAGAAAACTTAGATGCTCACCTGGTTAACTGTGCATGGTTTAAAATAATCAGTAATAGTTGTAAGGATGAGAACATAAGATTTATCAAGTTTAGTAGAACTTAAAGTTGCCATTTATTCTCTTATGCTGATACACAATGCATGCTAGAACCAGTTGCTAAACGCAGTTGTAGTAGTAACTTTAACTCATTCTCCAATCATAGAAAGTTATGCACAGCATTTAGCTTAGCCCATTACATATACTGTAGCCCTTGTTAAGTATATTCAGAGTTTAAATTGTAAAATGATTTTTCGTTTTCTAAATATACGAAACTGAATTACGTAGCAAATTTAATGTATTCATATTTTCAGGCTGCAGGGACTCCAACCCCGGGTATTCATATCGATTACTTTTTTCTCAAATACATTACAATCAGATGCAAATCACATTTATAGTTTTTACACCTCTCAGGCAGTAGTGACCTCAAGATGAAGTATTCGCATCAGTGACATTTTTACACATGAATAATATTAGTTACAGATCAAATTAAATAATATTTATATTTTTACACGTGCATTAAATCCTTCATCATCGTTTTCAAGCGGTAGGGATCCCAATCTAGGGGATTCACATTATCTGAAAGAATAAAACATTGTGATCTATTGCTGATAAACCCAACTTGTTCTATTCAACAGTGGAAACTGCATGGCATTTTCATTGAATTACATATTGATCAGATATTATTATTTCTGATTTCAATACACTGTGTCGATAATCAGAATGGTCAATAGATTAAAAGAGCACTGTTTTACGTCCTGCATATTCTTCATTATGACTGGGTCTCAATCCATATTACTCACGAAATTTGGCGATTGTGATAAATTAAGCCATCAGTATCTCTGCACACGGTTTTAGATGCTTTACTGGAAACTAGTTTAGTATATATCCATAACGAAAGCCTACTACATGGGTCTTCGAAATATGCAATATATCCATTCCTACTCTCGTGGGTTTATCAAACGGTACATGGAGCTTATTTAATTAAATTAAAACTAAACTTTCATTAAAGATAACAATCTTCTGAAAATTAGTTTTTGTAGCCAATTTAGCTGTTGAAAATCTATTTTCCGGATGTCACCAGGATTATTTCTCTCATCTTTCATACTTGCAGCATGGTTTTGCAAAACATTATTATTCCTGATTTTGAAAATCTTTTGTCAAAACCATTGCTTGGATTCACGTCTCACTCCACAAAGTATGACTGTATGGCATCATCC
Source organism: Schistocerca serialis cubense (assembly GCF_023864345.2). NCBI lineage: Eukaryota > Metazoa > Arthropoda > Insecta > Orthoptera > Acrididae > Schistocerca > Schistocerca serialis. The sequence continues at coordinate 235,850,770 of NC_064646.1, forward strand.
TGTGAAATTGTCTAAATGATAAAATTCTATCATTCTCTTATAACCTATCAATGATGCAAAATTTGACATTATTTGGTGAATTACACTTTTTCGTATCACATAAAGTCGACATTAAATTCTTTGCTTTGTTACCATCGGATGATGATCCGATTTATTCTAGATAAAAGAAAAAATATGAATGAAAATCGTGAATACTATCAGAATGTTGGAGATCCATTTCTAAAATGTATCTGGTACACATTCAACATTAAAGGTTTCCATACACTTTGCGTAAATCCATACAAAATTAGAAACAGGATGAAACAGTAACATTCTGCTGTGTAAAATTTATTCACAGGCATATATATAACGTAAGAATCGTTCGTATTGTCATCATAACCAGCAATGAACCGTCTCTAATGCCTCTCCAAGTAAATTTCAGTTGTCCAGTATCGGTAATAAGCTGACTCCACACCAAGTCAGATGAAGTAATTTATTAAGTTAGATCCAAATCACATATTTTAGGACATACGCTACAGATGTTTTCGAGCACATCAACAAGCAGTAGCATGCAGATTTTTCAAGTTAAATCCAGAATACTCTCCTAATGTCTTACACATTAATAAATTCGGTACATAGCAAGCTGTATGGCACTCGTTTTCTGTCACTTTTTCAGCTGTTAATGAACTTTTACACTTCTCAACTGGGGAGAAACGACCCATCACTTACATACACACATGGAAGAATGCCTTTCCCTTTGAGTAAATTAAATGAATAGTCCATGTAGCGCATTTGACTAATAATAAAACTATCCTTGATTCCCACTTTGAACCTAACCTTGCTTCAAATATGAATAAGAATCACCAGCAGTAGTGGTTGGAAAATTCCAGCTCTCCTTCTGTCAACAACCTTGTCAAAGAGGATGAAAAAATCTGCAGTGTTTTTAACAGCTTGGCATTAACATTCGCTGAGTTCTACACATTGCTAGTTGCGGATGGCATTGAAGTCCCATTATTTGTATTTACGTACATTTGTTTTATCCCACTTGAATTCGGCAAGAGTAAGTTGAAGGTTAGAGAAAAAGAAGTTGATCAATTTGACACACTCTTTTCCTAAAGACGTAGAGCAGGCAACCAAGAAATATCAGGGATCTTAGAACCCAATCCGATTTGCCGTCACACCTGTACATATCCAACCTTTAAACACACAATTAGCGGCAATCCATTCCAAATCATTGGCTGGATGACATTTCATGTCCTCTGTAGATGGTTCACCCATTGATGTGAACAACAAGCAACCAGACCTATTAAACTCGACTCTTCGCAAACGCAAATTCAGTACTGTTTCATTGATGAAATGATGTTTCTAGGATAGTCTCAAAGGTCGACAATTTCCAAAACGCTCAGCCTATCGGTCTTTCTTTTTGGTCACTGCCCTTACTGGCAGTTAGATGAGACCACTGCTATCTTTCAGCTGCTACTCTTGAAGTGGAAATTGTTCTGAGATCAGGTAGCGCGGTGTGCAAAAGGTGTCAATGTGGTACATTGTCGCCACGAAGTCTAGAAGACGTTTGTCCCAGAATGTTCTGCATGGACGTCACTTTTAACTCTTTGAATCATTGACTGTGTACTTCCAGTGCTTGGTGGAAAGAGTGAAGAAACAGTAAAATTTGAGCAGTTGCATATTCAAACTGTTCTCCTGGAATACGACTTCACTGTTTCATCACTGTGTCACCTCGTGCAACTGTAACAAGGAATGAGGATCCGACGCTGTGATGCTCATTTGGAAGACTCTGGAAATGTGCTACAAAAGTTATTACAGAATTTATGAACTAACCATACCTTGTACTCACCTTACATGGACAGCACTGGACAGCAATAGTTTAGCAGCTCTTGTGTCGTATATCATTTCTTATGTATTTTTGATTGTAGAATCTGTAAGGTGGTAGATTAAATGAAGGTTAATTCAGCACCTTGCATGAGAGTTTTTATACACTGTAACGGGAAGTTGAATATGTCACATGACATACTTCAGCGAAAATGAGCATATCTGCCAATAAAAATGAATAGTATGCAATGCAAAGGGATGACACTTAATCGACAGTATTAACGCATCGAATCTATATCCTATGTGTCCATGAGCAAGAGGTGTACCAAGTTTTGGAGGAAACGGGTTGTCTGGGAATCAAATGCGAGGGGCGGCGTCCTGGGTGCGTCATGGACCGAGTACAATGATAAGCTCTTAAAATCTACCTGCAGTGAAAGACAATGAACAGGCCAGGTGACTCATCCAGGAGGGCAAGTAGTGGGCCACCGCAGTGGTGTGGAAAGAAGGTTTAGAAAACTGCATTGGGGAACTTCCAGATGGATATGAACAAACCAGTGACGCAGTCAATTACGTGAGCTGCGCGTGGTACGCTCATAATGTAGGCATGTAACTTTAGGCGTCTGGAGTGGGCACAAAATGTTCAGTTGGCTGACACGATCTAGGAAGGAGCAAAGTGCCGAAATTTTGACGGAGTTTAATGGTCGGCTCTTTGCGATTGGCGGAGAGAGTTTCCACGAAATAAGATAAACGCTCATATTGGTCAGAAAAAGCCATGGCGTGGAGCAGGAAAGGACACAGGCCACAGGTGGGGGACAGTTTTTCTACTAGAGAGACAAGACCAAAAATTTCGGGGGCTCCCATCTGAATAGGTATCAAGTGCATAGTGGGGCACATAACACTCTGTACGATGAAGATGAGGAATTTTGTGTGAACACTGCATTCACTGCGGCTGACATTCAGAGTTAGTTTTAGTATCGTTGAGCTCCAACAGCGGAAAAAAGAACCAGCCACATAGTTAATTGTTCTTGTGAAAACTGAGAGGGCGTTATAACATGCACACTGTTTCAGCCATACGTGTGCATATCACCATATTTCAAGACTAGGGATGAGTGCACGTTTTCTCACCTAACGAGAAGCACAAGAGGGTTTCTGCTGATAAAATCATCAAAGGTTTTGAGTAGCTTTTATAGGAATTTCTGAGGATGAGAACAGACATGCATCTGACAGCTCTTCACAGCTATGGGAAATACTGGGGGCAGAGGTGTAAACGTGTTTGTTCACCTGCTTCTGTCCATTGTGAACTCGAGCAGCCTTCAGTGATCTTTCTCTCAGCTTGTCACAAAAACTAACTATCCTCTGTAGACTTGTTAGTCATCCTAAATAGTATCGAACTTAGAAGCAGATTCGGGTGATTTGTCGTAATATTGGCCAAATTCACGACATAGTAGTAAGAAAAATTTTGTAAAGAAACTTGATATTGTTGTGTTTAGAGTTATTTCGATTACTCAGGACGAAATGCGTTATTTTAACAACTGTCCTAACATTGTCACCTTACATTCTATGTATATTTGTGTATTTCATTGACAATAATTCTACATTAAAACCAATTTGCGTACAGCCTAAACACCGTTGTACTCTGTTATAGAATAGGTGTCCACTCCTTACCCCAGTCATTTATTCTACAGACGCTTATGCACTCACAGGCACTTCTCCTGATGTCTGACGAAAGAGAAAAGGAGTGGAGTGTCAGAAATTAAATAGGAATAAGGCATTACATTATACCTTTGGGGCATTTATAATTGTCTTTTTTTCTACATATTCATTCTTTTCATTTATTTTATTTCCTTATACCTCCGAAATAGAAGAGGTGTCACTAAGAAGTTACAATCTCTGAGTGGTAGATGAATTTATTTGCCAGATTCATCATATCCTTCAAAATCTGCGTTTGTTTACTGATATGTCTAAAATTAGCACAAAATGGTGCTAATGCATGAAGAACATAAACTTCTTATATTACCTTCGGCTCATTCGGTGGGTGTGGAGGGAATATGTGAGAGCATGGTTGTTGTCCTGGGCAATGCGCGCAGTTCATCAGCAGCGGATTTCGTGAAAGCACATTATACAGGCGCTCATGTTCAAACATTCCGTAAGCTTTTTATTTCTCCTTGACTCACTTAAGATGAAACGTCGCCATGCCACTACACCTCTGAGTTTGCTGGCAGTCGAAAACAAAAAACAGTCGACACGAAGGCTACCGATACGTACCGATCACAACTTCGAACGGCAAATTATAGTTACGTTGTGATTTAATACGCATGTACTGTTTTAAATCTCCTGTGCCGACATATTGTAGTGAATTCAAGAAAAATTCCCTGGGAGGTGCCGGAACCCCATTTCTGCCTAATTTGAGATCTGATTATAAAATACTAGGAACGGCCAAGGTGTTGGATTTGCGCAGATAATGAACATTGGAAGCATCCTTTAGGCATCTGAAGCTAATGCCGATAATACACTACTGGCCATTAAAATTGCTACAGCAAGAAGAAATGCAGAGGATAAACGGCTATTCATTCGACAAATATATTATACTAGAACTGACATGTGATAACATTTTCACACAATTTGGGTGCATAGATCCTGAGACATCAGTACCTAGAACAACCACCTCTTGCCATAATAACGGCCTTGATACGCCTGGGCATTGAGTCGGACAGAGCTTGGATGGCGTGTACAGGTACAGCTGCCCATGCAGTTTCAACACGATACCATAGTTCATCAAGAGTAGTGACTGGCGTATTGTGACGAGCCAGTTGCTCGGACACCATTGAGAAGACCTTTTCAATTGGTGAGAGATCTGGAGAGTGTGCTGGCAAGGACAGCAGTCGAACATTTTCTGTATCCAGAAAGGCCCGTACAGGACCTACAACATGCGGTGGTACATTATCGTGGTGAAGTGTAGGGTTTCAGAGGGATCGAATGAAGGGTGGAGCCACGGGTCGTAACACATCTGAAATGTAACGTCCACTGTTCAAAGTGCCGTCAATGCGAACAAGAGATGACCGAGACGTGTAACCAATGGCATCCCATAACATCATGCAGGGTGATACCCCAGTATAGCGATGACGAATACACGCTTCCAATGTGCTTTCACAGCGATGTAGCGAAACACGGATGCGACCATCATTATGCTGTAAACAGAGCCAGGATTTATCCGAAAAAAATGACGTTTTGCCATTCGTGCACCCAGGTTCGTCGTTGAGTACCCCATCGCAGGAGCTTCTGTCTGTGATGCAGCGTCAAGGGTAACCGCAGCCATGTTCTCCGACCTCATAGTGCATGCTGCTGCAAACGTTGTCGAACTGTTTGTGCACATGGTTGTTGTCTTGCAAACGTCCCCATCTGTTGACTCAGGGATCGAGACGTGGCTGCACGATCCGTTACAGCTATGCGGGTAAGATGCCTGTCATCTCGACAGCTGGTGATACGAGGCCGTTGGGATCCAGCACGGCGTTCCGTATTACCCTCCTGAACCCACCGATTCCATATTATGCTAACAGTCATTGGATCTCGGCCAACGCGAGCAGCAAGGTCGCGATACGATAAATCGCAATCGCGATGGGCTACAATCCGACCTTTATCAAAGTCGGAACCATTATGGTACGCATTTCTCCTCCTTACGCGAGGCATCACAACAACATTTCACAAGGCAACGCCGGTCAACTGCTGTTTGTGTATGAGTAATCGGTTGGAAACTTAGTTCATGTCAGTACGTTGTAGGTGTCGCCACCGGCACCAACCTTGTGTGAATGCTCTGAAAAGCTAATCATTTGCATATCACAGCATCGTCTTCCTGTCGGTAAAATTTCGCGTCTGTAGCACGTCATCTTCGTGGTGTAGCAATTTTAAGGGCCAGTAGTGTAAGTCCCTTACTTTGCTGTTATACAACAACATTCGACTGAAACAGGGAAACAGCATTTCATTGCAATTGTGATAAACCAAAGAAACTGGTTTCTTTTAAACAAGACACTATGAAGCAGAAGCAGTAATTAGAAGAAAGGAGTCCATATCGAATCTGAGTACTGCTGTTCGGTTACTGCCGAAAGAGATTCTGTTGATTCATCCACGATGAAACAAAGCATTCTTTACCAAAACACACAGACCAAATAGGTTTGGTAACAAAATTACACCACACTTTTATTCACAGCCACCTTTGAGTGGCGTACAATAAACTGAAGTAGATTATCGCTTCTGATTTATGTTACTACGTTTTCACATTTAGCTTGCGTTCATTTTTGCAAAATAAGAGGTTAATAGCAGTCATACTCTTGTATTGGCGCACATTGAAGGTCGTATGGGCCCAAAAGCTTGTGGAAGTCTCATAGTCTGACTTTCTGGTTTTTCTAAGCGCAAACATTTACCAATCTTATTTGTTGTATGTATACCGTTATCGATATCCTTGCCTGTGAGCTACGTCGCAGATTGCGCTAGCTAGCGAGCCTTATGTTCCTGAACGTCCCATAGTCTCGCGCCGTTTCGAGTGGACAGGGCATTGTATTTCAGCGTGGACAATGCAAGTTAGTAGCTAGCTCGCGAGGGGATTAGTGAGGCAGAGTCAGTCGAGTGAACATGTAGTGAAAAAGTAGTGAGCCAGAAATACGAGCAGTTGAATTACAAAGATTGCAGCCGAACAGAAATCCTTCAATGGTTGAATCGTCCTTGGAATTCTTTTGCGTTGCGTGAGCTTTAATATTTTTCAGTATCATCAAAGGAATAAGTATGATACAGTTAGGCGAGTTTTGCATTGTTTGTAGATGGATAAATAAAGTTTAGCTTTAGAAAAGGTTAAAGCGCGAGAGAGGCCGTTCTGACGTGGCGACTGATAATGGAAACAAGACTAAAGAGAAATCCTCCTGACACATTCATAGGATTTGTCAACCAGGAAAAATTGCTGGACGATATAAAATGGTGAAATATGTACGAAATCGTTACTAAATGAGGAGTAAGCTATAGCGAAATACGGGCGCTATATAATACGAGAGCGAACAGTAAGACTAGAAGACCATGAACGAAGTGCTGGAATTAAAAAGAATGTAAAACACGGATACAGTCTTTTCCCGTGCGGTTTAATCTATACGTCGAAGAAGTACTCACGGAAATATACTGAAGCGGCAAAGAAAATGGTACAGGCGCGCGTACTGAAATACAGAGATATATAAACAGACAGAATACGCGCTACACTCTGCAACGTATATAAAAAACAAGTGTCTGGCACAATTGTTGACAGGTTATTGCTGCTACAAGGGCAGGTTATCAAGGTTTAAGTGAGTATGAACTTGGTGTTACAGACAGCGCACGAGCAATGGGACGCAGTATCGTCCATGTAGCGATGAAGTGAGGATTTTTCCGTACAACCATTTCACGAGTGTACAGTGTATATGAAGAATTCGGTAAGACATCAAATCTCTGACATCTCTGCAGCGGGAAAAATATCTTGCAAGAACAGGACCAAGAAGACTGAAGAGAATCGTTCAACGTGACACAAGTGCAATCCTTCCGCAAAATGATGCAGATTGGAGTGCTGGGCCATCAACAAGTGTCAGCGTGCGAACCATTCAACGAAACATCATCGATATGGGCTTTCGTAGCCGGAGGCCCACTCTTGTACCTTTGATGACTGCACCACATAAAAATTTACTCCGCGCCTGGGCCCGTCAACACCGACATTGGGCAGTTGATGAAACATGGTGCCTGGTCGGACGAGTCTCGTTTCAAATTGTATCGAACGGATCGACATGTACGGGTTTGAAAACAACTCATGAATCCATGTACCCTGCACGTCCGCAGGCTACTGATCAAGCTGATGGAGGCTCTGTAATAGTGTGGGGCGTGTGCAGTTCTTGATACAGGACCCCTCATACGTCTAGATTATATTCTAACAGGTGACACGCAAGTAAGCATCCAGTCTGATCACCTGCATCCATTCATGTCCATTGTGCATTCCGGCGGGCTTGGACAAATCCAGTAGGACAATGTGACAACCTACACTTCCAGAATTTCTATAGAGTGGCTCCCGGAACACTCTTCTGAGTTTAAACACTTTCGCTAGCCACCAAAGTTCCCAAACACGAAAACTTCAAGGTGAAGGGATACCAATGTTAAGATTCACTGATGACATTGCCATCCTCAGCGAAGGTGAAGAAGGATTATAGGGTGTTTTGAATGGAATGAAGTTTGTTGGATACAGAATACGAACTGAGAGTAAACCGAAGAAAGACGAACGTAATGGAAAGTAGCAGAGATAAGAGCAGTGAAAAACTCAACGTCACAATTGGTAAAAACGAGGTAAATAAAATTATGGATTTCTGCTGCGTAGGAAGAGTTCAAAAAACACGCCACACGACTGTACAGGAACTCGAGACACTCGAACAATCCTTTCATCCTTACTCTGGGAAAATATGATCACAACCATAGGTGGAAGCATAAGCTGAAAGGCACTACTAGCTAGGGCATAACCACCTATGGCAAGCTAACAAACACCAACAAGCGGCAAACATTGGTAAGCCCCTGCATATCAGCAGCGTTGACCGGATATACCAGCTGCTATAAAGCCGACCAACAGGCTGTAGCAGGGAAACCGACGAGCTCTCCCACTGACGCACAAACAAATCGCTAACATCACCCAACAATGTGCATCTGATATATGACCTACTGACACAAAACGATGGTGAACCTAACTGTTACAGGTTTGCTGACGCTGACCGAAAGATCAACACTGGCACCCATCGGCCGCCGCCGAGTAACAGCACCGCACAACGTGAAAGGTATCAACATGCATGATACCCACTACTAACAAAGCCTAACCTTGCATAAACTGTCGCAGGCAGCAAGACATCCGCTACTGCTCTTACTACCCGAACTAACTATCGCAGAGGTTTTTTCCCTTGGCTTTTGCCTTGGCACTCTTTTTCCTCTGCCCTTCCGCTAACCTTCGTTCGACTATCGACCCAGTCTATATCCAGATGAGCTCGTATTAATGGTTAAGGTAAACCACTCGTACGCAAACATCGCAGTACCCACATCCAGCGACACCCCACTTTAGTGAAACCTAACTCTTACGCAGAGATGCCAGTAGACCATTTGAGTTAGCCATCATGCAGGGGTGGGAGTGTAGGGGCTCCGCCTCTTGTAAAAAAAAAAAAAAATGCTACTTAGATAGCAAGATATCCTACGACGAACGGAGCAAGGGGGTCATAAGAACCATAATGGCACTGGCGGAAAGGGCATTCCTTGCTATGAGAAGTCTTCTACTATCAAACATGAGAGTTAATTGGAGGACTAAATTTCTGAGAATGTACGTTTGGATCATAGTACTGTCTGGCAGTGAGACGTGGCCTATGGGGAAATCGGTAGAGAAGAGAATCGAAGCGTTTGAAATTTGGTGCTACAGGAGAACGTTGCAAATTAGTTGGACTGATAATATGAGGAATGAGGAGGTTCTCCAGAGGATCGGTGAGGAAAGGAATATAATAAAAACTGACAAGAAGAAGGGACCAGATGATAGCACATCTGTTAAGAAAGGAGGAAATAACTTCCGTGTAAGCAAAGTGAGCTGTAGAGCGTAAAAGCTGTAGAAGAAGTCACCCAGGAAATAACTGAGGTATGATGCAAGTGTTACTCAGAGATGAAAGGGTTGGCACAGGAAAGAAATTCGTGGTAGACTGGATCAAACTGGTCAGAAGACCGATTTCTCAAAAACCAAAAACTCAAAATCATCTTAAACGACGGCATCTTTTATTTCATGAGAATCTGACTAACTATTATTCTTAAATTTGTTGTAAATAATTACAAGTACATCAAGTGAAGATAGGCTGTAGTGCAATTTTTCTTTGCTATCGTGTCTGAAGTAAGTCTCAGCCTATAGTCCGGTTATCAGCTACTAGAATCAATATCACATCTCTTAAAATTACGGGAAATGAGCTTCCACTCTGCACTTGGATCTTTTTTCATCCCGCAAGCGAGCAATATCTCCTGTTTATAGGTCACGTGAACGTTTATACCTCGCTTTTATCGTTAGTAAATAAAGGACACATTTCACATTATTTAAATCAAAAATTTAGCAGTTGCATAAAGGGATATTAATTTCATGACAACGAATCTTTCAATCTGCAGCATAGAGTTTGGTGAAGTGATTTAGTCTATGCTAGAAAATGAACCTTCGACGTTAGCAGATCAGCTCTTATAAACTCAGCCACCCATATACGCGACTGGATCCACCTTCATCCAGTAACAGCGTCAGAGTCCAAGTGGAGTTTCTGCTGCGGGATTGACCTTACAGTCAGGTAACACAGCACGGCTCAAGCACATTGGTTGATTCTATACACCACCCAGGAAAATAAGCTGCAGCAGTAACTAGCAGATATTGATGGTTCCCATAGTAAGAACAATAATGTATGGTGCTGTTATACTAACCAAAATTGTTGTTTCACTCATGAAGTTTTGACTGATAGTACAGGGTTGGGCAGAGGAAAAACATGATTTGCACTACTGAATAACTGAAACCCGGTTACATTTTTTAAATATCTGCGTTCAGTAACAGTACTTTTAGTGTACTTTCTTAACCTTTTTACCTTAACCAGGTACAGAAAATAATATCGTTGAGATGATGTCCTTCTCGCCAGACGCAAATCTGCGCCCCCACAAGAACGTGGCGCACGGCTCTCTCACATTTCATTCGCCACAGCTTCAGTTTCCTGATGAATGGAAATCTTGATGTCATTGACTGTGCGGAACGTGTTCACGTACACACTTGATTTCAAGTAGCCCGACAAAATGAAGCCATTATCGTGAAATGATGTGTTCTGCTAAGTTGCAGACGGGCACAATTAAAAGAAATGAAGCTTTCGACCTCAGCCTTCGTCAGAAAAATAGAAAAAGAGAAACATTCACCATTCATTCACACAAGCAAGGACCCCTCGTGCTCACATAATCGCCAACTCCGGCAACTTAGGCTAGAACGCAATCTCGACCTAGCGCCCTGATGTCACAATAATTGGGGTTCTTCGCTCTTCAAGTAAGTGAAGCACAACAATCTCTATCTCAGAGATACCACACCACACTGTTACGTTTGAGCTGTGGAGAGGATTTCGGTACAGGTCACGTGGTTTCTGTACCGTTACTTATGTACGTTAGTATAACCAGCCATATGAAAACGGGCTTCACCACTCATGAATACTGGTACATCTGTATCTACTGTAAGAATTGCGTCCATTATGCCCCAAAATTCTCTGCGCTGCGCAATATCCGTTTCACTCAGCTGTTCGACAGTCATTATTTGGTACGGGTGCTGTGTAGCTTATCGTCTGACGGAAGTTTTCGGACTAGTAAGAACTGCCGTACTCGATCTGTCTACGCTGAGGGGGAAGGACAAGATGGTTTCTTTCTAATCACAAATCCAGTTCTTCTAAAGGCTGCAACGTATCGGAGTGTAGTGCTTCGATCTGGGACTTCATCTTGACGTCTGACATTAAACTGTTGACGGAAAACAAGCTGAATCGTGACCGCGGAATTATTGTTTCTAATGAACTGTTCGACCACGATCAAACGATGCTCTACACTTCGACACTCCATAGCGACTGACACTGCGTTGTCTTAGCTGTCTGCCAATGGTCACTGAAGGTCAGTACCCTCACACGTCGTCAAGTACTTGCATTTTAAAAATATTGCGCTCCTTCTGTTCCACCCTGTATATTGTCCATCTAATGAGCTTTTTCCTATAGTTATGTTGTTATACGTCAGACATCAGCTGGCTTTTTCATTTCATAGCAGCAGTCAGGGTAGTCTCAACACTGGCCACCAAAATTAGTTACTACCTAAATGTCTTACTGAAGAAACACCACTGGCAAAAATGGCATGACGCGAGATATCCTCTGAAACTGCCTGATCGACAATCTTCACTCTACACGAGAGCATCATAGGGGACGTCTAATTCCTCTTTTGGAGACACCACTGAGTAACATTTTAAATGTGATAAACGCATTGCCCCGCCGTCGGAGGTCACCGTACGTCTTGGAGAACAGCTTCAAGCCAGCAGAGTACTTCACAGCAAATGCGTCACCTCCGGATCCGGAAGACTGCTTCCTAAACCCACTGTTGGAGTTCCAAATCTCTACCTCAGTCATACACGAAAGATCACAGCAGAAACCAGATTAACGGCGCTCAGTACCATTGGTACATGCCAGCATTTGATGACTCAGAAGTCCGTCCTCAGGCCACTATGGAGACAAACAGAAAATTTTCCAGGGGTGAGATGTTTGTGTCTGCCCAACAGACGTAAATCCGTTTAAATTATCTGTGACGATGACGACGAAAACCCAGTGTACCTTTCGTTGATTTTATTGCGTCTTTGTTCCTCCTGTACTTTATACTGCGTCCGTATACAGGGTGAGTCACCTAACGTTACCGCTGGATATATTTCGTAAACCACATCAAATACTGACGAATCGATTCCACAGACCAAACGTGAGGAGAGGGTCTAGAGTAATTGGTTAATACAAACCATACAAAAATGCACGGAAGTATGTTTTTTAACACAAACCTACGTTTTTTTTAAATGGAACCCCGTTAATTTTGTTCTGAACATATAAACAAATACGTAATCAGTGCCGTTTGTTGCATTGTAAAATGTTAATTACATCCGGAGATATTGTAACCTAAAGTTGACGCTTGAGTACCACTCCTCCGCTATTCGATCGTGTGCATCGGAGAGCACCGAATTACTTAGGGATTCAAAGGGAACTGTGAAGGACCTTAGGCACAGAAGAGACGGGAACAGCACATTACGTCCACATGCTAACACCTTTTTACTGGCCTTTTTCACTGATACACATGTACATTACCATGAGGGGTAAGGTACACGTACACAGGTGGTTTCCGTTTTCGATTACGGAGTGGAATAGAGCGTGTCCCGACATGTCAGGCCAATAGATGTTCAATGTGGTGGCCATCATTTGCTGCACACAATTGCAATCTCTGACGTAATGAATGTCGTACACGCAGCAGTACATCTGGTGTAATGTCGCCGCAAGCTGCCACAATACGTTGTTTCATATCCTCTGGGGTTGTACGCACTTTACGGTGCACATTCTCCTTTAACGTACCCCACAGAAAGAAGTCCAGAGGTGTAAGATCAGGAGAACGGGCTGGCCAATTTATGCGTCCTCACTTAAGAGTGAAGGAAGTGTAAGTGTTGTTAAGATATTGAACTCGTGTTCCAAAGAGTGAGTTACCAAAACATAATGAGGTAGGTTGACTTAAATGGTTCAAATGGCTATGCCATTATGGAACTTAACATCTGTCATCAGTCTCCTAGACTCAGAACTATTTCAACCTAACTAACCTAAGGACAGCACACACATCCATGCCCGAGGCAGAATTCGAACTTGCGACCGTAGCAGCAGCGTGGTGCCGGACTGAAGCGCCTAGAACCGCTCGGCCATAGGCTGATTTAGAATCTCCATAGTTTCCTGAAGTCACTTTATGCTTCTCTGGAGGCGATTTCTTATACAAACGAATGCTAATTTCCTTCCTCACACATTTCGTGCTCGCCTTCTATCTCTCATTATCTCGACTAAACTTCACTGTTTCTTCTTGCCTATTTGATCGCTCAAGACTTGCGCTTCCCCGCGATGTAGAGTTATGAGAAAGGTGCCATATCACGTTCCAGCCGTACGTTATATGTTCATTGAGGTAACGTCACGAATAAAACTTGCGGACGTATCCTGTACTGTAATATCTCACATACTTTACAGCCGTAGTTAAGTCCAGCGTGGCCGCTGTGTGAAATTGTTTCAGTCTTTTTAATCACCCTGTAATTTAAATTATCCTTAAAGTGTGAGAAGCGAATTTTATATTTCCGATGGATTTCTTTAGTTACCTCGCTGCTGTGCAATTGTTACTGCCGACTTCCTGGACTTCCTTTGTTGCTATGTTTTCTATCGCCTTCAGCCAATAAACATTCAGCAGTGAACAGAGTGGATGACACTGATATAGATACCGAGGTAAATTGTAACATCTCAGTAAACGTTTGTTAGGCACAGAAACTAATATATTCTGGCAAGAAAATTTCAACATCGCGCCAGAAACAATAAGCTGAGGCCTTTTTGCAGGATTCGAGGACATTTCTGGTACAAGGAAACTCACTCCATCCAAAATGGCAGTCCTGTGTTGCTCGAGGCAACCAGAAAGTTTGACAGCAGCGACAAATTTTAAGTCTGCGTTTGTTTGGATAGCGCAAGGTGCCGACTGTTGTGAATGCCTGGAACCGTTACAGAATGGCATAATATTAACGTTGACAATCGAGCTCCCCTTTTTTCACTGTCCCACAAATGCAACAAGGTTTCAACTGCGATCACGCGAGTTTTAATACCTGCTATCTTATTACCCTTAGTGTACTAACGGATCTCTTTCTATCACAATATGGTTTAATTGTGTTAAGAGGACGAGGGAAGATTTTTAGTTTTCATACAACTTGGAGAAGACCTCGGTTCAGTTTTCGTAACTGCGTGGTATTCGAAAGAAATGAGCTCTAAAGAATTTAGTTTCTTCAAATATACGAAAATAGATCAACATTAAGAGTGTTTCAGTCATTCTGATACTTGCAAACAATGTGACCCCAAAAGTATTGCTGATCATTCCCTCCCCGTTCCTGTAATTCATGCGTCAGAATATCATTACACGAAAAATAGCGCAGCCGATTAATAAAGTGTCATTCTAATGCTGTGGTGGTCTTCGGTCCGAAAATTTGTTTGACGCAGATCTCAATGTCTGTCTGTCGTGCATCTGTGGGTAACTGCTGCAATGTATTGGTACATAAACTTCAATCCGTTTACTGTAGTCAAGCGTAGCTCCCCCTCCAGAGTTTTCACTACACTTTCTTCCGCAATAAATTTAACACTACATTGGTGTCTCAGTATGTAAGTTACCTAGTTATTTCTTCTTTTGTCAGGTTGAATACTGCATCTGTGTTCTTTCTTATTAGATTCATTATCAGTTCAATACTAACGAGGCCTACCCGTCCAGTCTTCAGTATTTATGTCTGTGGCCTCTATTCTCTTCCTGTCTATACTTTCTATCGTCCACGTTTCACTTCAATACAAGGCTACAATTGGAACACCTATTTTTAGAAAAGACTTCCCACCACATAAATTTCTTCAATTTATATTCGTTGTTAATGTGGATTTTTATTTTAGGAACCCTTATCTTACAATTAGTATTAGCAATATCCGTTATATGTCGACTTTTCTTCTGTTATTGTAAGCATTTCTTCTAGCGTTGATGGTAAAACACATATATTGTTTGTTCCTTATTTTCGTCCACGTTTCACTTCCATACAAGGCTACAATTGGAACACCTATTTTTAGAAAAGACTTCCCACCACATACATTTCTTAAATTTATATTCGTTGTTAATGTGGATTTTTATTTTAGGAACCCTTATCTTACAATTAGTATTAGCAATAAACGTTATATGTCGACTTTTCTTCTACTATTGTAATCATTTTTTCTAGCGTTGATGGTGAAACTCATATATTGCTTGTTCCTTATTTTCTAAGTAATCCCTTCTAAGTCAACTGATTGTATTCATCGACAGTCCCCTGTTTTACTTCAGTTTCACGACCTTCCTTTTCAGGTCACTATTCATCCAAAGTGAGTTCATAATCGAACTCCTAATCGACTCCTAATCGAAGTCTCATACAAACTAAAGACAAATAATGAAAATAATTTACTTTCTTAGGAAAACAGAAGGGTTATATATCAGGTAGTGTGATTCCCTCTAAGAACAAATCAGTGACTCGACGTGTCCAAGGGAGTCACATGCTTCCTGACGGTGTACTGCTCATGGTTCATATTACATGACTATTTAATAGCCGATATGGAACAGAAGGTATGAAGAAAAATTTGTTTAAAATAGTTCAGTGGCAGGAGTTCTTTTAACAAACCGTAACTGACGACAAATGGGGATCCTCAATCTTAGCTGAAAGACTTACGTATGTCAATAATGGGCAGGTGCTCTCAAAAGGTACGGTTCAACTTAATGAGTTATAGCATGTAAACTAATTAAGAAATTCACACCTTGTTTGGCTTATGTGACTCACTACGTCATAAAGCCTTTGTGGCATTCAGTCTGTTTCAACACGTGTGCCTTGTGTGACATGTAGAACTTATAGTCAATATTAAAGCTGTATCCACAATCGATGCAACATACCTGTGTCAACTGTGGCAGGGCAGCAACGATTCGATACTTTGAATGATTCAGATGCTTGACATACGTTTGGTGGACTCTGTCCTCGACATACTCCCATAGAAATAAATTCGTTGGTGTAGTGTCAGAGGACCTAGAATGCCAGGGAACTGGAACATCCGGCGATCTTGAAACAACTGGTCTAGAACTTCTCTCATAGCATAAGCGCAAAGTGGTGGTGTAGCATCTTGTTGGAAAACGATTATGCCTCAGCAGTCACCCATATGTGGCAACGCATACCGCTCCAGTATAATAAGATGACTATCGCACAAGGCGAGAAACTCTCAAACAATACCAAGCATTCATTTTCGAGCAGCCACGTATCTCTTCCGCGCATTAGTGTGGGAGTGGCATACAACACTGCGCGAGTTTAATCGGTTTGAGCGTTATAACTCAATGAAGTTTTAGGACTCCTTCTGAGACATCCTGTACTTCTATTCTGACTATGTACTCGTTTTCAGTGTGCTTCGTATGACAATTTCCTAATGATTGGCTTCACTGGTGAGCAACATACAAACGACTGTCGTAACTTCTTTACAGAAACAAACCTTTTTAAAGCCACTGTGTTCTTTACATTTTTAAATAGTGCTAGAGATTGCCAAATTTTGTGAAAATAATGTATATGCCAACATATCGCATTGAAAATACTTTCGTTACACAATTGCGGAAGCGTGTTTGTGAATACATTGAACTGACAAAGGATTTCGTAATTCACTTATGATCGAAGTTTCTTACGAGTATTTTTTCATCAAATCGTTCTAGAAGACGTCTTCAATTCGGCGATTATTGTATTAACCTTTATTTTGATACTTAATCACACAGAAAAAAAGTTTCATGTCTTTGGAATCACTGATTATAAAGTTTGCTGAAGATAAAAACCACTCAACCAGTATGGAACACAAATTTCCTAGCCCACATGATATGTACTCTAAGAAGAGATAGCTTGAGGACTTGGTATCAGCTGCGTGCAGAAAAAGCTGGGGGAAAATACTGATAATGACGTTGAAACAAAAGATTCATTTTGTTGGTCTAGTTTCATATGCCTTGAAAATTACAGGCAAGAATTGCATAACCCCTTTTCCTACGAGTTTGCTTTCCCATGGAATATGACTTACCACCTGAGAGAATTGATGAAATTTTAGCTTACAACCTCTCCATCGCACATATTCAATGAGAAGAGAATGCACAATGGTACAAGTCAGCTTGGTCCGTAGCGTTCACTATTGTTCAAGAAAACGTGTGTAGGACATTGGTCTACACAAAACTAAAGTAACTGATGATGTACACCGAAGTGACTTAAATCATGAGATAACACCTATAATCGTGTCGAACATCCTTTTGCCGTGCGTAGAGCGGAAAATTGACGTGCAAGGACTCAACAAGTCGTTGGATGTCCCGTGCCGAAACAAAGAGATTTGGTACCTCTAAATCCGTACATATCCGTGAAAGTGTTGCCGGTGAAAAATTTTGTGCAGTAACTAACCTATCGGTAGTATCCATTAAATAGTCGATAGGTTTCAAGTCGGGAGACGTGGGTGGCCTAATCATACGCTAGAATTTTCTAGAATGTTCTTCAAACGAATCGGGAATGTTTGATGCCCTGTGAGATGGAGCATTGCCATCCTCAAAAACTCCATCCCAGTTTGGGAAAACAAAGTTGAAAAATGGATGAAAATGGTGTACTGTAGACAACGATCGGTTCGGTTGGACCAGAGGTACCAGTCTAGTCCATGTAAACACAGCCCACACCATGGTGGGGCCATCCCCAGCATGCACAATGCCTTTTTGGCAACCTGGGCCCATTGCTTCGTGAGGTCTGCGCCAAATTCGAATCTTACATTCAATTTTTTTTTAGTCATCAGTCTTCTGACTGCTTTGACGCAACCTGCCAGGAAGTCCTCTCCTGTGCCAACCTTTCCATCTCTGAGTGGCACTCGCAACATGTGTCTGCTATTATTTGCTGGATGTATCCCATTCTCTGTCATCCTGTACTGCTTTTACGTACAGCTCTTTCTAGCAATGTGGAAGTTATTTCCTGATGACTTAACAGATGTCCTATCATCCTGTCCCTTCTTCTTGGCATATATATATCCCACATATTACTTTTATCGCAGATTCTCCAGAGCACCTCCACATTCCTTACCTTATCATTTCACCTAATTTCCAACGTTTTTCTGTACCACCATATCTCAAAAAATTCGATTCTCTTCTGTTCCGTTTCTCCCATAGTCCACGTCTAACTGCCATATATACAATCCCAGATCTTACTTCTTCAAATAGGGGCCTATGTTTGATACTAGTAGAAATATTTTGGCCAGGAATGCCCTTTTTGCCAGTGCTAGTCTGCTTTTGATGTCTTCCTTGCACCGAACTTCATGGGTTGTTTTGCTGCCTAGATAGGAGGATCCCTCAATTGTACTTACTTCGTGAAGTTAGGCTTCTCCATTACCAATCGCAACGTCAGATTTGCCTCTCTCGTGCCTTTACCTCTCAGAAAACCAAACTGATCGTCATCCAACACAGCCTCAGTTCTCTTTCCTGTTCTTTCGTACACTATTACTGTCAACAAAATGGATGCACGAGCTGTTAAGTGATTGTGGGGCGATTCTCGTACTTGTCGGCTCGTCTTGGAAATTGTGTGGATGATGTTCCTCCGAAAGTCAGTCGGTATATCGGCAGACTCATACATTCTATACACCACCGTGAATAGTCTTCGTGCTGTCATTCACCGAATAATTTTGTAAGTTCTGGTAGAATGCTGTCCATCCCTTCGGCCTTATTGGACCTTAAGCCTTCAAAAGTTCTTTCTAATTATGGATACCCTATCTCTTTTATATCGACTCCTGTTCCTTCTTTTATCATGTCATCAGGGAAGTAATCCTCCTCACAGAACTTTTCAATAAATGCCTTCCATCGATTCGTTCTCTTCTCTGCTTTTAACAGTGAATTCCCACTTCCCTCTTAATGTTACCCACCCTTTCTTTTAATTTCATCGAAAGTTGTTTTGAATTTTTTGTACTCTGAGTCAGTCCTTCCGACAATAATTTCTCGTACGGTTTCAGCTCTTACCAACTAAAATCGGGCCTCATCTGACCTTTCCACGTCGATATTATAACGAGCCCAGGAGAGCCGCTGCCGGCCATGTCGTGTTGTTAGCAAAGGCACTCGTGTCGGTCGTCTGCCGCCATAGTCTATTAACGCAGAGTTTTCGCCGCACTGCCCTATTGGTTACGTTCGTCGTACGTTACAAATTAATTTATGCTATTATTTCACTCAGTGTTCCTTGTCTGTTAGTACTAACAATTCTTCGGGAAACGCCACTACTGTATGTCGTTAAGTGGAGGCCTACGGCCACTGCGTTGTCCGTGGTGAGAGATAATGCCTGATATTTGTTATTCTCGACGCACTGTTCACACTGTGAATGTCGGAATACTGGATTCCCTTACGATTATCGAAATGGAATGTCCGATGTGTGTAGTTCCAACTACCATTCCGAGTTCCAAGACCGTTCTGTTGCCATAATCCACACAATACCCCATATAATAGGCTTTGGAATGTAGCCGAAGCATTTTTTTAATCTGCAAGAAAAAATGGTTCAAATGGCTCTGAGCACTATGGGACTTAACTTCTGAGGTTATCAGTCCCCTAGAAATTAGAACTAGTTAAACCCAACTAACCTAAGGACATCACACACATCCATGCCCTAGGCAGCATTCGAACCTGTGACCGTAGCGGTCGCACGGTTCCAGACTGTTGCGCCTAGAGCCGCTCGGCCACACCGGCCGGCATTTATTCTGCACATCACTCTTCGATATTGGTAATTACCTGAAGAAATTAGTTTTGTTTCTGTTTTAGGGAAACAATTTCAGTTGGTGATAACTCCTGGTATAATCGTTGAAAAAAATCCCGTTTTCCAAGATTGTCTTACGCGTCTGAGATTTTCGGGATCAGATATGCATCCGTTGTGGTCGCGCGTTCAAGTAATGGTAGTCACAACAAAATCGACATTTTCGAGTACCGTAAATTGGCGTTTTGGACAGAATAACGATATTTGTTGAGCACGGGCTATCGCTATTCTTCATATTGCCCTTACCTAATTGTTGATCTATAAATCCGTCTACTTGTGGCTTTAGGTGTTCCGCTATTCTGTATGAATTTGCTATAAACTGGTGGTTTATCAGCTATTGGTATGCGGTATTGTGTAATAAGTGTTGCTGGAAGTAAACCATCACAACTGAATAAATCTGAATATCCCAACAACAAATCTTGCATGGTTTCTCGTTCACTGTCTTTCAACTGACGAACCTTGGCATGTGGTACAAAAGCATTGACAGTTTATTTCGTGCTTCGAACACCACGTGATCCATCAATATCCTCGTCCATGAGTATCTCTAAACTCGCTATAATTAATCTTTCCAGGAAATTCCCTTCATCTGTTCCAAAATTATCAGAGCTTACCGGAACATCAGTCCTTCATCAACATTAGTTACGCGCATAACGCTTCTTTGTACACTGAAGAGCCGAAGAAACTGGTACACCTGCTTCATATCATGTAGGGCCCATTCGAGCACGCAGATGTATCACTGCACGACATGGCATGGATTCGACTAATGTCTGAAGTAGTGCTGGAGGCAATCGACTCCATGAGCCCTGCAGAGAAGTCCATAAATCCTTAAGAGTGCGAGGGTGTGGAGATCACTTCTGAACATCACGTTGTAAGGCATCCAAGATATGCTCAATAATGTTAATGTCTGGGGTGTTTTGTGGCCAGCGAAAGTGTTTAAACTCAGAAGAGCGTTCTTGGAGCCACTCTGTAGCAATTTAGAACGTGTGGGGTGTCGCATTGTCCTGCTGGGTTTTCCCAAATCCGTCGGAATGTACAGTGGTCATGGATGGATGCAGGTTATCAGACAGGATGCCTACGTACTTGTCACCTTTCAGGGTCGTATCTAGACGTATCAGGGGCCCGTTATTGTTCCAACTGCCAACCCTCCCACACCGTTACAGAGCCTCCACCAGCTAGAACAGCCCACTGCTGACATGCAGGGTCCATGGATTCATGAGGCGTTCTCTGTACCCGTACACGCCCATCCACTCGATGCAGTTTCAAACGAGACTCATGCTACCAGGCAACATGTTTCACGCCATCAACAGTCAAATGTCGGTGTTGACGGGCCCAGGCGAGGTTCAAAAATGGCAAAAAGCACTATGGGATTTTAAATCTGAGGTCATCAGTCCCCTAGATTATGAGTCACTTAAACTAACCTAAGGACATCACACACATCCATGTCCGAGGCAGGTTTCGAACCTGTGACAGTAGCAGCAGCGCAGTTCTGGACCGAAGCGCCTAGAACCGCTCGGCCACAGCGGCCGGCATCTAGGCGAAGTGTGAAGCTTTGTGTCGTGCAGTCAACAAGGGTACACGAGTAGGGCTTTTGCTCCGAAAGCCCATATCGATGATGTTTCGTTGAATGGTTGCACGTTGCCACTTATTAAAGTCCCAACATTAAAATCTGGAGCAATTTACGGGAGGGTTGTACTTCTCTCACGTTGAAAGATTCTCATAAGTCGTCGTTGGGCCCTTTCTTGCAGGATCTTCTTCCGGACGCAACGATGCCGGAGATTTGATAATTTGCGGGACTCCTGATATTCACGGTACACTCATGAAACAGTCTCAGACTCACTTAAATATTGAGATCCTGCCATTGTAGCAATAGTAACCGATCTAACAGCTGCGCCAGACACTTGTTGTCTTATATAGGCGTTTTCTTCGGCACAATGGCGTCTGCTAGCTGCACAACGCAACATGCCACACAGCTCGCTTTGCAGGTTGTTGGTTCGAAGAGAAGCAGAGTGAGTTTACGTTACTGCCCTGGCCACCTAACTCCCCGGAGTGAAACTGAATCGAGAATCTGTGGGATCACCTCAATCGACTATACATGCCAAGGATCCTCAGCCGAGAAACCTACCGCAGATAGACAAAGAACTGGTGTCGGTAAGGCTCCACATCCCTGGCGGTACCCTCCAGAACCTTGTGACTTTCTTCTTGCACGTATCGCAGCGGTGCGCATTGCAAAAGGTGGTTATTCAGGCTTTCGTCAGGTGGTCACATTAGTGTGACTGGGCAGTGTAGTTAGGAAGGAATGGAGACTGACACTAACAATTTTCGCACACTCTTTGAAATAGGTGTACATTGCATGTTCAGAAATTAATTCCTGCATCATTGACTGTTCTAGAAAATTTCTTAAAATTCTGGTGTGGTATGGCATGCAGGAAATAATTGTCAGTCGGCATGGCTACTGTTTACAGAAGGAATTGCTTATTTCATACATTTTGATAAGATGTGAATAAAATGGCAGATTTTCTTTGTAATGTGTAGTTCAACGCTGGATTTGTAGTTGAATAATTCGAAAATTAATTTTATCTCCTAATAATATGCTTTCCCGTGAAAGAACTCAAAGTCAGGGAAAGACATCACGCAATGACTTTTGAGTACGAGAATTTTGAGAACGCATATACGGGTTTCTAAGAGTTGAACAGAACCCTGCATGTCAAAGTCCGTAAATGTACTATTAAAGACTTTTCTACGTCTGTAGGCCAGCATATCGGCAAGGTTGGTGACTATTATGGACCTATTCCTGATAGCTAATACAAAAGATTCGCCAAGGTCAATAGGACGTTGTTTTTTGTATAGCCGTTGGTCTGCCGTTGAAAATCTGACCAATATGCCTTTATAGTATATACTAAAATGCGTTCATAATACATGCTGTACACTTAACTACGCTACTGAACTCGCACTTACGCGCTGATACGTCTGACGTGTAACACTATGTCAGTTACAAGGTGAATCGCAGGTAAATGTTCCATATAATCTCTTTTTGCTTATAGAAGATGAATAAAAACTAAGAATTACGGCTTCCACAAGACTTTGCAACTGTCTGGACTATAAGTGACCAGATTTCAAATGGTGGCCATTTTTATATTTTAGTTACCTAATTTTAAGTAGGGCACTTAGGTTGGGATTTATTGGGTACTATTATGATTGAGTTTCTTTACAAAACGACTTTTACTGCTGGTAGTCCCAACTTCCTTCATATTTCTTTGCTGCACGATGCATTTCGGGAAATTATTTGGCTGTTCAAGTACTTTTTCATGTATTACGCCATTTATCTTTGATGTTTATGATGTGTGAGGTGTAGCGTTGTTCTATTTCCTTTACTGTAGTGTATAATGATGTACAATTTTGTGATTAATGATCGATCTTTATATAGATATAATGGCGAATCTAGAAAATACTCTACTGACTGTTTTCTTGTATTCCACTTACGAGAAATTCACACATAAGTGGGTTCACTAAAACCATAAGTAAAAAGCTGTTTGGCCCAGAGCGTTCTGGCTTTGCTTTTGGAGGTATGTCAGCTGATTGTCGCATCTGTTTTAAGATTTGGGTCGGATCCCTGCAGTCATTTCGATGCCTGCTTCCACTTTGCATCGTTATTGTTTTCCATTTCACGTCCGATGGTCTTTCTTAAGGTTTGATGTTTGAGTCTTTAGGCATCCACCTATGTATCACTCGTCTGGCCAAAGTTTCCAAGTACAATATTACGGTGACGCTGCCCCTGCACAGTCATTAAGGCGGCCAATAGATGCTGTTCACGTGAAGAATAACACCGAGTGGGACGTCGGGCTGCTGCTATCAGGTAGGATATTAGGCCGAGACATTGGTAATGCTTACTTGGCTTCCAATTAATTTGTATTTCTGGTGCCCAGCTTGGGGCGACTTCATTTCCATCTGATTTAGCCAATATATATATATATATAACGAAATTTTTGGCACGCAGTGGTTCACGTCATTAATAATTTCAACGTACAGCAATTTTGTTACACTTCTGCACCCAGTGTGAGGCGACTGGCCTGTTAATTTCCGTAATTTATGTAGTTTGTGGCCTCTAAAAATATATACAACAGTGACAGTATTAAAGTTAACCGAGAGGAGAAACTGGAAGCTCTAGTTAACCCTGTGGACTTCCAGTCAAAATTCAGTTCCAGCTCCTTTGGGTCCCACAGGGTTCAGTTGTAACCCTGGAAATGACTGTGCCAGTCGCCCGATCGACGCTGCCGAAGGCAGCAGTTAGCTTACCCGATGGACCTCTGACGGTCACGCCGTGATTTCCAGTATCACATTTGTATCAGGCTTGACATAAGCACGTGGTTGCTAAAGCCAAGCGAGTTCATAGTTCAGCTTGTCTCTTATGCATAGGAACGCTCAAGGAAGGTCTTCTAGCAGAGAGGGGCGGGGGGGGGGGGGGGGGGGGAGGGAGAGGGGCGCACTCAAGCAAGTCGTAGGTAGCAAACTTAAGCCCCGCTCCGCCAAACGCCATACAGGCGACAATTATTGCTATTATTTGCACCAAAAAAGGCAAGAATACATTCCAAGCCTTCCTTATGGCCACACGTGTAGGGAAGATGTCTTGGGTATTTGTCGTATGAGATTGGTCGATTGTCGGCATCACATGGCAAGAGGAGGAACAGAGGTCCTAGCCTATACAACCCTCCTGTTCATTAGGCATCAGTCAGACCGATGCCGAAACTGTGACAGTCGATCTCTGAGCATTGTCATATAATACTTCATTCCTGCGTCTCATCTCTTCACAAAATACCTTTCCTAGCACTTTAACACTTTGTGCATTCCCTATGCACCACGTATGTACTTCTTGTATGACCGCTGATTGATAGAAAAAAGACAATTATTGAACTTCAGATTTGGGTGCTGGGGATTTCCATTCTCCGAAATTTTGTTTAATAGCTGAGTACAATAAGACACTCTCACTGTTCCTGTTGCTACCATTACCACCACTTATGCTGACACAAGTCGCCACAAAAAAATCGCCATGAATAAAGCACAAAGTTACAAACGAATGGAGTAAATACTCACGCTATAGGTCAGCTGTGGAAATGTATTCCTGTTACAGAACTTCGCAAGGTAATTAATTCTCCAATATTCAAACGATAATAAAGCTAACCCTTTAAAGGGCACAGAAAATGTATCCTTCAAAGCAACAGACACGAAAATTACTAAGTTTTTATTTACACATGGAAACAGGAAAATATAGCTTTTTACATTGACAAACAAAAATTGTGTTTTAGGAATTTGTTTGCTTGGCAAAAAATCAACCACAATCCGTTTCAGGTCACATACCTTACCTGAATATTTTGTGGTTGATTTGTCGACCACAATCTTTAAATTCATGTATTTATATCATATATTAACAAACATTGACCTCTTGAAGAAGGTAGCTGAAAATTAAAATTTTACTTTTCTCTCTAAACTGTGTACGCATATCCATCTTTCAAAACCCGCCAGGTAAGCTGAGAACGCTAATGCGCTGCTTCGTGGACTCGGGTAGGCTCCCCAGCCCCAGATCAAATCCGCCTGGCGGAATGACGACGAGGGCCAGTGTGCTGGAAAGCCTGGATGTGTTTTTTAGGCCGTTTCTCACATCCCACTAGGTGAGTACGGGGCTGTTCCCCACGTCCCGCCTCAGTTACATGTCTTGCAGACATCTGCAACACGTTCACACTATTTGATGGTTTACACTAGACGCACACAGCTGGGTACACTAATTCGGTCCTGGGGTGAATCGAATGGCCACCCCCCCCACCCCCCAACAACAACCATTCAGAATCAGAACTTAACCATGCCGACCCTGCGCACGATGGGGACACAGGCACTAGTAAAAGAAGAAGAAGAATCCATCCTTCAAAATCATTTTGAGATCCAAGCAAAGTGCATCCAGCAGAACTCAATCATTTCATACTGTTAAATGTTGCAAAGCATTGCTTGCAAAGTGCTACGTTGCAGGATCTATAATTGAGAGAATTTTTTTTCTGTTTTGCTGAGGTACTGGACAGTGCTCACCTCCTTGAAGTACTTTTCAAAGGCATGCATGCTGCAGTAGTAGGAGACAAGCTGACCTTGGAAGTGATGTGTGATTTACTCTCACTAATAAGAACTTTAGGGTGTGATATAATTACCATCCTTGATTTAGAACCAAAACTACATATTACATCATTTGCCAGTATGATCCAAAATGTTAAATGTGACTGCTGTTTGCTGTGCATTGCTAGTTTGCTTATTTCTTTCTACAGAATCTAGGCATTCACTGTTGCTGCAATTATAAAGTAACAAAATATTTTCATCCAGCCACGCCTAGTACTTCCATGCTACATTGTAGGATGCACGTTGGTGGTAAATCTATCTACGCCACCCATATACCGGCTATAATCAGCCATGACCTGAGGGCAAGGGATCATTCGTTTCCTCCCCTTCTTGTCACGACGTGTAACAAATATTTTCTCTGTAGGATTGTGCATACTTCTTGCCACAATAACTGACTTAGTACCCCTGTCTTTTCATTATGTTACACATTTCCTGACATTCAGTCAGATTCCCACACTAAGTTCTTTATCGGTTGAAGCAGTTCCCCTTGGGAAACAACTCCTCGAAGATAAAACCTTCCCACATCCGGAAACATATTTCTGCAACTATTTAGGTAAGAGAGGGAAGATGGAGGGAAAACGGTTGTAAAACAAACAGTATCCATGATGTTGGAACAACTTAATCTCCCAGTGGTGTATTATTTTCATCAGTCTTTCCTTCATAGATCTGAATGTTCATCATGTATCCTATTACAGGGCAGCATGTAGCAGAAACTTGGTAGCCACGCTGTATTGTTTTGAGTGGCATGTACTGCTTGAGAGAGGTACTGCCTTTGAATGCTATCATACGTTCATCTACTAAAAGTAATAAATTTGGAATGAATGCTGCTCTCAAGAAATTCATTCACATGACTCAAAAGTGGTCTTACTTTATAAAGTTTATCATAGACTGGGGAGCCTTTACTGGGCATCTTTTCATTGTAATTGAGATGCAAATAAGGAAAAACCTTCAGAAATCTTTTGAGTGACATTCTATTTGCAATTCTTGGTACGTGAAAGCTGGGGTCAGTTGACCAAAAATGGTGAATGCTCAGAACAGAATGGAATCCATTATAATTGGTATACCAATAAAATCTCTCCCCCTCTACTCTAAGTTCAGATTGAGAGCTGTTCTTCTCTGAACAGCACATATGTTAGACTGAGCAAATATGAAATTGAGAAAAGTGTCAGAATAAACAGTGAAAATATCTCAGATGGTGAATTTAAATTTACTGGAACATTTGGCCCAAAATATCCCCTATAAACACTGTCACAGAATTTTCTTGGTTCATCTCCACATTTAGTGAACTGATATTGTCCCTGTGTTATTGCTGTGCCACCAGTCTCTGAGTCACTATCTGAATGAGTAGCAGAACTTGTCAAGCAATGTGAGAGCTGAGTAATAACTGCAGGATCTTCACGCTCATCAGAGTTACTGTTATTGAAGACTAATTCATTTGGCGAACTGCCACCCTGCACAGGATGAACTGTATAAGTGAGGCACTGACTGGCCCTGGATTCAGCTTGAATTTGTGAATCTTCTGCATCTGTATCACTCCCATACTCAGAATCATCCGAAGAAACATCAGAACATGAATCTTCAATCTTTGCAGTATCTCTGCTTCGTTCAGTGTTTGTCTAGCCATTTCACTAGAAACGAAATTACGCTAATGTGGCCATTATTGACCACAAATGAAAATAATAACCATAACAAACATTGATCGCTCATAAAGTACATAGTACAAGCAGATACGATAGATATATCGTAAATAGGAATTACTTTAAAACAAATCGTATTGACGCCAAGCAGAAGAAAATGTGGTATGTCCACATCTGTACTGTAGCATGCCAATTTGGATACAAGGTGAAAATAACATCTCAGCGTAAAAGTTACTGACTGTATGCCAAGCTCTGTGATGTTCTTTCTACATTTCACTTACCAAAAAGCATGTATGAATATGACGACACACCTTTCTGGGTCACAGTATTTCAGCACAATTGCAGCAATGAACAGCTTGCTGAACAATGTCATTGCAAATCGTTTACTTCAAGACTACTAACTCGATTTCAATGTAGTATTGACACTTTTCCAAGGATAAAATATCAGAGAACGACTACAGTGGGTCAAATTTATGTAACAACAACAATACACTTGCCTTCAAAGTAACAAAGGCGATAAATGCCTCAGACGAGGTCGACAACATTCTGTGGTCGATTTTTCAACCACAGTGGCGATGTACCCCTGCCGTCTGTTGAGAATTTAGCGAACTACATTATGGCTACTTTTCCAACCACAAAACGTTCTCGCTGATGTGCTGGAGCTATAAGGACTAAATCACAATGTAAATGACTGAGAAAATGCTCCCTGCGTGATGTGGTCGAAAAATCGAACGCAAACCTATAAAGAGACAAATAAATTCTCGGACAATTGTTATACAGCATTCGAATTGGTTTCAGATGAAGAGTACGATGTCCTGAAGTTTTTTAAGGGCCGTATAGTTGGCTCAGGCCACATGTTATGTGTTAGTAAAATGGTTCAAATGGCTCTGAGCACTATGGGACTCAACTGCTGTGGTCATAAGTCCCCTAGAACATAGAACTACTTAAACCTAACTAACCTAATGACAGCACACAACACGCAGCGATCACGAGGCAGAGAAAATCTCAGACCCCGCCGGGAATCGAACCCGGGAACCCGGGCGTGGGAAGCAAGAACGCTACCGCATGACCACGAGATGCGGGCTATGTGTTAGTAACGCAACAGCAACGTGGCACAATATAAGAAGCGTATTATTGGAAAATTATGCTACCAATAGAACTTTTGATTACAACACATCTAATGTTTTCAACCAGGCAGGAGAAAAATCTATCTGTAGCACAGTGAGGCCCTTGTACAGATGCTTTGCAACAGCAACGCAGAGAGGTAATTCACTTGATAATACAAGCTCTAGAGCTTGAAAGATGCTTAGTGCCTGTCAGGAAATTCTGTCGCTCAGTTTTCATTACAGATGTATACGATGAGAGAATTGAGACGTTTCGAGCTACAGGGGTATGCGTTATGCTGATTGAAACAATAGAAATATCTCTCACTGAGGAACTGACAGTCGTATCGTATGAATGAAAAGAACTTTTGCTATAAAGCGAGCTTCGCAATGCTAGCTGTAACAAAGAAATAAAATGATATACATGCGGAAACCAGTGCACACTGCAAGAGATTTCTAAAGCACCGTCATATATATGTGAAGTGTGGCAGAAGTAACCACAGCACGGCACTGAGGACATGAAAAATGAGTATGCATAGTCAATTCAGTATTACGGTACAAGCAACTGCATATGGAGTGTGAATTCATGCGAAAGGAACTACGTGAACTGGGAAAGGGAGTTGAAAGCATTGGAGAAACAGGAGACATTGCTGTGGGAACTATAGAGAGACAGATGGGCTACGAGTCATGGCGTGCAAATCCTGCAGTTTTGTGAGACTCAATGGCTTCTGCACGAAAGTAGTGTGAGTGGTATGTTACAAATGTAAGGGTCCAGGGCATGTGTAAGCGAGCACTTGGCTCGCGCCAATCCAGGTAACATGTCCGCAATCGACTGTGAGACTAAAAATTATTTCATTTAGTTAGATGTACAAAAAGTAAAGTCAATACACTGCGACTTCTCGTACACAACTGAGCACATATTAGCCTTACAGTTAAGAAATGCTTGTAGGAACAGTTGAGACATAACCAAAAAGGGATTATGCAAATGAATGGCACAGCAAGAGAAGTGACGACATTGTGGGGATGGCTTGGGAAAGAGAAAACATTTTTGACTCTAGATTTTGTGAAAGGATACTAGCATGTATCACAGGATGAGAAGGACTGACAAAAACGGCTTTTGGTACACCCTGTGGGATCTACAAATACAGAATAACACCTGTGGGATTAAAGATTGCAACCGGTACATCACAAAATTAATGTATTCGGTCAGTATGGGTTCACAAGGTGGTAAATTCTTCATTTAGTCTGATGATGATGTCATTTTCCCACCTTACATTAAGGAGAGCAATAAAAGGTTGGACGAAGCATTTCAAAGATTGTGGCTCCATTATACGAAATTAAAGATTTTTAAATGCGGATATTTATACATGCAAGTCATTTATTTGGGATTTGTGTTGTCGTCAAACTTAAACAGTCTGCAGGCAACACATGTGCCAAATACCTAAGAAAGGTTAGTGCTGTTAATAGTACCCATAACCCTGTATCATAAAACCATTTAAAATAATTTCTCAGAAGAATTAGATATTAATGACGCTTCATAAACGATTTCATCAGGACCCCTGCATGAACTTTCAAAGAGGAAATGTCGATTGAGGTAGCATGCGCGAAGAAGCTTTCAGACGTTTAAAGAGAAGATAACAAATTCACTCATACTTCTGTATGAGGATACTACCAAACGATTATAACCACCGAATGGAAGACAGGATGCAGTAGGAGTCGTACTGAGTGAAGGCAAAGTATGGAATGACCTATCAGTCGCCTGTGGCTCCAGAACACTTAATGAAGTGTGTGGTATGAGTAGTTAAGTATTTTAGACTACATGTATACAAGAGAATGTTTACTATATGTACAGATAATAAGCCGCAATGATGGGTAGCATGTGTGACTGATCTGCCTAGTGTTGAATCTTGAGGAATATTATTGCTGTATTTTTTAAGTGAGAAAAGGAAGAAAGCAGCTGATACCCTTTCAAGCATAAGGAAGAAGACCGTACACATTCTGCCTGTTTGAAGACGGACTTGTGGAATCAGAGGTAACTGTAGAAGATAAACAAATAATATTAAAGCAATTTAATGACTTACGTCAAGGTGATTATCAAGGAACAAGTCGCGCATATACAAGCGTAAAGGAATACAGAGCATGAGGTGTGAAGAGAGGCTGTGAAAACCATATTTTATTCAATCAGAACAAATAATTCCGATGCATGTAAGAGAGGAAAAAGCGTTCCAAGAGGAGAGAGCGTTGCAAGGAAGGCATAATTTTACAGACTTTGGCTTCTTACCACTTCGTTTGTCTCCTACATTGAAGTGTTGTCTATTGTGGTGTTTATAAGCTGTTCATGTAAACATTGCAAGTGGTGTTGAGAGTGTTTTCGGAAGTTTCTTGGAGGCAGGTGCCAAAACTTGCGTTCACACCGCTGTAATTATAAATGACGGAATTGCCAAGTGGACATGCGTTATGTGTAGAGGAGTCTAATGTACAGAGTCACCCAAGAGTGGTGCACCTAAACCAGAAACGAGTAAACACGTAATTAAGGACAATACCTTTCCCAATAAGAAGTTGAAAGAGAAAACTTCATAAAACAAATCTTTGCATATATGTTTAGAGATATCTGTGGATACTTCTTTTGGATCACTATATAGTCACTGCGAAAAAGTACAGAATAAAACATTCTGACAGTCTCTATACACGCTCGTGTGAAACATAACATTTTGATTTAACAAGGTGGCCAAGATATTGGAGGCTAAAGATTGTCTAAAATGTATGCAAATAAAAAATTATTGTATGTACTCTATAATGTAACACACCACATATATCCATGTATTTTCTAGCTGGTACCAAACGCCTATGCTGTGACCTTGTGAAACTGAAGAGTGACTTGTAATTTTCATCGGAAATTGTAACTATTCAATATTACTGTAAAATAACCATGTGGTGATAAACAAATTCGCCTCCCTATCGGGATGAGTCGTGTTCTATAATCAGCTGACAGTCTTAACGCAGGAGAAACCGAGAATTGGAACCAGAAGAGCTAAAGACGTTGTGGATATGCTGTCTAAACGCATTTGAAACTACTATGGGTCCCGCAGCTTACAACGACCTAACTGGGGATTACTGTGTTGGTCTCTAGTCCAGCGCCACTGAAGATAGCGATTATCCTAGTTGATAGACCTCTGATGATCATCTCAGGGCTCAAAGTAACACATTTCTGCACTCATGCTATAAGTATGTGTTTTCTCTCTCTCGTCTACGTCTCCAATGCGTGGGAATGCTGGAGAATGATCTTTAAGATGGGGTGATGGAGGTGGGGGGGGGGGGGGGGCGGGGTAACCTCTCACTGACATACACAAAGGGAGATGAGCACTCTTTGGATGGTTCGGCTATGCTCTCGGAAATCTACAAGTAGGACTGGCCGACTGTCCCCGTATGCGAAGAGACCCGCTGGACTCTCGTTTCATAGAACGACAAACAAACGTGGGCGGCCTCATATGCAAATGAATATCTTAACTTAATTCAATACAGAGTGCTTCTTCTAACGTAGTCCCTTGCCTCTTCTCTCGCATTAATACGCTGCTTTTACGTTTTTTACTTTTACCATTTTTCATTACTTCTTTTTTCTTGTGGCTTCCATGTAATAGTTTCCAGCTTGCTCTGTTTCGCACCGTATCTGCTCCTCACAACATATACTGCTTAAAAACGGTCACCCGCCTAAGACATCCGGATACCGCAACTCCTGATTTTACCTGCTGCCAGTTTGAAAGGTGAGGTTTAGTCTGCAGCCAGCAAATAACAGTGATTCAGTTGTCACCCGCACAATCCTGACACGTCCTACGCACTATCTCTTTCGAAACTACGCTTGCTTTTGTCTTGTCTCTTATCGTACTCTAACGTCGGTAAAATATGTGAGCCTCAGTCATTTTACATTGTCATAAGGAACATTTGGGCTAAATGGTTATTCAGTACATTAGATGAGGTACGTATTCATCTACATAAAACTCACCACGTATAGAATTATCGTAAATAATTATTGACAACATTTTAAATCACTATGAGAGCAGCCCAAGGTACCGTGATCCAATTTGATTTTTTTTAGTTTGCTTGGCAGCCAAATGTCTGTGAACGAGCATAGTGGCCAGAGTTGCCTACTGCGCTACCAGCCTTGATTGTGACCAATAACTCAGCATCCGAATAATATAGTATTTTTGTTACATCTCATATTAAAATAGGGTCGCAAAAGAAAACAGAAGTGAAATGATGAAAGTAAATAACACGTTTTACATGTGATTCCGTAGATTTTCCCGGCGTTTTCCTTTAAGAAGAGAGAAGGGAACATAGTAGGAGAATATGGACTCGGGGTAAGAAACGAAAGTGGAAGCCGTGTGGTAGAGTCTTGCACAGAGCATAACTTAATGATAGCTAACACTTGGTTCAAGAATCATAAAAGAAGGTTGTATACATGGAGGAATCCTGGAGATACTAGAAGGTATCAGTTAAATTATATAACGGTAAGACATAGATTTAGGAACTAGGTTTTAAATTGTAAGACATTTCAAGGGGCAGATGTGGACTCTGACCACAATCTATTGGTTATGAACTGTAGATTAAAACTGAAGAAACTGCAAAAAGGTGGGAATTTAAGGAGATGGGACCTGGATAAACTGAATAAACCAGAGGCTGTACGGAGTTTCAGGGAGAGCATAAGGGAGCAATTGACAGGAATGGAAGAAAGAAGTACAGTAGCAGAAGAATGGGTAGCTTTGAGGGATGAAGTAGTGAAGGCTGCAGAGGATCAAGTAGGTAAAAAGACGAGGGCTAGTAGACATCCTTGGGTAACAGAAGAAATATTGAATTTAATTTATGAAAGGAGAATATATAAAAATGCAGTAAATGAAGCAGGCAAAAAGGAATACAAACGTCTCAAAAATGAGATGGACAGGAAGTGCAAAATGGCTAAGCAGGGATGGCTAGAGCACAAATGTAAAGATGTAGATGCTTATCTCACTAGGGGTAAGATAGATACTGCCGAAAGGAAAATTAAAGAGACGTTTGCAGAGAAGAGAACCACTTGAATGAATATCAAGAGCTCAGATGGAAACCCAGTTCTAAGCAAAGAAGGGAAAGCAGAAAGGTGGAAGGAGTATATAGAGGGTCTATACAAGGGCGATGTACTTGAGGACAATATTATGGAAATGGAAGAGGACGTAGATGAAGATGAAATGGGAGATACAATACTGCGTGAAGTGTCTGACTGAGCACTGAAAGACCTGAGTCGAAACGAAGCCCCGGGAGTAGACAACATTCCATTAGAACTACTGACGGCCTTGGGAGAATCAGTCCTAACAAAACTCTACCATCTGGTGAGGAAGATGTATGAGACGGGCGAAATATCCTCAGACGTAAAGAATAATATAATAATTCAAATCCGAAAGAAAGCAGGTGTTGACAGATGTGAAAATTACAGAACTATAAGTTTAATAAGTCACAGCTGCATAATACTAACACGAGTTCTTTACAGACGAATGGAAAAACTGGTAGAAGCCGACCTCGGGGAAGATCAGTTTGGATTCCGTAGAAATATTGGAACACGTGAGGCAATACTGACCTTACGACTTATCTTAGAAGAAAGATTAAGGGAAGGCTAACCTACGTTTCTAGCACCTTTTGACAATGTTGACTGGAATACTCTCTTTCAAATTCTAAAGGTGGCAGGGGTAAAATACAGGGAGCGAAAGGCTATTTACAATTTGTACAGAAACCAGATGGCAGTTACAAGAGTCGAGGGGCATGAAAGGGAAGCAGTGGTTGGGAAGGGAGTGAGACAGGGTTGGAGCCTCTCTCCGATGTTATTCAATCTGTATATTGAGCAAGCAGTAAAGGAAACGAAAGAAAAATTCGGAGTAGGTATTAAAATCCGTTGAGAAGTAATAAAAACTTTGAGGTTTGCTGATGACATTGTAATTCTGTCAGAGACAGCAAAGGACTTGGAAGAGCAGTTGAACGGAATGCACCGTGTCTTGAAACAAGGATGTAAGATGAACATCAACAAGAGCAAATCGAGGATAATGGAATGTAGTCGAATTAAGTCGGGTGATGCTGAGGGAATTAGATTAGGAAATGAGACACTTAAAGTAGTAAATGAGTTTTGCTACTTGGGGAGCAAAATAACTGATGATGGTCGAAGCAGTGAAGATATAAAATGTAGACTTGCAACGGCAAGGAAAGCGAACAAAAGCAGTTCATGAACGCAGACAATAATGAACTCGTTTGGAATACAGTACCCACACTGTTTTACATCCCAAATAACGCACCTCAACTGATGCTGAAGAGGAAACTGCCACAAAGATTCGACAATCCATCTAAAGCTGTAAAAGAGACCTATGACACAGGAGCAGCTAGTTGAACTCTCCATGTATTAGTACCAGATTCGTGTGAATCGTCAACACAGACCTACTTTGACAATGAAGTGGTTAGTGTAAGCACAGTTATTCGTGTCACAATAGCGTGTGAAGTGTCAGAATGTGCAGATTGGTAGACTTCGAGAAAATCTATAACGGCACAAGGAAAATGCCTACAGACAGCGACGGAAACTGTATCAGAAGGATCAAGTGAACAAGGACAGACGAATGTTGACGACTGTAAGTATGTATTTCATCACTTCTGTTGTTAGTCACATAATATCCCTGCCTTTCTTCGTGTGATGACATTATTTTGTTAGCATCTTTTCACTAACAGATTGTTTGAAAATTATTAAAATATTTGGTCTTGCGTGAAATTTAATGCCGTCAGCTAATT
This sequence comes from Schistocerca serialis cubense, assembly GCF_023864345.2. NCBI lineage: Eukaryota > Metazoa > Arthropoda > Insecta > Orthoptera > Acrididae > Schistocerca > Schistocerca serialis. Next base: position 235,886,406 of record NC_064646.1, read on the forward strand.
ATAATGTTCTCAACATATTTCTCCCACTATTCGGCATTTTCTTGTCCCACTTTAATAATATAAAGATGAAGGTTGCACTTGTGGCAACAGGCGACAATGACAAACACAGTAGGCCTACAGGACGATAAATGAGCTGCCGATCGCTTTTGCTTGTAGAGGTACATGTCTCTGCTTCTTACGAGTGAATCTGTGTGTTTACATTCTTTTGATATCAACGTGGTAAGTTGCAATTCTATCTAACGTCACAAGTATTTCTTTACGAATGTGTTGTAGCTTGAACTCGACTCATGGTTTTTATCCATACTTGCGCTTATTTTAGGATCATTTTTAGAAACATATATGCCTTCTGATACTACACAAACCTTTGGAGGCAAAAACATAGCTCAATTATTTCGTAATTTACGTAGAAAATGGATGCAAAACGAACATTATGCTTACGACGCCTCTGACGTTCACCTAACTCGTCGCTCCCTCTGTCAAACAGTAACAACTCTTAGCAGTGAGTGACGCGACTGTTATGTTAGACTGTGGTAATATCGTGTAGTGACAGCGATTATATCGAGCAGCATACTCGTGAAGAGCATAAACCCTACATACAATATGCTTATGTCATAGTTACACCGATTTTGATAATCCAAAGATAACGACATCGGTGATAAACTATCATAACAAAGTTCCAGACACTACTTAAATCTATCTACTATTGGCAACCTGTGGACGTTACACCTTAGTCGTACTCTTGCGTTTGGTACAGATTGTACATTTTTGGGTCGAGGTACACTTGTTTCGTGCTTTTATAAGGAATAATTCGCTAATAGTTTTTAACGGTTTAAGCTTTCAGTTAATTATGAGGCCTCTGATGAAACTCTTGAATAGGAGTCTCCAACCGCCAATAATAAGCACAATTTTCTGAGAGCCAAGACATACCATACTAGCTACATATCATAGTACGCTGTAAGTTGACACCAGCATTCCAGTGCCCCAACTCCAACACGTACGAAGTTATTCATCTCAGCCACAGGCACACTAAATCGTAAATATATGCATGTAGGCCGTATAAGCAACTGTATCAAGCGTGTACAACTTTGAAACCAACATGAATTAAGGCGGACGCCATGTCACTACCCGTCATGCGAAATAGGAATGATAATATCTGATAATTAAAACTGAAATTTTAACAACTGATCGACGTATATTATTTAAAAAACTTATATTTGTGGGACTGGTGTCGTTTTAACATTCGGTCAGGCAGAGAGCAAAACCTATCGATGGAAACACTGACGTCAGAATTAACGTTTCACGTTTTCTTCTTTTACCACACCGTGGTCTATCTGCGTCACTGCCCTCAGAGAACGGGAAAACCGACCTCCAGTTTGAGTTTAATATTAACGCTGTCCCTCCACAATACATATGAAATATATTTTATTCCTTTATCAGAAATAACATCCGCTCTTGCGCATCACGTGCATTTTTTAGAAAACAAAATTACATTTTAGGATGTTATTATATTCAGTGGAGGTACCCAAACAATATTATGTTATGAAGCAGAAAATGTTGGAAAATCATGCTATCGAGGGAGCAGTTGTGCGAGTGATGATTCAAATAATATTAACGCTTTATTGTGTAAGAACTTTGTAAGTCATCGAGTTTGGCATCTGAGTACCAATATAGATCCAGCTTTTTGTCTTTATTCTTCGTACATAGTACCGCATATTGGCTACTAAACCATTATTCCAGTAACGTAAGATGTTCTTTCGGTTTCTTAACTACTTAAATTCTGATTGCAGCAGCTTTTATTCAGTTATGGAGATCTTGCTACATCCTTTGTTAACAAACCAAACTTCATGTAAATGTATTTTAGGGCGGAATAAAAATTGACGTTTCATTCGCTGAAATTTGTGAATTGTGATTTTCCTTAGAATAATAAAACTGGGGACCAATGTAACACGTATACCATCGTCCAATGCAAATTACACTTCTTCGTTATTTTCCTAAAACTATGGCTCTTTTTTTCCTAGGTTTACGGTAGATGAAAACTAACAACTGGTGGCTCATTTCCTGAATTTAATCCGACACCAGAGGTCTCACAGTCATAGTATGTAGGCAAAAAAATCGTTACTGCACTGCTCTGTATGGATGTTAAACGATATTTCTCCTTCCCAGAAAGAGTGTCGAGACATGCCTCCCTACGTAATTAGTGAGAAGATTCGTGCAAGCATTGATTACGCAAAAAGTAGCTACAGAATTCGTATCGTGGACAAAAGACAGGAAGACAGTGTAAATAATATTTAATAAAGCTTGGCAAGTGCTGTTGAGATCGATGTGTCATCACAAATAACGATTTCAGAATGAATTTTCACTCTACAATGATGTGTGCGCTGATGTGAAATTCATTCAGGAAGCAATTCCCCGGGCTGTGGCTAAGCCGCGTCTCCGCAATATCCTGTCTTCCAGGACTGGTAGACCCTCTAGGTATGCAGGCGCACTTCTGTGAAGTTTGGAAGGTAGGAGATGAGGTACTGCCGGAAGTAAAGTTGTGAAGGAGTATGGTGAGCTGTGCTTGGATAGCTCAGTCGATAGAGCACTTGCTCACGAAAGGCGGAAGTCTCATTTTCGAAACCCGGTCTGGGACACAATTCCCATCTACGAATAAGTTTCACCACCAGCTAATTCGTAACATTGACAGATAAACAAAAATTCGACTGTAGAAATCTGGTCAGTAATGATATCACTCTGTACTAATATTATGTAATTTTATTCCCACCTGCAGGCTAAGCAGCCGCACAGGCACCTCTTGAAGCGGGCAGTCGGTAGCGTAGCAGGGTCTGTAGCTGCGCAAATCAAAACGTAAGACGCAGAGAACCTCCCCATCAAGAATGAAATGAATGAAGCATAATCCTAAAAATAAATTGGTATGAACTTACGTGAGACACACTGACCAATTAATATCGTCAGAATTATGTCTGGAAATGTTTCATCACTAATTTTAATCGACAGTCAGTCCCAGTACACCGCCAGAAAAAGCGCAGCATAAACACAAGGAACGGGCTTCCATGAGATCAGGCTACCAAATTCACGACCTGTCACGTGTGTGGATCGGCACTGACGTATTTTAACAGATTATTCTCCTTAGAGCAAAGAGGTACCCATTTCCTTAGGGATTTAGATAACTTAAGCGATTAATCAGTATAGTAACCGCAATTCCATTTTTGTGTTGAAAGAGAGTAACTAAATCATATTCGCCACTGGACAAACTGCATTAGTACCTTTGTAGGATCAGTGGCGCCTTTAGAGCTGTAACGCTATATGTCAATTTACAAGGTGAGTTCTGGTCTATTAGTAGCAAGATAGTGACCAAGTACGGTAACACAGGTCAACAAACTGAATCTTTTTTTCTGCTTTTGGTTTGCAAATATATGGATTCATTCAATTTTGTAGTGCTGAATTCACTGGTAAAATCACTCCTTCCCTATTATGTCACATTTCATAAATGCAGAGCAGTATCGAAAGCAATACAGACGAACATTAACAGAATTGAGAGAAGCAAGGAATACGTATTCAGATCTTCAGAACTCAACGTGTAGCCCATATTTTTAAATTTTAATCTGCTTTAGTATACGATTGTGACAATTATGTTGTTGTTCAAATAGATTTCGGGCTTGCAGCCGGTCGTCGTAAACTTCATTGCACAATATTTCGGCTGGACAACTGCCAGTCACCTTCAGGTGAGCCGAACAAGGACTGACGAAGACTTTTTTTTTTTTTTTTTCTTTATTGTGATTTTAACACCTTATACAAAGGCGGACTGGCAGCAGCACAATACGCCGCTCTTCAGCCTTGAGTGTTACAACAAGTAGTACATAAAGGTGGCACAGAGTAGACAGTAAAAACGGTGGGCAAAAAATGTAGACACTAAAAATCGATAAAACATGTAGCCGTTCACGCTAGACGAGAAACATCACTAACACTGGGCGACACGATGCACAGAACATGGATGATGGCGACGGCACGTGAACGGTGGGGGCGTGACGGCGAACAACACTACACACAAACGAAGGCACACACACGAAACACTGACAGCGATGATCCCCGGCGCGCGAATGTTCACTGAGCGTGTACGAGTCCGGGGACCTGCCAAGAGAGGAGGTGGAGGAGGAGGAATGGGAGACGAAGACGTTCTCCGCTCCAGCCCATATAGTGCGCTGATAGTACTGCCGCGCATGCGTTGCAATTGTGGAGACAGAAGGGCCACACCGACCAGCGGCAGCGCCCTCACTGGTGGAACTGTAAGACAGCTGCCGTCGGTATTGTCGCTGGCCGCAGCTATCGAAGTCCTCTGGCATCTTCGTCTGGAGCAAATTTCAGAGATGACGGGATTCCATGCGTTAGTCAATTGGTAACCACTGTCACGGTTAATTAGATTTCCCGCAATGCGTATTTCAACTGATTCTTTGATAATGGAGTCCCAAAAAGTTGTTGCAGTGTCCAAAATCGAAGTTTTGTCGTACTACATTGAATGTCAGTTAGAAATACAATGTTCCGCAACTGCAGACTTACTGGGCTGCAGTAGGCGGGTGCAACGTTGATGTTCTGTACAACGCTCTTCCACTGTACGCATTGTCTGTCCTATATAGGCCATACCACATTGACACGGTATTTTGTAAATTCCCGCCATCCGCACTAAAAAATCATCCTTCACCGATCCCAGCAAATCCGAAATCTTAGAAGGCGGACGAAAAACCACTTTCACATTAAAATGATTAAGAATCCTTGCTATCTTGAAGGAGATTTTCCGACAAAGGGATGAAAAGCTAGTGACTTGGCTGGCGCGTCCTCTTCTTTATCCACTTCCCCGGTCCTGGTTGTAGTTGAGAAGGCCCTGTTAATTTTTTGGGTCGAGTACCCATTGTCTCTGAACACCGTCCTCAAATGTGCCAGTTCCTTAGGCAAATTCTCTGCATCCGACACTGTGTGTGCCCTGTGTGCAAAGGTTTTAAGTACACTCCTGGTCATCTTCGAAATTTGCTCCAGACGAAGACGCCAGAAGACTTCGATAGCGGCGGCCAGTGACAATACGGACGGCAGCTGAGTACTGTAGTTTCACCAGCGAGAGCGCTGCCGCTGGGCAGTGTGGTAATTCTGTCTCCGCAATTGCAACGCATGCGCGACAGTACTATCAGCGCACTATATGGGCTGGAGCGGAGAACGTCTTCACACTCCTCATTCGTCACACCTGAAGATGGCTGGCAGTTGTCTAGCCGAAATATCGTGCAATGAAGTTTGAGACAACCGGCTGCAAGCCGGAAATCTTTTTGAACAGTTGATTAGTCGGCAAAATTTCAAATTTTACAATTATGTTCTTCTTTTACTTATCGCTTCTATATCACACCTCCCATCTAGTGTTGATTTTTACATCTTTCAGTAGCCGTGTAGTAAAATAACACAAACATTAAAAAAACTGACATCGAAATAAAGAACGTAAACGTCGAAATACAATAAATTAACAATAAAAGCTCTCAGAAACCTAAATATCTTACATGATAGAATATTTTGGAAGTTATACTCAGATTCTACACACCAAACTACGTACTTATGGGAAATTAACATCCTAGATGTAAAATTTCTGTTGGGTAGTGTAATTAAATAGCAAACATAAAATAACTGTTGTAACAGTTTCCAGACACTTTTTTTTAACAGTTACTATCTTCGCTTTTAATGTGAAGAGCTAAACGTTATTTTATTGACAGTATCTCTAAATGGCCTTAGTCTACCGTACATGGAGTGGTTTGTACAGTTCTACAAGCTAGTATTTCATAGTCAAATCAATTTTTCTCTGCTTATTGATGTCAAATCTTGGCCTTCCTCTGACATACATACCCTACAATTTTTCCTCCAGTTCAAGATAAACTATGCCTCGGTATGCAGCCTGTCAACATATCTGCCATATCGCCCTTTTCTTCCCAACCCGATTAACTGACTCTTCAACGGCTACCGATCTATGAATATAATTTTCAGTATTCATCTGTAGCGCCACATTTTGAAACCGATTTTTCTGGTGTTACCGTTCATCCCCCCACGTCTCAATCACGCAAAGCTGTCACTCCCGACAATACCTTGAGGAAAGGCTATCCGACGCTTACGTTTATATATTACTTTCTTGGAGATGCATTTCTTGGTACTGCTGGTCTGCGCTGTATACCCATGTCATTTGTGCGAACGTGAGCGATGTAGATTCCTCAGTAGTAAAACTCGTCTTTTCATTTTGTGTTTCATTTCCTAATCTACTGCCGTCAGCGTTACTAGATTCCATTGGCCTTGTTTTTTTTTCCGGAAATAATGGCCGCCGAACAGGGAAGGAAGAGGTTAAGAATTACGGAGTAAGTGGCATACTCACTGTTGCCTCGTGGAATGTACAGGGTACGAGGACAGAAACTGGGAACATACGGTGCGGCAGAACGCACTAGCAAACGAAAAAGATTATCAATGAGAATGAAATCTGATAGAGAACACCAAGCAGATATAGGAATCTCAGTACCAGGGAAGGAAAGAGGGAAAAAACGAATCTGTACAAGAAAGAGGTACAGATACATATGAATGAATTAAATAATACAGACATCGTCATATTGGCGGTAGACCAAAATGCAAGAACAAGTAAAGAATCTATCCACCAAGACCTCGGCAAACAACGGGGAATATACCATTATTAACAATGGATTAACATTGAGACCGTTTGTCGCCTTCATTGAACTTAAAGGAACTAATATATTTTTAAAAAGAATAAGTATATGAGGTCTGCAAGAGGACACATCCCTCCATTGATTAAGTAATTCTAAACAAAAACCTTGCTTGAAGGGTGGTAGACACTCAAGTTCAAAAGGCTCTGAGCACTATGGGACTTAACATCTATGGTCATCAGTCCCCTAGAACTTAGAACTACTTAAACCTAACTAACCTAAGGACATCACATACATTCATGCCCGAGGCAGGATTCGAACCTGCGACCGTAGCAGTCGACACTCAAGTACATAGGGGGAGAAGCGTGAGTATGGACCACAACCTTGTTAAGTCAAAGATCCAGCTTTGGTGTAATACGTGACATTAAAGAAGTACTAAGTGGAAAATCCAGAAGGAATCGAAAAAGTGGACTTACTATTTGGAACGAAGAGATAGAAGAAGCTATAGAAAAGATAAACAAAGTAAAAATTAGACTGGTGAATCTACAGAAACATCTAAAGAAATATGAAATGAAGGCAAAAAATTGTAAGACAGTGCACAATGGTCCTCATGGTACATTTACAAGCAGAATCGAACATAATGTATTGGTAGACAAGAAATAGCATATAAACTGATCAGACAATGAAAACGTACAGACAAAGATTCTGCAAATAGAAATATAACTCCTTCCAAAAACTGGATAAATCACTACATGAAATGTATAGCCCGGATACCGAACAGCCAACGGCAGAGAAAGTAGAGAAAGGGGGAGACCTAATAGATTTGATAGAATTAAAAAAGCCATTCCAGAAAAAAAAAACAGGTAAATACCTGGATTAGATAGACTGAACTACGAAATGATAATTTACCGTGGAAGATTACTAAACTTAAGAATGTTCCATCTATAGTCATATAACATGTACGCCAGGTGCACCAATATTCTTTCATTGTTTAAAAAGGAGACGTAACATAACTAATTACGCGAGAATCAGCCTTTTGAACGTTTCTTATAAAATCTACAGCAAAATAATTAATGAAAGGCTCGAAACTTCTCTGAATCAATATTATAAGGATAGCAAGCAAACTTCCGTAAAGGAAGATCTTGTGCAGACTGTGTGTTCATTCTGAAACGAATTATACAAAAAAGATCATAATTTAGTTTGGAGACACACCCAGAATTCATCTAAAAAAGGTTTGATCTATAATGACGAAAAGAGGATTCCCCAGACACCTGTAAAAGTTTGACAACGCAGGTTTATGCAGAAACTCCTAAACAGTAATTGATACTGGCAAGGAGCTGACACCAGAAATGGAGATAAACCAGGAAGTAAGTGAAGGCTGCAGTATTTCACCAACATTGAGCGAGTTCATCTACGACCTGGTCAGCGAATGGAAGATGGACAGAATACCTCATGTATAAGAACTGGGCCAGGTAAATTTCTAAATACAATGCTTTTTGCTGTTTGCCAGGTGATCGTATAGGACAGTGAAGACAAATGACAAATTGCGGTTTCTAATTAAACACGATAAGCCTAAATTACAATCTAAAGATATCAACAACAAAAACAAAAAACCATGGCCTCCATAGGACTGTATCATTAATAATGAAATACGAGAACATGTGTCCCATCTCCAGTATCTAGAAAGTGACGTAACTTCTGACGAAGAAGAAGACATAAATAAAAACTTAACAGCTATCAACACTTCTGTGGCACAGTAAGAAGAACACTTAAGGGTAATGCTAGAAGAGAAACCTAATCGAAATTTTGAAAAGTCATGGCACTGCCTACAGTACCATATGGAGCTGAAAGCTGGACATTAATTTAAGAAGACTTAAGATAAGTTGAAACATCGGAAGTCACGTTCCTTAGATCAGTGAAAGGTTCCACAAGAGAAGAAGAAATAAGAAATAAGGAAAGACCTTGGGGTACAGCCATTACTTGATAAAGTAATCCAACGTAGGGAGGACTTCAAAGAGCGTGTAGTGGGTATGTTACATGAGAGACAGAATATAATCCCGTGTGGGAGAATCGAGGAAAAGATTACGAGGACGAAACAGGCCATAAGGTCCAGTTCTAGATTGCCAGACAAATAAATAGACAAAAATTCCTTTCAAAATTATTTGAACTCTTCCGCAGGTTTTTTTAAGAAATAAAGGTCCCGAAAGAAAACTGGGAAGAAAGAATTTACTACATTTTAAATGACGTGGAGGGTAGCTACAAATATTTCTCACTCCCATCTCAGCTATCTCCTGTCTAACATATTTGACATTAAATATTTCATCTGGGCCGGCCGGGGTGGCCGAGAACTTCTAGGCGCTACGGTCTGGAACCGCACGACCGCTACGGTCGCAGGTTCGAATCCTGCCTCGGGCATGGATGTGTGTGGTGTCTTTAGGTTAGTTAGGTTTAAGTAGTTCTAAGCTCTAGGGGACTCATGACCTCAGCAGACAAGTCCCATAGTGCTCAGAGCCATATTTTTTTTTCTTCTGGCTTCTGTGTAAGTTGAACGGAACTTCCCATACCTGCATATTAATCATGATAATTTCAGAACTTAATTTCTCTTTCTTGAAACTACCTTCAAAGAAAAGACGCAAGGTCAGCATTGATTAATGTGGTCCTACGTTTCTTCGGATCTGAAACCGATGTTCCTCCAGCTCTGTTTTCACCAGTCGTCCCAAACTCTTTGAGAAAATTTGTGTGAGCATTATGAAATCACGATTCGAAAGTGATGGTCCAGAAGAACTGCCGCACCTGCCATCTTCGGAACTGGAATTATTACATAAGTCTTCACGTCTAACGTTATTTTACAGGTCTCATACATTCCTAATGCAAGTGACAATAGTTTTCTGATGGTGTAATCTCTTAAGGATCTTAATATTTCCGACAGAATATCATCTCCTACGGTTGCCTAATGTTGACACTGTTCTTCCAGAGCTTCTCATAGTAGTAGTAGTAGAAGAAGAAATAAGAAATAAGGAAAGACCTTGGGGTACAGCCATTACTTGATAAAGTAATCCAACGTAGTTTCGATATATACTTCACTAATTACGACTCTGCATCTCGTTCTGAAATATTCTTGATGATATATCAAACTGACTAACATCCCTACAGTTATAGCCAGTTTCTCAAATCGTAAGACATTGATTCACCAACGACAGACACCAATAGCTAAATCGCACATTTCAAATAATATATATATATATATGAAATATAAATTACCTTCTTACACAAATATAGCGTAATATGTCAGCGAGTAGTTAACCTACTTAAAGCGTTATCAGTAGTGGCTATATCATGAACTCATAGCATAGACTGTGTTAATGTGTGGGTTTAGGAATATGGTGCTTCAAACAATGAATATTCTGGACTTCAGTATACAGTTACTATTTTGATACTAAATGTATTTGTAATTCCATGAGGCACATTGCGACACTTACTGCATTTACTTACGTCTTGCTTATGTTGAACAGTGGATTTCAAATTTTAATATGTGCAGACAAATTTGATTGTCATTACCTAAACATGAGGATAAGCACAAAACAGGCTACGTTGTAAGCAAAATGAAGCAGTTGTAAATGGTTGAGGATTTTCTTCCACAGAATATGCCTTTCGTAGTTCGCCATTTGTGTGAAACGCCCAGTTACGACATGCTTCACTACGGTATGTTTGTGGATCCAAATGGAAATCTGAAAAGCTTCTATTACACTGAAAAGGCCTAGACCGTATGACAATCCACAGCAGGAAAGAAGAAAACTGTATTTTCACAGATTAAATACACTGTGTGACAAAAAGTGTGAACATTAAATGTTGAGACTGAGGTGTGAAGGGCACGGAGAGGCCACCTACTCGCCTGCGAGTGTTATTGATGCCTGACAGAATCTGGAAAGTGGTCTCATTCTCGGTCGCCACTGCGTTTAACAACGTTCTGGGTTCTTCATACCCCATTGTGATTGTCATTGGCGAGTACAGTGGCGACTAGTCCTATCCATGGAATGTTTTGTGGAGGCTCAGTAGTGATAATACGGCATCATGGTGTGGAGAGCCACCGGACATGACTTCAGGTCAACAAGACAATGCTCGTCAGCACATGTCACGTGTCTCTGTGAACTGTCTGTGTGATGTTAAGGTACTCCTGTGACCAACAAGACCACAGATCGGTCCCTGACAGAACATGTGCAGCACCAACTCAGAGATCAATAGCATACAGGATTTGTGGGCCACTTTGCCTCAGATCAGTGCATATTTCCAGGCTGAAGAGGGTGCAACGTTATACTGATAACTAGGCTGATACTACTAACTCCTTTGTCAGTATGACTAGATTTAGTAATCATTTCAATTGCATTTCAACTCCTGTAGTTTCATTTCGTTACGTGCAAGTACACCCACTTGCGGTACTTTACTTAGGAAATAGGTTGCTGATTTGAGACACAAATAAAACAAATTTATCCCCACGAATTCTTTCTCGAAGCACAAGATTAATGCATAGTAATAGACAGCAGAAAACTAAGCATCTTAACTGACTGCAAAGCCAACGAACCATATTAATTGATATTTATAGCAAACAGGGCCGAGATAAGTCCGTTTGACTTGGTCTGCATCACTGTTGATGTTGCTAATTATGTTAAATAAATAAAATTCTATTATATCCTGAATAACATGTGGCGTATTTATGCGAATGACGATTCGTTGTGAATTTTTTATATTCTAGAACCAGTATAATAATAACAATGAACACCTGTTATTTATGGTCGATTCTAAAATTAACCTCTAAATGAAAACATTTCGTCATTTAAGTTTCTTGAATCTTGTCAATACATTTATCTATTGAAATTAAAAATAAATCTCTATTCTTAAAAACAAATAATGCAAAGAGTGATTATTTTCTACGGCTTATAACAACATCTACTCAATAATTCTGCAAAGCTAACTAATTTTCTTGTGGGTCAAGCAATGTGCAGTGTTTCACATAATGGTATCTTCGCAGGAACTTTTAAAACTAGTGTATACCTAGTACTAAAAGTTGCATTATCAGTGAGATAGTTTAGTGTTTCATTAAGATACTTAATTATGACACGTGACACGTAAATAAAATGTGCATAACTGACATTTTCTGCTCCCAATGGAGACTGCTCCTCAAGATCCATGGAATATGAGTCATGTAATATTGAAAGAATCATTTGTAACTGAAAGATTATCTATCAACCAGTTAGTAGGAATGTCTAAGTTGTCGTGATGCCAGTTTTAAAAAGTCTAGTACTTCTTAACTCTCCCATCCTTTGGATGTGAAATGTCTATCCGCTCGTCACTCCAATTTTCTTATTTGAAAAAATTACCGTCAAATTAGAATCGCTAATAACTCCGCGACTAACATTCCGTAAACATTAGTTGAGCCCACAACGGATAGGTCATGTTTCTAAATGTTTTCCCCGCAGTATTTCTTATGCATGCCACGTCATCGTACCAGTGTTGGCGCATGCACGTGGTTGTTAAAATTAGCTTGGTGTAAGGTTATAAATTAATTAGCATGGAAACGCACATAGGTAGGAAACTGATTCAGGTGTTGTCATTAACAGCTCATGGAGCACTACTAGAATAAAGATATTCGCTGGAGGACAAGTGAAAATCGGTATTGAACAAAAAAATACTGAATAATGAATTATGTCGTTGCATTGGGTCGTATATATACGCTGGGAATTACAGAAAACTCAAATCAGGGGAAATCCTGCGTCAACAGGAGTCTAAAAAGTCTAAAAAGCCTAGTGCTGAGCGAAAGCGAGAGATACGGCGGCGCCCAAAAGGAATTGAAAATTGAAATCTAAAGTTGTCGTCCCTTGCATCTCGCAAATATCCTGGGAATTATAGAAAACGAAAGTCAGATGAACGCTCGCATCCTTAGAAAGCCAAAAAAGTCTAAAAAGCATCCTGCTGGGCGAATTTGAGAGCTACGGCAACGACGAAAATAAATGAAAGCACGACGGGTAGCGATTACGTTACAAGCCCATTGGGCATACAGCCGCCATTCCAGACCTGTGATTTATCTGTCCTTTAATCATTATACTACTCCATGTAACCACCATATTAAAGAGATTGGTTATTAAATTAAATATTATTATGAAACCCTTGGTACGGTTCTATTCCAAAGATTTCACGAAAACTCCAAGTGCGAGCCTGATCGGCGCACATAGAAATTTTATACATCGTATATGGTCTGGTACTCCATGAGTTTTTTATTCTTAATTCCTATTGGTAAGGTTTCCGGGTCCGTGATTTGTTGATGTTCAGAAAATGTCCTCTTACTTTCTTCTAGCTTTTCTTAGACTTTACATGGTTAGCTGTCTTGTGACTTCAACATTTTTGATTCTGCCTGTTCATTTAGATTCTCTGGATCTTCTTCAAAAATACTGAACAATAGAGAAACGGTTATAACTCAGCCACCGTCTAATTTCATCGAAGTGGATTAGAAAAAAAAAGTTTCTATAGCGAGGATATACTTATAACGAAACCTCTCGTAGAAGAACAAAGAGAATTTAATATTGAAAGCCACGTAGGTTTTACAATTTAGAAAAAGCTTTCGATCGAGTTAATCTAAACAAATTACAGGCAATAACGAATGATGTTTTGGTTATGTGACATTCAGTAGCCGTTAAGTAAATGGAAGAGCGCATTTTAAGCGCCAGCTGTTTTTATTTGAACTTTAATGTCTTCCGGTTTCATCTTCACATGATCTCCACCAGCAGTACGAAATGGAATACGTAGAGCACACGCAAATATGTAAAATAAAAATTATGCTTCTCTAACTGTTTCAAATTTTGCATTTTTTCGTGTACATTACTTCTTCCATCCTACCCCCATGAACCAAGGACCTTGTCGTTGGTGGGGAGGCTTGCGTGTCTCAGCGATAATGATGGCCGTACCGTAGGTGCAAGCAAAATGGAGGGGTATCTGTTGAGAGGCCAGACAAACGTGTGGTTCATGAAGAGTGGCAGCAGCCTTTTCAGTAGTTGCAGGGGCAACAGTCTGACTGATCTGGCCTTGCAACACTAACCAAAACAGCCTTGCTGTGCTGGTACTGCGAACGGCTGAAAGCAAGGGGAAACTACGGCCGTAATTTTTCTCGAGGGCATGCAGCTTTACTGTATGGTTAAATGATGATGGCGTCCTCTTGGATAAAATATTCCGGAAGTAAAATAGTCCCCCATTCGGATCTCCGGACGGGGACTACTCAGGAGGACGTCGTTATCAGGAGAAAGAAAACTGGCGTTCTACGGATCGGAGCGTGGAATGTCAGATCCCTTAATCGGGCAGGTAGGTTAGAAAATTTAAAAAAGGAAATGGATAAGTTGACGTTAGATATAGTGGGAATTAGTGAAGTTCGGTGGCAGGAGGAACAAGACTTTTATCAGGGTTACAAATGCAAAATCAAATAGGGGTAATGCAGGAGTAGGTTTAATAATGAATAAAAAAGTAGGAGTGCGGGTAAGCTACTACCAACAGCATAGTGAACGCATTATTGTGGCCACCACAGACACGAAGCCCACGCCTACTACAGCAGTACAAGTTTATATGTGAACTAGCTCTGCAGATGACGAAGAAATTGATGAAATGTATGATGAGATAAAAAAAAATTATTCAGGTAGTGAAGGGAGACGAAAATTTAATAGTCATGGGTGACTGGAATTCGAGAGTAGGAAAAGGGAGAGAAGGAAACATAGTAGGTGAATATGGATTGGGGCTAAGGAATGAAAGAGGAAGCCGCCTGGTAGAATTTTGCACAGAGCATAACTTAATCATAGCTAACACTTGGTTCAAGAATTGTAAAAGAAGGTTGTATACATGGAAGAATCCTGGAGATACTAGAAGACATCAGATAGATTATATAATGGTAAGACAGAGATTGAGGAACAAGGTTTTAAATTGTAAGACATTTCCAGAGGCAGATGTGGACTCTGACCACAATCTATTGGTTATGAACTGTAGATTAAAACTGAAGAAACTGCAAAAAGGTGGGAAGTTAAGGAGATGGGACCATGATAAACGCACTAAGCCAGAGGTTGTACGATGTTTCAGGGAGAGCATAAGGGAACAATTGACAGGAATGGGGGAAAGAAATACAGTAGAAGAAGAATGGGTAGCTCAGAGGGATGAAGTAGTGAAGGCAGCAGAGGATCAAGTAGGTAAAAAGACGAGGGCTAGTAGAAATCCTTGGGTAACAGAAGAAATATTCAATTTAATTGATGAAAGGAGAAAATATAAAAATGCAGTAAATGAAGCAGGCAAAAGGGAATATAAACGTCTGAAAAATGAGATCGACAGGAAGTGCAAAATGGCTAAGCAGGGATGGATAGAGGACAAATGTAATGATGTAGAGGCTTATCTTACTACGGGTAAGATAGATATTGCCTACAGGGAAATTACAGAGACCTTTGGAGAAAAGAGAACCACTTGTATGAATATCAAAAGCTCAGATGGAAACCCAGTTCTAAGCAAAGAATTGAAAATAAAAAAACCACTAAGGAATTAAATAGATAAACACAGTAATCTAAGTCGTTACTATTCTCCGATGAAACACGTAATAATACAGGAAAGTAAAGACAGTCTGAAGTTATCAGTTCACCGGCTAAATCGAATACTATGTCAGAAGAAAATTAAAGCCTTTCAAGGTAAATGCTGAGTTTAGTCGATAATAGCATTTAGCAACAATGTATGCGAAGGAATGTTGCTTTTTAAGTATTTGAGCTGCGAGACGGGTTATTGTAATGGTACAGAAGAGTTTTTGCTCAAGCTTCAAGCAACATGTGTAACAATAAACTGAACACTTAATTATAGAATCCGGAAACACACATAAATGAAATTTTATAAAACTATGGCAATTTATTACTGTTTAAAAGAAGTGAGAATTGGTTAAACAAAATGAAACTGACAGTAAAATATAAGCAGCGGAGATGAGATTCTCGAGGGTAGCGAAAGGCTGCCGATGAAAATTTAACGAAGTGTCATTCTAAATGAGTCGAATATTATTAATATACTATTAATACTTCTACTACAGAAACTGATGCTATTAATAAGGAAGTCTGGCGGAAGCTACGACATGTGATTATATTCTGTTTTGCTACAAGGCGATACCACAGTCTATCTGTAGCGACGCTCCGTCTCGTTTTCGTTAACTGCAGCCATAGGAGCGTCCTAAGAGGCTAGCAGGTGACACTTTTGAATACGATAGCGAATAAGGCAAATGCTAACGTTTAAGTTTCATTTCAGTATTATTTATTTTTTGCAATAGGTTGTGTATGTAGTGCCATAAAAACCAACAATAATTAAAAAATTATACCACATTTGGGTTTATTTATCTTCCTACGGAGACTGAGAGATACGAAACGGTGTATTACAGGACAGTTTATTTAAGATTCCCTTGTAATGTACAGACGCTTACTAAATAATTCAGTTTTTCTTTAATAACAAAAATTCGCTAGTAAACACAAGAGGACCTGACCTTTTCCTGTGCCGGCCGCGGTGGTCTAGCGGTTCTGGCGCTGCAGTCCGGAACCGCGGGACTGCTACGGTCGCAGGTTCGAATCCTGCCTCGGGAATGGGTGTGTGTGATGTCCTTAGGTTAGTTAGGTTTAAGTAGTTCTAAGTTGTAGGGGACTTATGCCATAAAAGATGTTGAGTCCCATAGTGCTCAGAGCCATTTGAACCTTTTCCTGAAAGACGTCATATATCTATCCAACAAAGTAGAGTTCTCTTCGCTTCACCTTCAGCCAAATCAGTGAATGGGGACTGTAAGAAACCTGTATGTAATCTAATACCTACATCATTCAGCATATCAAGTAAGCCATCCCAACTGTGGGTTGAGGAAAAACCATAAATATGTGATAATAAATCACCAAAAGCACTAAAACTGTTTCCCAACACACGAGAAATCGATTTCAGAACTGCTGCTGCCACGAGCGGCAAGAATCTTCAAGAAATTTGCTTTTGAAGCAAAAGTAATTACATTTATAAAAGTGGTCGTATATTGGAAAGCCGAATGATGTGTATGAAAGGGCGAATCATTGTACCCCACAAAAGTTTTTAAGTGTCAAGAAAGTGCATTTGATAATAACTGCAGTCTGCAACAGAAATATATGCTTCTCATGCACGAAATGTGTTTATATTTTCTTGCTTTCAGCGGAATAATCTGCAGATATAGACACATTCAAAGGTATATCTCCATCAATGATTTGTAGCTTATGTGCTGAATTAGTGTGATTCGGCTGTTTTTACAAGTGTTTTACGATAATCCATGTCTCTTGGTAACTTACTGACGCATGGAACACAAAAATATAACCACTATTTCTTTAATTAAGTAGAAAATATTTAAAAATAAACTTTATCCTTACGAAGCCTGTGGTTCTCAGCTTTCTCACCGCTGGGAGCGCTAGTGTCACACCAGCTATCAATCGGTAAGAACTTTCTCAGCAGAGAGTGTCTGACTGTATTTATTAGACTGTGATGATACTGTTGTAAGCATTTGTGTTATAATGGCGGTTGCAAGCAGATTCACAATTGAAGGACGTCTTCTTAACGACTTGGTGGTAAAAAAAACACTTGAGCGAACGGGTGAGCCACAGGATAACATATGGGAGAAACTTTTTAATAGCTTCAAGAAAGAAGCACCAACTGAGGCTAATCCTCGGAACCTGAAAAGAAAGGCCTTTGCAACTGACGCTGTGACAGTTGGACCACGCTGTGGAACACCCAAGAAATTTGACAACGATAATGAAGTCACTGAAGTCTTAAATACTGCTTCCGTCGCCGTTAATATCGACAACGAAGCTGTCGGAGTAGACCAACATTCCCAGAACCCCCATGTGTTGCTGGCTGAATAAAGGATGTTACCATTTCTTTCGACCCCTGCAGCATCATTGAATTAAGTGACCATCATATAAAGAGGTGATGTGACTTGTGCGACTGATAGCATCCACAGAGAGTTTGAAATGTATAAGAAGTATTTACCTACATTTGTTTCTGTGTTGTTGAATTCTTGCATTTATACGATTTCACTCTTAAATGCAATTTCTGCTACAGTTAGGGAGTAGTTTCATGTTCATGTTTGCCTTTCACGTCGTTTCTTGTTTCAATACAATAACATTAACATTAGCGATAGTGATTTCTGACCCCACCGCCCCCCCCCCTCCACCACCACCACCAAACCATCCCCCGTACGATGACAGGTGAAAGACCAGCGAAGAAAATTCTGAATTACGAGCACATCCTGAAAGAGAGAAGGTACATAGATCGCCCAAGAAAAAGATGGATTTTAAGTTTGTCAAGGCGGAACAGGTGCATAGCTAAACCCATTGTTTAAGACGACAAAGACGATGACAACATGACGATTACTCCACAGAAATTAATTAATATGATCATTTTAATATGTATGAGTTTGTAGTAATTTTATATTACATCAAAGCTGAGATGTATGAAGTACGTTACTTTACCTACCGTTTACTGTTAAGGAGAATTTTGTTCGCGTTTGGTATTTACCTGTAAAAATCGTGCTTTAAAATTAAGTATCTATGCAGTAAATATCTTAGCTAATTGTTCCTAATTCCAGAATGGGGAAGCGAAGTTCCATATCAGTTTCATACATTGTCTTATTGTAACGTAGAATCTGAAAAATGAAAGTACATGTGTTACATTCTTGAATCTGGGCTCGCTTTTGAATCCTACGTTTCCACCGTACCATCGTAACCAGATGAACCCTTGCTCGCCGACACTGGCGAGCAAACATCGACCCGCGTTTATACGACCGGTAGCTGCCGGGCCTTGAGCCACTGCGAAGCCGAGATGGAACGCCAATATTTGCCGCGCGGATTGGAGTAAAAAGACGGTGCGGGATCGCGCATGCGCAGTGGCTCTTCCCCCCCCCCCCCCCCCCCCCCCCCGGGAGCCGCGCTCGTGCTGCTGTGTAAACGACTACACACGCGCGCTGAAAACGGCTTTGTTTCGCATTTATCGATGCGCTATACAGATAAACTGCCGCGTTTATTCCGACGCCGTCCATCAGCCGCGCTCGGTTTGGCTCACGACAGTGCCGCCGGCGCGGCTGCGGTGCTGGCTGCACCCCTGTCGCGCCAGACGCGAGATAGCGCGCGCTCAGAATGCAGGTTGACAGTCGGGGCAACAGGGCGGCATCGTCCGACCCACTACAGCGCTCAATGAATTTTGTGTGCCTCTGACAGCCATTCGCCGAGGCAGATATATCGCGGGCCCGTGCTATCGACGTCTGCAGTCTACTGCCCGCCGACGTTCGCTTCAATCTCCATGAGCACCGTGGGCAATGGCGCCCTAAAACAGTGTCATCCGCCCATAACTTGCAAAGCCTAAACTGAAAGCAAAGTACCTTATCCGCAGACTGCATCGCTCTTTTTTATGATTGTTACAAATTGATTCCAAGCTGGCTTCCGACTGCATAGATTATGGCAGGAAAGTACTAGGCAAATCTGACCATACGGAAGTCGAAATTTATTCTCCCCTCTATAGCGACATAATTTCTCGAACTTCCTTAGTTCATGTTTTGAGATCAACAAGTAATTGCCACACACAAAGCATGTTTTATATTTGACCTCGTACGATGACTCACTTTTACTTCCTTGGTTGTTAATTCCCAATAATAAGAACTGGAAATAACTTTAAGCTATATAATTCAGTTATTCAGATATGACAAAGCTCGCGAAATGAGGAACAATAGAGGAAGCAAGAAAAAAATTATGTCAACAATAGCGTTCCATATTTCGCTACACGGAAGCAAATCCTCTATGCTTACGAAAGAATGGACTGTGTGACCACATTCCACCGAAATGAGATTTTGTATTGATATAAGAAAGATAAATAGCGTCATACGAGGAATATGTGTGACGTGACATATGATGCGAAATAAATTCCTTTATAGGAAAGAATACGTACACCGCCTCAGCGGTTTATGCCGTGTTCATTGACACCGGCAAGGTGTTAGGCACAGTTCCGCGCTATCGACTAGTGAACTAAGAGTATCAGCCGATATTTGGGATGCAACTGAGGACTTCCCCGTAGTTAAAACTCAACAAGTCAAACTCAACAAGTCATTCTTAAGGCAAAAAAAACTATTAGATCTCTAAGCTAGTTCATAGCTAAACCAGAGGAGAACTATAGAACAGATGCAGTTCAAAATGGTTGTAAATTAGGTCGTATATTAGTGTACCTTGGTAAAGCAGTAGTAGCAATAGAGGTAGTCGTAGTTTTATTCAGTCGTGGATCACTTTCATACGGAAACTGGATGTGTTAACGTATTACTATTTAAGAACAGAAAATATTATCTAATTCATTTAACTAGGCATTTACATATTTGTCTAATTTACCAAGGCGGGTAGAGAGTGTCGTGAGATTATAGGCGGACAACAATACCGTGTATCCGAAAGGAGCAACTACAGAATATTGTCGCAAAACAGAAGAAGACCTGCATAAGATGGATGCTAGATGCAGTAATTGGGTGTTGAACCCTAATAAAAATAACTGAATGTTTCGTTGTTCATTTTTTGTTGTTGTTTCATTTGGCCTTCAGAATTTGTAGTCTCTTCAGCCACCGAGGACACATGTTTACATTGAATACATAGTTGTAAGGAGAAAATATTTAAAATCCATATTTAAAGGATTGGAAGCTAAAGCCATCAATTCTTTTCCACAACAAAAGTTTAAAAAATAGAATGTCAAGTGAACTTGACATATTTACGTAATCAATTCACACTACTTTTAAATTGAGTAATAATGGATACAGATAAATGAAAATATGAGTTCTGAAAATTTTTCCCTGTAATCTTAAGAAAATGGACAATCACTTCATACAGTTGAATGTCTTTCGAAAGCACAAGGGAAGAGGCTGATTGAGGGAGGACGTAACCCGTACTCATCAATTGTCTCCAGAAATTCCAGTCGCTCATTGTCAAGTTTCAAACACAAAAGCAAGATGTGGTCTACACAAACTTCTGCTTCGGAGCTACAATCATATTCAGGGGATTCGTAATGTTGATTCTACACTGATATGTACGAAAGGAGGCGTGGCTAAAGCAGAGTCAAGTGATGGTGGAAATCATAGATCGGTCCCACATGCGTCCTCGTAAACCAAGGCCTTGTGGGAATTTGTCGTTGTAATGCCGCATAATATTCACCTTTCATTTGTTGGTACACATTCCACATCTCTTGCCAGTGCTGTTTCTTCCGGCTCTTGACTTCACGTAAGTAGTCTGTGTACGGTAAGTTCCAATCGAGAAGAGCTCCTGTAGATGTAACTTGCTTCGCTAACACGTCAGCTTCCTCAGTACGGAGGATGCCAGCGTGAGAATGCATCCACAACAGATGGATGGCCTGGTCTCCCTGTTTACAGCGAATGTATTCCAGTACCACACCAAAAATTTAACAGTTCGTTGTCTTATTCCAGCTAAGGTGTCAAATATTTTTAAGACCACTATGGGAATCGGGCAGGATTAATATATTTAAGAAGGAGGTTGAAGATAGAAACTTATTGCCTCCAAAGCTCCCACAGCCCGCGTAGTAAAAACTGAAGCACATTTACGCAGTTTACAGGTCTTGCTGATTTCGTTCTGAGGACATAGGAAAGCACAACCAATATACTCTTCTTGTTAAATTTTTGATACATCTGTATATAACAATATAACCAGCCCAATGAACATCAATGACACAGTAAAATCTACGGTTTATATAAACACTTAGTGAGATTGTCATAGAGAGCTTGTCATATTATAACAATAGACTGGAATCTGGTTGCTGAATGTCTCAAGATCCTATTCAAGTAAAGGCAACTATGAAAAACATCGCATAGAATGTATGACGGGATACAAAGAGTCCAATCTTATGCAGATGGCCGGAGTTTTAGTTTCTGTGTTGGAGGCATTCCGTAATTGGTACATACAGACCCTATTCTTATAAACAGAAATTAGCATGAAGGCCATTCCTTGAAACAAGAATTTTTCTAACGGCATTTGACGTATAATGCCTAAGGGCATCTCTCCTTCTTCCACTAAAAGAGCATTCGTTCCCGTCGAACGCATGGCTCCAAGGGACGTACGAATGGCGCATTGTAATACAGCACACAGCCATACGCTAGTCTAGCTCGAATAATCCATCGGTACATTATGAGTAGAATACTTCGATGTGCTCCCCATCATACCCAGGTGAGAGACTGAATTACATTTAATCCTTCCTCACGTTTATTAACAACAGATCATATGTGAATAAGATTTGATGGCACATAAATTACTGTTTGATTCCATTTGGCGATCAGACCCTGGAGGAGGAAGTAATAAAATATTTTTCATTATTTGCCTAGAACAACCCAAAGAAGAACAATGGCATAAAACTGCTTGAACGGAAATCAAATTTTCGGATGAAATTCAGTGGAAAAGTCCCAAATAAACTAACGCATCGTCAACAAAAAAAAAAAAGTTGTAAGTTGTGTCGACCGATTCCAGAGAATTCATTCTGGGTCCCGTTCTAGGTGGGAATATTAGAGATCTAAAGAAGAGCAGCGTTTTCCTACACAGGTTTATTTAGCGGTCACATTGACATAGGGCAATTTCTCATCAGATTATAGTGGCAGAGACTACAAGAGAGGCACTCTGCATCATGAAGCCGTACAGTGTTAAAATTGTGTGATACGATTTCAGGAACATATCACCTCCTATGAAATACAATTAGGAAATCGATGACAAGCGAAAACGAAATTTAAGCCAGCGCAGACTTACCGACAATCGTTTTCCTACGCACCATTTGTAACTGGAACGCAAGATGGACAACGTGATAACTACACACGAAATATGGTCCGCTAAACAACGAGGATGGTTTGCGGAATACAAATGTAGATACGTGCATAGATCATCCATTAGAGGTAAGTATAACCACCAGCCATTGGAGTTCGTGTATAACCAATACGGCTGTGAGTCGTCTCCTGGTGCAGGTTTACAGATGTCGACTTACTGGCGCTATGGCTAGGGAGAGTACAGAACTGTTGAGCATCAGGACAGGCTGTTTAGTAGAGGTCTCGAATGAGGATGGGAAAAAGCGTCATTCATCGTGTTAAGAAAACAAGTATCAGCAGACAACAATGTACTACCTTGATCCATGTGAGCTCGTATCGATTGCGGTCTGTGGGTCAAATTCCATGTTCGGTTTCCCTCTGGTCGTCGGGCGGCGCTCTTTCACTGCGTCTTCCTGTTTGAAAGGTTTTCCAGGCAGGCGAATGGTGGAACGAACAGCCACCACGGGCCGAGGGGGAAGGAAATCCGTTGGAGGAAATGTGTTTGTCAAGTGCTGGTGGTCGGTGACTTGACTGATTCGCTCCGCAACGGGAATCAATTTGGATATCATCAGTTGATTCTGTTGCTCTGAAAGGGCACCTCTTTCGTGTTGTCGGTCCTTGGAACTGGTCCACCACCTTACCGTACATGGGCTGCACCCTGAATACAATTAATACAAGAGTAACGACACACTGTGGCTGAGCTGAAATCGTCACGCCAAGTCGTGTCCTATGGGATTTTCTCCTGGTCGCAGATACAGCAAGGAACGTTTGGCAGGCCAGCAGACACCACAACAGAGACGATAAAGGCTTATACATGATCCCAGGAAACGTGAACGAAGGCCGGTAGCTGTACGATGACAGGGCCCTGTAACGGAATGAGTGAAGGGAGGATGTCACAAGCGGACTCAAGAAGACCATGAGTTGTCAGTGAAAAACATGACACGTTTTGATCCGTAGCCAAGACACTAAATTGAACATGTGTATGCATGTCCATCTCAAACTACTATAAATGCAAATAATCATAAATTGTAATCATCATAGAAATATTGAAATAACGCTATTAGTAATAGTATCATAATTTTCAGGAGTACCGTAGTACCATTTCCTGAAAACTCTAGGTGGAGGTAGCAATATTAGCGACATTTTTTGTAATTGTAATACATATATTGTTATCGTACCGGGAATATATGGTGTTGTAATAGTAGTAACAGCAGTAGGTATAATGATAGCTGCAAATTAGTCAAAATAATTAGAAATAACGAAACCTATGGTCCTCGGCCACATAAACGAAGATCCTACTGAGGGTGAAGAGAGGTGTCATAGGAAACGACTGGCAGGAAATAAACGTTGGAGTGAAAGTAATAGAAAGAAAATATGCAAAAGAAAACGGTATTATACACAATGAAAATTTAAGTCATATTCAACACAGTAAGGGAATTAAAAAATAAATAGATTCTCATCAAAAGTCAGACTTGTCATTCAGCACTGAATGATCCGTTGTTGACTATGATGTAGGTTCTTGTCTGTTTTACTCACACACTACAGTGCTTAGGCCTCAATAGACAATAGATGCCTGTGAATTTTCCCATCCCTTGGTGAATCTATGCCCTTTGTAGCACACGGTCCTCAGCGACAGGGTTCGTTTCACAGTTGCTATACGCTAAGACTTTGGGCCATATACTTAAATGAGAGCGCAACGCTCGTTAATTCACACCACTCTCCCCAAATCTCTGTCCATTTCATACTCCTCCCCTCCCCTTCTGCCCAACGCCTCGTCTCCTATCATACTATCCACCACCGCCATTCCGCGCTCTCTATCCATCTCCTCCAGCCCATTTATCTGTCCATCTCCTCCTATCACCTTCCTCTCTGTCTATCTCCTCTTCTCTTCTCACTTATCTGTTTGCCTCTATCCCCCATCTCTCCTCACCTCCTCCCCCCCGTCTCTGTCCTTTTCTTCTTCAGCCCCCTCCACTCCTCCTCCACTCTATCATTATCCCCGCCTCTCATCTCTCTCCTCATTTACTCCTCCATACCTCACTACCCACTGCTTTGTCTCCCCTATCTCCATCTATTACTTATATTCTCAGTCTCTCCGTCTCCTCCACGAACACCCTTCTCTCTCCATTATCCCCACACTAACAGAATGCTGATGGTTCACGTCCCCCCAGTATTTATCTCCAGATAGTAAGTACTATGAGTACCAAGTTTGGTTGAAATCGACCCAGGGATTTAGTAGGAGCTTTCCATATGTGGCTTCAGCTGCATATGCACGTTATAAATCTGGCGTATAATTAATAAATTTCGTACATATTTACATACACATTTCACTTATATCTCCTGCAAATTTCGCCCGGCAATTTTGTTTTCAAGCAGCTCATATTTCCTACACTAAGCACAGTACATTGATGTAATATTGCAGGTATATTCAGCGGCATGTGTGGATACCGTCTGCGAAATGTGTTGCGAAAACAGTTAGCGATGAAGACATAATAAATTAAAATTCCGTGCATGATGCGGCAATTCTTCACACATGTTACTCCTAATGACGTTATGTTTTCTGAACTGTGTGTCGTACAATGATATAGCTTTTCAGATTCATTATTGATACATGAGAACACTGTATTAAAATGTGTAACGAACGGAGTTGGTAATAGAGAAGTAATAAATTAAAGCGCCATGCCTGATGCGGCCGTTTTACTTCATGAACAGTAAAATTATAGTAAGCAATAAACTTCTTTCCTTTCATTATTTCTTTGGGAGCTGTCAGCGAGAAAATGTGTCGTATAGGTTTGAAACCATTTGTAAAGTTGGTGGCAAAGCTCTTAGTGCAATCTTTCTCAAATACTGGAAGAACATAGTCTGGCTATTTGCGCGTCATGAGATGTTTCTAACATCCACGCCAGTCCATTTGATAGCTAGGTAGTTCTCAGCCCCACAAGGCTTCTTTCCAGAGAGTAGATGAAGTTGGTACCAAGTTTGGTTGAAATTGATCCATTGGTTTTGGAGGAGATGTTGAACAGACATAAATTTTTATAATATGTATGAATGTCATTGAAGTTCTTGTGTTGCATGTCACTGGGCGTCAGGCCAAAGAGGGAGCAGGCCGTGTGGCTGGGACCCTATGTCTCAGCAACAGGTACAAGGTGTTATACAGTGCTGATGATAACTCTGAGCCAGCCAGGATGCATTTCCTCTTGGGCCAGCGATCGATTTTCCTGCCCAGTCTGTACAAGTACAGAGTGTGGGTATGCTTGTCATTCGGAGCTCCTATATTAGGTGGGTGATGAATCCCCTCAGGGAGATGGCAGGCAACGCAGGGAGGAATTCCAGTGTGCATTCTGTATGTTTGCCGGGAGGTCTCATGTGTGATAAGAAAGCCCTGCTGGCGGCTATCGAGAGCACTAGGTGCAACTGGCTGCGTATAGTGGCATATGTCGGCATGAATGATGCCTTCCATTTGGGTTCTGAGGCCATCCTCGGCTCTTTTCGGCGGCTGGCTGATTTAGAGAAGGCAACTAGCAATGCGCACTGGGTGCACGCTAAGCTGTCTATTTGTAGGATCGTACCAAGACATACGAATACCCGTGGTCTAGGGGTAGTGTCTTTGATTTATAAGCAAAACGTTTTCGGTTCTGGGTTCGATCCCCGCCACTGCCTAAATTTTGATAAATGATCAGCATTGGCGGCCGAAGACTTCTGGCATAATACGTCAGCCTCATTCTGCCAACAGTCTTGTCAAAGAGGGCGGAGGAGCGGATAGAGGTTCAGGGCACTCTCTTGTCCTAGGGGGTGGGAAATTGCACCTAAAGGTGGAAGAATCAGCAATGATCAACGACATGAGGATGCAGAAGGCAATGGAAACCACTGCATTAAAGATACGTAACGTGTACCCACAGGACATGTGGCCTGTAATTGAAGAAGTGTCATGATGATCTCTCCATTGGCAAAAGATTCCGGAATAGTCCCCCATTCGGATCTCCGGGAGGGGACTGCCAAGGAGGAGGTTACATGAGAAAGAGATTGAATAATCAACGAAAGGATAACGTTCTACGAGTCGGGGCGTGGAATGTCAGAAGCTTGAACGTGGTATGGAAACTAGAAAATCTGAAAAGGGAAATGCAAATGCTCAATCTAGATATAGAAGGGGTCAGTGAAGTGAAGTGGAAGGAAGACAAGGATTTCTGGTCAGATGAGTATCGGGTAATATCAACAGCAGCAGAAAATGGTATAACAGGTGTAGGATTCGTTATGAATAGGAAGGTAGGGCAGAGGGTGTGTTACTGTGAACAGTTCAGTGACCGAGTTGTTCTAATCAGAATCGACAGCAGACCAACACCGACAACGATAGTTCAGTTATACATGCCGACGTCGCAAGCTGAAGATAAACAGATAGAGAAAGTGTATGAGGATATTGAAAGGGTAATGCAGTATGTAAAGGGGTACGAAAATCTAATGGTCATGGGCGACTGGAATGCAGTTGTAGGGGAAGGAGTAGAAGAAAAGATTACAGGAGAATATGGGCTTGGGACAAGGAATGAAAGAGGAGAAAGACTAATTGAGTTCTGTAACAAGTTTCAGCTAGTAATAGCTAATACCCTGTTCAAGAATCACAAGAAGAGGAGGTATACTTGGAAAAGGCCGGGAGATACGGGAAGATTTCAATTAGATTAAATCATGGTCAGACAGAGATTCCGAAATCAGATACTGGACTGTAAGGCGTACCTAGGAGCAGATATAGACTCAGATCACAATATAGTAGTGATGAAGAGTAGGCTGAAATTCAAGACATTAGTCAGGAAGAATCAATACGCAAAGAAGTGGGATACGGAAGTACTAAGGAATGACGAGATACGTTTGAAGTTCTCTAACGCTATAGATACAGCAATAAGGAATAGCGCAGTAGGCAGTACAGTTGAAGAGGAATGGACATCTCTAAAAAGGGCCATCACAGAAGTTGGGAAGAAAAACATAGATACAAAAAAGGTAGCTGCGAAGAAATCATGGGTAACAGAAGAAATACTTCAGTTGATTGATGAAACGAGGAAGTACAAACATGTTCCGGGAAAATCAGGAATACAGAAATACAAGTCGCTGAGGAATGAAATAAATAGGAAGTGCGGGGAAGCTAAGACGAAATGGCTGCAGGAAAAATATGAAGCCATCGAAAAAGATATGATTGTCGGAAGGACAGACTCAGCATACAGGAAAGTCAAAACAACATTTGGTGACATTAAAAGCTACGGTGGTAACAGTAAGAGTGCAACGGGAATTCCACTATTAAATGCAGAGGAGGGAGCAGATAGGTGGAAAGAATACATTGAAAGCATCTATGACGGTGAAGATTTGTCTGATGTGATAGAAGAAGAAACAGGAGTCGATTTAGAAGAGATAGGGGATCCAGTATTAGAATCGGAATTTAAAAGAGCTTTGGAGGACTTAAGGACAAATAAGGCAGAAGGGATAGATAACATTCCATCAGAATTTCTGAAATCATTGGGGAAAGTGGCAACAAAACGACTATTCACGTTGGTGTGTAGAATGTATGAGTCTGGTGACATACCATCTGACTTTCGGAAAAGCATCATCCACACAATTCCGAAGACGGCAAGAGCTGACAAGTGCGATAATTATCGCACAATCAGCTTAAGAGCTCATGCATCGAAGCTGCTTACAAGAGTAATATACAGAAGAATGGAAAAGAAAATTGAGAATGCGCTAGGTGACGATCAGTTTGGCTTTAGGAAAAGTAAAGGGACGAGAGAGGCAAATCTGACGTTACAGCTAATAATGGAAGCAAGGCTAAAGAAAAATCAAGACACTTTCATAGGATTTGTCGACCTGGAAAAAGCGCTCGACAATATAAAATGGTGCAAGCTGTTCGAGATTCTGAAAAAAGTTGGGGTAAGCTATAGGGAGAGACGGGTCATATACAATATGTACAACAACCAAGATGGAATAATAAGAGTGGGCGATCAAGAACGAAGTGCTCGTATTAAGAAGGGTGTAAGACAAGGCTGTAGCCTTTCGCCCCTACTCTTCAATCTGTACATCGAGGAAGCAATGATGGAAATAAAAGAAAGGTTCAGGAGTACAATTAAAATACGAGGTGAAAGGATATCAATGATGCGATTCGCTGATGACATTGCTATCCTGAGTGAAAGTGAAGAAGAATCAAGTGATCTGCTGAACGGAATGAACAGTCTAATGAGTATACAGTGTGGTTTGAGAGTAAATCGGAGAAAGGCGACGGTAATGAGAAGTAGTAGAAATGAGAACAGCGAGAAACTTAACATCAGGATTGATGGTCACGAAGTCAATGAAGTTAAGGAATTCTACTACCTAGGCAGTAAAATAACTAATGACGGACGGAACAAGGAGGACATCAAAAGCAGACTCGCTATGGCAAAAAAAGGCATTTCTGGCCAAGAGAAGTCTACTAATATCAATTACCGGCCTTAATTTGAGGAAGAAATTTCTGAGGATGTATGTCTGGAGTACAGCATTGTATGGTAGTGAAACATGGACTGTGGGAAAACCGGAACAGAAGAGAATCGATGCATTTGAGATGTGGTGCTATAGATGAACGTTGAAAATTAGGTGGACTGATAAGGTAAAGAATCAGGAGGTTCTATGCAGAATCGGAGAGGAAATGAATATGTGGAAAACACTGATAAGGAGAAGGGACAGGATGGTATGACATCTGCTAAGACATGACGGAATGACTTCCATGGTACCAGAGGGAGCTGTAGAGGGCAAAAACTGTAGAGGAAGACAGAGATTGGAATACGTCAAGCAAATAATTGAGGACGTAGGTTGCAAGTACTACTCTGAGGTGAAGAGGATAGCACAGGAAAGGAATTCGTGGCGGGCCGCATCAAACTAGTCAGTCGACTGATGACAAAAAAAGAAAAAAAAAACAGAGCAGCTGGTGGTCCTCTTATTTGGAGCAAAGTGGAAGGTCTAAATCAGAACGTCAGACAACTCTGGAATGGTATTGGATGCGAATTTCTCGCCTATGGTAAGGGGTGCGGAATTGTAGTGTTCCCTTTAGTAGGTCAGGCGTGCATGCAGGAAGTGGTTACTAGGGTATCGGAGTACATGTGGCTTTCATTTGGGGCTTATTTACGTTAGAGAAACCCTCCCTTGGGGTCAAAGATGATTTGCCTTTTAAATCAGCTGCAGTGATCTCAGAAAATTTTGGCCCTCACAAATCAGAGATCTATCTATCTATATATCCGAATCCCACTCCAGCTACTGCCGGGTCTGTGTGCTGATGAGTCCTCTCCATTTGGCTCGGTCCTCCCACCACTTTTCTTCCTCCACTTGCTGCAAGGTCACACCTCTCCTTTCAACAGATATTCTCACTCCCATTTTCCACCGAGTTCTTGGGCGCCCTCTAGGTCTTTTCCCATCCATGTTTAGTTCTTCCATAATTTTGGGAAGTCTCTGCCCATGCATCCTCTTAACATGCCCATACCATCTTAATCTCTTTCATTCAGTTTCTTCACTCATACTTTCTTGTTTGAGGTCCTTTCTAATCTCTACATTCCTTACTCTGTCCATTCTTGTTTCTCCCTTAACTGCTGTGAGAAATTTCATTTCCCCTGCTTGCAGTCTGCTCCAGTCCCTTTCTGTCATTGTCCATGTTTCTCCACCATAGGTGACAATAGGGATGTAATAATTCTTATACATAAGGTCTTTTGCTCTTTCTGAATCTTCATTATTCCAAATCAGAAGTTTTATTAATTGGTAGAAATTGCCTCCCTTCTGTAACCTCCTATTAATTTCGTTAGTTATTCTTCCATTCCTAGATACTTCACTCCCTAAATAAGTGAAACTTTCTACCACTTTGAGGGGTTTTTCATTCAAGGTATTGTTTCCGTTGATTCCTTTCTGTCTTCCAAATACCATTACTTCACTTTTATCTTTATTTATTTTTAATCCATACCTTTTCATTATTTCCTTCCAAATCAGAGATAAAAAAGATAAATATGAATTTGGTAAACTGCAAGAGCATCCAAGGAAAGGTCTTAGAATAGTATCCCTTACTGAAGGTTATAACACACTGATAGTATTGGGAACAGAAAGCTGGTTGAAGTGTACTGAAGGAGGTAGAAGGCATCATATTAAGATTTGTCCAAGTTTTCCAAGTGATTTATTGTTTCCAACTACAGTGCCGTGTTCCACTCAGACAGCGTCACCGGGTCCCTCAATGCTGAGGACACCACTTTGCTGTCTGCGGAACGGTTTGGGGCGGAATGCCTGCCTCAGCGACCCGTGCAACTCACAGCTGTGTGTCGGCCTTGTGTGGCCACAACGTCTGGATGCGCCAACAGTGGACTCAGCGGTCTTTTCCCTTGCCACCTCAGTGACGCTCGACTGGAGCTGCAGGTGTTCAGCTGTGTGCATCTTGCCGGAGTGGCTAAGATTGCAGCGATAACAAGAGTCCGTGACTGAGTCAGAATCTATGGCCCTCGCCTTGGGATGTGTCCAGTGTTTGTTGGAAGCTAGGACGACTGCCTGAGCTAGCAAGCTGTAGAGTGGCCCGCCGCTGGCTGGTTACAGACCTTGTTTTGGACTCAGAGGGTCGAACGAGCGACCTGCCGGCTACTGGAACGCTGGCGCCCCACCTCTTGCTGTGTGTAGCCGGTGGTGTGACACGCCCGTCCATCCAGGAAAGCTGCCACACTTGAATTCCTTGTTAGGTAACCGCCACCTATTTGTATGTGTCTGTGCACCTCTGTTTTGCTAACGCGCCACTCCGAGTCATGTACTCGTAACACCTAGGGAGGCAAGTGGTCCCCTTCTGCCTGTAACTTGCGCCATGCAAACAGTTGCATTTACTCTTTTCAGCCGATCTTCGGCACTGTGCCCTCCATTCTACTTCACAAACCGCTGGTAGCGTAACTTACTGTCAACAGGCCCCCAGCTGGCTGTAACTTCTGCAGTCTTAAATAATACACCAAAACTTTTTATCCCAAGCGGTAGTGTCACTACAGAAGCCAGACGAAATCCTAAGTTCAAATTGGAATATTTATCGTAAGGCTAGGTTAGTCGCCAAAGGTGGAGGCATGTTTACTGCAGTTATAAAATTCTATAAAATCTAGCGAGGTTTTCACGGATTCCAAATATTAATTAATCTGGAAGAAATTGAGTAACAAAGAACGGTCAAAAATGGTGACTGGATGTTTTTGTAGACCACCTACATTAGTATATCCAGTTGTAGAGTGCTTCGTACAGAACTTGCAGAATGGCATTAGTAATTTTTCTGACAAGCCAGGTGTAGATTATCAGGATTGTGGCACCAAAATTGGTGCCAGAGACAGGGATTCGTGTGTCATTGATCTGGATGTCTTGTCCGAAATTTACCTTGAACAGATAGTTAGAGAACCAACTCTTCAGGCTAACGTTTTAGATCTCCTGGCGACAAACAGACCTGAACTTATCGAATCAGTTAAGGTACAGGAAGGTATCAATGGTTATAAGGCTGAGACAGCATCTACGACGACAGGTCCTACAAGGAATGTTGAGAGAGGTAGGAAGATATGTTTGTTCAGCATGGGTGACAGGATAAAAATTTCATAATATTTCAGCAGTCAGCATCAAATATTCTCTGATGGGGACGAAGATATGGAGAATAAAAGGAAAACATTCAAAGGCATCGTTCAATATGCCATAGACAAGTATGATAAGGAAATGTGTGTGAAATCTTAACTGCTAAGGTCATCAGTCCCTAAGCTTACAAACTACTTAACCTAAATTAGCGTAAGGACAAACACACACACCTATGCCCACACTAGGAGCAGCCTCACAGTCCATGACTGCAGTGCCTAAGGCCGCTCGGCTAATCCCGGGCAGCATAGATAGACAAGTATGCTCCGAGTAAGGTTGTAAGGGATGGGAAAGAACCACCTTGCTTTAGTAGCCGTATTAGAAAAAGGCTACGTAAACATAGAGCACTTCATCTCAGATTCAAGAGAAGTAAATACCTAGCTGACCAACAAAAGTTGAACGAAGTGAAAATCAGCGTAAGGAGAGCAGAGTTCAATTATTTTGTAATGAAGGCGTTGTCAACCGACCTGAGTAGAAAAGCTAAGAGACTTTGCTCGCATGTAAAATCGGTAAATTGGTCACAATCATGCATTCATTCTCTCACCGACCACACCGGTACCGAAACGGAAGATAACAGCGAGAAGGCCGAAATACTGAATTCTGTCTTCCGAAGTTGTTTCACCACGGAAGATAGTAACAGTGTCCCACCTTTCAATCGTCGTACGAACGTCGAAATGGCAGATATTGAGATAACCGATCGCGGAACTGAAAAACAGCTACAGTCGCTTAGTAGCGGAAAGGCTTCAGGACTAAATGAGATACCTATAAGATTCTATAAAGATTATGCAAAAGAACTTGCTCCGCTTCTAGCAGTAGTTTATCTTAGATAGCTTTAGCAAGGAAAGGTACCTAACGACTGGAAAAAAGCGCAGGCCATTCTCGTTTTTAAGAAAGGCTGTAAGACAAATCCACACAATTATAGACCTGTATCGTTGATGTCAAGCTGTTATAGAATTATGGAACATATTTTATGCTCAAGAATTATGACGGATTTGGAAAATGAACATCTCCTCTATAAAAATTAATATTGATTTCGCAATCACAGATCCTGCGAAGCTCAGCTCGCTCTGTTCCTCCATGAGATCCACAGCGCAGTGGACAACGGCGCTCAGGTTGATGCCGTGTTCCTTGATTTTAGTAACGCATTTGACACAGCCCCGTATTTCCTTTTAATGAAAAAAATACGACCTTACGGAATATCGGAGCAGACCTGTGACTGGATTCAAGACTTTCTTGTAGATAGAACTCAACACGTAAAAAAAAAAAAAAAATCGGCAGATGTAAAGGTAATATACGGAGGACCACAGGGAAGGGAGATAGGATCTTTCCAATTTAGAATATTTATAAATGATTTTGTAGAAAGGGTCGGATGCTCTTTAAGGCTATTCACCGATGATGCAGTTGTCTGCACCAAAGTAGCCGGCCGAAGTGGCCGTGCGGTTAAAGGCGCTGCAGTCTGGAACCGCAAGACCGCTCCGGTCGCAGGTTCGAATCCTGCCTCGGGCATGGATGTTTGTGATGTCCTTAGGTTAGTTAGGTTTAACTAGTTCTAAATTCTAGGGGACTAATGACCTCAGCAGTTGAGTCCCATAGTGCTCAGAGCCATTTGAACCATTTTTTTGCACCAAAGTAGCAACGCCAGAGGATAGTAATAATTTTCAGAACGACCTGCAGAGAACTGATGAATGTTGTAAGCACTGGCAGTTGACCCGGAATATAAATAAATGTAACATATTGCACGTACATAGGACAACAAATCCACTTCCATACCCCTACGCTATTGATGACAGCTATTGGTGACAGCTTTTGCCGTAAAATATCTAGGCGTAAATATCAGAGCGACATTAAGTGGAATGACCGCATAAAACAGAGAGAGGGAAAAATTACACCAGACTCAGATTCATGGGAAGAATCTTAAGGAATTATAGCTCATCCACGAAAGAAGTGGCTTATGAGCCACTTGTTCACGCGATTCTTGAGTATTGTTCATCTGTCTAGGATCCCTATCATGTAGGACTGATAGAGAAGACGGAGAAGATCCAACGAAGAGCGGCACGTTTCGTTACGGGATCGCTTATGTGGTGAGAGGTTGTTGCGGAGATACTAAACAAACTCCACTGGCAGACGTTACAAGAGGTGCATTGTGCATCACGGAGAGATTTACTATTGAAATTTCGGGACACTACTTTTCAGGAAAAGGCGGACAACGTATTACTTCTCCCACATGCATCTCACGTACTGAGCACGAGGAGAAAATTCGAGATTATAGAGCCAATTCAGAGGCATCATTCTGCCCACGCACTATTCGCTAGTGGAACAGGGTTGGCGGGATCAGATAGTGGTACCGAAAGTACCCTGCGACACACACAATTACGAGGCTTGCGGAGTATGATGTAGACGTAGGTGTAGATCTTTAGTCTTGTGACGGGATTGACGCAGCTCTCCACGTTACCATATCGTGTACAAATCTCTATATGTCTGCGCAGCTGCCGTAACCTACACCCATTTGAACTTTCTTTGTACCCTTGGTCTCCCTCTACGACTTTTAATCCTCTTCCCTTCCAAACATACACCCATTTCCTTCCGCTATAAAACTGACGATTCCTTGGTGCCTCAGAGCTTTTCATATCAACCGATCCCATATTTTATTCAAGTTGCACCACACATTTCTTTTCCCCAATTCGATACAGTACCTACTCATTCGTTATTCAATCGAACGATTCAATTTTCTACATCCTTCTGTAGCACCACATTTCAACGGCTTGCATTCTCTCCTAGTAAGAACTGCTTACTGTTCACGTTTCACGTCTCGTACAAAGCTTCATTCTACACAAATAAACTTCAGAGAGCACTTCCTAATTTTAATTTTATACTTGATGTAAACAAATGCCCTCTTTTGTCGTAAATGTTTGTCCTGTTATTACCAATCTTCATTTGAAGCCCCTGTGCGACAACCGTCGTCAGTTTGACGCCCAGGTAGCAGAATGCGTCCACTACTTCTGCTGCCTCAGTTTCATATGTAACTATATCACCGTCTTCGGATGTTACATGGCTACTTCTGATTACAATTGTTTTACTCTTGTTGACTTTCATCTATTTCGCTCAACGTCTCATGAACATTCTTCTTTGTCACTGACAAAACTGCAGTGTCATTGGTCAACCATTAAGTTTAATTTTCTCTTCATAAACAAAATTCCTGTTTCATATTTCTCTCTAGTTTCCTTTACAACTTGCCCAGGGAACAGATTAAAAACGTTAGGCGTGGGCCACGTCCCGGTCTGACTTCTCAACTTCTGCTTCCCTTTTATGCCCTTCGTCTCTTATATACCGTTAAGTCACATTAAGGTGACCACCTACCAGAAGCCTGTATAACCACCTTCTACAGCGCGAACCACTGCGAGACGTGCAGGAAGAGAGTCAGTGAGAATCTGGAAGGTGCCGACAAAATGGTTCAAATGGCTCTGAGCACTATGCGACTTAACTTCTGAGGTCATAAGGCGCCTAGAACTTAGAACTAATTAAACTTAACTAACCTAAGGACATCACACACATCCACGCCCGAGGCAGGATTCGAACCTGCGACCATAGAGGTCCCTCGGTTCCAGACTGTAGCGCCTAGAACCGCACGGCCACTCCGGCCGGCGAAGGTGCCGACAGGGATGTGGAACTACGCCGACTCCAGTGTCGTGGTCAGCTACGCCAGGTTTTCGGTTGAGAATCCATGACGTGAACAGCCCTATAGAGGTGATTCCACACTTACTGCCCGACAGATGGTACTGTAACGTGAAAAGCCAAATATAACACTATACTGCGGTGTTTGTTTACCGGCCTAATGCGTATTACCAAATATGGTATTACGATGCAGCAAATGTTCACTCTGGGAGGATTTGAGTAAATTGACCGTGAGTTGCCTAATGGGTTTGGATTATCGAATCTGAATTTAATATAACGTAGGAGCCAGAAAGCTAAAGACTGAAATTTGGAAAATTTCTTAAGTAAACAAGTTTACTTAAATGAAATAAAATACAGTCGCCAGCCTAGTTAGGCATAGTAATATGAAAATCACTTTTAAAGAATCTGTATCGAATTTTGGTAAAGGAAAGCTACCATTACTTCTTTCACAGAGAAGTGCAATGAAACTCTACTATAATCAGATAAGTGATACTGTAAATATCAGCAGATATAAATAGTATGTGCAAGCTCTCAGAAGAACAAATGACCCTTTATGTCTTCTCAACATTAATACTTTGCCATACATAAATGATCTCATCATTTAATGTTGTGAAAGACGTTACCAAACCAAAATTGGTCATGGACATAGTCCTGTATCAATAATTACTTTTCATATAGTAGAAAAATAATTACAAGTCACTTACAATAGGATTTTTAGACTCTCTATGAAGCAATCTTGTTTCTATTTTTATGAACAAAAACAATTACAATAACTTTATCTTTCATAGGAAAAGACTTAGGTGGAGGCCCTCAATTTGTCTTTGCAACTTTCACTACACAAAGCACACAAAACTCTAGAATTACTTCCTAATGCAATTAGTAAATTCATTGTTCAAGAATGTTTTTTCATATTAAGCAACACTAATGTGGGGATTCTCAAACTGACCATTACACTAAAGCAAACTAAACACACTTCTCTGAGACGATTTCTAAGGTGCAAATTTAGGTATTACTCTCTCACAAATTTCAGTCACCTTGCAGGACTTATAAAACAGTTAATGCTGGTGATCTTTTAAACAGGTGTCTTAAGTATGACTTTAAATGCATTTTACTCTAACCTCAAGACAACGTTCTGTCTTATTTCCATTGATACAACCAGTAATTTTCATTAACAGAATTTAATGCAGTTTATCTATAAAGCACAAACACTTCGAATGAAAGCAAATCAATCACTATGGATGTTTCCATAATTGCAACGCTAACTTCCTCCCTTATCTTCAACTGAAACCACAGTATCCCTAGATACTTTTTTGCATTCAGAATTGTGCAAATAATCAACCATTTATTTTCATTAGATTTTAACACACAGGATACACGGATGTCAGTATGTATACGGAATGGATCCTATAAGGTATCATGAAAGGAACCAAATCATAGGTCGGACACAAGTTTCAAACAATTTGCATGACTATTGCAAATTTAACAATACTTAAATGTACTGGTTCACACTTTGACTTAAATTTGACCTCTTAGACTTGCTCAAGTGTTGGCGCAATATTGCTGGCGAGTACATGGTGGATACGCGGTCTTTCTTCTGGATATAACTGGCTCTATTATCTTCTTCTTGGCGACAACATTTCCAGCGTTAGAGCCGTTTTCAATAATAAAGCACCATTTTACAGTAGTGCACACATCCGAGACCTTCCCATATTAATCCAGGTACCCTCGGCACTTGCGCAGTTCCCTCTTTTGCTGCTCAGACCAGACTGTCCAGTAGCTGGCTGCCGACTAACTCCTATTCCACATTTTAGCCCACGAAAACCACATTTTGGCGCGCGCCAACTTTCTTCCTCTGCAAATGAGAAGGACTGTTGCTTTTCATTTTATGCAATGCAAGTCCCTAGGTATGAACCAGCTTGTACATAGTTGTAAACAAACGTCTTTTAAAAAATCTTAATATTTGGATACATTACCATGTCGACACAAAAGCCATATAATTACTGTGGTATCGGTAGCTACGATGCCACAACGTAGGTGCGCTCTGCTAGGTTGGCACTGCTACACCGACACCGACGACGACAGCGCCCACTAGCCGGCGCTGTGCAGCTCTACGAGCTCCGCTTCGGATTCAGCCAATTTGATGCCGAGCAGACGACCAAGGAACAATGTTTCTATTTCGTAATGGGAGCCACT
Source organism: Schistocerca serialis cubense (assembly GCF_023864345.2). Classification (NCBI taxonomy): domain Eukaryota; kingdom Metazoa; phylum Arthropoda; class Insecta; order Orthoptera; family Acrididae; genus Schistocerca; species Schistocerca serialis. The sequence goes on from NC_064646.1 coordinate 235,924,431, forward strand.
ACTTGTCACTTCGTAACTTGATGTACAGCATCGCACCTACGTGCTCATCTTCAGTGCAAAGTTACGTATGTCATTCTCTATTAAATGTTCTATAAAGTTAAACGTAGTACCGAAGCATTTCACCTTTTCCTGCTCCTACTCACTTCCTACATTCGGCCTATCCTTCAGTTTTCAGCAGCGCAGTTTTCAGGAGCGCCACCTATCCAGGCGGTATACAAAAATTTCATAACATTTTTTTCCAGTTCAAACAAAAAATTTAAATAGTAAAGAGAAAATATATTTTAAAATTTTCCACTTCATTACAATAGCTCAAAGGCATTACATAGTGAAAAATACATACTTGACATTGAACAGATTTAATCAGTACAAAATATTTATAGTATTATGGTGTTACACACTGATACTCGATTGGGTTTTAATCCTCGGACTTTCGTGGCAGGGATATTAATCTCATCATGGTGCTCTCTGAGCCACGCACGTACACTGCGAGCTGTGTGACATGTGGCATTGTCCTGTTGGTAGATGCCTTTGTGCCGAGGAAAAGCATACTGCATGTGGAAGAGCACATGGTCTCCAAGGCTACTTGTATTGACCCACCGTGGTTTCGAGAATGACGGGATCATTCAGGAAATGCCCTCCAACAAAGACCTTATTGAAGATCGTTGCAGGGTGTCTGCTTTCATAGGCATCATGTCGTACGCGCATATGACCATGTAAAACGCCATTCTCCTGAAAGACCATCTGTTGCTACTCAGCAGAGAGCATGGTTGCACCAACCAGGAGCCTACTGCGGAGGTCTGTAGGCAGCAACGTTCGCGGAACGGTTGTTGAGGAGCCCCTCGGTTAATCTCGGCTATGGGTTGCTCAACAGTTCCACGTATCTTCGCCGGTACACATCCCCGCAGCCGTCGTTAAATTCTGTGGCCTGTGCTTCGTTGTGCACTACACTTGCCTCACTGTCGGTTTTGGATAACACCCTTTTGCCATGCTCGGTATACTTTAACCTCTGCTACACGCGAACAGCCGCCCGCTGTGACGGAGCAGTTCTAGGCCCTTCAGTTCGTAACCCCGCTGCTGCTACGGTCGCATGTTCGAATCCTGCCTCGGGCATGGATGTGTGTGATGTCCTTAGGTTAGTTAGGTTTAAGTAGTTCTAAGTCTAGGAGACTGATGACCTCGGATAAGTCCCATAGTGCTTAGAGCCATTTGACCCATTGACACGCGAACAGTTTACAGACTTCACCGTTTCGGGAATGTTTCCATTGTTGGCTTTGAGGCCAATGATGACGCCCTATTGGGCGTCATATAAATAGCCTCTTTTCAGCTTTACGACATTGACTGCACTGTTTTTCCGCATCCTCCGTACATTCTTTGCATATCATCCACTGCTAGTGCTGACAAAGCTGCCATCTGTCAGTAGTTATTGCACGTAGACGTTGGACATAGGCGGTGCTCACATTAATTTGACTACACCGTGTAACTGCAACGTTGTTCCTGTGCATGTTATAGATAACATTTCTCTCGCTATTACCTCGAGAAATTCAGACAGTGTATTCTTCTCAACATTGTCAACTAGTGTCTATCATTCCTAAAGCCATTGTGATTGTCACTTAGTAGATAACGAATTCCCTTTTGAATTCGTTTTCAATAACATTCTGTGCAGCAAAATTGTTGCACGAGCTTTCCAGCTCATGCACAACTGAACAATATTTCATCGAACGTGTGCTGTAGAGTCATCCTCTTCTGAAACCTAAGTTGCGACGGCGCTTAGCTGCACAAGAAGACCTGTTTGTGTGTGTGTGTGTGTGTGTGTGTGTGTGTGTGTGAGTCGACGCCTCGGCGGATTTGATGGCAGAGAGCTGGAGTTAGCTGGAGCCTGCTGTGACAAATGCCTCCTGGAGCGGCGCTGTCGGGATTGACGCCGCTTTGATGGCGCCGCGGCGTGGCGTCGGTCGCACGTGCCGACGCCGACGCCTACGTCCCGCTGCCGGCGGTGATTTATCGACAAGCCTCACACCCACACACGCTGCGCCAGTCGGCGACGTTTAATCGTCTTACCTCGCAACGCCGCGCACTCCTCCGCCGGTTATATCCCACAGTTCTCAGGGAAAGTTGCGAGTATTTTCCCGTGGACTTTAAGGCATCATGCATCAATTTTGCTGCACAGAATGTTATTACAAACGAATTCAAAAGGGAATTCGTTATCTACTAAGTGACAATCACAATGGCTTTAGGAATGATAGACGGAGGTAAGAGTCACGTGCTAATTTTGGTTAGACTTGTCCTTGAAGGTGCAGTGTATTTTATAGTATATTCACTATACATGGCCACGCTTTGCCTCGGTTCAGCCTGCTTAAAAGGAAAAGAAACAAAATAGAAAGCACACGTTTTTAATAGGTCCTAATCTCCTTCTCGCTCGGTCTCTGTCCATCTGTATCTCCTGTTTTCTCTCCATTTCCTCCTGGCCCCTCGCTCTGTCCATCATCTCTTTCCCGTTTTCTATGTTCATTTCCTCCCACCTCTCTGTCAATCTCCTCCCCTCCTCTCTCTGACGTTGAGCCTTGTTTATTGTTAATGCAAATTCAGATGCTGCAGTGGCTTTCTAATCATAAACCAATAAGCCATAAATACAACTTTCCTGTTTGTTAACAACGATTTACTATTGTATATTTCATATCTACATTTATGTATATTAAAGAGCATACAGTCTATCTATATATTAAGTAGTGGAGAGTCGTTTAAAGCAGGGTACTTAATAAACGAAGTGGCATATGTAACGCAATATGTGTACCAATCTGTTGAGTTTTTAATGACTAATTCTCCACTGTGTCTACTTACAACTGGGCATGAAAAACATACATTAAAAAATACCTCATCACAGAAAAGAATTTTTCAGGCTTGTGTCAACTACCACGTTTTATCAGACTAGTTGGATAAAACAAGGTACTACATTACAATGAAAATTTAAAAAAAAACTTCATTTACAACCCTGACAATCACTTCATGTACAAAAATCACATTTATATAATTCATCATTAATGCCAGCACACTGCTCATGAGTCCATTCACTACACTTATAACACTTCACCCAGCTTTCTTCCGACTTAGAATTGGAGAAAAGTTCATTACAATAAATACAAACTGTATTATTATCTTCTCCTTCCTCTTCTGACGATATGCAATACTCCCGTACTTTTCCAACTTTCTTTGCTTTCTTCTGTCCAACATTTCTGACTTCAATAGGCCTAGAACTGTTAGAGTGTGGAACCATTTGATGTTTCCTTCCGGGAATCGTTTACTTTTTCATAGAACACTTTAATTCTTCCTTATAAGGTGAACTTTTAAGAACAGCTGTCATTCCTCTTCTTCTATCTGATTTTTGTTCCTTTCTTTCAGCTGTCGGCACTTGTTTTAAGTCTTCCGGAGGGACGTGGAAAGCTGAAGTTGAGGGCATAGCAGCAGAAGAAGAATGTATTAGAGAATTAGATAGCTTAGGCCAGTATTAGAATTCAATGTTGTGTTAAAATTTAAACCAAACTGTCAAGAACTTTCGGACATTAACGATTCTGAGCAAACCACCATCTACATTTTTATGACGTTTCCTGTTGGTGGTTTTTCAGTAAGTATACAGAAACACTTGAGTATTCGAATGCAACGTTGTGAAAAAATTTTAAGGAAATCCATGAAGTACTGTGGGACGTTTTAGGTTTTGAAGAAAGGAACATACGTTTATACTTACATAGAACAGGAAGTTCCTAACTGCAAATCTCTGAAATCTTTTGACTGAATGGTTTGAAATTTTTGGACAACGCTTCACTGTATTAAGCGTATTTTTATATAGTTATTTTTTTTAATATTTGTAATATATAATTTTTATAAACTTAGTAATATGAAAACCTTGTCATAAAAATCCCAAAAAGCGATTATCCTTTTGGGTGTAGCTCCACAGTGTTGTAGCTCCACAGTATTTGTCCACTGGACAAATAGACTGAAGCTTGAATAAATTTTGGGCTCGCCACCTGCAGCAGGAAATTCATTGTGTGCAGGCCACATCTGGGTTACAGCTTCGGCTCGTTCATACACTGCGATGGAGCATCTAGGACATGGATTCACTGCAGTATGGTAGCAATGAAATCGAGTGCTATTACTGTGAATGGCATCGAGCCCAATGATCAACCCATGACGAGACCTGGAACGCTGGAGTACCTAACGGGAGCTAAGGCTATGACATGAGGTTCGGTTCGTAATGACAGCATGTGTTCTCCTCATTCTGCTATTTTCGCTTAATAGGCTGTTTCGTTTAACTACTGCGCCAGTTGCTCACTATTTGCTCTTGTGTAAGAGAGTTTCTTGCAACATGTGTTACAAGCTAACAAATATCCATGTCTCACTTCCTTTCGTTTTCTGTCGTAGTACCCTTTCTCAGTAGGCGGTGTCATAACGTGTCCACGACTTGACCCACTTGCAATATGCCAACTCACTTCCTGCATCTGCGTCTGTATGTGGCGTGACTAGAGTTTCTGTGTGGCACTGTTAAAGAGTTTTAATAAGAATACCTAATTTCCTACCCCTTGCTCTTTTCTGTGATAACAGTTGGCTAGCTAAATGTTTACCTAATGGACGTAAATAAAAATCTTCTATATTTACTGATGCAATGCGCAAACAATTTTGCTGTGTGTGAAGGCGTTTGAACTATGACAACTTTACATTACATACAAAGGGATCCAATCTGTAAAAGTTCACTGTCATTAAGTTCAGTGAAGCAGTGCTTACTTTAATTTTACATGCAAGTAGATAAAGTTATTCATATCCAAGCACAGAGTTATCAGGATCTATAGGTTGCTGTTTGGAAACAAACAAACACAATTTTTCATTCACTTATTATTGCAAACGAACGAATATTAGGCTTTACCCCTTTAATTACTGTTTACAAAAAAATCAATATTTAGATCTTGCCTTGTTAAGTTCATAGCCACTGACTTTTGTGCTGAAATAAAAGTTAGTGCTTTATATGTGGCTCCAAGTGCTTTTGATCATGTACAGAAAAACTCATTCCGCTAGCTGTTGTCGTTCTGAGATTTTCCACTTATCTTGCTCTGTGATATTTATAGGAGGCTGGCAACTAATATTTAGAGGAGGACAATCTTCTTGAATACTCTGGACTTATTTTCTTCTCGTCTCACAACTTCGACGAGTCACAAACTTAGGAAGATCAGACGATCAATTCCAGTTACAAAATGATCTGTAGAGAATTTCTGTATGGTGCGAAAAGTGGCAATTGGCACTAAACAAAGAAAACTGCGAGGTCTTCCAAATGGATACTAAAAGAAATCCGATAAATTTTGGGTATACGATAAATCGCACAAATCTAAGGGCTGTCAATTCGACTAAATACCTTGAAATTACAATTACTAGCAACTTAAATTAGAAAGACCACGTAGATAATGTTGTGAGGACGGCGAACAAAGACTGCGCTTTGTTGGCAGAATACTTAGAAGATGCAACAAACCCACTAAAGGGACAGCCTACATTATACTTGTCCGTCCTCTGCTGGAATATTGCTGCGCGGTATGGGATTCTTACCAGGTACGATTGACGGAGGACATGATAAAGTGCAAAGAACGGCAGCTCGTTTCGTGTTATCGCGCAACAGGGGTGAGAATGTCACTGATATGACACGTGAGTTTGGGTGTCAGTCACTGAAACGAATGAGGTTTTCTTAAATGAGAGATCTATTTACGAAATTTCAATCACGAACTTTCTTTTCCGAATGCTAAAATATTTTGAGAAGACGACCGATCTTTTCAGGCACTTTCTGACCTCCACGTATTTTCTCTTTACCGGAGAATACCATGAACAAACCGATGGAGTCGCAATGTGGAGGCTGTGGTCGCAAATTTCTGGATGGAGTACTTCGAGGAGGAAACTTTGGTCTCATCCAAATGGAAACCTACTTGTTTCCTCCGTTGTGTGGATGAACGTTTGCGATCTGGCCCCATGCAAGGGGCAAGCTCCTAGACTTCCTTACACACCTGAACTCCATACATCCGAACATCACATTCACTATGGAGACCGAAGCACAAGGAAGGTTACCGCTCCTGGACGTCATGGTCAAAAGTAGAGCGGATGGCACCCTGGACAACGGGGTATGTAGGAAGAAAACGTACACCGACTTTTATTTGCATGCGGATAGCTTCCGGAAGAAGTCACAGAGAAGAGACAGCCACTGCTTATTTACCGTATATTGGCGCACTATCGGGGAAAATCGGACGAAGATTGAGGAAACACCGAGTAGGAAATGCCTTTTGCCCACCCAATAAAAGGTGAGCAATTTTGGTAAGTGTCAAAGACGGTCTCGGCTTGTGGAAGGTCGGCATATATCAGATTCCGTGTCAGTGTGGGAAGACTTATATTGGACAGATAGTGCACACCATCGAAGATAGTTGCCGAGAACATCAGAGGCACTCTCTACTTAGGTACCCCAACAAGTCGGCGGTCGAAGAGCACTGTTTGTCGGAAAACCACGAAATAGACTACGAACATACCAATGTCTTGGCACAGACATCTAAATACTGGGACAGCGTCGTTAGAGAGGCTCTCGCAATTCGTACCAGAGACGAGCACATCAACCGAGATTCCGTCTATAACCTCAGCAAGGAATGGGAACTATCATTGAGTCTAATTAAAAAGACGCTCAACAATGGAAACGAACGAACGACCAGGGCGGACGAGGCAGCTACACCGACGCCACAACAGACACCGACGCCAGCGTCTCAGCGGCCGCTGACGCGTGGCTCTGGCGTGATCCGCGGAGAGAACGCCTCGTAGGGGGAGGGGATTTAGGACGGCTGCCCGCCCTCAGGAGCTCAGTTCTCCAGCGCACCTGACGATGGCGACATGTCTGATCACTGAAATATTATGCCTGTTGGACACTGTGGACTGGCAGTACACCCGTGGACTGTTTGAGCAACTAATCTGTTGTTCTTATAAAGGGGGACACTAACTTAATTCGACAGTTATTGTCTGTGTTTGGTTAATATAAAGACATTTAATTTCTGTAGCTTGAGCCTGTTTATTTTCAACTACCTATAGCAATTTTCTTAAATCGGGCGTCAGAATTTGTTATTGCTGAGTGTAAGAGCAGCATTTTATCATGGTGATCGTTTCTCCCTATGTAGGTCGCCGTCAACAAAATATTTTCGCATTCGGAGGAGAAATTTGGTGATGGGAATTTCGTGAGACGATTCCTCTGCTACGATAATACCTTTGGTTTGAAGATGTCCAACCCCGTATGATTTCAGTGACACTCTCTCCTATATTTCGCGATAGTACAAAAGGTGCTGTCCTTCTTTGAACTTTTTCGATGAACTCCGTCAATCCTATCTGGTAAGGATCCCACACCAAGCAGCAGTATACTAAAAGAGGACGGACAAGCTTAGTGTAGGCAGTCTCCTTAGTAGATCTGTTACATTTTGAAAGTTCCTTGTAAATAAAACGCACTGTTTCATTGGCCTTCGCCACAACATTTTCTGTGCGTTCCTTCCAATTCACTGCAAAGGATAGGGCTGTATTGCATCCAAATTCGAAGACGTCATGTGGACTACTTCTTGAGTGAGTAAGGGTGGAGAATAAATATTTGATTGAATCAAAAGGAAACGAGCTGAAGGCCGCAAAATGAAAACCGCTGTAGATTAGTAATGACACTGGCTGTGGATGAAGAAGTGGCTCCTCTAAAGGCTCCGGTCTGCTAGAGCGATATGTGACGGAAGAGCGAGAACGTGGCAGCGTCGACCGTCCACTAGACTCAGTCGTGCTGAAAATAGTGTAATGGAGGCTTCAAAAGACAGCAGAAAGAGTGCGGGTAATGGAAATTAATTTGTACGAAGAGCACTGCATGTTTGATGCAAGAGTCACAGAATGGCACAAGCAAATGAAGGATGGACAGGTATCGTCGGCCAATGATGCACGATGTGGAATGGCACACTGCATTGTGCTGCCGGCGGAAGCGTTCCGTCTTGAAAACTCTCTAACGACGCTGTCCCAGTATTTAGATGTCTGTGCCAAGACATTGGTATGTTGGTAGTCTATTTCGTGTTTTTCCGACAAACAGTGCTCTGCGACCGCCGACTTGTTGGGGTACCTAAGTAGAGTGTGCCTCTGATGTTCTCGGCAACTATCTTCGATGGTGTGCACTATCTGTCCAGTCTTCCCACACTGACACGGAATCTGATATACGCCGACCTTCCACAAACCGAGACCGTCTTTGACACTTCCCAACATTGCTGATGTTTTATTGGGTGGGCAAAAGGCATTTCCTACTCGCTGTTTCCTCAATATTCGTCCGATTTTCCCCGATAGTGCGCCAGTATACGGTAAATAGGCAGTTGCTGTCTCTTCCTCTGTGACTTCTTCCGTCTCCAAAGGCTGTAGAGGTGGGGCGGAGAGCGCATATGATCTGCCATTCCGAGAACCCGTTTTTCTCGAATATAGTTTTGAGGTGTTCCAGCTCTTGGGGCAGACTCTCTGCATCAGAGATGGTACACGCCCTGTGCACCAGTGATTTTAGCACCCCATTCCTCTGCGAAGGGTGGTGGCAGCTATCCGCATGCAAATAAAAGTCGGTGGGCGTTTCCTTCCTACATACCCCGTTGTCCAGGGTGCCATCGCCTCTACTTTTGACCATGACGTCCAGGAACGGTAAACTGTCTACTTATGGTTGCAGCGACTGTCGAACAGTTTATACTGAGCATCGGAACTGTAACTGACATGCGGTGGTCTCTGTACAGTAGTGCCATTCTTCGATCAGTTTCCGTTCTCCGCATCTTTTCCGCTCTAAGTTCGGCCCTTTGCTCCCCTTTCCCATCCTCCATTTCGCTCCTTTCAGCACAGCTGAGTGCAGTGGACCATTGTCGCATGCACATGCTCACTTCGTTGCCAAATGGTTTGAACGCCCAAGTCCCCCTGACTTCGAGTTCGGAACCTCAGCGCTCTTATAGGAGCCACACTTTCTTCTATTGGCAATCCCATTATTTTACAATACCTCTTCGTTTACGGTAAATTACAGTAAGTCTCAGTTTTTATGGTTTCTAACACACAATTCAACAAAATCCGGCGTTTTAATTTCACAGAATGGGCATATGGTTCGTGAAAATGAACAGTTTAAATTTCTAGGTGTTCAGAGTGATAGTCAACTGTCGTGGAGAGCCCAAGATTAGGATCTTGTTCAACGACTTAAGGCTGTCATTTTTATTTTTCGAACTGTATCTGAAGTACGTGATCGCTCGACTCAAAAATTAGTCTACTTTTCTTATTTTCTTTCGCTTATGTCGTATGGTATTATATTTTGGGGTAACTCTTCCCATTTTAAAGGGATATGTTTTGCTCAGAAACGGGCGGTTCGGGCATTAAGTGGTGTAAGTTCGCGAAACTCTTGTCAACTTCTGTTCACTGTGGTTATTTTGACATTTTGTCTCTCAATACACATATTTTTTACTGTCGTTTCTTGTTGTCAATATCAGCTTATTCCCAACAATAAACAGTTTTCATTTAGTTAATACTCGGAAGAAATCCTACCAGAATTTGGATCGGACTTCCTTAACTCTTGTGCAGAAAGGTGTGCAGTGTACTGCTGCCTTTTCAATAAGCTACCAAAAGAATTGAACTCCTTCTATTCTGTTGAGGAGTCGCTAGAGAAGATAAGCTGATTCTTATGTTATATTGTTGACTGCGTTTAAGTTTAACTTATGGCTTGACTTTGTTTTGGGTTCATAAACATTTTAATTTTGTCTCTTATTACCTTTAGGTTGTAATTTCATGTACTGACACGTTCCATGACTTTGGAGATTTGCTCCTCATTTTAGTCCTACGGAAATTGACGTGTAAATAAAAACAAAAAAAGTTACAGCGAACACTACAGCGGTCGAGGAGTCAACGTGGGACCAGGTGCTCCCAACAATCATTCTATCGGAAGCATAAACACTCTCTGCTGGGGTTTAATTAACAGAGGATAAAAGGAGATGTCGATCTTTCAAGCATGTTGGCCTGGTTACTCATCCACATGAAAGAAAACCCCACCTCGTGAGTCTATAAAAAATAAACTGGACTGTTGTCAAAGACGACGACCAGCCCGCGATAAAGGAAAACGAGTTAATGTTAAAGATATATTATGTGTAGGTACCTGGAATATAAGAGAAGGTTTTAATACAAAGGAATTACAACTTGTAAAGACCTGCACTCAGAGAAATACATATACTGGTGTAGTAGCAGGAACAAACAAGAGCCGGCCGCTGGTGGCCGATCGGTTCTAGGCGCTTCAGTCTGGAACCGCGCGACCGCTTCGGTCGCAGGTTCGAATCCTGCCTCGGGCATGGATGTGTGTGCTGTCCTTAGGTTAGTTAGGCTTAAGTTATTCTAAGTTCTAGGGGACTGATGACCTGAGATGTTAAGTCCCATAATGCTCAGAGCCAACAAACAAGAATCTGAGAGAGAAATAGGTTTATATAATTACACATTAATTTACAGTGTAGTGGAACAAACGAATGGATTAGGCTTCCTTATAAAAAAGGAAATGAAAGATTTTTATGACTAAGTAAATGGAAGGATAGTAGCTGCTAGGTTCAAAACTGCCTGAGGACATTCATTTACCGTGAAGAAGTAAAACGTGAAAGTTCTGAAATATTGCGTTGGTGCAAAAGTTCGAAATGTTTTCACTTTAGATGTTGGTATTCTAGTAGCTACGGGTTTATTTATCGTTGCAATTTTTTAAATTTGTTGATCATTGTGGCTATTTGAGTTTAAATATTGTGATTTTGTCTTTTGGAGATAGCGAGTGGAGCTTGAAAATGGAGTGCGGAGTGAAGAAATCGGAACGTTCCCGACGTAGCTTACTGTTTGAGTTCAATAGAGGAGTGACAGTAGCGAAGGCAGCCAGAATCATTTGCGCTGTGTATGGGAATAATGCCACACCACAGAGCAAGACAAGAAAATGGTTTTCTCGTTCCTAGATGGTTCGTTATGACATTGAGGACCCTCCACGTACAGGAAAAGTTGGGGGTTTGATCGTTTAAGCGCTTTAATCTACAATGATCCGCGTCAGTGTACTTGACCACTGGCTAATGTGATAAACTGTGATCATTCCACCATCGTGTAACATTTGCATCCAATGACGGTAGTTCAAAAATCTGGTGTTTGAGTACTGCACACTCTAAGTCAAAATCACAAAAATCAGCGGGCAGCCATATGCATATCTCTCCTTGATCGTCGTTAATTGCCTCGTGAACAACACCGATCGTGCCTATCCTGTACCTTTACTGGGGACCAGAAATGGTTTCTTTATGCCAACATACGGAAATGAATGAAATGGTTGAGCCAAGCAAAACACTAACTATCCCTACAAAGACCTGCGCGCCTCCGCAAAATATAATCTGATGCATCTGGAGGAACAGCGACTGTGTGATGTATTACGAAATGATTCCCAAATGTGTACTCATCAACAACTGAGATATCTTGCAGACCTAGTCGAAGAACAACGACCAGGAAGACTGCGTGAAGTCTACTCCACGATAAGGACAGCCTGCGCTTCGCTAAGCTAACAAAAAACGCTATAAAGGAGATAGGTGGGAAGCCCTGATGCACCCTTCTTCTTCAATTGATCTTGCACCATCTATCGAACAAACTTCAAGGAATTTAATTTCCAGGAGAAAAGGCGCTTGGAACATGGCTTGAACGTTACGAACTTAAATACCACTCTAATACTTTAAGAAGATCTGCAGAAAAAACTAAATTACTGTAACTGATCATTTGTTAGTATTGGGAGACTTAAATGCAAGAACTGGAAAGGTACCAATAGTATCATCAGAGACATATTTGGCGAAATAATTTTAAATAAAAATGACATGACATTATGTCATTTCCCTACATTTAATCAGCTAAAAAGTACAAATTCCTTCGTCAGGAAGAAGCATATAAATAGATACATTTGTCACGGTAGAGATTCACGCTAAGTAATTCGTTGTGTAATTCTTAACAAAAAGGTAAACTCTCAGATGCTATATACTCATATATTTAGAGAAAATTATTTACACTTTCGTAACTTACTTGTTACTTCGAGGGTTGGAATGGGAGTATGATGGAGGAAACAAAGAAATGTAAATAAAACTCATAGAAAAACTTGAAATATAATGGTCATCTTTTACTGGAAGATACCATAAGGAACTTAACACAAACTCACACAAGAATTGAAAATCGTTGAAACTAAAGACAATATTTAAGAAGAACAGGAAAGGCTAAAATCTTGAAAATAGCCTATGAGCTGCTAGGAGAAAGTAAAGTATCATACCATAAGAAGGACCTGAAAATATGGAATACAGAAATAGCTAACAATACTAAAGGAAAAAAATGTTTATGATGTGCATTTACATATGTGAACAGTTGGAAAATATATCAACAGAAAAGAAATGAAAGATAGAATTTCATAAAAATTAAACATAGTGAGTCATCGGAAGGATTCATTACTAATCTTAAACATGAAAATAGTGAAGACAGAACACAGTGTTTAAACTTATGAAAGATATGAATAAGATGGCGAAAGATATTACAAACATTAAATTAATAACAGAAAATCAATTTATATGTCATTACAGAAGTTCATGGTATGATGAACATAGTCAAGAAATTCATGCTATACAAGTTGATAATAACTCCGTAGGTCAAATAGACATAAAATAATGAAAAACAGCCTTACATGTAACAAAAATAGAAAAGCTACTGGCTTAGACAGCATGAAAGCCGCATTAATGAAATTTGGAGAGACCATTTTAGTATTTTGTGTCCTCTACTTTTTAAATATGTGTTAGTCGATACCTTAAGAATGGCACACAGCAACACTTAAAAAGGCAAAAAGAAAGATACAGGAAACTGCCCAGGAATAAGTCTGTTAAATGCAAAATATACTGTTTACAGGAAAATTTCTAGGATTACGAACTATCGCCAACATAACAATGTCAAAAGAACAATCAGGCTTCAGAAAAGGATATTTGTGCAGTCATAATATGTTTACAGTAAGACAGACTATTGAAAAAAAAAACATTGGAATTCGGCTCAGAAAGGAATTTTTCGTTTATTGGTAATGAGAAAGCCTTTTATAACGTAAAATATCCCTTTAGTAGAAAATATAGGAAACAAGACGTTTTTCCTAAGCACTTTATTAATATCAACTGGAGTCTAGAAGTAAATAAAAAATAGTTACAAGTTCTAGTTTGAAAATCTCGGATGAAATGTAATAAATCAAGGTGTTTAACGATGGTGAAGTCTATCACCCACTTTATTTGATATATATAATAACGACCTTGTAAATAAGTAGAAAGATGAATGACATTCACGAATTCTAACAGGGTCCACTGTATAGTTAAACACTCTCTTAAATGGTGGTTGCCAGGTAATTATATGGGAAACAGAAGATAATTTAGAGAGAGTACTATAAAGATTCAGCCAAAGCGCGATAATTGCAGCTCAAGTACACCTGCAACTAAAGCAAAGATAATGGCTTTCAAAGGAAAGACTTCAGTCTGATCTAAAATAATAACAAATGTCAAAATTTTATAAAAGAGTATCCTACTTCAATTACCCTGGAAGTGATATTAGTTATACGTAGGACAAAGTTGTTGAGAGAAGTATTATTAAATATCAACCTATCTACACAACAACTGGAATAACTCTGGGACGAAATACAAGAAAGGAAACACAAATGAAATTCTGTAAACGTAGGGCTGCACCTAAAATGTATGTGCTTCCTAATCATGGACAATAAAAAGAAAGGGAAAAATCACATTTGACCGCAGTAGAGATTAAGTTCATTAACTGCAATAACTTTTGGAAGAAATACAAAACGGAAATACAAATGAAATTCTGTAAACTGTACCTAATTTTGTACGTGGTTTCTTATCAAGGACAGTAACAAAAAAGAAAAAAAAACGTTTACAGGCAGCAGTGGTGAAGTTCATGACATATGTACATGAGCTGTAAGAGAATGGATGAAATAAGGAATGGAAGAATAAGATCAGCTTTAAAAATCTTTTCAGTTAATGACAAGATGAAAGAGAACAGAATGAAGTGGAAGGATCATGTTGACAGAATGACAGGAAATAGGTTACAAAAAAATGTTATCAATTATCGGGCGACTGGAAAAGGAGAAGCAGGTAGACCTGGATGGTCGGATGATAGAGACTGGAACAGCTGACTACAACACCTAATTCTTTTAAGTGGATGATGTCGATGACGAACTAGAACAGTACATGATAGTGTGGAAAGTGTTGCCTCGTAACCAAACATTAACAATCATCTTGCGAATGTTACGTTTGCGTATCTCATGTATATTGAAACGTATACGCTTCTAGTAACATGTTCTTGTAACCTGTCGAGTTTCGCTTATAATTACGATACACCTTGTATATGGATAGATAATATGTAACTGTATCTGAGTACAGTCTCCTCTTGGCCTTAAGGTACGTGACAGAATGATCAGAGCTCGTGAGCTCAGCGTAAATAATTAGAACAGATATTACGCCCGCATACCACTGGTAACCCGTGTGATTCTTTTGCGCTGGAGGGAAGGAATGTGTAAAATTTTAATGGAACGACAGCTGGAATATTATCAGACCACCTGTTCTGCAGCCGCGTAATGAATGATGGACGAGCCTCTCTGCCGCTGTTCGGCACGCAGATCACAGACACCGACAGGGACGGCGGGAGGGTGGACGCCGCCGCCGGCTCTCCGGCCGTGACAAAAGAGAGCGCGCGCTTAATGATGCATTCAGACGGCCGTCAATCTGAGCACTGTGCGGCTGCCTCCGCTGCAAATCGGTGACAAAATCCTCCCCGTCGGTCCGGCAGCCACAATTGGACGCCAGCCGCGCATCGATTTCAGATGGCCGGACGACGCGTCGGCTATTGCGCTTTGCGGCGAGTAATATGGCAAATTAAACAGCGCGCTCGTTTTATTTCGTTTGTAACTGAAGTCGGAATTGTTCCTGCTGTGCGTCGTCGCCACACCAGCGCCAGATACAGTTACAGCTGGACGACCTGTCAATTTACCTACTCTATCATGACGAGTGTAAACGATTAGCGAACTGCAATAATGAGTGATAGTGTCGACAGGGGAAGATTTACATACCTGCAGAGGGCATCTTAGATGAGGTGAAGAAATTACAGCAAAGATATGAATAGAAAATAACATTGAAGATATGTTAGATGACAGTCAGTTTGGCTTTAGGTAAGGTAAAGGCACGAGAGAGGCAGTTCTAACGTTGCGGTCGATAAGTGAACCAAGATTAACGGAAAAAAGACACGTTTACCGATTTATAGACCTGTAAAAACTGCACGACAGTGTGAAATGGTACAAGATGTTCGAAATTCCTAGAAAAGTGGGAATAAGCTGTAGGGAAAGAGGAGTGGTATACAATCTATACAAGAACCAAGAGATATCATTAAGGACGGAAATCCAAGAAGAAAGTGCTCTGATTAAAAAGTGTGTAAGGAGTGGTGTGGGCTTTCGCCCCTACTGTTCAATCTATACATCGAAGAGGCAATGAGGGAAACAAAAGATGGGTTCAGGAGTGCGATTAAAATTCAGGATGAAAGGATACCAATGATAAGATTTTCTGATGCCGTTGCTGTTCTCAGTGAAAGTGAAGAAGAATTACAGTATATGTTGCACAGAATGAACAATCTAACAAGTACAGAACATGCATTGACAATAAATCTAAAAAAGATGAAAGTAATGAGAACATAAGCGTTTGACGGAGCTATAGACATTAAAAACTGTAGAGGAAAACAAAAAATGGAATATATACCGAAAATTATTAAGGACATAGACTGCAATTGCTACCTTGAGATGAGAAGTTTGGCAGGAGAGGAATTCGTGTCCGGTCGCCACAAACATCAAACCAGTCACAAGCCTAAGAGCCCAGAAGGAAAAAAAATGTAAAATAAAGAAATCATGTTTCTGGTACTGCCAAAGCCTTGAATAAGCGTAAACTGACCATATACATAGTAATACACTCCTGGAAATTGAAATAAGAACACCGTGAATTCATTGTCCCAGGAAGGTGAAACTTTATTGACACATTCCTGGGGTCAGATACATCACATGATCACACTGACAGAACCACAGGCACATAGACACAGGCAACAGAGCATGCACAATGTCGCCACTAGTACAGTGTATATCCACCTTTCGCAGCAATGCAGGCTGCTATTCTCCCATGGAGACGATCGTAGAGATGCTGGATGTAGTCCTGTGGAACGGCTTGCCATGCCATTTCCACCTGGCGCCTCAGTTGGACCAGCGTTCGTGCTGGACGTGCAGACCGCGTGAGATGACGCTTCATCCAGTCCCAAACATGCTCAATGGGGGACAGATCCGGAGATCTTGCTGGCCAGGGTAGTTGACTTACACCTTCTAGAGCACGTTGGGTGGCACGGGATACATGCGGACGTGCATTGTCCTGTTGGAACAGCAAGTTCCCTTGCCGGTCTAGCAATGGTAGAACGATGGGTTCGACGACGGTTTGGATGTACCGTGCACTATTCAGTGTCCACTCGACGATCACCAGTGGTGTACGGCAAGTGTAGGAGATCGCTCCCCACACCATAATGCCGGGTGTTGGCCCTGTGTGCCTCGGTCGTATGCAGTCCTGATTGTGGCGCTCACCTGCACGGCACCAAACACGCATACGACCATCATTGGCACCAAGGCAGAAGCGACCCTCATCGCTGAAGACGACACGTCTCCATTCGTCTCTCCATTCACGCCTGTCGCGACACCACTGGAGGCGGGCTGCACGATGTTGGGGCGTGAGCAGAAGACGGCCTAACGGTGTGCGGGACCGTAGCCCAGCTTCATGGAGACGGTTGCGAATGGTCCTCGCCGATACCCCAGGAGCAACAGTGTCCCTAATTTGCTGGGAAGTGGCGGTGCGGTCCCTTACGGCACTACGTAGGATCCTACGGTCTTGGCGTGCATCCGTGCGTCGCTGCGGTCCGGTCCGAGGTCCACGGGCACGTGCACCTTCCGCCGACCACTGGCGACAACATCGATGTACTGTGGAGACCTCACGCCCCACGTGTTGAGCAATTCGGCGATACGTCCACCCGGCCTCCCGCATGCCCACTATACGCCGTCGCTCAAAGTCCGTCAACTGCACATACGGTTCACGTCCACGCTGTCGCGGCATGCTACCAGTGTTAAAGACTGCGATGGAGCTCCGTATGCCACGGCAAACTGGCTGACACTGACGGCGGCGGTGCACAAATGCTGCGCAGCTAGCGCCATTCGACGGCCAACACAGCGGTTCCTGGTGTGTCCGCTGTGCCGTGCGTGTGATCATTGCTTGTACAGCCCTCTCGCAGTGTCCGGAGCAAGTATGGTGGGTCTGACACACCGGTGTCAATGTGTTCTTTTTTCCATTTCCGGGAGTGTAGTTCAAATGGCTCTGAGCACTGTGGGGCTTAACATCTGAGGTCATCAGTCCCCTACAACTTAGAACTACTTAACGTGACTAACCTAAGGACATCACACACATCCATGGCCGAGGCAGGATTCGAACCTACGACCGTAGCGGTCGCGCTGTTCCAGACTGAACCGCCTAGAACCGCTCGGCCACACCGGCCGGCACAGTAGTAATATTTGAGAACGAGCTAATATTCGAAACTGATACAGGATACCTGTGATAGAAGAGGTTACGGCCAGATTGTTTTCTGTTTGCTATTACCAAGAGAACGTATTCCGAGCTACGTGAGCCCTGTCCATATTCGGTAATGTAACTGCCCTACAACGTTAACTATAGTCGGAGCTGACGCCACAGTAGAATTGTTCTGACAAGTACATCGCCGAAGGAGCAACTGTTTGAAAATAGTGTTCACACGTTTCGAGGGCGGAGCTGGTGGACTTTTGGTCGCGGCAAAATAATATAACTCCATTACACATTTCTTTTTATTGGCAAAGGTTTCGCTCATTTTCTTAAAATAACTTTCTACGTACGTGGATGATGATGCGAGTAACGGATTTGGTGTTGTTTTTATGATAAAATGTGGCCCCTCTACTATAGTTACATCACGGTAAACAAACAGAAGTTTTAGTATCACCTTGATCATCAGTGCCACGTAATGATTCCAAGACAAAATCTCAGCAAACAGTGATATCTTATCACGTAACATATCTGCATTGGAAATTTGGTAGGCTTTGTGTCACCTCCGTATTTCCGTCTCGAAAACACAATGGCATTTCTTTCATAGTATTTACATTTTTAAGCATCTTAAGAATTGAATGAACACTGGAAGTTTATGAGACTTATCCATTGGTCCATAATTGTGCCCTTAGCCTATTCTGATTAATACTTAATAGCACAGTACTCGATTATAGCACTGAAGCTACATACAAATTACTACTCTGCACTAACTTCACGTAGTTTTCTCACGCGGAGCTCTGTCCCCACTCCACATGATCTGCTGCAGTAACATCTGAAGCAACAAATGGCGAAATCTGCTGTCTGTTTGAGTAGATACTGGGTGCTCCCGAACTGCAGCAGTGCTCCTGTTTCTTATTACTAAGTATTTTAAAACTCGGGTTTAAATTTATCATTATTTGTAATAAAGCGATGGGAATGCATAACATGTTCGGCACTTTATCATGAAAACAGCTACAATACATATCAAAGGCCGACAAAGTCACAAGTTAAGTAACCCCTGACAGCCGACATACTTAAGTGTTTCTGCATTTCTAGAGCGTTTACTCGTTCGACTGTTGAACGTCTAATGATTATAGTAGCTGCGGAGAAATCTGGTATTTGTGGTTCCTGTATACGGCGACCATGAGTCACAGAAGAGAAAACGCTGAAGTTTGTCAGAGCTGGTAAACCGTGAACGATAAACTTCTCAATACACAAATGGGTACATTGCTATTGGTACGTTATTTATACTTTGAACTGCAAATTCCTTAACCTTTACTATAAAGGGAGTGGAAGGACTTGACCCATACAGTGACCATTTGATTTCAGCATATTTATTTGCATCATACATAAATCATTAAGAGAATTACAATCATAAATCAGATAATTTCTTTAAGAACGCCATTCAGGCAAACTTTACAAACTGCTTGTTATATAAAACGACAAATGAATTAATCTCTTTAAAAAATTTAAAAACCAGCCACTCAGGCCAATTTTACAAACTGCTTGATATATGAAACCGCAAGCGAATTAATCTCTTTGCAAACATTTAAAAAAACCGCCAGTCGGGCCGAGTAAATAATTTAAAATAAACTTTACATCAAGTAATCAGGAAATCAATTATTATTTCCACATTGATTGAAAACCCCCCCTCCCGGGTGAGATATTACGAAACAATTTTATAAGGCTATAGACAGTTTGATCAATAATAACCCAGTTATTTCCCATCAAAATTGACATACGCCACTAAGGCTGAATTGCACCGCAATTTTAGAAAACGGTCTCCATTAAGACACATTCTTCTAGAAATCCCTCAAAAATCAAAAGACAAATACTTAAAACATTTAACCTGGCAACCTTGCAGAGCCACCAGAAGTTTTAGAAAACTGTAGCTTGTACAGTGACTGAGGCCCGAGATTGTGAGGCCGCGACTTGGCCTCGAACGGTGGAGGCAACGGACTACTTATCTTCGAATTAAGATGTGGACTCCGTTTGTACTTCCACCCCGTTCAGAACACCTAAATCGGAACCAAACAGCACACGCGAGCTAAGGTGAAGTCCACCACCCGTACGGCCGCTAGTAATTTAAAAGGGGAGGCTCTGAACTTCGGTGGCCCACCGCTTCTGATATCTGAAACGTAAACCAAACAACCCTTCCTTCACCTTAATACTCAGACTTATAAAGAAAACTTGCATGGGGGCTTAATTGAATTAATGAAAATAATTTTTTATTTTTCGTAGCTGTATGTCCGATTACGCTGTTTCGTAAACGGTTGGCCCTGATTAGTATTTGTACGCAATCTGACTGCATAGAACAACAACAAGAATGAAATGAAAATTTCCGTTAATACAATTAATTAATTAAGTGCCCAGCAACTATAAAACCTACGAAACCAAAACACAAGTGTAACTGTTCTGTGTGTGGGAGTGTGATTCAACGTACACATCTGGCACGGTTCCTCTTCGATAAGACAAGAAACTTCAAATACCATTTATACTGAAGTGATAAAAAAAATTAGAAATACTATAATTGCGCAAGAAAACCAGAATTACACTCTAATACAAGAACACATGCCAGATGCTTTGTTGACTGAACCTGTAATGACGCGTTATTCAGGACACTGAAATAATGAGAGAGAAAAGATAATTTTTTTTTTACCTTCATTTATATTGATGAAAAGCACTGTAATCATTACAATATCTCCACACCGACTCGCTGCTACCACATCTCAACAAGAACTCCCTACTACGACCTCTCGACAAGAACTTGTCACCACGACATCTCAGCAAGCACTCACTACTACGAGTTCTCAACAAGCACTGCCCTCCGCTACTTCTCAATATTCACTGCCAGTGGAGGCGGCGAAACAAAACTCTCTGGCGCTGTGGCTCAGTGTAGCCACCTTTCAAACTACTTCAATAAAATTGACAATAATAAAACTGATTTCATTCCTTTAAGCAGAACCACGTACACGAATGACGCAAACGGTACTGGCTCATTAATACCCAAGCATCACATGGAGCATCTTATGTGGGCCTGTAAGGTACCACACGGAAATCTTTAAACACGGTATATAGATTGTTCGGTAAGGCTGTGCACACGTAACAATGTTTTAGACACTTGCCAGCTGAAGTAAGAACAATACTATTAAGGAGCGAAGCACACACTTAACAAGAGGCATGAAATATCACATCAGAGTCCTTTGCTGCCTCAAGAGCAATCATCATTATGTTTCACTAATCGTTGGTAGGACTTGTATTACTTAACTTGATGCCAGCTGTTGGATCGATATGGCGAAGACACCAGAGGTTGCTTAGTCCGACGGTAACAGCGTGTTCCTTCACGGAAGCGAGCACATGCATAGAGCTCCACGAGGTTGCCAAGAAGCCACAGCGCCGGCCCGCTGTTACTGACCCCAGTACGATCAAGCGCCAACTGCCGCCAGTACTCGGGCACACCGTGCTCGCTGTCGTCTCTGCAACGTCTCGCTAATACGCGCCCTTCCGCGTTCCGTGCCCAGCGTTGCTGTCCCTTTCCGCTCTGTACTGCCCGCTACATCCTGAGCCGGCCCAGGCTCCAAAGACAAACTTCTACCAGAGGGAATCGATAGTGCCCAACCAAAGATAGCCCTGGCACCAGTCCCGCCACGGCTCAGCTATTATTAGGAAAAATCTGCTGTTCTTTGAAGTGAGTATGCTGCAACCAGAATACCGTGCCATGGACAAAAGCAGGACAAGGAGCGTTTGTGAGAAGCCCCCATTCAAGAGGTTTGTACCGATGTCCACAACGCATCAAGAGCCGATGCAGCGGTGCGACAGCAGACTAGTTGCCCAACAACCGCTCAGGACATGCAAGTGCGTAGTAGTGCGTGCTAAAGAGTCTACTAACTATTGAAGACTTTTGGGTTGCCTATCAATTTCGGGATGTAGCCATGACCAAGGACGTAGGTCGCAGCAATAATGCCAAGGCATTTTCCACGATGTGCATCACCAAGAGGGGAATGGTGTAAAATATGCCCATAAAAAAAATAAAAATAAAAAAAATGAAAAAATTATTGAAAAATATTATTTAATGATTGTTGAATTATATTAACAACAATCTTATCAAAAAGGTAGTGATGCGTAAGTAAGATCTATAATCTGAAAAATCTCTTAGCACACTCCTAGCGGCATCAACTCGTGTTCAGTAACGTTTACTACCGACTTTATGACCGCCACATATAAACTTTAAAAATGCTAATTTCATATTTCATTTCAACAGTTTTACTCCCAACACCCTTTTTAAAAACATAATGATGTGTAATTAAGGCTATTAACGTACAAGTGTTGAATACATCTACTAATGAGACGTAACGTTTTAGGTTTAAGTCCAAGAGGAAAAATTAAAACATATATGGAATATGCTGAGAGAATTGATTAAAAACCATACATACTTTTTTACAATTTTTCAGTGTAAAGTAACTGACTAGGTTACAATATCCGCTCCTCCCTTGGTATTTCATGGGTTAACTCCCGTGTTGTACTGTGAGCATCATTCAGACGCTATGTGTGAGAGATCATGAATGAATGGCGGAGTTATTCTGCGCTAGAGGCGGGCATGATAAGAAAGCAAATTCCTGTGTATGTGTGTGTGTGTGTGTGTGTGTGTGTGTGTGTGTGTGTGTGTCTGTGTCTGTGTGGGTTCTTCCCGTTGTACTCTTTGCCAAGTGCGTCCAGGAAACTGTAAGAAAAATACTTTCACACCGTACCTAGCGTCTCTCACATATCTTCACAGCTTGTATCCTATGACGTTCCTCTTTCCCTTTCTGTACCATAGCGCCCACTTAGAAAGTTTGTATGACTTTATCTAGGACGAAAGCCGCTGCTACTGGGTAAAATAAATCTTGCAAACTAGGACTACCTGAGACTGAATCCTGACCAAATGTGGCTTACCTCGCTGTCAGTTTTGAGTTCACATTGACATTAACCTTTAACAGGGTTATGTAGGTGAGCCATAACTACAAAAACAAACTTTTAGAGGTGGAAGTATAGACTAAAGAAAGAAAAATTGCCTATTAAGAGGAAAAACTGCTCTAAAAGGCATACCTCAAGAGTTATGAACGCTTGGTCATCTAAGCAACTGTGAAATGCATCTCTTAACTGAACAAGTGCTCATAGCTCTTAAATTATATATTTAGGAGCCTATGATCGCCGGACAATTTTTCTTGTTTTCATCCATACTAGAACCTCTGAAATTTCGTGAGTGAGGTTGTGGTTCACCCTATATGCTAAGTTGTGCTCAAAATTTTTTCTAACGTTCTTCAAATCCCTCGATGTAAGAAAATTTCTTAGG
Source organism: Schistocerca serialis cubense (assembly GCF_023864345.2). Taxonomy (NCBI): domain Eukaryota; kingdom Metazoa; phylum Arthropoda; class Insecta; order Orthoptera; family Acrididae; genus Schistocerca; species Schistocerca serialis. Next base: position 235,947,486 of record NC_064646.1, read on the forward strand.
TTTATAATAACATGCAATAACCCTTTTGAAAAACCCTTAAAAAGGCTTCCACTTAACAGCTACTGAATCAAAAGCACATAAGAAAAACTGACTTATCTATTTATCCCAGTTTCTCAAAATATTTGGTTTCAGGATTTTTATCTATTGTTATTTTCGCAATCTTTAAATTAACATTACGTATTATTATCGTCACATTATTAACTATAACATTCTCATACATATTACTAAAAGACTTCAACATCTCTTGTCGTTAAACGATAAGGTTGGTATTCTAGCACCATATTAATGAAACTATTTATTCCGGTATTTCAGTTTCATTACCGTCGTACCAGTAAACACCGCTGTCATTCGAGGCAGAGATAAAAAGCGAGGGAACGGTGAAACACGATTTCCCTTACGTTAGCGTCCTACGTGAGCGACATGTTGAGAACGTGCCGCGATGAGGCGACCACGGAAAAATATCACTTAGTCGCCAGCGGTTAATTGTCGTACGTGAGCGCACATGCGCAGGATATCGTGCGACGCCCGAAGCGGACGCCGTCAGTTGGCTTGATATTTTAGGGCCAGTTGGTTTAAGTTTTGTGGTTTGTGTTTGACGTCATAATGTCTGAAATACTGATAATTGTTGTTCAACAGCATTGTGTACATTTACATCTATATCCTGCAAACCGCTGTGAAGTGAGTATCAGTGGGTACGTCCCATTGTACCAGTTGTTAGGGCTATTTCCGTTTAATTCATGTATTTTGTTGGGGGGGGGGGGGGCGTTTTCTACTGGTTTCAAATATCAAACAACCATACATTGACACATCAAAATGGTCACTAATTTCATATGAAACTCTCTGTAATTATTTGCTGTCGAGGTCATAGTGGTTAATCAAAAGCGTATGCGGTATTCTGGAAGTCAAGTGGCGAATCTAGAGAGCATCGTATCACTGCTGCTGAACTGGAAAGTTGGAACAGTTTATGCCCCTACGTAATTATAGTCCGTTTAAAATTACTTGATAGTTGACGTCTGTCGGTTGCCTCCACAGTGTTGCCACATCCGCTGCCGGCTACTGCTCGCTCATAGGCGACACACAAGCACGACGGGTCGCTTCACAAATGGTGTTACTGTGTAACGAAGAGCAGTGTTGGAAGTTGCCGCCGCGAGGTATGATGGAAGTAATCGCTAATTTAAGGTGATCAGTGAATGAAATGCGGCAGACGACGGGTTTCGTAGCCCGCAATATAAACTCAGGTCCCAATCTAACCACAAAACCATGACTTGGAATGTATCCGAGAAAACGGTGAACAGCAGTCTGCGGCAAAACTAAATTCACGGTCGCAGCATTTAAGGCTAACAACTGTGAAAAAATTCAGCAAAATTTCAGTTTTGGCGTTAAAAGGAACCCGTAATCCCTTCCTGTCATTGATTCAAACCCTTGTCCTTCTACACGTCGGTTTATACGCCAAAGACTACACTATACCATTACATAGACAAATATCTTGTGTCCCAGTCCTAACAATTAACTGACTATAAAAAAACTAACCTCCGCCCGACCAGGCCACTAAGGCTCAACGGTACCGACCGGCCTCCATATCGTCCTCAGTTCAAAAAATGGTTCAAATGGTTCTAAGGACTAGGGAAGAAACATCTGAGATCATCATTCCCATGTACTCTGATCTACTTAAACCTAACTAACTAAGGACACTACACACATCCATGCCCGAGGCAGGATTCAAACCTGCGACCGTAGCAGCAGTACGGTTCCGGACTGAAGCGCCTAGAACCGCTCGGCCACAGTGGCCGGCTCGTCCTCAGTCCTCAGCCCACAGGCGTCACTGGTTGCAGATATGGAGGGGCATGGGGTCAGCACTCCCTTCAAAAATTCGGCTTCACGCAATAACTCGCTAGCGTATCTCGTGTAAGCCGATCTCTGTGATAATAATGACTGTGTAAAAGACGCTGAAACGCTTCGTATGAGCAAGGATCCAGTACTGTTTGGCTAGTGCTTTATGTGAAACGCGTGTATTTCGTTAGCATCGTTTGTGTGTGTGTGTGTGTTTGTTGTGTGTGTGTGTGTGTGTGTGTGTGTGTGTGTGTGTGTGTGTGTGTGTCTGCGTGTGGATGTCTGAGTGTATTATGCGTTGTTATCATGCTTGATGAATTACGACATCAAAGGGCCCGGTCCAGGATTCTGGGCCCAAACACATTAACAAAAAAGACGGACGGAAAACCACCAATGTACTAATTCTTGCGTCAGTTCGGCAACGGTAAAGTGTTCGGGCGTCATGTTGAGCCCTCTGACTGGAGGAAAGCCGCTACAATGAGTGAAGTGTATACTATCAAGTAATTTCATGCAGACTACACTAATCAGTTTTTGATTTGTGAGAACGCTGAAGATGCCAGCTTATAAAGATAATTTCACTAGCGTAGCTGGAGATACTAGATGGCAAGCTACTGTAATATCTTTTCTCTTTCCGCTAAATGTAACTATAAAACCCTCTACCGGTTGTAAATCAACAAAAGGCATCAACGCAACAACTATAAACCCTCTACCGGTTGTAAATCAACGAAAGGCATCAACGCAACCTGAAACCACTAAAACATGTACTTACTTAGCGATTGAATCCTGTAACATAGCAAAAAACGTACTTCACTTAAAGCAAAGTATCCAAGATAGAAGATCGTAAATATTAACCTGTGCAGTACAGCAGTACTCTTCTTTCACGAGATATTAAATGCTGTTAACAGAATAATTCGTTCCATTGAGAAGAACTGCAGTTGCTTCGAAATCTCTGTACAACAAAAGTGTACAGTATTAATCATATGGCAAAATATACGCCTCACTGCATGATATTATTTTGAAAAAACTGCATTTCCTTGTTTTGAACTGTTTACAAAATGCAGTGGCTGTTACGACTACATAATTCATGTTGTGCATGCACAGGCCTCGGCATACCATGTGAGACCCTCCTATATATATATATATATATACATATATATATATATATATATATATATATATATATATATAAAACTACTATTTCTCGAGAATGGAGTTAGATATTGCTCTGCTCTCAGCTTTCAATAATATTTCAAAACGTGAGCTACATTTCATATGCAGCTATGTAGGACCTGAAACGATCCACATTTAAAGTCTACACAGTGTGTTTTTGCCTCTGCAGGTTCTTAAATTACAGTGCAGTAATCTGACGCATCGCTGTATCGATGACGAACAATGAAGAGAAATTCAGTCTGTTATCCAGCTAAGATATTAGGCTGTAATATATGGAAGAGTCAATTCTTTTAAATTTAAGAATTTTATTAAAACCTAACAATGGTATTTCATAGCGGCCGGTAGGTCGACTCAAGCACTCCGCCATCAACTCGTGTAACGCAAGATTGGTTTCTATTTGCAACCGAGGCTGCCGTGTTAGATGTTCGAAGATCACTGCAGCTAAGGCTATTTGCGTTGTTTTAATCATGCTGCTATACTAACAGATGTATTTCATATTACATCCTAGACATGAATTACGGATGATGCGGCACCTTAGGGTTCAGCTGGGAGAAGTTGTAATTTCCCTCGCACTAATAAAAAAACTTACACATTACTCGCTGATTGTCGTAGGACACTTCCACTTCCCAGTAGCGGTATGTCGTAGGGAAGACCTCGAAGTGGAAGAAATGGCTGTCTTCCGTTTCTAGTGTAGGAAAATCGGAAAGTGGATGTGTCACTGGGGTATACTCGCAACCGTAAAGCCCTACACACAGACCTATATATACAGGAGTTTGGCTGCAATTATAACACATAAGCTGTGAGCCTCCTTCGTTGGTACAGCGGACACATGTCACGTCTGAAGGAGACAGTCTTGCAAAGGAGCTAGATCACCTACAATCAGTGTGTATAGACTATGAATAGTCTTCACATCCAATTAGGACAACTGTAACAAGGAATAAAGACGAGAAAGATCTATTTCGTTCAAGGCATTCTTCCCATACTTTGGTAGCAGTTCATCTAAATTAGGCGCAAACCTAAAGAAATAAGACTTTTGCGATTCAATAGAAAGCTGGAAACCAAGGGGCAGGTAGGTTAATTGAGCGTTAGGGAACTTTTACTTTCATATAAATTAATTTTAAAAAATAAAAACATTCCAAAAATTATAAATCCGACACGAAACAGTGTCTGAGTCATTCACGTACAAAAGTTACCCATAATTGGAGAAAAACACAACAGTAAACACATCTCTATTAAAAAGTAGACTTGCAGCCCTCAGGCTCCTCAATATAAGCAGATGTAAAATATAAGAAAATGTTGCAACTGTTATGTATAGATTAGTAATTCAACATAGTTCGCCAGCTTGCAATAACAAAATTTACAGAAAGTTCTCCCTGGAATGACTTGGCGACTTCTGTTCAGGTCATCAGTCCACTAGAACTTAGAACTACTTAAACCTAACTAACCTAAGGACATCGCACACATCCATGCCCGAGGTAGGGTTCGAACCTGCGACAGTAGCGGTCTCGCGGTTCCAGACTGAAGCGCCTAGAACCGCTCGGTCACACCGGCCGGCTGGCGACTTCTGTCTTATCACACGTAATATCAGGGCAAAAGGTGACAGAGGAACAGACCCCCATGCTTGAGTCACTCATTCTGTATGTCCGTTCAATGGTACCATTAACAGCACTACATAAAAGAACAGCACTTAATTATGGTGTATTAAAATCAGTTCTATAAGTAAAGCACTATCATTAGCATTGAGCAAATGGAAATCTTGCAAATAAACGTACATAATAAAAACAGTATACTACAACTGTTAATGAAATACAGCAACGTGCCATCCCCTCTATCAGGTGTTGCTGTGAAGCCAAAAACTGCTATACGATGTCAGTCTTTCCTCCCGATTGTTTCTTCTCCCGCCAATACACAACGCTCTTATATACACCGAAGCGCCAGAGAAACTAGTATAGGCATGTGTACTCAAATACAGACATATGTAAACAGGTAGAATGCGTCGTGGCTGTCGGCAACGCATATATAAGACGACGGAGTAGCAATATCGCTAACTGCGGTTCTAATCGCATATTATCAAGAATTAAGTGAGTTTTAACGTGTTGTTATAGTCGCCGCACGAACTATGGGACACAGCATCTCCGAGGTAGTGATGTAGTGGGAATTTCACGAGTGTACCGTAAGTATCAAGAATCCGGTAAAACATCAGATCTCCGACATCGCTGCGGCCGTAGAACGATTCAGCAAGATCAGGACCATTCGGGGCAAGCAGTTAGGGGTCCTCTGGCAAACTGATGCATGTGGAACATGGACGAGACTGCTACAAAATTGCCCAAATACAGGCGACCAACTCAGCAGGAGAGGCTGGCTTCAGCAACTGACTGGCCAGTGTATGGGGACCTTTACGGGCACACTACTTTCATTCAGATGTTCAGTCACCCAGTGATCACTTATAAAGACTCAAGTGTGTAAGCTTGTTTTTAACGCCATCTCACATAGGCATATCGGTCAGCTGACCCTTCCTCCAGCTCCCTCCCTGGCCTACTGTGTCTGCACCTTTCTCAGTCTGTTTGCCTTTGTGCGGTCATTTTACAATAGTCACGACTGTGATCCACGTGCGTCAGTCTGCTTATTTACCTCTATCAGCGTGCCCCAACTGCTACATCCCGTCCCACATTCCATCAGTGCTCGCAGGTAGGGTTCACCACACAGTCAAAGTGTTCCCACACACTGTCAGATGGGTCAGTGGTCCACTCAATGGGGGGTCCATTCAGTCGGTTGGGACGTGCGTGGGTGTCTGGAACGTTTGCGGGACACAAGGACGTAAGATTCTACAACAATTGACTTCAAATACAAGATTTCGGGAACTTTTGAGATAGCCAATAAGAAATTGCAGCTGTGGGATTACGAGAGATGTGTTTGTTAGGTGGCACTGATGTACTATCAGAGATGAGAAAACTGGGTGCTTTGAAAGCGAAGCTAGGGCAGCTTGAAACCCACCTATCGTCTTCAGAATACAGTAACTCAACATACATTATGTGATACTATTTCTAAGTCATTTACTGGCGTTTTTCCGGACAAATTTCTGTAACTACACAACCGACTACCATAGACTTGGCGATAAAAGTGAACCTTTGCAAGTGCAACGCAAAACAGAGTCTCGAACGTTAAGAGACTGTGACAGAATTGTTTCACGTCTGAAGTCCTTAACGGCAGTAAATTAAGAATGTTTCACGGCTGAAGGACTTAAACGCCAAGAATAGCAATTAAAAAAAAATTAACAAACGTACATAAAACACAGACACAGCAAATAATGCTTTCAAATCAAGTCAGAGTGGTTCCAATTAGAATTTTAACGCCAGTAATCACAATCACGGCTGAAGGCCTTTAACGCCAAGAATGGTAATTATTAAAAAAATTTAGCAAACATACGTAAAATACAGACACAACAAATAGTGTTTTGGAAACAAGGCAAAGTGGTCGCCATTGGAACTTTAAGGCAAGTAACCACAGTCACGGCTGAAGGCTTTTAACGCCAAAGGTGGGAATTATTAAAAAAATTTAACAACATACAATACAGCAGCAATTATAATAACAGAGGTTAATTCAAAAGGACAAGCAACTGATCACCAAACAGGTGAGACAAATGATGGTAACTTGTTAATACAATAATAAAATAATAACACAATAAAAAACACAAGGGCCAGTCACAAACGGTGCTGCAGGAATCGGCCTCTGAGTAGGTCAGACCAAAAACACTTTCGCTAGCGATGAGAAAGGCAGCCAAGAGTTGCATTCACACCACAAGATGGTAACTCAGACTCGTGGCAGTCTAACAAGCGACTAATGGTAATCTTGGTGAGGCTACCTGACGTCCAATAAACCAAATGCAAACATGTAAAAATACACCACAGCCGGGACCGGCGGTATGGACTCCGCCCGCAGAATACTGTGCTTAGAGTGCCCAGAACAGGAAACGAATCTCTACCACCAAGGTAGAAGAATCGACAACCAACCTACAGTCAAGAAATCTGTCAAACTTACATGCCTCGCTGGACAGCGGCGGCAAGGCGAGCAAACGTACGCTGCCGTTTCATAAACTAAGCCCCAGGGCAGGTAACTGGGGCGTTAGCGGCCACCAGGAAGGAAAATACGCTGGTTGAACTTAACAATTTTAACCCTTTCGTGAGCCATGGGAAACATTCTTCCCACTACAATGAACTCGCTCCTAGTCCCGTGGGATTCACAGTTCCCACCTCTGTACGGTGTTACTACCTAGTGAACAGTAAAGGGTACTACTTACAATCGGAAGTTCCCGCCGTGCATGCTGTACCTTCGCGCAGAGGCATTGTATAGCTAAGTGTTGCTATGTAGAGGAGCCTTTCAGTGCTGTTTGCGTGACATTTTGTGACTTTTTCCTCAAAGCTATAGTATAAGGTAAATACTTTTGATTTACCCAAATTTATGAAGGAAAACGTAAAATTGGAAACAGGAGAATTCCAGTTTGAAACAAAAGGAGCAATTTCTGCAGTAAAATGGATGGATAACCATCCAGTCACTTTCCTGTCTTCAATTCATGACCCATGAGAAACAGCCACAGTGGAAAGGAAAAACAAGGATGGTACTAGTACCAAGATTCCTTGTCCTGAAGTTGTGGCAGAATACAACAAAATAATGGGTGGTGTCGATAAATTTGATCAATTACGAGAAAGATATGCTATTGGCAGACGTTCTGTAAAGTGGTAGCACAGAATATTTAATTTCCTGGTGGACGTTGCTGCAGTGAACAGTATTATCCTGTGGAAAATAAGTAAAAAAGAAAGTGGACAGCATGATCAACTCACATACAGGATCCATTTAGCCAGACAATTGGTCGCTGGCTTCTCATCCCAAAAAAGGAGTGGACAAAAACCTGTCTTTCTGGCAAAAAGGGGTAAAGTACCTAACGATTTTCGTCATGTGGCTTTAGGGGAGCATCAACCCATATTAGGAGAAACCTACTGGACGTGTCGTCATTATAGAACCAAAGCTGCGGAAATGAGCACTCGCTGTGTTTGTACATATTGTCAAATACCACTTTGCATAGACCCAGAAAATTTCATGGCAAGTAATTGTGAACAATCATTGTAACAAGAGAAGTAATATTATCAAATTCTGTATGATGAATATACATATCTGTTAACTACTATCTGCTCTCCATTCATTAAAAAAACTGCTCAATAATTTTGGCCACGAAAGGTTTAACAAGCTTAAACTAGTAAATAGTAACTAGAAGCACAGGAAAGCTAATCATTTCAGGCTTCCCCAACCACTCCACTCACTGTTCTTTGCCTCGGCGACACTACGAGCAGCAACACGAACCCAGGTCACAGATTTCACAACGGTGGAGGTTTGTCTACTCGAACTGAAATGCAAACACTTTGAGGATCCGGTTTCGACGAGGTCATGCACCCTCGTGACCACAAACCTTCGATCCGGCAGTCCATTCGCCCAACCAGTGGTGCCGGCGTGTTCTCGCTCTGCGTGGACCTGGCTCCTTCTGCGTGCCCAACCGAACTGCTCTCTCACACGACACGGAAGAACTACGACGTCGCTCCTAAGATAGAGCCACAGCTACTACATATCGATAATGCCGCCGCTGCCGCTTGCGGACAGGCAACGCTTGGGAAACCAGGTGGCGCCAGTCAACACAAGAAGAAGACAAACAACCGCAACCATATCAACCAAATGATACAGTCTGGCCTCCAACAGAGGACGGAAACCTACACCAGCACCAACGTGAGCTGGAACACGGCTCAACTGTTGCAAGTTCTGAGTTTGGCAGCTGTGTTTGCCAAATGAAAGTACCAAGCGATTTGTACAGGGTGACATATTTTGGATTTCGACAGTGAAACAGTTCTCAGAGTAAAAGTTGAGTTTTCTTTTGGCTAACTGGTTGTCGAGGTGGGGTGGCACTAAATATTTTACTTACTTTCTTTCCAGCTGCCTCGTTTTCATTACACTGCATGCCACACATATCCATTGTTGTCAAAAGTTGCTACAAATGTTTCTAATTTGCCATAACACGGTGCCTATTATGAATGTATTACTAAGAGCTAAAAAACCTTAACTCGGTTCACAAGGAATAATGTACGATAGTACATGTGTATTCAACGACCTGCACAGCATATTAAATGACGCTCGAATGATGTACTGAAGCTTAACCCTATTACTGCTAGCGACATATATACGGGTATATCCACGCATAGTCGTCGTGCCTACAGTGCTAACGACGTATACTGCATATGTGACAGGAGCTGAGCGTGCAGCAGTTATGGCTTCGTACAGGGTATATATAGGGTCAACATTAATATAACAGACGAATTGCAAGGACGGATTCCTGACTGGAAATGAACCAAAAAACCTTGTATGAACATGTGTCCGGAAATTCATCGTAGACACGGTAAATGGCGTTATTGAAAGAACGTTCCTTTTACCTCGTGCCGTGTGTTCCTAGCGTGTTTCAGGCAGTGTGACTGACGCAGCGTGCTGCAAGCAGGAAAATGGTCCGGAATCTTCCATTTCCTAACAGGAATCCGTTCCTGCAGCTTGTCGATTTTATTAATATTTATTATGTATACGTTTCGACGCATTCGTAGTTGTAACACGAGGTCCCTTGTAGCAGTCCAAGACGTTTGTAGGATTACTAGTGATTCTTTGATGAGGCCTATATGCAGGAACGGCAGAATGTATGCTTCGTGGCTTGTTTCGTACCTTTGCATTGTGTTTCGATATAAAATGTGGACCTATTTTTGACTCTTCAGTCTTATGACTGGTATAATGTTGGCCACCACGAATTCTCTCCTGTGTCAACCTCTTCACCTCAGAGTTGCTGTTGCAACGCACGACCTCAATTATTTTCCGGGTGTATTCCAGTCTCTGTCTTCCTCGACAGTTTTTGCCCTCTACAGCTCACTCTAGTACCAAGGAAGTTATTTCCTGATGCCTTAACAGATGTCCTGTCATCCCTGACCTCCTCCTTATCAATGTTTTCCACACATTCCTTTTCTCCCCGATGAGACCCATAAGCCTGTTAACATTTGAAAATTCAGTACTTCAATGAATAATGTAAGCAGAGTGGCAAAATTTGGCTCATGTGCCTGAACTGATATTCAGTTTTATTGAAACAAAAAAAGTATACAAATCTACTAACAGGTAGAGCTTCTCATAATACAAAAGCAAGAAACAGCACAAGAGTTGATTTGTAACAAAGACGATGTTCCTTATGACAAATGTTCATCATGTAGGTGTCATTGATCAACAATGCCTGTAGTTGAAGGAAAATGTAAACAGCGATGTACAATAAATCAATAGGTATGGTGAGAAATTGCCGTCAGATGTTGCCTTTTAGCATCCCAACGAGGTCGGATGATGACGGTAGACTTGCGACTTCAGGTAACCCCCAACGAATAATCATATGGATTGAGGTCGGGGACCTTGAACGTTAAAGTATGACGGGAGTAGAGGCACATGACGCGATTATCACCAAAAGATGTGCGCAAGGGATCTTTCACACGTGTAGTAATATGGGGTAGAGTGTCATCCTACAGATAGGTCGTACCTTCTAGCAAGTGTTTATCAACCAGGATGGGAATGAAGTAATTTTCTTATATATCGGCGTGCATGGCATCCTCACACTGACAGTTTGAAACCCAGAATCCCACGTTTTCGCTGCGCGGAGTCGCCCCTCGGTTTGAGGTGCCATGTCACGGATTGCGCGGCCCCTCCCTCGGATTCGAGTCCTCCCTAGGGCATGAAAGTGTGTATGTTGTTCTTAGTTAGTTTCAGTAGTGTGCAAGTCTAGCGGCGAATGACCTCAGCAGTTTCGTCCCTTAGGAACTCACACAAACACACACACACACACACACACACACACACACACACACACACACACACACACACACACACACACACCAAATTTCCTCGAAGAAAAAGTGTCCAATCATCATAGGTATTGTAGATTCACACAGCACCCTGACTTTCTAGTCATACAATTGGGTTGCCACGATAGTTCTAGGATTTTAGGCCTCCCTAATTCTACAGTTATGGGAGTTGACTAACACTCGGAATGTGAAATGGGCTTTCGTCGGTCTGTAACACGTTAGGCAAAGAGTCGTCATTGTCCCCCATTATCTAAAGCCCCCCACACCCCAAATGATGTCCGTGTCACAAAATCGGTGGCTAACATTCATGATGGCGCTAAACTTTCAAGGGATAGCAGTGGAGGATAGTGGTGGAAAAGTAGTGCGTAAAATGCCAGTGCGACTTCACGAGTGCTTACTTCACCATTCGGAGATGAAACCGCTAAAGTCTCCGTTTCTTCCTAAATTGTACGAGCAGCAGTAGTACCTGGGTTGCACTCTATTACAAATCGTCTAAACAAACCGTAGCTTCGCACTTCGTATTCTTCACAGTGACACTTATGACAAGACCTTTAACAGATAGAATACCATTCTTGTGGTGGAATGATCATATCAGGCACCGTAGTCAAATCTTATCTCTCTGCCTACATTAGTCAGTCAAACAGCGCATTTTCTAGTCTTTATGGACCTTTGTATCATTCTGTATGTAATCGGATACTGTCTGAAAAGGAAATGGAACGTATTCTTACAGGAAGGGGAGAATGAGTGTGAGTTTTCTCTTCCTTGGTCGGAAACTGTGCCTTTAATGTAGAAGAGACTAAGAGTTACCACTCGGTTCCGGATACTACTCCTTACGAGAAAAAATGTGTGCAGGTCTGAAATGATTCGGGTACAGCAGCAATGAGTTCTTTCCTGGCAGTAACTCTTCTCGTGGCAACAACTATAAAAACTCAAACATTAAGAATATCGGTCAAATGATCCTCTCCCCAAAACTCAGATTTTTCTTTGTGAAATGATGTCTGGTGACAAATAGTTATTTTTAATCCGAATATTGTACTTCTGCAATAATAATGGCCCTTCTCAAGATGATAGGCTGTACAACATAAGATCATTTCTTTCATACCTGAGAGGGACAACCCGAATAGCATTCACCCAGTTCAAAGAAGTTTGCATTGAAGAAAGTCTCCATTTTTTTGAGGGATGCTTGGCTTTCAGACAGAAGATGCCACCTAAAAGAAGTCATTTTGATATAAAAACATTAGTTCGGTGTGTTTGAAATGGCTCTGAGCACTATGGGACTCAACATCTTAGGTCATAAGTCCCCTAGAACTTAGAACTACTTAAACCTAACTAACCTAAGGACATCACACAACACCCATGCCCGAGGCAGGATTCGAACCTGCGACCGTAGCAGTCCCGCGGTTCCGGACTGCAGCGCCAGAACCGCTAGACCACCGCGGACGGCGGTGTGTTTGAGAGACGTGACATATTTTCTCTTTTCGGATTACATTGATGCAAAATGTTGCAACGCAAACAGTGAAGACTAATTGGCAGTTACTGGTAAAATGGCGACACCACGTTTGGAACCTTATTCGAGAAGAGTGCCGTACGTGGACAGTTGGTATGCAAGCCCATTACTCTTCCACTACTAGCATGAAAAAGGAACAAATGCATTAGGTAACGCTCGCATGATCAAGAACGGTACACCGTAACTTGAACCAAAATTGCAAAGACGAGAGATGAAAGTTTGGTCAACGGACATAATGATGGGTTTGAAGTGGAATGACAAGACAGACGACAAGCCATATAGGAGAAATGAAACGTAGTGGGAAAACGTTCCCCCTAAATAACGCCGAAATATTTAAAGCCAACGTTTGTTGGATTATAACGACTCTATGGGTGCAGTGGACAAAAATGCGGCAAGCCACTTAACTCCACGGAGTGGGTTCGGGAAAACACTGAAATGGTACAAAAAGCCCTTTTTTCACAGCCTTTATATGTGTGTGCTACGTTCCCATGTTATTTACTAGGATCATTGTACAGGTCGTCGATCATACGAGGAAAATCCTCTGCGGCTTCGAGAATGACACTTTCCAAGCACCGCTAAATCGTCAGTAAGCAACTCCTAAGTGTAAAGTGATATATAGGATGCAACAAGAAGAAAAATCCGATAGAATAGCGTTACTGCTCTAAAAATGTGCTTTGGTACTGTGTTGTGTCTTGTTTCGCAAAATATCACAAAAAGTCTGAAATGTGCCTCTATGTAAGGGCATCTGGATGCCGGGCGGGGTAGCCGCGCGATCTAGGGGGGGCTTGTTACGGTCCGCGCGGCTCCCACCGTAGGAGGTTCGAGTACTCCCTCGGGTATGGGTGTGTGTGTTGTCCTTATCGTAAGTTAATGTAAGTTAGAAAAATTCTGTGTGAGCCTAGGAACCGATGACCTCAGAAGTTTGGTCCCACAGGAACTTACCACCAGCATCACCTAGCTTTAGTAACTCGAACAATAAAGAATATTCGGAGAACACTTTACTTGAAAAACTTGTTGAGGATTAATGGAGAGCTCAGTGCTGTATCTACCCAACACGGGGACTCTGCTGCGTGGTGCGGCGCGGCCATCGATGTGTGCACTGTTATGGCGCGCTCTGCAGTGAAAAGGTTAAGACTGAATGAATGAACTGCCCGTTGGGCAGCTAGTACTCGCGGAAAGTCTTAGAATTCAAGTTTGAAAATATCTCACCTCGTAACCTTTTCATTTTGTTTCACTTGCATAATATTGTAAGGTGAACATGTCATTTTGATGTTCGTAAGTTACCGATGTGCACGTCCGTTACAGAGCAAGATCGGTTAGTGTTAAACAATCTTTGGTCTTGTTGTGGCACAGTCTTCCCCTCTTCGCAACTTAATACAGTCTTAGCTGAACTGTGCTAGATGATCGACATTTTCAGTAGTGCTGCTTCGATTTATGACTGTATCTGTTAGCTGATGAAAGATGTATTGTAAAGGACAGCAAGGATGAAAATGATGCATATACTGAAAGGCGAAAAGAATACAAATTTGGAATCGCGGTTTTTTTTTAAGTTTGAGGTAAGACTACAGAACTGGGCACCTACTTGTCGTAATTATTGTCAGCTAGTTAAATTTGTTCACTTGCTCAGAGCTCAGAAAGAGACCAACTCACTTCCCTGATACATGCATTAACATATCAACTGGTTAAGCGTTTTAGTTTTTATAGGAATTCTCCCTTACTATTATACTCTTTTTAAATCATTGTTCAGTTCATTTATCACAGTAATTGTTCAGATAAATGTTATGTGTGTAGCTCATGCGAAGTTTTACACTGTATTTTTGAATACATACTTCATTTTAAAATCGCTGTCCTGGAATATCATTTCATGGGAATAGCTACTCTCACCATCCCTCTGTTTAAAGAAGGTTTATCGTTACGCATTACCACAATGCACCATGTGGTATGCAACTGTCTGAATATTGTCTGGAAATTTTATTTAAAAATAGAAATCTAGCTTAGCCGGTGCCTGCTTGCTGTTTCCTGCTGTGCTTTCGAGAAATCTGCAACAACGCTGCCAATACGAGAATTAAGTGGAAATTTTGATTAAGGCCAGATAATTGTTTTACTTCGGTTCCGCATTTAATATACAGACAAGTTGTATTCAGACCAGTTACAGTTCATTCCAACTTACGTTCTGTTTAGTCAAAAGTTGGTATAGAAGTTTAAGTTGGATAACAGTTTTGGTAATAGGTAAACTTTTTATAGGATGGTAGATAAATTTGGGCTGAATTCATACACGAAAGACACAGTGGGGAACTCACAATATGTACGCTATGTTATACGCAGGACTAAAAAACCTCTCCAAGGAATATGGCTACTTTAATACAACGCAACAGAGAAGCTGTTATCCTTTGAGTAACATAAGTTGCTGGAACCGTTACTCCGCTCGACTAAATACTGAGTGTTTTCACATTATATAAATCCCTGTATACACGCTGTACGGAATACAGGATGTTTATTTCACGTGCGAAATGCTCTCAAGCAGTTCCACGAATGTGAAAGAAGGCAACTTCTCCGAAGTAATGCGATATTTATACGGCCGTCGGTCACGTGTTGATCATTCACGCCTCTGTTCCCCAGGGAGCGTTTCCAGCGGGTTGCGGAGGAGTATGTTATTCGCACCCTTTCCGCTCAGATCCACGCGTAGTTCAGGCAGAGAGAGAGAGAGAGAGAGAGAGAGAGAGAGAGAGAGACGGACCCCGCTTTGCCACAAAGACGGATGGCGGAGACGGCCAGCAGGGCAGAGAGGAGCAAGCCGCGGCGCACGAACGCAACGCAGCGCGGCCTGGCACCCCGGCGCTGCCACAGCAGATCGATCGGGCCTGCGGGATCGGCGCAATCTCTCCTCTCTTCGCAGGTTCACAACGCGAACCTCAGGGTGTGTGTGTGTGTGTGTGTGTGTGTGTGTCTGTGTGTGTGTGTGTGTGTGTGTGTGTGTGTGTGCGCGACGTGACAGCGCAGACAAGCGCTGGCGCGTGTGTGGAGATAGGCAGCAGCGCGAACTGCACTGAAGATTCAAAGGAACTGGTACACCTGCCTACTACCGTGTAGGGTCCCTGCGCTTACGCGGATGTGCCGCAGCACAACGTGTCATGGACTCCAATGATGTCTGAAATAGTGCTGGAGGGAACTGACACCGTGAACCCTGTAGGGCTGTCCGTAAATCCGTAAGTGTACGAGAGGGGGAAGATCTCTTCTGAACACCACGTAGCAAGGCATCAAAGATGTACTCAATAATGTTCATGGCTGGGAAGTCTGGTGGCCAGTGGATGTGTTTAAACTCATAAGAGTGTTCCTGGGGCCACGTGTTTAAACTCATAAGAGTGTTCCTGGGGCCACTCTGTAGCAATTCTGGATGTGTCGGGTGTCGCATTGTCCTGCCGCAGTTGCCCAGGTCCGTCGGAATGCAAAATAGACATTAATGTATGCGCGTGAACAGACGGGGTGCTTACATACGTGTCACCTGTCAGAATCGTATCCAGAAGTATCAGGCGTCCCACATCACTCCAACTGACCATGACCCACCCCATTATAGAACCGCCACCAGCTTGAACATTCCCCTGCAGACATGCAGGTCCATGGATTCATGAGGTAGCCTCCATACCCATACACGTCCATCCGCTAGATACAATTTGAAACGATACTCGTCCAACAAGTCAAAATGTTTCCAGTCACCTACAGTCCTATGTCTGTGTTGACGGGCCCAGACGAAGCGTGAACTTTATGTCGTGCAGTCATCAAGGGTACTCGAGTGCACCTTCGGCTCGAAAGCCCATATCGATGATGCTTCAGTGAAAGGTTCGCAAAATGACACTTGTTGATGGCCCAGCATTGAAATCTGTAGCAGTTTGCGGAAGAGTTGCGCTTCTGTCACGTTGAACAATTCTCTTCGTTAGTCGTCGGTGCCGCTCTTGCAGGATCTTTTTCTGGCCGCAGCGATGTCGAAGATCTGCTGTTTTAGCGGATTACTGACACTGACGGTACACTCTTGAAATGGTCGTAGGGGAAAATCCCTACTTCTTCGCTACCTCGGAGATGCTGTGTTGTATCGCTCGTGAGTCGACTATAACACCACATTCAAATTCACTTGTTGTTGTTGTGGTCTTCAGTCCTGAGACTGGTTTGATGCAGCTCTCCATGCTACTCTATCCTGTGCAAGCTTTTTCATCTCCCAGTACCTACTGCAACCTACATCCTTCTGAATCTGCTTAGTGTATTCATCTCTTGGTCTCCCTCTACGATTTTTACCCTCCACGCTGCCCTCCAATACTAAATTGGTGATCCCTTGATGCCTCAGAACATGTCCTACCAACCGATCCCTTCTTCTGGTCAAGTTGTGCCACAAACTTCTCTTCTCCCCAATCCTATTCAATACTTCCTCATTAGTTATGTGATCTACCCATCTAATCTTCAGCATTCTTCTGTAGCACCACATTTCGAAAGCTTCTATTCTCTTCTTGTCCAAACTGTTTATCGTCCATGTTTCACTTCCATACATGGCTACACTCCATACGAATACTTTCAGAAATGACTTCCTGACACTTAAATCTATACTGGATGTTAACAAATTTCTCTTCTTCAGAAACGCTTTCCTTGCCATTGCCAGCCTACATTTTATATCCTCTCTACTTCGACCATCATCAGTTATTTTGCTCCCCAAACAGCAAAACTCCTTTACTACTTCAAGTGCCTCATTTCCTAATCTAATTCCCTCAGCATCACCCGACTTAATTAGACTACATTCCATTATCCTTGTTTTGCTTTTGTTGATGTTCATCTTATATCCTCCTTTCAAGACACTGTCCATTCCATTCAACTGCTCTTCCAAGTCCTTTGCTGTCTCTGACAGAATTACAATGTCATCGGCGAACCTCAAAGTTTTTATTTCTTCCCCATGAATTTTAATACCTACTCCGAATATTTCTTTTGTTTCCTTTACTGCTTGCTCAATATACAAATTGAACAACATCGGGGAGAGGCTACAACCCTGTCTTACTCCCTTCCCAAGCACTGCTTCCCTTTCATGTCCCTCGACTCTTATAACTGCCATCTGGTTTCTGTACAAATTGTAAATAGCCTTTCGCTCCCTGTATTTTACCCCTGCCACCTTTAGAATTTGAAAGAGAGTATTCCAGTCAACATTGTCAAAAGCTTTCTCTAAGTCTACAAATGCTAGAAACGTAGGTTTGCCTTTCCTTAATCTTTCTTCTAAGATAAGTCGTAAGGTCAGTATTGCCTCACGTGTTCCAGTGTTTCTACGGAATCCAAACTGATCTTCCCCGAGGTTGGCTTCTACTAGTTTTTCCATTCGTCTGTAAAGAATTCGTGTTAGTATTTTGCAGCTGTGACTTATTAAGCTGATAGTTCGGTAATTTTCACATCTGTCAACACCTGCTTTCTTTGGGATTGGAATTATTATATTCTTCTTGAAGTCTGAGGGTATTTCGCCTGTTTCATACATCTTGCTCACCAGATGGTAGAGTTTTGTCAGGACTGGCTCTCCCACGGCCGTCAGTAGTTCCAATGGAATATTGTCTGCTCCGGGGGCCTTGTTTCGACTCAGGTCTTTCAGTGCTCTGTCAAACTCTTCACGCAGTATCTTATCTCCCATTTCATCTTCATCTACATCCTCTTCCATTTCCATAATATTGTCCTCAAGTACATCGCCCTTGTATAGACCCTCTATATACTCCTTCCACCTTTCTGCTTTCCCTTCTTTGCTTAGAACTGGGTTTCCATCTGAGCTCTTGATATTCATACAAGTCGTTCTCTTATCTCCGAAGGTCTCTTTAATTTTCCTGTAGGCGGTATCTATCTTACCCCTAGTGAGATAGGCCTCTACATCCTTACATTTGTCCTCTAGCCATCCCTGCTTAGCCATTTTGCACTTCCTGTCGATCTCATTTTTGAGACGTTTGTATTCCTTTTTGCCTGTTTCACTTACTGCATTTTTATTCACTTATTCACTTAAGAATTGATAATCTGCCATAGCAGCAGCACTAACCGATCTAACAACTGCGCCTGACACTTTTTTCTTATATACGTGTTGTCGAACGCAGTGCCGTATTCTGCCTGTTTATGTAATCTCTATATTTGAATAGGCATACGTATACAAGTTTCTCTTGCGCTTCAGTGTATAAGATGATCTTCATTTCAATGGAAGCGGTACTTATTGCCACACTTTTAGAAATACTTTACAATAATATCTTCTCTCACTCCATACAACGACTATTTTATTCGCAGTCACGCTTGTTGAATTGTAGGTCGTTTGAAAGCATCCTTCGACGTGAATTCTTTTTTGATTTCATTCATCATCTGTTTGTTTCATTCCTCTCTGATATACACTTTAAATGATTGATTTATCGAGACATCAAGAGGCTGCAATTGTGACGTATATCCCCCGGAATAACAACAAGCTCTGTATTTCCCTGCCTCAATGTGTCTTTCGCAGAATCTTTCAAATGAGTACTAAACTAATCTATCACAAGAAGAGAACTGTTCTTCAGTAAAGCGCCTTTACATCTCTCCCACACTCTGTTAATCCATAATGCCACACCAACGTCTTCCATCCGACCCTTGTCATGCACATGATCAACAACGCCTGGCTG
The DNA here is from genome assembly GCF_023864345.2 of Schistocerca serialis cubense. NCBI lineage: Eukaryota > Metazoa > Arthropoda > Insecta > Orthoptera > Acrididae > Schistocerca > Schistocerca serialis. The sequence goes on from NC_064646.1 coordinate 235,966,556, forward strand.
TTTTTCAGAAGGTTCTGTCATTGTTTTGCTTATGAAAATATGACTGATTTAAGTAGCACAATATGAAAGGACAACACTGTAGTGCACTTCTTCATGTCCACTTGCCTTTATATTTACAGTTCTAGCAACTTTCATGGCAATAGTTCAGTTACATGGCACATCAAGTGTCAGACGTGTTTCTTCCATATTCACTATTTGGCTTGGTTGTTCACTGGTTTCCTTTCGACGTTGAATAATAAAGTGATGGGAAGATAATACTTTCTTTTCATACTCTCGTTGCATTTTCTGAGATATTTTCGTTTTGGTTCGTAGGCCAGGTCCATGACGCCTCATAAACCTGTAGCATCCCCCTAATCCAATATTGAAGTCTGTTAAGTTGTACTGTACAGCTAGCCTATGAGCGTGTATTTGAATCGTTTTTGTATTCATTCCACTGCCCTTTTGACCGCGTCCTTGAATCCATTCCAGTACGTCATCATCCAGTTTTGGCCATTTTGCGTTCAGTCCTCTATTTGCACATTAAACAGTAATGAAATCCTAAACTCAGATTGGAATGTATACCGCAGAGACAGGCTAGACAGTGAAGGGGGAGGCGTGTTTATAGCGATAAGAAGTGCAATAGTGTCGAAGGAAATTGACGGAGATCCGAAATGAGAAATAATTTGGGTGAAGGTCACGGTTAAAGCAGGCTCAGACATGGTAATTGGATGTCTCTATAGGCCCCATGGCTCAGCAGCTGTTGTGGCTGAGCACCTGAAGGATAATTTGGAAAATATTTCGAGTAAATTTCCCCACCATGTTATAGTTCTGGGTGGAGATTTTAATTTGCCGGATATAGACTGGGAGACTCAAACGTTCATAACGGGTGGCAGGGACAAAGAATCCAGTGAAATTTTTTTAAGTGCTTTATCTGAAAACTACCTTGAGCAGTTAAACAGAGAACCGACCCGTGGCGATAACATATTAGACCTTCTGGTGATAAACAGACCCGAATTATTGAAAAAGTTAACGCAGAACAGGGAATCAGCGATCATAAAGCGGGTACTGCATCGATTATTTCAGCCGTAAATAGAAATATTAAAAAAGGTATGAAGATTTTTCTGATTAACAAAAGTGACAAAAAGCAGATTACAGAGTACCTGACGGAGAAGAGGGCTATGCGAGATGCGTTCAATGAATTCGAAAGTAAAGTTCAATGTACTGACTTGGCAGAAAATCCTAAGAAATTTTGGTCTTATGTCAAAGCGGTAGGTGGATAAAAACAAAATGTCCAGACACTCTGTGACCAAAATGGTACTGAAACAGAGGATGACAGACTAAAGGCCGAAATACTAAATATCTTTTTCCAAAGCCGTTTCACAAAGGAAGACTGCACTGTAGTTCCTTCTCTAGATTGTCGCACAGATGACAAAATCGTAGATATCGAAATAGATGACAGAGGGATAGAGAAACAATTAAAATCGGTCAAAAGAGGAAAGGCCGCTGAACCTGACGGGATACCAGTTCGATTTTACACAGAGTACGCGAAGGAACTTGCCCCCCTTCTTGCAGCGGTGTACCGTAGGTCTCTAGTAGAGCGTAGCGTTCCAAAGGATTGGAAAAGGGCACAGGTCATCCCCGTTTTCAAGAAGGGACGTCGACCAGATGTGCAGAACTATAGACCTATATCTGTAAAGTCGATCAGTTGTAGAATTCTGGAACACGTATTATGTTCGAGTATAATAACTTTTCTGAAGACCAGAAATCTACTCTGTAGGAATCAGCATGGGTTTCGAAAAAGACGGTCGTGTGAAACCCAGATCGCGCTATTCGTCCACGAGATTCAGAGGGCCATAGACACGGGTTCCCAGGTAGATGCCGTGTTTCTTGTCTTCCGCAAGGCGTTCGATACAGTTCCCGACAGTCGTTTAATGAACAAACTAAGAGCATATGGACTATCAGACCAATTGTGTGATTGGATTGAAGAGTTCCTAGATAACAGAACGCAGCATGTCATTCTCAATGGAGAGAAGTCTTCCGAAGTAAGAGTGATTTCAGGTGTGCCGCAGGGGAGTGTCATAGGACCGTTGCTATTCACAATATACATAACTGACCTTGTAGATGACATCGGATGTTCACTGAGGCTTTTTGAAGATGATGCTGTGGTGTATGGAGAGGTTGTAACAATGGAAAATTTTACTGAAATGCAGGAGGATCTGCAGCGAATTGACGCGTGGTGCAGGGCACGGCAATTCAATCTGAATGTAGACAAGTGTAATGTGCTGCGAATACATAGAAAGATAGATCCCTTATCATTTAGCTACAAACTGGCAAGTCAGCAACTGGAAGCACTTAACTCCATAAATTATCTGGGAGTACACATTAGGAGTGATTTAAAATGGAATGATCATATAAAGTTGGTCGTCGGTAAAGCAGATGCCAGACTGAGATTCATTGGAAGAATCCTAAGGAAATGCAATCCGAAAACAAAGGAAGTAGGTTACAGTACGCTTGCTCGCCCACTGCTTTAATATTGGTCAGCAGTGTGGGATCCGTACCAGACAGGGTTGATATAAGAGATAGTGAAGATCCAACGGAGAGCAACGCGCTTCGTTACAGGATCATTTAGTCATCGCGAAAGCGTTACGGAGATGATAGATGAACTCCAGTGGAAGACTCTGGAGGAGAGACGCTCAGTAGCTCGGTACGGGCTTTTGTTAAAGTTTCGAGAACATACCTCACCGAAGAGTCGAGCAGTATATTGCTCCCCCCTACGTATATCTCGCGAAGAGACAATGTGGATAAAATCAGAGAGATTAGAGCCCACACAGAAGCATACCGACAATCCTTCTTTCCACGAACAATACGAGACTGAAATGGAAGGGACAACCGATAGAGGTACTCAGGGTACCCTCCGCCACACACCGTCAGGTGGCTTGTGGAGTATGGATGTAGATGTAGATGTAGAAGTCTTCCTCATTTCTTCAGTTCTTCATTATGAAGCCGGCCGAAGTGGCCGTGCTGTTAAAGGCGCTGCAGTCTGGAACCGCAAGACCGCTACGGTCGCAGGTTCGAATCCTGCCTCGGGCATGGATGTTTGTGATGTCCTTAGTTTAGTTAGGTTTAACTAGTTCTAAGTTCTAGGGGACTAACGACCTCAGCAGTTGAGTCCCATAGTGCTCATAGCCAGCCTTCATTATGAGCCATCGAATCGCGAATGGTTTTTCTGTTGCTTGAAGGCCACAATCCCACTCAAATGCTCTGTTTGTTCTGCACATTCCATTATTTTCAGTTTATGAGATCGCAACATATGAATACATTTTATTTTTTTCCCTTACGAAACTAGCAACAAACAAAAATATTGTTCTTTTACCGATAACACAAATCACTTTCAGTTCAAGTTCACTAACACCGTGAACTGCAATGACGCATAAGAGGTCAGACAGTGTTTTTGGTTTGTGATGGCTGGGCCGGAGGGAGACAGTGTTAGCAAGCTTGTGAATTCCTGCAGCTCATGTTTGTGTCATTGGTGCATTGCTGCTGCCGGTTGAGTCCAGTGTTGCCAGACAGAGATAGGTATCCCGCGACATCAAATGAGTGGCCACTTTTAAGACTGAAGGGAATTCAAAGCAATCACTGGACACTTTTATATTAACTTCGAGTATACGAAGCACCTGAATGTTGGAATCAATTTTTCGAATAAAAAAGTACGTCTTATGTTCAAATGTGTGTCAAATCTTATGGGACTTAACTGCTAAGGTCATCAGTCTCTAAGCTTAAACACTACTTAACCTAAAGTATCCTAAGGACAAACACACACACCCATGCCCGAGGGAGGACTCGAACCTCCACCGGGACCAGCCGCACAGTACGTCTTACAGTCCATTAAACGCTAATGGACTTCCAGCAACATTCTGTGTCATCCTACACCACTGGTTGGAGACCGTTCTATGTATAGACTGTTGTTGTCACCGTTAACACCAACAACAGCAGAAATTCTTCCAATCCATATGTGGCATACAGCAAACCAGTGCTTAACAGTACTGGTTCAAAACAGTCTTGGTTGCAATTTTAGTTATTTATTTTTCAATGACGCATTTTGTCTTATTTAGGCATCTTCAGGTTATCTTAATTAAAAATACCATTTTAAGATAACCTGAAGATGCCTAAAAAAGGCGAAACGCGTCGTTGAAAAATAAAAAAAAATAAAATTGCAACCAAGACTGTTTTTAACCAATTCTACTAACAGTTGCGTTTACAGTAATTCCTTTCCCAGAGAGCATGAGGAGTTAATGAATGGCGTCACAAAGTAGTCATCTGCATTGAAGCACCAAAGTAATTGGAGCAGGCATGCGTATCCAAATACAGGGATCTGTTCAAGGTGGTGGTGGCTCTGTAATGCCGCGGGGTGTGTTTAGTTTGAGTGATACGTTGACCCCTGTCAACTCTAGATACGACTCTGACACGTACGTAAGCCTTCTATCTGATCACCTGCACCCATTCATGTCCATTGCGCGTTTCTACAGACTTCGGCAATTCGAACAGAACAATGCGACACCCCACACTTCCAGAATTACTACAGAGTGCCTCCTGACATGAACATTATTGAGCATATCTGGGACGGCTTGCAACATGCTTTTCAGGAGAGATGCTCACCCCGTCGTACTCTTATGGATTTATGGACAACCTTACAGGCTTCACGGTGCCAATTCCATCTAGCAGTAGCTCAGACATTAGTCGAGTCCATAATACGTCGTGTTGCGGCACTTCTCTTTTCTCGCCGGTACCCTATACGATATTAAGAAGGTGTATCAGTTTCTTTGGCTCTTCAGTGTACGAATCGCGACTCTCCAGTAGCCGAGCGATGACTGTTGGCGAGTACAGTGGAGACTAGGGGTCAAGAGCCCATTCGTACAGTATTTTGAAGAGGCACAGCGGTGTAACGCCTGGCGTCCTGGTGTGTGGGGCAATGGGTTCAACTTCACGGGTTGCAGTGATTGAGAGAAATGTGACGACACATTGCTACCTCTCATTCGACGGTAGCGTCGTGTCATTTTCCAATAGGACAATGCTCGTACACACACATGCCATGTGTCTCTATGAAAAGTATGTCCCCGAGCGAACACGTTTGGGTCCAGCTCGGGGTGCCAATTTCGCACCAATTCCGGCATCCGAGACATCAATGACTAGTTACAACAGTTGTGGTCCGGCTTACCTCAGGGTAAAATGTAATGGCATTTGACACTCTTCGTAACCGAATCAGTGCGTGCACTGAGGCCAGAGGTGGTGGAGCGACATACTAATAGGTGTGGTCATACCATCTAATTTATTATAAATTATGTTCGATATTGTAATCATTGAAATAATATCACATACGTTCTCAACCTGTAAAGATTCATTTCGTTATCTCTTCCTATTATGAGTGCTTCACTTTTTATGTCCGGTTGTGTATAAATCTTACTGTATGTTGCTGAGAAGATCTGAGTACGCATCATTTATAGTGAGGGCACTTGAAACGCCGTCCCCCTTTGCGACTCTAGGACACAGCCAATCACGTTGGCAAGCTGCAGCGCTGACCAGCACCTTGCGGGCCACTGAACCTGCCGACCTCTCCCTACGGGTCGGACCCGTCCGCTCGACACCCATTTCCATTTTTCCAGCTGTATGTGACTGATTTTATCTGATATTCAAATTGTAATCGCGTCCGCTGACCGGAGCCACCGCGGCGCCCTCCGACATTTGCATGATAACGAAACTCGTCCGGTGGAATACCCGTTTTAGTTTTCCACCTGCTGGTAATGGAAATGTAAATAGCACTCCACCAGAGAAACTAGATATTACGAGCGATAAGCTGGCGCCGTTGATTTGCTTAATTACCACCTCTGCTAGTGGAGTCTGCTTTGGTGCTCTAGTACTCATTTACGAATCGGAGATTAAGCTTAAGGGTTAACCGCTCCAGGAATGTTGACACGTGGCGGTTACGCTCGTTACCATTTCTGGATATCTGTGACGGCGGTATAGACATTTCCCCGGACCATACTCTAATCAGCCATGTGCATAAATGTTGACGGTACCTCAGGACACATACAAACGAAAAGGATTTCATGGGACAGTTCGGTAGATATTAATGCAGTGACGGTTGAGTTCAGTGTCCAAGCGATTGTTTGAGAAAGAGATATAGATATTCTGTTGCGGTGAATGTGGGATTCTGATGCTTGGTGTGAGCGCTTTTCATTGATCACACTAAAGGATCGGCAGGATACAAGGCAAACTATTGTCAAGACACCCGAGTCTCAATCTGAACAGCGATTTATACTACCAAACCACTCAACGGAACCAGTTACCAAAATGCAGTATCCCTCTCTAACTTCTTCCAGGAGCAATAAAAATTTGATTTTAAATATTTCGCACAGGCATCGACCGAATTTAAAATTATAAATTTCTCTCACAATCTACTCATTAACAAGTGTAATTTTACATTAAAAGTTTAACACAATAAATCTAGTGCTGTAGTTTTTCTTGAGGTAGCGTAGACGACGCACAAACAGCCAGACTACATTTATCTAACTTTTGAGGACGAGAGCAGTAAGCGACTTCCGACACACTTTACACATAATTTCAAGCCTCTGCGAAACACCTCTGAGACAACACCTCCCAAAAATGATGAATGGAGAAAGAGTTTACCGATTGTTCGTTAACAACTTGGTGTCTAGTCAAGCAGTCACTACAGTCAAACATCAGCATTAGTCACGAAGTGTTAATTAATTAATTCTTTACTACCGACTTTATTCGCAACACAGTTTTCAGACACTATGTACATATGTCATTTAACGAATTGCGAAGTTATACCACTGTACGACGCACTGTTCACGAGAAACGACCTAAAAAAATTGAGATACCTGAGAAACTAGTTTTTACTTAAAATGAAACACAAATTACCCAGACTAAATTTATCCTGTGTTTCATACAGAGAGCACTGAGAGACCTCCAACAAACTTTAGCCCTAGAACTCTAAGGGGAATAATGTTACATAGACACTAAATAACCGTAAGTTTTAATACTACATACTTTATTTAAGGGAAGTCATGATTCATTGTTCACGCACTACACTTATAAGTTCCCCGGAAACCACGAATAATTGTCCAACTTCAGTTGTATAATTGGCGACGGTTTAGTAATCTAGGTTGAAGCACTGTTTCTAAATTTTTCAAGACTTCTTCTAGCTTACGTGCACTGTCAAATAATTAAGACATTAACTCAATTGTAATCGGACGTTTGAAGCTTTACTATACATGGGAGTTAGTCTTAAGGAATTTGGGATTTACTGGTACATATTTAACAGTGCAAGGTACATCTGTAAACGTGCAACTTTTCGTTGAAGTTTCCCACAAGTGTTAGCGACAGTTTCGTCTAGCGCTATTGCTAAAATACTCAGTTTCTTTAAGTTAACATCATAGGGAAAATCCAAAGCCGATGACTAATATTACGAGTGTACTGCGCGCTTATTTACACACTCGGAAAACTTACGATGTAAATGTCAATATCAATTTTGGTCGGTATTCTGGACCCAACAACCCGTTGCTAAAGTACAGGGCCATCGGACGCTACGGCCAAAATAATTTTAATACTCAACAACCTTACTGATTTTAACAAGTCTTTGGTAAAGTTGGCTGCAGAAGACAGCAGGAGCTACACCAATGAGGCAATAAAACGAACGGAGAGACATTTTAAATGAGGCCGCTATACTAAAGATTTTCAAGCGGTTGCATAAAAGTTTATCGTTAAAGGCCTTGACCATGTTTCAGTACCACTAAGGGCATTTTCTTCATAAGGAATGGAGTCACATCACATTACGTTAAAATCATGAGCTAAAACGCTCAAGTTAAACAACAGAAATTATTAATAATGTCCTCCAAGTAAAATAGCATTGTCTGCTCTTACAACATACTGTACCTGTGTAAAAAGTTTGCTGTATTCCATGGGGAACTTTATCTATAGCTTCTGCTGTCTGACCTGAGCGTTTTAGCTCATAACTTAAACGTAATGTAAGGTGAAGAAGTTAATCTTAGTGGTACTGAAACCTGCTCAGTGCTTATTAAAATAAACTTTACGCAACCGTTTGGCTGTATACATCATTTATTAAAAATTTCCTATTACTGTTTATTCGTTTATTGAGATCAACAGTAAAATAAAAAGCATTGATTTCAATAATTCTTTTTTGATTGTTCCATACAATTCAAAATGCGAAAAATAAACCCATTCTAAATCGAACTGTTATCCCTCTTAAATTTAACATGGAACTTTTTGGGTATGGTGCCACGACGTATTTTATATAACCATCAATCATGAATTCAACTTTCCGACCACGGTAATAGTGTACTTCCTCTGATTTTACTCCGACACTGAAGAAAGCCACCGTAGCTGTGGTTGAAATGTTACCGATAGTTATTTCCAATATGGCGCGGTACCACATCCAGAACAGAAAACATTCCTGTCAACTGACTCTGGTCGCAGAACCCTATACAGTTTTATACCTAAATATTATTTCATGTAAATGGACGCTAAACCGTAATAATCGAAACAATAAATACAAAATAAACTCTTTACGCTTTCTTTATTTCGGCTCACTTGGTATGAAAAGAGTGGGTCCATTTACTGATAGAAACACAAACAAGCGTCTCCACAGTACGTAAAGGTAGGGTTTGTATCCGAATCTCCTTACCTTTTTCATATACCTTCGTCTACTTTAGCCTGCTGCGGCCTTCCTCACCTTCTGTTTCGCTCTTCCTAGTTGTTTTCGATCGTCACAAACCTGCGCCCCTAAGGAAACGGCACCCTCTGCATTCGCCGCGGCGGCCCTACCCTAACTACACCACTCATTGAATCTCATAAATAGGTGGCTTGTAAAAGATCAGATTCCGGTAATATAGTACTCAATCTCACTTTATTAGTAGAGCGTCATAACAGAACGACCAGGTCCAGAATTGGAGCAGCAATTTTCATATTAAATTTAGTGGTGGAATCGACACTTTACCACAATCTCGGAGCACTCAACATGTTAGCTGGATTAATTAAATTTCCTGTGCGAGATGAGCAGCATACTACATGACTGACAGCTCTCAGATATGTGTAAAAATAAAGTATTTACTTAAACATTTTGGCCCATGGGCATCAAGAACCATTTGTTAGCCACTCTGTCGTGTGGCTTCCGTAGCTCGGGATTAGTATACTACCATGTCATCTGAAACACCGGAGTTCCTTGAAACATCAATAAAGATATTTTTAGTGCACTGTAAAATGACAAATAATGTTCAAAAAAGGAAAACTTGAATGCTTACATTCTGAGAAGTACTTCTGAAACTCAAACTTTAGTCCAACCGGCTAAAACCTGTTCCATGTCGTATGTGAGTTATAAGAGAAAATTAAAACTAGTAAAACCCCGATCTGTGTCAACAGAACGGAATGATGAATATTCCAGTGTATCGAAAGAACAGAAGTGGAAACGTGAATTTCTACGAATTTGCTACTATATGTACAGTATAAGATGGCTCTTTTGTGGAAGCGGGGAGGGGGGGGGGGGGGTACGAAGATGGCAGTAAAAACATCTGCTGATCGGCACCTAGGGCATGGGCTACATTGGGGAGGCGAGTGCTGTGAGGAAGAGAAGCACGCTGGAAACAACATTGTATTCGAAATGCTCACTGAAAGAAAATATTGATCAGCAGATCATAGTGTCTCTTAGCTGCAGTTGGCAGGTGGCAGATGTAGTCCATACTAGACCAAAGTCATCTGGCTTCCGATTCCTCCTCTCCCATAAAACTGCATAGTTATTTGGTGTACGTAATATGCGGGCTGTGATCTTTTTACTTAAATTTACTTTTATCCCTTACAAAGAAGCTTCACGAAGCTATATCACTTGCATATTGCTATACATGTGCAGTAAAATGCTGTTGGTATGCTCTGGTGCAGGATGGTAGTTTAAGGTGAGTCAAGGTGCCGCTTGATCGTAGTAGAGGTCCTTCATCAGTTTAGCAAGACAGCTACCGCTGTTACGCTCAGCGTGGCCTGAGCTTATCGCTGTAATGTCGGCCATCAGACAAGCTGTGCCACAGCTGATGTAGCTGGTTGTCACGGCTCTCTAAGGACGGCATGCTGAGACCCACCTCTATGGTGCAGCTGATGAGCTCAGATATCCACAGGTTCGATTATGTCGACTGGAACTGGTGGATGCGCCAATATCTCAGTGGTTAGGACAGCCTGAGTTTAATACCTGCCCATCTTGCGGTGGCTAGACCCCCTTGTGTGATGATCCTGTTGGCATATCAGCAGAGTGATGGAGAGCCTAAGATTGACACCTGGCCCGTCTGGTTAGACCACCTCAGCTGTCGGACATGTTGGGATGTCAACAGAGTGATGGAGAGCCTCAGCGCCACATCTGACCCATCTGGTGGGAACTGGAGTCCCTTGGGTGACAGTCAAAATGGTTCAAATGGTCTAAAAACTATGGGACTTAACATCTGAGGTCATCAGTCCCCTAGACCTATAACTATCTTAACGTAACTAACCTAAAGACGTCACACACATCCATGCTCGAGGCAGGATTCAAACCTGCGACCATAGCAGCAGTGCAGTTCGGGACTGAAGCGCCTAGAACCGCTCGGCCAAAGCGGTCGGCGCATGACAGTCCTGTTGGGATGTCAGCTGAATGGTGGAGGACCTCACTTTGATACCTGACCCATCTGGTAGTGTCTGGACGCATTTGGGTGGCGGTCCTGCAGGATGTCAGCAGAGTGGTGTAGAACCACAGTTGGAAATCTGGGCCATCTGGTGACGGCTAGACAAAGTTGGATGGAGCACTGAGTTGGATGGCGTACATAGTTGGATGGTGCACAAGGTTGAGAGGCGGTCTTCTCGGGACATCAGCAGAATAGTGGTAACATCACCACGCTGATACAGTTGACTACTCCTTGACTCATTAACTAGCCACGTCGACACATGCTCAGACTGGCTGGCGAACGGCCAGTATTTAACTGTAACAAATCAGGTATGTTGTTTTTTGTGTTGTCGAGGCTACAGATGACGCATATACTATGTGCAAGTGTCCCTGCTTTTGATAACCGCCCAAGCACTAACTGACAAGCGGATGGCGACGCCTGGTTAGTACATAGCCTCAAGTGGCAGCTTTACACCTTCCAGCCCATCTGTATTGACATGTGTCGTTACAGCTTCTTAGATTTGTTTTCTCTGTAGCAAATTTTCTGCGTAAAAGTATAATGAGATTAACTTACGTCTACATTACGTAGGGAAAAGATAAAGTAAAAAGCCATGTAACTGCTTTATTGGAGGATCCGAAATGTAAACTTAAGTAAGAACCGAGTTGGATTGGAGTTGAGTACAAGTTAAGTGAAACGCCAGTGCAGAGGCTCTCATATGAGCCGTGCAATGAAGGGTGGCACGCTGCACGTAGCCTCACGCGCCACGCTGCACTGACGGCCGGCCGAAGTTGGGTGCAGTTTGCGGGCGCGCTTGTAATGTTAGTCCGCGCGACGGCCGCGTCGTAACGCGTGGCGCTAATGTCGCTGGCGAGCAGCTCCAAGGCGGCGGCGGCAGCGTTTATGGGCCTTAAATTCGGGCGCACGTAGCGCGGCTCGCGTTACGACCAGCAAAGTGTCTGCGGTGCCGGCTGCCCGCCTGCTTTATGCAGAGCGGGTCAAAGGAGCGCCCGCGCCTGCTGCCCAGCCTACCAAAACGTTAACTTTCCTCAAGTGGTACGTCCGACACGTTCTGTACTCAGTGCAAAATTATTTTGTACTTCCTGCTAATTTAATTCTTGGCACTCCCATGGTCCTCATCGGACATACTACCTGAACGAACAAGTTATCGTTTTGTAAAGTAAGCGACGGTGTTCAGTAAAGAAATTTGAGTAAGAAGACGACGTACATTAAGCCTCTTTAACTCTCAAGAGATAGTTGGAAGATACACTGAAGGAAAAAAGAAATCGCAGCACCAAGAAGGAATGTTGCGACATAAACGACATTTGCCAGTCGTGTTCCTACTTCTGATATATCTACATCTACATCTACATGATTACTCTGCAATTCACATTTAAGTGCTTCGCAGAGGGGTCATCGAACCACAATCATACTATCTCTCTACCATTCCACTCCCGAACAGCGCGCGGGAAAAACGAACACCTAAACCTTTCCGTTCGAGCTCTGATTCCTCTTATTTTATTTTGATGATCATTCCTACCTATGTAGGTTGGGCTCTACAATATATTTTCGCATTCGGAAGAGAAAGTTGGTGACTGAAATTTAGTAAATAGATGTCGCCGCGACGAAAAACGTCTTTGCTTTAATGACTTCCATCCCAACTCGCCTATCATATCTGCCACACTCTCTCCCCTTTCGATGTCCTCCGTCAATCCCACCTGGCAAGGATCCCACACCGCGCAGCAATATTCTAACAGAGAGGACGAACGAGTGTAGTGTAAGCTGTCTCTTTAGTGGACTTGTTGCATCTTCTAAGTGTCCTGCCAATGAAACGCAACCTTTGGCTCGCCTTCCCCACAATATTATCTATGTCGTCTTTCCAACTGAAGTTGTTCGTAATTTTAACACCCAGGAACTTAGTTAAATTGACAGTCTTGAGAATTGTACTATTTATCGAGCAATCGAACTGCAACGGATTTCTTTTGGAACTCATGTGGATCACCTCACACTTTTCGTTATTTAGCGTCAACTGTCACCTGCCACACTATTCATCAATCTTTTCTAAATCGCTTTGCAACTTCTCCTGGTCTTCGGATGACCTTACTAGACGATAAATTACAGCATCATCTGCGAACAACCTGCGAGAACTGCTCAGATTGTCACCCAGGTCATTTATATAGATCAGGAACAGCAGAGGTCCCAGGACGTTCCTCTGGGGAACACCTGATATCACTTCAGTTTTACTCGATGATTTGCCGTCTATTACTACGAACTGCGACCTTCCTAACAGGAAATCACGAATTCAGTCGCACAACTGAGTCGATACCCCATAGGCCCGCAGCTTGATTAGAAGTCGCTTGTGAGGAACGTGCCAAATGCTTTCCGGAAATCCAGAAATACGGAATCAACTTGAGATCCCCTGTCGATAGCGGCCATAGATGATATCTACTCAAATTTCGAGCCAGTTGCATTACAGTGGCGCTAGTAGCACTTCTATGAGAATGAGAATCAGGTTTGGTTTAAATAGACATTGTAACGGTTGTGAGAGTATGTTATCCCTGAGACTGGGCGTGGTGAGTTGCTCTTAGTGAAGGATGCTTTTAAGTCAACAAAGACGCCATTAAAAGTCAGTTTGAACGAGGTTGTGTAATAGTGCTACAATAAGCTGGATGTTTGTTTAGTGATGCTGCGGAAAGAATTTGCAGAAATTTAGCCATGTACACGATTGCTGGCAGCGGTGGCCACGAGAACGTACAGTCGCAATAAGACTGGACTACTGGACTGTCACGTATCGTTACGGAGAGGAATTATCATCGGTTCGACGTATGCCACTGGCACATCGTACTTCATCTGCAGCAGCAATCTGAGCAGCAGTTGGTGCTACTATGAAACAATGAACTTTTACAAATCGGTTACTTCAAGAACAGCTCTGAGCCAGACACTATGTAACAGCAGTCCACTGACCCCAAACCATCACCATTTGCGACTTCAGTAGTGTTAAGCGAGAGCTCATTGCAGGGTAGGGCGGAGGATTGTAGTGTTTTCTGATGAAAGCTGGTTCTGCCTCGGTGCCAGCGATGGCTATGTGTCAGGTAGATGGATGCTGTTGAATGCCTGCACCAAACATGTCCACGTGCTAGACAAACTAGAAATACACCTGGATTTATGGTCTGCGGTGGAATTTCGTATGAAGCAAGAGGACTCTTGTGTTCATCCCAGACACACTGACTGCAAAATTCTACGTCAGTCTGGTTATTCGACAAGTTGTGCTGCCATTAATGAATAGCATTCCATGAGGTGTTTTCCAACCGGATAATGCTCGCCCACATAAAGCCGTTGTAGCCCAAAGAGCTCTACAGAGTGTCACAATGTTGCCTTGTCCTGCTCGATCACCAGATGTGTGGCAAATCGAGCAAGTACGGCACACCATTGGACGACAGCTCGAGTGTCATACACAACCGCTTCTCTGTCTTGATCGACCAAGAACAACGGTCGCGGAACTTCATCCCATTCGTTGATATCCGGCACCTGTACAAGGCAATGCAGGTATGGATGCTTGCATTTAACATTCTGGCAGTTACACCGGTTATCAAAGTACCAGTTTTTAACACTGGCAATGGCTTACCTTGCTCTTACGCTAACCTGAGATATTGCAGTGTAAATCACTTTAATATGTTACCTAGAAAAACGTAATCGTGAAATTTCGTTACTGAATAATAATTACTTTCTGGTGATGAGATTATTTTCCATGCGCGTATGATAATTATCAGTTTAAAAATAACAGCTCTGATCATTTTTTAATTAACGTTTCCTACATTACCCTCCTAACTCAATGGTGAGCGTGGGTGCTACTTTGCAGAGGATTCGTGTTCGACTCCCGGTACTGCCAAGGATATATCCTCGGTGGGAGGACTGTGACAGGGTGGACTCAACATCGCGGTACCATTTTAGGAGAAAACTGAATAATAAGTAGCCTCTTCAATGTCAAAATAACTGACAACGGCCGGGAGAGCGGTGTGCCGATCCCATGCCAACCCACATTGCATGTGATTGTAGACATTGAAAAAGGATGACAAGGTGGTCTGTCGTTTTTGATTACTCCTCTGAGCCAGAAATGGCATACAAAGAGAGAGAAATGAATGCCTCCTAACGTCACCAAAAGATGGGGATCAAATTTCTAAAGATCTTCATATAACTTTACCTGGCCATTCTTTTTCAATGATGTATCGCCTTCGCCAGTTATCGCATGCAGCGGAAAATGGGGTATTTGTTTGTCTAAAGAGGATGAGCCTGCTGTCCCTAATGTTCCTAACTGATAGTGGTCGGAGCAGATTGCTATACCCTGAAGGGTGCACAATTTCCGAAACTAGCTGGTTTTTACCAACTCAATCCATAGGAGGTTCTGAAGTCGTGCCAGGAGACAGCACCTTACAGGAGCGCAAGAATGTAGTGGTTAATGAGAAACACTACTTTCTGTTACCCATTCTAATTGGCTGGGAAACCTATATATTGAATGATTTTCTCGAGCAATCTGGAGCTCACGAAGTCGAGGAGTTGCCCAGCAGCCCTCGTTTGGATGACGTGGCAAGTGAAGAGCTCTCTGTAGAGGAGGCTGTGTTTTTATGTGGACATCGTCTCGGAGTTGTGGTGTTAGTGATCCTCCACCATCTACAGTATAACTTATCCAGTACCGAAAGTGCTTTACCTAATGCGGGCGTCATGTTCTTTTCTTGCGCTTGTCTACTTTTCCCAGAAAGTATTCTGAACACGTGAACCAGGACTTGTTCGGGGAGGATACGCTTCAGGGTATGGCACTATAAGCTAGCTGTAGGTAGTGTTAATAAAAACGACAAATACGGCTAGGGTTAGCTCATTGCAATAAATTTCATTTTTGTGGTGCAAATTCATGTAAAGAAGCGGTAAACACCACTAATCTCAGCCTGAAAGCTTATGTTTTCAGTTAAACCCAGAGTGCAAGACGTAGAATATCTAGTTGTCTCGTCTACTGCGCATCAACAAGACTATTTGGGGTTAGATCGCGGCCGTTAGTGTTACTTCGCGCGACACCACAGTGCTCCGAAGAACAGACGAAAGGAACATTCCACACGGTACACCACAGCCTCGAGCAATTATGTTAGAGATATTCTTACATGACTAGTTTCCGTATACCCGTTACAATAGGATGATGTTGGTGGTGGTGGAAAGTTCGTATGGGACCAAACTGCTGTTGTCATCGGTCCCTAGGCTTACACACTACCTAACCTAACTAAAACTAACTTACGCTAAAGACAATAGACAATACACCATTCATGCTCGAACCTCCGAGAGGGGGGGGGGGGGGGGGGGGGGAAGGGGGACAGGGGAGTCGCGCGAACCGTTGCAAGGAGCCTCAGACCACGGGGCTACCTCACGCGGCTTTACAATAGGGTCGGTGTAAGCTGTTAATAGCTGCCAGATTTTGTAGTTTTAAGGCGAAGAACACCAAGCTTTCCGGTTCGTCTCTTTTCATTTAGCTTTGATAAGTAATTCGACTGGATGGGAGTTGAGTTGGATAGGAGCTGACAATACGAAATTTAGACTGATTAATGAGAATACGGTGATTGTATGTGATAACTTTATTTCCTCTTTCTTAACATTTTTTAACCTCGCGCTCGTTATATTCGCTGCTTTTCGTGGTGAGCTTTACAGATGTTGCAAGTGGCATGGCAAAAGCATCCCCTACGGGGCGAGGGAACGCAGCCTTCGCAGAACTGCGAGTGGTGGAGAGAAAGGTATAGTTCCATTTGTGTTGTCTTGGTAAAGTCGAAAGGTGGCTACACTGAGTCACAACGCCAGAGATTGCGCCAAAGATTATTATTTCGCCGCCTCCACTGGTGCAGTAGTAGTTCAGAGGATGTCGAGGGCAGTAGTAGTTCAGAGGATGTCGAGTGCAGTTGTTGTTCTGTTGGGCGAGAGAGTAGATGCTGTTCCTTTGGTGTAATGTATAGATGGAAGATGTTGCAATGATTTCAGTGTATTTTTCGTCAATATATATTGAGGTAAAAAAAAAGTATTACAGATTTCTTTAATGACAATGCCTCTTGATCACAGGTTCAGACAACAAAGCATCTGGCTCGTGTTCATGTATTAGACTTGTAATTCTCGTTTCTATGTGCAATTATAGTATTTCTGGTTTTTCATTTAGTTCATTGTAAATGGTGTTTAAAATATCTTGTCGTATTGAGGAATAACCGAGCCAGATACACGTACGTTGAGTCATACTATAACACACAGAACAGTTACACTTGTGCTTTGTTGTTTCGTAGCTTTTATAGTAGCAGGCAACTTAATTAATCAATTGTGTTATTGGAAATTCCTTGTCATTCTTTATTTTTATTTTATGCAGTCAGATTGCGTGTTAATACTAGTCAGGGCCAACCGGTTACGAGACTTCGTAACCGCACACAGCTACTAAAATTATTGCATTTATCCTTGCATTTAATGAAGCCTCTTTGCACGTGACTACCGCTGCTTCGGATCGTCCCTAGGAATTCTTTTGATAGTAAAAATAGCACGCAGTAGTGTTGTTGTAGTAATTTGTAGTTTACTAATAGTAGTCTATATTTCACGTATAGATTTTGTAATTGAACATTTGTAGTTGTCATTCTTCTAATGTATTTATGTAGAATTTAACTTTTGATGAGTCGTATACGGGTTCGACAATTTTTTGCAATTGTGAAGATTTTAATTGTTTGTTAATCGTGTTTATCGGGAAGGATTTCGTGTGGATGGTATTGCTGGTGATAAAGTGTTATATTGTGTGTAATTCTCGTATAGTGACGAGTTTTGTATGTTTTGTAAATGATTACGCCATCGATGAAAAAGGCAAAAGTGATGGATAGTCAGAATGACGAAATTGTTAATATGGCGAACTCGCCAACACAGGAGAACACTATGATGAATAATGAAGTAGAAAACAATTTCATAAGACGAGAAAATAGTCCGGGACCAAATCAAATTTTTTTACAATCAAAAAATTTTCAGAACACGAGATTAACGACAGAAGATTCTGGAATAGTATCGAACACAGATAGCTTTACAGCTATGACGAATGAAGTTAGTTTTACGGGAAATGTTAGGGGCGGAAAGAATTTGGAACCAGTTAATATGGAGAGTTGATGAGTGCAATATTAAGTTTGGGACCACAGTTAGGATCTGAATTAAAAACGGAGATGGTTAGAAACTAATATGGGAACATTGGCAACACTGTTAGAACCTGATATGGGAACAATGGAAACACGGTTAGACTCACGAATAAGGACATGTTTTAAAAACATGAAAGATGAATTAAAGAAAGAAATTAGAGAAGAAGTACAACCGAATTTGAATGCTCACAATAATAAATTAATTTCAATAGAAATCAGACAAAAGGAACAGGATAGAGAACAGGAAGAAAGAGATCGCGTGATAGTACAAAAATTTTCAGAGTTAAATTTACAACATGCATACAATAAGGAAGAAATATTTGAAAGAATGGAGGAATCTGTACCAAATGACAGAATAAATAACCTAACACAACAATATGAACCGTTAACTACTAAATGTGTCAATACTGAAACCCGAGTCGCGACACTTACGGAAGACGTAAATAAACAGAAAGAACAAATAGGTGACTTATCGGAAAGAGTTGAGGAGATTTCAGATAAATTTAAATGTCTTAGTTAAACGGGGACAGAGATTCAGATGATACAGCTCCATTGCCATTTGCAGAAACGGAAGAGTACCAGAACACAAATAAACATGTTGAAAATCAAGGAAAATTTAATGAACGCGATGAAAGGGAATTTGAGGCGTTATGAAAGCTAGTTAAACAAATTGAAAGCGAAATCGTAGGAAAAGACAGTAGAAGAAATTTAGAAACAGCGATAGCAGCGGGTTTTGAAGAAAATAATTTATTTCATTTACGAGCTGCAACAAGAGAGCTCCTGGTGCGCGAACTTGACAATATTCTACATTCGGAGTGGGACAGACGCGGTAGGTCTTTGTGGCCACAAGGCGAAAACTTTAACTATAAACACTTTTTAGCTGTTCGGAAATTTAAGATCTTTCGCAAATCTAATAATGACATACATCCATGTTCATGGTTAGATCAATTTATGTACGCACTTCCGCCAAATTGGTCACTAAGTCACAAACTGGAATTTATGTGTGGCTATTTAAGTTCTCAGGGGATTCACTACACCAAGTGAATATGTGGTGTAGCGTGCACAGGGCCCCGAGCTGTAGTGGCGCAATTTCCCTTTTAGTTTTCTGCACTGCTGCCTACTCTTTTACTATTCTTTGTATCTATCAAAACAACTCTTCAACTATCAATCTTTCTAGAAAAGGAGTCAGTAAAGAATAACCAGATATGACTATTTTACCCAAAAGTGTCAGTTTTCAGGATATTGATGAAAAACGAACCGGTGACGCGCATGAGCGCACTTATTAGAGATTGTAATAATTTAAATCTTTTTATCATACATTTATATCGGCATATTGGTCCGAAAACACGCAAGACAGAGTCAAACATAGTCTTATTATGCAGCGTAATTTTAAACAGTCTGAGTTCCGCACGCCGGCAAAATACTTTGTAGATATGATTCCGAGGAATCAATTCCTTTCCAACCTTTATAGCCAGACTGAATTAATTCGCATTTATTTAACTTAGCTGCCACCATCGATAAGAC
This sequence comes from Schistocerca serialis cubense, assembly GCF_023864345.2. NCBI lineage: Eukaryota > Metazoa > Arthropoda > Insecta > Orthoptera > Acrididae > Schistocerca > Schistocerca serialis. Next base: position 235,985,955 of record NC_064646.1, read on the forward strand.
ACATTGCTTTAGCCGGAAGATGTGAAGAACTTTTAAGACTTTGCTACAAGAACTTGAGTATGACAACGACGACGAAGCTTATTGTAATTTTTTCAGTAACGGTAATCACAACAGATTTTCAGAGAAAAGGGATAATGATCGGAATGGACGTTATAACGGTAATTGTGGAAATGACAGACGAAACGGACAGGACAATAGATACCAGCCTTATGACAAAGAAAAGCGTAGCGATTAGACAGTATTATTTAGTTTGCAATGATATTTTTTTTAAACGAAAATCGGTTGAGAACTCTGTTTGGTTAGTTTGCATTCCTGATTAGTGGGTTAATAAATTGATTTGGTATACACATTTCAGTTATGCACTCTTTGGTCCCAGAAAATGCTTTCATAAATTGCGAGAAAATTGCTACTTCAGTAATATTGAAAAACGTATTCGATTTGTTCTTGCCAAATGCAAAATATGTCAAAAGGCTAAGCCGCCAACTATTTCTCACAGAGCACCATTGTTTCCTATCATTCCAGCGAAATTAAAGGAGATGGCTGCAGTCGATTTGTTCGGTGCAGTGGTTCGCTTTACTAATTGTTTTGCGTACATTTTGGTAGTAGTGGAACTGACATCAAAATATGTGTGTTTTACACCTTTACGCAAAGCAACAGCTCGTTCAGTATCTAATGCTTTCATCAAACATTCTCTTAAAGAAGTGAGTCATGTTGATATAGTTATATCAGATAATGGATCACAGTTTCGCTCTAAAATTTGGCTTTGTACTCTACCGCGTCATAAGATTAAACCAATTTTCATTTCACTTTTTCACCCTCAATGTAACGCTTCAGAGAGATGGATGAAGGAAATCAATACATTGTGTCGTCTTTATTGTCATCAGAATCACAGAACGTGGGATCAGTATCTTCATATTTTTCAAAACATTCTCAATGAACTCCCTAATGATTCAAATTCTTTACCGCCTATATTGATATTAAAAAATAAAGCACCGACAAATCGCATTTCTGAAATCGTTCCTTTTCCGCCTACACGGAATCTGCGGCATTCTGAAGTTGTCAACCTGGCTCTGAAAAATATAGCATCTGCGGCTGCTAGAAGAGAGAAATCAGCTCAACGTCCTGGTCGCTTAAGAACTTTGTCAGTTGGTCAAAAGGTGTTAATTAAGTCTCATCGTTTGTCCCACAAAGGAAAAGGCTTGTGTCGCAAATTTTTTCTGCTTTATAACGGTCCTTATAGAGTTCGCAAAATATTCATGATAACACTGTTGAAATAGAAACTCTCAAATCACGTTGCTCTAAGGGAATACATCATATATCGAACGTTAAAATCTTTGTGGAATGACATGCTTTTGCGAGATTAAAAGTTGCGCGTGGACGCGCAGAGAATGCAGGGGTGCCGCGCCGTGTTCTGGCGGCGGCACATACACAAAGCGACAGTCAGCCAGCTTGCCGTACAAGGTAGCCGTTGACCGCAAACAATTACTTCCTAAGTCACGCTTACCTACAACTGATCGAGCGCTCAGTGCGAATGCACTGACAGCCGTTGACAAATACACAGTCTAATTTCTCCGATTAAATTCAGTACAAAGCTTTAGTGGCTTGATAACTTATTAGCATTCAGTTTTTTAAGGATACTGTTGTATAAAATAATTAAGAACTTCAGGTAAATTCTGTGTGTGTCCGACGTTACGAGGACTTGCTATCGAGAAAATTTCAGTAGAAATATAATTTCGAAGAAGAAAGTAATAAACTAAAAAGGTAACTATTAATTGAGTTTATTTTTCAGGTAACATATTTCTACTTAGGTATGTACTTTATACATAATTTGCTTCTCGCGATTACGTGATTTATACTTTGTGTTAACTGATTTTGACAATGTTTTATTCATGAAAAGGGTTGTTACTTGTGTATATTATGCATCGCGTGGCTACTCTGCTTTTTCACTGATGTCATATTTTTTATTATGTGCTTGCTGTGCCTATTTATTTAAATTATAATTGTCACCTGATTAGTTGTGCTGATATGGTTATGTATGTAAGTTATACTTTGTGATTTATCTGCTTGTGCCTTCATGTTTACTTATTAAGATTACATATGAACATTTATTTGCTTATGCTGATGTGATGCTAATGACCTATTTATCATGTAAGATATATACTTGCTGCCTTGCATATGGATTGCATATTTACACATTTCTTTTTTGTTGTCATAACTACTCTTTAATTTAGTATAGAGAAATACTTATATACTGTGCACGAACATAGAATTTAGGTTACACTATGGCATTAATTATAGATAGTTCGCTTGGCAGAGCCTCGTTGTAGGGATTGTGCTGCATCCACTTGTTGACATTCTGTTCTCTACTGGTACATTTACTCGCTATTGCATGTTCTGCTTACGCTCAGTGATTTACATTTTAAGATAAGATAATGAACTGCTATAATTCTACAAACTACATGGCTACAAGAAACTTCATTGAAGTCACATGAACTGGAGGTTCTATTGAAGCTGTATTAATACATTATAACAGAAAGGAAGCTGACGACATGAAATACCAACACCAGCAATAGACCATTCACAGTTATTACACTGCATTCTTCGTGAGCAATTGAAATAGTAAGTGACAATGAACACAAAAATACTCCACATGTTTGTTTCTGTTTTGCCATGATTCTTGAAGTGGTGTGCACACTGTGAAACATTACGGTTTTTTCATTCAAATTCTTAGGTGATCATTGATACTGTGTACTCGCACCTACTTACTGAAAGTTATTCAAACTGTAGGCTGTTAGAGGTCATGTATGCATTTCTTTTATTTTATTATGGATAAGGTAAGCAAAATGTATTTTATAATTCATAATGAGTTGAAGATTTGCCTCAGGCGGATTACACAGAGGTTGTGTGTGGACACTGTGTCTTTGGATTGTATGGGATGATGAAATGAAGTTTGCACTAGGATTTTCTCTGCACTTGTTCGAGGAGACTGACTAGAGGAAAGAGTTGTTATGGAAGTAAAATGATATTGGTGATAAGGTTTATATGTATCGACATGTCGAAAAGGTATTATTGAAGTATTGAGATTATATGATGTTGATGGTTATTGGAGTTTTCGTCTGATATTTGTGATAAGGTTCATATGTATCGACGTACTGAAGAGGTATTATTGAAGTATTGAGCCTGTGTGATGTGGATGATTATTGGAGTTTTGGTGGATGAGAGGTTAGGTAAATGATATTGGTGATAAGGTTTATATGTACCGACATATTGAAGTGGTATTATTGAAGTATTGAGATTGTGTGATTTTGATGATTATTGGAGTTTGTGTGGATAAGAGGTAAAGTAAGTGAGGAGCATATTTTTTTTGTTGGTTTATATGGAACAAGAAGTATGAAGATGGCAGACTAGAACACTCCAGTGAAAGGAAGAGTGTCTGCACACACACTTTGTTAAATCAATAAGCATTATAAACTTTTTTTTGAGAGAGAGGAAGTATTTGCATATCTTGGAAGACTGACAGTTGTTTAGCAACCGTACATTTTAATTTGGCTTGGCAAACATTGGTCTTGACATGATGACTATGACATTGACTAACTATTATTGACTATTATACACTGCTGCCACTACTATTTGATACACCTGTTGAACATCAAATTTTGACAGAATTGCATTTACACAGTTAACACTAATCAATCACACAATAGTACTTAATACGTGGATGAAAGATGAGTGAGTGTTTTTTGTATGTTTTCCTTTTCTGATCCCAAATAATTGGTACCGACCTACCTTCTAAATATTATTTTACTTGTTGGTTGTGGCTTGCACTGACACCCATAAATATTGTAGGTTTACTGATATTTGTGTATTTGTAATAATTAATATGACAGTTGCCTGATATCATTTGTGTGTTTATTATAATTTGTATGTTTAGTGTAGGAGCATTGATAATAATTTTGTAAAAGCAACTGTGTGTGTGCATTCAAACTGTTGTTCGTGCTTACACCTATTATCATTGGTGGGTGCCACTTCGAAATGTTTAATTTCTACTGAGGAACTCTGATGAACTGTTTAATTATTGCTGGTGAATATTATGGACTGTTATCGGCACTTGTTCAACATTGCTGGGTGCCACTGTTGGAACTGCTCAACCACTGATGAGATGTCACTTGTTGGTGTCTGCACCTGCTCACCATTGCTGGGTGCCACTGTTGGAACTGCTACTACTGATGTGATGATACTCATTCCTGCTTGCCCCTGCTCGCCATTACTGGGTGTCACTGATGGAACTGCTGCTACTGAAATGATGTCACTTGTTGCTATCTGCACCTATTCAACATTGCTAGGTGCCACTGCTGGAACTGCTGCAACTGAGATAATGTCACTTGTTGCTGTCTGCACCTGTTCAATATTGCTGGGTGCCACTGTTGGAACTGCTGCTACTGAAATGATGTCACTTGTTGCTGTCTGCACCTGTGCAACATTGCTGGGTACCACTGTTGGAACTGCTACTACTGAGATAATGTCACTTGTTGCTGTCTGCACCTGTTCAACATTGCTCTGTGCCACTGTCGGAACTGTCAACTACTCTGAGAAGTGCTACTTGTTTATTGAACTAGTGGAATGATTTTATGTGATCATTTGTGTAAACTGATTTATTGTGTATATATTGTTTTGAATGTTATGAGGCTCTTGTCTGCACCTATTCATCATGGCTGGTGCCACTGATTGAACTATTTAACTAGTCTGAGAAATGATACTTCCGTAAAATATTATGTAAAATCACATGTATGCAAGCATTTGTATTCCTTACTGTATTAGGTTATTCAAGGGTCAGTACAAAGCAAAAATTTATTTAGTTATGTGATATTTACTTATTAATATAATCTTCTATTTGTGTCTGTGTTTTTTGGACGAATTTGGTGGTATTTTCAGTACCAATGGTGGCAAAAATACCACCAAATTCTAGCCCATGGAGGAGGGGCATATGAAAGGTGGCTACACTGAGTCACAGCGCCAGAGATTGCGCCAAAGTTTATTATTTCGCCGCCATCACTGGTGCAGTAGTAGTTCAGAGGATGTCGAGGGCAGTAGTAGTTCAGACGATGTCTAGTGCAGTTGTTGTTCTGTTGGGCGAGAGAGTAGATGCTGTTCGGTTGGTGTAATGTATAGATAGAAGATGTTGCAATGATCACAGTGTATTTTTCGTCAATATATATTGAGGTAAAAAAAAGTATTACAGATTTCTTTAATGACAATGCCTCTTGGTCACAGGTTCAGTCAACAAAGCATCTGGCTCGTGTTCATGTATTAGGCTTGTAATTCTCGTTTCTATGTGCAATTATAGTATTTCTGGTTTTTCATTTAGTTCATTGTAAGTGGTGTTTAAAATATCTTGTCGTATTGAGGAAGCACCGAGGCAGATACATGTATGATGAGTCACACTACCACACACAGAACAGCTACACTTGTGCTTTGTTGTTTCGTAGCTTTTATAGTTGCAGGAGACTTAGTTAATCAAATGCGTTAATGGAAATTCCTTGTCATTCTTAATTTTTTTTTATGCAGTCAGATTGCGTGTTAATACTAGTCAGGGCCAACCGGTTACGAGACTTCGTAACCTGACACACAGCTACTAAAATTATTGCATTTATCCTTGCATTTAACTCAGCTAGTGTCAAACTTACAGGAGACCTTCGTGCGTTTACTGCATGTATCTAGTTTGTACAGCTGAGCTGAAAGCATTCATTCCTAACTATGAAACTACACTACGCAATACAATTAAAGGAGCACTTTTTCGAAACCCTCATTGCAAAGCAAAATATTCAAATTTGGCTCAATGTTGCCTACTATCTTCCTCTGTATTGATGAAAAAGTGTAGTGACATCACCGTTTCGTTCGAGGACGCTTTGAAGGTGCCCACGTATTCGACAAAAAAGCCAGAGCTCAGTTCATGTGTGATAACACATTTCACCACAGTTCTACCAGGAGCCACAGTGGACATGTCGTAGCCCCTCTTACCCATATTTCACCCCTCCTTCTGACTCATAGATCATAGACCTCATAACTGTGACGCCCAGGTTTGAAATCGTGCGGTGTTTTATGAGTGGATGAGGAAAACATTTAAGACACACACCGCTCTGAATCGAAGGGCACAGGTCTCAGGAACGGCATAAAGGATGTCAATGAGACCACCCCTTTCCTTTGGGAGGCGCTTCTCAAAGATTTCCCAGTCGAAAACGTCAGTTCGCTGTGCGTTGAGCAACAGGACAACGTTCACACCTTTCCATTGGTGCAATCACGAGGGGTTGCAACATTGACCTGCATGAATAAGATGGCAAAGAGTCGTTCTAACATTCCCCAGTTTGGAGACACTCTCGGTGGCACTCATCCACCTGTATTGTAAGGATACGCCTTTAACGAGGCATCCTGTGAAGCAGTCTCATGCGTCCGCAGGTAGGCGTCTGGAATCGGAGTGATGTCAAAGGGTTGCTGCCTGCAGATGCTCAGGACAATTTCGCTGCCTCTCTTCGTAAAGTCAGAGTTATAAAAGTCTCAATAAATGTAGGAGGGTTCAACCGAGAGTGTTGACGAAATGAAGGGTCGTAGAGGGACCGTTTGCCATCTTATTCACGCATGTTTCAATGGCGCACTGCTCCCCTCTGCCGTCCTCTGCCGTCACCCCCGTCGTGATCATGCCATAGTAGAACGCGAAACAGGACGGCTGAAAATCCATAAGCAGCCTTTGCTGATTCGGGCACATTCATGTTTAGTCGAATGATTCTGAACGGTCCCTAAGTTTACACCCTGTGCACAAGAGCAAAAGTAGCGGTCGCATTGTGCTCCAAAGGGATATGACCACATTCAATGGGGGTGCAATTCCACAATGTTCTTAGAGAAGGGTTGAAAAATTCCGGGATATCAGTTGTGTCAAAGACTGTCGTTCTGTTGCTCATAGTACAGAGAACTGCCATTTTCGACTGCGAAATATGTGGGAATCTACGCCCCAAGGAAATTAGTTGTTCTGTTGACTCCCTTTACGCCACCCCCTGAGGCCTCTTCTCGTCCATTCTGAGTGGCGGTGTGTCTGAAACGTTTTCCTTGACCCCTCATAAGAAAATTGGGTGATTTATATGCTGATGTTACAATACTGACTTCCATCACAAAGGCGTCAAAGAAAGTGATGTAAATTGGGTAAGAGTCGGCTTGACGACCTTCCCATTGTGTAACACATCGACAATTGCATTAGGTAGAACTGTGGTGAAATCTGGGGCCAATCAGACATCATTAACCCATTTTACATGTCACATGAGCGTCTGAGCTCTGGCTTCTTTGCACGCATGTCGACACCTTGGTGTTAGTATCGCCGTCAAGCCCAAGGGTGAGGTCGGAGGTTGACAAACTTTTGCACCACTCAGCCCAAATTCTGATTATTTATCACTTTGGGAGACATTACGGCGTTTTGAAAATGTGATCCTGTAACTGTGTTGCGCAATGTAGATATTCTGCTGAATCCATAATGCACTTATGGCGGGATATTTTCTTCGACAAGAACAAGTGTGATATCCTCCAAAATCTTGTCCAGTTCTCAGTTTTTCCTCCATCCCTAATTACCTCTTCGACGACGGAACCTTAAATCTCAGTATTCGTTCTTTTCCCTTTTTAGAGACAAATTGAAAAACATAAGACACGGTAACCTCCTCGTGTTCGAAATCCGCTCACCTTTTAATAACGATGTCTCGGCGAGTAATCCTACTCCCTGTTATAATACTCTTAACCGATTCCACCTGATCCTCTCCTACATGTATGAGGTAAACTGATTCCCCCACAATATGATGGTCGTCCCCATCCGTCAGACATCAGAGAACAATTTTGTCTAAAACATTCCTGTTACTGAGAGCTCAGTCTGTTTCCTCTCGACTCTCGTCTAAAGCATTTACTCTCTTTAAGTGACCCCTATCTTTCTGAAATTTCACTGTTTACCTACTATGAAATCTATCTTAAAAATGCAAACAGAAAGTGTCACAACGATTCCCATTCCACATTTTCCTGCTGAGACATTCTTGTTGAATCACATTCACGCCCTACCATTTTGCAGTATCTCCTACAATACACAGAACAGAAGAATAGAAGAAATAGTCAGGGGGGAATAAGGGATTGTTTGTAAGAATGAGAGAGGAGAAAGTTGAATTGCGTTCGACATTGAAACACCAAAGAAACTGGTATAGGCATGCGTATTCATATACAGAAATATGTAAATAGGTAAAATACGGCACTACGGTTGGCAACGCCAATATAAGACAACAAGTATCTGGCACAGTTGTTAGATGTTACTGCTGCAACAATCACAGGTTACCAAGATTTAAGTGAGTTTGAACGTGGAGTTCTAGTCGGCGCACGAGCGATGGGACACAGCATCTCCGAGGTAGCGATAAAGTGGGGCTTTTCGCGTACCACCATCTCAGGAGTGTGCTGCGAATATCAGGAATTCGATAAAACACCAAATCTCCGACATCGCTGCGGCCGGAAAAAGATCTCGCAAGAACGGTACCAACGACGACTGAAGAGAATAGTTCAACGTGACATAAGTACAACCCTTCCACAAATTGCTGCAGATTTCAATTCTGGGCCATCAACAAGAGTCAGCGTGCGAACCACTCAACGAAACGTTTTCGGTATTGCTTTCGAAGCCGAATGCCTTCTCGTGTACCCTTGATGACTGTACCACGCCTGGGGGCGTCAACATCGGCATTTGCTGTTGATGACTAGAAACGTGTTACCTGGTCGAACGAGTCTCGTTTCAAATTGTATCGAGTGGATGGACTTGTACGGGTGTGGATACAACCTCTAGAATCCAGGGGACAGAAGGGGACTGTTCAAGGTGATGGAGGTTCTGTAATGGCGTCGGTCGTGTGCCGTTGGGGTGATATAGGAAACCTGATACGTCTGGATACCACTCAGACAGGCGACACATACGTAAGTATCCTGTCTGATCACTTGCATCCATTCATATTCATTGTGCATTCCGACGGACTTGGGAAATGCCAGCAGAACAATGTGGCACCCCACAAATCCAGAATTGCTACAGAGTGACTCCAAAAATATTCTTGTGAATGTAAATACTTCCGCTGGCCACCAAACTCTCCAGAAATGAACGTTATTGGGCATATCCGGGATGCCTTGCAACGTGCTGCTCAGAAGACGTCTCGACCCTCTAATACTCTTACGGATTTATGGCCAGTCCTATAGGATTCATGGTTTCAGTTCCCTCCAGCACTACGTCAGACGTAAGTCGAATCCACGACACCTCGAATTTTGGCAGCCTACACGGTAATAGGCCGGTGTACCAGTTTCGTTGGCTCTTCAGTGCATAATGGCTGCAACAAGTAATAGAAAATAAACTGTTCAAATTCACAAGAGCTGGAAATATCCCTAGAAAAGGCCTGGAGACCCAAAACGACTCTAGTGGGATTACGTCATGATCAGAGATCGATTGTGAAATCAGTAACTTGATTGACAGGAGTACCCATGAGCAGATACAAACTGAGATCGCTATTTAGTAATGGACAGTAGACGAATATTTAGTAATGAGGAGGAGTATAAGTTTTAAGAGAATATTCCAAAAGGATAAATGTTGAGATAAGAGCGATATTAAACCATGGAGGGAATATGAAGTGCGTTTGAAGTTCTCTGGAACATAGGAACAGAACGATTATTTAACTTTGCTTGTAGAATTACTGTGCATCGGCTTGACAGCATAGACATCCACATTATTAACAAGACTGATATGTAGGAAAATGTAAAAAGGTGAGTTATATGATGATCAGTTTCGCTTTAGGAAAAGTAAAGGCACCAGCAGAAACGCAGTTCTGTTACTGCGACTGATAATGGGAACAAGAGTTTAAAAAATCTAAAGACGTGAATTGCATTTTTAGACATTGAAAAAGTATTCGACATATAAAAATGGTTCGAGATGTTCGAAATTCTAAGAAAAATAAAATATAAGGAAAGACGAGTAGTGAACAATACATACGAGAATCACGAGGGAAAATTTGGAATGATAACCGAAGAAAAAAATGCTCTGCTTAGAAAGGATACAAGAAAGAGATTCAGTCTTTTGGCTCTACTGTTCAATCCACACACTACAGACGCAATGAGAGTAATGCGAGAAAAATACACGACTGGGACTAAAATTCAGGGTGGAAGCACACTGACGATAACATTCGCTGTAGACATTGGTGTCCTCATGGAAAGTAAAGACTAACTGTAGGATCTATTGAATGGAATAGTTGTTTGATTGGTTTGGAGGAGGGAAACAGACAGCGACGTCATCGGTCTCATCGCATTAAGAAAGGATGGGCAAGGAAGTCGGCCGTGTCCTTGGAAACGAATCATCCCGGCATTTGCCTAAAGTGATTTAGGGAAATCACGGAAAATCTAAAAATGTTCAAAAGTGTGTGAAGTCCGAAGGGACCAAACTGCTGAGGTCATCGCTCCCTAGACTTACATACTACTTCAAATATCTTACGCTAAGTACAACAAACTCACCCATGCCAGAGGGAGGACGCGAACCTCCGGTGGAAGGGGCCGCGCAGTCCGTGACATGGCGCCTCTAACCGTGCGGCTACTCCGAGCAGCACGAAAAATCTAAATCAGGATGAATGGAATAAGCACAACTACGGATTCAAAGTAAACCGAATAACGACGGAGGCAAAGAGGAGTAGCAGAAATGGGAAAGGGGGGAAAGCTAACATGAAAATTATGAACGACGAAGTAGGAGAAGTGTAGAATTTCTGGTATCTTGGAAAGAAACTAACACATGACGGATGAAGCAAAGAGGACATAAAAACTAGGCTAGCAATGGTAAAGACAGCATTCCTGGTCAAAAGATGAGATGCGGCGCTGTAGGAGGATGTTTGAAATTAAGTGGACTCGTAAGTTATGAACTGAGGAGATTCTCTGTAGAATCGTCAAGGAGAGGATGATGTGGGAAACGTTGAGAAGTAGAAGGGACAAGATGGTGGGACATCTGTTAAGATATCAGGGAATTACATCCATGTCACTTGAGGGAGCTGTAGAGGGTAAAATCTGTAGGGGTAAATCTATGATGGAATATATATGCAACAAGTAACTGAGAAAGTATGATAGTAGTAGTCCTACAGTGGTAGTGCTACAGTAGAGTGGAGATGTTGGAACTGGAAAGTAATTCATGGAGGACGATGTAAAAAAAAAAAAAAAAAAAAGGTTCGCCCTCAAGGTGACCTAAGAAAGCATCCACACCAATGTTAACATTTGATTAATGACCAACTTACGGATTTTGTAATGTCTTGCGCCGCAAGAAACAAGGGAGAGGATGTTGTTATGAGCGTCCAGTATCGTCTTTCTATAACTCAATTGCACACTTGGCTTAATATGGTTCTTCTTTTACAAGAATTGGTCATGTGTTGTGGTATAAGCTCATCAGCAATAGTTCTCTTGCAGACATTATCGGAAATCTTGCTATTACTAACTTAAGACTCACTAATGTCACAAATCGGGTCGGTATGTGCTTTCGTAACCTTGACGTGAACCTGCCCGCGCTGCGAATGAATGACGGACGCCGCACTCGATAAGTGAGTTAATACGGGCCCCGGTCAGCGGCGGCGGCCTAAATACATCTGTCGAGAGGGCATCGGTGGAGTGTTGCTTGTTGGTGTGTCTCTTTCCTCTCTCGCGCTTGATCCAGCACCTACTATCGATCTTCGCGCTACGTCTTTTGCCGACCAGTGAGGTGGCGACAATTTAATCCAGCAATGATTTCGTTTGATTTTATCATCTGGACATCCTACTGGCAGATCTTTCCTATTGAAGTGATGTACTGACAGATGATTACAAAACGATGGTCCGCTTCATACGCACTAGAGAAAAAAGGCAGCTGGTGCTGCTTCCCTGTGCCCTCGACTCTCCATCGCGCCTTTCCCCATACTCTTACGAAGAGCAGATGTAGCGAAGCAGTTCTGTTACAAGAGTACTAAGACATGCACAGTAGTCATCATATCCGGGAGAACGTTCTAATAACTTTTCTTAACTGTAAAATTTTTCTGTATTATAGCAAGTATGATACTTGATGTACACTCACAGTTACTGGTTAATCTAACACAGCAAACAGAGGGAGGAACGCAGAACGTAGACAAGGGCTCCTGCAGTACCATTTAGGGACTATGAGCCGTAAGACGGTGGAGGGCGGCGTCCGCTAACAGAGCGGTGGTTATAACGGCCCGCCGTCTTCTTGCGGACCCCGACTCCGCAGTGACCCGCGCGCTGCGCCGCCGGTAGTAAAGGCGACAGTTTACGGGGGTGGGTCGCCGTAAACCTCGCCTTAGCTCGCCTCACCTCGTGGGGCGGCCCAGCCCAGCGCTGGCCGGGTCACCTTATCTCAGATGACGGCCGCGCTCACGCACCGCTCTAACTACCGTGCCGTACCTGCTGCCACGACGCGGCTACCATGGATACGACGACGCGCCGTACCGTCTCACGCATAGTTACTAACCAGGTTCTACCCTGCAGGTACATAATATACTTTTAATAGTTAGTACCAAATAATACGGATGTCCACATATTGCGCACAAGGGCCATCATTGCCTTCCCAAATAGCAAGAATCCACCTCAAAATCGATGAAAAATGTTTTCAATTGTGCTCGATTGAGTTGTATACAATGTGAGCGTGTGGGTGCTATTCTGTCATTCTGTGCAACGCATTAATCTGAGATGTACCCTTTACCCTGTGGCTCCTGCAAGATGCAATTTCCACCCCCACACTACTACACAAGTCAGACAGACGCTCCTAACGTTCTAAAGAGAAATAGAAATTCCTGAAAAACTTTCGGCAGTAAATATTTTCTGTAGTCGTCCGCTGTAAGGAAATGACACGAAAATTCACAAAATTTATTACATAACTAGTGGGATACTTGGGTACTGGAGTAGTGCTAGTTAGTGTAAGAAAAACATGAAACTAACGGGAATTATTATTTATTTTGCAAAAATTCTGAGAAATCGCAATGGCACTTTTAGTGATGAACTGAACAAGTTATTTGCGGGTTCTTTTAGGAATGTGAAGTTAACTCTTATGGATAGGATTCCGTAATGAAATTTCTATACAAAGTTTAAGATTGCTATTGACTTGGCAGAATGGCTGAGAGCCGCACCTACTCAACTTGAATAATTATCCGTTAGAATGTTGCTAGGTATGGTCGAGGCTGTCGCGTGGGAAATGCAGTGAAGTGTATTGTTGTGGAGCAGATATGGGGCTCGCAAGAACTATAGCGCACAATACCGTAAGCTGAGATGTCTGCTGTCTGCGCCGCTCGCTGCTGACAAATAAGATAACTCTCATTCTATCTGGATTGACCTTCACCAATCAAACTCTCCCTACGCCTTGATGAAGTCAAGGACTCTTATTCGCCCCTAGTCTAACTATTGGAGTGGTACACTGGTCAGATAACCAGTCCTCTGTGATGCCACTCAAAAATTCGCTCACAGGCTTTTAACTATAACTCTGTCCGTTCACACCGCACAATAACTGTAGCAGCCAACACAGTGAACAACGCTTAAACACAGGACTCAATATAGAGTCACACTCTGATTCGCTCTCGACAGACGGGCTCTCCCAGTGAAGTACTGAGGACAGACTTGTTCCTTGCTCTTTGAGTATACGTACGAGCACACACTCTCTCGTTACGTGTTCTCACTCCAAGAGCGACAACAGAACGGCCCCTCTCCACGCCAGACATGAAGGGGTATATCTTTCAGTCTCTTCCATTACTCCTTCAGCTCAAGGCGTCAGGAATATCGTCTGCCAATCTGCATTGCTCTTCTAAAACGGGAGAATGACGTTTCATTTAAGGCGACCAATCCGGAAATCTCTAGCATCGGCGTTTGGCGTTTGCTGTCTCTCTATGAAAACCTCTGAAACTGCATGCTTTGTTTGTAAAGAATGCGTAGGCTGGGCGCTCCCACACAATGTAGCGGAATTTGCTTTTAAGCCAAACATGGGGTCATTCTGCCTTTCACTCGGGCAAATGCTGTCTGCTCTACGGGCAGTCACCATCCGACATAGATAGGCTAGCTCATCCTCTGAAGGGACTGGTCTCCCAGTGTGCGGTCTGCCTCTCCAAAACTAAAAGCTCCTGTGACTGTCGTGTCTGGAATGTGTGTCTGTACGCCAGCCTCGAGTATTTCAGTCTCGGTGTGTATTTGTGATTTACTAGTTATTTGCATATCGTTTACATGAATTCATACAACATTGACTTTATCTTATCGAGTTTGGGTCCGAATGAAGCGTCTTGATGTGCGGGATATGACTGTGAGGGCGGAATATGTAAGAAATGACGGTCAAGAGACCATGACGTCTTACAACAACTTTTCGCTGAGAAACAGTTTCGTATGTCGGGAGATACGAAGTCAGCGGTACTTTCGTGCCTGCTTATTGATATCCTACCTGCTGAAACTCTTTTCCTTGACTTTTGCTGTAGCTTGGCCGTTTTCCAACATATCTTTAATTGTCAGTAATCTACCCGTATTGCCCACTTCGTGTGCACTTAACAGGCAACCGTACAAAATGGCGAGGTTTATACCTGCTACAAAGGCTATAAGAGCAGATATATTTACATGTGGTACCTTAATATGTACACATTACAGTGTTGGTAGTTTTTTCTCTGCCTCGAACTGTCCTCCCACAGACACGTCACAGACTATACGACCTAATGTTATCTGCATCACCTTAGCTGAGCCGCGAAGTCAACAACACCTGGAAATATAGACTTTCCGATTTGCTTCCTCGAGTCCACACTTCGATATCTGAGTTGCTGCTCGGAGAAAATGAGTATTAATAACTTGCTTGTGCCATACATGCTGACGGGTGCCAACAAAACAAAAAACATATTATCTTTAATAGCCTTTATTATAGTCTGCAAATGACCTAAATAATGATGTAATGTTGTTCGATACACCATCCTCAGTCAGTAGTAGAAATCTGTGTTGAGTATCACAGGGTACAACTAAATTCCTTTTGCTGGCTTTTGTGGACATGTTCTTTACATCAAAAGAAGAAAAAGGTCTCGTAAACTGAAACCTGGACTAGTAGGACAGAGCGGGCGAGGTTATATTTGTGGAAAGGGGCCAAAATAAGTTGCTGTCAGCTACAATACACATATAAATTTTATTAGTTAAAACACACAGCAACATAAGTAAGAATTAAAAGCTCTCAAGGTTTTAACGAAAGAGTTCCTTTGACTTGATTTAAATCAGATGAAAGCCACATACGAAAATCCAGGGCCCAAGGCCTAAGCAAGGAATTGAGGTACAGAAGTTCTTCCGGAAGTTTCACTTCTTTCAAAATAATTTTTTTTTACTTCAATAAAATAGGCTGAAGGCCACACATTAAGCAAGAACAGTGTTACGACTTAAGACCAAAACAAATATTTTCAACGTTAATTCTAAATAGGCTAAAAACCCCGCAGAAGGCCGCATATCAACCAAACAATTTAATGGCATATAGCCTACGAAAAAGGGCTTTCAATTTAGCAGGCTGAAGGCCTTAGCTTATAACATTTCATACAAACTCGGCTGAAGGCCTCATACTAAAAATAACAAAAAGAAATGGTTCAAATGGCTCTGAGCACAATGGGACTTAACATCTGTGGCCATCAGTCCCCTAGAACGTAGAACTACGTAAACCTAACTCACCTAAGGACATCACACACATCCATGCCAGGATTCGAACCTCCGACCGTAGCAGTCGCGCGGTTCCGGACTGAGCGCCTAGAACCGAAAGAATAACAATGTTATGACTTAAGCCAAGACCAAGATTTTAATTTTTTAGGTTAAGAGAGAGTAAAACACGGTTGAAGGCTAGATACTGAAGAATAACAATCTTGTGACCTAAGAGCAAGACATAATTTTGAATTTTTAATTTAAGAGAGATTAAACTTGGCTGAAGGCCACATACTAAAAAATGCCAATCTTATGATCTAAGGAGAAGACCAAATTTTTGAAATTTTAATTTAAGAGAGATGAAAACTCGGTTGAAAGACACACACCATGGTGAAAATAATTTAACGGCTTAAGGCCTAAATAGAAGAAAGCTTACAGTTTTAATAAGCTAAAAGTCGGCTGAAGGCCACACATAGAGCACTTAAGCCGAGAAGGAATCACTATGTAAAATACAAGGAGCAGTGCTGAGAAGGTTCGAAGGGTCGGCGTGGGAAGTAAAACTAACGCACGTTTAGGTAAGACACACAGCGAGACTGACAACCTCTTGATTGGAATGCAATCCAACCGAAGGCCAGTTGACAAACCAACCAACAAAATCAGTTCTGCCCCACCCACGAGCAAACGACAACAAGACATCAGTAGCACAAAGCTCTGGATACTGGATCCCAATCCAGCCAAGTCAGATTAAAAGCCCAAAACTACCAACACACCTCAGCTGTCGAACTACGCTCCGTGCTGGACAGCAACAAAACGATGAGAAAAAAAAAACTGCGAAGAACTACGTCAATGGCAAGGGCAGGTAACCGGAACGTTAACGGCCACAAGGCAGAAGATACCACTGATGCACTTCATTTATGAGGAAGTGAATTAAATTATGTGAAACCCCATCCAAGAAAGCGACTGTAATTCTAGCCAACTTCAATGCACACACGATGTTGCTCACGGCAATGTCGCAGAAATCACCAACTAGTATCAAACTAAGAGAAATAATAGCAGTTGAGGCTTGATAGTAGGTTAAGTGAGCACTCAACTTTTGAGTCCAAGATCGGTGGGGGACGAACTTCGTAACCCTTGCAAGAAGCGCCTCACAACTCCAACCACACGCGCACGCCACCAGTGGCTCCGGCTCGACTCCACGCAACGGGGATCTCCTCGCTGTTTTGCGCCAATCAAGCGACTGACACACACCACACACCTTGAATATATATCGGCCACCCCAAAGACAGTACAGCAGCTGTAGTATCGATACACGCTACTGCTGCTTCTCACGGAGAGAAGACAGCAAGTTCATGGTGGTAACCGAAGAAGAAATAATATACGGCAGGACTGCAACCGATGATAATTGAGATAAAGACATGACACGAGCCAGCATGGCTCATAAACGTTGGCTATAAGACCTTCAGATTTATGATCATTTTGTTGATCTTCAGTACTGCGAAATGCATATTTTATCCGTTTTTTGTTTTAGTGTAAGGAACCTCTCCTAGATATTCGTAAAGGGAATTTAGTTAGTGGTAAGAGCCTGGCGGTTGTGGGGAGTAGTGGGACAACCTATGTGCCAGGCCACGCTGCATTGTTGCCAAATTTATTCAAGATGGCAGAGATGACGTAATCAAAGATGGCGGCATGTAGACTTGGCAACATCACTTGACGTCATCCAAGATGGCGGCTTTTGGCGGGAGAATAGGCCAATTGTACTATGTCCACTAACCTAACCTCAAGAAAAAATGGCAGGAATTTTGAAATTTGGCGGGAAAATAGGAAAATTGTGCTATGTTCACTAACCTAAGCCACCAAAAGAAAAGAAGGTGGGAAGCTTAGATTCCAACAGGATAATGCAAGCAAAGACCTTACTTGTCTTTATTATTATTGACTATCATTTATTAACATTCACTATCATTTATTATTATTTATTATCATTTATTATTATTTATTATCATTTATTATTATTTACTATTATTGACCTGCCTCCACTAGAAAATTTCCTCCAAATTCAAATTCCAACACGATAATGGCTGCAAAACCTTACTTTAGTTTATTATTATCCATTATTATTCATTATCATTTCTTAACATTCATTATCATTCATTGTCATTTATTATCATTCACTATCATTCATTATCATTTATTATTATTATTTATTATTATAGGCCTACCTCCACTAGAAAATTGCACCGAATTCAAATTCCAACACGATAATGTCTCGAAAACTGTACTTCTATTTATTATTATCATTTATTATTTATTCAAGATGTCTGATTCTATCGGCGAGAATGCCATTTTCCTTACTTCCATAACAAAAATCTATCACAAGTTCAAATCACCACACCATAATTGATCACACGTACGAACTTTCTCCATCACTTATCTTTTTTCACTGGTAGCCTATCATAATCAAATAATAAACTGCGCTTATAGTAACATAAGTCACGTCCTTTGACTTTGCGGGGGGGAAGAGACTGAAGACTTTATTTCAAGCAGTACGGTCAGCACTTGTTCTCCAACACAGTCAGCACACACATCTTTCATATCGCAGTGCAGTCACCACGACGTCCGAGCTCCAGCTGAATTAGTTCAAATCTTCGCCACCCCCTGGCCAGTGTGTGGGGACACTGCTGACGCCTGTCACTTGAGGCGGCTGGCCACTCGCGCTGGGGGGCGAGCCCAGCGATCGCGCCCACATCGTAAACGTGTTTTCGCTGGACAAGCTGGAACTTGCTGAGTTTGATGTCACAGTGGCCCCTTGCCGCTCACCACGTGAATTCGTCGCCTCCGCACGTTTCCCGCCAAAATTGTTTGCCTCGGATCTGAACCACACAACGGTCGACCGTTCACTGCCACACTTTTGGCGCTAAAGTTGTTTTCCTGGCCACGTTCAAACCTGTCGATGTTGACCGCTCACCGTCCACCACGGGTCCTTGTGCGATCGAGAACGCAGTGCTACACTTTTGGCGGCAAAGTTTCCATGACAGTGGTATCCACCAGACTATATAACACCACGTTTGGTCCGCACTAGAATTCTTGCTAATTGAGTCGCTCTCGCACGCGTGATAACTGTACAATCGCTGCGCACCGCCCCGCTTACGTCACACACCCTCCATACACGTGACGGACATAGACTTCTGTAAATACCTGGAAAATGTCTCTTTATTTCAGACATTACGGTCATGCAGGTGTGCCCCAACTGACTTCTCCGTGCTCACACAGCGGAACTCCAGAGCGCAGCTGACGTACGCGCGGCCGGCTGAGCCCGCTCCATCAGCAGTTCCCTGACCGGCTGAAGTCAAGTGACCAGCAGAGCCCTCACAGCATCATGGCCAGCGCGCCATGTAGACGGTGAGCGGCACCTCAGGGTCCAGCCACAAACGGGCAGCAGCGACAGCCTCAGAGTCCAAATTTGTAAACATCTTTCCGCGCCCGCGAGCACTTAACGCTGGACGGGATGGAACCTATCGACCACGTGCTGGACGAAAGACACTTTACACCCCAAATCTATTTTTCTGAACAGGTTCAAAGCTGCCGATGGCTACCTCAGACAACCGCCCGAGATGTTTGGAAACTTCTATCACGTGACACGCTAAAAGCTATATCGGTCCTAAAGTTCGCAAATTCTCTGCACCAACGGACAGGAACTGACACGATTGCTCTGTCCAAACCACCCTCATGCCACTACCGCCCCACCAGCACAAGTGATGGAGCTCAAAGGACGCCCTTATCCCATTAACTTTGCAATTTAAGACCGATAGACAGGAACCAACACGCTCGAACTGGAATGTTTTTCTACCGAGTTGGAAACTTCCCTGACGTCACAACGTGCGATCGACCACGTGGCTCTGTCAGACCAAGAATGCTCTCACTAAGTTAACTGATCGCCTCTCATTATTAAACCCACATGTTCGATTATCTAACCCAGCATCTTGGCGAAAACACACGTCCGTGCACATGAGCCCCCGCGCGCACCTAGCTTAGTACCTCCGCAAGTGAATGTAACAAAGTCCACATGACTATTTAATTAATCTGATCAATTAATTAACCTCTCTGACGCGGAAAACTGCCACGTCCACATAGACTTGGAATCAATTTTCGCCATTGCTACACCCATCTGGACTTGAAATGATATAGTTATAGTTCCTACCGACCACCACGTCCTTTCACCAACCCATATTCGTTGGCTAACATCTACTAATGCTTGCTTCCGTTTACTAACGTGCACTAACGTGTACTAACCTACATTAACTTATATACATTCTGTCTATACAAATAAGCCAAGCTTCAATACTGATGGTCACTTCGTGTTTCGCTACCAAACACAAGAAAATTGTTGCAAACGAAGCCACTAACCAAAGTCACCTATGATGACTCAAAATCGTCTGATTTGCCTCTCTCACACACCACGAGCGCGAGCCCTCCTACATCACAGTCTGGACCTTTATACTCGCGTCGGACATACTCCTCTAAAGCAATTCTAGCTAAACTATGACCATAATACTGTTGTTCAATCCACACGGCTAGCACATGGCCAGAGCACACCCCCAGTACCTAAGCCAAGAACATTGCTCGCCTCATCTTCAGTTAACCGCTGAGGTATGGAGATATGCTGCAATCACATCTCTCGCGCTCTCGTAGCTACTCGCCTCACTAATTCGATCTAACAAACCCTCCAAGTAGAAAAAATAGCAACCAACTCGAACTGTCTCATATTCTATATCGTCCCACAAATACTTAACTTACATAATAACGCACAGCAAAGTAACTCAACAGACGCGCAATCAACCTGTCCCACACTAAGTCACATGTCCGACAGCTCTCAGTTCGCTCAAAGGCCTGTGTTTGACCTTTCAAACATGACTCGATGACAGCCGCATTCACACCTGAGAAATTCATATCACCTACACGCCGAACATGACTATCCAAGCCAGGCCACGAGAGTCGTCTGTCACCGTCCTAACTCAGTGCGGTCCAACACACATGTTAAGGCCGCATGCCATTGCTTGCCGACCTATATGCGACACATCTCCACCTCCACGTCTGTTGTCAGAATAGCCGAGAGCGAGTTCACACACACACCGTCCGCACACATCACAGCGCTTCTCTCCCCTCACAATCAAAAACGATTATTTGAAAATTAAAAAAAAGTAAGAGCCAGTCAACCTCTCCGAAATTGTATGGTGCCCCCAAAAATAGTTAACGCTCGTTTTCGTGTTTTCTCAGCTTATTTGTAAATTAAAAATCTTACCCTAACAGAACTTGTTCACCAAAATAATACTGAATGGGCTCCCCACCTCATACATTTTCAGCTCTCAAGAACGCAAATGTTGTCAACCCTCCTATACCCAAGCGCAACCGATTAATCATTCTTATCCCTTCTTATCGAATTTACTTGCCTAATTTCCTAAGGACCCGTTATCGAAGTACTATCCTCCTTTTCTTTCTGAGGCTTCCTGTGCTTACTTTTGCAGAGATCGCTAATTTACCTCCACAGCCCCCTCAATCTACACACACACACACACACACACACGCACACACACTCTGTCATCCTCTCTACTCATTCCATAACATAAGCAATAGTAACTTTACAATCCATTATATAGAAACCCTACACAATGTAAGCCACATTAACTTTAAAATACCCATTACATGCCTTAATTCTCTCAATTCCTAAGGAAGCACTGTGAACCTGCTCTTTCTTTCTACACACGCCACTCTCAGCGGTAATCACCCCTTCTGCATCAACGGACGGAAGTCCCTCTCAGAACTGTTCAAAAAATTCGGCGATCGCTTCCCCTCAACATAAATGTGTTACTCTCTCTTCTTCTTCCTTGCCTGCTCGATTTTTTTTCTGCAAACTTATCCATACTCATAGACTACAAGAACACACCAATTTTGTTTTCTAAGTACAGCATCCTTTAAACCACTTAACTAGAAACAAACACCCCAAAAAATTACATTCACACTCTCGAATACCGAAGTTGTTGATCTCATTACACTTATACAGTTAAATCTTACGATCGCGGTCTCATTTGATTGGCATTCCACAATGAGCTAAGTATCGGAAATACACTCTCTTGACCGCTGTTACCCTGTAAATATCTCTACCGTCCTTACGACGTCCTCTCTGCTCGTCACATAACATAATCAAAATTAACTTTACATTGCAGTATATACAAAGGCTACACAATGTAAACCACATCAACTTCACAATACAGTATATGCACATTTGACACAAAACAGTGTACTTATCCAGTATATCTCTTTAGCATGCGAAAAAAATATCCTATTCCTACAGCGTCTATGTACAGCAATGCTCCCCAATCCTAGGAAAGTACCGTCAACCTGTTCTCTCTACAGACCCGACACTCAGAGCTAATCTTCCCTCTTACATCGGCGGACCTAAGTCACCCTCAGAACTATTTTTACAAATTCGGTGTCGCCCTCCCCCCCCCCCCCCCCCCTCAGCACAAACGCCTTACTACAAACATCCTCAGACGCGTAGACCGCAAGAACACATGTACTGTCTCCACAATATTACACAATTTTAGCTGTATTTCTCAATATCATGCACGAGGCTACACCCTACCCATCACTAGTTCATCATTACTCCCAAGATATAGACTTCAAATTAATACTCTACAAACGCCGAATTTTATCTATGTGCAGCATGCTGTCAACCACTGACTAACTAGAAACATACGCAAAATGATATTTCCACTCTCGAATACCGGTCTCAGTCATGTTAAATTTTCGAGATCTTGGCTATAATTTACACGTCAACTAAGGTCTTTCCCAGGTCTAGAGAACAGACAAGCATGTATCCAACACACCACAATCGATCTTCACTCAGCTAAATAGAGGAAGCAAATGCGCAGAAGTAGTCAACGGAAGAATCTACATCCCATCTAATAACACTCCAACCCAAATCAATCATCTTCTCAAATTCTGACTTGATCACCAAAGCCGCCAACACATACTATTACTTCGCTATTCGGTCGTCTAGAGGATATCAGAGTTCGCTCTTACAGATCCATACACTCTCTGCATTCGGACAGCTGCTCCTGGTATTTATTATCATTTATGATTATTTATTATGGTTTATGATTTTTTATTATTAATTATATCATGTTACCTAACGAAAATGGCTCCATGTTCAACTGTGCTTAGCTACTATGACAACCACCAGAGCGCTCTGTCATCACGTCAGTTGATTACGTTATTACCATTATTCAAGACGGCTGCACCCAGTGCGAGACGTATCACCTTTCCCGGACCTACATGCTTCATTAAAATTCCAACTTGGCTTTAGTCACACCCTACACATCGTTCAGCTTGTCCCATTTCCAGATCTTTCTGCATCTGATATATGCAATTTAAGTCGGAGAAAGACATATCAATTACCTTCTGCAGCCTGTCTACAAGCATAATGACCTCAGTTACTGCAACAGGACCTTGTCTTGACCATTCGCCTGAAATGCAAGCGCCGCCAGCGGCATGTCAATGCCACTTATCTGTCCATCTAAACAGCCGTCCACTAAGCCCCAGGACCAGCATGCCGTAGTGGGCTCTCTCTCTATACCTGCTCTCCAGCTATTGTCTAACGACATACACTGCACAGATGGGTTCCTGAATAGCGCAGATCTCTATCCTGCCCTGCAACTGCAACTCCACATGTAAACAGTGCCTCCCCCAGCCAGCGAACCCGTCCTCATTCACGCTGCACCGACAATTCTGTCAAAACTCACTTTCTAAGCAAAGATGAGTATTCATTTAGAACAAATAGACAAACATAACTCCAAGCAGAAGTCATACATATGAGTGTAAAGAAAAAAATGACTTCAATTTAGATTATCCGACATTTATTTACATATCCTAATGATACAGTCGTAGATGAGTCGTTTCATCCACTCGCTCACTCCTTCTACACATGCTTTCACAGGACTCGTTCTACTTATACGCCACCCACCCTGTTATAACAATTTTGAACAAGCATTTACGCCCCCACATACAGCCCAGCTCAATAGAACATAATAATTCCTTTTTCCACAGACAGTCATATTCGGTGAACACTTAAAAGTACTAAATTATGCATACATGTAGTTCAATAAGCAAATACTTTTACCGACATACACACCCCTCCAGCTGAGGATAGGGCATTTAATATTATGTACTTAAACACAAACCAATGATAACAATAATCCGACGCGAACTTTGTCCTCGTAATAAAGCAAACTGGCCAATTATGTGACAGCATGTTTTCCTAATTTCAATGTCATGGCTAAACCATACCTCCTCTACTTTGCGAGTATCATTGCGAGCATTGATAGATGAATGCTCAGTACGTCCATTCTGGAACACATAAAAACGATCAAAGTATACCAGACAACGATATACATATTTCTAAGTCCTCGCGCATAGTACTCGATCAATATCTCAATGGCGGCGACAGAGCAATCTCGCCCTCTTGCATTAAAAGACAATCCTCACTTCTACCCTGCAACGTCGCTACCCTATTAATCAACCGAGCAGAGGAATATAGCTACACTTCACCTCTCTTGTCTGAATAGAGCTTTCCTACGCCTAACCCCTCCAACTGCACCACATTTCTCGAGATGTACCCAAGTATTGCAGCTTAGCACACCATATCGATCTATAGTAACAGATATTAAAGTGCCTTAATTTAATAGCATACAATTAAGAAGAACAAGAACGGAGTGATATTTATACACAACATAGTTCGACACATATTTACGTAAATCATCCAATCTATCATGTGTAAAGCACAGTAGCTGCATATGGCTAGAACGCAGACTATATCACGTGACTAAAGCATCCAGATAGAACATCGGAAAATGAATTTTGACCTTCATCAACTTGTCCTTCTATAGAATAAAATAGTCAACGTTTAAATCGTACCTAGTTACAGCTCTATCTCAATCGATCATCCCGTACACTCTCTGTTATCATATAAAACAGATGTGAATAAGTTTAGACGTGAATGATTCTCTGTCCTCCTGAAAAGCATCAAATACAGTACTCAACTCGCGTGTATCACTGCTACCTCAGTAGACATAAACTATAATACGAACTCAACGAGAAAAAATTGCCTGCCTTCCTTATTCAGCTCGCTTTGATGTCATCGTTTTCCTGCATTCGTCTTGTTGCCGCATACTTGAATCCATGTACAAATTCCCCCCTGCGAATCAGAAGACAAGCACGTACGTTCTGATTTTCACGGCATTTCCGTCTGTATTGGGTCAGTTTATATCTATGCGCTAATCAGTTTTCGCATTTCTTTCGATTTTGTGTCAGATCCATCCATGCGACCACGACATAAGTTATCGTTCTGTGTTCTAAAATTGCCTCTAAATGTAACCAAGGCGTATCCAGTCACCTCCACATTTGCAGAACGCTTGCTCTGTTTTCTGTATATCTATGTAGCGTTTGTATATACTGCACTGTGAAGTTAATATTGATTATGTTATGTGACGAGCAGAGAGGAAGTCGTAAGGACGGTAGAGATATTTCCTGAGTTACAGCAGTCAAGAGAGTGTATTTCCGATGCTTAACTCATTGTGGAATGCCAATCAAATTAGACCGCGATCGTAAGATTTAACTGTATAAGCATAATGAGATCAACGACTTCGGTATTCGAGAGTGCGAATATAGTTTTTTGGTCTGTTTGTTTCTGGTTATTCAGTGGTTTAAAGGATGCTGTACTTAGAAAAAAATATTGGTGTGTTCTTTTAGTCAATGAGTCTGGATAAGTTTGTAGAAAAAAAACCGAGCATACAAGGAAGAAGAAGAGAGAATAACGCATTTGTGTTGAGGGCAAGCGATCGCCGAATTTGTGGAACAGTTCTGAGGGGGCTTCCGTCCGTTGATGCAGAAGGGCTGATTACCGCTGAGTGTGGCGTGGATAGAAAGAAAGGGCAGGTTCACAGTGCTTCCTTAGGAATTGAGAGAATAGGGGCTTGTAGTGGGTATTGTAAAGTCAATGTAGCTTACATTGTGTAGCGTTTGTATACAATGGATTATAGAGTTACTATTGCTTATGTTATGGGATGAGTAGAGAGGATGACAGTGTGTGTGTGTGTGTGTGTGTGTGTGTGTGTGTGTGTGTGTGTGTGTGTGTGTGTGTAGATTGAGGGGGCTGTGGAGGTAATTTAGCGATCTCTGTAAATGTAAGCACAGGAAGCCTCAGAAAGAAAAGCAGTATAATACTTCGATAACGGGTCCTTAGGAAATTAGGCAAGTAAATTAGATAAGAAGTAATTAGAATGATTAATCGGTTGTGCTGGGATATAGGAGGGTTGACAACTTTTGCGTATGTTGAGAGCTGAACAGGTAGGAGGTGGGGAGCACATTCATTATTATTTTTGGTGAACAAGTTCTGTTAGGGTAAGAATTTGAATTTACAAATAAGCTGAGAAAACACGAAAGCGAGCGTTAACTATTTTTGGGGGTACTATACAATTTCTGAGAGGTTGACTGGGCTCTTATTTTATTTAATTATTCTTTTTCTTAATTTTCAAATGATCGCTTTAGATTGTGAGGGGAGAGAAGTGCTGGGATGTGTGCAGACGGTGTATGTGTGAACTCGCTCTCCGCTATTCTGACAACAGACGTGAAGGTGGAGATGTGTCGCTTATAGGCCGGGATGCAATGGAATGCGACCTTAACATGTGTGTTGGACCGCACTGAGTTAGGACGGTGACAGACGACTCTCGTGGCCTGGCTTGGATAGTCATGTTCGGCGTGTAGGTGATATGAATTTCTCAGGTGTTAGGTGTGAATGCGGCTGTCCTAAGACATGTTTGAAGGGTCGAACAGAAGCCTTTGAGCGAATTGAGAGCTGTCGGACGTGTGACTTAGTGTGGGACAGGTTGATTGCGCGCGTCTGTTGAGTTATTTTGCTGTGCGTTATTTGGACAGATTACGAGTACTGATGGTGTTTACAGTACACATTATTTAGGAGCAGTTTGATATTGTGCACTGAAATTAGGAGCTTTTTGCGTGTCTGCCGACCGCGCAACACGACACCAGGTATATCAGATGCGAGTGTTTTTTGTATGAGAATGATAGGTTCAAAAATGGCTCTGAGCACTATGGGACTTAACAGCTTGTGGTCATCAGTCCCCTAGAACTTAGAACTACTTAAACCTAACTAACCTTAGGACATCACACACATCCATGCCCGAGGCAGCATTCGAACCTGCGACCGTAGCAGTCGCACGGTTCCGGACTGCGCGCCTAGAACCGCGAAGCCACCGCGTTAGTGATAGATATACTCGATGTGTAAATAAAATGTAAGTTAAGTATTTGTGGGACGATATAGAATATGAGAGAGTTCGAGTTGGTTGGTATTTTTTCCACTTGGTGGGTTTGTTAGATCGAATTGCAGAGGGGAGTAGCTAGGAGAGCACGAGGGATGTGATTGCTGCATATCTCCGTCTCTCAGCGGTTAACTAAAGATGGGGCGAGCAATGTTCTCGGCTTAGGTACTGGGGGTGTGCTCTGGCCATGTGCTAGACCGTATGGATTGAAAATTAGGGTCATAGTTTAGCTAGAATTTTCATAGAGGCATATGTCCGACGCGAGTATAAAGGTCCAGACTGTGATGTGGGCGGTCTCGCGCTTGTGGTGTGTGAGAGAGTCAAAGCAGACGATTTTGAGTCATCGTAGGTGACTTAGGTTAGTGACTTCGTTTGCCACATTATTCTTGTGTTTGGTAGCGAAACAAAAACTGACCATCAGAATTGAAGCTTAGCTTATTTGTATAGACAGAATGTGATATCAGTTGATGTAGGTTAGTACACGTTAATGCACGTTTGTAAACGGAAGCAAGCATTAGTACTTGTTAGCCAACGAATATGGGTCGGTGAAAGGACGTATTGGTCGGTAGGATCTTTAACTATTTCATTTCGAGTCCAGGTGGGTGTGGCAGTGGCGAAAATTGATTCCAAATCTATGAGGACGTGGCAGTTTTCCGCATCAGAGAGGTTAATTAATTGATCAGATTAATTAAATAATCATGCGGACTTTGTTACATTCACTTGCGGAGGTACTAAGCCAGGTGCTCGCGGGGGCTCATGTGCACGGACGTGTGTTTTCACCAAGATGCTGGATTAGATAATCGAACATGTGGGTTTAATAATGAGAGACAGGTGATCAGTTAACTTATTGAGAGCATTCTTGGTCTGACAGAGCCACGTGGTCGATCGCACGTTGTGACGTCAAGGAAGTTTCCAACTCTGTAGAAAAAACATTCCAGTTCGAGCGTGTCGGTTGCTGTCTATCGGTCTTGAATTGCAAAGCTTATGGGGATGGGGGCGTCCTTTGTGCTCCATCACATGTGCTGGTGGGGCGATATGTGGCGTGATGGTGGTTTGGACAGAGAAAGAGTGTCGGTTCCTGTCCCTTGGTGCTGAGAATTTGCAAACTTTAGGACCGATATAGCATATAGTGTGTCACGTGATAGAACTTTCCAAACATCTCGGGCGATTGTGTGAGATAGATATCAGCAGGTTCGAACCAGTTTAGAAAAATAAATTTGGGGTGGACCGTGTCCTTTGTCCAGCACGTGATCGACAGTTTCCATCCCGTCCAGCGTTAAGTGCTCGTGGGCGCGGCAAGATGTTTACGTAGTCACACTCTGAGGCGAGCGGGGCTGACCGTTTGTGGCTGCTCCCTGAGGCGTCGCTCACCGCCTACCTGGCGCGCTAGCCGTGCAGCTGTGAGGGCACCGCTGGTCAATTGACGTCAACTGGCAGGGAACTGCCGATGGAGTGGTCTCAGCCGGCCGCGCGTACATCAGCTGCGCTCTGGAGTTTCGCTGTGTAAGCACGGAGAAGTCAGTTGGGACACACTTGCATGACCGTAATGTCTGAAATAAAGAGTCATTTTTCAGGAATTTACAGAAGACAATGTCCGTCGCGTGTATGGAGGGTGTGTGTCGTAAGCGGGGCGGCGGCGCAGCGATTGTACAGCTATTACGCGTGCCTGAGAGCGAGTCAATTTGCGAGCGTTGTAGTGCAGACCAAACGTGCTGTTATATAGTCATGGCGGATTCCACTGTCGAGGAAACTCTGCCGCCAAAAGTGTAGCACTGCGTTCTCGATCGCACAAGGACACGTGGTGGACGGTGAGCGGTCGGCATCGACAGGTTTGAACGTGCCCAGGAAAACAACTTTGGCGCCAAAACTGTGGCAGTGAACGGTCGACCGTTGTGTGATTCAGCTCCGAGGCAAACAAATTTAGCGGGAAACATGCGGAGGCGACGAATACAGGTGGTGAGCGGACAAGGGGCCACTGAGAGGTCAAAATCAACAGGTTCGAGTGTGTCCAGCGAAAACATGTTTACGACGCGGGAGCGATCGCTGGGCTCGCCCCGGACGTCGTGGTGACTGCACTGCGATATCAAAGATGTGTGTGCTGACTGTGTTGGAGAACAAGTGCCGACCGTACTGCTTGAAATAAAGTCTTCAGTCCCATCCCACCCTGCAAAATCAAAGGACGTTACTTACGTTACTATACGTGCTGTTTATTATTTGACTCGATTATGATAGGCTACCAGTGAAAAAAGGTAAGTTATGGAGGAAGCTCGCACGTGTGATCAATTATGGTGTTGGGATTTGAACTTGTGATAGATTTTTGTTATGGATGTAAGGAAAAGGCTTTCTCGCCGAGAAAATCGGACATCTTGAATAAATAATAAAGGATAATAATAAATAGAAGTAAAGTTGGGATTTGAATTTGGTGCAATTTTCTAGTTGAGGTCGGCCTATAATAATAAATAATAATAATAATAATAAATGATAATGAATGATAATAAATGATAATGAATGATAATAAATGACAATGAATGATAATGAATGTTAATAATGAATAATAATAAACAAAAGTAAGGTTTTGCAGCAATTATCGTGTTGGAATTTGATTTTGGAGGAAATTTTCTAGTGGGGGCAGGGTAATAATAATAAATAATATCAAATGATAATAAGTAATAATAAATGATAATAAGTAATAATAAATCATAATGAATGTTAATAAATGATAATCAATAATAATAAAGACAAGTACGATTCTTGCATGCATTATCCTGTTGGCATTCAAACTTCCCACCATTTTTCCTTCTGGTGGCTTAGGT
This sequence comes from Schistocerca serialis cubense, assembly GCF_023864345.2. Classification (NCBI taxonomy): domain Eukaryota; kingdom Metazoa; phylum Arthropoda; class Insecta; order Orthoptera; family Acrididae; genus Schistocerca; species Schistocerca serialis. The sequence goes on from NC_064646.1 coordinate 236,015,842, forward strand.
TAGTGGACGTAGCACAATTGGCCTATGTTCCCGCCAAAATTCAAAATTCCCGCCATTTTTTCATGAGGATAGTTTAGTGGACGTAGCACAATTGGCCCATTCTCCCGCCAAAAGCTGCCATCTTGGATGACGTCATGCGATGTTGCAAAGTCTACATACCGCCACCTTGGATGACGTCATCGCCGCCATCTTGAATAACTTTGGCAACAAAGCAGCGTGGTTTGGCACATAGGTTGTCCCACTACCGTAGGGGACTTAAGCACAGCAAATTTTATTCACACTAGAGAGAACTAATTAGTTAAAACACTAGTAAAATTTACCAGCATTTAATACAACAAATATAAATTAACTTAATACATAACACAACAGAACCAACACAGTAAAATTCCTGCTGTCTATATAAATTACTTTACAAGCGCAAAACAATAGGCAACTCTACCAATAATAACTACGCAAGCTGCAAAAAATAAATAAATAATTAAAATAAAATAAAACAAAAATACGTGTATGCTAAAATATCTAGCCACTAGATCAGAAAACATTAGAGGAAAATGTGCTAACAGGGCCGACACACAAGTGCTGCTGAGCTAACATACCTTTGGTAGACTTTCAACACAAAATTATTTAGCCACGTGGAACCATCCTACACAATGCCAGCAAAACGACGACGATAAAACTCGGTTCAGAGTTTCAACACAAGGCCAACATAAACCGGTAAAACACAATTACCAACAAAAAGGGACCCCCACAAGGTCTCTTTCACATAGAATTTTCTCCTACAGAAATTTGCTTCAGATAACTACACTAGGCCTTGAAGCAGCACTGTGGTTATCTAAATAGGGCAACTAGCTCTTCTTAATATGAAACACAGGAAGACAAAATCGTCAGCACAGCCAGAGTTTTCAGAAGCGCAAGTGGCACAACACTCTCTTCACGCTCTGCCATTAAAGAGCACACACTACGGTGAGTATATGCTTGTGTCTTATCAGTGCGACCTTTTCTTAATCCGAGACACCAGGCAGCTACCATTCGCCCAGAGCATTTACCAACGTCTTCTATTGGTAACAAGTCGCTGTTATTTCCGACCCTCACTCTAACAGGTGGTCTCCACTGTTCGTCATGCGAACTTGTCCAGCTGACTCGGCTGCTCGCTGGTTGTTGTGCTTCCTTGCTGGCTCTCTGCGTACTGTCCACATCTAGTTTACTGAATGGACACCCTGAGGACACAAACCACCCACTTTTCCATACACCTGGAGTCGCTGTCACTGGCTGCCAGCAGCTGTCTGGCACCTGTCTTCGAAGACATCGCTGCTCACAGGTCAACTTCATGAATTACCGTCCATGGCTCAGCACTTCTCACGATGTCCTCACCTACTGGCACCGCACATGGCCCCTAGCGCTGTCTCCATGTTTTTGCTTCGTGTCCCATCACACTTCCCTCCCTTCTGTCATTCATGGCTGCTTGCGGCTTCACCATGGTGCTGTGCATGGCTGTTTGGCAGTTAACCATACAGGCTGCAATGTCAAGAATGCATCACCAGCACATCTGCCAAATACGAAGCAGGATGGGACGTCAACTGTGCCGTCAGTGGCTAAATCACGCAACACCTATGGGGTAAGGTATTGCTCTTTATTGTGCATTACTGTGACACTCTCATACAAAATAACAAATCCACTACGATGTGCTCAGCTCTCTTCTAACGGCTCTCTATTTCCATCTTTTTCCAGCAAGGTAAGCCTTCCAGATCCTCAAAAAATCTTAAAGAAATTGTGAAGCTCTAATGGACTTAAATTATATCTCGTTCAGAATTTTTCAGTAAATCTTGCTTCCACAGGGTGACATAAAGTCCTCCATACTTCTGACAGACATTTGTTAAGGTTTTACCAATTTTCTAATTCCAGCAACTAATTACCAAATTGGCTGACGACGAACAGAGACAGCAGATTCAGTAGTAACTTTATGGACGGGATTTTTCCTTGCTGTTGCTGGAATCGTTTCTTGCTTTGTACCTGCGAAAGCAGGTGCGAAAACCTTAGATGTGTTTGAGAATGCTATTCCACCTGTAATATTAAGAGTATGTGGGCGCATTATTCGTCCACTTACGGCAGGTAGTGAGGAGGGTTGAATTTGCTTTCTTGGCCGGGCGCGAGTCTGCCGGACAAGGACGTCATGGGTCGTTCCAGATGAGATCAGATACAGGAAAAAGGACTGCATGGCTGGAAATAGCTATATGCTGGTTCGTGGAATTTTGAGGTTTAAGAGGAGTAACAGTCTGCTTCAAGAAATGTCGGACCCTAAGACAAGCTGAAAGGTGACTTCCTACAGCTCTTCAAAAATCTGTAATAACTCACAGTGAACTATTAAAGAAAATCTTGATACATCTGCGATCCCAGAAAAATTAGGCACCTCCATTGATACAACAATATTTGAATAATTTTTGAACCACAGAATTTAATATTCCATACTGGAAAATATTTTCGTGTCGAAAGTATCAATTAGCAATTTTTAAACACCATACGTTATCTCAGATGATACAAGGCCAGTTTTTTTAAGTAAGTACCGTTCTGAAATTTAAAAAAGACGTGCTAAGATATCTCGATAATTTTATCTTTACATGAAAGCCTGTAGCAAACCCATTAGCGCCGGAATTAATTTTTTCGTGATGTTTTAAAAAAAAATCCGTTATTATGTCTGTAAAAGGCATAAATTACACAACAGAGAAGTTTCGACGAAAGTCATTACCGCCATTAGCGAGATATTTGATGTTGCCACATGGAAAGGCTAGGCGCTTTCACTACCTAAATTTATATTGATTACAACTTCAACTAAAATAAGTAGGTAATTGAAATTTCTTATTACACATACAAGTTTTGTGCAAATTTATTATTCAGTCTTTATCATACAGTTGATACTTTATAACACAGTACAATTAAAAATGAAAAATCAAACCTCGAACTCAGCATTATTTTACATGAAATGGAATAAAACAGTCAATACACAACCCTACATTACACTTTGAACACATTGTTCTCACAATAGATTTACAGTCCCTGTGTGCACACCTTTTCTTCTTCTTTCCTTCTGTGTGCTGGACGAGGTGGTCAGTCTTATCAAACCTAACTGAATATGATATGCGGCTGTCGTAAGATGCCCTTGATGCAGATGGTCATCCGGCTCCTTTTGGTAAAGCTTGGTGTCTTTGCAAGTACTCTTTTGCAACTTCTCTCTTGAAATCAAGCTGAGAAATAGTTTGGTTTCTTGCTTTATTATACAAAATTCAACTGTTTTGTATGGCGACATCTAACATTCATGTAAAGAGACACCAGTACCATTTCTTGCTTCTTATTGCAATGTGATAGTATGCTAGATTCTGCACGATCTGATCAGTACTTCCCATATATGTATTATATTTGGCTACCAGTTTTGGTCTGGGATTCAATATATTTCGCTTTTAAAGTTGCGAGAATCTCTTGACTTGGCCAACTTCTTGTGCACCACATGAAGAAGAGATCATTGTGACAACTGAGTTGTCCAGCCACCGCACATACAACAATCCATCATTTTTCTCTATTCGGATCTGGGGGCTCAACAAACACATCACCTTCAATACCATCATTATAAAGAATTTCCAGCGCCTCAGCAAACTAGAAACCTCTACTAAAACAAAAAAGAGAAAATTCGTCCTTTCACTGAGTACAAGCGCCTAGCGTTGCCAGTTGCCATATGGCAACACCGACGTTCAAACGGCCTACATGAACGTAATTTATTTCACAGCTAGCAGTAACCTCCAAAGAATATACACTCCTGGAAATGGAAAAAAGAACACATTGACACCGGTGTGTCAGACCCACCATACTTGCTCCGGACACTGCGAGAGGGCTGTACAAGCAATGATCACACGCACGGCACAGCGGACACACCAGGAACCGCGGTGTTGGCCGTCGAATGGCGCTAGCTGCGCAGCATTTGTGCACCGCCGGCGTCAGTGTCAGCCAGTTTGCCGTGGCATACGGAGCTCCATCGCAGTCCTTAACACTGGTAGCATGCCGCGACAGCGTGGACGTGAACCGTATGTGCAGTTGACGGACTTTGAGCGAGGGCGTATAGTGGGCATGCGGGAGGCCGGGTGGACGTACCGCCGAATTGCTCAACACGCGGGGCGTGAGGTCTCGACAGTACATCGATGTTGTCGCCAGTGGTCGGCGGAAGGTGCACGTGCCTGTCGACCTGGGACCGGACCGCAGCGACGCAGGGATGCACGCCAAGACCGTAGGATCCTACGCAGTGCCGTAGGGGACCGCACCGCCACTTCCCAGCAAATTAGGGACACTGTTGCTCCTGGGGTATCGGCGAGGACCATTCGCAACCGTCTCCATGAAGCTGGGCTACGGTCCCGCACACCGTTAGGCCGTCTTCCGCTCACGCCCCAACATCGTGCAGCCCGCCTCCAGTGGTGTCGCGACAGGCATGAATGGAGGGACGAATGGAGACGTGTCGTCTTCAGCAATGAGAGTCGCTTCTGCCTTGGTGCCAATGATGGTCGTATGCGTGTTTGGAGCCGTGCAGGTGAGCGCCACAATCAGGACTGCATACGACCGAGGCACACAGGGCCAACACCCGGCATCATGGTGTGGGGAGCGATCTCCTACACTGGCCGTACACCACTGGTGATCGTCGAGGGGACACTGAATAGTGCACGGTACATCCAAACCGTCATCGAACCCATCGTTCTACCATTCCTAGACCGGCAAGGGAACTTGCTGTTCCAACAGGACAATGCACGTCCGCATGTATCCCGTGCCACCCAACGTGCTCTAGAAGGTGTAAGTCAACTACCCTGGCCAGCAAGATCTCCGGATCTGTCCCCCATTGAACATGTTTGGGACTGGATGAAGCGTCGTCTCACGCGGTCTGCACGTCCAGCACGAACGCTGGTCCAACTGAGGCGCCAGGTGGAAATGGCATGGCAAGCCGTTCCACAGGACTACATCCAGCATCTCTACGATCGTCTCCATGGGAGAATAGCAGCCTGCATTGCTGCGAAAGGTGGATATACACTGTACTAGTGCCGACATTGTGGATGCTCTGTTGCCTGTGTCTATGTGCCTGTGGTTCTGTCAGTGTGATCATGTGATGTATCTGACCCCAGGAATGTGTCAATAAAGTTTCCCCTTCCTGGGACAATGAATTCACGATGTTCTTATTTCAATTTCCAGGAGTGTATATTTGAGTATTTGAAGCACAACCATACTAAAAAACCATATTATGTATCGTAAGTTACTGTGTAAAATATACTTACTCGAGCTTATACTCTGTTTTTCTTCGTCATTCAGCAAACAAGACTTCCAACACTGTTTACGCAGCAGAATTTTAAAGTATTGTTAATACCGCTGCATTGTAGTGATCTTTACAGTCTTGCGGAACGGAATCCAGTGCTGCCAACAGTCTCGCTTCGTTGATGTCGTGGAATCAATGATTTGAAAAAAGTGCTACAACCGTTGCCATATGGCAACGCACCACACTAATGGGTTCTACTTTTCTACATAATTGCTGGCAATATTGAGGCACTTTTCATAACGATGTACCAGTTTTTGAATACCCTCCTCATAGAAGGGTGGCGCCTGACTTGTCAACCACTGCATCACCACTGTTTTGACTTCGTCATCGTCTTGAAGACGCTGACCGCCCAACTGTTTCTTCATGTGCAGGAACAGATTGTAGTCACTGAGCGCAAGATCGGGGCTGTACGGAGGATAATCTAGAGTTTCCCATCGAAAACATGTGATGAGATCTTTGGTCTGATTCGCCACATGCGGACGGGCATTGTCTTGCAGCAAAACGATGCCCTTGTTCAACTTCCATGGACTGTTGCTTTGATTCTGGTGTGACGTAGGCCACCCATTTTTCATCGCCCTTAACAGTTTGGCTTAATAAATAATCACCGTCGTTGTGGTACCGCTCAAGGAAAGTCAATGTCCTGTCTAAACGTTTGTTTTTGTGCACATCAGTCAACATTTTCGGTACCCAACGTGTACACAATTTTCGGTAATTCAAGAGCTCGGTCACAATGCCATGCAAAACACTACGAGAAACATTAGCAAAGTCACCCCGCAAGAAGGAAATCGTGAAACGTCTCTTTTCTCTCACCTTATTGTCCACTTCCTGCACCAAACTTTCATTAACGACCGAAGGACGCCCACTACGTTGTTGATCATGCAAATTCGTGCGGTCATTTTTAAATGCTCTCACCCACTTTCTTACCATTGCATCACTCATAACGTTTTCTCTGTAACCTGCACAGATCTCACGATGAATATCGATCGCTTTTAGGCCTTTAGCACTAAGAAATCTTATAACAGCCCATACTTCACAGTCGGCGGGACTCATGATTATCGGAGGCATCTTAAACACTCAGTACACAACGTAAACAAGGAAGAATCAGACTGTAATGGCGTCAGTGCGTAGATTAAGGTACAGACTTTCATGTAAAAATAAAATTATTGAGTTGTCTTGTGACAGCCAGAGCGAGAGCACCAGCAGCAGCGAGTACTGTTTGTATAAAGCGTTTATTTTGCATTTTGTTTACGATCTTCCACTAAGGAAGGGATTCTATTTGTGTTTATCTGCTCTGCATAGTAACTAACAGTTCTTGATAAAACTTTACGTAGTTTTCGTGTTAGATTTCTTAGTGTTTTCTTGATCGTTTAGAACAGAAAGCGCCCTAAAACCGTCTTTTGTTTGTTTCGCGGCCGTTAGCCACTAGTCACTTGAATCAGCAGTTGTCTTGTGACAGCCAGAGCGAGAGCACCAGCAGCAGCGAGTACTGTTTGTATAAAGCGTTTTTGTACTTATTTGCTGCGCTTAGCTTTTAAATAGTTTTTCTGGGAAAACCTAGCGTAGTTTTCGCGTCTCGTATTTCAGTGAGTGTTTCTTGATTATCAGAGTAGTTCATCAGAAGATTATCTTGGGAATTTGTCACCGTATAGAGTAGGGTAAACATAGTCATGTGTAGGGACTGTGGTTGTTGTGAGCGGACGCAAGGAGAATTGGCCACTCTTTGGGGGCAGGTGGAGGCTTTGTCGGTTAGGCTCATCGAGCTCGAGGCGCAGGCGTCGGCTCGTAGTGGCGTTGGGGCAACTGTGGTGAGACCTATGCCTACTTCGGTGGCCTTGGAATCACATGGAACCCCTGATGTCGCTGCGTCTTCCGGCAGTGAGCATCTTACCGGTCAGCCATCACTCCAGGGTGAATGGCGGACAGTGGTGGGCTCGCGCGTGCCTGGCCGAAAGGCGAAGGTGGGATCTGGCCGCGTGGCAGCTGCCTTACCCCTTTCCAACAGGTACGGGGTGCTTCCTAGTGGTGATGACATCGTTTCCGATCCACCACAGGATGCCTCGCCTGTTGGGCCAGTGGCCGATTCTCCGGCAAGGTCCCGACAGTCACAGAGGGCGGGCCTATTAGTTATAGGGAGCTCCAACGTTAGGCGGGTTATGGAGCCCCTCAAGAAAATAGCGGGTAGGTCGGGGAAGAATGCCAGTGTGCACTCGGTGTGCTTGCCGGGGGGTCTCGTCCGTAATGTGGAGGAGGCCCTTCCGGCAGTTATTGAACGCACTGGGTGTGACCGGCTGCAGATAGTAGCACATGTCGGAACGAATGACGCCTGCCGCTTGGGTTCTGAGGCCATCCTTGGTTCCCTCCGGCGGCTGGCTGATTTGGTGAAGACAACCAGCATCGCACGCGGAGTGCAAGCTGAGCTTAATATCTGCAGCATAGTGCCCAGAGTCGATCGCGGTCCTCTGGTTTGGAGCCGTGCGGAGGGTCTAAACCAGAGGCTCAGACGACTCTGCGACTATAATGGTTGCAAATTCATCGACCTCCGTTATTGGGTGGAGAACTGTAGGTCCCCCCTAGACAGGTCAGGCGTGCACTACACACCGGAAGCAGCTACTAGGGTAGCAGAGTAAGTGTGGCGTGCACACGGGGGTTTTTTAGGTTAGAGGGACCCCCCCTTGGCCGAAACGATAAAATACCTGACGGCTTACCAGACAGGACATTATCATCGTTGATAAAGAACGTCCGTCCTCAGAGACCAAAAACAGGAAAAGTTAACGTAATATTGGTAAACTGCAGGAGTATCCAGGGCAAGGTTCCTGAATTAGTATCTCTTATTGAAGGAAATAGTGCGCATATAGTATTAGGAACGGAAAGTTGGTTAAAACCGGAAGTGAACAGTAACGAAATCCTAGACACAGAATGGAATATATACCGCAAGGATAGGATAAACGCCAATGGTGGAGGAGTATTTATAGCAGTAAAGAATTCAATAATATCCAGTGAAGTTATTAGCGAATGCGAATGTGAAATAATCTGGGTTAAATATCAAAGGTGGGTCAGATGTGATAGTCGGATGCTTCTATAGACCACCTGCATCAGCAACCGTAGTAGTTGAGCGCCTCAGAGAGAACCTGCAGAACGTCGTGAAGAAGTTTCGTGATCATACTTTTGTAATAGGGGGAGACTTCAATCTACCAGGTATAGAATGGGATAGTCACACAATCAGAACTGGAGCCAGGGACTGAGACTCTTGTGACATTATCCTGACTGCCTTGTCCGAGAATTACTTCGAGCAGATAGTTAGAGAACCAACTCGTGAAGCTAACGTTTTAGACCTCATAGCAACAAATAGACCGGAACTTTTCGACTCCGTGAATGTAGAAGAGGGTATCAGTGATCATAAGTCAGTGGTTGCATCAATGACCACATGTGTAATAAGAAATGCCAAGAAAGGAAGGAAAATATATTTGCTTAACAAGAGTGATAGGGCACAAATCGCAGAATATCTGAGTGACCACCATCAAACGTTCATTTCTGAGGAAGAGGATGTGGAACAAAAATGGAAAAAATTCAGAAACATCGTCCAGTACGCCTTAGATAAGTTCGTACCGACTAAGGTCCAAAGCGAGGGGAAAGATCCACCGTGGTATAACAATCATGTACGAAAGGTACTACGGAAACAAAGAAAGCTTTATCATAGGTTTAAGAGTAGTCGAATCATAGCTGATAAGGAAAAGCTGAACGAAGCGAAAAAGAGCGTAAAGAGAGCAATGAGAGAAGCATTCAATGAATTCGAACATAAAACATTGGCAAACAATCTAAACAAGAACCCTAAAAAGTTTTGGTCATATGTAAAATCGGTAAGCGGATCTAAATCCCCTATTCAGTCACTCGTTGACGACGATGGCACCGAAACAGAGGACGACCGAAGAAAGGCAGAAATACTGAATTCAGTGTTCCGAAACTGTTTCACTGCGGAAAATCGTAACACGGTCCCTGACTTCAGCCGTCGCACGGACGCCAAAATGGAAAATATTGAAATAAACGATGTCGCAGTTGAAAAACAACTGCCATCACTTAGTAGCGGAAAAGCATCCGGACCAGACGAGATACCCTTAAGATTCTACAGTGATTATGTTAAAGAACTTGCCCCCTTTCTATCAGCAATTTATCGTAGATCGCTGGAAGAACGTAAAGTACCTAGCGACTGGAAGAAAGCGCAGGTCGTTCCCATTTTCAAGAAGGGTCATAAATCAGATGCGAATAATTATAGGCCTATTTCGCTTACGTCAATCTGTTGTAGAATAATGGAACATGTTTTGTGTTCTCGTATTATGACGTTCTTAGATAATACAAATCTCCTTCATCATAACCAACATGGATTCCGCAAACAGAGATCATGTGAAACTCATCTCGCCCTATTTGCCCTAGAAATTCACAGAGCCGTAGACACTGGCGAGCAGATTGATGCCGTATTCCTGGACTTCAGGAAGGCATTTGATACGGTTCCGCACTTACGTTTAGTGAAAAAAATACGAGCTTACGGAATATCGGACCAGGTTTGTGATTGGATTCAGGATTTCCTAGAAGAAAGAACACAACATGTCATTCTTAACGGTTCAAAATCTGCAGATGTGGAGGTAATTTCGGGAGTACCGCAGGGAAGCGTGATAGGACCTTTATTGTTTACAATATACATAAATGACTTAGTTGACAACATCGGTAGCTCCGTGAGGCTATTTGCAGATGACACGGTTGTCTACAAGAAAGTAGCAACATCAGAAGACTCGTACGTACTCCAGGAGGACCTGCAGAGGATTAATGCATGGTGCGACAGCTGGCAGCTTTCCCTAAACGTAGATAAATGTAATATAATGCGCATACGTAGGGGCAGAAATCCATTCCAGTACGATTATGCCATAGGTGGTAAATCATTGGAAGCGGTAACGACCGTAAAATACTTAGGAGTTACTATCCGGAGCGATCTGAAGTGGAATGATCACATAAAACAAATAGTGGGAAAAGCAGGCGCCAGGTTGAGATTCATAGGAAGAATTCTAAGAAAATGTGACTCATCGACGAAAGAAGTAGCTTACAAAACGCTTGTTCGTCCGATTCTTGAGTATTGCTCATCAGTATGGGGCCCTTACCAGGTTGGATTAATAGAAGAGATAGACATGATCCAGCGAAAAGCAGCGCGATTCGTCATGGGGACATTTAGTCAGCGCGAGAGCGTTACGGAGATGCTGAACAAGCTCCAGTGGCGGACACTTCAAGAAAGGCGTTACGCAATACGGAGAGGTTTATTATCGAAATTACGAGAGAGCACATTCCGGGAAGAGATGGGCAACATATTACTACCGCCCACATATATCTCGCGTAATGATCACAACGAAAAGATCCGAGAAATTAGAGCAAATACGGAGACTTACAAGCAGTCGTTCTTCCCACGCACAATTCGTGAATGGAACAGGGAAGGGGGGATCAGATAGTGGTACAATAAGTACCCTCCGCCACACACCGTAAGGTGGCTCGCGGAGTATAGATGTAGATGTAGATGTAGATATCTTAGCAAGTCTTGTTTTAAATTTCAAATCGGTACTTACTTAAAAAACACGCCTCGTATCATTGCACTATTTCTATCATCGCTGAAATCTCCGAATGTGTATTTATTTTATTTCTTGATTGATTACGTTTTTTATGTTTCATTATGCTAATGTTTGCCAGAAAAACGTATCCTCTACTACTAAATAACAAATTAATACATCATTAATAACTCAAATTTTGTGGCACTTGTGTATTTACTTAAAGAACAACATGCTATATTACCAGTAGCGTTATTTAAAAATGTATTACAACTGGTCACACAACATCATGATAGTTTAAGAAGTGGTCAGTTGCCTGTGTTACCTGACACAACCTTTGTAAAAGACTACCAAATGACACTCCTGACAAGCAGGCCCAAATAATTATATGAACAATATTTTATGATAATCTGTTGTCATTTATCATGAGTGCTCTTGTGTAAGAATACTGCCGTATTTATTTATGGACAGACATTTATTTACATTTATTGTGAATGGTCTGATTGTGACCAAACGTTAATTTCTTTATTTAAGTAAGTTTAGTCTGGAAAGTGATCAAGTTGAGTAAAATATTATCTGTAAAATTTAAGAACGATTTATTTTTTCCGGTGAAAGCCTTCAGAAAGTAAAAAAAGCTATCAGTAGCGGAACACTAAAGGGATAAAGTGGAGACTGTTTCTTTTTGGAGTGAAGAGTTCAAGGGAGCCGTTCTGGCCAGCTGCCTGCGGTAACAAGTGGTATTCGATTGAGGGTGTGTTTGATTATGGTCAATGAACGGCCTTTATCATAATTTAACTTCTGATGAGACACTACATTTAGAGAGGTCGGAATATGCTCCAGAGTAGGAGTCTAACATTTTCCTCTTTATGTAATTAATGCTAGACAGAGTATGAGTTACTATTCTTTGTATTGGATTTGATAAGTTGTAACTCATCGTGTTGCACTCTGAACTGTTTTCAGCTGGAGAATATTTCGTGTTTTGTGATTACTGAGAAGACTTAGCTTTCCCATATCTTTGATTACGATTTAGTTTGCTGGATTTCCTACCTTTCTCACAACGCTCTCATAGTAACTTCACTGCATTTAGCAAGGATATTTTTTGTCTGTATTTTAACTGATAAGTGTAGGACCACTTCCAGTTTATATGAGACGTGCTTTCTTACACAAACATTTTTCAGCATAACTCTCTGCCGTCCATATCTATTACAGACGTTGTAATAGAAACTCTGTTACCATATTTTTCATTTGAACTTCTGGTTTGTATTTCTGTCTATTTTATTATCTTGCAATTCTATTCAATCCATAGACTGGTTGGCTGCAGGATCATAGCTACAGGTTACTATCTGCAGGGAATTTGCTGTGGGGCAAGGAAACGGAGATGCACTGCTCGCCTCTATACTACACTCCTGGAAATTGAAATAAGAACACCGTGAATTCATTGTCCCAGGAAGGGGAAACTTTATTGACACATTCCTGGGGTCAGATACATCACATGATCACACTGACAGAACAACAGGCACATAGACACAGGCAACAGAGCATGTACAATGTCGGCACGAGTACAGTGTATATCCACCTTTCGCAGCAATGCAGGCTGCTATTCTCCCATGGAGACGATCGTAGAGATGCTGGATGTAGTCCTGTGGAACGGCTTGCCATGCCATTTCCACCTGGCGCCTCAGTTGGACCAGCGTTCGTGCTGGACGTGCAGACCGCGTGAGACGACGCTTCATCCAGTCCAAAACATGCTCAATGGGGGACAGATCCGGAGATCTTGCTGGCCAGGGTAGTTGACTTACACCTTCTAAGAGCACGTTGGGTGGCACGGGATACATGCGGACGTGCATTGTCCTGTTGGAACAGCTAGTTCCCTTGCCGGTCTAGGAATGGTAGAACGATGGGTTCGATGACGGTTTGGATGTACCGTGCACTATTCAGTGTCCCCACGACGATCACCAGCGGTGTACGGCCATTGTAGGAGATCGCTCCCCACACCATGATGCCGGGTGTTGGCCCTGTGTGCCTCGGTCGTATGCAGTCCTGATTGTGGCGCTCACCTGCACGGCGCCAAACACGCATACGACCATCATTGGCACCAAGGCAGAAGCGACTCTCATCGCTGAAGACGACACGTCTCCATTCGTCCCTGCATTCACGGCTGTCGCGACACCACTGGAGGCGGGCTGCACGATGTTAGGGCGTGAGCGGAAGACGGCCTAACGGTGTGCGGGACCGTAGCCCAGCTTCATGGAGACGGTTGCGAATGGTCCTCGCCGATACCCCAGGAGCAACAGTGTCCCTAATTCGCTGGGAAGTGGCGGTGCGGTCCCCTACGGCACTGCGTAGGATCCTACGGTCTTGGCGTGCATCTGTGCGTCGCTGCGGTCCGGTCCCAGGTCGACAGGCACGTGCACCTTCCGCCGACCACTGGCGACAACATCGATGTACTGTGGAGACCTCACGCCCCACGTGTTGAGCAATTCGGCGGTACGTCCACCCGGCCTCCCGCATGCCCACTATACGCCCTCACTCAAAGTCCGTCAACTGCACATACGGTTCACGTCCACGCTGTCGCGGCATGCTACCAGTGTTAAAGACTGCGATGGAGCTCCGTATGCCACGGCAAACTGGCTGACACTGACGGCGGCGGTGCACAAATGCTGCGCAGCTAGCGCCATCCGACGGCCAACACCGCGGTTCCTGGTGTGTCCGCTGTGCCGTGCGTGTGATCATTGCTTGTACAGCCCTCTCGCAGTGTCCGGAGCAAGTATGGTGGGTCTGACACACCGGTGTCAATGTGTTCTTTTTTCCACTTCCAGGAGTGTACATCGAGCTGTTCCTTTCAAAGAGAGCTGTGCGCTGCCTATGTACCTAAAACACAGGTAAAGGCGCAACTAGTTTTCTCGTATTGGGATGCTGTTTAGAAAAGCAACTCAGCAGCAGGAAACCGTTAAGTACTGTGGCACAGTACAGCTGACAATGGCCTCGCAGTGTTTTCTTGTTGCTGTTAAGTTTTCATTTGGGCACATACACAACTAATCAGCTGCTTTTCGACGCACATTCGCTAATCCCACCAGAACGTATACAAGGCCGAAAATTTTTACCCATGAGTTCACAAAAGATATTTCGAATCATCTTCATGCATCACAATCTTCGATATCTCCGAAGCTTTGAAATCTCATGCTACGAACAAATCTGTAGCTGTGGCTGTAATTTCTATTAGAACCCTTTGGAAATTGGAAATATGTGGTAAGGTCTTATGGGACCAAACTGCTGGGGTTTTCGCTCCCTAAGCCTACACACTGCTTAATCTAACTTAAAGTAACTTACGCTATGAAACAATACACACCCATGCCCGAGGGAGGACTCTAACCTCCGTGGGGGGGGGGGGGGGAGGGGAGGGAAGCGCACGGACCGTGAAAAGGCGCCTCATACCGTACGGCTACACCACACGGCTAAAATTATTTTGCAGAACTTCCCGTGTCCTTTCATTACGATTCTGTGACACACCGAAAATCACGATATGTTCGGACGGGTCGCCACAGATCGAACACCATCTTTTGGTATCATAGCAAGGAATAATCTAGTTCCCTCAATACTCGTTCGGCAGTAGTCGGCGTTGTCAAGATAAAATTTCAGACTGTACTGCAGTTCTCCATTGGTTATTATACCAAGCACTCCCGATTCTGTTGGCGATTACAGTTCCTTCACTGCATTCTTATGCTGTTCATGAGATTTAGCCGTAGAATCTCTAAATTCTACGGTTTTCCCATGCAGTTTCAACTGCATCTGTCTATTGGACTCACTCGGAAAATGAGATAAACAGACGCTGTCTTGGAAATGGTATTCTCCATCTGTTGGTTATGCTGTTATGTCACATTTTCTGTAGTTCCAATTTTCAATATGTCCTGGTTTATCACTGATGCAAGAACGCACTTCTCGGTCTATCGACAACACAACACGAAAAAAATGACAGACATACTGGAGTCTCAAATCAATCCCAGACAAATCACAAAGTGGTGATAAAACAGAGGGTAAAGTCAGTTCGAATTGAGTAAGGGAAAATAAACTACTGAATGCCGACGTTCATATCAGGGTGTTAAGGCTGTTTATAGATCCATGGTAGATTCAAGTTTGTTAAATACTTACTGATTATTTAAATGTAATAGAACCACTAATATACGTCACACTAGAGGACCACCTTAAAATACAGGGCGTAATAGACTGACGTTTTAAAAAATTGGGAGATTTTAGAAGGTGACATTCATATCGTTTTGGTACCACGAACCTATAGACGAAAATGTGAAATAAATTATCTACAGCAGGAGGAGGTATTTGCCTTCATATCACTTTGCTATGTACTTTTCGATAAATTGATACATTCATCTACCTGAGCCTGTATACAGAAAGCTGTGTACGAAGCCCGCTAGTTCACCGCTTTCATCCACTGGCGCTGTGCTCTACACACACAGCTGGGCGATGTGGCTCAGTGTACAGTTTTCTGCTGATTGTGCTTCACGCACTGTGGTTATGATTTCATGGAGGGTAATTAGGCCTTAGGAGAATTTGGTGACATTCATTTGTCCTACAGCGAAAATCGCGGGAATGCCTGTGCAGCTCGTCGGATGTAGGCATGAATACACCCAAACATATCACTTCCTAGTATCCCATGAGTCATCAGTGTTGACCATCGCGTGGAGCAAAGGAGACCCGTCAGCTGATACACATCAGGCAGGTGAAAGGAGAGCATGAAGCCCTGAATTTGAAGAAGACGCTATGAAACATGTAACTGCGAATCCACGAACGAGCGCACGTGCAAATGTCCACGCAATGCATGTAGATTACATGAGTGTGTGTGGAGGGTTTTGCACGGTGCTAACTTACATCCATCCCTTGGATAAACCACTTAAACTATGGAACAGCTTGATTTCGAAAGAGAGCAAAAAATCTGACAGTGGTTCCTTCAAGCCGCTGTCCCCAATTTTCCAGATCTGATAAGTCGGTTTCCACAAGAGGGCGTGTTTCCAACTCCCTCAATAGTCACCAATGGGCTGCTAAAGAACCATGGTCTACACATACAAGGACTTAACAGGTGAGATTGTCATTGTGGGATGGGATTGTTGGTCTCCTTACTCGACCACATATCTTAACAATTCGTTTGAAAGACGCTCCCTTGCCACTGCGAGCTAGTTTTTGGTTTCAGCAGTACGGTACTACTGCGCACTTTGACCACCGGGCCAGGCAGATTTCAGCCAGAAGGCAATCAGAAAAGGATCCTCCGCCCACTACCGCTCACCTTTCTTGACTTTTCCTTCTCGAGCTATGTAAAGTTTTCACGTTCTCGATGCCAGTAGGAACACAACCTAAGCGTATTGAGCACATCGTTGCAACATTTGATAGTCAGACATATACCCTAAAGTAGTGATGCCACTGATTAGATTTACAGCATTTGACTGCACTCTGCTGTTTTCTCAATTAAAGTTTTCTAATCCACAGTTCGCAGAAGTTTCGTTTAGCCTACCGAATGCATAGTGCTGCGGGAAGTTTATTTCGTATTTCTGGTTTTAGGTCCATCATATCAAGAAGTCCCAATTTCATTCTCTAAAGTCTCTCAAGTTTTTTAAACGTAGTTCTACCACATCCTGTACATCATGAGTAGTAAACAATGCGAAGCAGAACTCCACCGACAAACTTTAGCATGTTTTCAGTGATACTTTCAGAGTATTCTGACATAATGTACCTGGTGTCCCCGTGAACGTGGTCTTCAGTGGTTTGTTACCGAATTACAATGTAATCATCACTTTATAGATTTATTACCACAGTTACCTTTGTTTCTGTGAAAACATCTTCACAACAATTAAAAATACTTTAATATACAGTTACAACAACGTAGGAAACAAAACGCAGATGGTTGAAATGGTTCGGAGCACTATGGGGCTTAACGTCTGAGGTCATCAGTCCCCTAGAACCTAGAACTACTTCAACCTAACTAACCTAAGGACATCACACATATCCACGCCCGAGGCAGGATTCCAGCCTGCGACCGTAGCGGTCGCGCGGTTCCTGACGGAAGTGCCTAGAGCCGCTCTGCCACATCTGCCGGCCAAAACGCAGATTGACGCAACATCCTGAGTTGTAATGCTTCCGTCAGTGCAGTGACAACTGATCATAGCGCCCTTGTACTGCCGTTCCACAGCATTCAGTAAACCGATACACGAGGTGCATGTCGGCCAGCTCTTCATCAAAAAACCTATCGATACTGCTGCATATCATTGTCGCCGTATAACTAACACTGCCGCAAAAACAAACCGAAAAGAGAATCCAACAGTACACTACTGAATTTTCAATCACAAGACCTGAGCGTAAACTAGTCATTACTGTCGCCAACAGAAAGTACTGCACGTGAATTGAGCAAGTTTGTTTCGAAACAAGATACATAGCGCATACCACTCACTTTCGCACTAATGTGCAGATATTTTCACTGAATGCAGATACAAATCTAATAGGGGTAAGACATCAAATTAAATCAAATTGTTCTGTAAAGATCCATCGGAGACCTAAGGTCCCATACACCAAAATACTCTGAAAACATTCGCTAACAGCGTCTAAAATTTTGTTGGTGGAGTTCTGGTTTGCCGTATAAGGGTTTTCCTATAGATATAACTTACAATCCCCATAGTAGAACAAGGTTCCACACTCATCTCTGATTTAAAGTAACATTGTTACCGTAGTTATAAACACTCAAACGGCAGTACTGGAAGAAATGTTGATCCATTATTACTACCGCCACAGTGAGCCAGTAACGTAGTACTGAAATAAGACGACTTTCACTAGAGAAAGACATGCAATTAAGTGAACCGCATATATGTCGTATTTAGGCTGACTGGAAAAGGGGTGCCCGTGTCTAAGAATTCCACAGCTCAGTTTACTCGTTCGTACCGGTAGTCCAAGGTTGTGTTAGTTTCGAGCGTCAGTCACCTGTCGATTCACATCAGGACTCCACATCTTATGTACTGTCTTCGTTAATAGCATATCACCGCAGCTCTAATTAGGACCAATGTTGTGTCTCGTGCGTCAGCGAGCTCATCGTGATCACTGAGTTTAAAGCTGGACGACGAGCAATGGAACTGAAGACCATATTCCCTTTCTTATCGGAACTCGCAGCACACCTCCGACGTTGCAGCGACATACGAAGCAGGAGGGACGATGCAGAAGTTTTCATTCCTGATACGACCAGAGACTTGGTTAGCGACCATGGCCTCGTCTAGGATAGTTCTCTGGCATTGATACAGAGGATGAAATCAGTATATCATGCTCTAAAGGGATAATTTTCGTTCTGTAAATTCGTAATGATGAGATCCTCAAATATACAGAACATCTCATTAAATCATAAACAGGAAGTACATATCTACAAAGGAACAGACACACAACTATTCCTTCCACAGATCTTCAGTGGGGTGGTCTACATCTACATAGATACTCTTCAAGCCAACGCTAAGCGTGTGGCGGAGTGTACCTTCTACCATTACTGTTCATTTCCTTTACCTGTTCCTTTCGTAAACAGAGTGAGGGAAAAACGACTTCTTTTATCATCTCTTAGTGCTCCTTACGGAAAATGTTTGTTGATGGCAGTAGAATCATCCGGCAGTCAGCTTCAAATGTCGGTTCTCTAAATTATCTCAGCAATGTTCCTCCAAAAGAACGCCGCCTTCCCTCCACGGATTCCCATTTGAATTCCCGAAACATCTCCGTAACACTTACGTGTTGTTCGAACCTATCAATAACAAATCTACCATCCCGCTTCTGAATTTCTTTGCTGTATTCTTGTAATCCTACCCGGTACGGATCCCAAACTCTCGAAAACTACCTAAGAATAGGTCGCATCACCGACCTATATGCGCTCA
Source organism: Schistocerca serialis cubense (assembly GCF_023864345.2). Taxonomy (NCBI): domain Eukaryota; kingdom Metazoa; phylum Arthropoda; class Insecta; order Orthoptera; family Acrididae; genus Schistocerca; species Schistocerca serialis. The sequence goes on from NC_064646.1 coordinate 236,034,666, forward strand.
CGTTTACTGATAATCAACACTTTCCTAAAATTCTCCCAATAAACCAAAGCCTTCGCTACCACAGTCCTCACATCCTCGTTCCATTTCATATAGCTTTTCAGCTTTACGCCCAGCTTTACGCCCAGAAACTTTAATGGCGTGACTTGTCAAGCAGGGCACTACTTATGCTGTATCCGAACACTACGTTTTTGTTTTTCCCTTTCATCCGCATTACCTTCCATTCGGAGCTAGCTGCTACTCATCACACCAACTATACGTTTTATCTAAGTCATCTTGCATCCTCCCATAGTTCTTCAACTTGAACACCTTACCGTACATCTCAGCATCATCAGCAAACAACGAAAGATTGCCGTCTACCTTGGCCGAAAAATCATTTATGTATGTAGAGAAAAACAGCGGTACGGTCACACTTGCCTGGGGCACAACTTACTGTACCCTTGCCTCTTATGAACACTCGCCGTCAAGGACAGCAAACTTTGTTTTGTAACTTAGGAAGTCTTATAGTCACTCACATTTCTGCCAAGCTATTCCACATGCTCGTACCTTCATTAACGGCCTGTAATGGGAAGCCGGCCGCAGTGACCGAGCAATCTAGGCGCTTCAGTCTGGAACCGTGCTGCCGCTACGGTCGCAGGTTCGAATCCTGCCTCGGGCTTGGATGTGAGTGATGTCCTTAGGTTAGTTAGGTTTAAGTAGATCTAAGTTCTAGGGGCCTGATGACCACAGATGTTAAGTCCCATAGTGCTCAGAGCCATTTGAACCATTTTTTTACAATGGGAGCCTTGTCAAATGCTTTCCGGAAGTCTAGAAATATGGAATCTATATGTTACTCTTCATTCATAGCTTGCAGTATATCATGTGAGAAAAGGGCAGGCTATCTTTCGCAAGAGCGATGCTTCCTAAAACCATGCTGATTCGTAGAAATAAGCCTCTCGGACTCAAGAAAATTTATTATCCTCATACTGAGTATGTGTACAAATATTCTGCAACAAACCGAAGTTAGACTTCTTGGTCTGTAATTTTGCGCCTGCATTCTTTTACCCTTCTCATGTACCGGAATCAACTGCGATTTTTTCCAGTCGCTTGGAACTTGGCATTGGGCAATAGATTCGCGATAAATGCATTCTAGGTAAGGGGACGATGCCGGAGAGTACTCTTTGTAAATCCGAATAGGGATTCAATCTGGAACTGGTGTCTTATTTGTTTTCAGATTTTTCAATTGTTTCTGCACGACAGGGATGCTTCTTAGTATGTTGACCATGTGAGAGAATGTCCTATAGTCAAATGACGGTACGTTTCTGTCATTCTCCAGCATGAACGATTTCTTAAACGGCAGCTGTGAAACATTGGCTTTCGTTTCGCTATCTTCAATTGCCACACCAGACTGATCAACAAGGGACTTGATGGAAGCCTTAGAATCGCTTAGCAGTTTTACATAGGATCACAATTTTCTCGGGTTCGCTGCCATATCTTCTGCTAAGGTATAACGGTGGTTGTTGTTATACGCTTCGCGCATAGATCTTTACACAGACACAAGAATCTCTACTGATCTTCGCTTGTTGTCATTTGTTCGTTCCCTTTTGAACCGACAGTTCATGGCCACTGCTTCCTCAGCACCCTCTGAATTTCTTTACTAAACCACGGTGGGTCATTCCCATCCTTTATCCACTTACTAGGCACATAAATATCCAGAGAAAGATTTATAATCTCATTCAATTTTGCCTATAACTCCTCTACGTCCATCCTACTGGAAATAAGTGATGTCAATTCACAATCAATGTGAGATGCTGAAGATTGCTTACCTGCTGTTGCTAGCAGAAAGACTCACCTATCTTTCTTGACTGATTTATTAACTTTCGTAACCATATATACCATAATAACATCATGATCACTTATCCCCAATTCTATACTGACACTGCCGATAAGGTCCAGCAAGTTGGTAGTTACAAGGTCTAAAATGTTTCCAGTGCGTGTGGCTGCCGAATTGGCTGCTCAAGATTGTTTTCAGAAAACGCGTTCAAAAGTACTTCGCACGATGGTCTATCTGTACCCACGCAATGAAACCATAGACATCCCAATAGGTACTCCGTACGTTAAATTCGCCTCCGACTAGTATTGCATGATCTGGGCATTTACGCGCTACTGACAAGACCTTTCTGTAGTGACTCTACAACTGTCACAGCGGAATGGGGTAACAAGTAAAAACATCCAACAATTAACTTCGTTTGAATTAGACCTGTTATTCGCGACGAGGCAACTTCAACATCACACTCAACTTCAACCTTTTGGAGACCATATTTTTGTCATCAGCAATGAACACTTCCCCTCCTACGGCCTCTGATCTGTCTTTCCGACATATGTTCCACTACTCGCTAAATATCTTTGAGTTTTCTACTTCGGTTTTCAGCCAGCAGTATTGGAGCGCGAGGAATTTCCTGGAGGGCTATAAATTCAGGGACTTTGTTACGAATACTTCGACAACTTACTGATAAAACTTTGACAATCTAAATGTCTTTACGCTGCATATCGATTGAGGAGTATTCATCAAAGTACCTCAGACTACCGCCTTGACTAAAAACGCTCATGTGCATTCTAAAAGTACCTGCTACACGATTAGCTGCTTCCTTTGTGTAGTGCATCCCAGACTTATCAAGGAGAGTCTTACAAATCCCTACCCGACAACGCAGGTATAGAATTTTGCAGCCAATGCTGTCATAGAATCGGCGAAGCCTTTGGTTGACACCCTCCACTCGGCTCCAAAAGAAAGGACACAGATTAACTCCTTCAAAAATTGTGCAAATTTCGATCTCTCCTTCATCCCCTGTGCTAGCGAGTTGAATGAACTGAGGATGGCCTCAAAACGCATGCGACAAACGTCATTGGTTTCGACGTGGGCCACAACCTGTAGACGACTGCATCCTGATCCTCGAGAGCCTCCGGCAGGGCCGCTTTCACATGTCGGAAGACGACCCGCCGGCAAAAATACCGAGTGCACATTGACTTTCTTTTCAGCTCTGAATACTGTCGTCCTAAGAGGCTCCATAGCGCCACTAACGTTAGAGCTCCTGATAACTATCGATACCAATCACTGCAATGTAGCCAGATCATGGAAAGTGTATGATCTTAAATATCAAAGTGGCTCGTTGAAATAGAAGCATTTGTTCATGTACTGCATGTTTCAAGCCGGAAATAAAGTGTAGTTCCATCACGAAGTTGTCTCATGTGCATAAACATTGGCTAACGAAATGAAGAAAATAATGAAATTCAAAAGATATCGACGATGAAAATAGTACTATCGCGTAATAATATGGCCTTCAATGGATGGCTTATGCTTTTGACAGGATATTTATTCAAATAACCACACACTTAAATGCAATGGAGGACTTATACCAAATGATAATTTAACAGAACCATAATTCAAGATAGCAAAGTGAACATAGAGACGTAATGCAAGCAGTACGCTTCATCGACAGGTAGCAAGTGCGGCGTAAGTGCTTGGAACCACGAAATAAAATCACGAAAACTTGCAGTAAAATCTCGAACTTTGACACTGTAAAGCGCTGCAAACACCCGCAGCGGATTATAACGTTCATTAACATTTCTATCGCACCAAAAACTGTAAAAGTTCATTCCAGTAATGAAGTAACACAACGTAGAAATTATACCGTAGTTTGGAGTGGCCTACTCGTGTATTCATACAGAAGTTAGCCTTCGCAGTTATAAAATTTTTGATCACTGAAAAACAGGATGAGACTCTAAGAGAAATTCGTAGTCCCAAAAATATATAAACTACTTGAGTCACATGCACCGAAATAATCTATGCTCAAAATCATTTACGTACTCCTAAGTAGCTTTCCGGCTGCACAACACCTTTAAAAAGTTTTGATCAGACAGACCATTCGTCAAAAAAAACACCACCCGCTCCGTCTTGCTTGATTGTCTAAAACTTTGATCACATGCCCACTACGTTATTCAATACATTATCTTTCACTCTGACCATCATTCACGAATATATCACAATATATCCGTCTAGTATCTATCACACATCAAATAAGCTTGGTTAATTTGTAAACTGATATTATATATTCAACTTCTCAGCTCCAAGTCTAACAATAACGCACGGATCATTCGCGGTGCAGTTAAGTTAGTCAGTGCAACGAGCGTTGAAGAAGTAGCGCTGTAGCTATGCGCTAGTCAAAGTGACAACTTTGCATTTACTAAACCATGGAAATATTTTTAAAGAAACGTAGGTAATATTGGTATCATTGGCTGTGATTCACATTCTGGAATAAATCAAGTGTGTTCATGTGCAAAAATATATTTTTAAATCTCTTTTCTTTAAAGTAAATTATTTATAACTAGTTACTCATTTGTTTAACAATAAAATTGGCTTGTTATGCTCGTTTCTGGTGTCGAGAACAATCTAACAACAAATCATACAAGTATACAGTGAATAATTTTATGAGAAACACGGTGATAAGCTTACATGTAATTTGATATAATTTCCTTGAATCTACTGTCCTTAGCTAGCAGTGCACAACTCCAACTTTGAATCCATGATTGGAATCATTTCTGGAATGTTGAGTTGCTGTCGCATGTGCACATTCTCTGCCTACTTTATAAGTTACGTATTTTTATAAACAATAATATTCCAAGTGTGAATAACTTTGTTAATAACAAGTTTAAAAGCACGATAAAGACTTTTTTGAGCTCGTATCACTACCGAGAATCGGTAACTGCCTGTAGATTCTCAGTAGAATGTCTGTAAGAGATTTTGGTGGTTTCGGTAAATATATCAGGTTTTACTTTATACACTTGGACACTTTAGCTCGCCATGGCTACCTCACCTCTCCCTTTTCCACTTGGAAATGTTACACTGCCAGTTACCTGTAACCTACCGGCAAGGGTGTGGCCGCTCATGGTTCGCTGCAACTGTCCAGGGGCCCTCCTCATGGCCAACACTGACTTGTCGAGCTCTGTTAGCCAAATTCATGGCAACTTATAGGGCCAACAATTGCTCAACCTAGTACTCAATCCTCATAAACTTCTTAGCGGACTTGCTGCTCCTAATATCACAATTCGTGTAGAAAAAATAAAGAAATGTAAAACATGTTGCCATTTCAAACCTGGTACTAAACATGTAAATGTACACACACTGAAGTTCGCATACGGACCACCGATCAAGAAACAGACCTGTTTCTATTTTCACACCTGGTACTACTGCATTTATGTGCAGGCTCTACATATCATTTATGTCGTAGTTGAAGAATTTTTGTTTTGTTTTGAATCTACATTTTTATGATGCAGCTCTCCACACTGGTTTAATCTCTGCAAATTTCACCTCCTCAGAATTAACTGGCCGTATACAAGAGGATTTCCTCGACAGGCAAGAATAATGGGCTAGTTCCACGGATGTTTGTGACGGATTTGTTCCGCCGATCTGAGGTCAATAGTTCGCTACTAACGGGCAGTATCCAGACGCCGGATCTAGCTCACCGATCAGTTAGCAGACCAGGTCCTTTCGTGCGTGGAGGGAAATCTGGGGGATTTCGTGATTTATCCTACGACCCAGGACTGCCGTGCATGAAGGACAGTTCGTAGACCATGTGCGATGAATTTTGAGGGTTGCCACTGTGTCTCACAGCAACTACGTTGTCCATTGCGACGTTTTATTGGAATTTTATTTACTGTAGTACATTTTCACATTTTGAAAGTAGTTTATAACTCGGAGAGAAAGTATGGAATATGCTAGCAAATAAATAATGTCAGTCGCTGTCGGTTTGAACCTTTATAAATCATAGTAACTCGTAACACCTGTAAAATAATGGACATACCACAGCAATGGGCAATGGACTACAATAATGCACATAATACAAGAAACATTCTAACTGGCTATCGCTACAGTGTTTCATTACGAAACTCATGTTCCCCTCCCAATTTTACTCGTCTTTCAGGAGACCTACGCCTTTCTGCGACTGTCTCAGAAATTATTGAAAGTATTTTGCATACGTCTAGCAACTAAAAGAACATTCGTGGTTTTTTCACCAAATGCGTCTCTTCTTAATGAAATAAATCTTCATTAGTTGCTTGTGATGAAAAATATTTACAATCTGACTTGCTTTCTGCATCTCAAAGAGGTCGTTACAAATGAAGTTTATTTGATGTATAATATGTTATGTCAGATTTTCGCTCACATTAGGAAACGCAGTCTCCTTGCATGTATTCCCGCGTTTACATGTTGATATGTCTTATAATACTTTGGTCCACAGTTGGAATACTGTCTAGAAAGGTTTCGACAATGTTTTTGTAAGTCATAGTTTGTGCGTTCTTGTTTATGTATCGTTATCGTTCGTGTGCGAATCTTTACAGACATGGTACAGTCGTGTAAGTTTTTCAACGTGGTCATTTTTACTACGCTTGTAGCAACAAAAACTTCCGTTACCAGAATACACTCATCAGTGACGAATTTCTTGTATAACCTACATACCCCTTTTGTTCATGTTGAAGTTTCCTTCTTTTGTCATAACAAAGCAGAGTTTATACACTGTCACCTCCTTAACATCCTAACGAAATTTCAAATGCGACAAAATCCTGAAACAATGGTTTATTAAACAAGAAACTGAGGATAAATTAGCTCAAAAGTTTATGAAAAGCAGATTATAAGTATAAACATAAACAAGTTATTAGTTTACTTACATTGCTACAAAGGCACACTAATCCTCATTTCGCCAGATAGCGATGACTTAAAAAAATTATCATTCCATTGCAAAAGTCTGCGGTTACTCTGATATCGCAGTGGATGATAAAGTTCCGCAAGTCTACAATACGGCAAAATAGTCTTCTCTTTGTGACCCCTTATTTGTCAAAATCTTGTATCGGTATCTCAAACCGTATCTGATATATGAGAGATGTTCTGAGTGTTTCATTCCAGCCTTATCATTGGTGTGTGTAACTGCAAATCAGTCTGATACATAGCATCACTTTTCCCGAGATCAGTGATAGATAGAGACCTCTTTCCAGGTGTAAAGAGAAATTCAGTACCTTATTTCAATTTCATACGTAACCATATATGGTCTAACACGCACCAAACGCAAAGTTATAGTGACCCTTATTTTTCATTGTGCGTTACTTGTAAGCAATATAATAACTATGGACAATACCGAAATGGTAGGCACTTCACCATGAAGCTGATATATAAAGCTACGACTTGCCCAAAAACTGATTCTTTTACCGAATATTTTCTCTTAAACCATTTGCAGGGCAGCTGATTTCAGCGTGCCGTTCTGCCGGAACAGAAATCCGTCCGTGCGTGTGTATCTGCTGAGAAGCCGGAAAGGCAGTTCCCTGAACTTCTCATAGCCGTCTGAGCGTTGTGCCTCTTCTAACGTACAGGGGACGACTGCAGGTATTCAAGAACACGTCAGAAATGGCCGTGTCCAGTAGCGGAAACCTGCTCGTGTGAAGCCAGCTAACAACTACAGCAACCCACATCAGTTTGAAGCTGCTTTCTACGTTCATACATACGTCCATTTACCATTTTTATCTCCTATACTTACCACCGTTACAAAACTGATGTGTCCTAAAAAGAGACCCCCTGGTCAAGTGAAGTTGTGCAATTAATTTACTTTTTTTTTCCTAATTCGATGGGGTACATATTTATTAGTCATACGAATTGTTCATCTAATATTCAAAACTTATCTTGCAGCGCAACATTTTGAAATTTTTCAATTCCCCTCTTGACAGAGCCGCTAGTTGTCCAGGTTTCGCATTCATACATAGCTACAGTACATACAAAAACCTTACAGTATAGACTTAATAACGTTTCAATTCGTATCAGGTGCTAAAGTACCTATTTTCCAGAAACGCTTTTCGGGCTATTACCAGTCTACTTTTTACATCTCCTCTACTTCTGCCTACGTCAGTAATTTTGCTGTCCAAGTAGGGAATGTCGTCCACTACATTTAATGTCTAAACTAATTACCTCAGCACCGCGTTATTTAATTCGACCCCATTCAAATACCATTATTTTACGTTCGTTACCTTGTAACCTCTTTTCAAGACGCAATCCATTCCATGCAACTGCCTTACAAGCCCTTTAACGTCTCTAGCACAATCACAATGCCATCGGCAAACTTAAACGATTCATCCCTTCCCCTGTAATTACCTTTCAGAATATCTCTTTACTTTCCTTTACTACTTGACTCCAATGTCAACCACTACCGCCAGAATTACCGCTGAAACCTACCTACCTTCGTACTATCAGTATCTGAAGACCTTTGTCTCTTATAATTGCCGTCTGGTTCCTCCACAAGTTGAAAATAGCCTTTCGCTCGCTGTATTGTAGCGCTGTTACCTCCAAATTTCAACGAATGCAGTCACGTTAACACTGTTACCACGTTAACCTTCAACTACTACAGACTAGGGTTTCTTCAACCTACCTTTTAGGATAAGTGGTACGGTCAGTACTGTTTCGCGTGTTTGTAAACTGCTTCGAACCTTCCCAAGGTTGACTTCAACCAGGATTTCCATTCATCTGCAAATAATTGGTGTCAGTGTTTTGTAACCACGGAGCTTCGGTAGCATTTACACCTGTCACTACCTGTCGTCTTTGGCATCAGAGTTATTACATTTTTCTAGCAGTTAGAAACTATTTCGCCTGTTTCATATATCTTGCACATCAGACGGGATTGTTTTGTCATGATTGACTGTCCCAAGTATCTCAATAAATCTAAGGGAATGTCATCTTAAGCAGGGACTTTGTTTGGACTTAAATCGTCGACTACACTGCGAAATACTTCACATACTTCTCTATCTCTCAGCCCCTACATATTAATTTCCTCTTCTAATTCTACGATATTGTTTTCAAGTGCATTTCCTTTATGTGGCCCTACTTAATTTATATTCGTTCGACCTTTTAGGTTTCCCTTCTTTGCCAGCTGAGCTCCTCGTATTAGTAAAGCTGCTTCTCCCTGGTATTGTGTTATGGTTTAAAATCTGTTTTCAAACTCTCTGTCTTCATACGTTGACCAACCGGAACATTGCGACCACCGACCTACTGTCGATATAAAGTCGTCATGGCGACAACAGCGTTACCTCGAGAGGAATGACTGCGAGTCAGAAGCACACACAGTGCATGTAGTACCAGTGAGCGTTCAGGTCATGTGTTGAATGGGGAAGGTGCGCAATGTATCTGAGTTTCATCGAGAGCATATTGCGTTGGTCCGGAGGCTCGACACGTGCATTTCGGAGACCGCAAGGCTTGTCGGGTATTCGAGGAGTGCCGTGGTGAGTGTCTTCAACAGGTACAGAAACCGAGGTGAAATCACGACCAGACGCTGGGGCTGGGCAGCCTCCACTCATTACACATGTAGGCGTCGTAGGCTGGGCAGACTGGTGAAACAGGACAGGCGGCGAGCTGTGGTGGAGCTGTCATCAGACTTCAAAAATGGCTCTGAGCACTATGGGACTCAACTGCTGAGGTCATTAGTCCCCTAGAACTTAGAACTAGTTAAACCTAACTAACCTAAGGACATCACAAACATCCATGCCCGAGGCAGGATTCGAACCTGCGACCGTAGCGGTCTCGCGGTTCCAGACTGCAGCGCCTTTAACCGCACGGCCACTTCGGCCGGCTGACATCAGACTTCAAAGCTGGGCAGAGTAAAAGTGTGTCTTAACAGACAGTACACCGTACACGCCTAACAAAGGGCCTATGTAGCCAACGAGCGAGGCAGGTGACAATGTAAAGATCACGACATCGGCAACTACGGCTGGAATGGTAACGTTGGCGCAGTGTTAGAGTGTTGGATGTTCTGGTGAATTCGCCGTCTTCCAGGGGAAGAGATCCTTGACACCTATACTGCAGGACGGAGACAAACTGGCTATATTGGGGAATATTCACGTGGGCATCCATGTGACCAGTGGAGCACGTGCCAAGGCAACATGACAGCCAACGAATATCGTTCACTGGTTGCAGAGCACGTACATCCCGTCATGACGATCCTGTTTCTCAATGGCAGTGGCATTTTTCATCGAGATAATTCGCTATTTCACAAGGCCAGAGTGTGTGTTTCTAGGATGGACGAGCGGTTCTAGGCGTTACAGTCTGGAACCGCGCGACAGCTACAGTCGCAGGTTCGAATTCTGCCTCGGGCATGGATGTGTGTAATGTCCTTAGGTTAGTTACGTTTAAGTAGTTCTAAGTTCTATGGGAATGATGACTTCAGACGTTAAGTCCCATAATGCTCAGAGCCACTTGAACCATTTGTTTGGAGGAACACAGAGGCGAGTTTCAATTGGTGTGTTGGACCCCTAATTCGCCCCACCGAACACACATCGTATACGATGGAAAGTGGCGTTAAAGCCCATCGCCCCCATCTCCAGATTTGTGTGTGCAGATGTGGTACCTACTTCCTCCAGCGACCTTCCAAGATCTCTTTGTTTCCATGCCACGACGCATTGCCGCTGTTATCCATGACAAGGTGTAAATACCGGCTATACGGTAGGTGGTCACAATGTCTCGCTGATTAGTTCATAATCAGTCTGAAAGCTTCCACTGCCTCCAGGTCTCTTCCACGTATACAACCTACTTATATGACACAAAAATCTAGTGTTACCTACTGTTAAATTGAACTTTGCGCAAAATTATGCCTTACGACTTTTCCTTTCATTTATATTCGCCAATCTATATGCTACCATTTTCCCCTCATACCTTTTTCCATCTATCGAATCACAGTCCCCCGAATTTTCGTCAGCGTGAACTATCTCAATAATTTCCTTGGTCTCGCACATTCATCAAGCCTCTTCATCCCTTGCGGAACAAGTTGGTCTATGAAATTTTAGTATTGTATTGGGTGTTGATTCGTTCCTAACTTGGCTATAATAAAGCCTTCAGTGTGCTGTTCATAATAACTTAACCGGCATTTCTAGTACTTATTCATTGTTGGACTTAGAGCCGCGTTGCTCCTATTTCATTTTGTATTTACAGCACCGTATTCATCTGGCCGCAAATCCTTCCTACCACTGCAGTCTGCTAAACACCGCCAAGTTTAACCTCAAATCATATACTGCTCTTGTTAAATTCTCCAGTTTACGTAGCTAGTTAAAGTATCTTACACTGCACCCACCGACACACAGAATATCCTATTATGTGTGTACTGTTAACTACAACCTCCTCTGTAATCCCAGCCCGGAATCCAGAATGGGGCTATGTTATTTCCAAAATATTTTACACGAAACGGTGACATCTTCATTAAGACGTAAGGTATAGCTGCACGCCATTGGGCAAAATAACAGCTTTCAATCAGCCATTTGTTGAGTCAACACAGCAAAACCATCAGACCTAAAGATTAGAAGGCCATATCAGTCGGTCATCCAGACAGTTGCAATTGCAAATACTTAAATGGTTGCTGCTCCTTTTCAGGAACCACAGGTTAGTCTGTCCTGTCCACAGATCCACTCCGTTTCCAGTTTCAGTTACGATATGGCTATGTGTCGTTGATTTATGTAAGCCATCCAAGCTCAACAAGGTCCGTGGTTCACAAGGGGAAAATTTATCTTATGTGATATTATTAATAAATTATACGTCACCCACGAAACTTCCTGGCAGATTAAAACTGTGTGCCCGACCGAGACTCGAACTCGGGACCTTTGCCTTTCGTGGGCAAGTGCTCTACCAACTGAGCTACCGAAGCACGACTCACGCCCGGTACTCACAGCTTTACTTCTGCCAGTACCTCGTCTCCTACCTTCCAAACTTTACAGAAGCTCTCCTGCAGGAGAATACTTTGAAAATGGGTGTGCTAGGTGCTGTGCTATGTTTCAATGACGGTGTATTGTCAAGGGATAATGTTATAGAACTGATGGGATTGCCTGGTGGACAAAATATACATAGAGCTCTAATAGCCACTGACTGAAGAAGACTCAAACAGCAGAAAAATCAGTGTAGTTAGCAACCAAAGAATCAAGAATAAAAATAAAAATTGTGAGAAAAAGAAGGGAGAAAAAAAAACACGGGAAACAAGATGAATATTGACCTGGGATGCATTAGTGGCAGGCTAGTTTAATAGAAAAAGCAAGTTTTAACTTTAACTTGAATTTCCCAAAAGTTAAATTATTTCATGTTCAGGTACACTTTGGCTATAAACTATTAAGGATACAGGATACTTTTCCAGCTCGATATTATGTAAAAATCAACACTTATTTGTTTCAGGCGCTATTTATAATGTATATGTTTTATAAATTTTTATTGATATTAGGTAATGCAGCACACTTTCTGAACAATGTAGAGGTATTTTGAATATTTTTGAATCTTCCTAGAGTTATTGAAAAAAGTTACAAAAAAATTGATGCAATTCTTTTTTCCAAAATTATTCCTCATATTGAGGTACCCTTTAATCCAATGTTATACATTTGGAGGAGACTAAATTTTTACCAGATATGTGTGATATGATGGCTGAGGTACTAGACCTATTTAATTCCACCTATTATGTATATTATAAGGATAAAACATATCATATCTTACTTTTCATTTTTGGTGTTTTTCTTATTAACATGTTACATTTTGAGTAATGTAGTTGCTCCTGCAATAAAGCTTATGTCTACAACATAAGTATGGACAATTACAAATTATAGAAAAAATTAGAGCCATGCTTTATAAACTTTAGGAAATATTTGTACCTGAATTCTGAAAAATAAAACCTGCAGGAAATTGCGGATGAAGATATGAGTCCAATTAAACTGTGCCTTAGAACGTTCCTGAAGCATAGTCTTCACCCTGCAGCATTTCTTCAGCTTCAGGCTTTCTCTTGACATTACTTATAGCACTTCTTGCTTATTTAGTAACTTGAAGAGCGAATCTTTCAGCTTCATGCACCTGCTGTCTGTCACATGCAAGCAATTGATCTTCCATATTAGAGCCACATTTTGTGCTTAAATTTCTCACGACCTCCAACCTTCCTATCACTCCATCACTGAAATATGTCACTGCATCTGTTACACCAAATTTTAAAATATTTAGTCGTATAAAAACATTATTTGGTAACCTTTCCCACATGCTATGGTTGCAACTTTGATTTGTATTCTGACCGCCCCCAAGAAGACATTTACTAAGCAAAACTCACTCAGGTATCTAAAAATTGATTTACTTTCATTTATAATAGGCTCAGGAACAGAATGCTTATGATGTCATATTTGACCACTTTATTTTGCTTTTTGATAACCACACCAAGAATCTCCTCCTCTAGGGCGAAGTCTGTGAACAGGGTGGTCATCGACCTGTGAAATATTTTAGAGCTCCATCACACTCCATACCTCCACTGTAACCATCATAATTCTCAGAACACTGATGTTCGATATGTCCTTCAGTGTTACCATGGCAGGTGTGGCAGTAATTAGATAAGCGCTCAACATCAACAACTTTTCCATTCTCCAGAGAAGTAGCAAGACCATTCAAGGAACGATGTCCTCAACGTTGCCATGTCCCATCAAGTGCAGCAGCAATGTCCCTGGTTCCCCTCATATTTGCAGTTTCTTCTACAGCACGTTTCATAGATGCTTTAGACACAACCGTCAGGCCACATAAAAATGTACTTGCTGAACCTACTGGGAGGGGGAGGAAGTTGCATCAAACGACAAAACGTTTGAGCAGCCTTATTTTCCTTTCCTTATTAGACGAATGGCATACACTAACTTCAATTTCATATCATATGAATTATGCACAATGTTCGAAGTCATTTTCGAGGGAGATTTATTGTAGGATCCACACAGAACAACTAATTTTGACACTAAACTCATCCTGCTACTTTGTTGTTCAGTTATTTCCAGACAGCCTACACAATCACATTGCTTACATTTCGCCACTTCCTTTATCAAAGAAGATAAGATGCTCACATCAACAATAACAATTCCACTACAAATAGCGTCATTGTTAACACAAAAATTGAATCACGAGGAGGCGTGCCATAAATGAGTTTCTTCCATTATGAACTTATACATAGGTTACTTTCAACAGAGTGGCTTGTTTTGTTTGTGAACTGGTACCACGGAATTTTCTTTTATTGAATTTCTTGGAACGTGGCATATTAGGTTTTACTGTACACTAAATGATATGTACTTCCACAAACAGATGTAGCCCTTAGGCAACATACATTCAGTAAAACATGAAAAAACTGCTTCAGTGAAACAGAAGTAAATACTAGCAAAGATAGTCATTTACAGACACAATACACCTGCACTGTTACCAACATATACAATGTATCACAGGTGTAATCGCTGGAAACAGAAAGTTCACAGTTCTCTTCGAAATTATACTGGTTTCGGTAACAGAGATAAAGGGGGACGGCGGCATGCATGACTGTAACTTTAAAATTTGTTACATATAGGTCATTTTTAATTTGAAACCCCATAATGTATATATCAATGCAATCAGGAAAGAAAGCAAAATTGAATAAAATTATTGAAATACTCGTAATTTAGATTTTCCACCATTTATAAGTACCCTGTAACCTTAAAGATAGAGAGCTGAAATTTTGTATACAGTCTTAAAACATGCTGAATTAAACGGTATAATACTTTTGTGACTTGACTTTGAAAATAAAATGCTCTTTTGAAGAAAAACCCTGAATTAATTTACAATTTTTTTGGTAATCTTACATAAACCTTTGGTGTCACAGTTTATAACTACATGGTCTTTTCAGCAGTCTGCTTTAATGATAACAGTGTAGAGAACTTAAAGAGCAAATATACCCTACTTTGTTTGTATTTTCAGTAATGTGTACCTATGACATACATAAATAATTAACATGGTTTATTTCACTTGAAACGTAATATAGCTATTAAAAATGTGTGAGAGCTAAAGCAATGGTTCATACATAAAAATGTTCCTAACAGATGTCGTAAAAATGGTAAGCATTATATGGAAGAATCCTGGAGATACTAATAGGTATCAGATAGATTATATAATGGTAAGACAGAGATTTAGGAACCAGGTTTTAAACTGTAAGACATTTCCAGGGGCAGATGTGGACTCTGACTGCAATCTATTCGTTATTAACTGTAGAT
Source organism: Schistocerca serialis cubense (assembly GCF_023864345.2). Classification (NCBI taxonomy): domain Eukaryota; kingdom Metazoa; phylum Arthropoda; class Insecta; order Orthoptera; family Acrididae; genus Schistocerca; species Schistocerca serialis. The sequence goes on from NC_064646.1 coordinate 236,049,726, forward strand.
TAAAACTGAAGAAACTGGAAAAAGGTGGGAATTTAAGGAGATGGGACCTGGATAAACTGAAAGAATCAGAGGTTGTACAGAGTTTCAGGGAGAGCATAAGGGAACAATTGACAGGAATGGGGGAAAGAAATACAGTAGAAGAGGAATGGGTAGCTCTGAGGGATGAAGTAGTGAAGGCAGCAGAGGATCAAGTAGGTAAAAAGACGGGTGCTATTAGAAATCCTTGGGTAACAGAAAAAATATTGAATTTAATGGATGAAAGGAGAAAATATAAAAATGCAGTAAATGAAGCTGGCAAAAGGGAATACAAACGTCTCAAAATTGAGATCGACAAGAAGTGCAAAATTGCTAAGCAGGTATGGCTAGAGCACAAATGTAAAGATGTAGAGGCTTATCTCACTAGGGGTAAGATAGATACTGCCCAAAGGAAAATTAAAGAGACGTTTGGAGAGAAGAGAACCACTTGAATGAATAGCAAGAGCTCAGATGGAAACCCAGTTCTAAGCAAAGAAGGGAAAGAAGAAAGGTGGAAGGAGTATATAGAGAGTCTATTCAAGGGCGATGTACTTGAGGACAGTATTATGGAATTGGAAGAGGATGTAGATGAAGATGAAATGGGAGATGCGATACTGCGTGAAGAGTTTGACAGAGCACTGAAAGACCTGACTCGAAACAAAGCCCCGGGAGTAGACAATATTCCGTTGGAACTACTGACGGTCTTGGGAGGGCCAGTCCTGACAAAACTCTACCAATTGGTGAGCAAGGTGCATGAGACAGGCGAAATACCTCAGACTTCAAGGAGAATATAATAATTCCAATCCCAAAGAAAGCAGGTGTTGACAGATGTGAAAATTACCGAACTATCAGTTTAATAAGTCACAGCAGCAAAATACTAACGAGAATTCTTTACAGGCGAATGGAAAAACTGGTAGAAGCCGACCTTGGCGAAGATCAGTTTGGATTCCGCAGAAATGTTGGAACACGTGAGGCAATATTGACCCTACGACATATATTAGAAAATAGATTAAGAAAAGGCAAACCTACGTTTCTAGCATTCTAAAGGTGGCAGGGGTAAAATATAGGGAGCGAAAGGCTATTTACAATTTGTACAGAAACCAGATGGCAGTTATAAGAGTCGACGGGGCCTGAAAGAGAACCAGCGGTTGGGAAGGGAGTGAGACCGGGTTCTAGCCTGTCCCCCATGTTATTCAATCTGTATATTGAGCAAGCAGTAAAGGAAACAAAATTCGGAGTAGGTATTAAAGTCTACGGAGAAGAAATAAAATGTTGAGGTTCGCCGATGACATTGCAATTCTGTCACAGACAGCAAAGGACTTGGAAGAGCAGTTGAACGGAATGGACAGTTTCTTGAAAGGAGGATATAAGATGAAGATCAACAAAAGCAAAACGAGGATAATGGAATGTAGTCGAATTAAGTCGGGTGACGCTGAGGGAAGTAGATTAGCAAATGAGACACTTAAAGTAGTAAAGGAGTTCTGCTATTTGGGGAGCAAAATAACTGATAATGGTCGAAGTAGAGAGGATATAAAATGTAGACTGGCAATGGCAAGGAAATCGTTTCTGAAGAAGAGAAATTTGTTAACATCGAGTATAGATTTAAGTGTCAGGAAGTCGTTTCTGAAAGTATTTGTATGGAGTGTAGCCATGTATGGAAGTGAAACATGGACGATAAATAATTTGGACAAAAAGAGAATTGAAGCTTTCGAAATGTGGTGCTACAGAAGAACGCGGAAGATTAGATGGGTAGAGTACATAACTAATGAGGAGGTATTGAATAGAATTGGGGGGAAGAGGAGTTTGTGGCACAACTTGACAAGAAGAAGGGATCGGTTGGTAGGACATGTTCTGAGGCATCAAGTGGTCACTAATTTAGCATTGGAGGGCAGCGAGGAGGGTAAAAATCGTAGAGGGAGACCAAGAGATGAATATACTAAGCAGATTAAGAAGGATGTAGGCTGCAGTAAGTACTGGGAGATGAAGCAGCTTGCACAGGATAGAGTAGCATGGAGAGCTGCATCAAACCAGTCTCAGGACTGAAGACAACAACAACAACAACTATATGGTCTTACAAATCTTATTCCTTGAGTTACACTGTTTGGGAAACTGACAATTTTTTTAAGGTTTCCCCTCGTATTCATAGACCAGTCTCCTTAAGGAAGGAAAGCATTTGAATGATACTGGCATGCCGCTAGGCTGTATCGAACTGTACAGCAAGTTTAGGTACAGAGCTAGCTTCCATATACGGTAGTGCAGCAAGCGACGGACGCACTTTCAGAGTAGAGGATTAAGAGGGCACATTCATGAAACTGACAGACAATGTCCATTTCCAATTTATTAGAACTCATGGACAGTACGTTCACCAAGTTTGAGTGATGAAATCGCATCCGAAGTGCCTCAGAAATAATTAAATCTGTGACGCGATCTTCATGCCACGCCCATTCTTTAAAGCAACACATTAGTACTAACTCGACGAAAAACGATTCCGTGGATTACTTTCACGTAAATTTGCACGGGATTCATCTAGAAGGCTGGTTTTTTTGTATGATATGTCACTCTGTTTCGTTTCTTACAAATAATAGCAATCCAGCTGCTCTGTTTATGAAGAAGCAATTCTTCTTGCGTTGTTATATTGACGGAGATTTACTCAAGTGTTCGATTCCTTCATGATTCAATACTGCCACGGTCATAAAGCGTGTATAGAAAGCTGGCCAAATTGTGTTTGGAGAACACTGTGAATGCAAGATGTGAGAAACAGCAACAAACCAGCAGCGAGATTAGGTCCGAAGTTAGAAGACGTTAACTCGACTCCTAGCACGTCTAGGCGAAAAGATGGCGAGGTGAACTATAGCGATGAATTTCAGTACTCAGGATTTAGATTAATTAGGCTTGAAGTTCACTGCAGCAGTGAACTTCTAAAAAAATGTGTTCATGGCAAAGCCCAGAATTTAACTGAGTCTCTAAATTCATTTACACAGAAATAATGACGTAAACCGACATTTTGATCCTCTACAATTGTCAGAATAGCTGCTTATGCTGGAGTTGTAGGCAGAACGGAAGTATTAGAGGAAATGGCGAATAAGATACGAAATTTCATTCAAAACATCTTGAAAAAGTGTATTTATAGTAGCTCTCTGCAGCTGAAACCTCAGTTGAAGGTCTGGTAAAGTAAAGAACGAAGGAATTAAGAAACCAGAAGAGAAGCCTTGAAGGGAAATAGGACCCTGAATAAAAAGCTGGAGCCTTTGAAAGGGTGACACCAGAAAAACTTTAGGTTAAACTTCAAAATGCATTTCCTGAAAGTTATGTTTTTTCTTTAAATTTATGTACATTTGTGTCATAATGATCTGTGAAGGCCAGAATTAAGGAATTTTGTAAATTTATTTTCATAAAAACAAAAAATGTTGTCTCAAGAGTAAATTTTAGAAATTCTGAGTTCAATCAGAGATCTGTGGTAAAGTGCTTGGATTTTTTCATGAGTCTTATGTTACACTTAATTTCAACTAAAATGTTATTAAAAATCTCCTGTTCGATATATTAAAAAAATCTTGCGACAGCAACTTGCCACAGGGATACAGATTAAACGGGAAAATTTTCTAGAATACTCTTGAATAGATTCTGAGAAACATGTAAATATATTTTTTTAATAAAGTTTTTAAATTCCACAAGAAAGTTAAACATATGTAATCCAAAGAACTTCGCAGTAAATGCATTAATTTCTTGTAAAATATGGTACAATGTTGCTGTACCTTAAAATTGTGGATTAGTTGCATCTTCAGTGGTGCAATCCTCAAGTCGACGAACGTAATACAGGGTGATGCCAATGTCAAAAACGTAGACGGGACCGAAATAAGCAAACTTCGCACTAGAATTTGTGTGCGGTAAAGCCGTCTTGAGCTGGTATAGGGCGCAGATTATTGGAGCGTATAAAGGCGCTTAGCTAGCTGCAACCATCATTTCCCACACAGATCTCGAGCATCAGGCATCGTTTCACCAATGTACAGCTGGCCGACATGCATTTCATATATGGGGCTGCACAAGGAAATGGATTAGCTGCTCCAAGGCTGTACAGGGATTCCTGGATAGGAATCAGCCGGATCGCTGAACATCCGAGTGTATTCATCGGGAGCTACGCACAAGTGGATTTTTTTAATGCTGTCAGGCGAGAAACTGGCATTGGAAGATATCATAGAACTCCTGCCATGGAAAAAATAATATTGACCACAATAGAGGATAATCTTTCGACATGTCCGAGAGCTGTAGAACGTGCATTGGGCGTCAGTCTTCAGTGTGTTTTCAGGATTTTACATGAAGATGGAATGCATCCGTATCATTTACAGAGAGTGCAATCCAAGACCCCTGACGATTATTCTACGTCTGAACTTTGCTCGTTGCCTACAGCACACTGCTGCCAATGAAACCTTCCCTGCTTATGTTTTATTTACTGATGAGGCTGCCTTTACGCGGTCGGGTATGTTGAACATCCATAATTCTAACCTCTAGACTCATAGTGACACACGTGGCATGAAAGTAGACCACTACCAAGAAAGGTTTCCCATTAATGTGTGGGCAGGAATTGTGCACTTTAACGTAATAGGACGGTGCATTCTACCTAGTCGTTAGTTGACCATAAATGCAACATCATCCCACATGAGGTCATACCCGAACTTCTGTCCTCAGAGGAATATGGTTCCAGCACAATGGATCCCCAACTCACTTACGTCGAAACGTCACGTACCATCTGGACACTGTCTACGGCCAGAGAAAGACGGTCCAGTTCCCTGGCCACAGCATTATGGCGATGTAACGTGCGTGGATTTTTTCGTATGGGGTCATACGAAAAGCCTGGTGCACATGAGTTCCGTCACATCTAAGGAACATCTAGTTGCCCGCGTGTCTGTTGCTGCTGGATATGATATCGGTATGTCTGATGACATTTCTAATTTTTTGCGATCCATGCGCCGTCGCTGAGAATCGTGCATCGTTGTTGGTCGCCGCTCTTTTGAGCACCTCTACAAAACGATTAACACCCTCATCGTCAGAAAATCTCTTTGTGCCCAGGAGTTATATCGCCCGTCTGTGCGACCTTGCTCAAATTGTGGACGCCGTTCCCTACGGCTGGAAGCGACACTGCATTTCGTCCACACACCGCCAGAATTTCCAGGTGAATATGTACGCAACTTGCACGGTTTTCCTCACAGGAATTGTACTGTCCGGCGTTCTTCAACTATGGACGTTTCCAGTTGCCAAGCAATTTCACAAAAATCACAGAAAACTGACACTGAAAGGAGTGAATTTGTTTTATTTAATTTTAATGTATTTAATACTAGCTGACCCGGCGAACTCTGTTCCGCCTTAAAGCCAATAAATAATCAGATTTTAGAGGTTAAGTTAAATTTTTTATGAGGAAATACAAATGAAAGAATAAGTATTTTAATGATTCTTTATTCGTTATGTTTTTTGGTGCATAGCTTCCACTCTTCAATTATGTACCTTGTGATACAAGACATTTTTTGTTTTATTATCACGCGCAAGAACAAACAACGCAGATCGTCTTCCGACCCGTGAACATGCCACATATAATTGACTATGTGATAACATGGATATTCAAGATTTAAACAACAAACTTTCGAGGATTGGCCTTGTAATTTGTTAATGGTCATGGCGAATGCGAGACGGATAGGAAATTGAAGTTTTTTAAACTCAAACATCATATCGGTTGGGATCTTCGTGATCCTCGGAATGAGAACTTGCTCACCTTCGAATTTTCCTTTGAGTATCGTCGCGTAAATAACATTGTTCATCAATTTACTTACGACCAAACGCGTACCGTGGTACAGTTTTGGTTGGTTCATGTTTCGAAGCACGATTACTACGGAGCCAGCTTTTAGGCGTAAAGTGTGCAGGGGTAAGCCAGGCACATCGAAGGACTTTAAAAATTCAATTGTATAGTTGATGGTTTCATCTTCATTTGTAAACAGTCGATAGATTTGAATAAATGCATTTTACCAATGATCTCATTCTGAATTATGTAGCTTAGGTCATCTACATCTATATTCTTAGCCGCTAAGATTGTTCGCTCACTCAACCATTCATTACTTTTGTAGTTATTAATGATGTCTGGGAATACTTTGTTCATAACTTTCACGGGCTGCCTCTCTTTGCTCTTGTGATTGAGAAGCACGGAGTCGAGTCATACTAACGCGGTGCTCTTCACTGGCGATTTGTTATTCTTCTTCAGTCCTTTCACTCGCAATGTTTTGTATCCTTCTTGCATTACTGCTTTGTCGAAAAATACTCGATAGTCTTGGTCGCGGCATTGTTAATGATGATTCAAAGAAAATACAAATTATTTCTTTAAATTTTTAATTAATGATATATACTGATACTTAACCTCAGACGTTTAGCTGTCATTTGCGTTTCTTTCCATGTCAGATGCGTTTTTGTTATACCACGTTTTATAGTGAAGTTTAGCTGACATTTGCATTTTGTTATTCCATGCCAGATGCGTTTTTGTTACACCACGTTTTATAGCGGTCGAATAGGATAAAAAGTATCCTATGCCCGTCTCCTGGTTCTAAGCTACCTCTCCACCAATTTTCAACCAAATCGGTCCAGTGGTTCTTGAGTTATAAATAGTGTAACTAACACGACTTCCTTCTATATGTATAGAGTCAGTGGACTGCGTTTACCATTCTGATGCAGAAATGCTGACAACTCGATTGACTTCTCATTTCATATATGTGTTGTGACTGAAACCGTATCTGACGCCATACATATAATTAAGGCAATGAAGGCCAATGATCCCTTCAGTGCAGATGCACGCCAAGCTGCAACCCTTACGGGAATCGGCGAAAAGCAACAAATTATGAGGCTAATGAACACTAGTGTGTGGTAATCTTAAGGATTTGGGTCTGACACGAGATATGCTTGGGTGGTCGTTGCAGATGTGGCGACCACAGTACCCGAATGGCATAGTGGTCAGTGCATCTGCCTAGTAAGCAGAAGACCCGCATTCGAATCTCGATCCTGCACAAAACTGAGATAAATCAATGCCAACTAGCAATGTCTGTAATTCCTTCGTGTCTTGTCCATTTCATTTAAGTATTGGCAGCATGTCTTTGTGCACTTGCTGTATTAATAATAGCAATTTCTAAAATAAGAAAAGCACTAAATTCTGAGTTCTTAATTTTTTCTGTATGTGTTTAACGAGAAAATTGTACTTTTATGACAAAGACTAATTCAGGAGGTATGCGTAATGCAGGAAATCATTTGCGTAGCACTGCAAGAACTATTTCAGCAGTGTAATAACTCAAAGCTTACATTAGCATAAACATTCCTAAATCTCGAATCCCATAGTGTTCCTTTTCATTCATATAAATAAACCGCAAATTCTGTAGGAATTGAAACCTTTTGTAAAAGAAAAAGGCGTCTTTTTGTCTTGAGCTGCCAGAATACGAAAGAAAGACTGTGCCGGTACATGTTAGTCAGATTAAGAATAAGGATGGAGATAGGCCGCGGAACAGATTGTAGAAAATCTTTACATAATGCCACGATTAAGGTAAACAGGTCTCAAATTTCCTGGTGGAGCCTTCTCTGCCATGAGGCCAGTACAGACGAAGCGTCGTTCTTCTTATTTGCCCACGCTGTTGAGATTATATTGGGGCCTGCATTTAAGGGGACCAGTGTTTGGAGGAAGGGCTGCGACGGTAAAGCACTGTAGCAACAGGCACTTGCCCGCTTCCCATCTCGCAAATCCTTAGTGGGACGTCCATGCAGTATTTACCAAGCACTACCGCCATCCACTACCTCACGATCATTTCTATCTCCGTAAGCAACGAATACAATAGGGGAGACATGTCCTCGAGGCCTCTTTGTGCTCTCCCCTCTTCCGAAACGCTGTAGTGTTAAGTGTGCCACTCGTAACTCGCAACCCCTGCCTTCTCGCAAAGAAAGCGGTTAGTTCGCCATCTCTGATCGAAACATGTAGTTGCATTGTATCGGTGATTTTTCCTTGCTTGCCAGTCACATTTACACCTGATTGTACCTGTCGTTTCTAATATCTAGCTACGATACATTACGATTTTTAGTTTTTAGTGGTATTAAATGTCACATCTAAGTCTTGAGAAAATCTGCCACTACTCGGAAATTTATCAGGACCATAACGAAGTGTAGAACAGGACAATAAAACCGCATGTCAGGAAAAGATTCCAATGCAGCAATATGAATCAGTTAGAAATGAAATCAACAGCACGTACAAGGAAAACATAACGAAGAAAATGAAGGATATATATGTAAGAAAAATATTGAGGGAGATGAAGAAACTCATCCCAACACGATATAGTATCCCCGAATATTGCAGTAAGTATAACATTTGGGGCGCGAAAATTTACAAATCACGTGTATATACTTGTTTCATTTGCTGTATAATTATTTGCAGAGCATCATCTCTCTATTGAGCATGCATTTACGTGCATTCCACGTACATCGTGTTTTATATCGCTGACATACACTCCTGGAAATTGAAATAAGAACACCGTGAATTCATTGTCCCAGGAAGGGGAAACTTTATTGACACATTCCTGGGGTCAGATACATCACATGATCACACTGACAGAACCACAGGCATATAGACACAGGCAACAGAGCATGCACAATGTCGGCACTAGTACAGTGAATATCCACCTTTCGCAGCAATGCAGGCTGCTATTCTCCCATGGAGACGATCGTAGAGATGCTGGATGTAGTCCTGTGGAACGGCTTGCCATGCCAATTCCACCTGGCGCCTCAGTTGGACCATCGTTCGTGCTGGACGTGCAGACCGCGTGAGACGACGCTTCATCCAGTCCCAAACATGCTCAATGGGGGACAGATCCGGAGATCTTGCTGGCCAGGGTAGTTGACTTACACCTTCTAGAGCACGTTGGGTGGCACGGGATACATGCGGACGTGCATTGTCCTCTTGGAACAGCAAGTTCCCTTGCCGGTCTAGGAATGGTAGAACGATGGGTTCGATGACGGTTTGGATGTACTGTGCACTATTCAGTGTCCCCTCGACGATCACCAGTGGTGTACGGCCAGTGTAGGAGATCGCTCCCCACACCATGATGCCGGGTGTTGGCCCTGTGAGCCTCGGTCGTATGCAGTCCTGATTGTGGCGCTCACCTGCACGGCGCCAAAGACGCATACGACCATCATTGGCACCAAGGCAGAAGCGACTCTCATCGCTGAAGACGACACGTCTCCATTCGTCCCTCCATTCACACCTGTCGTGACACCACTGGAGGCGGGCTGCACGATGTTGGGGCGTGAGCGGAAGACGGCCTAACAGTGAGCGGGACCGTAGCCCAGCTTCATGGAGACGGTTGCGAATGGTCCTCGCCGATACCCCAGGGGCAACAGTGTCCCTAATTTGCTGGGAAGTGGCGGTGCGGTCCCCTACGGCACTGCGTAAGATCCTACGGTCTTGGCGTGCATCCGTGCGTCGCTACGGTCCGGTCCCAGGTCGACGGGCACGTGCACCTTCCGCCGACCACTGGCGACAACATCGATGTACTGTGGAGACCTCACGCCCCACGTGTTGAGCAATTCGGCGGTACGTCCACCCGGCCTCTCGCATGCCCACTATACGCCCTCGCTCAAAGTCCGTCAACTGCACATACGGTTCACGTCCACGCTGTCGCGGCATGCTACCAGTGTTAAAGACTGCGATGGAGCTCCGTATGCCACGGCAAACTGGCTGACACTGACGGCGGCGGTGCACAAATGCTGCGCAGCTAGCGCCATTCGACGGCCAACACCGCGGTTCCTGGTGTGTCCGCTGTGCCGTGCGTGTGATCATTGCTTCTACAGCCCTCTCGCAGTGTCCGGAGCAAGTATGGTGGGTCTGACACACCGGTGTCAATGTGTTCTTTTTTCCATTTCCAGGAGTGTAATTATATGTTTTTCTGTAGTGAGGTTATGGAATATTTTTGTTGAGAGGTTACACTTGTCGACAACCGGCCAGGATCGTATTTTTGTGAATTTCTGAGAAGTAGTCAGTTATATATCTGCTCTTATTTACTTAATGTTACATGAAGTTTGCATCTGGCGCAACGCATTTACTAACTTGTCACTCTTTCTTTCACAGATCATCGGCAATTTATTGCTCTTTGTTGTAATTGTGTTTGTTCCATTTTTGCTTTGTTTTTGTTTGATTTTGTGCTTAGCTTTGATTTGTGGAAATGCCGCGAAAAACTGCTAACAGTGCATCGCGATGTGCAATGAGTGAGAAAGCCGACTCGAATAATTTGACCGATAATACTAGCGACACTCAGTGTCATAATGATAATCCTCTAATTACAGATAATCAGTACGTACCGACCACAAGTAATGATTTTATTTCAAATGATGAACAAACTAATTCAATTATGTCCACACTAAATTTAACGACAATTGATGACGCGACACGTACCGTTACAATGAACGCTGCCCAGTTTGACACGCCTGATTTTCAAAATTTACGTAGCGAACAGATAATTGTTTCTAACGAAGGTGAAAAATGTACTCAAAATATGTCAGATTTATTTGATTCCGGTGTAGTGACCAACAGTGCACATCCAATTGGCCAACCTTTTCAAGAATCAGAGAATGACCAAATGGTTACACAAAACGTGACAAATGCAGATACACCATCACACAGCACAGAGAATAGAGTAGGTAATATTGGCATGGATCAAGTTATGGCATTATTGTTACCACTTCATGAATCGAACAAACAACTTAATGAAAATCTCAAACAACAAATCAATGAAAATAATGAAAATCTCAAACAACAACTTAATGAAAATCTCAAACAGTCGAATGAAAAACAAGACAACAATTACAAACAACTTAATGAAAATCTCAAACAGTCGAATGAAAAACAAGACAACAATTACAAACAACTTAATGAAAATCTCAAACAGTCGAATGAGAAGCAAGACAACAATTACAAACAACTTAATGATAATCTCAAACAGATTAATGAAAAACTTGACACCTCTACCGAACAGCTTACTGAACAGATTACAGCCGTTGCCGAGATATGTAACGAAACTAAGAAACAGTTACGTGAGGAAATTAAGGCTAGTGCTAGGAATAATAGTGAAGAAATTAGATCCGTTGCACAAGAAATATGTAATACACATGCAGCCACAACTAAATTACTTAGAGATGAAATTATTGCAGTCGCTAAACAATGTTCTGAAAACGCAACACAGTTACGCGACGAGTTTAAATTAATGTCATCAGAACTTTCACTCACACTAGATGCGAAAGTAGACAAGAAATTCGAACAACAGAACATCCAAATTGACGAACGTTTTAATCACCACCTACAAGACAGTGAAACGCGTTACCGTAAACTTATACAGGAACAGAATAAAGTAAAGAAACAAGTCATGGAAACAATTACTGCACAGAGACAGGAAGCTAAGCGTAAAATGTTTACGAAGGCAAAAACATACGTAGACAACAATATTGCTACAGTATCAGACGAAATCAAACAGCTGAACACCGAATTGCATGATGAAATCTCCGATCTTAAAACAAAAACAGACACACACACAGTAGCCTTTCAGACAGTGACCAACAGACTTGAACAATTAGAATTAATACAGAATCCTGATGCCATCAAAGCAGACGTTAAGAAATTAAACAAAACCACACATAAAATCAAAAAACAAATTAATGCTTGTGACACTAAAAATGATGATCAGGTTAAAGCATTGACTGAAAAATTTGAAGAATTGGCCAATCGTATTGAGGTTATCGAAAATAACAACGACACTAAATCAGACGATACGTCGCCAATTTCGTTCAATCAAACACCCGAATTCCAAAAGTTACAGCAGACAATCAGTGAGATAGGTTCGTCCAATAATACATGACGTAGAAAATTGTCATCTTTACAGCAAGAAGTGACAGAGATGAAAAATGTTTCAGCCTCTAACATGGCACAGCATACGCCACATCCCGAACATTTCTCACACTCACACAGCCAGTATAATTTAGGTAATTTACAGAGAGTACGTGACTTAGATTCCGAACAGTCACAGACAAATAGATTATCATTCAATCCTGAACCTCTTAAGACATACAGAGACGATAATTTTGATTACAAGCACTTTCCATCCATTAGGAAGCTGAAGGTATTTAAAAATGACAGAACACAGATTCACCATTTGGATTGGATACAACAATTTAGCTTTGCTTTTCCACCAACTGGGCCCGTAACACACAAACTTGAATTTATTTGCAGTTTTTTGGAAGGCGAACCGGCAACTCGTATGAGACCGATCGCGAGACAATGCTACTCGGTAGAAGAATTTCAGAATGCTTTTCTGTCAGCGTTTTGGTCGAAGACGACACAGCGCGGAATCAAGGCTCAATTAATTAGTTTACCAAATTATGAGAATTTTCCCACTGTCACGCAATTTTTTGAACACATGGTCCAACAAAACCAATCTTTAAGTGAGACATAGAGTGAATCAGCACTTATCCTATTATGTATTTCTAAATTACCACAATCGTTAAGAGTATCACTTTTAACAGGTCAGCAGAAAGAAAATATTTCGGCATTCAAAGATCTGTTACAGCTTTTGGAAGTTCAGCAATCAGACCATTCGTTCATTAACAAAAATTTTTCACATCATAACCAAGGCAAACAAGCATACGGAAATTACGATCAGCCACGCTATTTTAATAGCAAAGGTGATAGACGGTCCAGGAATGACAACCACCAGAACTTTAATAACAGACAAAATTTTAATAATCAGTATCCTCATGGTTATCAGCAACAGCAAAGACAATTTGGCAACAATAGAGGCTTTTCCCCCCAACATCAACAAAACCAGTCGGTTAGCATACCTAACCAAGAGTGTAGTCTGGAAGGTCAAACAAGCTTTAATGTTTCGCCGCCTACACGTATAGCGTCGGCTCCACCAAATAGTAACGCACAGAAACAAGGAAATCACTACGTACAGAAAACACACCATTTCAACTCATATCGCAATGCGCCGTATAGCTACGAATACTATGACAGACGTAAAAGTAAAGAGCACAGTTTTCAGCGTACGTTTAATAACAGTCGGTCTTACCAGCAGCATAATCAACCACAACAACAGATTATCATGAATGAACCAGACAGTCGGTATCATCCCGAACTTAATACGTCATGAAGAAATAACAGAACAGTATAAGTAGTCGAGATGCCACAGCATCCTCCCGCAAATAACAGCACGTCAGAAAGAATTTGACTAGATACAGTGCAGAATGAATCTTCCAGCAACGTAAGCACTACTTTCGACACACAGAATCTTGTTCACGAAAATGTTGTTACTTTTGACGACATCCGAGACACTCTTTTACATGAAAAACCAGTTATACAAAAAACCATTTCCCACCCTGTCATTGAAGTAAAGATTGGATCATCCACATTTTCAGCAGTAAATGATTCTGGATCACCTATGTCAGTTATAAATGAAGAAACTTTCAACGAATGTAACAAAGAGAATACCTACCCTACGTTACCATTAGGCAAAACTAAAGTAAAAGGAGCAGTATCTGGTAAAGGAAAAATTACAGACACACTTACCGTTTTGTATTGCAGCTCATACGTTCCACACAAATTTTGGGATTGTTCTCTTATTGACAATAGACCTTATTCTAGGTACGAATTTTTTCGTACAACACGACGCAACTATTGACTTTCAAAATTCCTATTTAATGTTATAGGATGAAAATGTACAACTGGCATTAGAAATTCAGCTCTCTTTATCTGCAGAAGAACAAACAATTGATCAGACAGAGGTCATTTCTGCATCACGTAACATAGACTGTCATTCCGCATTGTTCACAGATACGTATGTTCACAACTACAATACACCAGACGAAGCCGACTATGACGTTATGCAAATGATTTCTGATAAAGTTAAACAGAGCAGTGCAAATACAGACGACGAACGTACAGAGCTACGCAAAATTCTTTTACAGCAAGCTCCAGTTTTTGACAACGTCCCTGGTACTATGTCCGGTTTTATCTATGAATTTCAAGTTAAATAGCACGACACGTTTTGAAGCCAAACATTATCCCATTCCATATATTCACAGAGAACAAGTTAAGAAAGAATTGCAAGCTGTGCTTGACCAAGGAATTATTGAACCGGCAGTTAGTCCGTACATAAACCCACTCCATATTGTTAAAGAAAAGGATGGTTCACTTCGCCTCGTACTTGATTCGCGTCACATCAATGACATTATTATTAATGGAACAGATCGCCCACAAACACTAGAAGAACTTCTATAGAAATTTCATGGTACTGCTATTTATTCCACATTAGATTTGAAATCGGGATTTTGGCAAATTCAGCTCCATCCGAATTGCAGAAAGTACACAGCATTTCTCTGTTTTGGTGATAGTTATCAATTTTGCAAATTACCGTTCGGTTTAACAATTTCTTCAGCAGCATTTATTCGCGGTTTGAATACTATACTTCCGACAGAACTTTAAGACCGAATCACAACGTATGTAGACGACATTCTTATTGCAGAAGCTAACTGGTCTGAACATAATCTGATTCTGGAACAACTGTTGCAAACTTTTCGTGCACAAGGACTCACAGTTAATCTTAACAAATCCACTTTGGAAAAACTTCCATAAAATTTCTTGGTCACGTAATTTTAGCAGAAGGCATTGCGCCTGACCCGGAAAAACTTCAAGCTTTACGTGACATTACTGTTCCAATGACAAAGAAACAATTACGCAGCTTTTTGGGTTTAATTAACTTTTTCCGTAAATTTATTCATTACTCTGCTTTAGACACCCCTAGATTGTGCCAGTTGACAGGCAAAAATGCTATTTGGTCCTGGGATAGCCAAGCACAATCTGAATTTTTCAATCTGAAACAAGCTTTGTTGAACGCACCACTTTTATCACACCCAGATCCTAGCAGAAATTTTTCCATTGACACCGACAGTTCTAACACCGCTTTAGATGTACACATTTTTCAGAAAATTGAGGAAGATGGCACTACAGTAATTAAAAACATCGCTTTTTTAAGTCGAATTCTGTCACCTGCTGAACGTAATTATTCTGTTACAGAACTTGAAACATTATGTGTTGTATGGGCATTTACGAGATTTAGGCATTTTCTTTATGGAAGACATACTACCGTTTACACAGACCATAGAGATATACAGTTTTTACTTTCCGCTAAATTTACACATGACAAATTAACCAGATGGAAACCTTATTTACAGGAATTTAATTTTACAATTGTTCACATTCCCGGTACACAAAATGTTGTAGCAGACGCACTATCCCGTTCTCTCAGCAACAACCAGCAATACATCGCAACCAACTTCTGCCAAGCAAATTCTAGCGTCATGTATATTCAACAAGTTGCATTTGAAAATTTCATTTCATCGTCATTACGAGACATAGCACAAGAGCAGAGCAAAGACAACGTGTGGAAAGAAATTAAACGCCTTTGGGGAGATAAGAATAATGTTACCATTAGAAACCATTATACTGTACGCAATAATATTCTGTTTCGCCGCTCTCATCCTGACAGCAACAACTGGTTATTATGTATTCCTGACGAGCTTGTTAACAAATTAATTTGGTATACTCATTTAAGTTACGCACATTATGGAGCCATAAAATGTTTTCTTATACTAAGACAGAACTGTTATTTTGCGAACATGGAGAAACGTATTTGACGAGTTTTAGCGTCATATAAAATCTGCCAGAAAGCTAAATCAGACACGACTTCACATATTCCTCCGTTACATCCCATTGTACCCGTTAAATTGAGACACATGGCCGATGTAGACTTTTTTGGTCCGATTCCTAGATCTAATAGAGGTTTTTGTTACATCTTTGTCGCTGTTGAACTCACTTCGAAATTCGTTACCTTCACTCCGTTACGCAAAGCTACTGCTAAATCTGTTTCGAATGCATTTGTAAAACATTTTCTATTTCATGTAGGGCATGTGTTGAAAGTAATTTCCAACAATGGACCACAATTTCGATCTGCGATATGGACCCGTATGTTACGAGCTAGAAACATTTCTCCGATCTATATATCCAAGTACCACGCTTCTTCAAACCATTGTGAACGACTGATGAAAGAAATTGGTAATCTATGTAGAATATACCGCCATAAAAACATATTGATTGGTACACACATACTCTCATTCCAGGATGTAATTAACTCCATACCAAGTGAATCTACTATGTTATATTGAAAAATGTTGAACCACCTAACAAAATTAAAGAATTAGTATCTTTTCCTACATCTCGTCAACTACGTCACCATGAAATAATTGACATTGCGCTCAACAACATCAAACGTGCCGCAGAGCGCCGGAGACGACAGCAGAGACAGGTTTGTACACGCCGTGACTTTCACATTGGACAGAAGATATTAGTACGCACGCATTATTTATCCAACAGAGGAAAGAGTAGATGCAGTAAATTTGAGCTTCTATTCGCTGGTCCATATAGAATTCGCAGCATTCCTCACCCCAATGTAGTACATGTCGAAACTTTGAGAACCAGGAAAAGCAAAGGCAATCATCATGTCTCCAATATTAAACCCTTTATTGAATGAACATACTTTCTGATTTATAACACTGTAATGCCATTTCCAGATATTTATATGAAAACTTACTGATTATGATTACATTTTTTATTGGCAAGTGCCCGGCAAGGTAAGGTTAACAGGTCCCTTTTCTTGTCGTTAGACATCAGACCGTGCCCATTTTCCATGTTATGTGTATGTATGATTGTTTTCCTATCGAAAGTAGAATTTTTGTCTGTATGCACTATGTAATCTTTATGATATAACAAACACCAGGTGACTTTGACATTTTGCCTTATGACATCTCAATATCTTGACTATTCTACATTTTTTGCTACTACATTATGATACTGTGTGTACATTTTTGCACTTGAAAACTGTCAATATTTTTGACCTAATACGTTTTTGTCATGCTATGCTGTATGCTTAGTCATATTACTAGAAACAAGATTTTATTTAATGAGTATAAGATTTAAATGCAAGATATTAATCCTTATTCAACATTTACGGAAAGCAATAACGTGTAAAAGAAATAAATGAAACAAACCACAGCGGCTTACTATGAAATGGAGGTTTAACCATCGGAATGAACGAAAGAAATTCAATACCTTGTCATGAAGAGTAACTGGATCAGAATTAACAAGCATTAACAAGAATATACTATACACATCGTATGATAGCAGTCTTAACTAATTATTTTTCATTCAGAATACGAGGCGACTTATGCAAGCTGTCAGACAGAACTACACATGTTAATTTTAGTGACGAAAGATGCTAGAAGTAAGAAACTCTATACTGTGAGTAGTTGTATGAAGTAAATGGTAACATGAATAATGAATAATGAAGTGCCTATTTTTGTGCAGATGATAATAAATGATAATGAATAGTTGTATGAAGAATATGGTAATATGAATAATGAAGTTTTTCTTTGCAGATGAGGTTGATGATGAAGTTTATATATTTTCTGTTAGTTAAGATATGCTATGTAGTTATTTAAGTATGTGTTGCAGTTTCTTTTGACAGAATGTTTTATGTCGCATTGTATAATAAGTGAATGTTTTGGGAAAGACAGCTAGAGTACATACATATTGAGTACACGTTTTGTTACCTGTTAATTTGAAGTTCACTGCTTTTCAGCATAATATACATTTTTTCTTTCAGCTCAATTATCCATTTTGTATTTTATCCAGGAGAAACTTTTCATGATACTAATATGCTATAAGGACTTAATTATTAAATCTGTTCGGGTACTTGCATTTTTTACCCAGTTGTGTCTATCATTTATGAATGTGATCACATATACTGTACCTGTTTCATAACCTTGCTACAGCTGACTCATGACGAATGATGTTATTAATCCTTATTTCCAGCAATAAGTCAAAAACAAATATTTTCATGCCCCAGCAATTGACTATAGTTCCCAATGCAATGCATTGCTAGCACAAAAAAATGTTACCAGTCCCTTCTGTTATTAGTATATAACTAAATAATGCTACCAGTTAAAGATATATTTCTATTCCTAAATTTAATGCAATTTTTTCTGATGTATTGATTCCATTCTATGTTATTGGACTACAGACCTTGAGTAATAGTTACAATGTCTTACATTTTAAATATGTCCTATGTCACTTACATGATATCATATATAAACATTAGCAGCTTGATGCTACACTCAATAACTGCTGTTTTGAATGATGACTTGTGAATAATACTGAATAATGCTTTGTAAAACTATATGAATCCTTTGTAACTGGCCAATGAGTGCCAATAATTACTGCAATCAGATGAGTTACGTATAGTGTTTTGTAATACTCAATACTTGCTACATGTTTAGTAACTGGCCAATGAATGCCACTGATTACTGTAATGAGATGTCTTATGATGCCAATGGTTACTGTAAACTGTAATGAGATGACATGATGCCAATAATTACGGTAATGAGATGAGTCATGAATATGCTATGCTATTAATTACTGTAATTGGATGACTTATGAATGATGTTCTGTAATAATTACTGTAACGAGATGACTTATGAATAATGTTCCGTAATACTCCATACTTAGTGCAGAAATGTTTAGTAACTAGCCGATAAGTGCAAATAATTACTCAAATCGATTGATACACTTGTGTAATTCTGAATGATGACTAGCACAAGACTTAATGCCCTTCACCTTCTGACCTAATTACCAGCAATTACTGCAATATCTGTAAGTCCGGTCCATCCTCATGATCATGGAGCACAATATTTGGTTTTTGCACTAATTCTACGTTGATGTAAGAGTATGGAATCTACAAGAATGTGGTGTCGACATATCAAGCTGTCCACCACCTTGAACGACGGAGATGTTATTATGGACCTACTGTTTGGTGTACCTAATGTACTACCAAAATGATAACATACAATATGAATACAACATTTCAGTGTCTTGGCTACACTGATAAATACTTCAGGGAAGGGAACTTCAGATTGTCTCACTTGGTGTTGTGCTTCTGTAGAAATATATGGACTTTCAGTGCAGCTACGTGCGACCTACTGTGCTACAACCATGATGCAATCCTTCCCATTCCTTTCCTAGTTCTTGTGAAATGGTAAAGACTTATACAGTGCGTTTAAATTCATGTAAAATGATGAAGACATATACAGTGCGTATGCACCTAATTTCATTTGTTAATATGATCAGTTGTCCTAAATATGCTAAGGACTTTTATAGTGCATGTGGACTTTATTTCTTTTCTTAATGTACTCAGTACTTGTACAATGCTAACGACTTTTTCAGTACATGTGCACTTTATTTCATTTGTTAATGTATTCAGTTCTTGTAAAATATGCTGAAGACTTAATACAGTGCATGTGCACCTTATGTCATTTGTTAATATATTTTGTACTCATTGCGTAATAATTTTGTCATTTCTTAATATGTTCTGTACTCAGTGCGTGTGCAATCTATTTCATTTCTTAATATATTCTGTACTCAGTGCGTGTGAACTCTATTTCATTTCTTAATGTGTTCTGCACTTATAAATAATGTATATATTCTGTGACTGTAGACTTAGTTACTAAATACATTATAGAAAAATTTGTTGCTCATGCTAAGTCCAATTGACTCACCATCGCTGCGAAATTTTTGCCCCCCCCCCCCCCCCAGTGGAAGGTTACGTAAGAGGTCCATGATTCAGGAATTTGTTGCTAGCGCACTCGAGCTGATGTAATTTCGATGGATTGCTCACGCGCTGCCTGCGATATGTAAGATATAAGAGAATCTCAGACCAGAGAGCAGTATTGTATGCGGTAGGAACTGTGTAGTAGTAGTTGCTAGCGAGCAGTCTGGTGTATCGTATTGGCTGGGCCAGTCGTGGTGGAGCGATGGTGGAACCAGAACGTTGTAGTATAAGATAAAAGCAGCCTCGCGCATATGTAGCATTGTTATATCAAGTCCCATGTTGAAAAAATCTCTTAATAATAATCTTTTTCATAAAAAAGTAACTTTTGACAATCATTCATTTCAACTTAAAGAATTTACTAATTTTTCCAATCCATGGTCATCCCGATTATTGCAAAGAAAAATCAGTTGTTACTTTTTATACATGACAATACATGACAAATCTATCGGCCAGCATTGCACTGGGCTGTGCCATAAAAATTTCTTATAGGAGCAGATATATACGCGTTATCCGGCGACCTAATTGAGGTAAGATTTTTCAATTTATTCAGAATGAATTTTCAGGGCCATGACGCAGCACTGCTGACGTCCTAAATTTACCAGTTTAAATTCACAGTCTTTATTGAAAGGTTATAATTGAGTGACATTTTTTTATTGAGAGATTAGTCACATTGTTAGGTTACGGAATTCATTTATCTGTTAGTAGGCTACGCAGAATGTGAAAGATATAAATATTTATAATTTTTCAGTAGGGAGGTTACGGAATATTTTTGTTGAGAGGTTACAGCCTTTCAGAACTAGCACTCCTGGAAGAAAGGATATTGAAGAG
Organism: Schistocerca serialis cubense; assembly: GCF_023864345.2. Classification (NCBI taxonomy): domain Eukaryota; kingdom Metazoa; phylum Arthropoda; class Insecta; order Orthoptera; family Acrididae; genus Schistocerca; species Schistocerca serialis. Next base: position 236,070,338 of record NC_064646.1, read on the forward strand.
CCACGGCTTAGTCACACCCTGGTGATGTTTCCCGGACGAGATTTTCGATCTGCAACGGGGTGTGCGCTGATATGACACTTCCTGGCAGGTTAAAACTGTGTGCCCTACCGAGACTCGAACTCGGAACATTTGCCTTTCACGGGCAAGTACTCTACCGAATGAGCTACCTAAGCGCGACTCACGACTCATCTTCACAGCAACAGTACTCTTTCTTTCGTGAGTGCTAGTTCTGCAAGGTTCGCAGAAGTGCTTCTGTGAAGACTGGAAGGTAGGAGACGAGGGTCTGGCAGAATTGAAGCTGTGAGGACGGGTTGGTTCTAAGTCGTGCTTAGGTAGAGCATTTTCCCACGAAAGGCAAAGAACCCGTGTCCGAGTCTCGGTCCGGTAGACAGTTCTAATCTGCCGGAAGTTTCATATCAGCGCATACTCGGCTGCAGAGTGGGAATCTCCTTCCGAAATTTTGCCTCCGTATTTTGTTTAATTGATGACAGTGCATGATCTAAAATATTTGACCTAAGTTGTCTTATATATTTCAAATCTTGTAATATTTGTTTTGTTTTCATTTTGTATAGTGGGTCTAAACTTTCTGTGCAACCCTTCTGATCACACTTGGAAAATCCTTTCATTCATATAATTACGTAGACTGACACGGCCAGAGTCAGTCGACATAAAAGTTTTCTGTGTGAGGTACAGCGTCATAATGTATAAAACTACTGCTGTTGGAGAAAAACCAACGTTCCAGCCACGGTTGCAGCGACCTTCTTCAGGGTCTACTGGTTTCATTCAATTTCAACATGAATGTGCCCTCCCTCTTTCTCATCGTTGACAGTATCGTTTCCATATGCTCTTTTGTAACAATATAATCTGCGTCTTGAGATTCTGTTGACAGCTATCACTGGATTTTTTTTTTTCAGGTTTCTACATTTTTTGCGCTAAATTTATTTTTGTGTTAATGGTAACTATTTGAAGGATGTTCGGCAGCAGCTGTACACCGTAATGCCATGAGCCGTGAAATTAAGTTTAGTATTGACTGTTATACAGTACAATTTTCAAATCTCTGCTTGGGAAGATTAATTTGTGCGTTTCCCTGCCGAAAACAGCAATCTGTTATCCTTACTTCATTGGAAGACGTAAAATTTGTTTTACTACACAATATTCTCGAAGTTTGCACTTTTCACCGACTAACCTCCAATGATCGGAATATCGTATTTTATCTTCTTGTGTGAAAGTTATGCACATCTATGAAAAATTATACTACCATAAGTATGAAATACCCCGTAAGGTTTACACTTCTTACGTTAAATGAACATACCATTCACACACACACACACACACACACACACACACATATATATATATATATATATATATATATATATATATATATATATATATATATATGTGTGTGTGTGTGTGTGTGAATAGTTGCTCTGTAGTCAGTTACGGACTCCAGAAGATCGTTTTCCTGAGTACATCGGCGTGAAGTAAGGCAAAATTTTATAAGACTTTGGATCCTTTCAGTATTTGTTGTCTAAAATATTTACCCAGTTACTTTTCCTTTGGCGGCTTCAATACCTTACTCTTTCATCTTTTCCATACCGCATACCCTTCATTTTCTCTAAAACTGTTGTTGTTTTATAAGTCTGACAGTTTCCAAATGAGTCTGGAGTATAAGCAGGCGGTAACACCTGCAGCAAAACACAGAACCTGCGGAAACGAGCTTTTTTTTGAGACTCTATACCACTGGAGAAACTGACTCCTCTGTGGCTGACAAATCTCTATAGATGTTTCCTTTTGGAAATCATTCTCTACGACTAAATGAATATTCCGTTGCGGAAATCTGACTTGTTGCTTTGAACAAAGGGATCTAAATTTGGGAGGCAACGAGATTTACATCATCTTAACTTCTGACACGTCGACGTCTAAAGTTTATTGCAGTATTCGAATTATTGCTATCTGGTTATTTTCTAATCGTTTATTTTCTGCAAAGAAAGTGACAAACTTTTTTAAGTGCCTAGAGATTGAAGGTAAAATGTAATATGCTAGAATTTAATTCTGAAAGACGGACCTTCATGCATCGTTACTACGAGGGACTGTAGGACGAAAGCCGATATAGATACAAACAGCAATAAATAAACCAATATTTTCATTCCCGATTTGTTTTCAGAGCCAACCAGTTTGGGCATTCAGTTATTCCATCATCAGACATTCTGTGGTAACATAGTGGCTGAGATAGTATGGGCAGAGAATATATCACGCAAAAGCGAATCAGTATCCGCACTAGCGTATGTGATACGACTGTACTCTTCTAAACAATATAACCGCTCACTATTACAAATACATAAAGTGAAATAACATGTTTCTGGCAGAAGACTATAGTTCCATGCGTAAGCGGTTTATTTGAATCCTCACAATAGTAGATTGTTATGCGGAAATCGAATAATTGTGACCTGACGTTACCGTCTTTGCGACATAGCAGCAATTCATTAATAAAACTTGTTACTGATCATGCGTTACATTTTTCTGAGTGCCACGGTGATAGTGAAATGTTCTCGCTCTCTCTCACAATTTACCACATGGAAAAATACAGGATGTTAGAACGTTTCTCATTGTATTACCTGCATTTAGCAGCCAAGTCATTGTTTTAATCTATGGAAGGAGCACCGTTAGCACGTGGAAACGGCTTTGCACCACATATGTCACAGTGTGTTAGACGTCACTGAAAAACAAGGAACAAACGATCCGTAAATAGCCTCATTAATGTACTGTAGCTGTCTGATATTTAACAATCTAAAGAAAGGAGATAACAACAACATTAAACAGATGGAAAAACCAACAAAATGATTTAAGAATGAGGTCATTTTTAGCGTTTGTGTTAAAAGATTTACTCCGAATGAGACAGTTTTCAATATCTTTGCATACATGAAAAAAGAGAACTCATAGTAAGCCTCAAATGATTTCAGTTTGTTCGTGCGCAAGACTATTCACTTGGCGCCAGTTCGTCGACTTTCGCGTGGATAATGATGAAATAATGACGATGATGAAAACACAACACCCAAATAGTTGAAACAGGAAAATATTAATGGCCAACTGGAAATGTACCAAAAATAGCATGGAAATCTTAAAATATATGTGTGGTAGATTACTTCAAATGTAATGTGAGACGATATGCTGCCTGGATTTATGACAGTTGACGGTTGATGACAATAGCGGCTGACTGAAGGAGGGGATTAGTCTTCCTGCTATAGAACCGAAGCACATAAAGATGTCAGAGACAAGTACAATGATGTTTGAACTGTTAATGAGAGCTTTTGAATTTTATCAGTTTATTCTGGCACATTTGGAGGATCCCTTCATTCTGCAAAGGGACAACGTGAGAGGAGGTTGAGATCAAACATTATGCACTGTTGAAATAGGACTTCTTTTTTGTATAAACCTTCACATCGAGTCGCAGCCAGACAATCCCCTCATGTGTATAAAATTTTTTAACTGTACTGAATTTAGCTTTATGCTCGTAGATTGGGGAATTTCACTAAGGAAAGATTTTATGGAAAACATAGATTTCATATTTTACTACAACTAAAACTCTTACTGTAGTAAATGATTCATTGGCAGAGTGAAAAACGTTATATTGATGGTAGAGAAGAGGGAGTCTCAAAAAACTGCGGTAATATAAAGCTATAAAGAAAGACAAATACGAGCTTCAGTAACATGAAAACCAAGCAGAATCCCATAGAATCCAATATAGGTTTCATTACGAAGCATACGGATAATAACATGGTCCATACCGAGCCGACAATACGTCAGCCAAAAGAAGAAAATCACTGACTTCCAGTATTTATTACACATAAGAAACAGTAGTTTTGATAACTAACGCTTTTACATTTTGGTTACTTCACATTTGAAATTAATACTACCGTTAAACTGTTAGCAGTAGACGCTTCGGATTACAGTAAATAATTAAACGTGTTTCATCAGGTTACACAGCACCGTTCCTTAACAAAAGTTAAAGCATATTTGAGAATATGTTCCAAGCTTATGGTACATACATTGTAAAGTTAAATGTCTTTTGATAAGCTGCGTTCTAGAGCATACATGCCGGTGTGCATTACTTCCAGTCTTGGTCATAAATGTGGTTTTCAGAGTTTTCTAACTCTTGAATAAAGGAGGGCAGAATATCAGCAAAGGGGAAGTTTTTGGAAATTTCTTGTGGTTCTATGGTAAAAGTGTGTTGTGAGAGAAGCAATGGTCCATATCACATTGGCGATTATGGTGAAGGCCACTAGATCTATGCTGGAAGACCAGCGAACATGCTAGAACGGAACGTTTTTCGTCCAACCAAACCAAGAAAAACAAAACACATACATACAAAAGAAGTTTTTCGAACACAATCTTATAAGGATTCAACGTCTCTATACACATTCTGTGATCCTTTTTGGAGTATACTGTAAAAGACAAGATTTATCACTCATAAAGAACTCCGCTGATTCCATTCGCTTGTGGACCGCTGGGAGAATGTCTACTTAAATCTCACTGTGCGCGTTGTTATTTGTGTTACCTTGTCTTGGCAGTCACTACGAGGGTAGTGTATAGAGGAGTGTAGAGGAATGTTCAGTACCTCCTCGCTATGTACATGATCTACCCACCTCATTTTCGGCAATCATCTATAGCACCATATTACGAAAGCTTCAATTCGCTTCTTGTGTAAATTGTTTACTGTCCATGTTTCACTTCCATACATGGCTACACTCAATACAATTACTTTCAGAGAAGACTTCTGACACTTAAATCAATACCCGATGTTAACAGATTTCTCTTCTTTGACCTCTCTTCTTCAGAAACGTTTTTCTTGCCGCAGAAGGACTACATTTTAGATCCTCTCAACTTCGACCATCATCAGTTATTTTACTCCCAAATAGCAGAACCCGTCAACTACTTTAAGTGCTTCATTTCCTAATGTAATTCCCTCAGCATCGCCTGATTTAATTCGACTACATTCCATTATCCTCTTTTTGCTTTTGTTCATGTTCGTCTTATAGCCTCCTTCCAAGACAACGTCCATTTCGTTCAACTGCTCTTCCAGGTCCTTTGCTGTCTCTGACAGAATTACATTGTCATCGTCAAACCTTGGAGTTTTTACTTCTTCCCCATGGATTTTAATTCCTACTCCAAACTTTTCTCTTTTTCTCTTTCACTGCTTGCTCACTATACAGATTGAATAACATCGGGGATGGGTTACAACCCTGTCTCCCTGAGCCAGCTGAGATACCCAGGCACGACTGACGACCCATCCTCACAGGTTTAATCAGTCAGTACTTCGTCTCCTACCTTCCAAACTTCGCATCTCTCCGCAGAACTTGCAGAACTAGCTCTCCTGGAAGAAAGGATATTGCGGAGACATGGCTTAGACACAGCCTGAGGTATGGAAGGTACGAGACAAGGTACTGGCGCAATGAAAGCTGTGAGGATTGGTCGTGGGTAGCGCTTGGGCAGCTCAGATGGTAGAGCACTTGCTTGTGAAAGACAAACGTCCCGATTTCGAGTGTCCATCCGGCACACAGGAAGTTCCATATCAGGGCACGCCCCGCTACGGAGTGAAAATTTCATTCTATAGGAGGAACAGTTCGGATACAATGACTACTTTAATCGGCATGATAATACACGTTGCCATAAAGCGGCCATTGGGAGGTAATTGTTTCAAGTCCGTAACGTACCGGATATGCACTGACCTGCACAGCGCCCCGACCTGAAACCAATGGAACACCTCTGTGATGAACTAGAACATGGACTTCGCTCCAGACCCCTGCGTCCAACATAACAGCAATTTTTTATTCGGCTGCCACTCTTCCATAGACATTCACACACTTCAATGAAACTGTCTCAAGCAGAGATCAAGCCATCATAAGGGATATGGTTGCCGACCCCATATGTCCGCTAATACGTGTATGAAATACTTAGATGAGGTAGTGTACTGTATGGTGTACTACTCCACATATTGTAAGCTATCTGCTTCGTAGACTGATTAGCATATAATACCAGCAATGAACCGAAGACTGCCAAGTGCTCCGCCTACAACTGAGACTTTGTGATTAATCCATTTCATATCCACACAAACTGTTAAACCCAAAATTTTTTTGAGTTTACTGGTTCGAATTGTGACTCGTTAATATTGTAGTCATATGATGCTGGGACTTATGATGTGCTAGATTGTACCTATATGAACTGTGAAACAATTTGGGAATTTTTCTCACTGCTTTCGACATCTGTGCAACGTTTTTAAGATACAACATCATTCTACGTAACTGACTGTCTACAGAAAGTCTGCTGTTATTATTCCCTTTCAGATCATTAAATAAGCAATGTAAAAGAATGTTACCTGCATACGTTACCGGACAAACTCGACTTTACGATGAACTGGTTTCGCTTATGTCAAACTTGTTCATCGTGTTACCGATAGAATAAAACAGTTTAGCCTAGGTCGAATCGGTTATCCTAGTTAGAGTTTAAATATCTAGTATGAACTAAGTTTGCTTAGTCGGAATGCATGTCGCTGCCTGTACGAACCTGGAATACCCGAATCATCTCTGTCTTGCCACTCGCTCCTCTCAACCGCTCTTCGCTCGCAAGCTTCTATGTTTTGAGTGGTATTTTGCATCGACGAGTGCGCGTGTTAAGTTGCTGGTTGCGTTTAAAAGATTTTATTATAATTGTAATATAATTAGGCGTTTCATCATTAATGAGCCTTCGTGTAATATACAAGCCAATCAAAAGCTGTGGAGAGAAAAGCGTCTGGAGGAATTTTTACAGAATGAAAACAAAAAGTTTTCCTATTAAAATGTGTTATCAGTAGACGAATATACGGATTTGGTTAAACAAGTAGAAGACGTGGAAAAGTTGGAAAAGAGAACACCATTACAAAAAGTAAGATTGAAACGATTTGATGTTTTGAAAATTGGTGATGTGAAAAAACTCATTGCACGTTGTGAAGGGAATGTAAAATACTTTCTTCCAGCTGATGAACATTATGATGTGATTGACGCAGCTCATGTAGCTGTGGGTCATAGTATGTCAGCCGAGACATTAAAAAACGGTGCCAATATCACAAAGGAAATGTGTGGCTAGGGCCTTCCGTCCGGTACACCGTTCGCCGGGTACAAGTCTTTCGATTTGACGCCACTTCGGCGATCTGCGCGTCGAACAAAGGAACTGACATGATTCTATTTCTCAATGTGTGATGTTTGACAACAAAAGAAGACAAAAAAAAAAAGAGGGCTAGTTTCAAAGCGAGTTCTCTATTCGGAAATGAATCGCAGATGCCAAGTCGATTTGATTGATTTCCAAACACAACCACACGGGAATTTAAAATTCATTCTAGTTTACCAAGGTATTCTCACAAAATTTGTTCTCCTTCGTGCGTTAACATCAAAGAGGCCTGAAGAAGTGGCTTATCATTTGAATGACATATTCCTAACTGTAGGGGCGCCGTGCACTCTTCAGTCTGATAATGGCAGAGAATTTGTCAACAATGTTATAAGTGAACTGTCAAAGCTTTCGTCACAACCGAAAATTGTGCATGGAAAACCAAGACACAGCCAAAGTCAGGGTTCTGTTCATTATGCTAACGAAGACTTTGAAAATATTATTAGTTCTTGGTTAAAGGACAACAATTCGACGAAGTGGTCGGCAGGATTAAGGTACGTCCAATTCATGAAAAATCGAGCTTACCACTCTGGCATGAAACAATCACCTAAAAATCCATGATTCGAATCGATACTAGAGTAGGACTTTCCACTTCCTCGTTGCCTCAAGAAATCATAAATGATATTCAGGATGATGATGACCTATAGAAGTGAATCAGTGGTGACAGCAATACTGAACAGTACGAAGACAGTGATGATGATAACATTGTGAAAATTGACACAAACGACATTCAAAATGTTAGGAACAATTCGACAGAAAATTTAAAAAACAAGCTAAAACAATGACAGCTTTCTGTGACAAATCTCATCTACCTGATGACATTGGAGAGAACGTAACCATACCTATTCCAGATGTAGGTAGAGGCAGAGGTGACCTTCGAAACATTATTAGAGTAATACTTCTAAAGACTGATTAGGGCCTCTGTTAAGTTAGCACCAAACATGGAGTACTTCTAAAACATTATTCCAGGTATAACATCATTATAATTTTCCATAATTTTTTGTAATAAAATATTAAAACGTATTTGTTTTCACTCCTTGTTTATTTTTTTTGGAACTGATTTGGACGTCTGCATTAACAAGTTTTTAAAATGGTTCAAATGGCTCTGAGCACTGTGGGACTTAACTTCTGAGGTCATCAGTCCTCTGGAAATTAGAACTACTTAAACCTAACTAACCTAAGGACATCACACTCATCCATGCCCGAGGCAGGGTTCAGGCCTGCGACCGTAGCAGTCACGCCGTTCCAGACTGTAGCGCCTAGAACCGCCTGGCCACTCTGGCCGGCATAAGTTTTTAGATGTGGGAGATATTAACCAGGATATTGAAATATCTTCAAAGACTGCACCCACGAAACATTCTGTAGGATCAGGGCAAGCTCCGTGAAATGCAGTTGTATGAAAATCTGTACAACAAAAAATACAATTAAGAAAAACAAAGTGCTCTGCAGTTCCAAGTGCCACCAAATAAACTTTGCAAAAATAAGTAAATAAGCAATTTGCAGGTAAGATGATTGCTTTGGATGAATATATGTAAATTGATCTATTCACAGATGTGAAATTACTGATTAGTTAATAAATAACTTAAACGCGTCATATTGACTATTTTGTTTCTATTCCTTTATTCAGTTTACTTTGAAAAGCTTGGTAAGATGATTTCCTTGGATGGATATATGTAAGTTGATCTAGTCATAGATGTGAAATTACTGATTAGTTAATAAATAACTTAAATGCGTCATATTGACTATTTTGCTTGTATTCCTTTATTGAGTTTACTTTGAAAAGCTTGGTAAGATGATTTCCTTGGATGGATATATGTAAGTTGATCTAGTCATAGATGTGAAATTACTGATTAGTTAATAAATAACTTAAATGCGTCATATTGACAATTTTGCTTCTATTCCTTTATTCAGTTTACTTTCAAAAGCTTATAGAAAATACAAACAAGTTGAAATTAGTTGAGACTAGGACGTACCAGTTTATCCTAACCCATGTAAATTCTAACTAGGATGAACGGATTCCACCTAAGCTAAACTGTTTTATCTTAGCGGTAATAGGATGAACGAGTTTGACGTAGGCGAAACTAGTTTATCCTAATATCAGATTTGGCCGATAACACATATACGATTGCCGTTTTTCCTGCTGAGGACGGATCTATCAGCGAGGAAGCACGGCAAGTTACACAACGGGAACTGTTAGATGCTGACACGGAAAGTTCTACAAGAATCTTGAAGACCATCTCTCGCTTTAAAATACCAGTGTTCGTAACCGATCACATCAAACTCCGAGTTTTCTGAATGCATGGATTTTAAAAGCTGTGGGAAGAAATGCTTACGAATTAGCTTCTGTTAGTCGTAAAAGGAAACAACTTGCAGTGCATGGACTTTTTTGCGAGCGTGGCTCCTATCTCCGAATCGAAAGAGATTGTCGTGCCAATAGCGTTTCCTCTCTACTTATTCCAACCTTTGTCGATCTCACAATACTGTGTAGAGTAGCACTCTAGTGACCATGAATGAGTGGTCAATTTTTTTATAACATTTCGTGATTTTAAGAATGTAGGTACCATTACTGAGCTTCCCAAAAAAGCGGTTTCATTTTAAATGTGCTACACATATCAGCGTTTGTAACTTCGTTATGTTGCGTTTACTTTCGTAGATGATGCCTGGGGAAGAACGTGGCTTTCAGTACTTCAACATACTCTAGCAATCAAGAAATAGAACACATTTACCAGCTGTATATATATCCGCTAGTTGCAATAGTAGTAGACTGTCATGGTAATTGGATTCTATGTTGTAAATGTATCTCGTACTGCTATATGTGCATATACGAGGACTATTCGAAAAGTAAGGTCCGATCGGTCGCAAAATGGAAACCACTGAAAAAAGTATATATTATTTGCCACAGTTGGCTACACCTTCAAGTTACTTCTTTACCCAGTCCCTACTTCGAATTAGAAATTTGTCGTGGAGTTGTACCAACTTCAAAATACCCTTGTCATAGGAGGCAGCCGCCAGTGTTTCCCGCCAATTCTCTATGCTCGTCTACAGCTCGTTGTCTGTGCCAAAATGTTTCTTCATAGCCAGCGGTTCGTGTGAGCAGAGATGATACCCAGAGGGAGACAATTAGTCTGTATTGTGTGGGTGATCAAACTTTCCAATTGGAAACGCTGCAGGAACTTCCTCAACGCTCGTACATAATGCGGCCGAGAATTGGCATGAAGAATGAAACGCATGGCAGTTATGTTCTGTGAGTTCTATAACATCAGGCGAAATCTTTCACCAGGCCTTCGTAAAAGACAAGAGACGCTATATACTAGTCATCCTTACGTGCTTACTGTGCGTTCAGAACTTAAAAGAGCGACGTGACGCGATCGACAGGTATGCTTGAGACACTGCCCAGCACATATGTGCAAAGCTTCATAGGATTCTCATTGCAGTTTCCATTTCTCTCCCGATCGGACCTTGCTTTCCGAATGGCCCTTGTATGTTGAAACTTGACATACTAGCTTACTTATATAGGTGAATCTAACTCTCATGGACGATTATTTATACTTTCTTACCTTGATTTTAATGAAACTGTGTTGTGTTCAACACAACTAATCTGCTAGCTAAAAAAGGGAGATAAAATGTAGCACAATGAAACAACACGTGCAACTGTTTGCAACGAAATGCCTCATTAAAACAGTTTGTAAACATGATTCATTATAGCACGGAAATGAAAATGCTGCCTTGTTATTTTATGCTGACCAGAATGCTCTCATTTAATACGTATACCAGATACACGTATTAGCTGCTTCACTACGACCGTTATGCTTTTGTGTATTTTGAACTTCTCACGGCGTAATGAATAGTCCATTAAATTTCGGGCATTCAGCTGCGCAAGTAAAATTTCCTCCACTGGTATTTCGGCGGCATATCGTCCGGCCATCCTCAGAGTGAGGAACAACAAGATCTTTTTTTCCTTTATTGAGTTTCGATTCCCCCGAAGGGGGCGGGCTGGCAGCAGCTCAGTATGCTGCTCTTCAGCGTGCATAATTTGATTTAAAAAATGAAGATAATAAATAATAAAAGCAGGAGATAATATTGGTGACATAAATGGCAAAATGGCGGAAAATTGTGGAACTTAAAACATAAAAGAAAGGGATGATAATGCTAATAAAATACACAGGAAGCAGACAAGTAAAATGATAGACAGACCATTAAAAAAACACGGTGACAGTCTGGTATCTGTTCGCAAGAGATACAAAAATCACACTCAGCGATAGCATGATTTCTGTTCGCAACGCTTTGGAAAGACGCACAACACTGAACACTCACTTGAACACTGCACTAAAAAGATGGCACAAATATGACACACCACAGTTGAGGGCAGATGGGGCGAACCTGGGCAGATGACGGGAAAGAAAAGTGGGGAAGGAGAGGAAAAACCAAGTGGGGGGAGGTGGGAAGGAGCCAACAAAGGACAAGGACCCATAAGAGGGGGAGGGGGGCTGGGCAGACGCGAGAGGGAGTGGGGAAAGGCAGAGGAGGGGAATGCAAAAGGTCCTGGTGGGGGGGGGGGGAGAAGGGCGGCAGAGAGAGGATAGGTGGAGAAAGAACAGGATGGAATGGGGGGGAAGAGGGAGCCTGGGGAAAGGACAAAGGGAAGGGGAGATGAGGATCAGAGTTGATAGGGGGGATAAACGGAAGGAGAGAGGGCATCATCCTGGAGGGGGAGTTGACAGAAGCCACCTTGGGAAAGGAGATGAAGGGTGTAGAGATGGAGGGTTGAGGAGACAGAACAGTGAAGGTGCGGCAGAGGGCGGGGGTTGGAGAGGAGAGGAGCAACCAGGGGATGCGAGGGATCAAGGCAGCAACAGGTGTAGAGAATGTAGATATGTTCGAGGAATAGGAGCAGATGTGGGAAAGGAATCAGGCTGTAGAGGATTCGCATGGGGGACGGAAGGAATATATGGAAGGCGTTCCAGGATCTGGAGGGACTTATAGTATTTGGGGGGAGGGGGCTGACAAGATGCCAAGCGCGGCCTTACATGCTCCACCGCGGCGGTACCGCGCATGCGGTTCGCTGATGCTGGTCGGCTGCAAAGAAATACGCTTATACATGCACCGCCTGTGGCGACGGCGCACAGACATTCGATTCGCTTATCGATGTATGATCGGCGGCGGTGACACCACGCCGACTTCTATGCAGTTTAATTACCCCAAGAGCCGGATTCCAAGCTTTGACCAAATTAAAACCATTATCTCTATTTATTAAATTATTAGATAATCTAATCTCTATAACATTCTTGAAGACAGATTCCCAAAAGGAAGAGGTGGATGTAACTTCACATCACTGTAATTCATGGAATGAACTGTATCAATACAATGTTCGGCCACAGCTTACTTGTCTGGCTGTAATAAGCGTGTGTATCTACGATGTTAGACACACCTTTCATGAACGTGTCGTTTGACCTATGCACCACTTCTCACAGTTTCCGCAAGGAATCTGATACACACCCACTTTACGAAGCTGTAAATTGTTCTTCTCAGAGCCGAGTAAAGCTGCCGAAAGGTCACCTTAACACAGCGTTTCTCAAGAAAACGGCATGTCTTCGAGGAAAGAGCACCCACATAGGGCAAAAACGCACTAGGTCTGAAGAAATTACTGTCTTCTTCCCCATCACATACCTGCATTCTAGGTTTTGCATTGAATGCTCTACGAATTTGTTGCGGAGAAAATTCATTCGATCTAAAAATGCTCTTGAGGTATGTGAGCTTTTTTTGCAAATTGTGTTTATCTGATATACAGTGTGCCCTATGCACTAAGGCCTTAAGGACACCTATGGTCTGTGAAGGGTGATGGCAGTGACTGGCATGATGATATAGATCTGTGTGTGTTGATTTCCAATATACAGAATGTCCTAATGAGCCATCAACTTTACGGCGAATGATAACATCCAAAAGGGAGAGACAGGCGTCTTTCTCTATTTCCGTAGTAAATTTGATGCTAGCATGGATGGAATTCAAATGCTCAAGAAGTCGATGTAATTCGAGGACAAGGCACTGGACTCAGGACGTTTTAAACCAACGGTCTTCTGGAAGTACATGGACGACACATTTGTAGTATGGCCGCACGGGATGGATGAATTACATCGATTTCATGAGCATTTGAATTCCATCCATTTTTTTACAGACCCAACCATGACAACTTAGATTTACCGAAACTAGTAATCTAAAAGAAAATGATAATTAACTATCTTGACTGTTCAACTATTTACACCTGTATCTCAGGGTTGTTTTTGTCACCTGTGCCCCACCTCAGCTAATAATCTGATGTGTGTCCTAAGATCCGATGACGGCGGCTTTAGTTTCGCCGAAACCGGTAATCATGAAATAAAGAGAATTCCTGAGATCTTGGCTACCAGTTTATTGTTTTACAAGCATCTAGATCGCTCCCACATGAGCACAATGTGCTCTCTACAAAAACTGAAAAGCGCAGAGCTTGTGTAGTACTAAAAATGATCCATATGAGTCCGCCTCCTCTGGAACATGTAAGAAAATGGCATACGTTCTGGAAATGTTCTTCTTGAGTGAACACTAATGGAGGTACGGAACGCGTAAAAAGATTCATTAAACGCTGGCCATAAGACTGGGTAATGAATTCGTAACGTTCCATCTATGCTCATATGTAACACACTGACAGACAAAAAAAAAATCGCGACACAAAGATGGAATTTGTTGAAATAAACGAAAGTTGGTAGTGTTCTTTCTACATCTGATACGTAAGTCGCACAAGAGTTGTGTTAGTGGCGGCACTGTGAAAATGCAAATCGGGTTTGCTCTAAACACACGCTGTAACTGTCGTGGTCGTTAGTTGCCTTCGAGATTGGGCATGGTGAATTAGTCGAGAACGCCTTTAAGGAGACAAAGACGCAATTATTAGCACCTCGCTGAGTTTCAACATGGTCGTGCAATAGGGCTATGAGAAGCTGGATGCTCATTCTCGGAAACTACAGAAAGACTTAGCAGCAATATAGCCACTGTACATGACAGTTGTGAGCGATGGTCGCGAGAATATAGGGTCGTAAGAAGATCGGGCTCCAACGGCCACAGGGATTACAATCGTGTTCTGTGTATCGCTCTGGCGTATCGTAGTGCATCTGCAACAGCAATACGAACTGCGCTTGGCATCACAGTAACACAACAGACGGTTAGAAATCGGTTTTTCCAAGGACAGCTCCGAGCCAGACGCTCTGTAACGTGAATTTCGCTTACTTCTGTAGTGTCAAGCGACAGCCCATTGTACAGCGGAGTGAAGGTCTGTTGGGTTTTCTGATGAAAGCTGCTTCTACCGTGGTACCTGTGATGTCCTTGTGTTGGTTCGATGGAGGGCAGTTGAGGTCCTGCAGCCGACCTGTCTGCGTGCCAGACTCACTAGACTTACATCTGGAGTTTCGGTCTAGGATGCGATTTCGTATGACAGCAGGATTTCTCTCGTGGGACACTGACTACAAAACTTTATATCGACCTGGTGATACCTGTCATGAACAGCATTAAGTGGAGGAGTTTTCTAACAAGATAACGCTCGTCCACATGCTGCTCTTGTAAACCAACATGATCTACAGAGCGCAGACATGTTGCCTCGGCCTGCTCGATCACCAGATCTGTCTCTGATCGAGCAAGTATTGGACATCATCGGATCACAATACCAACGTCATCCACAAACAGCATTATCTGTCCCTGTACTGGCTGATCAGGTGCAACAGGCTAGGAATTCTGTCCAACAAAGTGACACTCAGCACCTGTACAACACAATGCATGCACGCTTACCACACTTACAGTCAACATTCTGGCGGTTGTACCGGTTATTAATGTATCAGGATTTCACATTTGCAATGGCTTATATTTCACTTAAGTTAACCTGTGATCTTGCAATGTTAATCTCTTAATACGTTACCTAAGGAAATGTATTTCCAAAATTACTCCACATTAATTATTTTGTGGGTTGTGGTGTTTTCTCCGTCAGTAGATAATGATCAAAATTCCTGTAGAGGGTAACATACATAATGTGAAAATATAATTCAAGGTACCATGTGCTTTAACTTTGCCAGTGCATAGAAGAGAAAAAAAAATAGATTGTTACGATTAATTTCTAAAACAGAGTCTGATGAGTTGAGAACTTTAAGTCAAGTCACTTGAAATCTTGGATGATTTAATACTTCAGGGCTTACATCCACCATATTGAAGTACAAGAAGCTCTTCTTAGAGCATTTGAGAAGGCAGAAGTGGCAAGATGGCGTAATGTGGTGTGAGGTACCGATGACAGATGGTTTGTTAGGTACGGGTATTGTAAGAAAGACCACCTAAATTGTTGCCTTACTTCTCGATTGGGTACTACGTTCGGAAGTTGCGCGCCAAAATCCCAATCTTCTGTTATTGATTGTAGACAAAGTAATCAGCGTATTTACTTGCAATTCAGATTAAAGTATCCCTCAATAGTGTGCTACCATCTCATTATTTGACAAGTTTTAAAAACCAGCAGAATAATAAACAACTGCTAAACGAAAAGGCAGAAGAAGCACTTCGATGATCCTCGGATCGGGCGTAACTTGCATTGCGGGCGACGTGGTTCGGCTGTAAGATCAGAGCTGGTTTCGCAGTGTTGGGGGACAGACATGTCTGTCGCGGTCAGTGTCAGTTAAAACTTTATTACCAGTCTGTGGTTAGTAAATGAGTGTGTTGTTCGGCGGTGTAGGAGAACAGACATGTTGTTTGCCGCGGTTGGTATCAATTAGACTTTATTATTAATATGTGATTTGTAAACGTGAGAGCTCACTCGGCAGTGTCGGAAGACAGACATGTTGTCTGCCGCTGGCAGCATCACATTAAGACTCTATTAGCAATGTATGATTACTTGAACATGTAGTTGACAAAAGGGTGATAGTATTTACGAAAACACGCGGCTTATTACTCTGTTGAAGATCTGAAATTATTTGTGACTTTAAAGTTAAAGGCAGTTGTGCAGTTTCTCGTGTTCTGCTAATGAAAAGCGAGTGGCTTCCCGTATAAAAGAAGTAATAGAAAATCTAATTATTCACATATCAGTTCCTCGGAAAGACTTTCTTACAGCCTCAAGATAACGGACTCATGACCTATGTGCGTTTTTCTGTGCAGCGGACAAGAGCTATTGAAGACTGCAGGTTGGTGAAGATTTATTACAACTTATGCAGTCCACTCAGGGCGGTGCAGTAAACAGGCGCCTCGCGTATACTGCAATATTAGTACAAATGAGATCTGTGACACCTCATCTGCGGTAACGAAGAGGAGGTGTGAAGGAGAGAGATTGAAGGGAGGTTTATCATACGCACGTATGTATAACCCTCTCTTTCCCTCTCCCCCCCCCCCACCCCCTCTCTCTCTCTCTCTTTCTACTTGTTGGTTACACCGGTTATTAACGTACCAGTACTTCGCATTTGCAATGGCTTCTCTCGCAATTACATTTACCTCTGATCTTGCAATATTAATCTCTTAATACGTTACCTAGACAAATGTGTTCCCGAAAGTATTATACATTAATTATTTTTTTGGGTTGTGATGTTATCCGTCAGTAGATAATGACAAATATTCATGTGGAGGGTAACACACTTAATGTGAAAATATAATTCAAGGGACCATGTGCATTTACTTGGTCACCGTACACCACAGAGAAAAAAAAATCATAGAATATAACGATTAATTTCTGAAATGTAGTCTTACGAGTGGACGACCATTAAGTAAAGTCACTTGAAATCTTGGACGACTAAATTTGAGATAGATACTATGCTCACATATTCTAGAGAAACTGAAAACGCGAACGAAGATGTGACATTCTCCACGTCAAATTCCAGGATGTAGGTTGCATTTGCTACTCTGAGATGAAGAGGTGGCAAGGGAGAGGAATTCGTGGCGGGCCGCTTCAAACCAGTCAGAGGAATGATAAAGACAACTGTGCGACAGGATGGGAATAAGCAACAAGTTGCATAGGGACTTACGACCTTCGTTGTTTAATTCCCCTTAAACATCCCAACAACCAACAACCAAGTTGCATAAGGCAGTCAATACAGAGTCTTCTGCGCGCGCGTGTGTGTGTGTGTGTGTGTCTGTGTGTGTGTGTGTGTGTGTGTGTGTGTGTTTGTGTGTGTGTACGGGAAAGGGCAGCTATTATTAACTGTTTGGTGTTCCCTCTTCTGTTCCTTGTGACACGCCAGATTTATTCACTTTCAAGCCGTTGGTCACAAGAAATTTGTTTTTCTGTCAACGGTCGGTTCTGCTACTGACCATTAATATTTTCCTTCCTAAATGTCTACGATTCATTACCAGTCCTACACTTTCTCAGTGTCCCGATGGGCTTCCTAAATACCATCTAGATACTTTTAGTTGATTCCCATGCCTCACATATCTTCTCTAGCTCGACATATGGGCAGTGTCCGGTGTTGTCTCACGCAACACAATGGTGCTTGAGGTGTACAGCATGCCCCACAACCTCTGAAGTCCTTACGTGCCCTCAAGGTAAAGAAAGTCACGGGAGGAAGAACCAAGTGTAATGACTCCTCTTTTGACTTCTGTAGATCATGAAAACGGTCAGGTATCGATTAAGGAACGTTGGCTCATACAATTTTTTGCTGCATTGTGGCTGGATTTAAGGCAGCCCTGCGAGAGACAGGTATCAAATTACGTATGACCTATTTCAGAATCACAACTGTAACGCAAAAACTAAATAGTGATGATTAATGTGTAAATGAAATATAATGCTGAGAGGTAAGCTAGAATAGTAGCTGGAATGAAGAAGTTTCCCTCAGCAAAACGCTCTACTATTGTTAGGGAGCTATGATTAGTCAGACAAATCAGTTTTGTAACTGTTCTATACCTTCAGTATGATAAGGAAATATTGCAGGCAACTACGTAAGTGAAGTGTGTGAAGAAATTGTGTTGTTGAAAATTGCTTATGAATCACATTCAAAGTATTACCGTGGGCTCGTAAGCATTTTAATGTGCTTTGGGTCTTTGCAATAAATCTTTCTACTTGGCGCTACGCCCATTATGTATATCAAACAGAATTTCACTTTACAGGGAGACTATTACGATACTCATACACGTCGTACGCCATGTCGTACTTCTTCAAAGCAAAATAAATGGGACTGCTCACTTTACTAAGGCATCATATGGAATCACGTGTTGAGATAAGCAATTATCAACTACGTGATAACTTTCAAGAAATGTTTCACCTCACTAGTAGAATCGCGAGTAGAAGAACTCGCTATGCTAGTAGTGAACCAGCAGTTCACTGCACAGAAATTTTGAGTTCCACCGTAATAACAAAAAACATCCGATTGCCTCCTGCTAAAGTTCTAATATTTTTAGGGTTGAAAAGAATGAATGAAGATAAGCGTGAACTCATGCGGCCCAACTGTAAAAACGGTTCAAATGGCTCTGAGCACTATGGGACTTAACTGATGAGGTCATCAGTCCCCTAGAACTTAGAACTACTTAAACCTAACCAACCTAAGGACATCACACACACACCCATGCCCGAGGCAGGATTCGAACCTGCGACCGCAGCGATCGCGCGGTTCCAGACTGTAGCGCCTAGAGCCGCTCGGCCACCCCGACCGGCGGCCAAACTGTGGAGGAAATCATAACTAACTGATGATTTATAGTAATTACGTAAGTTTTTGGTATTAATCTCGTTTATTTTAGTATTATTTTGCTCACAATAGCTGATTTCCCGATGGAGTGTGTCACAGCTTAAAAGCAAAGGTAAACGTCGAAACAGCACTTACGCGTCACGAAAAACAGTTCAATAGTAACACGAGCGGTCCAGTTTTGTACTTGCCGATATATGTACCTAATTATTTTGTCATCAACTACAATTCTGCAGAATTTTGGCATGATAATCCGTCTGCACTCCCCAATTCTTTAATAAATACATTTGTCTGTTCTCGATCGATATAAGGATATTCCTTATTTCCTGTTATAGATTTTAGGGGTACAGGCACAAAATAAGGAGCGGGCGACGTCGTCTGTCCGTTACAGTAATGTGCCCTCTGTTTAAAATCACTGCCTCTGCATTCTGCTTACTTGCCAGTCCGTCATTAATAAAAAGAAATGGTTCAAATGGCTCTGAGCACTATGGGACTTAACATCTATGGTCATCAGTCCCCTAGAACTTAGAACTACTTAAACCAAACCAACCTAAGGACAGCACACAACACCCAGGCATCACGAGGCAGAGAAAATCCCTGACCCCGCCAGGAATCGAACCCGGGAACCCGGGCGCGGGAAGCGAGAACGCTACCGCACGACCACGAGCTGCGGCCCTTCATTAATCCGTAAGGATTACCAAGACAGTGCAGGATGGCGGAATACACGTTTCACGAGTACGCAGAGATGATGTTGATATTGATAATTTACGCCGAAGCTGGAAGTAGTGGTAGATTTGCGCAACGTATCTACCGCTAAAGTTTCCTGGCTCGCCTGAGTCCAACATATACCATTTTCCTGCAATTACAACAATGGCTGAGAGAAAGTATGAGACAATGAGCTTTGCTCTTGCCGTTTTTTCTCGAAATTCGAGGCTTCGTTGTGAAAAATTTGTGGTTCAAAGTACTGGGCGTCGCTGGTCACTACTACTGCATCTTTCGGGCAGCATACGAATCTGTTAAATTTTACATTTGTTGATATAATCAACCAAGCCGTGTGCCATGGATCGAAAAAGGTGGTAGTCAGAGGGAGCAATGTCTGTAGAATACGGCGGGTGGGGTAGGATTTCCAATCGCAACGTTTCTAAGGTTATTTTGACAGGTTTCGTGGCATGTGGTTGAGCATTGTCATGCTGCAAAATCACCTTTTCATGTATATAACTGTATTGCCTTTCACGGTTATGCTCAAACACATAAACTACTTTCGACAGTGATCTATTTTCATTGTTTACGTCGGTTTCAGTAGCTCCAAATTCCTTCTCTCTTCTACCGCCATGCAGATGTTCGACGTCAAAATCACCGTCCTCGAAACTTTGCAACCATTACCTGCTGGTTTTTTCACTAAAAAGTGCCTCACCATACGTCTTACGCAGCATTTTATGAGCCTCAGCGGCAAATTTATTCATATATATGAAGACAGTAACTGTTCTCGAAAGAACAGATACCACTGATGACCGTGCAGCTTCTCTAGAATGAACGATAATTAATTGAAACCCTCAGCTGCCGACAGGCGTTGTTGATATACACCGATGGGGACAGTTGAAAATATGTGCCCCGACAGAGGTATATCAACAACACCTGTCGGTAACTGAGGGTTTCGATTAATTATCATTCTAATTTATTCATGTTTAAGAAAAAAAGTAAAACTTCCAGCAGATGACGAGATCTTGGCTGATAAGTCGATAATATTCGAGAATAACTTTATGGTGAGATAACAAATGGAATAATATTCTGATGGCGTTATTTACAAACGCCTAACCTTATTGTATGACACATAGTACCTACCACCTGCACCACTACATGCCTCTACTATCATCTACTGCAAAACTGCGGAACAAAGGTTGCATACCTATTAGTACCTTAGTATATGGGAGGGTTGACTGTGGTGCTCCTCTCACGCGCAACACTCTCGACCTTTAAAATGCTATCTTTTGTCACGCAGGAGAAACCCGACAGCAAATAGCCGAAGGTTTCCCGTACCATGGCCATTCACCAAGCGAGCGTCTTGTTTATCCTGAATGTCCAACAATTCCACCCCTAAAACAGTCAGAACGTGCATGCACTGACTTCTGCAGATTTTCCGTTAGCTGTCAGTTTGTGTACGTGGTTTCAACGTCATTGTGGCGATATGCCCAAATTTCCGTAAACTGTCCTTTTGACAGGTGTAGCTCACTACACCAGGAAGGCTTATTTTGAACTGGCTAAACAGCTTCATTTGGTACGAGCAAAATTCTCAAGCCAAAGGAAGACGTGGACTTCAACAGCGGTCTGGTATCAGTGCGTGGGCTGCTATCGTTGACGGTCGTCTTACTTGACCTTGCATTCTTTCCTGCTCATCCTCCCGAGCACATGACATTCATGCAAGGCGCACTGGTGGAGCTACTGGAAAATCTGTCAGTAGCCATAAAATGCTGTGTTACCTAATCCTGTGACGAACACAGTTATGTGTGAAGAAAACCGTAGACATACTGTAAGAGGTCCATGACTAAGGAATTTGTTGCTGGCGCACTCGAGCGGATGTAATTTCGAAGGATTGCGCACGCGCTGCCTGTGATATGTAAGCTATAAGAGAATCTCAGACGAGAGAGCAGTGTTGGCTGCAGTAAGAGCAGTGTCAGTAGGAGTAAGTAGTAGCTAGAGTCTGGTGTATGGAGTTGGACCGGTCTTGGGGAGCGACGGCGGTGCCTGAGCGATGTAGTATAAGGTAAACGCAGCCGCGCGCATATGTAGTTTGTTACAACTAAATTTGTACTATTGTCATATCAAGTCCCATGTAAATTTTAAAAAAAATATCTTTTAATAATAACCTTTTTTCATAAAATTAAATTTTTTGACAATCATTCATTTGAATTTAAAGAATTTACTAATTTCTGCATTCCATGGTCATCCCGATTATCGTAAAGAAGAGTCCATTGTTTCTTTTTATACATGACAAATCTAGGGGCCAGCATTGCTCTGGACTGTGCCAGAAAAATTTCTAATAGGAGCAGATATATACGCGTTATCCGGCGACTTCATTGAGGTAAGATTTTTCAATTTATTCATAATAAATTTTCAGGGCCATGACGCAGCACTGCTGACGTTCAAAATTCACCAATTTAAATTCACAGTCAATTATTGAAAGGTTATAAGTGAGCCAATATTTTATTGAGAGATTAGTCACATTTTGTTATTGGTATGTTATGGAATTTATCTGTTGGTAGATTATACTAAATGTGAATGTTATTTAACTATTTTATCTGTGGGGAGGTTACACTTGGCGACCCTAGCAGGATATAATTAACTCCAAATGAATCTACTATACTATCTCTGACTGTTATACTGAAAAATGTTGAACCACCCAAAAAAATCAAAGAACTAGTATCTTTTCCTACATCTAATCGACTACGCCACCATGAAATAATCGACATTGCGCTCAACAACGTCAAACGTGTCGCAGAACGCCGCAGAAGACAGCAAAAACAGATATCTATATGCCGTGAATTTCACATAGGACAGAAGATATTTGCACACACACACACTATTTATCCCACAGAGGAAAGAGTAGATGGAGTAAATTTGAGCTTCTATACGCTGGTCCATATAGAATTCGCTGCATTCCGCACCCAAATGTGGTATATATTGAAACTTTGAGAACCAGAAAAAGCAAGGGCAATAACCGTATTTCAATATTAAACCCTTTATTGAAGAAACGTACTTTATGATTTATCACACTGTAATGCCATTTAAAGATATTTATATGACCACTTACTTATGATGATTATATTTTTTCATGGCATGTTCCTGGCAAGATAAGGTTAGCAGGTTCCTTTCCTTGTAGTTATATATCTGATCGTGCATATTTCCAATTTTTATGTATATATGACGGTTTTCCTAATGAAAGTAGAATTTTCTCTGTATGCACTATGAAATATTTAAGATATAACAAACACCAGTTGAATTTGATATTTTTCCTTATGATATCCCAATATCTTGACTATTCTAGGTTTTTTTTCTTACTGCATTATGATATTGTGCATACATTTTATCCCTTGAAAATTGTCTATGGCTTTGACCTAATACGTTTCCTGTCATGCTATGATGTATGCTTAGTTATATCACTAGAAACAAGATTTCATTTAATGGGTATATGATTTAAATGCAAGATTTTAATCCATATTCATCGTTTTCAGAAAGCAATATTGTGTAAAAGAAATAAATTAAGCAACCACAGTGGTTAACTATGAAATGGAAATCTTACCATCAGAATGAGAGAAAGAAGATACAGTACTTTGTGATGAAAAGTAAATGGATCAGAATTAACAAGCATTAGCAAGAATATACTATACACACCGTGCGATAGCAGTCTTGACTAATTAATTTTCTTTCAGAATATGAGGTGATTGTGCCAGGCTGTCAGACAAAACTACACATGTTAATTTTAGTGATGAAATATGCTAGTAGTAAGAAACTCTATACTATATGAAATAATAACTGATAATGAATAGTGGTATGAAGAAAATGGTAATATGAATAATGAAGTGTCTAGGTTTTGCAGATGATAATAAATGATTATGAATAGTTATATGAAGAATATGGTAATATGAATATTGAAGTTTTTCTTTGCAGATGATGATAATGATGAAGTTTATTTATTTTCTATTAGTTAAGAGATGCTATGTAGTTATATCAGTATTTGTTGCAGTTCTTGTTGAAAGTATGTCATATGTCGCATAGTATTATGAGTGATTGTTTTGGGAAAGACAGCTACATTACATACATATTAAGTACACGTTTCCTTACCTGCTAATTCGAAGTTTACTACTTTCCAGCTTCAATGAATACATTTCTTATTTCAGCTCAATAATCCACTTTGTATTTTTCCAGGAGAAGCTTTTCATGATATTAACATCATTTCTCAAATATGTCCTTATGTTATATGCTACAGGCACCTAGTTATTAAACCTGTACTAGAACTTGCATTTTTTTTTGCCCAGTTGTCTCTGTCATTCATGAATGTGATCACATATACTCTATTTGTCTGATAACCTTGCTATTGCCGTCTGCTTCACGTCTGCTGTGTAGCGAACTACCTTAATTTAAGTATTAATAGTATCTTTCTTACTTGTCACTTCTTCTTCCGTGTGTTTTTGCTTTTAGGAATCTTTAATTGTCGAGCGCTAGTAACAGTGTTCCATAGATTTCGTGTTTGTTTTGAATACAGTCAGAGAGAGTCCCTTTAGTCAGCCATAGTGCCAGTAGTGTCAGTGTCGTCGTAACTGCCGTCTGCTTCACGTCTGCTGTGCAGCGATCTACTTTAATTTAAGTATTAACTGTATTTTTCTTACTTGTTGCTTCTTCTTCCGTGTGTTTTTGCTTTCAGGAAGCTTTAATTGTCGAGTGCTAGTAATAGTGTTCCATAGATTTCGTGTTTGTTTTGAATACAGTCAGAGAGAGTCCCTTTAGTCAACTATAGTGCCAGTAGTGCTAGTGTTTGTTTTCAGTACAGTCCAGAGACAGGTAGTGCTATTTTCATTGTTTTCTACAAGAAGTGGCTAGCAACCACATTTTAGTCAACAATCAGCCGCCTTTAGTGAATTAGCAGTCCAGTTAAAAGTTGATTAACTCTCTACAGTTAATTGATTTCTTAGAATTGATAGGATGTGTGACTGCTGTGTACGGATGCAGTAGGAGCTGGCCACTGTTCGTGAACAGCTGAACGTGTTGATGGCCGCGGTCAGCCGTCTTCAGGCTGCTGCCTCGGAGTGTAGCGGCAGTGGGGAGTCTGGTGCGTCGCATGGTGCACCCCAGGGTTTACATACTTCACCCACTGTCCCTGCTGTCGAGACATCTTCGCGGGTACCGGGCGCGGTTGGGCCACCCTCTCCCCAAGGGGAGCGGCGGGTTCAGCGGCGTACGCGGCGCACGAGGCGGAGGGTCAATGTGGAGGCTGGCCGTGTGGCATCGCTGTCTGTGAGTGGACATGTGGCCGCTTCTTCAGCAAGGTCCGAGCAATCACACGGGGGAAGGGGTTTATTAGTTATTGGGAGCTCCAACCTTAGGCGGATGATGGAGCCCCTTAGGGAAACAGCGGAAAGGTCGTGGAAGAAGGCCAGTGTTCACTCTGTCTGCTTGCCGGGGAGTCTCATCCGAGATGTGGAGGAGGCCCTGCCGGCGGCGATAGAGAGCACTGGGTGCACCCGACAGCAGATTGTTGCTGATGTCGAGGTCATCCTCAGTTCGGACATGCGGTTGGTGGAATTAGTGAAGGCGGAAAGCCTCGCTTGCGGGGTGGAATCAGAGCTAACTATTTGTAGTATCGTTCCCAGAACCGATTGCGGTCCTCTGGTTTGGAGCCGAGTGGAAGGCTTAAACCAGAGGCTCAGACGATTCTGTGGAGATCTGGGGTGCAAATTTCTCGACCTCCGCTATCGGGTGGAGAAATGTAGGGTCCCCCTGAGCAGGTCAGGCGTACACTACACGCCGGAAGCGGCTACAAGGGTAGCGGAGTACGTGTGGAGTGCCATGTGGGTTTTTTAGGTTGAGTATTCCCTCCCTAGGCCCGACAAGACGCCTCCTGAGACGCGGCAAGGTAGGAGTAGGCAAAATGCAACAGGGAATAATATTATTAATGTGCTAATAGTAAACTGCAGGAGCGTCTATAGAAAGGTCCCAGAACCGCTCTCATTAATAAACGGTCACAACGCGCATATAGTACTAGGGACAGAAAGTTGGCTGAAACCAGACTTAAACAGTAATGAAATCCTAAACTCAGATTGGAATGTATACCGCAGAGACAGGCTGGACAGTGAAGGGGGAGGCGTGATTATAGCGATAAGAAGTGCAATAGTATCGAAAGAAATTGACGGAGATCCGAAATGAGAATTAATTTGGGTGAAGGTCACGGTTAAAGCAGGCTCAGACATGGTAATTGGATGTCTCTATAGGACCCTTGCCTCATCGGCTGTTATGGCTCAGCACCTGAAGGATAATTTGGAAAATATTTCGAGTAGATTTCCCCACAATGTTATAGTTCTGGGTGGAGATTTTAATTTGCCGGATATAGACTGGGAGACTCAAACGTTCATAACGGGTGGCAGGGACATAGAATCCAGTGAAATTTTTTCAAGTGCTTTATCTGAAAACTACCTTGAGCAGTTAAACAGAGAACCGACTCGTGGCGATAACATATTGGACCTTCTGGTGACAAACAGACCCGAACTGTTTGAAACAGTTAACGCAGAACAGGGAATCAGAAATCATAAAGCGGTTACTGCATCGATGATTTCAGCCGTAAATAGAAATATTAAAAAAGGTAGGAAGATTTTTCTGTTTAGCAAAAGTGACAAAAGCAGATTACAGAGTACCAGACGGCTCAACACAAAAGTTTTGTCTGAAGTACAGATAGTGTTGAGGATCAGTGAAAAAAGTTCAAAACCATCGTACAATATGCATTAGATGCGTATATGCCAAGCAAGATCGTAAGAGATGGAAAAGAGCCACCGTGGTACAACAACCGAGTTAGGAAACTGCTGCGGAAGCAAAGGGAACTTCACAGCAAACATAAACATAGCCAAAGCCTTGGAGACAAAAAAAATTACGCGAAGCGAAATGTAGTCTGAGGAGGGCTATGCGAGATGCGTTCAATGAATTCGAAAGTAAAGTTCTATGTAATGACTTGGCAGAAAATCCTAAGAAATTTTGGTCTTATGTCAAAGCGGTAGTTGGATCAAAACAAAATGTCCAGACACTGTGACCAAAATGGTACTGAAACAGAGGATGACAGACTAAAGGCCGAAATACTAAATATCTTTCTCCAAAGCTGTTTCACAGAGGAAGACTGCATTGTAGTTCCTTCTCTAGACTGTCGCACAGATGACAAAATGGTAGATATCGAAATAGACGACAGAGGGATAGAGAAACAATTAAAATCGCTCAAGAGAGGAAAGGCCGCTGTACCTGATGGGATACCAGTTCGAATTTACACAGAGTACGCGAAGGAACTTGCCCCCCTTCTTGCAGCGGTGTACCGTAGGTTCCAAGGGATTGGAAAAGGGCACAGGTCATCCCCGTTTTCAAGAAGGGACGTCGAACAGATGTGCAGAACTATAGACCTATATCTGTAAAGTCGATCAGTTGTAGAATTTTGGAACACATTTTATGTTCGAGTATAATGACTTTTCGGGAGACTAGAAATCTACTCTGTAGGAATCTGCATGGGTTTCGAAAAAGACGGTCGTGTGAAACCCAGCTCGCGCTATTCGTCCACGGAGGGCCATAGACACGGGTACAGAGGTAGATGGCGTGTTTCTTGACCTACGCAAGGCGTTCGATGCAGTTCCACACAGTCGTTTAATGAACAAAGTAAGAGCATATGGACTACCAGACCAATTGTGTGATTGGATTGAAGAGTTCCTAGACAACAGAACGCAGCATGTCATTCTCAATGGAGAGAAGTCTTCCGAAGTAAGAGTGATTTCAGGTGTGCCGCAGGGGAGAGTCATGGGACCGTTGCTATTCACAGCGTACATAAATGACCTTGTGGATGACATCGGAAGTTCACTGAGGCTTTTTGCGGATGATGCTGTGGTGTATCGAGAGGTTGTAAAAATGGAAAATTGTACTGAAATGCAGGAGGATCTGCAGCGAATTGTTGCATGGTGCAGGGAATGGCAATTGAATCTCAATGTAGACAAGTGTAATATGCTGCGAATACATAGAAAGATAGTTCCCTTATCATTTAGCTACAAAATAGCAGGTCAGCAACTGGAAGCAGTTAATTCCATAGATTATCTGGGAGTACGCATTAGGAGTGATTTAAAATGGAATGATCATATAAAGTTGGTCGTCGGTAAAGCAGACTGAGATTCATTGGAAGAATCCTAAGGAAATGCAATCCAAAAACAAAGGAAGTACGCTTGTTCGCCCACTGCTTGAATACTGTTCAGCAGTGTGGGATCCGTACCTGATAGGGTTGATAGAAGAGATAGAGAAGATCCAACAGAGTGCAGCGAGCTTCGTTAGAGGATCTTTTAGTAATCGCGAAAGCGTTACGGAGATGACAGATAAACTCCGGTCGATGACTCTGCAGGAGAGACGCTCAGTAGCTCGGTACGGGCTTTTGTTAAAGTTTCGAGAACATACCTTCACCGAAAAGTAAAGCAGTATATTGCTCCCTCCTACGCATATCTCGCGAAGAGACCATGAGGATAAAATCAGAGAGATTAGAGCTCACACAGAAGCTGACTCATTACAAATGACGTTAATAATCCTTATTTCCAGCAATCAGTCACAAGCAAACAATTTCATGCCCAAGTAATTGACTATTGATCCCAAAGCAATGCATTGCTAACCCCAAAAATAGTTTTACTTGTCTCAACTACCACCAGTATACAACTAAATAATGCTACCAGTTTAAGATATATTTCTAGTCGTAAATATAATGCAAATTTTTCTGTTGTATTAACTCCTTTATGTCTCAGTGTTATTGGACTAAACACCTTGGGTACTAGTTACAATGTCTTACATTTTAAATATGTACTCAGTGCGTGTGCACTCTGTTTTATTTCTTAATACGTTCTGCACATATATTATTTATCAATAATGTTTATATATATATATACATACATACATACACACACACACACACACACACACACACACATATATATATATATATATATATATATTTATTTATTTATTTATTTATTTATTTATATATATATACATACTCTGCGACTGTTGACTTATTAAACTAAATAGATTAGAGAAAAATTTGTTGCTCATGGCAAGTCCAATTGAATCACCATCACTGCCAAATTTTAATCCCCCCCGGTGGAGGGTTATGTAAGAGGTCCATGACTAAGGAATTTGTTGCTGGTGCACTCGAACAGATGTAATTTCGAAGGATTGCGCACGCGCTGCCTGTGATATGTAAGCTACAAGAGAATATCAGACCAGAGAGCAGTGTTGGCTACACTAAGAGCAGTGTCAGTAGGACTAAGTAGTAGCTAGAGTCTGGTGTATAGAGTTAGCGGGACCGGTTGTGGGGAGCGACGGCGGTGCCTGAGCGATGTAGTATAAGGTAAAAGCAGCCGCTTGCATATGTAGTTTGTTATAACTCAATTTGTACTATTGTCATATCAAGGCCCATGTAAATTTATCATAAAAATATCTTTTAATAATAATCTTTTTTCATAAAATAAACTCTTTTGACAAGCATTCATTTGAATTTAAAGAATTTACTAATTTCTGCAATCCGTGGTCATCCCGATTATCGTAAAGAAGAGTCAATTGTTTCTTTTTATACATGAAAAAATTATCGGCTAGCATTGCACTGGGCTGCGCCAGCAAAATTTATAATAGGAGCAGATATATACGCTTATCCGGCGACTTCATAGAGGTAAGATTTTTCAATTAATTCAGCATGAATTTTCAGGGCCATGAAGCAGCACTTCTGACGTCCAAATTTCACCAATTTAAATTCACAGTCAATTATTGAAAGGTTATAAGTGAGCCACTATTTTATTGAGAGTTTAGTCACATTTAACTATTTCTAGGTCACGGAATTGATCTGTTGGTGGGTTATACTAAATGTGAATGTTATATAACTATTTTATCTGTGGGGAGGTTACAATACACTCTGCGTAATTTTGATCATGAATTCCCATTGTTTAAGCTAGAAAAATACTTCCAAACTTAACGAAATTCCACCTCAGAGCTTGGCTGGAACCACCAAAAGAACGGAAGGTAAAACACTTAAACTACCGAAAAAAATTCGTAACAAATTGAGGAAATGGCTATAGCTTGTGTTCAGTTATAACTGTAAGATCCAAATAAACTCAGACTTGGTCATGGATTTGTCGTTATATGATGTCTTATCAATATAAATGCAGTTTATGTAGCTGACAGATGTTAGATAAATTCCCACCCATTGTGTGAAGTGGACCAATAACGGACGAGCCACATACTCGAGACTGGTCGGTGCTCAGAGTTTAATGGCGGACACAGCAGCTACAGCGGGCTTACACATACCACAACAAAACACGTAAATGCTACCGATAAAAAAATTACACTCATACATAAAAACTCACCGTTCAAAAGGAATACGTAAAACTCACACAATAACAAGTACAAAAAGTAAATAACATACTGGTAGTAAACTTCAATAACTACTATTTATGATCGGTCAACAATGTCAACATGAATAGTATATACACTTCATGGAAACTACATTTATTTTTAGGGAACGCAAATATTGAGAAAAGTTTGTGACAGAAGAGAAAGGACTTACATCTGAAACTACACGATATTCTTTGAGCCTTTACAGGGAGCAAGCTCTTGGCGTTGCAGCCTATCATTTGTAGGCGATGTGTTGTGACGTCAGCAGCGGCTAGGTGATGTGAGCGGAGTAGTTATTGTTGTTACATTAGCCATGAAATTACAATCGATATGCCCTATTCCTCAGTGCTTGATTCGACAGTCGATAATTTTATCTTTTGTAGCATTCTTTTTGGCATAAGCCAGTTTCGCGTAGTTATCGCTGTATAAATAAACGTTCGTATGTGTACGACT
The DNA here is from genome assembly GCF_023864345.2 of Schistocerca serialis cubense. NCBI lineage: Eukaryota > Metazoa > Arthropoda > Insecta > Orthoptera > Acrididae > Schistocerca > Schistocerca serialis. The sequence goes on from NC_064646.1 coordinate 236,100,808, forward strand.
ACAACGTTGCTTATACTTGTGATTCAGTTTCTAACATTCTCTACACAATGAGATTTTCACTCTGCAGCAGTGTGTGCGCTGATATGAAACTTCCTGGCAGATTAAAACTGTGTACCGGACCGAGACTCGAACTCGGGACCTCTGCGGGCAAGTACTCTACCAACAGAGCTACCCAAGCACGACCCATGACCTATCCTCACAGCTTCACTTCGGCCAGTACCTCGTATCCTACCTTCCAAACTTCACAGAAGCTCTCCTGCGAAACTTACAGAACTACGACTCCTGGAAGAAAAGATATTGCGGAGACGTGGCTTTACCACAGCCAGGATGAGATTTTCACTCTGCAGCGGAGGGTGCGCTGATATGAAACTTCCTGGCAAACTTAAAATTAAAATTACAATGAAATGAATACCCTTAGCTGCATACAGGCGTTGATATAAGTCAATGGGGACAGTTGAAACTGTGTCCCCCGACCGGTATTCGAACCTTGCTTACATGGCAGACGCTCTATCCATCGTCATTTTTAAAAAATCTCATTTTGTTTGCTTTCGATCGTTGCATCTGCTCAAGGAGGACGTCGTAAGACACCAGTTCAAGTTCGTTGTTAATCGATTACCTCAGTTTTTTTCTTTTTTTTTTTTTTAATTACAGAACACAATACCCAGTCGCTGAGCGGAGAAAATCTCCGACCCAGATGGGAATCGAACCTGAGCCTCCGAGGACACAGACGATAGCGCGACTGCAGCGACTTATCTCTGGCACGCCTCCCTGACCCGCACTATATTCATAGTGCCAGCCGTTGTGGACGAGCGGTTTTAGGCGCTTCAGTCTGGAACCGCGCGACCGCTACGGCCGCAGGTTCGAATCCTGCCTCGGGCATGAATGTGTGTGACGCCCTTAGGGTAGTTAGGTTTAAGTATTTCTAAGTTCTAGGGGACTGATGACCTCAGATGTTAAGCCCCATAGTGCTCAGAGCCATTTGATCCATTTCTACATTCATAGTGCCCCTGGCCATTATACTCATTCCTCGCGGCTTTACTGCCGATTCTTGTAAGAGTTGGGACACTGTTTGTGCATCCACACAGAAGAAGATGGTCAAATGGCCGATGAGCTTTCGGACATGTCCGAAAGAACAGATACCATTTTCATATATACAAAATTAAAACTGCGTGCCAGATCGAGACTCCATCTCGGGACTTTTGCTTTCGCGTGACAAAGATTCACTTGCCTGCGAAAGGCACAGTTTTAGTGTGACAGAGAGTTTCATATAGTGCACACTCCGCTGCAGAGTGAAAATATCATTCTGGAAACGCCCCCAGACTGTGGCAAAGCCTGCCGGCCGCGGTGGTCTAGCGGTTCTAGGCGCTCAGTCCGAAGCCGCGCGGCTGCTACGGTCGCAGGTTCGAATCCTGCCTCGGGCATGGATGTATGTGATGTCCTTAGGTTAGTTAGGTTTAAGTAGTTCTAAGTTCTAGGGAACTGATGACCATAGATGTTAAGTCCCATTGTGCTCAGAGCCATTTGAACCATTTTTGTGGCAAAGCCATGTCTCCGCAATATCCTTTCTTTCAGGAGTGCTGGTTCTGTAAGTTTCCTAGCAGAGCTTCTGTGAAGTTTGGAAAATGGAAGAGGAAGTATTGGTTGACATAAAGCTGTGAGGAGAGATCGTGAGCCCTGCTTGGATAGCTTAGTTGGTGGAGTACTTGCCCACGAAATTGTTTTCAAACAATATGCAGTGCACTTTTACTGGCCGATCGCCAAGTTACAGTCCATCCACTTTTTCGGCAACCACGGCTCTGGCGGAACGCAGTACCACCCGTAACAAACAGAGTATAACTCTCCGTGGGGACAGTTAATGTTTCAGAGCACTTGACAGCTCATTAAGCGACCTACAAAATATTAAGTTGATACTAGGTTACTTCGTGCTAATCTGTTGTGTGCAAAATATTTAGGTTCTAATCACTAAAATCACAGTCCATCCAAGCTCACAATATCCACGATCTAACATTTTGATTCAGAACATCCATGTCGAAATTTAGTTAATACCGTCAGCGAAGAAATAAGAACGAGGTCATAAATTTTCGGGTGTTTCTGTCTGGCACGACTACGCAACAAACGCGAGCACGCCGGATGCTACAAACTCACACTCTACCACTGTTCGACTGCCACCTATCGATATCGCTCTCGGATCACAGTTCATAAAACAGCGTTGCATATTACATTTGGTTTCACACAACGCTTTTCACAAAAAGGTTATAAAGAAAATCAAACATACACTGTAACATTTGCATGAGCAATTGAAGGAGATTCACGCCGAATTAACATATCATATTCTACAACAGAACAATAAATATTCTAAATCATCGGAGATATGTGTGCTGAGTAAATAAAGCAGAAGGGAAACGAGAGAAGGAGAAAAGGAATTATGTCTCGTAGTTAGAAACATATCAGAAACTCCGTCAGCATATGTTTTTCATCTATATCTACATCTACATGGCTACCCTGCAAATGAAATTAGTGCCTTCCACTCCCAATAGCGTACGGAAGAAACGGACACCTACATCTTTCCGTGGGAGTTCTAATTTTCCTTATTTATGTAGGTCGGCTTCAACGAAATGTTTTAGCTTCCTGAGGAGAAAGTTAGTGATTGGAATTTCATGAGAAGATCCCGTCACAACGAAAAACGCCTTTATTTTAATGATTTCCAACCTAAATCCTGTATCACACCCGTGCTACTCTCTCCCCATTTCTCAATAATACAAAACGTGCTGCCTTTCTTTGAAGTTTCTCAATTTACATCGCTAATCCCGCAGCAGTAATCCAAAACGCAGCATGGATAAGCGTAGTGTACTGTAGACCTATTGCATCTTCTAAGTGTTATGGCAATAAAACTCAATCTTTTGTTCGGCTTTCCCACAAAATTTTCTGTGTATTTCTCCAAATTAAATAATCGTAATTAATAGGTATTTGGATGAATTTATGGCTTTTATATTTGATTAATTTATCATGTAACGGAATTTCAATGCGATCCTTTTAGTGTTCATGTGCATAGCCTTATATTTTTCATTAATTTCTCAGCATACATGTACCTCATCTTAATCTTTTGCAATTGATTTTGGTGTTCGCATGACTTTACTATATGATAAACGATAGCACCATTTGCAAACAGCTTAAGACAGCTGCTCAGATTGTCTCCCAAAACGTCTATAGAGATAACGTTTATAGAGAAAACGTCTATAACACTGCCTTGGGGAATGCGAGAAACCACTTCTGTAATTCTCGATGACTCTAAGTCAGTTACTGCGAACTGTAACCTCTCTTACAGGAAAACACGAATCCAGTAACATAACTGAGACGATAGTTCAGAAGCACGCAATTTGATTAGAAGCCGCTTATGAGGTACGGTGTCAAAAGCCTTCTTGAAATCAAAAAATACGGAATCAGTTTGAAATCATTGTTGATAGCAGTCCACGCTTCGTGTGATTAAAGAGCTAGATGTGTTTCACAAGTACAATGTTCCCTAGATCGATGTTAACTGTGTGTCAATACACCGTTGTCTTTGAGGGACTTAATAATTAGCGGACAGAATATATGTTCCAAATTCATGCTGCCCATCGACATTAGTGATATGAGCCTGTAATTTATTACATTACTCCTATTGCCTTTCTTGAATATTGCCGAGTCCTGTGCCACTTTCGCATGTTTGGGAGCGGATCTTTGACGAGTGGTTGTATATGATTGTTAAATACGGAGCTATTGCATCTGCAGTCTCTGATAGGAACCTAACCGGTGAACAATCTCGGCAGGAAGACTTGCTTTTATTAAGTGATGATAGCGCATGTGTGCAGTTTCCACGTAGCACCCGCAAACCTTTCAACGAAACAGAGGATAAAACGTGAAAAGGTCGAGGTAGACCAACCTGTTGGCCACAACGGACGCCGGATTTATCTCCTCCAGACTTTTCATTTTTTTGAGGCACACGAAGAGTCCTCTGCGTGAGACTCTTCTACTGTAGGAGGAAGATCTCCTTGCACTGGAACTCATAGCAGCAGGAATTATACACCACACACCAACATTTTTGCCAGTGTATATGAAAGCGCGCTTCGCAGGTACATCCTGTGCAACGAAGAACAGGCTCGCCACATGGGGGAGCTCCTGTATAAATTACAACACAGAACTCATTGTCCCTCTGTGTGCATGCCGTCAGAGGTTAAATGTGACAGTGATCCGATTTTCAAACTTATTTTAAATCCAAACCGTTCATCTGTAGGCATGGGTCCTTTATCGAAACATTCTCCCGTAAATCCCTTCTACACACCGTAGAAGCCTGTAATAGGAACTGTGAAACACTCTGTACAAACCTTTAATGAGTAAAGACGGGGTGGTGGTTATAAGACTGAAAAATAGTACTTCTTTTTGAATATGAAGCGATGACATTGGCACACATGTAGGCAAGGGTTACAGCGTGACCTAAGGTATGACAAAAAGAATATGACAGCGTCCAGACTCAATCACGGCTTTATTGAAGACAATCGTGCAAGAACCAATATGACATAGATACGTGAGGTAGTTTGAGGTGAGGGGCTAGGCGGTCAGTGACAAGTGTTAGAAGGTAAGGTTTGTGGGAATGTCATCGAACCTTGAAATCAGTGAGAAAGAAAACTGTCTTGGTATTGAAAAAAATTATTTTTCAAATTTTAAAAAGTATCATTACGTTTGACGTTGGAGAAGATAATCCTGTACCACTTTCCTTGATGAGTTCACCTTTTCTACTTTTAGAGTGGAGCGTAAAGTTTTCGCAATATTGGTAATTGCAATGGGACGACTGATTCAATTTTAATTATCCCGAGTGAGGTCGCTTCGGCTCACGAATTATGAACCACTGTAAACGACCTCCCGTGGAAAGTAATTTCCGAGCTATAACGAGTATTCTACAGATGTTGACATCTTAGAAGGCAAAGCTGAGTGTTTCTGAGTTATTTAAATAAATCCCTTTGCGTACAGTCAGATGGCAGTCATAGAACTCAGGGGTGGAAATTCTGTTTTCTTTTATGCTGTTTCTGATTAAAGTAAACTGTAAGAAATGAAAGGTAGAAGCTTAGGCAAAGATTTGTATTTCTATTACCGCGAACTTGTAGCTAGTAGTAACAATAGTATCGTTGTCAATGCGAGCTGACAGTTACAGCAGAGTTCGCCATACGTATCATTTACATCACGTGTCTCCATTACGAGTTAATCTGATTTGTAGGAAAATAATCGTAGACAGAATACAAATTATTAGGCCTAGAGAATCGTTCCAATGGTTCATGTTATCAACAGATGGGCTCTAGCTAGAGTGTGCGGAAATTCTAATACCGGGTAGCGCTTTGTTAGTTAAAAATCGAGTACTGTACTCTCATCGCGTTTCAGTTTTATAAATGAGCTGATGAAATATATGTGTTTTAAAAACTTATTTTTCCTTATTCATATCTCTTCAGTTATTACCACCTACTCGCGACCCGTACTTCTTGCACATACGCTCGTCGTAACATGGTCGGATTCACTTTCTGCTATTCAGAACGTCACTCTTGTCACTTTTGGCACACACATTTTCAGAACGAAAAATTTTATGTTATTTCTGGAATAACAAGTAAAAAGTGTTGTTCATAAACCATTATACAGTATCTTCCTTTGAACTACAATTTTCACTACGTATGGCCGGCCGTGGTGGCCAAGGGGCTCTAGGCGCTCCAGTCTGGAACCACGCAACCGCTACGGTCACAGGTTCGAATCCTGCCTCGGGCATGGATGTGTGTGATGTCCTTAGGTTAGTTAGGTTTAAGTAGTTCTACGTTCTAGGGGACTGATGACCTTGGAAGTTAAGTCCCATAGTGCTCATAGCCATTTGAACCATTTTTCACTACGTATGAAACTATTTTACCCTCTCTTAAGCATTTTTGCTACACACCTGTCTTCTTTTGATTAACTTATAAAGAGAATCATAAGCAGAATGAACCCTTGCTCATAAATTACTATCGGTACCTGTCAAGAATGAGAGAGCTGCACATTTTCGACTACTCTGGAGTACAGCTACAAATAGAAAATCTTTCGGAAACCATGGGGTGCCAGTATTGCTTTCAGTACAAGAAGCTGGACATGAACAGGTCTACGTACAGTTACAGCTACAACATTCATAAATTTTGCATGTCGATTAGGAAACTGTAGTAAATTAAAATTAATGTCACGAACAATTAACGCAAATATCATTTGTAAGTGGTTAAACTGAACCTACCAAAATAAAATATTCAGATATGAAAACTGACTATGATGTTGATAAATGCATTATTATCACGGCTCAGCAACGTAATTATATTGGAACATTAACTGGGAGAGATCATTGTAGTTTTACCCAGTAACGAGAATGCAATCGAACATCCTACTTCCCACCACGTGTCCACTTAAACGAAGTCTTCACCGTAGTTTCAGTCTTGGCGTGTTTATACTTTTCTTGTTACTTTGACGTTCTACTTTTGAAATGGGTAGTACAGCTGTACATACGGAATCTGAATATGCATATCAGTACCCTATGTTCTAAGAGTATAAATAATTACTATGTGGGAATGAATTCCCAGGTCAACTAGGGCAATGTCCTTACTTAGAAGAATCAAAGATAGTACAGGTATACTGGAAACACGGCTGCAAGGTACAGGCTCCTTCTCCCACTATACAACCTTATGAGTTTGCGAAGTCTGCCTTAATAATCACCTTAGACTTAATATTTCCAGGTCTTTTCAAAGGTCGGAGTGTTAGGCAAAAATATGACAATGTTTTAGTAGGTCAAATGCTGTATCGGCAAATCTAGAAAAGTCGCTTAGCAAAATTGTTCTTCATTATAATCAAGAATTGCAGAGAAAAAACGGACTGCGAAAATACTTCAAAGTTGTTTCTTCAACGGTGTCATGTTCAAAGAATTATTACAACATGTGTATGTTCATCGTAGATTACAAAAAGTTGCATTAACTGACTTAATCTTTCCTGAACTGTCACTGATCTTACCTGATTAAAAAGACTGGAAAATTTCTGCAATGAATACTAATTTTTTATAATGGAGTGCAGGCAGCAGCTCGCGTGCAGTTAAAGGAAAGAAAATAAAGTAACACCTCATTATGAAGGATTCCTCATATCAATCAGAAAATTTTTCTCTTTCGCAGTAAGATATCAAAAACCACATTATAAAATCAATATCCTCAATTTGCTCGCTTTACAGTTACTCAGTGATTGGGTATCGTCACTGCAAATATAGTCCGCTCAGAGCAGTTGAAGCAGTGATAATTGCAGTCTACGCTATGTGGCAGAAGACATTGCGCGCTGTCTGAGAAACAATGTAAGAGCGAGCGCTGTGTGTGTATTCAAGTCATAATAGACATCAACAGCCCTCCCAGTCTCTTGGATCGATCGGCTATGCAATGTTCTTCAGACATGCACAATGTCATTTACGTTAGTAATTGCGAGTACGATGCGACTCCAGGTGTTCAATTGATTATCGGCATAAGGAAATTTATGCCGAAAGTGGGCTCGAACCGTATTTTCTGCTTTCCGCGTGCGTGCCCCTCAACAGCTTCGGCTGTCCGAGCACCCTTCCTTGACAGACCGAAACTTCGACGGCTGGAGGCTCTTCGTATTTGCAATTATGAGTACATTTCTTGCATTTCATAAAGCTGTAGCTGACAGCACTGTCTGTTCTTTCAGACATTGCAAAAATCTATCACAGTAACAAGTAAGTCTTCTTGTTCGGGACATGGACACAAAGTGAAATATGGAGGTTTGGGGCGGTCGTGAAAGCTTGCTCGGAATGCCAACGTTGTTAAGATGACCGCTTGCGTAAAGCGGGAAAACTGGGTTCTAGTCTCGGTCCTGCACTAATTTGTATCTGTCGTCAATAAATTGTACAGCTAGAATCTCATCGTATTCGCACTGGCAAATACATGTTTTGTATGATACTAAGGTACTTCCTTTTTAATATGTGAGCTCCGGCTAAGGCAGTAGCTCAAAATCAACAATTTACCTTATTACGTGGTTACGATTTAGTTTTACCTCAAAGTGTATAAGGCGAGATGACATCTCATGTACAAAATACACCTGTATATTCACGAAGACAAATATCTTTTTGTCTAGACGCAGAATAAAAAAGAAATCAATAAAGTGCTATTTAGCCACCGTGGGCGGGGGTAGGATCGAATACGATGCAACGTCATTGCCGTTCTTGTAACTGTGTTCGTTACGAACATGACAACTGCAATGCACCTTATAAATTGCGTCATACAGGGTACTCAGGAATTGTCTGAGTAGCTCGCAAATATGTTGCAGAGTACGTTGTGCTAAGAAGTAACTGTTACGAAAAAAATTCGATATGCCAATCAGCCCGTTTCACGCGTAAATGTAAGCCAGATGCAATTAATTTTTCTCGAAGCGTACATGATAGCGTACGAGACCGTTCACCAGTTTTTCGGGTTCGGTCCCTACTATCGACCCATCTCCAACTTTTTCATCGGTTTCTTGTTCGGTTTTAGGAAACTAAACGCGAACACTTTTGACCACATCGTCTCTGGTGGGGTGCTTGAAACTGAGCGCGCAATGGCTTCATTGGGTAACTTCAGGGCTTATTAACTCAGAAACGGCACAACATATCAAGTTTTTCTTAACAGTTATGTTCAAGCAAAACTTACCCAGCAACACCCTTATGATGTTTCCAGACTTTTTCTGACCCTGTATATTTTTATTCGGTAATCAGCTTTCTCTCCCCAAAACTCGTCCGAAACATATCATAGTTTACCATTCACGTAAATATGACGTTATTAGAATCTTGATAGAAAACTGAATTTCACTACCTTACAATAAAACATAGGACAGTGACCTGGCTAACGTAGCTTGTCCTCTTGGTAGAGATGACAGTAAAGAAACTGAAACAAAAGAAAATGCAGACTGGTCATTCAGTCAACTGTCTTAAGATCGAGGTTTGTAACAATACAACGTACACCAACGAAGAGAAGGCGGAGATTCTACTCATCTATGAAGATTGTTGGTCAAGACTGTAGCTGGCCGCCTTTTGAAGTGTCTTAAAAAGACAAGAACACATCTGTCTGGGAGGTGGGTTCTCATCACCATGTTGCCATCTCTAGAGTTCTTCCTCCCGAGTAGTGTTGAGCCAACCATCTATCACAACAAAATAAAAGTAATGATGATACAGTTTTTAATCAAAGATAGTGTTACTGGACACAACATATCGTTTGAAAGTATTACACTCATACAGCACAGCACTGTTGAAAAGAACATCATTACAATTTCCAAAATTATGAAATAAATTGCAAAAAACCTTCGAAATCGCATTATTATTTTTCTTTATTGATCTCGAGCCCTACGACCATTTTTTAAGTCATTCAATAAGCTTAGCCAATACGCTATGGTCATATGCTTCTTCGTTTTAGTTGAACACAAGTAAGGTAGTGCAGGCCTGAACCTCATACATCTAACTGTTAATGGATCGTATTGCATAGCCTAGTGGACGATTTTAGAATGAGCTTTGGGCTCGAAACTAGTAATGAAGATAATTATAATGCAACTTTGTTGGTTTTTTCTATTTATTGCGTAATTTTGCAAATCATACAGCTGCTGGCGTAGAGCCTTCCAGAAACCTGAAAATCAGTAAATTATTGCAATTACTTTTCCGATAACATTCTCCATATTTCTGCCCCATTTTCGTTGGTGTACATTGCACTCACGAAAACCTTCTACTGAAGACGATTGACTGCGCGTTGTAATTCCATTTATTTAGAGTCGGTTCCAGCAAGTGGACGAGTTACGTTAACCCTGGTACTTGTACTGAGTGCTGGAACAGTAGCGTCAAAGAGTGTTTTGCATTATGTCATTTATAATGTAATATTTACGTGAATAGAGCACAGTAATTCGTTTCTAAACGCGTCTCTAGAAGTGGATCACTGTCTAACTATACAGGATGCTATTTGAAAAACGACTTATTATTGTTCATATCTTCGTACTAAACAAAGGTACAAAAAAGGCCATTATAATTGTTAATGTCTCCCTGGCCGCTAAGTGTCATTCACTCGATACATTCGTTTTACTTTGCGCCTGGACTAAATGTTATTTGGGGTGGTCAAGACAAATGGGAGACCATGTCCAATGGCGTAAAATAGTCTACATTTGCAACATATTAATAAAAAGAGATAGGTTTGATGTTGTGAATTAAAACTGAACTCAACTGCACTAAACTGGTTTACTATTATTTAACTTCGTATGAATTTATATTACATTCCTGAACAGTGCAAGTGATGTAATTACATAAACGCTATCCTACAGAAAGACTTTCCAAAACTATTCGAAACTCTGCAACAGTATTAGAAACACCTTTTACCAAAGTATGAGAAAACATAAAACTGTATTTTAAGTAACCTGCCTGTGAAATTCAGTATTGCTCCGTGCAGTGAACAGTGCTACAGGATGTGACGTCGTAGCACGTGGCATGCACATCTTCAACTCAGAGGTAACAGAATAAAAAGTCTGTATAAAACTACAGATCGAAATTTCGTAAACTAAAAAACAATAATATTTCCGTAAAAATAGCCTGTGATCTTATGCATACGAACTGACTAAATAAAATTCCTAACAACAAATAATACATACACAAAAGTAACATTGCACTGTAAGAATGAGTTTGTCAGACAAAGTAAATGACAACAGAATTGATCTTTACCTAAACGGATCTTCATATTAATTCTGAAATGCAGCGCCCAATTATGAAAAATATTAATGTGTTGACTGTAATGTTAAACTGGCCCTAACAAATTTTTACAAAGGTGTACCTGTGGCATCGGAAACTTGATACTGCTCGACAGTCATGAACATTAAAATACAGTGCAGCAACAAACCATGTAAAAGAGAAGAAACAGTGTAGAGGGTAGTTCAAGGATATGTAATATTTCTAGGTATATTGTGCTTTGGCTTCAGCCACTGTGTTCCGCGAAGTGCAAGGTTTTTGTGAGGAGACTGTGGAGGTTATTGCATTGACTTAATGATATAGAACAGACTAGCATTGAAACTCTATACTGAAACTCGGAGTCCTTAACAATATCAATTAAAATTACAGAAATAACTTATACAACAATATGCTACTCTTCCATAAGAGTAGTGGCGCACCTACAACTCCGAGTGCAAGGTATGTGAACAGATAACTTTGTTTTATCACGTCTAAACAATGAAACTAACCAATCCAAACCAACAAAGAAGAACCCTACTAAAATTATTCCTTTCTTCAATATGTCATAAATTACGCAGAAGCAAACAGTGAAGCTACATCTTTACCAGAATATCTTCAGACATCTCAAATCAATTTGTAGCAAATCATATTCCCAAAATTCAACATCTTCTGCATCTACGTCTCTGCTTTCTGATGGCAAATCTGAAACCGCGTAGTAGCATGACCAGCAGTCGACTAAGTCACTTACTTCTCTCAGGAGGCTACTGGCAACGACAATAATGACTACGGTGCTGACCACCAAAGATTACGTTGCTTGCACTCAGAACATCTGTGGCGTAACGTACGTAGTCGGGTAGTGGAGTTACGGTGACAGTTTTGACATCAAATTGAAATGCAAATTAATTGAGTTGATCAATTAATCACCCCCGTCCACAGCCACCCCCAACCACGACCACACCTAGCACTGGATAACATAATCACGTGTCTTTCTCATCCTTCACGTTGGCCTCTCCACCCCACTCCCCACCTACCCTACCCCAGCCTACACTATTGGCTGGAATTTCGAACTTTGTCGGGATTTCTGAATTTTGATGGGAATTTCATAGTCTCAGAGCTGTGCTGATGTGCCCACCTCCCCCATCCAACTCCCCAACACCCTAATCAACCTGGGAATTGGCAGGAAATACAGATTCTGGTGTCTATTTTCTTTTTTTTCTCCACTCACATGATCAGAATTTGCGGAGTTGTCGTTGTGGAAGAATCGAGATATGTTGGATCAACGAGATGAATGTGGAGAATACAACAGCTTTCAATAGCTGTATTACATGTAGACATTCGAAGGAGAACTGTAGCCACAGTTCACTACATTGGGAATGGGAGACTATGATAATGAAATAGTGTAGGAGAAAGAAGCAGAAGAACTCAGTTCAGGAGATTGGTAAAATGCAGAAGGATGGAGCCAAGATGCATGTCGTAACTGATAGATGCTCATGAGCATGCGCAACCTGCCGAGCTATTTCGCATGAAGTATCCACTTTCCAAAACTTCAGCAGAAGCTTATTCGTATACGTGATATACGTCCGAAAACCACTTTCTCTACTCCTGGAGGCCATTACCAGTACATAAGAATGCCGTTAGATTTGAAAAACGCTCTGGCAACGTTTCAGGAGTTTCTAGACAGTGTCTTGAGGGGTTTGAAATCACGGCAGTAACTGGTCTATTTGGATGACATTATAGTTTTTTCAAACAGTATGGAGCAACATAGACTACGGTTAAGGCAAGTCTTTATGAGGTTAAGAGCAACTCGTTTGACATTGAGCCTGAAGAAGTGTCATTTTGCATTGGAAGAAAAAATATTTGTGTCATATTATCAGTAAGGACGTAGTGCGAACAGATACGAGGTTGGTACAGGCTTTAAGGGATTTTCAGGATCCGAAAACAGTTAAGGAAGTGCAGTCATTCATCGGAATTGGCAATTTCTATCGAAAGTTCGTAAAGGGTCCTGCAGATCTAGCACAACCATTGACGCGATTGTTACGGAAGGGTGTGAAATTCGAGTGGACAGAAGAGTGTCAGAAAGCGTTTGACAAACTGAAAGAAGTGTTAACACCAAGTCCGGATCTCGTGTTTCCAGATTTTGAAACGGAGTTTATACTAGCATGCGATGCATCGAATCAAGCATTAGGGTGCGTCCTTAGTCAGGAAATTGATGCCTATGCGTCTAGGCAGTTGTATGCAGCGGAGAGGAATTACTCAACAACTGAGAGGGAGATGCTTAGCGTAATCTATGGAATCACATATTTTAAATGATATTTATATGGGAGAAGATTTAGGGTAGTGACAGACCATGTTGCATTGAAGTGGTGGTTGAGGTTGAATGATCCGTCTACTAGACTTCTCGATAGGCTGTGAGACTTAGTGAATTCGACTATGAGGTGTTGCACAAGCCTGGGAAGAAGCACAGTAATGCGGATGCACTAAGTAGGAAGGTGACAGAAGTGGAAGTCATAGGTTAAGACCTAGCAGTATGAAAAAATTAGAGGTAAACTGTATCGGCCACAGCCACAGTTTGATATTTACGACGGTCTTCTGTGCAGAGAAACGAAGTTAGAGCCAAGGGTAATAGTGCTAGCGAAGTTTAAGGATGAAGTTTTAAAGGAAGCACATGATCATGTGTTATCTGGTCATGGAGGGTGTAGAGCGACGAATAGGAGAGTGGCGGTGAGGTATTGGTCGAGAGGTAGGAAAGGAGATGTGGATCAGTATGTTAAGAATTGTATACAACGTGCTCAGAGAGCAGATTTGAGTCGGAAACAGATACAGCTACAACTGCCAGAAGCGACATATCCATTTTCTTTGTTAGGGAATTATGTCTTAGGACCTTTTAGGCATACGAAATAGGGGAACAGATTCGTTCTCACAATAATAGACCATTTTTTGAGGTATGTGGAGATAGTGGCTGTGCCAAGTCTACAGCAGCAATGGTCGCGCAAGCGTTTTGTAAACAACTAGATTTTAAAGTTTGGTGTAGCGGAGACAATAATTACTGACCAGGGGATCAACTTCTTGTCGGATTTAATGAAGGAATTACATAAATTGTGGAACGTAAAGAAGTTGAGGATGGGCGCGTTGCATCCACAGGCGAACGGAAGGACAGAACGGGTACACAGAACAATCTGGGTGATGCTATGTTTATATGTGGATTCTCATCACAACCAGTGGGATGAGTATTTGAAGCTTATTGGATGCGCATACAATGCAAAAGTACATACAAATACCGGTTTGTCTCCATATGAGGTAGTGTACAGGAGAAAAATGCCGTCACTGTTTGATTTAGTGAGGCTACAGAAAGGAAGGACTGGTGAATCTTATGTCAGTTCGCAAGGACAATTTGGGATGTTTGGAAACAGGTAAAAAAGGCGAATACGAATGCTTTGGAAAGGCAAGAAGACGCAGTGAAGCGGAAATGAAGCTTACCGCACTATAGAATGGAGCAATGGGTAATGCTGTCCAGCCCCAATACACAAAAAGGGAAAATGAAGAAGTTCCTCAAGAGGTATCAAGGGCCATACCAAGATGTTCAAACCACATCCCCCATTAATGTTAAGCTTCAGCTGTCAACTAGAACAACGATAGTATACATTGGGTGGTTATGGCCATGTAAGGGTTAAGCGGATGTGATTCCTGGCATGTCACAGGAAGGAAATAGGGAAAAAGAGAGAGTGAAGAGAGGTGTTAAGCACAGAGAAAACCAGGAAGATAGAGTACAGTATGAAGTACCGTATGCTCTGCTGTCTAGGAAGTAGTAGAATATTTGCAGTTTCTTTTTGTTTTTCTGGTCATGTGTCACTGGGTTGTGTAGATTAAGTAGGCATTGTATTTTAGTATATGTGTTTTCGGGTATTGTGAGCCTGCTGGGGCAGCAGTATTGTGAAAAAGGATGAAGGGTGATGGTGATCCCTGTCCTCAGGTTACTGAAAAGGGAAATGTAGCGTCTGATGTATGTGGAGTGTTGCTGGAGGAGAAATCGAACGCAGTTCTGAAGGAATAAATGCGTTGGAGAAAATTTTGCGACAAAACCGTAATAAATGTGTGTTGGACGATGTCAGAGTCGTACGATTTCCTGTTTAAATTTTTAGTTATAGACATTGTTGGCTCAGGAAAGTTGTGCTTATTGCACCAGTTCATGTAATGGAAATTTTAGGATGAAATTAGTCACACAATCGGTGCTGAGTATGGATCAGAAACAGTGAACGTTGGCGCAATATCTGTGAAGCTATAAATGTGGGACACCTGCATGGTGCAGTTATTTTTAGCCAGGGGCAAAGAAATAGACTGTCCAAGGGGCATCGTGGAACCAAAATTGAGCTTGCAACAGGTCGGGGTGCATTGGATATTCTCCACCTAAGAGAATTTGGTAGTAGTAGCAAGTTGTTTTGAGCGGGGAGTATTCGCAGAAGCAAAGCGTATAGAGGTCAAGGGGAGCGGAATTTTAATCAATGGAACTAAGTATGACATAATAGGACCAACCTTCGATCTGCCAGCGTTAATTTCAGGAGTCACACAATTGAATGTTAAGCAGCCACAGCTGTACTGGCCAGAAACCGCTTTAGAGTTAATGCAATGGCAGAGTCTGACCTTGTTTAATCAAGCTCTGGAGCTAGGTCTGTTGAGATCCATAAACCAGTTACTTTTGCAGCAAGAGGGGCGCATACCAGCCGAGCAGTTTGTGCAACATGTCGTTCAGTATAGGGAAAGGTAACGGTAAATAACGATCATTTTGAGCACCTATGTGTCAAGTGTCATCGCCGCCTTGCCTTTGTTAAGTGTTGTTTTCTTTCTGATCACGTGGAGAGATAATTCTAAATGGCAACCAAGGGTAGTTTAAGTCTCAGTGGATTGGATACCGAGAGCGTGAGACGAATAGGTAAAGGGTTGATCGAGCGGTGGTCGTCCGGTAAGGGATTTTTACGTTTTGTTTCATGTCATGGTTTTAAGAGGGCACAAGACCACATGCAAGTTTTCGAGTAGCAAGGAAATATGCCATAGGTGCCGACCCAAGGAAGTTAAGAGTTAGTTAAGGGTCGATCTGGGGACTGGGTCTTTCCCAAGAGGGGAATAATGCAGCGGCACCACAGATTAAGATAGGAAAGTTAGATTTGGTGCAACATTCCTGAGCGCACAAATTACAGCCAGGTGCCAGTCAGATTGCAGTGATTTACACATACCAATGGCTGCGAAGTAGAATGGAGGCCACTGCGCCGCAGAACTACTGAGAAGCATAAACGCAGTGGGTTGCATGGCGCAAGTTACACGCAGAAGGGGCCCACTGGCGCAACCGAGGTGTGGTGAGTACGTGACTCGGAGTGGCACATTGGCAAAATAGAGACGCACAGCCGAATATAAATAGGTGACAGCACTCCTGGACGGCGGGGCGTGTCACACCACTGACTACACACATCAACAGATCGGGCGCCAGCATTCCAATACCCGATGGGTCACTGGTTCGACCCCCTTGAGGCCGACACGGGGTCCGTAGCCAGCCAGCCAGTGGCGGGCCACTCCACGGCTCCCTACCAGGGGCAGTCGTCCTGGCTTCCAAAACACGCCAGAGCAACCCGAGGCGAAGGCCGCAGATTCGGACGCCGCGATCTTAGCTGCGCTGGCGAGAAGAAGCAGCAGCTTGCCGTCCGCGGCTTACACCGAGAAGCGCTGAGTCGGCAGGGACGCAGACCGCTAAGCCAACTCCTGGCATCCTGACGATGCTGCACTCCACTGGCATACAAGCCAGACACACAGTGCGTTGCACTGGGTTGCTGGAACGGTGGTCTCAGCATTGCGGGAGCCTGTGACAGGGACCGAGGTGAGCGGAGCACTGTAGTGGAAACGAATAAATCACTTGGAAAGTTCTCGCCGAGTTCTAATACCACACCTCCTGGCTGTACCCACTACATTTGATGTCTTCCTGCTACAATTGGCCCTGAAACATACGGTGGCAGAGGTCACCATTACACATATATGACTTCTCAAGTGTTGTCTTGTGTTTTGAAATACATACTACATCACCTACAGTATATTGTTGTTTGCATGGATCTACAATTTGAGTATGATTGTATGCTTTATCTGGAAGCTTATTCTCACGAACATCGATCGATCTCATTTATATTGTGCGATGTTTGGTTCCATTACACTGTTTAATTATTTGTGGGAGGATATCGATCCATCAGTGTGAGCCACGAAGATTGTATTGCAACAACATTGGAGTTTCTACTGTTCTGTTCAGACGTCCACGGTATTCGCCTTCAGGTGGGTGAACGTCGAGTAGTGATGTAGTCCATACCGCTCCATCACAGCCTTGACATATTTATTGTAAAACTCACCGCCGTGATCTGTCTGATGGTTGTCTGGGTTACGATTCGTCGTCGTCTGCAGCAGTCCAACAAACATATGCGCGACTTTCTTTCCTGCTTTCTCTTTCACAGATAATGCACAGGCATATTTAGAATAAGTATCAATGACCATTAAAATACAGGGTGATTCAAAAAGAATACCACAACTTTAGGAATTTAAAACTCTGCAACGACAAAAGGCAGAGCTAAGGACTATATGTCGGCGAATTAAGGGAGCTATAAAGTTTCTTTTAGTTGTACATTTGTTCGCTTGCGGCGCTGTTGACTAGGCGTCAGCGTCAGTTGATGCTAAGATGGCGACCGCTCAACAGAAAGCTTTTTGTCTTATTGAGTACGGCAGAAGTGAATCGACGACAGTTGTACAGCGTGCATTTCGAACGAAGTATGGTGTTAAACCTCCTGATAGGTGGTGTATTAAACGTTGGTATAAACAGTTTACAGAGAATGGGTGTTTGTGCAAAGGGAAAAGTTCTGGACGGCCGAGAACAAGTGATGAAAATGTATCACGCATCCAGCAAGCATTTTTTCGCAGCCCAGGAAAATCGACTCGCAGAGCTAGCAGAGAGCTGCTAATTCCACAATCAACTGTATGGAGATTCCTACGAAAAAGGTTAGTTACGAAACCTGAACGTCAACTACCCGAGGCGATGGATCGGCCGCCAGGCAGCCCGTGACAGAGCACTTCATCACTGGCCTCCAAGAAGCCCTGATCTTACCACCTGCGATTTTTACTTATGGGGGTATGTTAAGGATATGTTGTTTCGGCCACCTCTCCCAGCCCCCATTGATGATTTGAAACGAGAAATAACAGCAGCTATCCAAACTGTTACGCCTGATATGCTACAGAGAGTGTGGAACGATTTGGAGTATCGGGTTGATATTGCTCGAGTGTCTGGAGGGGGCCATATTGAACATCTCTGAACTTGTTTTTGAGTGAAAAAAAAACCTTTTTAAATACTCTTTGTAATGATGTATAACAGAAGGTTATATTATGTTTCTTTCATTAAATACACATTTTTAAAGTTGCGGTATTCTTTTTGAATCACCCTGTATATTATGATCCGTTACTCACACTTAAACATTCCCTCATGTCGACACGATCCGCCTGGCACAAGTTGTCTAAACCTTTAATCATAACATACCTTTGAGGGTATGTTTTGCATGCTGCTTTGTGCAGTTATCGAACTACAGTCTCCATTCTTATTCGATTATGCCTCTCTCTCTAAACTCAGAAATTATTGAAACAACTTCATACGAATGAGCTGCATTACCAACGGCTGATGATGCCATGAGTAACCGTAGATGGTCTGTTAACTCATTGGGGACATCGAGAGTTCATTGCTCACTCCTGTATGCTGAATGTCAATACCATCAACACTGCCATTTTCTTCACCATCCAAAATAGGTCCTATAATGGATTTTTTTTCATATTGCTTCAACTTTTTCCATTCTAATCCAGATCAGTTAAAAGCAATATATCACGATATATTTCCAGATCTTTAGGCGAATAATTTACAGTTTTGTGGATGTTAGGGAAATAACGTTCGGTAGGCCACATGTCCATTGAAATTGTTTATCACTGATCTGTGTCGTCTTTCCATTTAAAGTTGTAGGCTGTGTGCCCAACATGTATGATTTCTCAACACTGACACCAGATGTTTTGTCCGTCGTGGGGGCGCTGTGACGGTTAATGAAATCAGCAACAGCGTCATATTCGTCGTTGAGGAATTTCGCTGACAGTTCATCGAGAGATTCAGTAACTGGTTTAAAGGTTCTCGCAGTGTCTACTCCCGCTTCAAATGCCCTAACCTCAGCAACCGTAACTTCTCGCAAACGGCCTTCCATGCCTCGATGACTTTATGCATAGTCAACATTGCGGTGAGGTTTTATATATCCGCTCTTCTTCTTCATATGCTGCTCCCCCTTCTCGGTAACAGCTATTTTACCTTCAGATAAGTTGCCTCTTTTCTCTTCAATTCCACTAACCGGTTCGTACAATGTCCCATTCTCAATTAGAGCTATTCCCCCTTCAGTTAAGCCGTTTACTTTCTTCTGGATTGCATTAATCCAATCATTCAATGTAGTGTTCGGTCTCAGAAGGGATTGAAAATACATCTCTAGTTCCTTGCGTATGCCTCCAACTTTATGTTAGAGAGTTTGAATCTTCGCGTCCCTGTACAAGTGAATGTTTTGTCAATGTACACCAATTCTATCAAACTGAACTCCCTGAATGCGTGTGAATTTATCCATGGTGATGCGTATACCGATGTACTCACCTCTTTGGATGTCTATATATATAGGAACACCTGGGAGTTCCGCCTGTACCTGCCACCATTCAGTTTTCTTGTTTTATCAATAACGAGAAACCCGTACTGGGATTCCAGCAATCTGCATATTTCTTGACAAAATCATTGAACGACATGTCGGTTCCTAAATGAGTTTGGTAGATGTGTTTTAAATTCAGATTGACCTGTCTGAATGCTATAATTAGGTTTTCATTACCCCTCAACAGATGTTTTGTGATTCTGGAATATGTCTGACTCAGATAAATACATCAACAGCCATATAGTAACAGAAATAAAAATACCACCTAATTTGGATTCCACAGCAACATCGTCAAATATGAACATTGTGTTTGGCTTTACTTTTACCGGTGGACGGATATCGCTGCTCCTACTGAATGTCGTTTATACCACACCATATACACCCTGAAGAATCTCCTGTAATATTTGGTATTTGGGCTGCGACAGTATTTTCGAAAATCACATACATGCTCAAAGTTAACTCCGTCCGGACGTATTAGCAGTGACATGAGAACATTCGTCTTGCCGCATTTGGATGGACCTACAACTATTGGACGTATATTGTTGGGAAGGAGTGCGCCATTCTTCTTCTTCCGGTCTTCTTGCTCACCGTCACAGCTAAAACGAAGTCAGGTACTGGATTGCAATGGGATTTATAGAAAATAATGACCACTACCCCATTTTCAAGATACCGACCATTTCAGGTACTGGCATGCAACTAGCTTTTGTGGAGAATCTAGTTACATTTCATAATTTTCTGCTGCTGCATGTCTCCAGTGAAAATACTGGGGCAATAGCTTTAATACTTGTAGTATAATAAGAGGTAATAAATTAAAAAACACGGATAAATGCGTGTTTTTTATTGAAGAATCACACAAAGGATGCACTACATCAACTGGATCTTTCTTTATCTTAATGCCAGAACAGGATATACAAAATGAAGTACTTTTGAAAGCACAGATTTCAGCATGTATTTCTCTCAAACTTGTTGGCAGTATATTAGTTTCCGCCAGCACCATACTGACCCACTGTCTGAAATCATCTACATGCACACTGATCATACTTAGTTACTCTGCAATGTCTCTATACACAGCTTTGACAAAAGGCAGCCTTCTGTTGAGTCTTTCCAACACAATGGATAGCACCTTCTATTGACCGAAAAAGTTTTTAACTGTGGATTGTTGTAGATAAACGGATGTGTCACCTCATTTCTCGCGGAGTGCAGAGACATTGTACAGTCTTGTAATGGATAGAGTTAGAGCTGCACGGAGGAAGACAGTTTCGGTGATACTCGGAGGTCAACTACTACATGACAAACACTTTTACACGACAGAGTTCCTCCCATTCCACCTCCGTAAAAGGCACTTTAATACTTCTACTTGTATTTTCGATGTCTATCACAATATGCCACTCTCTGTCTGTGATTGCTTCTATAAAATCATGTAAACGTTTCGAACCACAAGCAGTCCAGTTATACACTGAAGGAAAGAGTAGTGGTGCACAGGGCTTAGTTGGTATCTTCTCATCCACTACATCCTCACTCTGTCTATGGAGTATCACTGTAATATTCTGTGATGGCGCATATGATGGAAGCCAGTAACGACCTTCGTCATCCTGATTAGTACCCCTGGTGCACTTGGCGGGTAAGGGGCGAGCTGGGTGTCTTCTACTGACAATAACAGCTGATTGTACTGCTCCATCAAGCTGACTAGGTGCGCGACAGGATCTCAGGATGCTGCCACTGCTGCATGTCCATACAGGCTGGGGACACGTCGCCGTTGCAGACCCTGACGGCCTGGACGACGTCGCAACCGCTTATGAGTAAAGAACAAAAACGGTTACAAGCGATGATAGAAGCACAAAGACCCTTACACGGCAGTAAAAACAGACATTAAGCAGGGAGTACTTGCTCTTCCGTGGCTTCTTCCTGTTCCGGCGCTCGATGGCGCTGGAGAATCTCGACTAACTGCAACTGAGGCTACAGTGCTAGTACGTCTTATGCTCGATGTGATCGGATGCTGCATTCCTATAGGGTACAATCAGTTTCAAGCGCCTCTTTTAGTATAATTGAGAACTAGACGTGAGTAGAGGGACAACCTTCGTGCCATGCCACTCTCCATTGTTGCCAAATTTATTCAAGATGGCGGCGATGACGTCATCCAAGATGGCGGCATGTAGACTTGGCAACAGTGCATGACGTCATCCAAGATGGCGTACTTTGACGGGAAAATAGGCCAATTGTGCTTTTCACTTCATGTCTCTCTTTTCTATTATTTTGTTTTGTTATTATTATTATTATTACTTGCATAACAACGCATATACGAAAAGAGCCGCGAAATACCTTTCAGTAATGCTGTGCCATGAATTTCTTTATAAACATTAATTTTCAACAAAACGGAATATATCGTCTTGTTATTGTTCTGTATCTGGCTTTCTATTAAGGGAACATTTTTACGTTACTGTAACTCACTATAAAATTCAACATATCTTCTCTACTTTATAGTTATTGAAAACGAAAATTACTTTCTTATGAATACTGATGTTACAGTTCGCAATGATTGCTCAACATCAAAATTTTGCAGTGGATTTTTGTTAACAGTAAAACACCAATGATTACCACGACTAGCACAAGAACATGACACTATTATCGGAGAAAAAGACGTTTTTTCTATAAGGTTTGCCAGACCAGAACTAAGCACAGCAAGATTCCTATTATGTTACGAAGGTAAATTATCTTTCTTGTACTGTTAGTAATATATTATCAGCAGCCCGCGTCAACCTGCAAAACACATCATAAGATCTGCTGCTCTGCTCTGCATGTCCGAAAGCTGAAAGAAATAATTTTATTTCACTATTACCTCCCCGCTTCCTTGCGGTATGATAGATTTCATTTAATGCAGTTTGAATGCGCCGCGGCAGCGGCTCGTTCATTCGTAGCGCAGCTCTGCACCACGGATAATATTTAAATAACTGAAAATGTCTTAAAGGGACGGGATAATATGCCGAGCAAGCTATTACAAATAATAATGCAAGGTTTCATTAAATAACTCTATTCAAAACATTTAAATATGTTAATTATTACACACCTTTAAAATGAGTACGTAATGGCGTACATCTCTCAATCTTGACAAAAGAAGGCTACGCTAGCGTACAATACAACGTCACAGGCTATCCTACTCCTGTAACTCCAAGAAGAAGACAGAGAAATTAATGTTCGTGCTGTATTATTTATACTACTCACACATTCTCATCTTTGTCTGATATTTATCGTCTGTGGCGGTTTCAGTACTCGCCGACACAGATATTATCTAAAATAAATAATAAATAAAAGTACATAATTCCATACAATAACAAAACATGATACACAATGTTTTCTCTTTACTACATAATATGTCTTTTGCTAATAGACATTACAATGCCCCCTGGCAGCAATTGACTAACGTTAAGAATGTTCGGCAATATGCTGCCTCTAACGTCCGTTTTGTCATTGTCTATCACCTTATTTGGAATATTCACTGTTCACTTCCTTGCTCTTTTGCACTATAGTTTTAATTACACTCTTTATGGTTTTCTCACACTTTGCGAGGTGACCGTAAACCTAGTCCCAGGGTCATTACAGTTTCCTGGCTCCCCCATTCGGGCTACGTGCGGTCAGAAAACCTGGTAAAACTGCGCCGGAGCCATGGTCATCTCGCCTGGTTTGTCTTAAAACACAGTTTGATTGTTCATCAAAAAAGGTTGGACTTTATCCAATGTTCCTAGATAACAAAGGTTATTTATGACAAAATGTTAAACTCTTAGTATCCTTGTTAAAAATGTACCTTCTACACTCTTTCACATTTGTGTTCTGTGTCACACTGAAAGTCAATCATTAAACAGTTTTACAGTAGTCTAATGGATTGTCTCTACATTTACTAACGACAAATGTTCTACCATGGTATGGCATTCGTGTCAGTTCGCTTCACTAATGTGACGAAAACATATAACATATATCACTGAACCAATGAATATTTTGAGTCTATACACAGTAACTAAAGAAAAAGAATGTTTGTCACGTAATTTCGTGTCCAATAAATCGTATTCATATTAGTACATTAACAACTTAGTTGGTAATGTTCGGTTGAATGTCAACAATGTACGGAGCGGGCGGCGCGAAGCAATTGTTGCTTAGCGTCGTCTGGAACGCGGCGTGCCAACGACCGCTGGGGTCGACGACCTGCTCGCAGTAACAGCGACGGCGTGCTGAGGTGGCGCCCGAGCAGTCGCGAACCGCGCCGAACCATTCACCAATGTCGGCGTGTTGCAGTGGTTTCCCGCGACCGGCTGGCTGGCGGCACGGCACTCGTCTCTGCTACTCCGCATGGCTCCCCGTCGTATTGCATGAAACAAATATTCCACAACGGTGTACTGTCTTTAAGGATACAGATTATTAGCTGTGGGAGAAGATGCAACTTGGTTAAAAGCGTTTATTGTTGAGTAAGCCGTCGCTTCGCTGGTATGCACAGCATGTTTTGGCGTGATAACAGGTTTCTTGTGACGCTAGTATTCAGGGTTCGTCACACACACGTTGTACTACACACTTTCACTTATTCCCACGGTCGATACGCTGCCAGAGCGTCTCTCAACACTCGAAAATGCTTCGGTTCACACACACTAAATGGTTCCGTCAAGCGATATTCGTTTGAATCAACTCAGAACGGATCACTAACTACCGTTTTTACACACAGTGTATAGTTCGTTGAGCACTGCACTATGACAGTTAGTCACTCAACACTTAACTTATACCGACGTATATATTGGTGCAGATACAACAGTCATTTTCTGTCCCTACTACACACAATATTCCGTCCTTTTCTAGATTGTTTATGCACACAGTTTATTTTTAATGCATATCAACTGTTCTTAGCATAATCACTCTCATCTACATTGAGTCCATTGTTTTTACCTTGTCATTACACACTTTTAATACTATTACTAGGCATATATGGCTTTTTTGTAATTATTTAAAGGTGTGTGATTTTTGGTACATAGTTTTCTTTTCCTTTTTCAGTGTAGCTTGCCAGATTATCACCCATCTAGCAAACAGATTTTACCATGTGCATGACAGCTTGACTTCGGCATATTGCTCAATAAATACTTCATTTAGTACTAGTATTATTTTTAATAATCTGTCCTACAGGACTACAGGGTAGTTTCCGCGTGACTTGATTCGCGTACCGCGTAATTAATATTCAAGGGCGTGTACCAAGTACACAGGCTTCAATTGAAGCATCGATACATACAAAGCGTAGGTTACACGGAACGGGTTTGTTTTTGATGGAATTCTGCTCCAGTGTTGTTCTCAGATCACTACTGGCAGTAAACGTTACATCACATAGTTGTTTCATACTACAAAGTCCATTTTTGGCTAGTAGAGACTCTCTCTCAGGGTTCCTTAATTCTAACAGAATTACATCTGTTACATTACTATATGAGATTTCATCATTAATTGTACTTATTTACTACAAATGAAAAATGATTCAAGAAATTAATCATTATTTTATCAACAAAAAGATTATTCATTGCTTGATGAGCATATAGTATTTTAATGACACCAATTGTCAGTAAACAAAGTCTTCCATTTGCATGCTATTGCTCAGTTTACTGATTCTACTTCCTCAAAATTTTAACTATACACAAATTCTTTCTTAAAGCTAACATACTTATACTCTAAAACACAATTGAAATCTTCTCATAACTACTACTATTTACATCTGACACGTCACTGAATAAATAATTTTACATCTTTACGTGGATACAGTCCTTTTATTTTCCCCATCTGGGGATGTGCAAACAAACAGCTACATTCGTGTGGCACCTTTATTACTTCAAAGGGCCCTGAATATACCAATTGCCACTTACTATTTTGCTTTAGGGTGGCTGAAGATTTGGGGTGGTTACGAATAAGCACCATGTCCCCTACATTATATTTCTGTTTGTTAGTTACACCTCGGTCGTACTTCTTTTTTCTCTTTGCGGCACAGCTGGTTAGGTTGTCCCATATCTTTCTTATGTTTTCCTCTCTTGTTTCTGCCCTGGCTGGTAGTCTCGGTAAAGGCGTTAGCCATTCATTCTGTGTCTCATTAACCCCTTTCAATATCTCTATCGGTGGATATCCTGTACTTGAGTGGGGTGTTAAATTGTGTATTTCTACAAATTTAGGTACCAACTCAGGCCATTTTGTGTGTCTGTTCCCTATGTAAATTCCAAGGAACTTATTCAATTCTCTGAATGTTCTTTCGACTAAACTTGCTTCTGGATGGAACCGGGATACCAGAATATGCTGTATACCTTGTTCCAGGAGGTAATTTTTCCAAGTGCGACCCGTGAAATAAGTGGCATTGTCAGTCGTTATGGCTTCAGGTTTCCTCACTTGAAGCAAGTATTCTTTATTGATCCGTCTGACTATGCTTTTGGCAGTAGCTGATTTTATACGATAAATTGTCAAGTATTTGGAAAAAATATCGTACATAGCCAGTACATATTTCATACCTCCTCTGGCCATGGGATAGGGACCTGCTACATCCAAAGATACTAATTGGAGCGGCCGGGGTGGAACTATGGGATGAAGTTCAAATTTTGTGGACCTATTATAGTGTTTTGCTTTCTGGCATATAGCGCAAGTCCTAACTGTTACCTGAATTTGGTGTTTCATTCGGGGAAAGCAGCAGTATCTCGCCATGATTTCTGCGCACTTCCCGATCCCTGCATGGCCCCATGCCAAGTGCGTGTGCCATATTATGACCTTGACGGACTGGTTAGGTATGCATACTGCCCAGCAGTCTTCTTTCGTGCTAAGTTTATGATACAAAATATTGTCCACAATTTTAAAACCTTGCTCATCTCTATTGTTGGCATCATTTTCAATACTGTTAATGATTTTTGCCCACATCGGATCTGATCTCTGTAGTTCAGACATATTTTTACATATATATAGAAAATCCTTCCTGTAAGCATTGTCTCGTACTAAAAGCACTTTATACTCGGCGGATTGTTCTAGCATTTCTGCTAACTCCGGTAATCCTACCGGCAGTCGCGACAAAGCATCCGCTACTATGCTGTCTTGTCCTTTTATGTACATAATCTTTATTCGGTATTCTTGTAAGGTAAGCATCCATCTCCTTAGTCGGGTATGGAATAGCTTGCATGACATCAAAAAACTTAACGCCTGCTGGTCACTATACACTTTAATCTCCTTCCCATATAGATAGTAATTAAACTTTTTTTACAGCCCAGTCTACGGCGAGCGCTTCCAGTTCGGTTGCCGAGTAGGCTCTCTCGCAGCTAGTTAGAGTCCTCCTGACGAAGCCGATAATCTTTATTGCTGCCGGGTCGTTGCCTTCCTCTCACTGGAACAGGCACGCTCCCAAGCCATAGGAACACGAGTCCGTCGCAAGGCAAAAATTTTTTGATAGGTCCGTGTGCTGCAAAATATTTACATTCAGCATGGCGGTTTTAATTGCTTCGAAAGCTTGCTGACATTATTCAGTCCAAACCCACTGTACATTTTTTCGCAGTAGATTTAACAATGACGCGTCATTTAACAACTGATTAGGTACGAACCTTCTGAAAAAAGACGTAAGTCCAATGAACACTTTCAATTGTCTCTTAGTTTGGGGGCTCGGAAATTCGCGGATCGCCTCTAGTTTTTTGTTGTCTGGGCAGATACCAAGCGGCGTGATAAGGTGGCCTAGAAATATAATTTTATTGCGTCCGAATTTTGACTTTTCTAAATTTGCTGTCACACCTGTTTGCTTAAATTTCTCTAATACTCTATGCAGCAATTCCATATGTTCGTCCCAAGTAGCAGTAGCGATTACAAGGTCATCAACATATACTGTGATTTTTTCTAACAAGTCTGGACCCTGTACCGTGGCTAGAGCAGTAATAAATACTCCAGCACTTACATTCAATTCCGAAGGGAAGTACTTTGAATTGGTAACTTCGCCCTCCGAATATGAAGGCTGTGTACTTCCTTGATTCTGGTGTAAGTGGGATTTGCCAGTACGAACTTTTAAGATCGACCGAGGTCAAGTACTGCACTCCGTGGAATTTTTGTATCTGCTCATCTAAATTTTCTGGGCGCGTTCTGACAGGTATAATAATTTTATTGATGTCCCGTGCATCTAACACTAGCCGGATTTTTCCGTTAGCTTTCGCCACTGCTACAAGAGGACTACTGTAAGGGGAGAGAGAAGGCTCAATGATATCCCACTCTAACATCTTCCGAATCTCTTTCGCCACTACTTCCCTCCTCGACCAAGGGATGGAGTAAGATGCGCGACAGTATGTTTTGTGGGGCATCACCTCTATGTGATAGTGGTACCCCTTGCCTATTCCTGGTCGGTCGGTAAATACCATGGTATATTCCGATAGCAGCTGCGTCAACTGTTGCTTTTGTATGTTGCTTAAACCTTCAGATTCCTGTACTTTGGTTTGAAATTCAACAACATTTGTTTCTAAATTTCGATCTTCTATACTCGGATAACAGAGATCTGTCACAGGTGAATAATCATTGTGGTGTAGTACCCAGGGGTTCCTACATTTGATATTAATTCGGTTGCAACATGGCACAAGTACCTCCTTCGATTTCATCATAGACAACTCAATCTTCCTACCTTTATTAACTATGCTTAGTTTTCCCGAGGAGAGGTCGATCACTGCGTCCCTCTCACGGAGAAAATCTACTCCCAGAATGCAGGCCACCTTTAACCCCTTAACAATGAGGAACGAGCTCACTATGGCTTCGCCCTCCTTATAAATCTCCACCTGCACCTGGTACTTAACTAATTGGCTCTGTGCACTTATAGCTCCAGACACCTTGCAATTATTAACCGGGAAAGTCGGTATGCTACGTCCCTTCCCCAGCGCTTTACACAACTCTGTACTCATCACACTCACCGAGGCACCTGTGTCGATGATTATATTCACTGCAACATCATTGATTTTCGCTTCTATTATGGCTTGCACATTTTCGTTGCTATCTTTCTTACATTCATGCGGTTCGGTCAGTAGATCTTTATCCATACTGATACCGTCGTCGTATCGCAGCATATGTATTCCAGGGATGTTATTGTCATTCGTGTTGCTCTCACTCCACCCCTCGGCCAGCGATGGAGAGCAAATCGAGGCCGATTCTAGTTTGTTGGAGGGCTTGCTTGCGAGGTACTTTGACGGCTATTGTCCGCGACCTCTACTATGTGTACGTTTTGATTTGTAGGCCGCCACGACTGCGCAATAGGCACGTTTTGCAGTGGTGGTCTGTTGTTATCGTACCGGTCATTACCCTGCCGCTCTGGGCTTGGTCGCTGATTCTGATTCCAATTGCGATTACTGTCGCTGTAATTGCTATCCCACTGACCTCGCGCATTTTTCCAGCGGTTGGTTCCTGGCAGTCCGGAATCGTACCGGTCGTCAAATCAACGTTTTTTATTATGGGACGGTTGACTATACCCGTTCTGACTTCTCCCATTATCACCATTTTGCGAATGATCTTGCCTCTTGTTACCACCCCCACCATTTCCATGGTAGTGGTTTTGGGCACTATTATTTCTATCATGTTTACACCCTGATCCATTATTCTGCGAGTGATCACACGCTGCTTTTGCGTCTTCCTGGATTAAGTCTATTGAATCTAGAACAGACAGGAAATGTTCTATGTCGCTCTCTGGTACGTGTATTAATTTCTCTTTGATATGAATGGGTAAATGTGATTTTAGGAGTCTTATTATGTCTCTTGGTGAGATAGGCTCGTCCCAGTAGCGCGTTTTGTTTATACATTTCTCGAAATACCGTCTCAGATTCCCAAGACGGGGTGAGTACGGTTCGGGATTGTATACTTCTTTTCTTAGCCGCTCTTGTATACAAGGCGACCAGTATTTCGACAAAAACGCCCTTTCAAACTGTTCATACGTCATGCAGCTGTCTGCTACTTCCGTAGCCCACAACGCTGAATCACCCTGAATGTATGACATTACGTATTGAATTTTCTGTGCTTCGTTCCACACACTAGGCAGGATATTTTTAAAGCTTTTCATGAATACTACTGGGTGTACTGACTTCCGTTCAGTAGTAAACGTTTGAAACTGCCTATTTTTTATCAAACTTTCTTCAACTAATATTTTTGGACTATACTGGTTTGCTCCTGGGACATAGGCTGTGTGCTCCGAACCGAAGCTACAGCTCTTCGCATTATCGCCTAAAGATTCACCATTGTTGCGTCGCGTATGAGTTTGTGCGTTGCCAAAAACATTGGCTGTTGGCGACATAGTTTCATGTTCAAGATGCTTGTTACTCTGTGCTAAACCCTTTTCCAAGTCGGGTATCCGTTTGTTAATATTCACTTGCCACTGCGGAATATCCTCACTGAGTATTTGTTTGATGGTTTGCACGTCGTTCTGTACCTGACTATTTACTGCAGTACTGAACGATTCGGGATCTCTATCTGCCATGGCTGCTTGTACCTTAGAATTAATATTTTTGTCGATCTCACTCTCCTTCGCTTCTAGCCATGAGTTGAATTCGGTTTCAATTTTAGTCGCTTGTTCGTTCCACTTCTGCTCTACAAGCTGTGTGGAATCTATTTCTAGATTTTCTAATCGGTTGGCTAAGACATCTATCTCGTCTACCCTGTTAGTGTTTGCTACTTGCAGGTTGTTGACCTGTACAGTCAACTCCTGCACAGCCTTAGGTATCGACTCATAATTCTGTTTCATACAGGCAATCTCTTTTTTCATATTTTCTAACGATTGCACAAGTTGCTGGTCCCGCTCAGCTTGCTGGCGATCCCGCTCAGCCTGCTGGGCAAGAAACTTTTCCTCTAGCCGGCGATCCCGCTCAGCTTGCTGGGCAGGGAAATTTTCTGCTAACTGGCGATCTCGCTCAGCTTGCTGGTGATCTCGCTCAGCTTGCTGGCGATCTCGCTCGGCTTGCTGTTGCGCAAATTTTGCCTGGTAATCCAGCACGCGCTCTAATATCGCCTGAAGTGAATACCCCCCAGGCAGATTACCACTCTCTGGTTCCTGCTTTTCTGGAGGTGGTGCAATTTCTTTATCTACCTCTCCTTGAGCACTGGTGGGCGGTGGCATCACTTCCTGTGCCCCTGCCCCCACATTTTCGCATGGTATATCCTCAAAGAGAGTACTTGTACTGCTTAATGCACCTGTTTCTACATTTCCTGCACTAACTAATGCCTGTTCCTCAGTATCCATATTGCTCGGACGTTGAATACGCAATTTAACCATATTCATAAATTACCTACTCGAACACAAGGTCTGACAGTTTTTCCTTGCACACAAAATATGTTAATTTATCTACAATACACTGCACACTAAAAATTACTATCTACAACCAACTTTGCCCTGTCATAAACGCTAACTTCAAACTACGCACACCACTAACGATATGAGATCTCTTCACTGGAGTTAAGCTTCTACAAACAGGACTACTACACTGTAGTCTTGCCTTTAGTTTATCTGATTTCGGGGTTCGGCTGCCCCCGGATTATGTAGTCGTTACAGTTTCTCAGTACTGTCAGGATCGTTTCCTCTGACTCGCTTGCAGTGGTGCGTTTTTTCATGAAAGAATGTTTATACATTCATTAATACATGGCATTAATCATGATACACATACATACATTTATCACTAAATACATACATATAATATATAACAATAGACACTGAAAGAAAATACATAAAACAATTATTTTCGTGGCCACTGCAAATTCGGGCCCCGCGTTTTTGGGCGACAGTTTCACTTCTTGTCTCTCTTTTCTATTATTTTGTTTTGTTATTATTATTATTATTACTTGCGTAACAACGCATATACGAAAAGAGCCGCGAAATACCTTTCAGTAATGCTGTGCCATGAATTTCTTTATAAACATTAATTTTCAACAAAACAGAATATATCGTCTTGTTATTGTTCTGTATCTGGCTTTCTATTAAAGGAACATTTTTACGTTACTGTAACTCACTATAAAATTCAACATATCTTCTCTACTTTATAGTTATTGAAAATGAAAATTACTTTGTTATGAATACTGATGTTACAGTTCGCAATGATTGCTCAACATCAAAATTTTGCAGTGGAATTTTGTTAACAGTAAAACACCAATGATTACCACGACTAGCACAAGAACATGACACTATTATCGGAGAAAAATACGTTTTTTCTATAAGGTTTGCCAGACCAGAACTAAGCACAGCAAGATTCCTATTATGATACGAAGGTAAATTATCTTTCTTGTACTGTTAGTAATATATTATCAGCAGCCCGTGTCAACCTGCAAAACACATCATAAAATCTGCTGCTCTGCTCTGCATGTCCGAAAGCTGAAAGAAATAATTTTATTTCACTATTACCTCCCCGCTTCCTTGCGGTATGATAGATTTCATTTAATGCAGTTTGAATGCGCCGCGGCAGCCGCTCGTTCGTTCGTAGCGCAGCCCTGCACCACGGATAATATTTAAATAACTGAAAATGTCTTAAAGGGATGGGATAATATGCCGAGCAAGCTATTACAAATAATAATGCAAGGTTTCATTAAATAACTCTATTCAAAACATTTAAATATATTAATTATTACACACCTTTAAAATGAGTACGTAATGGTGTACATCTCTCAATCTTGACAATAGAAGGCTACGCTATCGTACAATACAACGTCACAGGCTATCCTACTCCCGTAACTCCAAGAAGAAGACAGAGAAATTAATGTTCGTGCTGTATTATTTATACTAGTCACACATTCTCATCTTTGTTTGACATTTATCGTCTGTGGCGGTTTCAGTACTCGCCGACACAGATATTATCTAAAATAAATAATAAAAAAAGTACATAATTCCATACAATAACAAAACATGATACACAATGTTTTCTCTTTACTACATAAGATGTCTTTTGCTAATAGAAATTACATGCTACGTCCTCTAACCTAACTTCAAGAAAAAATGGCGTGAAGTTTGAATTTTGGCAGGAAAATAGGCCAATTGTGCTACATCCACCAACCTAAACATCCAGAAGAATAAAATGGCGGCAAGTTTGAATTCCAACAGGACAATGCTTGCAAAGACCGTACTTGTCTTTATTATTATTGATTATCATTTATTAACATTCATTATTTTTTATTATTTTTTATTATAATTTATTATTATTTATTATCATTTATTATTATTTATTATCATTTATTATTATTTATTATCATTTATAATTATTTAATATTACTGACCTGCCTCCACTAGAAAATTCCAGGCAAATTCAAATTCCAACATGATAATGGCTGCAAAAACTTACTTTTGCTTATTGTTATTCATTATTATTCATTATCATTTATTAACATTCATTATCATTCATTGTCATTAATTATAAAGCATTATCATTTATTATCACTCATTATCGTTTCTAATTATTATTATTATTATTATTATTATTATTACTATTATTATTATTATTTATTGTAGGCCTACCTCCACTAGAAAATTGCACCAAATTCAAATTCCAACACGATATTCTCTCGAAAACTGTACTTCTGTTTATTATTATCATTTATTATTTATTCAAGATGTCCGATTTTATCGGCGAGAAATCCATTTTCCTTACATCCATATCCAAAATCTATCAAAAGTTCAAATCAAACACCATATTTGATCACACGTACGAGCTCTCTCTGTCCCTTATCTTTTTTCACTGGTACCCTATCATAATCGCATCAAATAATAAACTGCAGTTGTAGTAACGTAAGTCACGTCCTTTGATTTTGCAGGGGAGAAGGTACTTTATTTCAAGCAGTACGGTCATCACTTGTTCTCCAACACAGTCAGCACACACATCTTTGATATCGCAGTGCGGGCACGACGACGTCCGCACTCCAGATGAATTAGTTCAAATCCTCGCCACACCCTGGTCAGTGCGCGGAGACACTGCCGACACCTGTCACATGAGGCGGCCGGCCACTCTCGCTGGGGGCGAGCCCAGTGATCGCTCCCGCATCGTAAACATGTTTCCGCTGGACACACTGGAACTTGCCGAGCTTGACGCCACAGCGGCCCCTTGTCCGCTCACCACATGTATTCTTCGCTTACGCACGTTTCCCGCCAAAATTGCTAGCCTCGGAGCTAAATCACACAACGGTCAACCGTTCCCTAGCACACTTTTGGCGCCAAAGTTATTTTCCTGGGCACGTTCAAACCTGTCGATGCTGCCCGTTCACCGTCCACCATGTGTCCTTGTGCGATCGAGAACGCAGTGCTACACTTCTGGCGGCAAAGTTTGCTCGACAGTGGAATCCGCCATGACTATATAACAGCACGTTTGGTCCGCACTAGAACGCTCGCTAATTGACTCTCTCTCACATGCGCGTAATCACTGTACAATCACAGCGCCGCCGTCCCGCTTACGTCACACACCCTCCATACACGCGACAGACATAGTCTTCTGTAAATTCCTGGAAAATGACTCTTTATTTCAGACATTACAGTCATGCAGGTGTGTCCCAACTAACTTCTCCATGCTCACACAGCGAAACTCCAGAGCGCAGCTGACGCACACGCGGCCAGCTGAGCCCGCTCCATCGGCAGCTCCCTGGCCAGCTGACGTCAAGCGACCAGCGCTGCCCGCACAGCCCCAAGGCCAGCGCGCCAGGTAGGTGGCGAGCGGCGCCTCAGGGTCCAGCCACAAACGGCCAGCCGTGCTCGCCTCGGAGTCCGACTACGTAAGCATCTTTCTGCGCCCATGAGCACTTAACGCTGGACAGGATGGAACCTGCCGACCACGTGCTGGACAAAGGACACGGTCCACCCCAAATTTATTTTTCTGAACAGGTTCGAACCTGCCGATACCTACCTCACACAACCGCCCGAGATAGTTGGAAAGTTCTATCACGTGACACGCTAAAAGCTATATCGGTCGTAAAGTTCACCTCCGATGGACAGGAAACGACACACTTGCTCTGTCCAAACCACCCTCACGCCACATACCGCCCCACCAGCACATGTGATAAACCACAAAGAACGCTCTCATCCCCATAAACTTTGCATTTCAAGACCGATAGACAGGAAGCGACACGCTCGAACCGGAATGTTTTTCTACCGAGTTGGAAACTTCCTTGACGTCACAACGTGTGATCGACCACGTGGCTCTGTCGAACAAAGAACGCTCTCACTAAGTTAACTGATCACCTGATTCTCATTATTCAGCCCATATGCTTCGATTACCTAAACCAGGATCTTGGCGAAATCATACGTCCGTACACATGAGCCATACACGCACCTAGCTTAGTACCTCCGCAAATGAATGTAACAAAGTCCACATGACTATTTAATTAATCTGATCAATTAATTAACCTCCCTGATGCGAAAAACTGCCACGTCCATCTAGACCTGGAATGAATTTTCGCCACTGCCACACCCACCTGGACTTTAACTATTACATTTCAAGTCTCTACAGACCACCACGTCCTTTTACCGACCAATGTTCGTTGGCTAACATGTACTATGGCTAACGTGCACTAACGTGTACTAACCTACATTAACTTATATCACATTCTGTCTATACAAATAAGCCAAGCTTCAATTCTGATGTCAGTTCGTGTTTCGCTACCAAACACAAGAAAATTGTGGCAAACGAAGCCACTAACCTAAGTTACCTGTGATGACTCAAACTCATCTGCTTTGCCTCTCTCACACACCACGAGCGCGAGACCGCCCACATCACAGTCTGGACCTTTATAATCGCGTCGGACATACTCCTCTATAAATTATCAAGCTAAACTCTGACCCTAATAAAGTTGTTCAATCACACGGTCTAGTACATGGCCAGAGCACACCACCAGTACCTAAGCCGAGAACATTGCTCGCCCCATCCTTCGTTCGCTTGTGAGAGACGGAGATATGCTGCAATCACATCCATCGCGCTCTCGTAGCTACTCGCCTCAGCAATCGATCTAACAAACCCTCCAAGTAGAAAAAAATAGCAACCAACTCGAACTCTCTCATATTCTATATCGTCCCACAAATACTTAAGACATTTTCTTTACGCATCGAGTATACCTATCACTGTCATACAAAAAACACTCGCCCTGATATACCTGGTGTCATGTTGCACAGTCGGCAGACACGCAAACAGCTCCAAATTTCAGTGCTCAATATCAAAATGCTCCTAAATAATGCAGTACACATAACTGTAAACACCATCAGTACTCGCAATCTGTTCAAATAATGCACAGCAAAGTAACTCAACAGACGCACGCAATCATCCTGTCCCACACTAAGTCACACGTCCTACAGTTCTCAATTCGCTCAAAGACCTCTGTTCGACCCTTCAAACATGACTTGCTGACAGCCGCATTCACACCTAACACCTGAGAAATTCATATCACCTACACGCCGAACATGACTATCCAAGCCAGGCCACGTGAGTCATCTGTCACCGTCCTAACTCAGTAGGGTCCAACACACATGTTAAGGCCGCATTCCATTGCTTGCCGGCCTATATGAGACACATCTCCACCTTCAAGTCTGTTGTCAGAATAGCCGAGAGCGAGTTCACACACGCACCGTCCGCACACATCCCAGCGCTTATCTCCCCTCACAATCTAAAACGATCATATGAAAAAAAAATAAATAAATAAGAGCCCAGTCAACCTCTCCGAAATTGTATAGTGCCCCAAAAAATAGTTAACGATCGCTTTCGTGTTTTCTCAGCTTATTTGTAAATTCAAATTCTTACCCTAACAGAATTTGTTCAGCAAAATAATACTGAATGCCCTCACAACCTCCTACCTTTCCAGCTCCCAACATACGCAAATGTTCTCAACCATCCTATATCCCAGCGCAACCGATTAATCATTCTTATTCCTTCTTATAGAATTTACTGACCTAATTTCCTAAGGACCCCTTATTGAAGTATCATCATGCTTTTCTTCCTGAGGCTTCCTGTGCTTACTTTTACAGAGATAACTAAATTAAATTCCACAGCCCCCTCAATCTACACACACACACACACACACATACACACACACACACACATACACACACACGGTCATCCTTTCTACTCGTCCCATAACATAAGCAATAGTAACTTTACAATCCATTATTTACAAACCCTACACAATGTAAGCCACATTAACTTTACAATACCCACTACATGCCCCAATTCTCTCAATTCCTAGGGAAGCACTGTGAACCTGCTCTTTCTTTCTACACACGCCATACTCAGCGGTAATCAGGCCTTCTGCATCCGCGGACGGAAGTCCCTCTCAGTACTGTTCCACAAATTCGGCTATCGCTTCCCCTCGGGACAAATGCGTTACTCTCTCTTCTTCTTCCTTGCCTACTCCCTTTTTTTCTACAAACTTATCCAGACTCATAGACTACAAGAACACACCAACTTTTTTTTCTAAGTACAGCATCCTTTAAACCACTGAATAACTAGAAAAAAAACAGACCAAAAAACTATATTCGCACGCTCGAATACCGAACTCGTTGATCTCATTATACTTAAACAGTTAATTCTTACGATCGCGGTCTCATTTGATTGGCATTCCACAATGAGCTAAGTATCGAAAATACACTCTTCCTTACCGCTGTTACTC
The DNA here is from genome assembly GCF_023864345.2 of Schistocerca serialis cubense. Taxonomy (NCBI): domain Eukaryota; kingdom Metazoa; phylum Arthropoda; class Insecta; order Orthoptera; family Acrididae; genus Schistocerca; species Schistocerca serialis. Next base: position 236,137,900 of record NC_064646.1, read on the forward strand.
CGGAAATATCTCTACCGTCCTTACCACTTCCTCTCTACTCTTCACATAACATAATCAATATTAACTTTACAGTAGAGTATATGCAAACGCTACACAATGTAAACCTCATTAACTTCACAATACAGTATATACACATTTGACACAAAACAGTGCACTTCTCCAGTATATCTCTACAGCATGCGAAAAAAATATCCTATTCCTGCATTGTCTATAGACAGCAATGCTCCCCAATCCTTGGAAAGCACCGTCAACCTGTTCTCTCTTCAGACGCGACACTCTGAGCGAATCTTCCCCTTTTAGCGGATTTAAGTCACCCTCAGAACTCTTTTTACATATTCGGTATCTCCCCCCCCCCTCCCCCCCCCACAGCACAATCACCATACTGCCTCTCCTCCCTTATCTGTTCGCTTTTCTACAAACATCCTCAGACTCATTGACTGCAAGAACAGATGTGCTTTCTCCATAATATTACACCATTTTAGCTGTGCTTCTCAATATCATGCACTAGGCTACACCCTACCGATCACTAGTTTATCATAATTCCCAAGATATAGATTTCAAATTAATTCTCTTCAAACGTCGAACTTTATCTATGTGCAGAATGCTATAAACCACTGACTAACTAGAAACAAACATACGCAAAATGATATTTCCACTCTCAAATACCAGTCTCAGTCATGTAACATTTTCAAGATCTTGGCTATAATTTACACGTCAACTAAGGTCTGTCCCACGTCTAGAGAACAGACAAGCATGTATGCAACACACCACAATCGATCTTCGTTAACTACACTCCTGGAAATGGAAAAAAGAACACATTGACACCGGTGTGTCAGACCCACCATACTTGCTCCGAACACTGCGAGAGGGCTGTACAAGCAATGATCACACGCACGGCACAGCGGACACACCAGGAACCGCGGTGTTGGCCGTCGAATGGCGCTAGCTGCGCAGCATTTGTGCACCGCCGCCGTCAGTGTCAGCCAGTTTGCCGTGGCATACGGAGATCCATCGCAGTCTTTAACACTGGTAGCATGCCGCGACAGCGTGGACGTGAACCGTATGTGCAGTTGACGGACTTTGAGCGAGGGCGTATAGTGGGCATGCGGGAGGCCGGGTGGACATACCGCCGAATTGCTCAACACGTGGGGCGTGAGGTCTCCACAGTACATCGATGTTGTCGCCAGTGGTCGGCGGAAGGTGCACGTGCCCGTCGACCTGGGACCGGACCGCAGCGACGCACGGATGCACGCCAAGACCGTAGGATCCTACGCAGTGCCGTAGGGGACCGCACCGCCACTTCCCAGCAAATTAGGGACACTGTTGCTCCTGGGGTATCGGCGAGGACCATTCGCAACCGTCTCCATGAAGCTGGGCTACGGTCCCGCACACCGTTAGGCCGTCTTCCGCTCACGCCCCAACATCGTGCAGCCCACCTCCAGTGGTGTGGCGACAGGCATGAATGGAGGGACGAATGGAGTGTCGTCTTCAGCGATGAGAGTCGCTTCTGCCTTGGTGCCAATGATGGTCGTAAGCGTGTTTGGCGCCGTGCAGGTGAGCGCCACAATCAGGACTGCATACGACCGAGGCACATAGGGCCAACACCCGGCATCATGGTGTGGGGAGCGATCTCCTACACTGGCCGTACACCACTGGTGATCGTCGAGGGGACACTGAATAGTGCACGGTACATCCAAACCGTCATAGAACCCATCGTTCTACCATTCCTAGACCGGCAAGGGAACTTGCTGTTCCAACAGGACAATGCACGTCCGCATGTATCCCGTGCCACCCAACGTGCTCTAGAAGGTGTAAGTCAACTACCCTGGCCAGCAAGATCTCCGGATCTGTCCCCCATTGAGCATGTTTGACCTGGATGAAGCGTCGTCTCACGCGGTCTGCACGTCCAGCACGAACGCTAGCCCAACTGAGGCGCCAGGTGGAAATGGCATGGCAAGCCGTTCCACAGGACTACATCCAGCATCTCTACGATCGTCTCCATGGGAGAATAGCAGCCTGCATTGCTGCGAAAGGTGGATATACACTGTACTAGTGACGACATTGTGCATGCTCTGTTGCCTGTGTCTATGTGCCTGTGGTTCTGTCAGTGTGATCATGTGATGTATCTGACCCCAGGAATGTGTCAATAAAGTTTCCCCTTCCTGGGACAATGAATTCACGGTGTTCTTATTTCAATTTCCAGGAGTGTATTTTTTGGGGCACTATACAATTTCGGAGAGGTTGACTGGGCTCTTATTTACTTTTTTTTTCAGATGAACGTTTTAGATTGTGAGGGGAGAGAAGCGCTGGGATGTGTGCGGACGGTGCGTGTGTGAACTCGCTCTCGCCTATTCTGACAACAGACTTGAAGGTGGAGATGTGTCTCATATAGGCCGGCAAGCAATGGAATGCGGCCTTAACATGTGTGTTGGACCCTACTGAGTTAGGACGGTGACAGACGACTCACGTGGTCTGGCTTGGATAGTCATGTTCGGCGTGTAGGTGATATGAATTTCTCAGGTGTTAGGTGTGAATGCGGCTGTCGGCAAGTCATGTTTGAACGGTCGAACAGAGGTCTTTGAGCGAATTGAGAGCTGTAGGACGTGTGATTTAGTCGGACAGGTTGATTGCGTGCGTCTGTTGAGTTACTTTGCTGTGCATTATTTGAACAGATTACGAGTACTGATGGTGTTTACAGTTATGTGTACTGCATTATTTAGGAGCATTTCGATATTGTGCACTTAAATTACGTGCTGTTTGCGTGTCTGCTGACTGTGCAACATGACACCAGGTACATCAGGGCGAGTGTTTTTTGTATGACAGTGATAGGTATACTCGATGCGTAAAGAAAATGTCTTAAGTATTTGTGGGACGATATAGAATATGAGAGAGTTCGAGTTGGTTGCTATTTTTTTCTACTTGGAGGGTTTGTTAGATCGATTGCTGAGGCGAGTAGCTACGAGAGCGCGATGGATGTGATTGCAGCATATCTCCGTCTCTCACTGGTTAACTAAAGATGGGGCGAGCAATGTTCTCGGATCAGGTACTGGGGGGTGTGCTCTGGCCATGTGCTAGACCGTGTGGATTGAACAACTTTATTAGGGCCAGATTTTAGCTAGAATATTTATAGAGAAGTATGTCCGACGCGAGTATAAAGGTCCAGACTGTGATGTGGGCGGTCTCGCGCTCGTGGTGTGTGAGAGAGGCAAAGCAGACGAGTTTGAGTCATCACAGGTAACTTAGGTTAGTGGCTTTGTTTGCCACAATTTTCTTGTGTTTGGTAGCGAAACACGAACTGACCATCAGAATTGAAGCTTGGCTTATTTGTGTAGACTTAAATGTGATGTAAGTTAATGTAGGTTAGTACACATTAGTGCACGTTAGAACACGGAAGCAAGCATTAGTACATGATAGCCAACGAACATTGATCAGTAAAAGGGCGTGGTGGTTGGTAGGGACCTGAAATGAAATAGGTAGTGTCCTTTGTCCAGCACATGGTCGGCAGGTTCCATCCTGCTAGCGTTAAGTGGTCGCGGGCGCGGAAAAATGTTTATGTAGTCGGACTCTGAGGCGAGCGCGGCTGATCGTTTGTGGATGGACCCTGAGACGCCACTTGCCACCTACCTGGCGCACTGGCCATGGGGCTGTTGCGGGCACGCTGGTCGCTTGACGTCTGTCAGCTGGGGAGCTGCCGATGAAGCGGGCTCAGCCGGCCGCGCGTACGTCAGCTGCACCCTGGAGTTTCACTGTGTCAGCATAGAGACACACCTGCATGACCGTAATGTCTGAAATAAAGAGTCATTTTCCAGGTATTTACAGAAGACTATATCTGTCGCGTGTATGGAGGGTGTGTGACGTAAGCGGGACGGCGGCGCTGTGATTGTACAGTTATTACGCGCATGCGTGAGAGAGTCAATTAGCGAGCGTTCTAGTGCGGACCAAACGTGCTGTCATATAGTCATGGCGGATTCCACTGTCGAGCAAACTTAGCCGCCAAAAGTGTAGCACTGCGTTCTCGATCGCACAAGGACACATGGTGGACGGTGAGCGGTCAACATCGACAGGTTTGGACGTGCCCAGTATAACAACTTTGGCGCCAAAAATGTGCTAGGGAACGGTCGACCATTTGTGTGATTCAGCTCCGAGGCAAGCAATTTTGGTGGGAAACGTGCGGAGGCGACGAATACACATGGTGAGCAGACAAGGGCCCGCTGTGACGTGAAGTTCGGCAAGTTCCAATGTGTCCAGCGAAAACATGTTTACGATGTGGGAGCGATCGCTGCGCTCGCCCCCAGCGCGAGTGGCCGGCGTTGGCCGTGTCTCTGCGCGCTGGCCAGGGGGTGGCGAGGATTTGAACTGCACAGTGATATCAAAGATGTGTGTGCAGACTGTGTTGGAGAACAAGTGATGACCGTACTGCTTGAAATAAAGGCTTCAGTCCCTTCACCCCTGCAAAATCAAAGGACGTGACTCACATTACTATAAGTGCAGTTTATTATTTGACGCGATTACGATAGGATACCAGTGCTAAAAGATAAGGGATGGAGAAAGCTCGTACGTGTGATCAATTATGGTGTTGGGATGTGAACTTGAGATAGGTTTTTGTTATGGATGTAAGGAAAATGGCTTTCTCGCCGACAGAATCGGACATCTTGAGTAAACAATAAATGATAATACTAAATAGAAGTACAGTTTTCGAGACATTAACGTGTTGGAATTTGAATTTAGTGCAATTTTCTAGTGGAGGTAGGCCTGTAATAATAAATAATAATGATTATAATAATAAATGATAAAGAATGATAATAAATGATAATGAATGATAATAATTGACAATGAATGATGATGAATGTTAATAAATGATAATGAATAATAATAAACAAAAGTAAGGTTTTGCAACCATTATCGTGTAGGAATTTGAATTTGGATAGAATTTTCTAGTGGAGGCAGGTCAATAATAATAAATAATAGTAAAAGATAATAAATAATAAAAAATGATAATAATAATAAATGATAAAAATTGTTAATAAATGATAATCAATAACAATAGAGACAAGTACTTCCTTTGCATGCATTATCCTGTTGAAATTCAAACTTGCCGCCATTTTATTCTTCTGGAGGCTTAGGCTAGTGGAAGTAGCACAATTGGCCTATTTTCCCAACAAAATCTGCCACCTTGGCTGACGTCATGCACTGTTGCCAAGTCTACATGCCGCCATCTTCGATGACATCATCGCCGCCATCTTGAATAATTTTTGCAACAATGGAGAGTGAGGCGGCACGAAGGTTGTCCCTCTACTGACGTATTGTTTGGTCCTCTGGATTGGAGGTAGGAGTCTCTTGTTTGGCGGAAAACGCACAGTGAATTTCAAAAATGGCTGCCAGTTACAACAAAAACATTGGTCCACCTGACTTAGAGAATGCATCTTGGCACAGTTCTGCTGCATAGCCATTATCAGGTGAACCATAGTCCTCATCTGCTGCACACACTCAGCTAATGTAACTCCTTTAAATTCTGCATGTAGGAGGCTGTGGGTGCAGTCTTTGGCTGTATGCTAAAAGGCATCATGCCTGTTAAACTCCTCCCAGTCAAAAACCAATAGCCCTTCGAGTGAACACATTCCGCACAGTCATGAGGATGGGTTGGTGGAGCAGAACTGGATGTGGCCGAGCTGTTGCTACTCAATTGTATCTATCACGTATACGAATGTTTCCACTGAAGTTTTGGAAAATGAATACTTCATGTGAAATATTTCGACAGTTTTCGCATGCACCTGGGCATGTATCAGTAACGACATGCATCTTGGCTCCATCCCTTTTCATAGTCACAATCTGCTTTACTGAATTCTTCCGCTTCTTTCTGCTACACTAATCCATTATCACAGTATTCCATTCCCCATATAGTGAACTGTGGCTACAGTCCTCCTTCGAAAGTGTACATGTAATACAGCTATCGAAAGCTGCTGTGTCATTCACATTCATCTCGTTGATCGAACACATATCGATGCTTCCATAACGACAACTCAGCAAATTCTGGCCACATAAGTGGAGAAAAAAAGAAAATTACCACCCAAATGTGTATTTCCGCCAATTCTCAGATGAAGTGGGGAGGTTGGGTGATGTGTGTGGTAGGCCCATCGGCACAGTCCTGAGGCAATGAAATTCTCACCAGAAATATAAATCCCGCCAAAATTCTAAATTCCTGCCAATACTGTAGGTTGGTGGAGGGGATGGGTGTGGAGGAAAGAGGATGTCCCCACGTTCAGGTTGAGAAAAGCAAGTGACGTCATCTGGTGGCTTGGGTGGGTGTGGTTGTGGGCAGCTAAGGGTGGTGGTGGGGGTGATTAATTGATTAATTTAATTAATATTCATGTAACTTTGGTATCAAAATAGCACCTGCACCCCATTAGGATTATTGAAAACTTCTGTTTGAAAAATATCATGTACAAATATAAACTATTCACAATGTATGACAATACGAGTACATATCTGACATTAATTGATTACGAAAAATAACCCAGAAACATTGACAATTCTGTACTGGCTCGATATGATGCTGCTACACTGTGGCTATTTTGGTGGTGTCTAACACGAATATGGTTCTTAATATAGGATAATTAGTTGATGGGGTGCTTATTCTAAAGTACTACAATGTTTGCATCAGCAGATCAGTGATGGCCATCACGTTCCCATGACAATTTGTGACATTAGTGGTGCCTGTTCACCAAAACGCGCAGCAGAAAATGAATTCACCAGAGCTTTCACTACAGACTTGTAAGTTGTCAGGCAAATCCAACACCTTCCATGAAAACCCTGACATGATAAGCAAATCCATTAGTATGTCACATAGCCCCGAATAAATCGTGACATTAAATGAACCAAAGTAATACGAGTAACGAGTGAGCCAATGGAATACCACAGACTAACACAAGAATGCCTAGATGTATGTCATACCTTCCCACCGTGAGACAGACACAGTTCCGAGGGGAGAAACAAGAACAGAAACCGAGAGCAGAAACGTGTTAAGCTAGAAGGCCCTACGATAAGGGACAGACACCCACGTCGCCAGCTAACCACCAGGACCACCCCCCAGCCCATGTTAAAAGCTAGAGCCCTCCAGAAGAACAGTATAGACCTTATGATAACACTAAAAGGGCCACACCAGCCACAAGTTTTAGCGTGAGACTTTTTCACGTTTCTGTTATGTTGCAAACCTTAAAAATATAGCCCCAACACGAAAAGTAACCACCAGGACCACCCCCCAGCCCATGTTAGAAGGTAGAGCCCTCCAGAAGAACACTATAGATCTTATGATTACACTTAAAGGGCCACACCAGCTGCAAGTTTTAGTATGAGACTTTATCGCGTCTACGTTACGTTGCAAACGTTAAATACATTGCCCCACCACGAAAAGTATAACGTTTCTCATTGGATAGACAGAATTTTTGTAGGTGGAGCTTAAGGTTAACAATGAGAACCTGACTGGTCAGATGAAAACACAGCCAGATAGTTTTCTTTTAAAACCAACTTCGGTAAATTGTAGTAAGGAGAAGTTAGGACAGATTTGCTTCGGAGTCGGCGAGCTGTATGGAGCTGCGCCGGTCGCCGCCCCCTGACGAACACCGACAAGATAATGAACGCACACAATGCCGCATTTTTGAGCGCATAAGGCTTCACTCAGAACTGCAGAAGTCTCATCTGTTACATCCCCTTTTCACATAATACTAGTGTCCATCGTCTATTGAAGCTCATGGTACTCACATTTGCTACGTCAGTTAAAACCTGAAATGCGAAGATTTTTCTGTTATATAATTACTGAGAAGCCAAATCAGCCACTGTAATTTATGACAAGTTAGATAAGTAATTAAAGATAATTGAGAGTCACTGTAGACCATTTTGATAGTTTTCTCTTTGGTGAAACTTAATTTAAACCTAGATTATAGTTGTGATATGGCATACGTCATTCTTCGATCCATTGTAGAACCTGGAAACCCGTTCAGGGAATATTCGTTCACATTTTTGTTGAATGCAGTTGGTTTTTATCATCCTGTATTAAAATATTTCCTTTTATCAATAGTGCAATTTATAAACAATGTTTTGTGAGTAGAATAAAAATTCCAATGGTAAACTTAACTGCTTTTTCGACGTTATTTTACCAGCTAACTAAACAAAGGAAAGCCTTGAACCCCTTCTACTAAATTTAGTTAGTATTAAGATTCTTTTACAGGGAGTGCAGTGGAGCTGACGCTGAAATCATTAAGGATTTGATTATATCATCACTAGTCTCACTGAACTCTTCTGAACTCTACAGGTTATGTGAGGTCTGGCGTCTCCTTACCAGCAACAGGTCCCAGGTTCAAACTAGTTAATTCCCTAAAAAACACGTTCAGAGCGTCGTTGCGCGAAAGTGGTAGGGAGACACGACATAGAACAAACAGAAACCACGCAGAATGTTAGAGAATGGGGACCTTTCCAGGATGGTATAATACCATGACTGAAGGTCGACCACATGCCTAATTAGGTCAGAAAAATATCCTGTTGAAAAATTTTCGTAGTGAATAATTTTTTTCTAAAGTTATTCATAGTCGAAAACAGTAGCTGCAGCGATAGATAGTAAAAGTATTCAATAGAAAGTGAGACTTTCTAGCAGAGACAATAGCATAATTAAGCACACAGGTGGCGGATACATCGTTGACAAGTTGGTTCTGACGCAACAAGCAAGTGAATTGATTGTCAAGTCGTGTGTGCAAAAAGCTTATTAAACGCGTGAGATCGTTTGAGCGCATGTTGACGCGAAGTAGGGCGCGTGAATTGCTTTTAGAACAGAAAATAATGGATTCGGAAAGATTAGCAATGGCGGATCGATACCTTGACCGAATTGAGGTAGAGACCCAACATGAAGAGGGACAGAGAATAGAGGACAGTACGACAGACGATACAGTATCGCTAGATATAGGACAGATAACGCACCATAACGAGTATAATGTACGCCAAGGCACAGAAAAACTAGGTTAGCACACGACAGAGGAGCAGGAAAGTAGAGAGACAGCCGATGAGGATTCTAACTTGCGTCTTGAATAAGTAGAACCCTTAGTACAAGTAATCAGAGCTCCCTCAAAACAGAGGACAAGGAATTCGAGCAGAAACGAGTCACCGCACAGTTCAACGCAATCGGTTGCAAACCAACACTTGGGCGAAAACACAGAGCGTAGGACGTTGGAAGAAAACGCAATAGGACCCACCAATCAGGCACAATTATTACAATTAATGACGGAAACCATGACAAGACCAAAACAAGAAATTGCGAACCAAATTAAGATTCAGAACGCAGAAATGACGAAACAAATTAAAGAAACCACGAAACAAATGCGTGAGATTAAAGAACAAAACAAAAAATTCATTTACACCTAAGTCATATTGAAGACGAGGCAAAAGAATCTCGAGAAGTGATAGGAAACTTAGTAACTGGTCACAATCAATTGAGAACAGAGATTGACAAGGTACAAGCGGACGTACAAACATTGCGTAATGACACTCAGGACGAGATCAAAACATTACGTAACAACACTCAGGGAGAAGTCAAGAAACTAGAGAAACAAATAAAGGTAATTACTAGACAAGCAGCAGCTACAGCCCGTGAAATTGTTGAAAACAGTGTGTTACACAAACGTATCACAAAAGCAGCGCTGAAAAGATATGATAACCGCATAGTCAAAATAGAAGCGCAAACGAAGCGACAATTTCAGAAATTGTGAACAGAGTTGTTGCAAAGCATTGAAGAGCGTAGTGACCAGGATCGAACAAGCACTGAGTCTGAAACCACAACCGCATCTGTAACAGCACCGGAAAAACAAGCAATTAACGAAGATATTACGCATTTGCTATTCCAATCACAGGCGGAAAGTATCATACGTGTAATCAGACAGCCTGCACCGCAACAAACACGTTTCGAAATTCTTGATGAACAAACTCCATCACAAACACATGCAGAACCACAAATGTATGTGTCAAGACAGTTTGGATTGTGCAATGAAGCGGCAAGGTTAGCCAGACAAGATACCGAATCAATACATGACAATGGAAAGCCAGGTCGCGATGAGAACAGTGCAATGCATTCAGCTACACGTTCACAACCGAAGAAAGAAAATTATTGCGTAGCACTCCAACGATACTACGCAAGGGTAGGGAAAAGTTACAGTGGACAATATCCAATGGATCTACCACAACCGGAAAGAACGACGGGAGAAATGATCAGAAACAAAAGTGGCGAAGAATCGCGAATTTCATATGGAACTATGACGAAGTACGACAACGATCATGTCCTCACAGTCAGAAAATTTCAACACTTTCGAGAAGGAAACTCATTACATCCACGAACATTTATTGATCAAATCCGAGTAGGATTACCGGAACACTGGACGCTAGCACACAAATTAGACTTTATATGTGCTCACATGTCAGGAACAGTCGCAGAAACCATGCAGAATGTTGCAGCGACATGCCGATCGTACGAAGATTTCAGAGAGAAGTTTCTCTCACGATATTGTTCCAGTGAAGCACAGAACAGAGTGAAGTATGAATTATTACAGAACCCATATTTTGAAAATTCATGAGAGAAGAGTCCCGTGAAATTTTTCGAAGCAATGACAAACAAAAATCAATCCTTAGATGTACCATACAGTGACGGAGAGTTGATTAAATTATGCGCGATGAAGTTACCATCAAAATACCAGCAATCATTAGTACGTCGTGGAGGGAATGAAGTCCAAGCATTTAAAAATATTGTAAGGGAACTAGAATTTATATTTTCGGAAGATGATGCAAGAAATAGTCGAAGCGCACGTGAAAACGAAAGCAAAAGGCAGTGGAATCCACAAGACACAGTACGAAGAAACTATAATTACGAACCACGTGATAACTTCGCACCAAGAAACGACAATATATTTCAACAAAGAACCGGTTATGGATTTAGAAGAGAATATGGCAATAACTATAATTCACCCAGGAACGGCAACAACTATTACAGAGGAAATAATGACAACCAGAACGGGTACTGGAGAACCAATAGACTGTCAAATTATCAACAAAGAAACCATTATCAACAAGCTGAACAAGAAAAGAGAATACAGATAGAAGAGGTGGAGGTAAGACCACCAAACCCCGATAAACGTTCGAATTGACAGCTAAGGTCCATGCCAAAGAGAATGACGCACCAACCCAGGACAATTGCAGCACCTTGAACATAGAAGTAAAAATCTTATCACGAGAAGAGAAGAAGGAAGACACAAATCCGCAGGGACTAGATGAAAACGAAGACAAGAAAATAACAATCTCGTGTTGGGACGAAATTAATTGGGAGAATACTGACGAGGAAGATGAGTTACCAGAGGCATGCCCAACGAATGTAGGAGGAAAGGACGAAGTAATGAGTATTGCAGAGCTATTTGAGATGGAAACCAGGGAAAGCGAATTCAATGAGGATAATGCGCAGCCGACAAGTTGAAAATAAGTTACTAGTGGGCACACAACCCAACGAATATAATGAAAGAAGTTATGAAGCGATAATTAGAGCATTTAGATGCGATTATATGGAAGTAGCGACGAAGAAGGAGAAGATAGACGAGGTTGAGGAAAAAGTAGAGGATGTTGAAGAAAGCGTAAATGAAGGAAGAAATCGAGAAGAGAATAAAAGAGAGAGACGTAGCAGTCAAAGCTTATCCTATAGAAAGTTCGAATTCACAAGGGAAATTCCAGAAAAGACTCATGTATGATTCAGTGGAGGATTCGTTGATGCAAGAAGATGAAGAACAGAACCAACCCTTTCAAATTCAACCAATTGTGAAAGCCATGGTAAAGCATATCCCAGTCAATAATGTAATTGATAGCAGAAGTGAACTGACTGCGATCTCAGAAAATTCATTCATGCAGTGTAATGCCAATGAGGAATTGCCAGTTCTGAAAACACGTAAGATTAAAGTAAGAGGTTGTATTAGAAACAATACTGCGGAAGTTACGAGACAAACAAGGTTAACTCTTTCGTGCCAAAGTCAAAAGATCGAATCCAACTTCGTGATTATACCTAAACTAACTGTAAATTTGATTATAGGTGCAGATTTTTTAAATGAGAGATGAGCGATAATAGATATGAGGAAAGGTAGCGTAACATCTGGGAATGTCACACTTCTCTTTGAGCAAAAGCTAAAATTAGAAGAAATACCAGTTACAAACAAACAATTAAGAATGATGCGAGATAAAGAGGATGAAGAGTTAGAATGGTATGCTCAAAAGGGGGAATCGTGTCAACTCATGTTAGAAGTCCATAAAGAAATCGACGAAAAATTTCAAGAAGTTCAAGGTATTTTGGAACACAGTAAAAGAGAATTATAGGCTATTTTACGAGATAAAGCAGAGGTATTTTTACCTAAGACTGGCAGTATTAAACACTTTCAGTACAAGTTTGAAGTAAAACAGGCGAAATCTTAGGACTTCACCATGTGAGCCATATCAAAAAGTTTGAAGATTAATTTTATAACTGGTAAATAATCAGCACAATATTTCAAGATTATGTTGCAGATAAGATCGTCAGGAGAAAGAAGAATGAAGAGAAAGGAAGGTGGGAAAAAGAAAGTAGTTTCAATAAAAACAAAAACAATAGTAACACCAATAGTACCATACATTAAGGTGAAGGGATAGAGCATAGATAGTCTAACAGCATGAAATACTAAAATGCTATACCCAACAACATTACACAAAAATAAAAAAAACGAATTTGAGGGTTCTTGTAGAAATTAAGACTCAAAATATCTTAGAATTGTAACATGGTTAGGGTGCCGAAATTTGTAAAGCTTTTTAAGAAGGCGTAAAACAGTGTTGGTACTAGACATATGTTAGATAATTATAAGTAAACCTTTTTGTAAGAACCATTGTAACAACTCCAGCAAAGGCAAGATGCAACGACCCACAAGTTGCAAGGCGAGAAGTATCAATAAAGAAAGGGACGTGATTAGCAAGACACGATTCCTACAAGGCAGAAGCGTCGAGAGAAGGGAAAGGACAGCGAGACCAACAGAGGGCTCTTGTATAGGAAGTGGGCAGTAAATCTGCTGTACCACAGGGTGGCGGGACCCTGCTGGGACAGAACACAGAACCACAGAGTGGCGGAACCCTGCTGGGACAGAGGTTCTTGGAACGGCCCCGACTCAGCAGAGCAAGCAAAAAAAGGCCCGACAAGAAGACGGCTTGGGCAAGCCAACACTAACAAAAAATATGTGTAAAAGTCACACTACTGCCATTAAACAGCACGCTTATGCACGAAACTGAAGACAACTTCCACAAAGTAAAAATGACATGCCCAAACAATTGATCAAACTGTTACTAAGAGGAGAACTTCAAAGCGACTAGTTATCAATAAATATTTACATATCCTGCCCAGAGAAGAACCAAGAAGCAAGTAAGAATCAGAGAAAAAGCAGGAAGAACAGAAGTTGAAGATTCGCAAGATTGAGACCAAGAAAGAAGATGGGTGAAGAATAGACGACATACCTTCCCAAATCCCTATCCTATTGTAAACTAGTCGCCTGCGAAGTATTACAATGAAAAACGACCACTTTCAGCGACACATAACGATGACTTTCATGCATACAAAGCCAGTAAACTACGAGATTCTGCACTCACTGCTCCTTTCCATTATGGGACCTCCACAACAGCAACACACACTTGCAAAGCCAACAAGGAACAATGAATGAAGCTGTACATCAAATACTTGCCCACATCCATCACGCTCAAGTCCATCACCTTCATGCAAAAACATTCTCCAACCTCATGCTTAAACATTCATAGGATTGTGTGGATGTGTGAAATCAAAATATGTGATGTAGGAATTGTGCAAAAGAAATGTGTGAAAAACTAAATAACTTAAGCACACCAGACAGCTAATAAACTACAAAATAACAGTCATTGACTATGGATTTAAGTAAAAATTAGACTATCGACAAAAATAAGTCATTAGTTCTGAAATGGACAGTATATAAAGAACAAAAATAAGATATAATAAACACTAAAACTATATGCTACTTATTATCTACTCATAAAAATAAAAGAATAACTATAGTTTACTTATTTTCTCCTCTTAAAAACAAAGAATAAAAAAATTATCTTGTTGAATGTTTTCCCTTTTTTTTTTAACATTTGTACCATTTGTTAGGATAATATCTCAATACTTGTGTATGTATATTTCTTTGACAAAGCAATTCTTGGAAATAATTCTTATTTGTTAGTGTAACAATGTTGAAATCATTGTCTAGAAATAAAAATATTTTACTTCTACATGATATTTAGAAAATGTGTTAGGAATAGATTTTACTTAGTTACTACATTTATAAAACAAATATTTCTAAGAAAATAGATGTGAAAGACTCCTCATTTTCGATAAAAAACTTCTTAAAAGACAAACTTTACACTTAAACAAAAAAAGAAATAAATTAAAAAATAATAATTATGATAGAATAAAAAATTCCTGTCTTGTCAATATAAAGAAATTTTTGAGAATAATGTGGAAGAATATAAAAATATAAATTAGTAATACAAACTAGCATAGAACCAGAATAATGTAGCTGAACAGTAGGCAACAAAATTTAGATAAAGGAATAATTTTATACTGACATTGACAACGATTCAATCATTGCCTAACTTCAGAGCAAAAATTAAGTTCGAAGGGTGGTGATATGTAAGGTGTCAGGAAAATCCTACACCTTCCATGAAAATCCTGACATGGTAAGCAAACCCAGTAGTATGTTACATAGCTCCGAATAAATCGTGACATTAAATTAACCAATGTAATACGAGCAAAGAGTGAGCAAATGGAATACCACAGACTAACACAAGAATGCCTGAATGCATGTCATACCTTCCCACCGTGAGACAGACGCAGTTCTGAGGGGAGAAACGAGAACAGAAACCGAGAGCAGAAACGTGTTAAGCTAGAAGGCCCAACGATAAGGGATGGACACCCACGTCGCCAGCTACCCACCAGGACCACCCCCCAGTCCATGTTAAAAGTTAGAGCCCTCCAGAAGAACAGTATAGATGTTATGATAACACTAAAAGGACCACACCAGCCGCAAGTTATAGCGTGAGACTTTTTCGCGTCTCTGTTACGTTGCAAACGTTAAAAACATTGCCCCACCACGAAAAGTAACCACCAGGACCACCCCCCAGCCCATGTTAAAAGATAGAGCCCTCCAGAAGAACAGTATAGATCTTACGATAACACTAAAAGGGCCACACCAGCTGCATGTTTTAGCGTGAGACTTTTTCGCGTCTTCGTTACGTTGCAAACGTTAAAAACATTGCCCCACCACGAAAAGTATAACGTTTGTCATTGGATAGACAGAATTTTTGTAGGCGGAGCTTAAGGTTAACATTGAGACCCTGATTGGTCAGATGAAAACAGAGCCAGATAGTTTTCTTTTAAAACCAACTTCGGTAAATTGTAGTAAGGAGAAGTTAGGACAGAGTTGCTTTGGAGATGGCGAGATGTATGGAGCTGCGCCGGCCGCCCCCCACCCCCCACCCCCCTGACGAACACCGACAAGGTAATGAACGCAAGCGATGCTGCATTTTTGAGCACATAAGGCTTCACTCAGATCTGCAGAAGTCTCATCTGTTACATCCCCTTTTTACGTAATACTTGTGTCGATCGTCAATTGAAGCTCATGGTACTCACATTTGCTACGTCAGTTAAAATCTGAAACGCGAAGATTTTTCTGTTATATAATTATTGAGAAGCCTCATCGGCCACTGTAATTTACGACAAGTTAGATAAGTAATTTAAAATAACTGAGGGTCACTGTAGACCATTTTGATAGTTTTCTCTTATGTGAAACTTAATTTAAACCTAGATTATAGATGTGTTATGGCATAGGTCATCCTTCGATCCATTGTAGAACTTGGAAACCCATTCAGGGAATATTCGTTCACATTTTTGTTGAACGCAGTTGGTTTTTATCATCCTGTATTAAAATATTTCCTTTTATCAATAGTGCAATTTATAAACAAGGTTTTGTGAGTAGAATAAAAATTCCAATGGTAAACTTAACTGCTTTTTCGACGTTACTTTACCAGCTAATTAAAAATAGGAAAGCCTTGAACCCTTTCGACTACATTTAGTTAGTATTAAGATTCTTTTACAGGGAATGCAGTGGAGCAGACGCTGAAATCATTAAGGATTTGATTTTATCATCGCTAGTCTCACTGAACTCTTCTGAACTCTACATATCATTTGTGGTCGGGCGTCTCCTTACCAGCAACAGGTCCCAAGTTCAAACTAGTCATTTCCCTAAAAAACATAGAACAGGAACCACACAGAATGTTAGAGACTCACGAAGTACAAGCTTATGGAATATCGGAGAAGCTTCTTGCTTACAAGTTCGAACAAAAGTTTCCGTTAGAAGGCCGTACAGTCCAGAGTCGGTAAGCTAATCAGGCAAATTGACATGAGCATGCATGTAAATATCCCACAGAATCGCCAGTTTGCTAAACGACCGTATTCTGCTGTGTGAAGAAGTCACTAATTCCGTGCTGCACATCGTCGTCCGACAGGACTTGTACTGGCATTACTTTTATGTAACTCCCATGTCGAACTGCGTCTTGTATCGCGACCGTCATGGATCTTGACGCACTATCTCACAACGAAGGTTTCCGAGGGTCATGTTGACCTATAAATATTCTTCAATCTTCGATTACTGTCTACCAGCGTTTGTCCTTCGGCAGCCAAGAAAAGAGTTACATCGCGGTGGCTCTGTCGGATGCCTTTGGTAATAATGTCACCATAGTTCCGGTCTCCGCATTTACTGCAGACAAGTCGGAAAGACACGAATGTCACACGAATCTCTTGCCTATATGTCGGTATATTCCGGCATCGGTGTCATGCTATGTTGCACAGAAACTGCTGCAACGCTCTCGAAAGGAGACATTTTGATAGTTGCTCATAAAAAGCTGAAATTATCAAATGTAAAAATAACGAAATACTAAAACGAAAGATTACTTGGTAGTTACCGTTCAAAATTAATACTTTTGGTGGGAACTGTACTGGGCTCTTCCCAGCCGAAGTTGCATATAAAAAAAAAATAGCAACGGCAGTCACCTCTACCGAAACGCAAGAAGATCTGTAGCCGAAGTTTCCGTCCTGGGCGGCTTACGGCGAAAGCACTACGTAAGGCTCTCTGTAGGAATAGCGGACATCAGGCAGATTCTTGTTTACCCACAAAAAAGGTAGAGTCCATATTGCTGATCGATCTATTCTTACGTTTTGCTTGCTACTCTCAGACTTTTAGAAGGAGAAATAAATAGAATACATAATGAAGATGCAAATTTAAAGCGCTTCTTCATTGCTGTGGTAAGCGTGAGACATTCATGAGTTTGTTCATAAAATTGTGACAGTAGGCGTTGCAAAAGAACGGTGGCGCATCATGGATTGGATTCCTGATAAAATTCCAAGAGGATACGTACCAAAAGCAGACAATTAATCCTTCCTCACATATTTATCTCGAGAATCTACAGGAACGGGAAAAAACAAAGAATCCAGAGGTCATACAAAAGCATGCTGGCAGTCGTTACTCCCACAATCTGTTCTCAATTGGAAGACGGAAGGGGGTAAATCATAGCGGAGCAAGGATTATCTTATGCCCTACAACCTCACTTAAGTCTAAAGTAGACATTGTACTGAAATAAAACACGGTATCCTCAATCGCCAGCTAACGTTTCACCTCAATGAATTAACCATCAAAAAATAAACCCACAACGGACAAAGATTTTAGAACTACTAACGAGGGCATAGATGGAAAGAGCATTCTTCGCCATCATCTACACAAATAAAGAAGTATCGGACTTCTCCACTTTTTTTCCAGGTTATTAGAGTCTGCAGCCCTCAATGAGTCTTCGCTGTCACTTCTGTAGCTGTTCTCCCAACACGAATTCCCTAACAGTTGATAAAATACTCTCTGCGTTCTAACACCTCGAACGTGTCTGCCGATCCTACATATCTGTCATCACGATGCCAATGACTCATTTGCGTCAAGAAACCATTTCTAATTCTCGCGTATTGCCATGCCTATACCAGCTCGACTCTCCCTCCCTCCATATCCAATCCCAAGGCAACTTCAACAAGTTTGCTATCCTGATTCCCAGAACACTCATCTGTCATTTACCTATACTACTTACTATAGCCCCAGACTCTTACTTCTTAAATCAGGCCACTAATTCCTCTTCCAACGTCGTAATCGCCATAAAGCCCCTCTCGTTCCTATCTTGTAAAGTCCACATCTTGTGACGTAACAGCGTTACATTACCATTTCCATAGTGTGTTGTCGGTATCTGATAAAACTAATTAACGCTTATTTCAATGAGAACAATCGGAGAGATACGTTGTAAGACGATTTTAGAAGTGGGTTGAGTTTAGAAACTGTTTTACATCGTTTTTACATAGCTATGTTTTAAACAGTCATTTGTCAAGTCCAATCTCTGAAATGCAGGAGGATCTGCAGCTAATTGACGCATGGTGCAGAGAATGGCAATTGAATCTCAATGTAGACAAGTGTAATGTGCTGCAAATACATTATTATCATTTAGCTACAAAATAGCAGGTCAACAACTGGACGCAGTTAATTCCATAAATTATCTGGGAGTACGCATTAGGAGTGATTTAAAATGGAATGATCATATAAAGTTGATCGTCGGTAAAGCAGATGTCAGACTGAGATTCATTTGAAGAATCCTAAGGAAATGCAATCCGAAAACAAAGGAAGTAGGTTACAGTACGCTTGTTCGCCTATTGCTTGAATACTGCTCAGCAGTGTGGGATCCGTACCAGATAGGGTTGATAGAAGAGATAGAGAAGATTCAACGGAGAGCAGCGCGCTTCGTTACAGGATCATTTAGTAATCGCGAGAGCGTTACGGAGATGATAGATAAACTCCAGTGGAGGACTCTGCAGGAGAGACTCTCAGTAGCTAGGTACGGGTTTTTCTTAAAGTTTCGAGAACATACCTTCACCGAAGAGTCAAGCAGTATATTGCTCCATCCTACGTATATCTCGCGAAGAGACCATGAGGATAAAATCAGAGACATTAGGGCCCACACAGAAGCATACCGACAATCCTTCTTTCCACGAACTGTACGAGACTGGAATGGAAGGGAGAACCGATAGAGGTACTGAAGGTACCCTCCACCACACACCGTCAGGTGGCTTGCGGAGTATGGATGTAGATGTAGATCTCGACCTGCGAAGGAATAACTATTAAATTGAATAATGTGGTACTCAAATAACGAAACTGGGGAGATTTTTCATCCGGGAACTGACAAGCCTTTACCAGGTGGTTTCCGTTTCTGGAACGCTTTTTAACTGGAGAAATGCGCCGCGGACCAGAGATTAGCGTTGGTATAGGAATAGATGGTGACCTTGTAGTTTTTGTTTCTGGAAGGCCTTTTCATTAAAACGACGAGTAAAATAGAATGAAGTGGCTGTCGTAAAGTGAGAACCGTTATGGTGTGTTCTACGAAATATTAATATTTGGTGCTAATATTTGTGCCGTTTATGGAGCAATGTATCACTCAATACCTTTGCGGTAATAAGTCGTCTCATGTAAATTGTAGCCATGGATGCAATATATTTCCTGGGTAAATTACTGTGGTGTAAGAACTACTCAGTCTTAAGAGGTATGGTTTCAAGAGGTAGACAATGTGACTTGTCTGGTCTGTCGAAATAACACGCGGGGTGAAGTTAGAGTGGCAGGAATTTTGCACCGTACTGTCATCTGCACCGCTTCTGACAAGGAAGGCTACTGTATGTTTATTTCGCAATTACTAATGTATCATGAAAGCCAGAATTCTGTTACCAGGATCCGGCCGCGGTGGCCGAGCGGCTCTCTTCGCTTCAGTACGGAACCGCGCGACTGTTACGGTGGCAGGTTCGAATCCTGCCTCGGCATGGATGTGTGTGATGTCCTTAGGTTAGTTAGGTTTACGTAGTTCTAAGTTCTAGGGCACTGATGACCTCAGATGTTAAGTCCCATAATGCTCAGAACCAGTTGAACCAGTTATTAACAGGAACAGTGGTGACCGTCGTTTTGGATTAATGCAGTAATAATTAATTCTCAAAACTTTGATCTTCCTATTTCCAGTACTTTATATTTACTTTGTGTAAGTCCAATAGTCAAATTATTTGTTAGCTGAAACAATCAGTTTTTAATGCTATGTTTATGTGGTTCATTGACGTAAGAAATTGGGGAAGTGCAGCTTTCATGGTTTATGTTAAAACAGCACTTGATTAAATACATCTCCTTTGTTTCTCACTGCCAAAATAAAAACAATATGGAAAGAATATCTCTGATTTTTATTTCAAAATCTTCTAAAATTATTGTTGAAAGAGTGGTCGGTAAAGATCATGTGGGTTTCATTTTCGTACTGCCTCTCTCCCAAACTTGAGAGCATTTATAAACAGGTAAACTCAAGGTAATCTCCAGACCGCAGATTCGTCATTCACATCCTGGCTCTAGTCATAGAATCTCCATCTACGTTTGTAGCACCAAGTAACACCGTTATTAATTTCCAATTCCATTTTTCGATAGCTGCAACTGTAAAAATATACCCTCATTTTTTATTAATATTATTTTCATTAAGAGCAGCCAGCACCCCTCCTCTTGCTGGAATGTCAAGATTTATAATCAGTTTCTGCACGATGTGCTTCAAGAAACGGAGCTTGAAAATGCGATTTTTCATGGGATCATGTCTCGGGTTCTATTGATCAAAGACATAAAGAGGCAAGTGTGTTGCTTTGCCGATATTCTGGTGACCATTTCTATGTTTGTCAGAGGAACGAGCATTTAAGCAACATACACTCCCTACAGACCAGATAAATTGAGAACGTCAGCTGGTTCTTTTGCACCAGGTGAGGTTTGAGTTGTACCTTAAGAGGTTCATTAAAGCACCATTTGTTCATGGGTGGTTGCTGAGAAAACACCGAAAAAATATGATTGTTGGGTACGAAAGTATCAGTTGTGAGGATGGACACTTCCTTAATTTCTGTTCATGGAAGACCATCGAAACATTTACCATATGTCCTTAGGACGATATTCTTTGGGAACTTCAAAACTTTTGTCGAAATCATTATCTGTTACCAAGATCATTAAGTTCAGAATTAGGGTAGCTATACAGGGGGTAAAGCTGTTCTACCAACGTTGGCCTCAAATATCTTAGTATTTAATCACAGCAGATTTAAGCTGTAAATTTTTAGACATTCGGCTATGAAACATTTTCCGTTTGCAGAAATCCTGACCCCGTATCAAGATGTTGTGTTGTTGTTGTGGTCTTCAGTCCTGAGACTGGTTTGATGCAGCTCTCCATGTTAATCTATCCTGTGCAAGCTCCTTCATCTCCTAGGACCTACTGCAACCTACATCCTTCTGAATCTGCTTAGTGTATTCGTCTCTTGGTCTCCCTCTACCATTTTTACCCTCCACGCTGCCCTCCAATACTAAATTTGTGATCCTTTGATGCCTCAGGACATGTCCTACGAAACGATCCCTTCCTTCTTCTAGTCAAGTTGTGCCACAAACTTCTCCCCAATCCTATTCAGTACCTCCTCATTAGTTACGTGATATACCAACCTAATCTTAAACATTCTTCTGTAGCACCACATATAAAAAGCTTCTATTCTCTTCTTGTCCAAACTATTTATTGTCCATGTTTCACTTCCATACATGGCTACACTCCATACAAATACTTTCAGAAACGAATTCCTGACACTTAAACCTATACTCGATGTTAACAAATTTCTCTTCTTCAGAAACGCTTCCCTTGCTACCATCATCAGTTAGTTTGCTCCCCAAATAGCAAAATTCCTTTACTACTTTAAGTGTCTCATTTCCTAATCTAATTCCCTAGGCATCACCCGACTTAATTTGACTACATTCCATTTTCCTTGTTTTGCTTTGTCGATGTTCATCTTATATCCTCCTTTCAAGACACTGTCCATTCCATTCAACTGCTCTTCCAAGTACTTTGCTGTCTCTGACAGAATTACAATGTCATCGGCGAACCTCAAAGTTTTTATTTCTTCTCCCTGGATTTTAATACCTACTACAAATTTTTCTTTTGTTTCCTTTACTGCTTGCTCAATATACAGATTGAATAACATCGGGGAGAGGCTACAAGCCTGTCTCACTCCCTTCCCAACCACTGCTTCCCTTTCATGCCCCTCGACTCTTATAACTGGCATCAGGTTTCTGCACAAATTGTAAATAGCCTTTCGCTCCCTGTATTTTACCCCTGCCACCTTTAGAATTTGAAAGAGAGTATTCAAGTCAACATTGTCAAAAGCTTTCTCTAAGTCTACAAATGCTAGAAACGTAGGTTTGCCTTTCCTTAATCTTTCTTCTATGATAAGTCGTAAGGTCAGTATTGCCTCATGTGTTCCAACATTTCTACGGAATCCAAACTGATCTTCCCTGAGGTCAGCTTCTACCAGTTTTTCCATTCGTCTGTAAAGAATTCGTGTTAGTATTTTGCACCTGTGACTTATTAAACTGATAGTTCGGTAATTTTCACATCTGTCAACACCTGCTTTCTTTGGGATTGGAATTATTATATTCTTCTTGAAGTCTGAGGGTATTTCGCCTGTCTCGTACATCTTGCTCACGAGATGGTAGAGTTTTGTCAGAACTGGCTCTCCCAAGGCCGTCAGTATTTCTAATGGAATGTTGTTAACTCCTGGGGCCCTTTTTCGACTCAGGTCTTTCAGTGCTCTGTCAAACTCTTCACGCAGTATCGTATCTCCAATTTCATCTTCATCTACATCCTCTTCCATTTCCATAATATTATCCTCAAGTAAATCGCCCTAGTATAGACCCTCTATATACTCCTTCCACCTTTCTGCTTTCCAATTTTTGCTCAGAACTGGGTTTCCATCTGAGCTTTTGATATTTATGCAAGTGGCTCTCTTTCCTACAAAGGTATCTTTAATTTTCCTGTAGGCTATATCTATCTTACCCCTAGTGAGATAAGCCTCCACATCCTTACATTTGTCCTCTAGCCATGCCTACTTAGCCATTTTGCACTTCCTGTCGATCTCATATTTGAGACGTTTGTATTCCTTTTTGCCTGCTTCATTTACTGCATTTTTATATTTTCTCCTTTCATCAATGAAATTCAATATTTCTTCTGTTACCCAAGGATTTCTACTAGCCCTCGTCTTTTTAACTACTTGATCCTCTGCTGCCTTCACCAACCCTCAATGCTACCCATTCTTCTTCTACTGTATTTCTTTCCCCCATTCTTGCCAATTGTTCCCTTATGCTCTCCCTGAAACTCTGTACAACCTCTGGTTTAGACAGTTTATCCAGTTCCCATATCCTTAAACTCCCACCTTTTTGCAATTTCTTCAGTGTTAATCTACAGTTCATAACCAACAGATTGTGGTCAGAGTCCACATCTGGCCCTGGAAATGTCCTACAATTTAAAACCCGGTTCCTAAATCTCTGTCTTACCATTATATGATCTATCTGATACCTTATAGTATCTCTAGGATTCTTCCATGTATACAAACTTCTTTTATGATTCTTGAACCAAGTGTTAGCTATGATTAAGATATGCTCTGTGCAAAATTCTAACAGACGGCTTCCTCTTTCATTTCTTAGCCCCAATCCATATTCACCTAGTATGTTTCCTTCTCTCCCTTTTCCTACTGTCGAATTACAGTCACCCATGACTATTAAATTTTCGTCTCCCTTCACTACCTGAATAATTTCTTTTACCTCATCATACATTTCTTCAATTTCCTCGTCATCTGCAGAGCTAGTTGGCATAAAACTTGTACGACTTTAGTAGGCATGGGCTTCGTGTCTATCTTGGAAACTATAATACGTTCACTATGCTGTTTGTTGTAGCTTAGCCGCACTCCCATTTTTTATTCATTATTAAACCTACTCCTGCATTACCCCTATTTGATTTTGTATTTATAACCCTGTATTCACCTGACCAGAAGTCTTGTTCCTCCTGCCACCGAACTTCACTAATTCCCACTATATCTAACTTGAACCTATCCATTTCCCTTTTTGAATTTTCTAACCTACCTGCCCGATTGAGGGATCTGACATTCCACGCCCCAATCCGTAGAATGCCAGTTTTCTTTCTCCTGATAATGACGTCCTCCTGAGTAGTCCCCGCCTGGAGATCCGAATGGGGGACTATTTTAGCTCCGGAATATTTCACCCAAGAGGACGCCATCATCATTTAACCATACAGTAAAGCTTCATACCCTCGGGAAAAATTGCGGCTGTAGTTTCCCCTTGCTTTCAGCCGTTCGCAGTACCACAACAGCAAGGCCCCCGCAACTACTGAAAAGGCTGCTGCCCCTCTTAAGGAACCACATGTTTGTCTGACCTCTCAACAGATACCCCTCCGTTGTGGTTGCACCTACGGTACGACTATCTGTAACGTTGAGGCACGGAAGCCTCCCCACCAACGACAAGGTCCATGGTTCGTGGGGGGGGGGGGGGGGCCTATCAAGATATACTCGAAAAAACATGATTTTTAGATTTACAAAGTACAGTTGTGGGTTGGCCACTTGTATAATATCTGTTCATGACATATAGTCGAAATTTTTACTGTCAGATGATGTGCTCGGGAAACTTGAAACTTCTTTTCGTATTATTATCTGTTACCGACATCCATTGGACCTTGACGTAAAATTCGGAATGAGGCGTAAATGTATTTTTAACGTAGTGAATATATGGAAAGCGTTCTACGACCGTCGCAAGGGTTCCGAGGTAGTCGAACTGGTTTTTAGTAAGCTTATTTTCACCAATAAAACAAAAGGACCAGCTATCTTTGTATAATGGTCACATCCTCCTATACCAATATGCCAAAATTTGTACAGCAGTGACAAACATGGGCTTAAAAGGGTCTTAGCATGTCTACAAACAACTTAAAATGAAAGCCAGGAATTACGTAAAACTGGAAAGACTGCAAAGTCCGTAAAATATTGTTAATAACATATTTACTCTTTTAAGAGACAAGTCATAAACCTGGCATTTTCGATGAGTTGTTATCTATGAGCCAAGAGTCCAGAAAATGGTAAAGCAAGCATTTTTAAGTTAACCTTATGTTATGTGTAGTTATTTGGTGTTTATATGAATGTCCAAACGTTTACAGTGATCAGACATAACATAATGACAGCCTACGCAATAGCCAGTATGTCCACCTTTGGCAAGGGTAACAATTGCGTTGCATCCTGGTATGCAAGCAGTGAGGCCTTGGTAGGTCGTAGGAGAGATTTGGCACCACATCTGCACGCACAAGATACCTAATTACCATAAATTCCGGAAAGGAGGGCGGGGGGGGGGGGGGCCAAGAGCTTTGAGGCCACTTACGATCACATCACGGATGTGCGCGATGGGGTTCAGATGTGGATAATTAGATGGCGAGCACTTCAGTTGGAAGTCGCCACCACTGTGTTCCTTGGACCACTCCGTCAGACTCCTGGCTTCGTGAAATGGCACATAATCTTGTTGAAAAATGCCACTGCCGTCATGATCTTCATTAAGGGGTGTGTACTGGGCTGCATCCAATGTTTGATACTCTTTGGCCATCTTGGCTGCATTACAGAAGCTCCAATGGTCCAATGTATGGCACCGTGGATATTGCCCAGAGCATGATGGAATGACCGCCAGGTTGTCTCCGTACCGCAGAGTAAGTATAATGGATTTGTTCCTCTGGGAGACGATTAATTCGTGCCTTTCCACCAGCATGAGGAACAAGATGTGGGGATTCATCAGACCATGCAGCGCTCTACCATTGTGCCGACGTCTAGTGCCGATACTCAGTGCCAATTTCAGTCGTAGTTGCCGATGCCGTCAGCTGTAAAGTCACATCGTTCGGAGTGCACCGTTTGTTCAGACACACTTGTACTCTGCCCACCGTTAAAGTCTGATGTTAGTTCCGTCACAGTTTGCCGCCTGTCCTGTTTTACGAGTCTGCGCAGCCCAATACGTTCAATACCTGTAATGAGAGCTGGTCGCCCAATCCTACGAAATCTGGAAATGGTTTCGGCTTGATTTCACCACGTGTTGAAAACACTCGTCACGGCACTTCTCGAACACCCGACAAGTCGTGCAGTTTCCGAAATGCTCTTGCCGAGCCTCCGGGCAATCTAATCTGCCCTCGGTCAAAGGTAGATAAGTCGCGTGTCTTTCCCATTCTACCCACGAACATCGCGCTCACTGATGTGACATGCACCGTGCTTGTCTCCGACCAGCAGTCATTCTTCGCCAGGTGACACTGCTATCACCTGGACGAGTTTACGTCTATAGTAGATCGGTAGTCATAATGTTCGGATTGTTCAATGTCTATACTTTGTTTATTAATACACTTCTACACAATTATGTAGCGCAACTTCCAAAACCTTACTGATGTTCAGAATTGCCTGCTGAAAGGGAACGGCGGACAACAGCTCATGTCGGAACACAAGAAAGGCAGAAACGTTCCTTTTTAAGAGACTCTGACCGAAAAGTCGTGAAGCAACTACCTCAATCGTCATTCTCGCTTCTTCATCAAACCTTTAAGCATACAACATCCTTCTCGCTTTTCTGTGTGGAAATAAAGTAGTAGGGAGACAGTGACGCAAAAGAGAGTGGTGACAGAGCCAATAGGAGAGAAAGGAAGAGCAGACAGTGACAGAGGGTGATAAAGGTAACGATAAACACAATATCTATGGGAGCCAGAGAGAGAGAATAGACAGTGGCTCTAAAAGAGGTAGAGTGGTGCAGTGAGGTAGAAGCAATGGGATCAAAAGAGAGAGGGGACTGTGGAAACAAAAAATAGCGATGAATGGGGGCCACACAGACGGTTGGGATGGAGCAGGGGGGGGGGGGGTGTCCCAGACCGGCTACCAGCGAACTTTATCGTGTAGACATTTTGGATTCAAGGGAAAAACATAAGATGGACCACCCAGAATTTTTGAGCTGCCAAGTTATGGGGGAAAAGTGGTCGTGGGAAAGAAAGACAAAAGAAGACATTTTAAATAAAAGAGGTGACAGTGGCCGTGGGATTTACTGTAAATCAATGGATGAAAAAGGAGACAGAGGCAGTGGCAGCGCGAGAGGAAGATATTGGAGGTTGAAGGTCTAATTCCAAAGAGAGAGACTGGATAAAAGTATTTCGAATATTCTGTACTAAAAGAGCGTGAATATGTTCACAACCCAAAAGTTTTGGCGAGGAAGGCCGAATTAGGAATCAGGCAGCTTTTTCCTTAATATTCTGTCAAAGTCTTTTAAAGAGTAGCACATTTGCCTTTTTTCTGTCTTGACAGGGACATTTTGCCGCTGGTGAATAAAATGAACTTAATATGAAAGTAATTTCTCAAGTGAAACGTCTCAAAATATAAGCCGGTCACCACTGCTGGGCCAGACCGGTTGTAGTCTGCGGTAACGGCCACATTTCACTACAGCTCTAGGTCGGATTTACTAACCTATTCAGCGGTATCAGTCACGAGCACGATGACAGAAAACGTATACATCTTTTCACACTCTTGGCAGTCGAATACTCGCTCGTTAATGGAAATGCCAAATAGTTACTGTCTTGATTTGTATTTCATGAATAATTCACTGTTTTCGTGATCGTTGGTATTTATAAAATCTGCGGTCTGTAAACGTTCATCCCTCAACGAACTGCTGTTCCTAACACAACAAAATGCGTCGCAGTAACTTACTCCACACTCTACAAATTCTTCACAAATAAAAACGAGCCAAAAGTCCCTTCGCAATAATCTGCAATGAATATTGGTACTTTCAACGAACCATACAGAAATTCAATTGCTCTTTTCGCATCCAGTTCATATTACAAATGTAGAACGTCAATTATGTTACTTGTGTTTGCGTACACGTTTGAAGCTGGTTTGCAAGTTACCACATTAAGTTCTTTGGGTACTTATTTTCCGGTTGAAACTAAGGTCACGCCGCCATATCTGTTACATGTCTTCAGGAAGCCCTGCGTTTATAAAATACTGTAATGAGGGTGTCGTTGATGTGTAAGTTTGCTGAAGGAATAAAATGCCGCAGTGGTCCAGGACGGCTGGGCTGTATATAACAACGTGGCACGGAGCGATACAGAGACACCAAGTAAACGAATGTCTACACTATCGGTTAACTTTGCGACGTCCTATATCACTACGGTAGAATCGATTCGTAGCTGTGTCGCTGAATGATATATTCGGACGTTGAAGGTGACGGCTCCTGACACAGGTTTATATTTCACGTGCTATACTGAAAGTTGCCATGTTCCTTCACTACCAGCGCCCGGTGAAATAAGATCTCGCTCTGCGGTGTCTTTACTGAGGCGAAGTGTAGTCCAAAAATAGCTACTACACTGTGTGATATTCACAGGAGAATTCATGGGAGACTGCACATAAATATTATCTGCGGAGAAAGATATGGCTTACGATCCACAAGAGGCAAGTGCTCAAAAGGCTGTTAGTTCCTGTCGAGAACGTCGAGGAGACATATGGATTTAGACTAACGCTATACATCCACTGCCTCTTGACAGAATGACATGTTCAAGTGACTTAGGAAGAAGTCCTGTCAGTGAGTACCACTTGAATCGGATAAAGATGTATCTCCTAGAATGGATCATGGTCGCTGAGATCAGGGCGTCTAAGGATGACGATAAGAATTTTGCGTTTTACTAGATAACTTCCGATAAATAATCTCCACAACACCTGACAGAGACATCACGATTGAGATGTTTGTCACTGCTGGAGACGTTCGTGAAAACTATAATACATTCCACCTTCAGCGCCAAGAAATTCCGCGTTAGAGGCAATTCCAGGTTCCTTTCTACGAAGCAAGGATTTCAGCGCTGAAAGGATTCATTAACTAACTTACGCAGTTTCGTAAAACACAGTTATCATAGTCGTGCTTATAAGTGTGTTCGTACATGCACCAAAATACATTCCACGTTCAACATCTAAAGACGTGAGACTCTAAAGGCTGGTGGATGTAAATTACGAACTACAAGGGCTAAAGCATTTGCATTGGTGTTCGATTAACAAGGATGGTGGATACATATGAGGCAAAAAACTATAATGAAGTGTGTATTTGTAGGGGAAGGGAAAGAGAGATAATGTTTTCTGTCTTACCATTACTCGTTTTTCCAAAAAATTGAGTTAAATGACAAACGTATTCCTGGAGGCACATTTAAGTGATTTGTACGATAAATCTAGACCTCCATATACAACTACTTGACTACTTTGCAATTCAAAACTAAGCGCCTGGCAGAAGGTTCACCGAGTAACCTTCAGACGATTCTCTGCTGTTCCACTCCCGAACAACACGAGAGAACAAGGGACACTCTTACCGTGCGAGCTCTTATGTCTCTTATTTTATTAGAATAATCAATGCTCGTTACGTAGCTGGCATCAACAAAATACTTTCGCATTCCGATGAGAAAGTTGGTGACTGAAATATCGTGAAAAGACCTCTCTACAAAGAGAAACATTTTGTCTTAATAACTGCCTCCCCAATCGCATATCATTACCGAGACACTCTGTCCCGTGTTTTCCCAATAATAAAGAACGCGATGCCCTTCTCTGAACTTTTAAACTTTCTCCATGTTCTCCCTCAATCCTATGTAGTATGGACAAAGTCGTCTTTTCATGCCAGTACGAAGTATTGGACAACGGGAGACACTTTGCTCCACAGAAGTCAAGTGCTTACTGCCGTCATTCACGGGACACAGCTCCTTATGATTCATCATGCTTTCCAATATATTGCGAAGTACATATTTTACTATCAGATAATACTTATTTTCCTGGAGAGATTGTTTTGAACATCATGTAATTCCTTTACCTGATCTAATTCCTTTGCCAAAGTGGAAATTTTTCTTGTTACTTACAAAACTAAAGATATATTAATATATGTGCTATATTTTCTGGGAGTCCATAGGAGAACAACAAGCAGTTCGCAAAATTATCTTCTTTCCTTGTTGTCTCTTAAGTCTGACACCACATCTTTTTAACTGAGTGCACTTATTTCATAAGCAATGCTAATTCAAACCAATCTCGTAGCTTGAGCAGACAAATAATGATCTATGACGAATTGCAAAACGACACACACTGTTAAGAAAATTGCTCTCCGGACATTTATTTACTAACGCAGTTTTAATATCATTGGGCGACCGAAAACAAAAATTACTATAGCGTAAAAAAATAACAATAGAAGTGGAAATACAAACGCCTTGAGCAACAAAATTTATCAGTGGAAAAGCACTGAGAGAAATATCCTGTGCAATTTCAAGGAAACCAGCGTTTGTAGGGGTAAATTAAGTGTCTCATGAAAAAGAGCACTCACTCCGTCTTCAGGCCACAAGTGTCCCGTCGGCACTCATGAAAAAGAACGTACACATTATTCCATGTAGCGTTACGTATGTAGGGTTACACTCTCCTTCCCTAATGTTCTTACTTCAATTTTTATCAATCACTTTTATATAGTACTTAGTGAGATAGAGCATTCTAAAATTTCAATACCAAGTGGGATACTGGTAAGATTAAATGTGGAACCAAACACAACATAGCCCGAACAGGCCTTGAATGCCAAGGGTACCGACCGGCCGCCGTGACATCCTCATCTCTTAGGACTCACCGGTGCTGATACGGTGGGGATGCAGTCAGCACACCGCTCTTCCTGCCGTTGCCAGTTTTCGTGACCGGTGCCTCTACTTCTCGATCACATAGCTCCTAAATTGGCCTCACGAAGATTGAGTCAACCCCCCTTACCAATAGCACTCACCAGACCCGGATGGTGACCCATCTGAGTGATTGCAAGCCTGACAGCGCTTAACTTCGCTGTTCTGACTGGAACCGGTTTTACCACAGTTGCAAGCTGGTGGATTAATGTGGAAATAAATTTCAAACAACGAAATACACAGTTTTACCCTCCAATATATGTTATTTATGTGGATGTCTTATTGTTTGACCATCTTTATATCGTTTATTTCTCAAGCGCCATTTTACATTCACTATTATCAGGGGCAATCAAATTAAAAGAGACAGTCGGAAAAAGTACGTAAACTCTTTATCGTTTCAAAAATAATCACCGTAATTGTTAATACTTTTATCCTACTGTGAAACAAGATGGCCTATGCCTTCTTGGAAAAATTATGGCGAGTTCCTTCGGAAACATTATTGTAAGGGGGAGCACCTTTTCGTCCCAAGCAAATCGACAGCCGCGAATGTCTTTCTTCACGGCTACAAAAATATGGAAATTACATACGGAGAGATCGAGACTGACTGGAGCATACATAAGAGCATCCAGCTAAACTTCGGCAGTGTATTCGAAACAAAAGTACCCAGTACCCGGGAATAATGATGAACTTTCGTTTCTTACTATCAGAGCCCGCTGGTCTTTGACATTATGCGACAAGGCATCACAACGCATAGCGCTACATGGGCTGTCTGCAACAGTTGAAACGCGCTATCAAGCACGAATGCCCAGGAAAGTTGACGAACTGCATCATTCTGTTGCCGGATAATGTCTCCCCACTTGTGTCCGAGGACGATGCAGAAATTTGACTGGGAGAGACTTATACAAACTCCTTACAGCCCAGATCCCTCCCCAGGAGGTATTCCTATTCTACAGTCTCTGAAGATAGAGATTAGTGGCCACCGATATGCTACAGGTGTAGAGGTGCAGGCCTGGATTCAACTATGTTTCCATAGGCAACCGCAATCATCTTTTCACGAAGGCATTAACTGACTTGTCTCACAGTGGGATGTACACTACTGGCCATCAAAATTGCTACACCACGAAGATGACGCACTACAGACGCGAAATTCAAACGACAGGAAGTAGATGCTGTGATATGCAAACGTTTAGCTCTTCAGAGCATTCACACAAGGTTGGCGCCGGTGGCAACACTTAAACGTGCTGAGGAAAGCTTCCAACCGATTTCTAATACACAAACAGCAGTTGACCGGCGTTGCTTGGTGAAACGTTGTTGTGATGCCTCGTGTAAGGAAGAGAAATGCGTACCATCACGTTTCCGACTTTGATAAAGGTCGGATTGTAGCCTATTGCGATTGCGGTTTATCGTATCGCAACATTGCTGCTCGCTTTGGTCGCGATCCGATGACTGATAGCAGAAAATGGAATCGATGGGTTCAGGAGGGTAATATGGAACGCCGTGCTGGATTCCAACGGCCTCGTATCACTAGCAGTCGAGATGACAGGCATGTTATCCGCATGGCTGTAACGGATCGTGCAGCCACGTCTCGATCCCTGAATCAACAGAGGGGACTTTTGCAAGACAACAACCCTCTGCACGAACAGACAGGAGTGCCTGCGATGGTGTACTGAGCGACGAACCTGGATGCACGAATGGCAAAACGTCATTTTTTTCTAATGATTCCAGGTTCTGTTTACAGCATCATGATGGTCGCATCCGTGTTTGGCAACATCCCGGTGAACGCATATTGGATGCGTGTATTCGTCATCACCATACTGCCGTATCATCCGGCGTGATGCTAAGGGGTGCCATGGGTTACACGTCTCTGTCACTTCTTGTTTGTATTGACGGCACTTTGAACAGTGGACGTTACGTTTCAGATGCGTTACGACACGTGGCCCTACCCATCATTCGATCCCTGCGAAACGCTACATTTCAGCAGGATAATGCACGACCATATGTTGCAGGTCCTGTACGGGCGTTTCTGGATACAGAAAATGTTCGACTGCTGCCCTGACCAGCACATTCTCCAGATCTCCATTCACCAATCGAAAACGTCTGGTCAATGGTGGCCGAGCAACTGGCTCGCCACAATACGCCAGTCTCTACTCTTGATGAACTGTGGTATCGTGTTGAAGCTTCATGGGCAGCTGTACCTGTACACGCCATCCAAGCTCTGTTTGACTCAATGCCCAGGCGTATCAAGGACGCTATTATGGCCAGAGGTGGTTGTTCTGGGTACTGATTTCTCAGGATCTATGCACCCAAATTGCGTGAGAATGTAATCACATGTCAGTTCTGGTATAATATATTTGTCCAATGGATACCCGTTTATCATCAGCATTTCTTCTTGGTGTAGTAATTTTAATGCCCTGTAGTGTCGTAACAGCTATGGCTATTATTTTTGAAGTACTAAACAACTTACTTTTCTCCCATGTGCCTCCTTTTCGTTTAACTGCCCCTACACAATGAAGTTTATGATCTGTTTTTTCGTTAAATCGATGCTAATGGAAGTCGAGTAGTGACATTCGCGTTCATTGTTGCCTTCCCCGTGAACAGGGCAATGTAAATGAGACAGATAGATTAATTCGCATATAATATTCGGTTACTCAGTACTTTCCTTATAATTGTTAATTAATAGTAGATTAACGCTACGAACATGAAGTCGGAAAGGAGCAGATTTATCAATGTTCGGGATGAAAATGTCAGATTAAGACGATGTGTTCAGCTACATGCACATATGTTGAACAACCCATTGGACAGTTGTTCTCTGAAGAGCTCACACACCGAAGTCGCTGTCAAATGTTCCACCTGTTGAGAAGTCCACGTTATTGGAGTTACATCTAAAACATCAGTCTGTAACACCAATCACGTTTTAAGAACGCCATTGTAGTTTCTCATACACCGGCTGTGTCGTTGGGGACAAAGAAACTCCGTGCAGCTAGCCCTATTATTGATGTTGGCTTTATTTCACCTCCCGGATGCCGATTATAATTTTAGCGGAATTGATTACTGATTTAATATGATCTCTTCAGTAATCAGAAATGCTGAAATCTATCGCAAGTCACGTGTTACTTCGAAGCATTTTCGGGATAGATAAAACTGAATTTAACCAATATTTCAGACGGTAATGCTTCTACTGTTATCTCTTAATTTCTTGAAACCGCGACCATTGAAAAGTGATTGTTAAACACTATCTGTTTAGCTGGTACATCAGGTTAATAAATAAATTAATCGAATAAAAATATCCGAATCTCGGGAAATAAGTATGCAGTTAGAAGCATTGCGCTACAAGTCACCGTTCTGGTGGATAGGAGGGTAGAAATCTAGTGTGCCATCAAGAAAACATAGCTGCGAAATCTAACTTCATTGGCTAAGTTCGAGAATTTATATATGCAAAAATTACAGTTCTATACCGCAACTGGTAAAGATCATATTCTCGTTAGTTTCAAACAACGTGTTTTCTGTCATAACTCATCGATAATGGAGCATACAGTGAGGTGACAAAGTCATGGGATAATGATACACATACACAGATAGCAGTAGTAACATGTACTTGTGTACAGGGTATAAAAGGGCAGTGCATTGCCGGAGCTGTCATTTATACTCAGGCGATTTAAGTGAAAAGATTTCCGGCGTGCTTATGGCCGCATGATAGAAATCGACAGACTTTGAACGCGGAATGGTCGTCGGAGCTAGACGCACTGGACATTACAATTCGGAATTCGTTAGAAAATTCAGTAATCTGAGATCCTAAATGTCAAGAGCATGGCGAGAAAACAACATTTCTGTTACTACTCCTCAGGCTAGACTATTCAGTGGTCGACAGCTTTCACTTAACGACCGAGAGCAGCGGTGTTTGCGTGGAGTTGTCATTGCTAAAAGACAAGCAACAATTTGTGAAAAAACCGCAGAAATTAATGTGGGATGCAAGATGAACCTATCCGTTTGGCTTGTGCAGCGAAATACGGCGTTTAGTCCAATAAAATTAGGAAAAATGGGGGAACAATTTCCAAAGTTTTGAAACTTTGCGAAAACACTCTAAGGGGAAGAAGACAGAAAAGGTTCCTCACCTATCGAGGAAGCTTCCCTCTTCCCCACCCCCTAAAGTAACTAATTTTTCTTTTTCCAAACTTTAGGAGACATTGGTACCCTCGATAATTCGTACATGAAGCAAACCTTTAGATCATCAGGTGAATGAAACGTGCACAGTATTCTCTGAAATAACTGAGTTGTATCCACTTCAGATATATTTTCTTCAAGCCTAACAGCTGACGTGCAAATTCTCATTACCGTGCTGGATCGCTTAAGCTTCAGAGAACCAAATTTTGGCGACACAGTATGTATTGTTCGAAGAGCTTCTTCACCAACAGACATAGCTTTGTAGCAGTTTATTTCCAGAGACGCTACGAATCCAGATCCCAATTAATAAAGTTGCTCCATATAAGCAAATTAAATGTGTGGTTGCAACCATAGCTGAAATCTTCTGCGAATTTTGTCGTCGATATCTATCTTCTCACTCCTCAGTTCAACATGTTGATACTCTAAACTGAGTTTAAATTGTAGAACTGCTCCATATCTTCACATATGAGATGGGCTATTGGTATACCGCAAATCCATCGGATCAACACCCTATCTGTGAAACCTGATCCCTGTAAAACACCTGCAACACTCTTCAGGTCCTTCATAAGTGTTTGTTGTACTGTGATGTCGGTCCATACTCCACACCAATACTTACGAGAGCGCCGAACAGTAAAGAAGCGTTCTTGGCTGAACTCCACTGGTTTCATGGTTTCTTTCAGTTTATCCACGTCCTGGAGGTACAAATGAGACGCCTTAGCATAAGGAAAGTGTGCAGTTGCACGGAATATTGAGAGCACAGCTCTCACACATTCTATATGGAGCTCCCAATTCCTCATACGCTCTGCTTGGATGAAATGCAATGCCAAGACGACAAGCTGAATGTATTGTATCCATAACTGGGAAGTTTCCTCTCTTTGCTTAATATCATCCATTGTGTTGACAAATTCTTTTTTCAGCTTTTCTATCACTTGATCATTTCCGAAATCGCCGAAAGATACACCGTTTCCATCCATATCAGAAATACAGTCTTTAATAATTTGCTTCTCCACCTCCATGACTGCCATTTCCTCCAGTATTGGGTTGGGAAGAGCACACATGACTGCAGAGTGAGCTTGAATTTCCCCCATGTAAGCATGACCAGAAAGTATACGGGGAAAGAAGCTGCAGCATATACAGTCACCAACAGTTGAAAGAGTCCGCTGTCTCTCATTAAGAATCCTGTTGCTCCTAGAAATGACATTATCGAATGAAAGCCTACTAATCAAATAATTACATTAGTGACTAGCTCATTCCCTCAGTTAGCCTCCACAGCAACTATACCTCTAGCTTTCATGTAGAGTGGTTGATCAAACGTCACGATAAATGTTTACTGTGTCATCTTCATATTCTCTATGATGGCATATGTTAAAGCAGTTGAACTAGTGTTATAATCTGTGGGCGGGTTATTGATGAATGGAAGCGCTCATACGTTTGATTGTGTATAAGGTTCTCCAGTTGTTTCTCCATAAAACCTCGCCATGCAGCAACAGAAAGCTGTAAAAACTTTCCCAAGTTGTAAGAGGTCCATTATTAAGGAATTCGTTGCTAGCGCACTCGAGCAGACGTAATTTCTATGGATTGCTCGCGTTGCCTGCGATATGTAAGCTATATGAGAATCTCAGACCAGAGAGCAGTATTGTCAGCAGTAGGATCTGTGTAGCAGATGTAGTAGTAGTAGCGAGCAGTCTGGTGTATCGTGTTGGCTGGGCCGGTCGTGGGGAGCGATGGTGGAGCCTGAGCTATATAATATAAGATAAAGCAGCCTCGCGCAAATGTACTATTGTTATGTCAAGCCCCATGTAAAAGTTTTTTAAAAAGTCTCTTAATAACAAGCTTTCTTATGAAAAATTAACTTTTGATAATCATTCATCTCAATTTAAAGAACTTAGTAATTTCTCCAATCCATGGTCATCCAGATTATCGTAAAGAAAAATTAATTGATTCTTTTTATACATGACAAATCTATCGGCCAGCACTTCACAGGGCTGTGCCAGAAATATTTCTTATAGGAGCCGATATATACGCGTTATCCGGCGACCTTATTGAGGTATGAATTTTCAATTTATTCAGAATGATCTTTCAGGGCCATGACGCAGCGCTGCTGACGTCCAAAATTCACCGGTTTAAATTCACAGTCATTATTGAAAGGTTATAAGTGAGCGACAATTTTGTTGAAAAGTTAGTCACATTGTATTATTAGTAGGTTACGAAATTTTTCTGTTATGAGGTTTTGGAGTGTATCTGTTGGAAGGTTACGCTGAATGTGAATTATATACTTATATTTTTTACAGTTGGGAGGTTATTAGACATATTAATTTTTCTGTTGGGAGGTTACAAAATAAAATCGTCAATGGTAGGCACTGCTGCTTTAGTGAATGATTGTTCTGAGTAGTCATTTTGCTGAACAATTTCTTTAATTCCAACTCCATTCTGCCTTCGGAATGTTAGCAGACAAATTTTTTGGGCATTTATTGTTTCAGTAGAGCTTGCATGACAGAGAGTTTAGTTACTTTCTGATGTTCGAACGCTCTCCCTGGAGTCACACACCTGAATCCACCCATTACACGGAATGTACCTTTCCCTGTCTTTGTTGCAGTGTTGGAGTCAACGTTATCTAAAACGAACTGTTAGAACGAATCATTTAAAAAAATTTGGTTTCCAGAATTGAACAGCAGAATCCTCAAATAAAGCCACATTGCTGTATGAAGGACAGAGACCCATTTACAGAAAATTTCAACAATGTTTTTTGATCCCATTTTATGAAACAAACACACTGTAAAACCAAGTTGCAGTGGGGAGATAAATGAACGAGGTCTGGAAAATGACACAATCGCATGGGATATTTCTGTACTTTCTTTTTGAAGGGAAGTGTTCACTACCTCCCTTTTTTGACAAAACCTCACCCTTAAAAAATTCTTGTAATGTGCCAGGAACCGTAACTTCAGCGTTCTCTATCAAGTCATTGATATCTGGACAATAGGCAGTACTGTAAGGAATCATTATTATCTCTTCATTGTTGATAGCTACCGCTGATTCTACTATTCTTCTTCTCTTATCTCTCTCATTAACAGCTCGTTCATGGACTATTCTCGTTCTCTCATCCCTCTCATTAACAGCTCGTTCATTGTAGCATTGTTTCAAAAGTTTGTGGCCACTGCCACGAAAACATAAAACTGGGGCAGTTTTTGGCATTGTGGCAAAAAAGACCCCATCACCGAAGTGTTGAGTCAGTTTATTTTTCAGAGATCTTATGGTTATAGTCTCTCTTTATGAGAGACATTCATTTACTTTCTGCAACAAATTGAGCACTGAAAATTGGCGTTCCTCTGAACTATCTATAAATTTGCATAATTATGGGGAAGCGGCATAAAAGTTGGTATCTTTTAGAGCGGCCTCTTTTTCGAACAGATGAGAGGTTCGACACTAATGTAGAATACCTATCTTGACGATAATGGGCTTCTGCAGCTACGAGACATTGTTGATGCGTTTGGAAATCTATTACCGAAGTCATCATCGCGTTTTTCTGCTTTCTCAAGCGGCGTATGTTTCACAGTTAAACAGCGAATTTCAAATACTGCACGGCATTTGTGGAGTGGTTTTTTTGTTTCCCCCTCTGACACACTTTTCAGCCTATGTGAAAGGTCTTTAGAAATTTAATGGATAAGAGGAAGAGGATCTCAAATTTTTATCATCTGCTTGTGCAACATTCTAATTAATTAGTTTCCTTATATTACTTTCCCTAATATACTCTCGTCGTCATACCTTATGCACTTCGATCAGTCCATCGTTCTGTAGAATATTATGAATTCCATCCTTCCGTTCCTTGCTGACGTGTATCAGTGTTTCCAGGCCCTTCGTCACTATTGATGTCTCTCCTTCCGAAACAGATTTACCACAAATAAAACAGGTAGAAGGTTCCAGCATTATTGTTTTCCCAGCCCAGACAAAAGAAATGAGACTAAGAAGAAGCACTTCATAACATCACAGACTGATGAACGCTGTCACAAAAACATAAATCTCTGACACTACTTTCACAATTCACAATATTAACTCAAGTGAACTGGACACAGGGTAGGAAGAAATGGCAGCGACAATAGTGGTAGGGAAGCGCTGAGTGAACGGGAAGGGAAACTTGACGTTTTCGTTGTTGGCACGTACTTCTGATTTCAACAATACTGATCGCAAAAGAATTATCATCAAGTAGATTATATAGGCCACGAAATATTTTCGTATACTTAATTACGCTCTTTATGTAAATATTTTGATAAGGAACAAAAAAGCTGCCAACTACTAAGTTAACATAATTCTATTTGAATTCTCATAGCTCAAATACCATTCGTATAAATGAAAAGATGCACAAGATATTAATCGTGTACAGTTTCACAAGGAATAAATTTAGTAATAACAGATCTGTTCGAAAAATAAGCCTTTTCACGTATAAATTTAAAATAACGTACAGATTCACTTTTAGAGGGGATAAAGGGGGGACGCGACCCCCTACGAAGGGAAACTTTTCTGTTTCTTATTACTATACGTACCTCATACGAGTATTATGCTGATGTTTCAAAACTTTATAAATTTTTCCCCCATTTGCTGTTTTGCTTACTAACTAGCCTGGGGTAGTTAGTGGGCTATTGCAGCAGACGACCGATGCGAGTTCCTTTACTTAGAACACGACGTCACCTGCAGCGATCCCCTGGGCTCGTGAATATAGGGGTTGGACGCTAGATGACTAATAAACCGTTACACCGTCAGATGAGTCCCGATTTCAGCTGGTAAGTGCTGATGGTAGGGTTAGAGTGTGGTGTAGGCGCCGCGAAGCCATTGTCTCAAGTTGTCAATAAAGCACTGGGCAATCTGGTGTGGCTCCATAACGGTGTGGACAGTGTAATGGACTGAGTCCTACGGTCCAACAGAACCCATGATTTACTGGAAATAGTTATGTTCGGCTACCTGGAGACCATTTGCAGCAATTCATGTGCTTTATTTTCCCACACAACATAGGAATTGTTAAGGATGTCATTGCCTCTGTGTCACAAGCTCACAGTTCTTCGTGATTGTTTTGATGAAAATTCTGGAATGTTCCACTGAATGATTTGGCATCTCAGATAGCTCAACAGACTACCATCAAACATTTATCGGACATAAATGAGAGGTGAGTTCGTACACAAAAATCCTGCACCGGAAACACTTCTGTAACTGTGTACGGCTGTAGAGGCAGCGTGGCTCAATAATTCAGCAGCGGACCTCCAACGACTTGTGGAGTGCATGTCACATCGAACTGCTGTACTGATCCAGAAAAATGAGGTCCAACACTATATTAGGAGGTGTCCCATGACTTTTGTCACCTCAGTTTACTTTTGTATCATTGACCCATCGTATACAATATGTAACCCGTTAGTTATGAAATACCATATGCAATTATTCTCATATTTGACTTTTATTTATGTAAACTGATTTCCACTTACTTAAAACCCACCAAGCTCTCCCAGTTCAAGAACATAAACCTTCATAAATCACATATTGTGAAAACTTTTTTACCCATTTCTGGCATTTATTTCAGAATAAAGATTACGAAACAGGTACTGCCGTCATAAAATTTTGCTGTTAGTCGTTTTCAAAGATTTATTGCTATGAACCACTGAAGTCAGTCCGTTTGCAAATTCCTTAACAATTTAGTCGCTTTAAAGAGCAGAGATTCAGTATTATAGGCCAAGTACATAACAATGTGACCCGATACCAATATCGTGACACATGAACAAGAAGTAGTGGGTTTTGTACGTTTCTATGCTGCGAGCTCATGATTGCATTTGTAGAAACAAACTCAAAATAATGGTAAATGCGGTGAAAAACACACTAAAGAAACATAATGAGATAGCTTTTGGGCCTATCGTCCATTCTTCACGCACGGATAGAGAATCTGGCTTTATATTTAAATGCCAGAGACAATGATGTCATGGTGCAATCACTTACCACTTTTATAACAAAAGCTGAAGGATAAATTGACTTTTCACGGAACACTAAGGTAGCGAATGCAATTGGTAAGAAGTTTAGGCTTTCGAAAACATAACTGCAGCAGAAGGATGGCAGAAATGGTCCACAAAACAATATGTTGTAGAATCTTATAACATATCCCAATCTTGAACGGAACGAGGTATTTCTAGTAAGCAGACCTCCTATACCCTAATCGCCATGGACTGGTCACATAACATCCAGAAACCCAAGAATCGAGGTAATTACGTCCATGTATGTTTTTTCAATACTTATTAGTGAAGTACGACCGTATGGACTACTAAACAATCTTTGCGAGAGGATTAAAGATATCTTGGTAGAATGGACGCAGCGTTTGGTGTAAGAGGTAGGGAAATAACTCAGAGCGTGACCAAGGATTACTCTAAACAATTCCCATGCCTCAAGGGAATCCAGAGAGCCGTTAACCTTAAGCACACACAAGATGCCTAAGGGCCTCTACCAGTACACTGGTTCATTTCGAAACGCATTTCCGTAGACTTTACAAGAATTATGAAGAGTCTGTTTTACCCAACTGAGACTATTTTTAAGGGTAATAAATATTTTGTGGTTGTATTTTGTGACAGAAGTATGATAGCAATCACTGAATTATCTAAATACGTATAAAAATGTATCGGGGATAGCTAATACAAGGTATTTCACCATTCCCTGCATATAGCATAGGTGCACTACTATGTCAGATCATCTGAGAAACATAAATGAAAAATCTGTTAATTTTCCTATTTTACGTTTTACTGAATTTGTGTGAAACACAAACTTTCACTTGTATGTCTACTTGTACGTCAATTTTGTGTCCATAAATCCATGTGGAGCTGAGAGATATAGAAAAAACCCGCAGTAACAACGCATTTAACCTAACACTTCCCTTACAGGGATAAAGCGATGCAAAGCCAGTGGGCAAGTAGCGGCCACATTCGTTTACACACAGAAACAAATTACATGTGTATTTTTCTTCTTAGGTTTAAACGTGAATTTTCGGCATAATCCGAATTAATTCCTCTTTGTTTTCTCCCCTGAGTAATACTCATGCCATTTATCAAGTGAATGGATAACCCAATGGTCAGGTTGGTGTAATTTGCTGCGCATTAGCTCCAGGAAATGCTTGTAGCGGCTGAGCGCAACAGATAGAAGGGACGGCCAATGCCGACCCGAATGTTCGACGTAAGTCAGGACACATACAGTACTACAAAAGTACTGTGACAATGTTCTGAAACGCAGCGTCAGTTGCTTTAGTTTGGAAAAATATTTATGGATGGACAGTTACATTGGAGTAGAGTTCATTCCTAACACAAGAGTGTTGAGGACAAATTATTTGTTTCAGAATGATTTCAGTTATACAACTCATAAATAAAATCTATATTTTGCAAATTTCCAGACTAGACGCACAATGCACTCAGGTTACTTCGCTATATTTTTCTGTACACAAAGGAAACAAGAGACGAGCTTTTGAGGAAAGCGTGAACATATCCAAGTCTTCTAAATGATTATGCTTCATATAATGCGATTCATATTTAAAGTATATGTATTGATAGTATATAGATGAGATTTGTGCACTTATTATCTTTTAATAATGCTGCTACTGAACGAGCTCTGTTAGTTACTTCTGCTAGTTGGTCTACTTTTACATGTCTCTCTAATGCGAGAACGCGGCGTTAGGTGCATGCCTGACGCTTTGTTTCTCTTAGATTAATATCATGTAATACGATTTTGACTGAAGTTTGCGCATAACATTTTAATCTTTCTAACTCTTGTTATTTCTATGTATTTTATGTGTAAATGGCAACACAACTCTGAGTGGAGAATGTATATCACTACATAAAAATTCGTTTAATATTCGGCACAGATAAAGTTTCAGTCCCCTGAATAGCTTCTTTCGTGAGATCAGCAATTATATTTCTTGAATGCGCCAAGGCTTTGCGAGAGCATATGTTTCATGTCAGGGTTCACAAATTACTTTCTTTTTCCGTTGTAATGAGTGTCGGATGTTTTTCACCAGCTAACCTGTGATCCAAAACGCAAACTTGCAGAAACAACCTCCACTGTTTTTTCGTATTCTGAAATAGACATATTACCCATTGTGCCTGTTGGTCTCCTGCTCCGGCAATTTGGAATTCGTGCCATCGAACCATTTTGTATTGTTCCTATGTATTCCACGGAGTGTTTAACACCTATGTGCGCGTGTTGCGATGTGGTGGCGCTAGCGGCTTCCGTGGTTGCCACGAGGTGTGATACACGCTTGCCCCAGGTCTCAGTACAACACCGTCCGTGTTTCGAGCACAGAGTTGGATAGGGGCACTACAGCAACGAGTCAGATTTGTTGTTGGCGACGTCGTGGGACTCGATAGACATGTGATAAGTTCTGCGATTTCGTGTTACTAAGAACATCGTTGGATGTAGAGTTCTAACGTTGTTGCTTGCTGTTTCTGGCTATTGCATTGGCCACAGCCAAGGTACAGGCAGCTGAAATTTGTGTTGGTTACACAGTGGTACGTCGCTCTCGGTTGCATGTAGCTTCACCGTTGTCAGCAATATGGTTAACAGTGGCTTTCAGTGGTGAAAGACTACTCGAAAACGTTTACATCAAGTTATAAGGAAGGAATTCCGATACAGCACGGCACCGTCAAGAAGTTGTGTGGTGCTGCCCTTGTGGATTACTGTAAGGACTAGCTACGACAGCAACATTGGTTGTTCAAGTCTATTATTTGCAA
Organism: Schistocerca serialis cubense; assembly: GCF_023864345.2. NCBI lineage: Eukaryota > Metazoa > Arthropoda > Insecta > Orthoptera > Acrididae > Schistocerca > Schistocerca serialis. The sequence continues at coordinate 236,181,525 of NC_064646.1, forward strand.
AGGAGTGTTAAAATGTGTGCCTGCAGTCGTGAAGCGACGAAAAAACCGTTACTGAGTTAGTGATCTCCTCTCAAGCTTGTAACACGAGTCGTTTTCCATTGATTTGCTGTTGTTATCCCATTAATCAAAAAGGGAACAACTGGTGGGTTGCCAAAACGGTGAAACTTGAATTGTGGGACACTGACGCGCCTTTGTGGTGAGTTGTCGCATGGTCCGACTGTTCCCGGCACTGCAGGGCGTTCTGAGATTAGTTGACTTGTTTGTAATTGGTACTGTTTTTTTCAGTTTATTTTAAATGTTTTTGTAGTGTTGCCTCTTTTCCTTTTATGGCAGTTGTTATTGCCGAACACGTTTGTGTGAAGTTGTTCATCTTTCCTGAATTCGACCCCCACCAGCCCCACACCTAGATTTTGCTACCGATTCTCACTCACGTGATTGTCACATAATCTTATGGCAGAACCCGCACGAAAATTTCCTATCACGCAACAAACTTGGGACTCAAATTACAGAATGTTGTAATGTGTTAGAATTATAATTCCATTTCTAAAGGGATTATAATCATACCTCTGAGGAGAAACTCTCAGTCCGACGGTACATAACATTTACTGCTGAGTAGTTCCTCTTCTAAACAGCAGTCCATAAGATCAAACCAGGTCGTGGTCACCTCTGTTTACCCATACTTTACGTACTTGGCCTATACAAGACTCTGTTTAGAAACAATAGCTTGAGGTAGTCATAGCGTCGAGCTGTACACGCTTGTGTTCACGCCTGCTGCTAAGTCGCCGAAAATATTAACCTGTAGCTTTGATCTTGCAGTAAAATAGTCTCTTCATTGGCTGAAAATGCGAATTAGTAAAATACACACAAATACAAAATACAAGTTAAGCTAATAATTTGATAGAAAGGATGGTATTGTAACATCTGTAATTACTATAGATGACAGAGAATTGTGTTCAATAATATTTGTTGGAGTGGGAGCAAAGAATGAAAGAGGAAACCACCTGGTAGAATTTTGCACGGAAAGTAACTTAATCATAGCTAACACTTGGTTCAAGAATCATAAAAGAAGCTTGTGTACATGGAAGAGGCCTCGAGATACTGGAAGGTCTCAGATAGACTATATAATGGTAAGACAGAGATTCAGGAACTAGGTTTTAAATTGCAAGACATTTCTATCGGCAGATGTAGATTCTGACCACAATCTATTTCTTATGAACTGTAGATTAAGAAACGGCAAAAAGGTGGGAATTTAAGGAGATGGAACCTGGATAAACTGAACGAACCAGAGGTTGTAGAGAGTTCCAGGGAGAGCAGTAGGGAACGATTGACAAGGATGGGGGGAAGAAGTACAGTAGAAGAAGAATGGGTAGCTTTGAGAGATGAAAAAGTGAAGACGGCAGAGAATCATATAGGTAGAAAAACGAGGGCTAATAGAAATCCTTGTGTAACAGAAGAGATATTCTATTTACTTGTTGAAAGGAGGAAGTATAAAAATACAGTAAATGGAACAGGCAAAGAGGAATACAAGTATCTCAAAAATGAGATCGACAGGAAGTAGAAAATTTCTAAGCAGGGATGGCTAGAGGACAAATGTAAGGATGTAGAGGGGCATTTCACTAGGGGTAAGATAGATACTGCATACAGGAAATTTAAAGAGACCTTTGGAGTAAAGAGAACAACATGCATGAATATCAGTTCTAAGCAAAGAAGCGAAAGCAGGAAGGTGGAAGGAGTATATAGAGAGTCTATTCAAGTGCGATGTTCTTGAGGACAATACTATAGAGATACAAGAGAATGTAGATGAAGACGAAAAAGGAGAGTTTGACAGAGCACTGAAAGACCGAAGTCGAAACAAGGCCCCGGGAGTAGACAACACACCATTAGAACTACTGACAGCCTTGGGAGAGCCAGGCCTAACAAAACTCTACCATTTAGTGACCAAGATGTATGAGACAGACGAAATACCCTCAGACTTCAAGAAGAATATAATAATCCCAATCCCAAAGAAAGCAGGTGTTGACAGATGTGAAAATTAGCGAACTATCAGTTTAATAAGCGACGGCTGCAAAATACTAACACGAATTCTTTATCGACGAATGGAAAAACTGGTAGAAGCCGACCTCGGAGAAGATCAGTTTGGATTCCGTAGATATGTTGGAACACGTGAGGCAATACTGACCCTACGACTTATCTTAGGAAATAGATTAAGAAAAGACAAACCTTCGTTTATAGCATTTGTAGACTCAGAGAAAGATTTTGAAAATGTTGACTGGTGTAATTTCTTTCAAATTCTGAAGGTGGCAGTGGTAAAGCACAGGGAGCGGAAGGATTTTTACAATTTGTACAGAAACCAGATGGCTGTTATAAGACTCGAGAGTTATGAAAGGGAAGCTGTGGTTAGGAAGGGAGTGAAACAGGTTTGTAGCCTATCCCCGATGTTAATCAATCTGCATGTTGAACAAGCAGAAAATGAAACACAAGGAAAACTGGGTGTAGGAATTAAAATCCATGGCGAAGAAATAAAAACTTTGAGGTTCACCGATGACATTGTGATTCTGTCAGAGACAGCAAAGGACCTGGAAGAGCAACTGAACGGAATGGACAGTGTCTTGAAAGGAGGATATAAGATGAACATCAACAAAAGAAAAACGAGGATAATGGAATGTTGTCGAATTAAATGGGGTGATGCTGCTGTATTTAGATTAGGAAATGAGACGCTTAAAGTAGTAAATGAGTTTTGCTCTTTGGAGAGCAAACTAACTGATGATGGTCGATGTAAGGAGGATATAAAATGTAGGCTGGCATGGCAAGGAAAGTGTTTCTGAAGAAGAGAAATTTGTTAACATCAAGTATAGATTTAAATGTCAGGAAGTCGTTTCTGAAAGTATTTGTATAGAGTGTACCCATGTATTGAAGTGAAACGTGCACGATCAATGGTTTAGTCAAGAAGGGAATAGAAGCTTTCGAAATGTGGTGCTACAGAAGAATGCTGAAGATTAGATGGGTAGATCACATAACTAATGAGGAGGTAGTGAAGAGACTTGGAGAGAAATCTGTGGCACAACTTGACTAGAAGAAGGGATCGGTTGGTAAGGCATATTCTAAGGCATCAAGGGATCACCACTACAGTATTGGAGGGCAGTGTGGAGGGTAAAAATCGTAGAGGGAGAGCAAGAGATGCATACACTAAACAGATTCAGAAGGATATAGATTGCCGTAGGTAGTGGGAGATGAAGAAGCTAGCACAGGATAGAGTAGCATGGAGAGCTGCATCAAACCAGTCTCAGAACTGAAGACCACAACAACAATATCTATTTAGCAATAGCCATTAATATAAGAGGTGATAATTCTCTTTCTTAGCGCGTAGTGAAATTGACCTCTGTCGCTCAATAGAGCATAAGGGTGATGAAAGGGCGTTGCACGTCCGTTCACGCCACTACCATATTTTTTACACGTAAAACTTAATTTGACCTATGCTGGTCATTTGCTACTGCATGGCGATGAAGTGGCGTTGTTCGTTCACTCTCGCGTAATTTTTAGTAATAATATAAAAAACTAATCTTCATAACATTCTTCTTTCAGTGTGTGTCAGCAATGAGAAGCATACCTACATCAACTGATAAAAATACCTACTCGGCCACCTGTGTACAGGTTAACCGAGATGATGCATTATGGCGTTTACATACTACAGTTTGGCTGTTTTATGTTCTGTGTCACCTTTCATTAATAACGATCGGTGTGTTATGCAGCATTCGTTGTAAAAGGACCGATATATTCTAATAGTGTAAATAGGGGTAGTGTGCTCGAACTTGTATGAATCCATTCATAGTCTGTTACATTTTAGTCATAACCTGGTGCAGAGACTTTATGTTTAAGATTTTCAACCTTTCTATAAGATACTTGTATTAAGATATAACTGCGTTAGTCTTTTATCTTTGACAGCCATGGTCTCAGTTAGACACGCGCAGTGCTCCCCGACATGTTGATTTGCAGCGCATTATCTAGTCCTACTTAGCTTCACGTGACCATCCCAAGGTCCATCGCACGGCGTCGGCGTGGAAACGAGGCGCACGCCAGAGCTTAAGTCTTGGTGTTTATTTCGTATTTATTTACCGCATTTTTAAAATATGACTACGTCTATTCAGGCTGTTTTAGTTTTACTTCTAGACCATGCCCTCTTAGACAAATGATAGATTTAGGTATATCTTCAGAAGAAGGCTCGATTGTTCGGACTGAAACTTAGGTAAAGATTGGTTTCATTACCGCAATCGAGGCTAATAGTTTCTTATATATTAGTGGTATTGTTGTAACTTAGGACACAAGCAAAATGATGGAAATTATTCTCTTGTAATTATTTGGACTGAAATCTAGGTAAAGATTGGTTTCATTACCGCAATCGAGGCTGATAGTTTCTTATATATTAGTGGTATTGTTGTAACTTCAGACACAAGCAAAATGATAGAAACTATTCTCTTGTAAGTGCAAATTGGGTCCACAGTGGACTGAGATGTACAGATAAACTACTTACCCTTGATAACTAATCGAAATTTGTTTCGAGTATCAGAAACAAACATTACTTTAATTTGTAGGGTACTTTAAACTATATGGTAAAAATCAATCACCAAAAACTGTCGATTATTCATAAAGAAAAATAAATGGAAGAGGTCTGCTGTTTCATTTGATTTAAGAAATCAAAAGCACGTACAGTTATTAATAAACTATACTGCCAGAAATTAATCTTTAAATACGAATCTAAATTATGGCATCACTGTAACGGAGCAATATTCATGTAATACTCACCAATTTCTTTATCCATTTGTTACTGCTGTTGATACTAAATAATAGCGATTAAATACACAACTTCCAAATCTACATAAACGATTTGGGAGAAAAATTTACTCACACGTCGTAGATTGTTTACAGATGATGTCATTTACCGTCTAATAAAGTCATCAGAAGATCAAGTCAAATGGAAAATGATCTAGACAAGGTATCTGTATTTTGCTAAAAGTCCGAATTGGCTATAAATACTGAATCGTATGAGCCCATCCACGTGGGTACTAAAGGAATTCGTGACATTTCGGTTCCTAGATAAATCACAAATATATAAAGACTGTCAATTCAGCTACATACTTATGGTCGGCAACGATGAATGACTTAAATTGGAACAGTGAGATAGTTAATGTTGTGGGGGAACCAAACAAAGGACTACATGTTATTGGCAGAACATTTAATCCTTTGAGTCCACGTATTTGAAAAAGCATATATAATTTTAAAATTGTTCACGTAATTAACCTTCATTATCATACCAAAGGCAAAAGGAAATTGGCCAGAAGTGAAGAATCAGTTGTTTTAAGGAGTTTATTCCGACTTGGAACTTAATTTTAAAATTTTTCACAAAATTATTAAGCAATGAATATATGAAGAAAATGGCAAAAAATCTACTTCTTCTAGTATGTTGTTTCACTATTGAACCGCTAAGAAATATAGGTTTTATCTGGCCATCATTTCATGTGATATATTAGAAAGAATAATCGTCTTTTTCCAAGACACAATCCTATATCTCGAAATTTCCATGAGCTCATAATGCCAGAAAGAAATTATAGTTCTAAGTAACAAGCAAAAATGAGTGTAAAGTTATATAAAATTGTTATCAAAACTATATTGTCCCAGAGGTTTCATTTCGAAACCACACATAAAAGCTGTAGATCAAAGTCAGACTTACGTTACATTAACTTTAGGTATACTTACATTCGCTGTCAGTGATCTTCTTAATATGACCACAATCAAAAAATCGAATGGCACTATCTCCTACAATTACTTCGCACAATCTTTGTGTCACCTATTGCTCTGAACGCTACAATTGACTGCTACAATGCACTACATTCGTAGAAATACTTTAGTGTGCAACTAGATGTCCCTCTCTTGCAACAACATACATGATTTCTAGTTAAAGGCACTGTCATATCAATGAAAGATTAATAAAACGATGGTGTCAGGCAGAAACAACGGTTAAAAGATGAAACAGGTCTGCCAAAGAGGCTGCGTACTCTATGCTTGTCCGTCCTCTTCTGAGGTGTAGCTGCGTATAATGAGTTATATATACCATATAGGACTGTGGAGGACATCGGAAAAAGTTCAGAGAAGGGCACTCCGTCTTGTTTCGTCGCGAAATAGGGGAGATAACACGTTTTCCGTTGAGGCGAGATCCCTTCATTAAATTTCAATTAGGAACTTTCTCCTCTGAGCGTGAATATGCTATATTTTGTTGGCAAACCTCTGTCGTTCCTTTAACTATGAGTAATTATTCACACGTAGGTATTAAATCATGATAAATATATATAATATTCGTTTTATTCATTGAACTAAAGTAGTAATCACTGACAGTAATTCTTACTAAAAGCCGCATCTGAGTTACACTAGTTTGCTTAAGTGTATTATCCCAGTTACTTAAGAAGCCAGACTGACGTTATGGCGCTTGGAAGTCTGGGTAATACTAAGCATAAAATATTCATTGATTAATTCAATTTATATTTCTGGCTGCATCCCATATTTCAAAGATACAGTGATTTTTGGAAACAAAATTGAAATATTTAATGATATTCGCGGGGTCGCAGGTTATTATTTAAAGAATAAAGTAAGAAGAGATTATGATGAAATTCTACAAAAAACTTATGACACCTGTATGTCAGATGCAGGCTGATATTATGTAACTCTGCATTTGTGATTATGAAGTGTTCATTCTTTGTTAGTTAAGGTCATTGATTTGTGACAGGAAATTTAAAGTTGGCAATGTATATATGGAAAAAGATAAAGGATTTTTTAAAATAATGTAATTTTATATGATGTTAAAGTTTATAAGATAATCAATGTGTATTGGAAGCTCATTCATGATTAGGACACTTGTACTGTAAAACGTAAAAGATGTAGTGAAGTCCCCGCACAACGGAAATGGCATGATGCGTTGTAAAAGGTGGCTTTGGCGGTCGAACTGGGCGGCTGCTTGGTGTGAATGGTAAGCAGTCAGTGCTAGCTGTTGCACGGTACACATCGACGGTGCCAAGGGAGGCAATTGGAGGTAGCTTTGTATGGAATATATGAAGATGGTATCTGTTCTTTCGAACATGTGCCAGAGATAAGTCCCCGCAGTCGGTCTATCCTCTGTGTCCTCGGTGGTTCAGATGGATAGAGTTTCTCCCATGTAAGCAGGAGATCCCGGGTTCGAGTCCCGCTCGGGTCCAGCTCACCGGTCATTTGACCATCTTCTTCTGTGCGGATCCACAAACAGTGCCCGAACTCTTACGGGAATCGGCAAAAAGCCGCGAGTAATAAGTGTAATGGACAGGGGCACTCTGAATACAGTGCGGGACAATAAGTTGGGAATGTGGATCCCACGGGAGGCGTTTCAGAGATAAGTCCCTGCAGTCGCACTGTCCTTTGTGTCTTCGGTGGCTCAGATGAGTAGAGCGTCTGCCATGTAAGCAGGAGATCCCGGGTTCGAGTTCCGGTCGGGGCACACAATTCCAACTGTCCTCGTCGACTTATATCAATGCCTGTATGCAGCTAGGAGCACTCATTTCACTGTAATTTGTATGTAATTATGCCTCATATGTGGATTTGGCTGTTGCTTCGTACTCTCGGCAATAAAGAATGGCTCTAATAAGTTGAATAACCGTCGCCTAGAAGAAATTTTATAGAGCATTCAAACTTCAAGAGCCGTGAATACAGTTAGCCGCCATGCCACTTGCCACCACAACTTCGCCACTGCTCCACGAACTTCATGCATACAGATATGTATCAGAGCAAGGACCAGTTAATTTGTGTGAGTGATTTCAATAATAATGCAAGTTCTATAAATCTGTGTTTGGAACCATATCTTCTCTCCTGATCATGAACCTATGCACCATTCTCTCCTAAGTGTTCAGAAAACCGAATATCCTGTTTAAAATGAACAAGTGACTTATTTACGTTTGCAAAATGTGCAAGGATTAGTAAGAGTTGAAGTTAGTTAGGATGTTGCTAAAGTGCTCTCAGTTTATTGCAAAGTATTGTTTTGCAAAAATTCAGTACAAGGCTGTGTAAATGTTACTGTTTAAAATACCTGCTTCACAGGTGATGAAAAAGACACATAAATTAAACTTATTTGAAATATAATTTAGCCTTGATTACTGTCATGAACGATTTTTTTTAAGTTACTTGAGCTCAGTGTTGAACAATTTGCCTGGAAATGTAAAAACATAAACTATTCCAGTGATGCTAAGAATTAACTATAGCTGAATTCAGTTTTGCTACTCAAATAACCATAGGGTTTGATTAGTGACACAATACTAGTTTATAGGTCCCCACCATATTTTTCCCATATTAGAAAGATAACTGGAATATTATTGGTGCTAAATAAATCTGATATATTTCTTTAAGTGGGATTACAAACAATGTAATTGTGATATTATTTTTTTTAGTGATTGTTACATGATAATTAAGTCAGAAGCCCCTCCTGGCCAATTTTAGTTCCGCATTTCTTGCAGTAACTTTTCAGTATTGAAGCAGGTAATGATCTTGAGTGTAACTGTCATTAGTATAAGTTTGGTACAATTTTTGCTTTCCATGATTACTAGTTTGTGCGTTATTGGTAAGTGCTCCCACCTGCAGCTTAGAGTACCCTTTGTCTGCTTGTATCCTGTTTACTATGCAAAGTTGAATGTTAATGAAATTAACTTCAATAACTAACATTCAATTTTCTTAAACATATATTTCCAAATTCATGTAATTGGGCTAGCTACAATGTATTGTTCAATTCGTATATGAATTTCACTACTTTCATTAACACCAAAGATAAGGCCTGTTTAGTTTTCTATAAATTGCAATATCTTCTATATTACAGTCTTACCCATTAGATACACAAGCGGTCAAAATTCCCAAATTCTCTCAGAGGTTAACATTAGCTTGTTGCGCAGGAGGTTAGTGTTACACGTGGCTTTTCCCATAATAGAACTTAATGTTCGGTAGTTAGGGAAGAGTGACTTATAACGAGCTAGTGTTATAAACTGATTTTTCGAACTATGCCCCACTCAGAGACGTCCTCACTGTAACGAAAGGAACTAGAAGGGGGTTGCATACGGCAGAAATCAAGTTCGTTTTTTGTTCAGAAAAACAGAAAGTAAAATAAGGAGAGATAGATAGGAGGCTATAGGCAGAAGCTTGGGGGAAGTTACAAGTACCAGATATAAGTGAATACATCCTGATATATATAAGAAATGATATGAATATATCAGAAAACGAGCTGAAGACCATTGTGACTTGTCACCAGATAGAGGGGTGGAACACAGCGGATACATAAAGAGGTCCGTAACAAGCTACACAGTGCAGTGCGTGATGGAAGAAAACAGATTGGACAACGTGTACACAAAACGTGGTGGAGTGAAGTTTTTGCAAATATGAGAGACTTTATAGTTCCTAACCTGTTTGCATGGTCACACGAAAGGCATCTGCACTGAGTATCAGTCACTTTCCACGCATTAGCCATAAATTCCCAGTAGTATATTTTGTAGTGCCCTTCCCCTTGACTCTCACAGCCGGCAACTAAAGTTTTCAAATCCATGGTACTGTCGCTTTCTGTACCTTTACATGCCATATATGTAGTTCATGGGACTTACGTTGAGCACAGAACTTCACAGCGCTGAAAGAGAGAACTGAGATGCAGCGTTGAGTGCCATTGTGGATGTTTAATATTTTATGAGAATAGGCTTTTCATGACTGTAGCAACACTTCGGCACCAAACTAATTCTGTAGAATATTATTGTGCGTCAACAATGCCTTACCTGAATGCCTCCTATTTAATACGTAAATCAAACAGAAAATACCTCTCTACAACGTTTATAATGTGCTGCATCTGCATTTCGGAACTTATAAGACACATTTGTGACTTAAGGAATGCAATAGTTACTAGAAAGTGGGCATCAGTTGATGAAACAAAAACACAGGATCTAAGGTGAAACATGTGGCGTCCATTTCTTACTCAGAACGTCATAAACATCAATATTCTCTGCATTTAGAAGGAGAGCGTTCAGAGACTGAAGTATCGTTCGCAGGACGAGACATGTAACTCCTGCCTTTCGTTTTAGGAGACGCTGCAGGAGTACGTATCCTGCACAGCTTTTATAATATTTAGTAAAAAAAAAAAACAGAACTCTTACCAATATCAGCAGCCTCTACTATCAGATAAAAATGTAAGTTTTTTAAAGCACGCGTTTATCACAATTATATGAGTTCTGTTTATACAAATGCTGATCCACTCATGTTTACCAGTGGCATTGGGTTTCTATGTAGATATGTATCGAGTTTACATTTGTGGTTAGTTTTGAACTTTTCTCCGTTTTACTAGATGCGAGTTACCAGATAATTTGTATCTTGTCATGACATTCATGTCCTGAGCAGACAAATATGATTGTTGCATACAGTATATTGGCACAACGAGTATTTAGGAACGGATGAAGTTCATGCTACCATTTAGACTAGAGGTCTGATCCTGTTTACGGCCGAAATACAGTATTAGCTGGTTATCGTGTCCTCTCAGTACATCAGGCAAGCGCTACAAGAAGGATGTTTTTCAGAACACTCTCTGTGCAAACAAAACTATACGTATGTGATAGGTTCCAGCACATTTTGGTCACATTGTTCGAGAAGCATTGAACCATATCGATCTTACCATGTCAATGAAGGGAAAGACTTGGTCTGTGCCGTGAATATTTTCCCAATCTCGACTTTTTTAACTGCCTGTGAGCCTCTGGGTAGTTAGTGGTTAACTCTAATTACTAACGTAATTTTCTAGTCCAGTACTATCTGCGCTGTGCTTGACACAGTCACGTCCATTAAATATCTAGGCGTAGCACTGCACAGCGGTATGTAATGCAACGACCTCGAAGGATAGGTAGTGAGAAAGACGACTAGTCGATTCTCGACTTGGTGTATTGGAGTATTCTAAGTAAGGGTAATTCATTATTAAAGGAGTGAAGGAATCCCTATTGTCGACAATATTTAGTTTTGTTACTTGGCTCCCCTGTATCTCACACACCACTTTAACAATGGACATGAACCTCTTACAAAACGTTACACGTTACGTTCTTTGTGTGCTGAACCAAAGTAATTCCATTTCCTCCAATGATATTTTGAAATACATTTTTTATCCATAGCCATAAAATTTTATATAATGTTTTGTACTCGCTAAAATATAATTTAAACTACGCCCTACTTAACACTGTCTTTTTTTATAATTTCTGAGATACAGTTTATCTATGTTACAAAGCCCTGAAAATTTGAGTACTCTAAGTCGTTCCTGAGATTTGGGAAATAATTCAAATTAAAATTTAAATTTTCAGAAACACTTTCTGAAGTTGAAAACGACTAAAACTTACTTAATATATCGCATTTGTTTGCGTGGATATAGTCCGCAGGAAGCACAGAATTTTTATTTTTTTATTATTTTTGCGTTTCCTCTCAGCTGGCCACATGCTAGGGGTCGCACTATATTTTCATTTACGAAACGTAAGAACGTTTTCATCTTCCGAAAATTTTTATTCATCTCATCCTGCTTGGTTTGTTTATGTACATGCATCCATATAATAGCTGTTAGAGAGTAGTTTGAAAGTTTTAGTATTCAGCCGATTTGAGTTTTTCTTGAAATATTTTGTGGTAGGGTTCCAGGACAAGTGAGTGAAAAGGGTTTAGGTGCTACTACTATTATTAATACCATTATTATTATGATACTTCTCTGTTGGGGTGTTACTCTGTTATTTTATCTATTAGTGTAAACAGTGAGCTGTTTGAAATGTGTACTTCTCCATTCAATAAAGTTTACTTATTTGGTTTAGTTTTCTGTGTGGTAATTTTCTTGCACGGTTAGGGTCATTGTTGATTCTAATTAGTTTCCGGTCTTCTTCCGTAGTGGTTGGTTTGTGATTGTGTTTTCTTAGATATTCTGCAAATGTGGAGTGGTTTGTCCCATGTTTCCACCTTCTCGGGTGTTCTTTGTAACTAATATTAAATATTGTGCCTCTTTGTCCCATGTATCTACCATTACAAATGTTACACTGTTATTGATATATATCTGCTTCCTGATATATGTCTTTGTTTCGTATCAGTTTTCTAGCATAGTTTAGGATAGATTTATCTTTTGTTTATCCTACGTTTTCGCGCTGTGTTTTGAAAATGTTGGTTATTTCATGTGTGAATTTGTATTTGTATGTCATTGTGTACCATCTTCTGTTCTCTCCTATGTTTCCAGATTCTTCTGTGTAGGTATTGTGGTACTGAATGTTGGTGATTGTGTTTTGTACTGTTGTTGTCTGTGGTTTTTTGTTTTATGCTTTTATTTTACTTTTAATTTTCTTGTTTAGCTTTGATACTATTGTAACCATTGTTTTTGGCCACCTGCATTATTACGTCAAGTTGTTTTTGGTAGTTTTTTTTTTGAGTGCACTAAATTAAGCCTAGGGAACATGTGTCGAAATGCTGCTTGCATTTCAGAGTGTGGGTGTTTCGAAGATTGAAGAATGAAAATGCCAGTTGCTGTCGATTTACGGGAAATTTCGAAGATATGTTTATCGTTTTGTTTTTTCATTGTTACATCGAGAAAGTTAATTTGTTTATCCTGATCTCTTTCCATTCTGAATTTTTTGTTGTTGCTATGTACGCTGTAGATGTCAATATGCCATTATTCAACTTTTATTTGTGGTTTGAGTATTAACTGGAGAATGCCACCCATATTATTGAACCAATATAGTATATTGAATGTCTTTGCCGCAATTTTTGTGAAAATGATCTGTTCAATATTGTTTATACGAATATTTCACGTCTCCTGAACATGGGGACACCATTGTTAATCCATCATCTTGTAAATAAAATTCATTAGTGAATTGGAGCTAATTTCTACAGGTTTTTTCAGCAGTGATGGTCAATATTTACGGATATGACAGGAATGATCTTTCGAAACAAAAGTGTCAAGTAAACTTAGGTTGCAAAACAGGTACCTTAAGAGCTCTGAGCAACTCTTGATCGTCGATACCATGAAACAAATCTGTCCTACTGTAAGTTCTTCGCTTTCCATATTTTGGAAAATGGTAGTAAGGACCAACATGAAGGAAAAAATGTCCAGTAAAGATGTCCTCTAAAATGCATATGATAAAAGTTATGGGCACTTGTGCACTAGAAGAGTTGTGTTTGAAAGTACTGGTAGCGAAGGTGTACACGCTGTATATCAAATGAGTGGAGTGTTTCTGTCCCTGTGAGTCTTATATTGTTTGTTTATTGTATTAGCTGAGTAGTACTTTTAATGTTTCTGTCTTCTTGTACTTTGAAATCTTCAGACAGCAATTTTAACATGCATCCTTCAGCTTGTAGTTGGTGGATTCCCTAAAATTCTGTATAGGTCTCACAGGTTTCGGTTTGTGGATCATTGGTTGGCCTTGGTGCACAGGTGCTGTGGGATTGAACTGTGTCAGGTTTGGTTTGCTAGTGTTATCCAGTGGTATGTCTATATTTTTCAGATTGTTCTTTACTTTTGCATGTAATCTGTTAGTTGGTTCTGATTTTAATTTCGTTCTGTTATTTTGTGAGATAAATTCTTGTGTTTTTCTTCAACGTACTGTTCCTTATCTATAACTACTAATGTGTTACAGTTGTCTGCTTTTCAATCTATGATATTATATTTTCAATTTTGAAAATTTTTTCTTAAGTTTTCTGAATGTTACCGATTCTGTACTTGTGTTGTTGCGGTTTCATGTTGGTTATTATACCAAGTATTTCTTTTTTTACTAGTTCTCTAGTTAATCCAATACTGACACAAAAGTTTTCTCTCCCATTTCCCCCTATCAATACACTTTCTGCATCTGTAACTGGGTTTTCTATAAAGTCTTCGTATGTTTATGATTTGATATTCTATTGTATTTTGAAGGAAAAGTTCGGAATATGAAAACGGGATTATGTTTGGTAAAGGAAGATACTGCGACCTCTAGCATGTGACCAGATAAGAGGGAACACAGATGCCAACGAGAAACGTGAAGGAAAGTAAGTAATCACTTATTTGCATAAAAACGAGACGTGAACTGTTTGTAATCTACAAATAACATATATCAAAACAAAACTTTATCAATCTATACCCCATTGAAGTTGCTTTAAAATTAAAAAAAGACCAAAATCATCTGGAAGAAATCCAGTACAGTGCAGCAAGGAAAGCCTGCTTTTATTTAAATATCAAATATTCCTTGATATATGTTTAACTTTTTATTTTTTCTCATTGAGAAATACCCTACACACAACTTTGTATCATGTTCCAAATCATATTCCATGGATCTCATTCTTTTCTCCATTATGGACAGATGTGTCCAAGGTAATTGTTACTTGGCACAACCGCATCATTTCTTAATATATTTTGCGTTATTACGTCTAAACTTCAATTTGTTGGCTTTATGGCGTCCACGATCGCTGCTGAGATGGAACGATTCTGGATGTATGACATAGATGAGTACTGGGTGTTCCATTACGTGCACCCAGCATCTGGTACGAGAGGGCTATGGTTTGTCATCCATTCGCTGTTTGCAGAAGAAGGCAGCGATAATTCCTGTCGCATTTTCAACATATCATCAGTGTTACTCGTAATGGGTAGCCCATAATATTGTTGCACCCAGCATCTGGTACGGGAGGGCTATAGTTTGTCATCCATTAGCTGTTTGCAGAAGAAGGCAGCCATAATTCCTGTCGCATTTTGAACAAATCATCAGTGTTACTCGTAAAGGGTAGACAATAATATTGTTGCAATTCATCAGTATCTTTATTTGCCAGCCTACCCATTATTGTTTTACAGGCCAAAGGTTTATTCTTTCTCAAACATAGTTTCAAGTTCTTCAACGTGGTGTTCATCCTCTTCTGCACGTGATCCATATTTAATATTTCTAAAATTTAAAGAACCTCTCTCACACCGGCCTGATTTAGCTTCACTGATCAGGATAGTAAAAAACATGCGTATATTAAGGGAATTTTCATTGACAAAGCAGGCTTATCACATTCACACAGTTCAATACTGTTCTGTCCTGATTAAATTGAGCTTAACTTAAATTCCATAAGGCAGTGAAGCAATTTCGAAGTCTCGGTGCGACGAAAATTGTCAGTCGATCTCCTGGAAACATTTGTAATAATTATTAACTTTCGGTGATCACATGGGGAAGACCGGACATCTGCTGGTAAGACCGTGTTAGCCTATTTATTTGAAGTAACTGGATATCTTGAGCATACAAAACGACAGGTTCGTCCAGTACAAATCAGACGTTCCCCACTGATCCCGTGGAACTCAGCGTAGTAAGCAGACACTGTCAATAATAATAATCCGTTAAATAATACGCGAACACACTTACTTTAGTTTAGTTCATGTATTAAATTCCTTCTCATACAGAATCTCATCAAGATGGCGACTAGCTCAACAATACATACATATACATCCTTCTTTCACGACTAATCGGCAAGAAGTCCCCTATTCTTATTCCTAAAAGAAAACATAGATAGCAGAGAAGCTATTCCATGGAGTAAATGGACGCTCCAAGGAATAATTGGGCTTGAAACTACTTTGCATTGATAATCGGTAAGATAAGAAGAGCTATTTCGAGATATGTACTGAGTTATATAATTTATAAAATTTCTGAAAATATCGTGGAGAGACCGCTGCAAGAGACATTACAGACGGTTCAATAAGATCCCAGTTTAACATTTTTTGTATCTCTTCCAGAACTGGTTGTTTTAATCGCCAGGGAATGGCATAGTATGTGCGGCAAAATGTCTTATGGGGCTTAATCTGTAATGTACAAACATATCCTCTAATAATTCCGGGCTTTTCATCGAAAACTGACTCATATTCTGTTAATATATTGAATAACTGTTCCCTCTGACTATCCGTTAGGCAATCTGACTCAGCAATCTTCTGTTCGACTGTTTGTCTGAAATCCTCTTCTTGAATTGACTTGATCGGTAGTCGGCACATGTTATTATTTTCAGCACAAATCAACTGCACAGCAGCACCACGGAAATATCGCTCATACACTGCCTCCTTTCTCTGTAAGATCAGTGTAACAAATTGATCTTCGATTTTAAAATGCACCTTTCCTTCCACCAAGTCCAACTTGCAATTGCAGGCTTGCAAAGTTCCAATGCCAAGAATACATTCTACTAACAACGTTTCCACTACAAGGAATGTGCATTGTTTAGCTACATTTCCCAATTTTATCTCTATAAGTGTTTGTATCTTGACGTTCCTGGATTTTGCTCCCACTGCACCTATAACTCGGC
Organism: Schistocerca serialis cubense; assembly: GCF_023864345.2. Lineage (NCBI taxonomy): Eukaryota > Metazoa > Arthropoda > Insecta > Orthoptera > Acrididae > Schistocerca > Schistocerca serialis. The sequence continues at coordinate 236,197,854 of NC_064646.1, forward strand.
AATTTTGTACTGGTAGGACAGGGATTTTCTTAATTTTACTAATTCTGCGAAACAAAGTTCCGGATACTACGGCTGTAGATGAAGCTGTGTCCAATATAACATTGGTTAAAATTCCTCCCACTTCTGTGATGATCTCAGACACAGGAACCCTTTTATCTTCGACTACACAGGCCTCTGAGTCTCTTGACAATTCATCTGTCATTAATTCGCCTTCATTATATCTCAACATTGCCACGGAATTAATTTCGTTTAAAACAGGTTTGCCCCTTTTGTATTCCCCGGCCGACTTTACGGAGCATAAAGCGGCCCTCTTCAGTTTAAATGTCGATTATTATTTCCTCTTGAATCATCTACTACTTCTGTTATGACTGGTTGTGTTATTTGCTTCAAATCGAGTGTCAGAATTTCTGTACGCATTATTATTATTTGAAAACTGCTGGTTCTGATAATCTCTTGCATTTCCAAACAATGGGTTGTATCTGCGACCTGTTCGATTGTCTCTGAATCTGCCTCTCGCAGCACTGTTATTGAAATTTCCATTTCCGTTGCAATTGTTTCCGTTGAATCTCTGACTATTCCTAGTATAATAATTATTAAATCCGTTTCCGTTCCGGTTTGCGTTTGGCGCCTCAATCGCTCTCCTCTGCGTAACCGGTTGTCTTGGCCGATGTTCATCTTCCTCGATCATATCTATAGTGTCAAGCGTAGTCATGAAAGAGTCAAGGTCATGCTCATTAATATACAACATTCTATTTCTGATGCTGGCCAGAAGTCGTTATTTTAATATGCCAATCACGTCTTGTAGAGGCATAGGCTTATCCCAATACCGCGATTTGTTTATATATTTCTCAAAGTATTTCTTTAAAGACCCACGTGAAAAAGAAAAAGGTTCCGGGTATAATACCTCCTGCCTTAAACGTTCTTGTACTCCTTCGGACCAGTATTTGGATAAAAATACTCGTTCAAAATCTTCATATGTGTCCCATATAGCTCCTGACCCCTGAATATAACCGGTCACAAAAGTAACCTTTTGCCAGTCACTCCAATTTTTTGGCAATACTCCCCTAAAACTTCTTATAAACACTACGGGATGAACATTTTTCTTGTCCTGACTGCCGGCCGCGGTGGTATAGCGGTTCTAGGCGCGCAGTCCGGAACCGCGCGGCTGCTACGGTCGCAGGTTCGAATCCTGCCACGGGCATGGATGTGTGTGATGTCCTTAGGTTAGTTAGGTTTAAGTAGTTCTAAGTTCTAGGGGACTGATGACCACAGATGTTAGGTCCCATAGTGCTCAGAGCCATTTGAACCATTTGAACCCTTGTCCTGACTACCCTCACAGTGTTGTGATTGATGTTGATTGGAAAAAGGAACGTGTGCACTAATGTCCCTGTCTGTACTTGATCGGGTAAATAATGTAGCTTCATTGATGGATCTCGTCATGGGTTCATTTCATGGGTTCATTTCCTTGCGTGGAACACAAATCTTCTCGAGATAGATTTAAGGATCTCTCAGTGTTTTCTTTCCATTGATTAAGTTCTTCGCCTAGTTGTTCTTTGGCTTCTCGAAAACTTTTATTAAATAAATTTTCTTCAGAACTCTCAGTCATAGTATAGCTGCTCTGACCGTATGTTCAATATTGTCTGAAGAAATGCTTTTCCTTTCTAAACTTAACTGCGAGAATTTTCCCGCGAGAATGTTTACCTTATGATCAACTTCGTCTTGTCTCTCCTTTATTTTATTTATGGATTTATCCAAATTTTGGAAGTCCTTCGGGATCTTGTCTTGTGATTGTCCCACATCCTGCATATCTGCTGACATTTCGTTTACTTGTTGCTTTAACTCATCTTGAACTTCAACTAACACCGGAATTACTGCGGTAGAACATTGCATCTGTTCTTGTGCTTGAACTATCTGTGGGATTGACTCGACCTGATCTTTAATAGTATCAAGCTTAGTAGCAACATACTCAGTTAGCTCTAGGCGTAACTTCGCATTTTCATTACACTGCTGAGTGACTTGCTGAATTTGAGCAGCTAATTTTAATTCTGTCTTTTCATTCTGAATTTTCAATTCTTCCGTAGTTTTATTTAATTTATCATCAAGTTTCTGGAACTCTCCACTAATTTATTATTTAATTCCACTTTATTGACTGCTAATTGTTCATTTATTTCCCTTTTAGTCTCTATTTGCGCTTTAGTTAAGTCTGTTACATTTTTGGCTAACAGTGTTAACTGCTGCGTGATTACAGTCAATGGGTTTATTTCGTCCTGCTCAGATGACATCGAAACACTTAAGCTTTGTTGTGGGGCCTGACTAATGCTGCCGCGAGGCACTACTTCAGTTAAGCTAGCGTCTAATGTTTTACTAACCTCAGAAACAGCTGAGGGCTGTTGTGGTTCGCTCTGCTGTTGCATTGCCATTTTATAAGCCGCCCTAGTAAGAACCATTAATACACCGAACAACAAAAATATAAAGTCACTCGCATCTGAGTTAATAATGTCACTGACCTAAATTTTGCATAATACTCACTTATAATAAACATTTCCTGTCTAAAGTTCAACTCAACATTCACTTAATGAATCTGATTCAATCCGGTAGATATTTAAATAGTTATTCTAAATGTCTATCTACAAAAATTTAATTGTATATTGTCTGGCCTGAACGACGTTCTCGTAGGTTGTGGCGAAATTATGACTTCTGGAACAGGCCTCGTCTTCTTTTCTCTCGTGCACATGCAACATAAAATTCACACAATGTTTAAGTAATGCTCAAAAATGTGTCCTGGTACAATGAAAACAAATTTAATATTTCTAAAATTTAAAGAACCCCTCTCACACCGGCCTGATTTAGCTTCACTGATCAGGATAGTAAAAAACATGCGTATATTAAGGGAATTTTCATTGACAAAGCAGGCGTATCACATTCACACAGTTCAATACTGTTCTATCCTGATTAAATTGAGCTTAACTTAAATTCCATAAGGCAGTGAAGCAATTTCGAAGTCTCGGTGCGACGAAAATTGCCAGTCAATCACCTGGAAACATTTGTAATAATGCTGGCGAAGAGTTCTCGGGCTTCCAGCCGGGTGGCGGTGTCTTCAAACTGCGACGTTTCGACGAGTGACATACTCATCATCTTCTGGCGAAGTGCCGAGACTTTGCGGATGCCGGTCCCTTTATACCTGCGGTGTGCCCCCCACCACCTGGCCGCAGGAGGCTGGGTCCAGGGGAGCCGGCGGGCGGGGCGGAGGGGGAAGCGGGTGCGCCGTTCGTGTCTCCGTCAGAGCATTCTGATCGCGTCTCGTGAGCTGGACGGTTCTTGTTGCGTTCCTGGCGTATTGCAGCTAATGCTGGATTCCAGGCCGCGCTCAGTTGATAGCCTTCGTCCCTGTTGACAAGATTCTTGTGGACCCGTATTTCTATTGATTCTTTAATGACGCTATCCCAATAGCTCCCGGCTCTGCTCAGCACCCTGGTGTTTTCGAAATCAAAGGTGTGGTTTTCTTTGATGCTATGTTCAGCTATAGCAGATTTCTCTATCTGTCTAAGTCGAACATGCCTGATGTGTTCCTCGCACCTTTTAGAGATGCAGCGCTGCGTTTGACCGATGTACTGCACACCACATTCGCAGGCAATGTTGTATATACCAGGTGTGTTTAGTTTGAGTGGGTCTTTAGCTGAGCCCAGCAGCTCTTTCATCTTCGGCGGTGGTCGGAAGACGGTGTTTATGCTTGCTTTTCTTAATAGCCTCCCGATTTTGGCTGATGTGGGCCCCAAATATGGAAGAAAGGCGAGTCCCTTGTTAACTTCCTCTTCCTCTTCCTGAAATTTGTCAGCCTGTCTCCTCTTGAAAGCCCTGCCAATCTGTGTTTCACTGTACCCGTTTTTCCGAAATACCTCTCTTAGGTGGTGTAATTCGTCTGAGAGGCTTTCTGTGTCACAAATGACGTGCGCCCTATGTACCAAGGTGGCCAGTACTGCCTGGCGTTGCGCCGGATGGTGGCAGCTGGTTGCATGGAGGTACAGGTCTGTGTGCGTCTTTTTTCTATATACTGAATGGCTCAGCGTGCCATCCGCTTTCTTCCTGATCAGTATGTCCAGGAATGGAATACAGCCATTCTCTTCTATTTCCATCGTGAAGGTGATATTCTTATGTATGCCGTTTAGGTGGTCCATAAACTCCTCCAGTGCCTGCCTGCCTTGCTGCCAAATCACGAAAGTGTCGTCCACATAGCGGAAGAAGTGCCTGGGTTTACGGTGAGCAGTTTGTAGTGCCACCTCCTCAAAGCGTTCCATATAAAGATTCGCGATCCCTGGAGCAAGGGGAGATCCCATGGCCACTCCATCCACTTGCTCACAATGCTCTCCATTGCACTTGAAGTAGGTGGTCGTAAGTGCATATTCAAAGAGCTTCACTGTTTCAGGCTCGAAGTGCTGATTAAGGAGCGCCAAGGCGTCTTGTAGCGATACTTTCGTGAACAAGGAGGTGACGACGAAGCTCACGAGTAGGTCATCACTCTGTATTCGGATGTCCTTCAGTATTCTAACGAAATCCGCGGAGTTTTTCACATGATGACTGCAATGTCCCACCAGTGGTTTCAATAGTGTCGCCAGGTATTTGGCCTGTCCGTAACTGCGCGAGTTGATAGTGTCCAGAATCGGCCGTAGAGGCACCCCATCTTTGTGAATCTTGGGCGACCCATACAGGCGCGGTGTCGTTGGCGCTCTGGAATACAGCCGTTTCTGCACTGCCTCTGGTAGATCTGAGTCCTTCAGTAACGCCACGGTTTTCCTGGTCATCGTCGATGTAGGGTCCTTGTTGCGCTTCCTGTAGGCTTGGTCTTGCAGCAGAGAGCAGATTTTCTGTTGGTAGTCGACTGTGCGAATCAGCACCGTCGCATTTCCCTTGTCTGCTGGGAGGACCATGATGTCAGCATCATCCCTCAGTGCGCAGATAGCCTCTCGCTCCGGCGCAGTAATGTTAGCTTTAGGGAGTCGTGACTTGTCGATGATCCTGCAGGTCTCCCTTCGGATCTGCTCAGCTTCCTCCTTGGGTAGGCCCCGGATTGCTTCCTCTACGCTGCTGATGATGTCCCGTTTCGGTATGGTCCTTGATACAGGTGCAAAGTTCAACCCTTTCGTGAGGACAGAAGTTGTGGCTGCATCTAGCACCTTATCTGTCAAATTTACAATAGCTCTCGTGCTATTTTTCACCTTCTGGGTCGACTGAGCTCCAGAGAGTCTGCCGAATTTGTTGATCTGTTTTGCGGCAACATGTCGTTTCTGCACCTTACTGTCGGCGTGAGAGCTGCAGTCAACCCACTCCCAAGTGTGTGCCGGTAATGCTTCTGCCATTTTCAGGTGACATGCGATCAGGATGCGTGCATTCTTGTCCAGTTCTTGCCGTGTGTAGTGAATGCGTTCCCTGACAATAGCCATCCCTGCTCGCCGTAAAATACGTTCGGTTTTCTTCGTTTTCACAGTATGTCTTAATTCCGCAAATCGTGGCAAGATGTTCTTGTCTCGGCAACGTTGGAGGAAAGCCAGTGAGCTGAGCAATTTGCCTTTCCTGTTGCGTTCTTTCTGCAGCAGCATGAAGCTACAGAGCATCTCCTCCCCGTAGAGGTGTCGTAAATGTGAATCTATGCTTTCCCGGCGTATACAGCTGGCGAAGAGTTCTCGGGCTTCCAGCCGGGTGGCGGTGTCTTCAAACTGCGATGTTTCGATCGTCCAGCTCACGAGACGCGATCAGAATGCTCTGACGGAGACACGAACGGCGCACCCGCTTCCCCCTCCACCCCGCCTGCCGGTTCCTCTGGACCCAGCCTCCCGCGGCCAGGTGGTGGGGGGCACATCGCAGGTATAAAGGGACCGGCATCCGCAAAGTCTCGGCACTTCGCCAGAAGATGATGAGTATGTCACTCGTCGAAACGTCGCAGTTTGAAGACACCGCCACCCGGCTGGACTGGCCAAATAACTGGCGACACTATTGAAACCTCTGGTGGGACACTGCAGTCATCACGTGAAAAACTCCGCGGATTTCGTTAGAATACTGAAGGACATCCGAATACAGAGTGATGACCTACTCGTGAGCTTCGACGTCACCTCCTTGTTCACGAAAGTACCGCTACAAGACGCCTTGGCGCTCCTTAATCAGCACTTCGAGCCTGAAACAGTGAAGCTCTTTGAATATGCACTTACGACCACCTACTTCAAGTGCAATGGAGAGCATTATGAACAAGTGGATGGAGTGGCCATGGGATCTCCCCTTGCTCCAGGGATCGCGAATCTTTATATGGAACGCTTTGAGGAGGTGGCACTACAAACTGCTCACCGTAAACCCAGGCACTTCTTCCGCTATGTGGACGACACTTTCGTGATTTGGCAGCAAGGCAGGCAGGCACTGGAGGAGTTTATGGACCACCTAAACGGCATACATAAGAATATCATCTTCACGATGGAAGTAAAAGAGAATGACTGTATTCCATTCCTGGACATACTGATCAGGAAGAAAGCGGATGGCACGCTGGGCCATTCAGTATATAGAAAAAAGACGCACACAGACCTGTACCTCCATGCAACCAGCTGCCACCATCCGGCGCAACGCCAGGCAGTACTGACCACCTTGGTACATAGGGCGCACGTCATTTGTGACAAAGAAAGCCTCTCAGACGAATTACACCACCTAAGAGAGGTATTTCGGAAAAACGGGTACAGTGAAACACAGATTGGCAGGGCTTTCAAGAGGAGACAGGCTGACAAATTTCAGGAAGAGGAAGTTAACAAGAGTCTCGCCTTTCTTCCATATTTGGGGCCCTCATCAGCCAAAATCGGGAGGCTATTAAGAAAAGCAAGCATAAACACCGTCTTCCGACCACCGCCGAAGATGAAAGAGCTGCTGGGCTCAGCTAAAGACCCACTCAAACTAAACACACCTGGTATATACAACATTGCCTGCGAATGTGGTGTGCAGTACATCGGTCAAACGCAGCGCTACATCTCTAAAAGGTGCGAGGAACATATCAGGCATGTTCGACTTGGACAGATAGAGAAATCTGCTATAGCTGAACATAGCATCAAAGAAAACCACACCTTTGATTTCGAAAACACCAAGGTGCTGTGCCGAGCCGGGAGCTATTGGGATAGCGTCATTAAAGAATCAATAGAAATACGGGTCCACGAGAATCTTGTCAACAGGGACGAAGGCTATCAACTGAGCGCGGCCTGGAATCCAGCATTAGCCGCAATACGCCAGGAACGCAACAAGAACCGTCCAGCTCACGAGACGCGATCAGAATGCTCTGACGGAGACACGAACGGCGCACCCGCTTCCCCCTCCGCCCCGCCCGCCGGCTCCTCTGGACCCAGCCTCCCGCGGCCAGGCGTCGAAACGTCGCAGTTTGAAGACACCGCCACCCGGCTGGAAGCCCGAGAACGCTTCGCCAGCTGTATACGCCGGGAAAGCATACATTCATATTTGTAAATTATTATCTTTCGGTGATCACATGGGGAAGACCGGAGATCTGCTGGTAAGACCGTGTTAGCCTATTTATTTGAAGTAACTGGATATCTTGAACATACAAAACGGCAGGTTCGTCCAGTGTAAATCAGACGTTCCCCACTGATCCCGTGCAACACAGCGTAGTAAGCAGACACTGTCAATAATAATAATCCGTTAAATAATACGCGAACACACTTACTTTAGTTTAGTTCATGTATTAAATTCCTTCTCATACAGAATCTCATCACGATGGCGACTAGCTCAACAATACATACATATACATCCTTCTTTCACGACTAATCGGCAAGAAGTCCCCTATTCTTTTTCCTAAAAGAAAACATAGATAGCAGAGAAGCTATTCCATGGAGTAAATGGACGCTCCAAGGAATTATTGGGCTTGAAGCTACTTTGCATTGATAATCGGTAAGATAAGAAGAGATATTTCGAGATATGTACTGAGTTATATAATTTATAAAATTTCTGAAAATATTGTGGAGAGACCGCTGCAAGAGACATTACGCATACATTTGAGTTTTGTGATAATATTACTTCAAACAAGGCCTGGGTGCTACCCTATTGTATGCTTCTGAGTCTCCATAACTCAAGATCTTACGATAGCAAACGCCCATTTCGTTAGTGGACTGACTGAAAATTCTGCTATGTTGAGAGGTCCCCAGACCATCACCTTCTCTTTCAAAATTCGTATCAGATATACGTTCTGTTCCGTTCATTTATTTAAATTTGTAACAATATTTTGTCAAGTTCTGAAAATCGATTAATTTTCTTGTATTAATACGGGATAAGATAGCAACTAAATTCTCAGAATTTCTACATACTAGATGGGTTTATATTATGAAGCGAAACTTTGTTATTTTACATAGTAGAGTCAACATAACTTCGCTTTCTAGTACAAGAACTCACACCCTTCTATACGAAAAGTTACCGACATTATTTGATCTTGAAGTATTGTATAAAAATTTTTAACGTTTTAAACTGATGAAGACGGTATTATAAAAAATTGGTAAACATTTTGTTTTCGAATTTATAAGGGATTTATATAATGGTCCAGTAAGAAAACTGCAAATTTTATAATGAAATATAAATTAGACAATCTAAAAGAAGTAAATTATCCGTTCCGAGTCCCCATATGACCCTCTCCTCTCCCTCCCCCCTCCCTCGCAACACCCTCTCACACCACCTCTTTCCGAGTATTTACAATTCCTGTTAAATTTTCAAATAGTTCTTTCGCACATGAAAAATAATCTAAGAATAACCAAACCTAGATCCTGTACACACACTCATTCTCTCTCAGTTAAAATCCTCTAGCAAAATATTTAACAAAGCACCCTGCCATGATCGAATTCTGTCCAATGTTTCACCTGGTAATATTACATACCCAAAACGCAATATTGCCTTAGTTCCTCTCCAAAAATTTAGCCCCATGATTATACGATATGTATTATCCATTCACATTAAAATAATGTTATCGAAAACCCTTATTCTGTCGATTCTTACTTACAGATCGTGACTGTGAGGCTTAGATTATGATGTCAGTATACGCCAAGCCGAACCAACACTGACGCCTCAAGGTCTGTTTCAGATCACAGAATCTATCTTGTTCTTCCTCTTTTGCCTTTTCCTGTTCCTCTTTCGGGATGAGTACTGATATATGGGTTTTGCTAATGGTACTGATAGTTGGTTGACAGAGGCTGCTCCTGACGCCAATATTAAAACATCCCTGCAAATCGAAAGAGTCAGCCATTTCACTTTGTCATTCGTTCCAGAACCATCAAATTTTAACTAGATCTGCTTGTTTCCCACAACAAATAGTATCTATAGCCTCTAAAAGGTACATTACCTGTAGCCAAGCTTTCCGAGACATAGAAAGCCATTCTAGATTTTCATTCATGCTCCTATCCTATTCGTCCCTTGTTCAGATTTTCCTCCTGGCTGTTATTTCTGTAGTCCCTATCACAAGACAAAAAGCTTTGTCTTATTAGTTTCTCATAGCATATATATATGTGTTTGATCCCAATTAAGTCTGCTTAGTTCGTCCATCCATCTGTTCGAATGAACAACTGTAAAATGACTTGTAAGGTTACAAGCGTTGTTCGAGGACCGAAATCCTGCGGATGTGAATTGAGGCGACAACTATTTTGTTCGTCACTGAGCCTCAGATGCCACACACTAAAATGTGGAAAGGCGCTGCCGATGAATATGACACGTGTATTACACTTGTATTACGAGTGAATCAAACTGCGCACTGTACGCTGCGTAAAAGCGTTATTTAGAAGAGATGTGTAATGAGGAAACACATTTCCTCGTTTCCTACGGCTGTTTCTCCGAATTTTCACTTTGTATTCTGTTTTAATTCTGTTCTGCGCCGACAGCTGATGGAAAAGTCGCATGTTATGTGGGATACCGATAAACCGATTTCAGTTTACGGCTAGCAAAGTATGTGGAGAACAGAGGTTAGTTGTTTGGCAAAAATTTCCGCAACTTTATTACGATGTTTTTTAGAGCCACTGCTCGATAAGTATAGACTCGAGAGCGACTGGAAGTATTAGAGACATTAAAATTAATTTTCATTGCTATAGCATTATTTCAAACTAAATTTTCGCCCGCGCGGAAAGCTCAACAAAAATGAGAAGGAATGTAATAAACAGCAAGCGGAAGTTGTTTTCTGTCTTTCTATTTAATTACCAGCTACGTTCTTTTATTTTAACTTTCAATGTCACAGTCAAAGTTTTTAAAATTCTTGCTGGTACAAGCTGCTTAAGGGCTTCTGGTTACAGAGGCATGTCCACGAAGTCAAAGTGCCCATCAATACCAGGTTGTCCTCCTAAAGAGCCAGTTGTACAGTCACCGCCTGGTAGCCGGTTAAGTGCTAGTCTCGAAGTAGCGCTAGAAACGCGTTGAACTGATCCATAATAACGCCTAACCAGAGAATAAACTCCGGATAACTTAACCGGCGATTTCTAGCCAGTTAGCGAGCTCTCAAGATGGCGGAGGCGTTGAGAGATTCTGACAGCGATGACGAGATGTTGGCGGAATAGTTCACGAGAATGAGGAAGGCAAAGAAACTAAGAATCCGCACCGATTATTTAAAAGAATTCGACGATTATGAATTTATATGCAAATTTCGCCTGTCAAAGAAAACCGTACTTTGTCTTTTCAATCTTGTGCGTGGGAAACAGGAGCATATGACGGACAGGTGAGACTGATTCTCTGTTTTCTAAAATAATACTGTTTATACTCGTATGTTGTAAAGTGAATTTTCAATACTTCATGAATTCCGTCGTGTTATTCATGTAAGTTACGCTGATTAAAATGACGATTCGAACCAAAATAGTCCTGTTTATCTGGTGTGTGCTAGAACTACAGCCGCAGTGGAAAGGACTGTTTTGTTTATTTAGCAGATAGTGATGTAACAGGCTTAACCAAATCGAAAAACCAGATGAGTTTTAGATGCGACTGTATTAACAGCATTAACCGTTTGACAAAAGCATTATGATTTTGATAAAACACCAGTGTCTCAATTTCACTCAGCCACATTGCATCAAAAGCAGAAAATATTGTTCCACTCGGTTTCCAATTGAGAATGAACATTTTTGTAAATACGACAGCAGTGTCACAACAATTTTCCATCTTTTGGTGAAAGTATTAGGATCACTGTCACATTAATGCTTCAAAGCGATAACATTGTATCCCACCCACCATTATTCACTACAGTGTGTGAATTATTTGTGCTTACTCAAGCAAGGTTTAACAGGAAACTTAGCGTTTTTTCTTTTTTTTGTAAGGTGTTGCTTCCCCAGCTATAGAACACTGTTGTGTTGTTCAATTATCAGTACTATCCACACAAGCCCACTCATATATATCATGAGGTAATATCAGCATATGTACGTTATAAGATCAGGACAGGAATCTAGTCACTGTAAGCAGTTCCTGGAAAGCTATGTTTTTAACTTTCCTAGAATATAAAATTACTGTTCAGTGTCCTCCTTTGTGTCAGATTTTAGCTAGTTGAAGCTAACTTAAATTGAAATATCTTGTGTGAGGTACAATTTTTCTGAAATTGATGTCCTATTCTGATAGTTTAATGTAGCATAAAGTTTGATGGCACATTAATGTCCCAAGTTCACTCAGCCACATCTGTAGCAGAAAGCAACAGTTTTCCGTCTGTTATTGAATGCTTCAGAGCAACAGAACTGTTCACCACCCAGTATTAGTCACAAAAGCATGTAAATTATTTGTGCTTATATGAGGTAAGTGTAACACAGTAAAATGAACAGAGGTATCAGGTTTTTTAAAAGATAGCTACAGCAGATAGCTGCTGTGTTTCTCAGATAATAGTAATAGCTACATATGTATTTTGTAAGAGCAGAACAGTAAACTAGTTATTGAATCTACATTGTTGTAGCATGTGGAAAGAGTGCTTGGACTGCTATATTTTTAACTTTCCCTCGGACATCAAGTTATTTTCTGTTCCTTTGTCAAACTGGAGCTCATTAAAGGTAACTTGAATCGAATTATCTTGCAGAGAAATTCTGTGAAATACCATATTTCTGAAACTAATGGCATCGTGTAGTATTAGATCATCTTCCCCTCCAAAATCTAGGGTTTCTGATTTTTAAAAAGGGTGAACGTAAGATTAATTATGCAATTCACAGCCACAACACTGAATTTCCACATAGATTATTATTTCCAGTGCACGGTTCAGTGCAGTGTTTCATATCCTGGTGCAAAAGTATGCAACATACTGACAATACACACAGCAATGAAAATACAAAGTGATCCAATACCAAGTTAAGGAAATACCTCAAGCAGTCCTTCAGTTCATCTGTGTATTTGGGCTTTTAGATGTTCATTTTGAATAACTGTTTACATTAAACATCACTTGATTTTGCCAGCAGGCCTATACAGTCAATCTGTCGACAATTACACTAACTTTTGTTTCAAAATAATAGAAGAGTAGCTGTAGAAGAGCATTAGCATTTTGAAACAGAAATTTTTGGTTTCTCAAAACACAAATTTTTGTAAAGTAGTTTTCATGATTGTCAGATTATCACTAGTCTGGATTTTTTGATCATGTGCTTTAACAGAAGTAGTCTACTGAGTTTGCTTCTGCACACAACCTTCCATGTTCTTTGTGACATACTAAAATTGCGTGGGTGAATGACATGTCTAAATGGGTTTAAAATATAAAGAATATGTTGTTTTGTTTCAGAGGAGGCTGTAAACACCATATACTTACAATGAATTATCCATTAAAATTCAGGCTCAGTTGTTACACAAATCCATTTCATTTTTTCAGAAATAATTCCATCTTACCAAGGAGCCAACTGCTGTTTACACTATGGTTTTGTGCGTCAGGGGATTTCCTAATATCTGTCAGAGACTTCATTGGAATAGACAAAGGGACAGACAGCAGAATTATCAAATATGCCTCAGAGTCCATTGCTCACCTAGCACCAATATTCATAAAATTTCGAAACAAGCAAGAGGAAATTGCAAGAGCACAGGAGAATTTCTTCAAAATAGCATCATTTCTCAGAGTTTGTGATGCCATAGTTTGAGCACATGGTATAATTAAGTCCCCAGGTAGTGATAGTGCAGAAGAATATAGGGGAAGAATAGGATATTTTTCAGTGAATGTGCAATCAGTGACGAACTATGATCTAAAAATATTGGACATCGCTGTAAGTGGCCAGATTCAGAAAATGATCAGATCATTTTTAATAAATCTAGGCAGAGAGCTCTTCATGAACGTGATGTCTTGTGTGTCTTGTGTGATTCTCGTTATGCAGCGTAAAATTATCTTCTTCCTCCATTAACCAATCCAAGGACACAAGCTGTGATTCTTTATAATGAATCACATATAAGAACAATAAATGTTGTAGAGAGGTCATATATTGTGTCGAAGAGACGGTTTCGAGTGCTAGGTAATGGATTAAGACTGTAGACTAAAATGGCAGAGGCTGTCGCCATTGCATATGCTGCACTACATGACATGGCAATAGAAATGAACGAGGTATTACCACCACTCGATACGCTTTTCCTGGCAGGCACTGGTATGTATATTGCAGATGAAAGACCCCAGGAAGCACAAGACAATGGACACCATGTCACAAGAGACGTATTTTTTATTACTTCAATTCTGTTTTTAAATTAATAAATAGAATTTGTATGAAGTAAAAGAAAATAAAAAGCTTTTATATGAATTTGAATTAATGTTTCTACTCAGTATTTGATTTTCAATTTGTCATTTTGATTGTTATTTGCGAACTCTGGGCTCTCTTTTTTTTTTTTTTTTGAGCTAAACAGTTTTTCTTCTCTGCTCTGGGATTCCTCATGTTATGGAACAGCACCATTTGTAAGTTCACTAAGTCAGTCTTGGCAGTAGTCCATGGACCCAACAGTTGTACAGTCACAGACAATATCATTATCTGCCGATTCCATTTTCTTCGACCTGATTGGGATCTCGGAACAAATATACGCATTTTGTTCTGGTATTGGAAATGTATAAAATTCTGTGTAACTTGTAATAAAAGCTAATGAATGTGCTTAAGCGTTTAGATTGATGTCATGGAACATTTCTTTATAAGGAAAGTACAATTTTGTGTCGGGGATTTGGAGCTTCAGTGTTACATTTGTGTTTGTGAAACCTGATAACCTGCAAGTACAGCACGCGAAGAGCAATGTCATGTATCTGATACTGGTGCAGCTGACAGGCATTCTCCTGAACTAACTGCCCTGTCTGCATCCAAAATTTAAGAAAAGAATTAAAAATATTTCTCTTTTACAATTAGTATTTATTATTAATTTTAAGCTTTAATATCGTGTACTGCATAACCACAAAGACAAGGGCTTAATGGCAAAATGTTAAAAATGTTTTCTCATATTCACTCTAAAAACAACAAATGTTAAGCAATTGCAGCACTAACCCAACAACTAAATAAATTGAAATATAAAAGAAAATTCAGCACACATACTGTGACAAAAAGTCCCTTTACTTTCATATACCATAAATCAGGGTTACTGTCTTTATATATGGTAATAAATGAAGGAAATAGTGGTAGGGAGTAAATTCCTGGTGCATGGTCCTATTAGTGCCAAAGACTGGAGCTATTAATTAAAACATTATATTAATGCAATACATCTGTTGCTGTGGTACAATTTAAAAACAGTGGGTCTGTATTATCCACACTCAAAGCTACTTTGAGTGCCCTCATTTCTTCTTAAAAAGTGGCAATACAATGCTGAGACAAGGTAAAGTCAATGCTTATTTCTACGAGGGCCGTTCAGAAAGTAACCTCCGGTTGATTTAAAAAAATACACCAAGTTAAATAAAAATATTTTAATATATACATCTTACAACTACATCTTTGCACTATTTTTCTACATAGTCTCCATAGCGATTGAGGCACTTATCGTATCTCTTCACAAGCTTTGAAATTCCTTCTGCATAAAAATCACCCGCTTGTGCCTGGAGCCAGCCTGTGACCGCATCTTTGAGCTCTTCGTCGTCATCAAACCGCTGTGACCCGAGCCATTTCTTCAAATGCATGAAGAGGTGATAATCACTTGGCGGCAGGTCTGGGCTGTAAGGTGGATGGTTGATAACGTCCCACTTGAAGGACTCAAGAAGGGCCGTTGTTCTGCGAGCAGAGTGAGGACGGGCGTTATCGTGCAAAAAAACGATACCGGAAGTCAGCATACCACGGCGTTTGTTCTGTATAGCCCGTCATAACTTTTTTATTGTTTCACAGTACACGTCTTGATTAATGGTCGTACCACGTTCCATGAATTCAACCAACAACACCCCTTTGGCATCCCAAACCACCGTTGCCATCAGTTTTCTGGCAGAAAAATCTTGCGAGGCTTTTCTTGGTTTGGTAGGCGAATTTGAATGTGCCCACATCTTTGATTGTTCTTTTGTCTCAGGGTTCACGTACTTAATCCAGGTTTCGTCACTGGTCACGATTCTGTTTAACAATCGTTCTCCTTTGTCCTCATAACGTGACAGAAAGTCTAATGCAGAGGCCATTCTTTGAGTTTTGTGGTGGTCGGTAAGAATTTTGGGCACCCATCATGCACAGAACTTATGGTAACCCAATCTTGCTGTCACTATCTCGTACAAGAGTCTTAGAAATCTGTGGAAAACCAGTAGACAACTCCGACATTGAGAAACGTCGATTTTCACGAACTTTTGCATCAACTGTCTGAATGAGTTCGTCAGTCACCAATGATGGTCTACCACTCCTCTCTTCATCATGAACGTTTTCTCGTCGGCTTTTAAATAATCGTACCCATTCACGGACAACTCCTTCACTCATAACTCTTGGTCTGTACACGGCACAAAGCTCATGATGAATAGCTGCTGCAGAATATCCTTTGGCTGTAAAAAACCTTATGACAGCACGCACTTCACATTTGGCGGGGTTTTCTATTGCAGCACACATTTCAAACTGCCACAAAAACTAAACTAGCGCAGGTACGACGTTCACTCGACCACGGCTAGATGCCGACTGACCTGTTGAGTGCGTGAACGCACAGATGGCGTCGCTAGTCCCCCCACAACCCGCACTGTGACCAATCGGAGGTTACTTTCTGAACCGCCCTCGTATAAATGACAAACAGAAGCGTGAGAAACAAAGATAAAACTAAATTTTGAAGGCAAGAACACGAAACATTCAAATTCTACAGAAAGTGATGCAGTAAATACCCAAGTCTACATCAGTTAAGCAATTACGTTCATTTCGCAGTTGCACTATTTTTAACTATTTGGAAACAATACTATTTGGAAACAAAGATACGGTACAGTATGGATGTTAGCCGTATTACACAAACAGCTGAGGCTTTGGCACAGTTTTTTTCGCCAATCTATGGTAGCGTTAAATATACTATTTAAATTGTATTTTGCCCAAATGGCATTTTCTCACCCTATTATGTAATACTGACAGAATGTAAAATTATGTTCACCTAATTTTTAATTTACCAGATGTAAACTCTCCAAGCATACATTTTTGGGACATAACAGCAGTCAAAATATTTACAGTCAACATAGAGTATAATGCTGCCATGAACATATTTTGTTAACTCGCTTCCTTCAGAATCATTCGTATTACATTGGGAATGAATGCTGCTTCGTTTACTCTTTGCTAAGGACAAAAGCTTTCACATGGGAGAAATTAAAGACTTTTTCTGACTAGTGAGTCAAAGTTACCTGCATATGGTGTAAGTAGCCCCAGTTTATGGTACTCAAATGTATAATATTCATGAAAATATCTTAAGACACCATGTTATGTAAGAGTTCATGCACATTTCTTTGCAGCTCTATGAGACAGTGACGAAGATTCTACCTTAAACTGAACGTAACCATAATAAGAAAAAAAAATTCAGGTTACCCTCCATACCTGCATATGATTTAAACTTTGTGTGAGATTGGATGTGTTCAACAGCTAATGCTTTATTTGTAGACTACATTACAGTACTGAGAAAATTTATGAACACAGCAACATATGGATTTGTATTACTATGAACAAAATTGGGGTTCTGGAGTATTACAATATTCATTTTGTGACAACTCTAATTCTGGCTTATATCGACTTATTTTGAAACAGTTTTTACGTTTCTTACCTGTCGAGTGTGTCTCCACAACCAATGGCGTGTTCACTTCACACATCTGTGAACAGGGACTCATATTCTAAAAGCAAAATTGGAAGTTTTTATTAGAGATTGTAGAAGACAAGAAAGTAGAGAGAGAAATGCCAGTTCTCCAGTTACTTTCCCCTCCCTCGAAAATTGCACATAGCTGCTAGGGATGAAAGCACAAGCCAGAATTATGTATACAATATTTAGTGTTCCTCATACAATTAGAAGAGAAAATGACAAAAGCTTCCAGTCTGGATGTGAACCAGAGGTATATTTATAGCCCAGCCATATCAAAAGCATTATGGTTGTCCATTGTAAACGTTGTTCATATATATCGCCCAGTGTACTGATTAGTTATCGCCACATCTCAAAAATGGGATTTGTATATGGTTAGTAACTTCAAAATTGGAGGAACCAACAATGTTCAGTAATTCAGAAAATGGACGTTCTGTAGAATAACTATTGATGCTATTATGAGTTAATCACTGTACAATATAATTATGACAGAGGTAGCCAGGAGATAACTCAGCTCTGAATTATCTGCAAAATCAATCTCCATTACGCCGCCTGTGGTGTCGTAGATTACTGGAGACTCTGAAAAGGAGAAGAAAAAGATGACATACGACTATTATTTCATAAAGCTGTATGCCTTTCAAAATTGTTACTTTGTTTGCTAACTACTAGGGATTCATCACCTACCATACATATGCTTTGTACCGAATGTTATCTTACATTTAAACGTTGAAATAGAGTCAAAATGGCTTTGCTGTCCGTCTGTGGACATTTTAATCAAATTGCATGTTTTGGCATACACAACTTGGAACTTGTGCTTTACAAACGGACCGCCGCCAGTCTGCAGCCTTTGCTGCCTTAATGTTGCATAATACTTTCTGGTCTCTTCATTCTCTATAACGTTTTTCAAATCTTGTATATTATCTACAAGTTTCAAAACATTCTCCAGGGAATAGTTTTGCGCCCTTGACCTATTCTAGCTGTTAATGATAAAACTTGGTTTGCAGACTACGAGAACTCGAGAAGTAAATGAACAGAATCACGTGAGCGAAAATATCCACCATATACTTCAGTTGTGGCCAACTTAACTGTACGGGATCTCTGTTTCATGAATAGCTAACTGGGGAATAAAATGACGTAATACAACTAGCTCTCAAAGTAATACCGTCGTTAGCGTATTCCTTGGTCAGCTAACCTTAGATTTAGCCAGCGATTGTACATCTGGCCCTAAGAGTGGTCAGACACATTTTATCTGGTGTTCCGGCAGATATTTGCAATTTCGCTTTTGCAACCTGTAACTGGAGTCTACCTAAACAAATACTTTTGGTGAGGTCTTTCCTGAGGCGCCCACTGCCAATGTAATGCTCCCGTCTGTTTCCTGCTACAAATTGAATAGTTTTAAAGCAGAATTTTACCTACCCATTAAACGGGGTGGTTCAAAATTATATATGTGATCTGCCTAGTGTCCGATCCCCATCCTTAGTGCTTATTTTCATTTGTCGCGTCAGGTTGCATGTTTACCAATAAACTTAAGTTTTGAAGAAAACATGAGTGAGAGTAGTTATTTATTTGTTAAATGTTATTGCCAACATTACAATACTCTTGCAACGAATTCAATGGGAACAGTGCGTTATCTAATTCATCATCAGTTCTTAGAATCCCAGCAAAAGACTGGAAATTACTGCTACCATTTATAGCTCCACATTGATTCGCGATCTATATTTCGTGTTGACAATTGGCAATACCGGAAAGCTTTCCTCACATAAGTACGATATTGCAAAAGTTATCACAACTCATCACATATTCTTAGCGACTTTCGGAAACTTATGCTTCAAAGCTCCAAAACTCAAGCAGTGATGAGGAAACGAAGTTTGATTTCAATGTGGATGCTGAGGAAACATCAGTAGATTGCTCTTGTTTATCATTGGTGAGCGCTGATGGAAACTTTGTACTGAAAGCATATTTCATCCAGTTGTGGAAATTACTTCAAAAAGGAACCACTGCGTTCTGTTAAATGATCCATAAACACAGTCATCGATTCTTCGCTCAGCTGAAAGTCATTGCCTCCTACAGAGGCCTGAACAGCAGTGAAAGCGTAATTTATAAGTTTAATACTCAATTTGATCTTCCGCGATAGCGTTTCTCTCGGAAGACTGAAATTTTTCTGACTGTTGCAGGATGGTAGTGTCATTACCTTGAAGGAATACATTCAGTCAATTGGATTTTTCAATGAAGTCACAACAATATAGCAGCTTGAAAACAATGTACTGTCTCTGAACTTCCCAGAGATCAAAAATTTCAACTGAGCACGGAAAGAGGAAAGTTCAGTCTAGTGTTAATTAACGCTTTTCAAAATATTCCCGCCAATGAGACTAAATGGTCGGCTACTGTGGCCGAGCGGTTCTAGCGCTTCAGTCCGGAACCGCGCTGCTGCTACGATCGCAGGTTCGAATCGTTCCTCGGGCATGGATGTGTGTGATGTCCTTAAGTTAGTTGTTGTTGTTGTGGTCTTCAGTCCTGAGGCTGGTTTGATGCAGCTCTACATGCTACTCTATCCTGTGCAAGCTTTTTCATCTCCCAGTACCTACTGCCACCTACATCCTTCTGAATCTGCTTAGTGTATTCATCTCTTGGTCTCCCTCTGCGATTTTTACCCTCCACGCTGCCCTCCAATACTAAATTTGTGATCCCTTGATGCCTCAGAACATGTCCTACCAACCGATCACATCTTCTGGTCAAGTTGTGCCACAAACTTCTCTTCTCCCCAATCCTATTCAATACTTCCTCATTAGTTATGTGATCTACCCATCTAATCTTCAGCATTCTTCTGTAGCACCACATTTCGAAAGCTTCTATTCTCTTCTTGCCCAAACTATTTATTGTCCATGTTTCACTTCCATACATGGCTACACTCCATACGAATACTTTCAGAAATGACTTCCTGACACTTAAATCAATACTGGATGTTAACAAATTTCTCTTCTTCAGAAACGCTTTCCTTGCCATTGCCAGCCTACATTTTATATCCTCTCTACTTCGACCATCATCAGTTATTTTGCTCCCCAAATAGCAAAACTCCATTACTACTTTAAGTGCCTCATTTCCTAATCTAATTCCCTCAGCATCACCCGACTTAATTAGACTACATTCCATTATCCTTGTTTTGCTTTTGTTGATATTCATCTTATATCCTCCTTTCAAGACACTGTCCATTCCATTCAACTGCTCTTCCAAGTCCTTTGCTGTCTCTGACAGAATTACAATGTCATCGGCGAACCTCAAAGTTTTTATTTCTTCTCCATGAATTTTAATACCTACCCCGAATTTTTCTTTTGTTTCCTTTACTGCTTGCTCAATATACAGATTGAACAACATCGGGGAGAGGCTACAACCCTGTGTTACTCCCTTCCCAACCACTGCTTCCCTTTCATGTCCCTCGACTCTTATAACTGCCATCTGGTTTCTGTACAAATTGTAAATAGCCTTTCGCTCCCTGTATTTTACCCCTGCCACCTTCAGAATTTGAAAGAGAGTATTCCAGTCAACATTGTCAAAAGCTTTCTCTAAGTCTACAAATGCTAGAAACGTAGGTTTGCCTTTCCTTAATCTTTCTTCTATGATAAGTCGTAAGGTCAGTATTGCCTCACGTGTTCCAGTGTTTCTACGGAATCCAAACTGATCTTCCCCGGGGTTGGCTTCTACTAGTTTTTCCATTCGTCTGTAAAGAATTCGTGTTAGTATTTTGCAGCTGTGACTTATTAAGCTGATAGTTCGGTAATTTTCACATCTGTCAACACCTGCTTTCTTTGGGATTGGAATTATTATATTCTTCTTGAAGTCTGAGGGTATTTCGCCTGTTTCATACATCTTGCTCACCAGATGGTAGAGTTTTGTCAGGACTGGCTCTCCCACGGCCGTCAGTAGTTCCAATGGAATATTGTCTACTCCGGGGGCCTTGTTTCGACTCAGGTCTTTCAGTGCTCTGTCAAACTCTTCACGCAGTATCGTATCTCCCATTTCATCTTCATCTACATCCTCTTCCATTTCCATAATATTGTCCTCAAGTACATCCCCCTTGCATAGACCCTCTATATACTCCTTCCACCTTTCTGCTTTCCCTTCTTTGCTTAGAACTGGGTTTCCATCTGAGCTCTTGATACTCATACAAGTCGTTCTCTTATCTCCAAAGGTCTCTTTAATTTTCCTGTAGGCGGTATCTATCTTACCCCTAATGAGATAGGCCTCTACATCCTTACATTTGTCCTCTAGCCATCCTTGCTTAGCCATTTTGCACTTCCTGTCGATCTCATTTTTGAGACGTTTGTATTCCATTTTGCCTGTTTCACTTACTGCATTTTTATATTTTCTCCTTTCATCAATTAAATTCAATATTTCTTCTGTTACCAAAGGACTTCTACTAGCTCTCGTCTTTTTACCTACTTGATCCTCTGCTGCCTTCACTACTTCATCCCTCAAAGCTACCCATTCTTCTTCTACTGTATTTATTACCCCATTCCTGTCAATTGCTCCCTTATGCTCTCCCTGAATCTCTGTACAACCTCTGGTTCTTTTAGTTTATCCAGGTCCCATCTCCTTAAATTCCCACCTTTTTGCAGTATCTTCAGTTTTAATCTACAGGTCATAACCAATAGATTGTGGTCAGAGTCCACATCTGCCCCT
Organism: Schistocerca serialis cubense; assembly: GCF_023864345.2. Lineage (NCBI taxonomy): Eukaryota > Metazoa > Arthropoda > Insecta > Orthoptera > Acrididae > Schistocerca > Schistocerca serialis. Next base: position 236,219,703 of record NC_064646.1, read on the forward strand.
GGAAATGTCTTACAATTTAAAACCTGGTTCCTAAATCTCTGTCTTACCACTATATAATCTATCTGATACCTTTTAGTATCTCCAGGGTTCTTCCATGTATACAACCTTCTTTCATGATTCTTAAACCAAGTGTTAGTTATGATTATGTTGTGCTCTGTGCAAAATTCTACCAGGCGGCTTCCTCTTTCATTTCTGTCCCCCAATCCATATTCACCTACTATGTTTCCTTCTCTCCCTTTTCCTACACTCGAATTCCAGTCACCCCTGACTATTAAATTTTCGTCTCCCTTCACAATCTGAATAATTTCTTTTATTTCATCATACATTTCTTCAATTTCTTCGTCATCTGCAGAGCTAGTTGGCATATAAACTTGTACTACTGGAGTAGGTGTGGGCTTCGTATCTATCTTGGCCACAATAATGCGTTCACTATGCTGTTTGTAGTAGCTTACCCGCATTCCTATTTTCCTATTCATTATTAAACCTACTCCTGCATTACCCCTATTTGATTTTGTGTTTATAACCCTGTAGTCACCTGACCAGAAGTCTTGTTCCTCCTGCCACCGAACTTCACTAATTCCCACTATATCTAACTTCAACCTATCCATTTCCCTTTTTAAATTTTCTAACCTACATGCCCGATTAAGGGATCTGACATTCCACGCTCCGATCCGTAGAACGCCAGTTTTCTTTCTCCTGATAACGACACCCTCTTGAGTAGTCCCCGCCCGGAGATCCGAATGGGGGACTATTTTACCTCCGGAATATTTTATCCAAGAGGACGCCATCATCATGTAATCATACAGTAAAGCTGCATGCCCTCGGGAAAAATTACGGCTGTAGTTTCCCCTTGCTTTCAGCCGTTCGCAGTACCAGCACAGCAAGGCCGTTTTGGTTATTGTTACAAGGCCAGATCAGTCAATCATCCAGACTGTTGCCCTTGCAAGTACTGAAAAGGCTGCTGCCCCTCTTCAGGAACCACACGTTTGTCTGGCCACTCAACAGACACCCCTCTGTTGTGGTTGCACCTACGGTACGGCTATCTGTATCGCTGAGGCACGCAAGCCTCCCCACCAACGGCAAGGTCCATGGTTCATGGGGGGGCTTAAGTTAGTTAGGTTTAGGTAATTCTAATTCTAGGGGACTGATGACCTGAGATGTTAAGTCCCACGGTGCTTAGAGCCATTTGATCAATTTGAGGCTTAATGGAATTGGGCTCAGCCCCTTATCAACGGATATTAATTGTTGATATCGTCTCGACTTCAGTGGCTGGCTTCTAATGACGTGTACTGCGATCATGAAACACAGGGCACATGCTTTTTGATTCCCCAGCTTCTAGGTGAATGAAGCAATGTGTCCAAACAGCACCAGGAATCTCTTTACGGATCAGAGCTTTTAATGCAACACAATAAGAGCATGGCACACTATGAACTCCATCGCTACACATCCCTACACAGTTTTCCCCATTAATGTTGTTTTCTTCTGTAAAAGAGTGTAGTTTTTCAAAGAGATGTGTTTCTTTTGATCCAAGACGCACTTTGCTGCAAAAAGAACAACTTCATAAAATTTCTTATTATGTATAAATCTTACGTACCATGTCAGATGAACATCGTTGTTGTTCTATGTAGCTTGACCTATCTGAATAGAGAAATCACTATAACCGTTGAGTTTTTCAACCAGCTGATTGATAATATCGTCAGTCACATGATGTAATCGCCCACTAATGCTGTTGTGTGACAAAGGCACACTTTCCATTTGCTTGGCAGTTGGTTCACCTATCCTATGTTAGATACCATGTCAAGAGATACTGGAAATATATAAGAAACTATCAGCCTCGATTGCGGTAGTGAAACCAACATTTACCTAGTTTTCGGCCCAAATAATTGAGACTTCTTCAGATGATATATCTGAGTTTATAATTTGTCTAAGAGGGCATGGTCTATAAATAAAACTAAAACAGCCTGAATAGGCATAGTCACGTTTTAAAAATGCGTTACATCAGTACTACGTCAACACCAAGACTTAACTTTAAAATGTGACTACACCTATTCAGGTTGTTTTAGTTTTATTTCTAGACCATGCCCTCTTAAACAAATTATAGATTCATGTATATCTTCTGAAGAAGGCTCAATTATTAGGGCTGGAACCTAGGTAAAGGTTGGTTTCACTACCGCAGTCAAGACTTCTAGTTTCTTATATATTACATTATCACGACTGCGGACTGTGCTGCAATGTTGAAAGTACAGAAACTGGCAAAACAAAGACTGTGATATTGGGTGCGCTTCCTTGCTGTTTGCTAAGCGGTAGGTAACTTTGCAAGACGACAGAAGGGCCTTTGTAGGAGTCGTGGCTTGTTTAGTGAAGTACTCTTTTTGTTCTGTCGTTTCTTTCAACGTGCATTCTTGTTGTTCGTATTTCAAACTACCATGATTTAATTCCAATTTACGTTCAATTTTGCTAGAACACTTGCTTTCAGTAGACAAGACTTTGTAACAAATGACACACTGTAGTCGTTCATCATTTAAAACACTAGTACACATAAAACATATTCTCAGCCAAAATGTAACGAGATATCTCGAAAAGAATAACTTTCTCCATGCCAAAGTGCTCGAATTTAGAAAACATCGATCATCTGAAACCCGACACGTAATTTTCTCACTTGACATTCAATATCTATGGATCAAGGCAGTCATGTAGATGTAGTACTTCTCGATTTCTAAACCGTAGCAGTACCACACCTACGCTTATTATGAGAAGTGCGATCGTACGGGGTATCAAACAGGAAGGACGCAGCAAGTTTTCTCGGATGGAAAGTCATCGACAGACGTATAGGTAACTCTTTGTATATTCCAGGAAAATGTGCGGATCTCTTGTTGTTCACGTATATTAACGACCTTGCGGACAATATTTATCGTAACTTATGACTTTCCGCAGATGAAGCAAAGTCTGAAAGAAACTGCACAAATATTCAGTCAGATCTTGATAAGATTTTAAAGTGGTGCAAAGATAGGCATCTTGCTTTATGTGTTCGGAAGTGTAAAATTGTGCACTTCTCAAAACGAAAAAAAGTGGTATTCTGTGAGTATAACATCAACGAGCCCCAACGGTAATCGGTAAACTCATACAAATAGCTCGGTCTAACACGGTGTAGTAACAAGATGTGTGAAGATCACATACTTCAAATCGTGGTAAAACAATCAGCAGACTTTGGTTTATTGATAGAATACTAGATAAATGTAATCAGTCTACTACATAGGAGATTGCTCATAAATCTCTCGCGGGACCCATTCTAGAATATTGCCGCAGTGTGTGAGACTCGTATTAGAAAGTACTCACGGGGAATATACACACATCAAAAGAAGTTTAGTATCACCTCGGTTCCGAGCGTTACGGAACCATTACAGACAATTGGAATAAAGATCAACATAAACATAATTTCAGCCCTTTTTATTTCTCATGAAAACCACACATTGCATGTTGTACCACCATACAGCGGGACACACAGAGGTGGTGGTCCAGACTGCCGTACACACCGGTACCTCTAATACCCAGTAGCACGTCCTTTTGCATTGATGCAAGCCTTATTCGTAGTGGCATGCTACACACAAGTTCATCAGTGCACTATTGGTCCAGATTGTCCCACTCCTCAACGGCGATCCGATGTAGGCCCCTCGGAGTGGTTGGTGATCACGTCGTCCATAAACAGCCCATTTCAGCCTATCCCAGGCATGTTCGATAGGGTTCATGTCTGGAGAACATGCTGGTCACTCTAGTCGAGCGACGTCGTTATCCTGAAGGAAGTCATACACAAGATGTGCACGATGGGGGTGCAAATTATCTCCATATGCTGCCGATACTGTTGCACTAACGGTCGGAGAATGGCATTCACGTATCGTACAACCGTTACGGCCCTTCCATGACCAGCACCGACGTAGGTCGGCCCCACATAATGCCACCCCAAACAGCAGGGAGCCTCCACCTTGCTGCAGTCACTGGACAGTGTGTCCAAGATGTTCATCCTGACCGGGTTGCCCCAAACACGTCTCCGACGATTGTTTCGTTCAAGGCATATGCGGCGCTCATGGGTGAAGAGAACGTGATACCAATACTGCGCGGTCCATTCGGCATGTTGCTGGGCCCATCTGTACCGCGCTGCATGATGTCGTGGATGCAAAGATGGACGTCGGGAGTTAAGTTAGGCATCATGCAGCCTACTGCGCATGGTTTGAGCCGTAACACGACGTCCTGTGGCTGCACGAATAGCATTATTCAACATGGTGGTGTTGCTGTCAGGGCTCCTCCGAGACATAATCTGTTGGTAGCGGTTATCCACTGTAGTAGTATCCAATGGGCAGCGTGAGCGATGGAAGTCATCTACAGTTACTGTCTCTCTGTATCTCCTCCATGTACGAACAACATCGCTTTGGTTCAGTCCTAGACGCTCGGGCACTTCCCTTGTTGAGAGCCCTTCCTGGCACAAAGTAACAATGCGGACGAGATCGAACCGTGGTATTGAGATTCTAGGCATGATTAAACTACAGACAACACAAGCCGTGTACCTCCTTCCCGTTGGAACGTCTGGAACTGATCGGCTGTCGGACCCACTCCGTCTGACAGGAGCTGCTCATGCATGGTTGTTTCCATCTCAGGACAGCTTTAGTGTAATCGCTGAACAGTCAAAGAGATTGTGTGTGTTATATAGTACCCATAGTCAAAGTCTTTAATCAGAGTTCCGCGAACCAGGGTGATTAAAAAGTTTTTTTGATATACGTAGAACATATACACAGAAGAACAGTACGAATAGTGCCAAGTTTGTTTGACATGCTGGAGTGTGTTCAGATATGCTGAAAGAACTGAACTGGGAGACTCCTGAACGCAGATGTAAACTGTCCTGAAAACGCCAGCCGTCCAATTTTAAACAATGACTCCACGCATATGCATAGTATTACCACCCTTGACATGTTGCTAACTTTGAAATCTTGAGGCCAAACTCAGACTGTATCACACGCAGGGGCATTGTAACAAAACTCTCTTACCGCGCTCCATACGCGAATGGAACGGTAAGAAGCCATAATAGCTTGTGCATTAGGTAATATTTTTAGTCATGCGTTTCACAGAGGTTTGAAGTGTATGGATATAGATGACCGTAGACATTTATGAAATCTGGATTTCAAGTAACTGTCGTCATACTCCCTGTATTTATGTCTTTAGAAATGCATGATACTTTTGTACTATCAGATTTTGTACTTACGATTAAAAACTGGCCTCTGCTAACAAAGAAACAAAAATCACGCAAGATAAACAACAATTAAAAACGATCTACATCCGACGAAACTAACCTTGAAATTGTTCGTTACTGAATAATGAGAAATGAGTCACGCAGTGCGATATGACTGCCATCTACCTGGTAGTCAAAGTAACAACCGTTATTTTCCACCATGCTAAATATCACTGCTAGTTAACGGTTTTGTCCTTTACGCAAAAAGGAAAGAAATAAAATTACTATTTTTATGAAACTACAGCGATGTTCCTACTGCATCACTGCGAAAAGCAGCTTGGAAACTCCTGACAGCCACAGTAAAAACATGAATAATCAGCAGTGACAGCACCTCCGCGGCGCGTCATGACTGCTACCGCACTGTTGCAGCGCTGCGCACTCGCCGCTGGAATGCTGGTCACTCTTCGTGTTTTACCGTCCCTGTTAATACATACACCAATAGCGCACTACATGGTAGAACTAACAGTGCACCAGACTAGTATGTAACGGGAAACAAAGTGGCGTTTACTGTCGCATGAAGGAGGCGACGAGCATTATTCGTTTGAGTAGACTCCAGCTACACACTGGTAGAGCTAAACTGCAGCTATCTGTTGTAATGTTGCATAAAAGGCCCCTGACGACTCTTAGGAGAGACCCCGGGTAGGCTATACCAGGGACGAAATGGTTAACAGATACAGCAATGTGAAGCCTAAATCAGTGGTTCTAGTAACATCAACTTTGGTGGCAATATTAGTTGTCTAGAATTAGTTCTCCACTCAGAACTGGTTTCCTAAAGTCGACACCTATGGAGGTCTTGTAGATCCTGCAGGTCCTGAGTTACTTCCGAGGGGACGCAGTGAGTCTCCAATTCTGCAACTCGGCGCCCAGACTAAGCACTAGTCTCATGACACGAAATTTCAAGACGATACTCGTGATACATTGTACAAACAAACAAACAGGAACACAGAAGAGAGAGAGAAAAGTGTAGACCGGTTACAAAACGGGTATTAAAAATTCTGTTCCACAACTCCCCCTACGGAAGATTGATCGATGTAAGGGTTGAACTGTGCTCCCTTAAACCATAGTAAGTTTCACAGCAACGAATGTAAACAAGGTATTGTGACGAAAGAAAGAAAAATCCGAGATATGATAAGAGGAAGCATTTTGCATCAGACTTTGCTTAGAAAATATAATATTTCTGTATTACCTCGACAACTGCACGTAACAGCTGATGAGTCCAAGAAATGTGTATCTGAAATTATCAAATTTTAACGCCTTTGGTTATGATTAAAACAATTTTACTCCAATAGCCTGTTCCAGTAAAGAAGTAACGATAGCACACGCCTTTCTTTAACTTCCATTTGAAAAGTTCGGGTATCAGGTATGCGACTACCAATGCACCGTACTGTACGGCCATTCAGACGGCTGGTTGCGCAAGACTGTGACAAGAGATTCTGGAGGCAATACACGCAATATCCTATCTACAGCTCGACGTCGAAGTAGAATCATTTATATCGATTACTGCGTCTGCTACCTAGTATTATATATTTACCGTGCATTTATAATTATTACATAATATTAAGACAATTTGTTCTGCGTTACAGACAGCAAATGAAGTATGAATAAAGAATGATGAAAAATTTGAGTGATTTATACGTTGTAAATTAGTTAAGGAACTGAATGGTGTTAAAGGTAAATTATTCGGGAAGGGGAAATGAAAATGGAATAGTATAGGAAAAAGTTCAGACCTAGGTATGAAACAAAGAGCTCTGAGATATTCGGTTTGTAAAGTCTTATCCAAATATGGGCGTACTTCGTAGTGATGTTGATTTCCCAAATTCCCATCCATCCCACAAAATGCCGTCGATTTTAACAATGTATATGTTATTATTGTGTTACTGTTAATTTTTGTTTATCCATTAGTCGTGTATTTGTGCTTGTAACTTCATTCTGTGTTATTTACACTACACACATGAGTATGCGGTTACAGCGATGAGTCATGACTTACGTTTACTTTTTAAAATCGTAACGTAGCCTAGCGGATAAAGGAGTGCCACGACCTATTAGACGCATGTCTGTTACGTACACGTGTGCTTGAGTGTTGGCGCTGTTATTTTTCAGAAGGTTTACATGGTGTAGTCAGAGTCACAGTTTGCGTTGGGGTCATTATTCTGAGTCATCTTCTATGTTGTTCTGTGGAAGGAATGTTCTCTTCATGTAATGACGCAGATAATTTGTCAGCGAGTTAGTTGCGGTCAGTCCATTTGGTTTTGACTTTTATTCTTTTTTGAAGTACGTTATGTACTATGTGATTTTGTCTTAGATGCCTGTGCAGTCTTTTATAAAGAGCGTTACAAAAAAATTGTGTCGAATATTATGAGAGGTGATAGTACCCACCAGAACAAGAAAAAAATTACAGTTAACTTGGGCTCTAAAATGCATACCTTAAGAGCTACGAGCACTTGTTCATCTTCTGTACTGAGAAACATATCTCTTATACACCTACACCTACAGCTACTTGACTACACTTTCAAGCTATTTCTCTATCGTTCCACTCTAGAACAGCGTTTGGGAAAAACCAACAGTTAAATCTCACCATCCGTGCTCTGATATCTCTTATTTTATGACAATGATCATTTCTCCCTATGCAGGTTGTCGACAAAACAAAATATTTCCGCATTCGGAGGAGAAAGTTGGTGAGAGGAATTTCATGAAGCGATATCCGTGACACTATTTCCTGTGATTCACGATAATATTTAACGCGCTGTCTTTCTTTCAACTTTGTCTATCTGTTCCGCGAATGCTGTCCGATGCACACCGAACACAGCACAGCAATACACCAGAGGAGGACGTTCAGGCATGGTATAGACAGTCTCCTAGGTAGACCTTTTGCATTTTCTGTAATACCTAAATATTTAAGTCAATTTGCAGCCTTTACATTTGTGTGACTTATTGTGTAACCGAAATTCAGCTGATTCCTTTTTGTTCTCACGTGGACTGACTTTACACTTTTCATTATTTAGAGTCATTTGACAGTTTTCGCGTCATACAGATGACTTGTCGAAACGATAGATCAATATGAGCTCCTCTGTCGATAGCACTCATTAATTCATGTGAACGTAGAGCTGGTTGTGTTTGTCAAGAACTTTATTTTCTGAAGCCATGTCGACTATTTGTCAACAAATCGTTATCTTCCAGGTAATTCATAATGTTCGAACACAGTATACGTTCCAGAATCCTACTGCAACAGACATTGGTGAGACGGGTCTGGAATTCATCGGATTACTTGTATGTCGTTTTTTTAGGGTGTTGGTGTGACCTGTGCAAGTTTCCAGTCTTAGGTATGGATCGTTCCGAGAGCGAGCGGTTGTACACAATTGCTAATATGGAGGTATAGTGTCAGCATACTCCGAGATGAACCTAACTGGTTTACTGTCTCGACCAGGATATTCAGTGATTTAAGCTGCTCCGCTACGCCAAGGATCTCCACGTCTAAGTTAATTTCGTTGGCAGTTGCTCTTCATTCGACTTTTGGAATATTTACTTTGTCTCACTTGGTGAATGACTTTCGGAACTGAGCATTAGCAGCGCTGTCTTCAGTTACACTACCAATACTATCACGCAACGAAGGTACTGATTGTATCTTGCCGCTGGTGCACTCTGCATAGGACCAGAGCTCCTTTGGATTTTTCTGACACATTTCGAGACACAAGTTTCCTTGTGGAAACTATAAAAGCAACTCGCTAACTTCAGTAAAACATCGTCAGCCTTGGAGATTCTACGTTCTTTAAGTTCGGCATGCATTTTCATTGTTTCCGTAACCGTGTCCAGACCTGTATTGAGCATCATGGGGGCTCACTACCATCCCATTATAATTTATTTTGTATATACCTCTCAGTCGCCGTTGATACTATTTCTTTGAATTTAAACCACACCTGGCCAAAAGTGCTCGTATCTGTTAAGCTCATATTTATTAGACTCTCTTTTTAATTTTGTTCGTGGCTGGAACAGCAACGGTAGGATGAAATCTTGTAGAAAGCTAATCAGTTGCTAAGCCCTTGACCATGGTTTTAAAAACGTGTAGGACTCCACATAGAAGTGCCGCAGCACGACGAGCAGTGGACTCGACTAATGTCTGAAGTAGTGCTGTGGGGAACTGACACCATCAATACTACAGGGCTGTCCATAAATCCTTAAGAGTACGAGACGATGGAGATCTCTTCTGAACGGCGCGTTCAAGGCATCAGTAATGTTCATGTTGGGTGAGTTTGGTGCTCAGAGGAAGTTTCTGAACTCAAAAGAGTGTTCCGGAAGCGACTCTGCAGCAATTGTGGACATGTGGGGTGTTGCATTGTCTTGCTGGAATTACCCAAGTTCGTCGGAATGCACAATGGACATGAATGGTGGGAGGTGATCAGACAGGATGCTTATGTACGTGCCATCTGTCAGAGTCGTATGTAAATGTTACCAGTCGTCGATAGTCCAATGTCGATGTTAACGGACCCAGACAAGGCGCAAACCTTTTTTTCGATGATGTTTCGTTGAACTGTTCGCACGCAAACACTTGTTGATCGCCCGGGATTGAAATCTGCAGCAGTTTGCGGAAGTGGTGTACTTCTGTTACGTTGAACGATTGTCCTCCGTCGTCGTTGGCCCCGTTATTGCAGGATCTTTCTCCGGTCGTGCCGATTTCGGCGATTTCATGTTTTACCGGATTCCTCATATTCACGGTACACTCGTGAAATGGTCGTACAGGAAAGGCCCCACTTTATCGCTACCTCGGTACTCTGCGTCCCATCGCTCGTGCGCCGACTATAACACACTGAAATCTTGTTAACCTCCCATTGTAGTAGCAGTAACGGATCCAACAACTGCACCAGATATTTGTTTTCTTATATAGGGGTTGTTGACGCAGTGCCGTATTCTGCCTGTTTACATATCTCTGTATTTGAATACGCATGCCTATACCTATTTCTTTGCCGCTTCATTGTATATAATACCAGAAGTTATTTAGACTTATTGGGTGAGGCTATATGTTGTGACGGAAGTACGTTAAAATATAGCCGAAAGGTGTCAATCAGATATAAAATTTCATCTCATATCAATTAAAACATGCACAAAATGGTAGTTGTCATCTCACCAATATTCAGGTAGGCCCCTACCGTAGGTACGCAACGCTTGGTCTAAGGAGAGCTTCTGCCAGGAAAGGGCACTAGTAGTATGTGCGAGGAAGCGTTCTAAGCAAGTTTAGCATGACAAAGTTCATTCACTGCCTTGCACCCTCCTCGCGCATACAACTAGTGGCCTCTGTTGCCGGAAACTATCATTAGACCGAATGTTGCGTAGGTAAGGCTGGTGCACCATCTGTGCTTTGCTAAATGACAGCCGGCCGAGGTGGCCGAGCGGTTCTAGACGCTACAGTCAGGAACCGCGCGACCGCTACTGTCGCAGGTTCGATTCCTGCCTCGGGAATGGATGTGTGTGATGTCCTTCGGTTAGTTAGGCTTAAGTAGTTCTAAGTTCTAGGGGACTGATGATCTCATAAGTTAAGTCCCATAATGCTCAGAGACATTTGAACCATTTTTTAACTAAATGACAACCGATGTTGAGCGTGTTTAGTTATTATGGAGATGAAATTTGGTAGTTCACCTCCGACATAACATTTAAACCAGTAAGTTTTAATAATTGTTTGTATTCGTAACAAGATAAAACTGCAAGTCTATAAATATATTTAACATATTTTCACTGGTAGTTTGTTCAGGTTGTAACTATTTGCATTTGTAGAACACGATTTTATAAACGTTGAAACTATGGTGAAGGGGTTTAAATAAACCTTCCATTTTTCAACTGTTTGGATGTTTATTAACTCTAGAAGGCGGCCTTTTTTGTGGTGTGTACTACCACATCTCAACAGTCGACTCTTCTTGTTTGACAACGTACATGTACTTCGCAAAATACCCTACTGGCCATTAAAATTGATACACCATGAAGATGACGTGCTACAGACGCGAAATTTAACTGACAGGAATAAGATGCTGTGATATGCAAATGATTACCTATTCAGAGCATTTACACAAGGTTGGCCCCGGTGGCGACACCTACAACGTGCTGACTTGAGGGAAGTTTCCAACGGATTTCTCATACACAAACAGCAGTTGACCGCCATTGCCTGGTGAAACATTGTTGTGATGCCTCGTTTAAAGAGGAGAAATGCGTACCATCACGTTTCCGACTTTGATAAAGGTCGGATTGCAGCCCATCGCGCTTGCGGTTTATCGTATCGCGACATTGCTGCTCGCATTGGTCGAGATCCAATGATTGTTAGCAGAATAAGGAATCGGTGGGTTCAGGAGAGTAATACGGAACACCGTGCTGGATCCCAACGGCCTCGTATCACTAGCAGTCGAGATGACAGACATCTTTTCCGCATGGCTGTATTGGATCGTGCAGCCACGTCTCGATCACTGAGTCAACAGATAGGGACGTTTGCAAGACAACAACCATCTCCATGAACAGTTCAACGACGTTCGCAGCAGCATGGACTATCAGCTCGAAGACCATGGCTGTGGTTACACTTGTCGCTGCATCACAGACAGGAGCGCCTGCGATGGTGTACTCAACGACGAACGTGGATGCATGAATGGCAAAACGTCATTTTTGCTGATGAAACCAGATTCTGTTCACAGCATCATGATGGTCGCATCCGTGTTTGGCGACATCGCGGCGAACGCACATTGGAAGCGTGTGTTCGTCATCGCCATACTGGTGTATCACCCGGCGTGATGGTATGGTGTGTCATTGGTTACACGTCTTGGTCACCTCTTGCATGCATTGACGACACTTTGAACAGTGGACGTTACATTTCAGATGTGTTACGACCCGTGGCTCTATCCTTCATTCGATCCCTGCGAAACCCTACATTTCAGCAGGATAATGCACGACAGCATGTTGCAGGTCCTGTACTGGCCTTTCTGGATAAAGAAAATGTTCGGCATTCTCCAGATCTCTCACCAATTGAAAACGTCTGGTCAATGGTGGCCGAGCAACTGGCTCGTCACAAATCGCCAGTCACTACACTTGATGAACTGTGGTATCGCGTTGAAGCTGCATGGTTAGCTGTACCTGTACACGCCATCCAAGCTCTGTTTGACTCAATGTCCAGGCGTATCAAGGCCGTTATTGCGGCCAGATGTGGTTATTAAGGGTATTGATTTCTCAAGATCTATGCACTCAATTTGCGTGAAAATGTAATCACATGTCAACTATAGTATACATTGTTTGTCCAATGAATACCCGTTTATCATCTGCATTTCTTCTTGGTGTAGCAATTTTAATGGCGAGTGGTGAAGTATAAAAGGTACAGGAGAGACAAATGCGGGAAAGGGAAAGGATACGACGAAGGTTTGGCTCCGCAGTCACCAGGAGCTGACTAGAGTGGCCACCGGAAGCTCCGGATTACAGAGGGTGCGGTATCTGGCCGGAACATCCGGTCCGCGAGGCACAGTGTCAGTGGCGGATACCACACTCCACCACCGTCCCCGGAACTGCACGCTGCTGCCTGTTCCGCCGGCGCCTGTGTAAATGGCAGAATTCCGACGCCCGGGTTCCTGGGTGGGGCGGTGCGCCCGAAGCGGTGGGTCCTTAAAGGCCGAGCAGCCTAGGGGCGTCTGCTGCGCTGTAACTGGCGCCGGATGACCTTTGCACCCCAGCACATGGACGGTTAATGGGTGGAACCTCTCACAAAACTCCTCACGACGGGAAGGTTGCTGTGCGATGTCGAAATGTTGCGAGAAAGGTCATAAGCGAGGTCCACCACGACATTTGCAATACCATCTGTAATTTTCAATATAGCAACTGTCGCTCAGGAAACTATAAAAAATGAAATGTGGTAAATGAAATACAATAAGTTCTTGCCATACATTCACTTCTCACATTTTTCCATCTGTATCTTCCTAAAGTTTCCCTCAGGAATGGTATGTTTGTCGTTAGGAAACACGTTAGACATGGTTCCTGTCATGGTTATCGCGCGCTTAGAAACGAGCTGGTGCATCACACGAAACGTGTTTTCCATCGCACTTTGCTACTACACCACTCTTCAGCTGTTCTATCTCACGGAAAATGACGGCAATGGACACGCGTTAAATTGCAGCGTCAGCTCTGTGAAAACGTTCATTTTCTTCCTTGCCCATACGCTAGCCATGTTGTTCTGTAGCGTAAATATAATCTTAAATATCCGTGAAAACGATAAAAAGCGAGAACAGACGTTGGGTGCGTATTTAGTGAGAACTTTAGAAACTTCCAATACAAATATTGCGATACAAAGTTAGAATAGCCCTACACATACATCAAATTTATTTTCACGATTCTCACTTGTTTCTAAATCCCTAAGGTACTTCTTACTATATTACTACTTTTGTCGAGTAGCAGTATTTTTCGAAATTGCAGAGTGGAATACATTAAACAAGAAAGTGCAAAATTTTCTACAAAAAGTACTGCAAGCTAAAAAAAAAAAAAGAAATGATTTATCTCAATATTTTTCATATCTTCTGTATTTTATGCAAGTGCGTGTATGTGTATTTAAATACATACCTGCATATACATGCATGTTTGTGCACTCATTCATACAAAAACAAATGGCTCTGAGCACTATGGGATTTAACTTCTAAGGCCATCAGTCCCCTAGAACTTAGAACTACTTAAACGTAACTAACCTAAGGACATCACACACATCCACGCCCGAGGCAGGATTCGAACCTGCGACCGTAGCGGTCACGCGGTTCCAGACTGTAGCGCCTAGAACCGCTTGGCCACTCCGGCCGGCCACTCATTCATACACAATAGTTTTAAGGGAATTATGTATCTCATCACCTGGAAAATTTGTTTAACGGAGGAATAAATGCTGAACAGCGATAACATCAGGCACTTACGTAGAAAACAATCTTGCAATTCGTGTGCTCATATCATTCCCTGCCTGGTCACAAAATCGAACAATTTCGCTCCTAACGGAGAGTACTCTTACACATGGATAACATCGTATACTACAAAACATATTTTTATTAAAGTAACAAGAACGTCGCATAATCTCTTGGAAAACATGAAGGTGAGTAATAATAAAAAAAAATTACAGGACTCCATCGATATACAGGTCGGTCCATTGATAGTGACCGGGCCAAATATCCCACGATATAAGTCGAACGAAAAAACTACAAAGAACGAAACCCGTCTACCTTCAAGGGGGAAACCAGATGGAGCTATGGTTGACCCGCTAGATGGCCCTGCCATAGGTCAAACGGATATCAACTGCGTTTTATTAAATAGGAATCCCCATTTTTTTTACATATTCGTGTAATGCTTCAAGAAATATGAATGATTTGGTTGACCAATCATTTCGCTTTGTGATAGATGGCGCTGTAATAGTCACAAACATATAACTACATGGTATCAATTAACATTCCGCCAGTGCGGACGGTATTTGCTTCGCGATACATTACCCGTGATAAAATGGACCGTTTTCCAATTGCTGGAAAGGTCAATATCGTGTTGATGTATTGCTGTTGTGATCTAAATGCCCAACGGGCGTGTGCTATGTATGCTGTTCGGTATCCTGGACTACATCATCCAAGTGTCCGGACCGTTCGCCGGATTGATACGTTATTTAAGGAAACAGGAAGTGTTCAGCCACATGTGAGACGTCAACCACGCCCTGCAACAAATGATGATGCCCAGTTAGGTCTTTTAGCTGCTGTCGCTGCTAATTCGCACATCAGTAGCAGACAAATAGCGCGAGAATCGGGAATTTCAAAAACGTCGGCGTTGAGAATGCTACATCAACATCGATTGCACCCGTACCATATTTCTGTGTACCAGGAATTGCATGGCGACGACTTTGAACGTCGTGTACAATTTTGCCACTGGGCACAAGAGATATTACGCGACGATGACAGATTTCTTGCACGCGTTCTATTTAGCGACGAAGCGTCATTCACCAACAGCGGGAACGTAAATCTGCATAATATGCAATACTGGGCTAAGGAAAATCCACGATGGCTGTGACAAGTGGAACATTAGCGACCTTTTCGGGATAATGTATGGTGCGGCATTATGGGAGGAAGGCTAATTGGCCCCCATTTTAGTGATGCCAATCTAAATGGTGCAATGTATGCTCATTTCCTGCGTAATGTTCTACCGATGTTACTACAAAATGTTTCACTGCATGACAGAATGGTGATGTACTTCCAATGTGATGGATGTTCGGCACAGAGCTCACGTGCGGTTGAAGCGGTATTGAATAGCATATTTCGTGACAAGTGGATTGGTTGTCGAAGTATCATACCATGACCCGCACGTTCACCGGATCTGACGTCCCCAGATTTCTTTCTGTTGGGAATGTCGAAGGCTATTTGCTATCGTGATCCACCGACAACGCCTGACAACATGGGTCACCGCATTGTCAATGCATGTGTGAACATTACGTAAGGCGAACTACTGGCTGCTGAGAGGAATGTCGTTACACGTATTGCCAAATCCATTGAGGTTGACGGACATCATTTCGAGCATTTATTGCATTAATGTCGTATTTACAGGTAATCACACTGTAACAGCATGCGTTCTCAGAAATGATAATTTCACAAAGGTACATGTACCACATTGGAACAACTGAAATAAAAAGTTCAAACGTACCTAAATTCTGTATTTTAATTTAAAAAACCTACCTGTTAGCAACTGTTCGTCTAAAATTGTGAACCATATGTTTGTGACTGTTACAGCGGAATCTATCACAAAGCAAACAAAGTGATCCAACTAAAACATTCATGTTTCTTTACGTACTACACGAATATTTAATAAAAAATTGGGGTTCCTATTTAATAAAACGCAGTTGATATTCGTTTGACCTATGGCAGCGCCATCTAGCGGGCCAATCATTGCGCCATCTGGTTTCCCCCCTCAAGCTAGCAAGTTTCGTTCTTTGTAGTTTTTTCGTTTGACGCTTATTTCTTGAGATATTTGGCCTGTTCACCAACCCTGCATACTTGACTGTGGATCTACGTGACAATATTGACAACACTCGGCAAACCGACGTAATGTACGACTGCGTCTTCAGTGTTACAATACACACTCCGAAGGCTACCATACGGTACGTGGCGGCGTTTATGTTGTACCACTACTCCTCGGAAATGAACGTGACCTTCCCTCCAGGAATTCCCATTTCAATTCCCGAAATATCTCCGTAACGCCCGCGTGTTTTTCGAACCTACCAGTAACAAATCTAGCAGCCCATGTCTGAATTGCTTCGATGCCTTCCTTTAATACGACTTGGTACGGACCCAGAACACTAGAGCAGCACTCAAGAACAGGCCACACTGGCAGATAAACAACACTTTTCTAAAATCCTAGCAACAAACCGGAGTCGACCATTCGTCTTTCCTACCACAATCCTCACATGCTCATTCCATTTCATATCATTTTGCAACGCTAAGGCCAGATACTTAAACGACAGACTATGTCAGGCAGGACATAGTTTTTTGTTTGCTGCGATTTGCAAATGACATGCTTTCTAGTTGCTAAGAAACGGCGTATTATTACGTTATGAAACTGCACATTTCTTATTTGTAGTAACGGTTAATATTATTGCAATATTAGATACTTGTATGTTTAAAAACAATTAAGAAATGAAGACTTAAAAATTAACAATTTATGAATAGAAGATAGTAATGGAGGAAGATAGAAAAGAGGCTGTGACGTACACTGTGTGATCAAAAGTATCCGGACAGGTGACTGAAAATGACTTACAAGTTCTTGGCGCCCTCCATCTGTAATGCTACAATTCAATATGGTGTTGGCCCACCCTTAGCCTTGATGACTGCTTCCACTCTTGCAGGCATACGTTCAATCAGATGCCGGAAGGTTTCTTGGGGAGTGGCAGCCCATTCTTCACGGAGTGCTGCACTGAGAAGAGGTATCGAGGTCGGTCGCTGACGCCTGACACGAAGTCGGCGTTCCAAAACATTCCAAAGGTATTCTATACGATTCAGGTCAGGACTCTGTGCAGGCAAGTCCATTACAGGGATGTTATTGGCGTGTAACCACTCCGCCACAGGCCATGCATTATTAACGGGTGCTCTGTCGTCTTGAAAGATGCAATCACCATCCCCGAATTGCTCTTCAACAGTGGGAAGCAAGAATGGACTTAAAACATCAATGTAGGCCTCTGCTGTGATAGTGCCACGCAAAATAACAAAGGGTGCAAGCCCCCGTCATGAAAAACACGACCACACCATAACACCACCGCCTCCGAATTATACTGTTAGCACTACACACGCTGGCAGATGACTTTGGAAACCTTCCCGTCTCCCCTATATCTCTTTTGTTCCCTTCTACAGTAACCTATGAAACCTTCTCTTAGGATTTCTATCTCCTGCTTAATAATAACAAATGAAATCTTCCCTTTGAAATTAATTCTCTTTCTCAATAATAATAAGTGCAATCTTCGCCTACAAATTTAAATGCTGCTTATTCAAAGTGATTTCCTGATTATTTCGACGAAACATAGAATGTGTCGTCGTCGTGGCCTCGGTCGTTACCTGCAATAACCCAAAACCCTTCTTTACCTTTTTTTACTGGTACTGGATCGCCATCTTACTGCTACATCGACTTGCGACATGAATATACCTACTCTGTCTTACTGTACTCTATTAGCCGTTCGTGGGCTGTCATAATAAGTATTTGTATTTATTACCAAAGCTGACGTTATTCTATAATAGCAAAGCTGACGTTATTCTTTAATTAATTTGACTGAAGTTACATAATTCATAGGTAAACTTTTTCTATAGCAATAAAATTTTCCAAAGTTTTAAGTTGATTGTTTTTTGGATGGATGAATTGTAATTAGTAATGCTGTATTGCAGGTAAAAATTAATTATATTTGGAAAACGATTCTTTAAATATTTACTGTTGGTAATGAAATGATTTTACAAACGCTCAAATGGGACTTACTTTTTACAATAATCTTACAACTAGCATTGCCCAAACATACCTTCAGTAGTCTTGAGTTGCTCAAAAATAAAAATTCAATAATATTAGTTCCTCTTATGATAATAGTTAGCTAATGTCTCTGTATATCCGTTTATAATCTCTTGTAAATCATAGCTGGTGGCTGGCAGGTACACCGCTCCTCGCAACCTCTCACTTCAGACCAGCTACCGACTCGCTTCGCATCTCGCTTACTACTGACTTCCTATGAACACTAAAGTGCGGTCTCTCCCGCCAACAATGCCTTCTGGTGTGGACAATCCCAGCTACCATTACAAAATGTATCAATGCGCGGTCTTTCCCCATCTTTTATTAAAATGCATCCACTGTCAGTCTCTGCCGCCCTTTTTGAAATTATATCAATGCGCGTTCTCTCCCGCCAACAATACTGTGGTGCCGACATTCCGTGCTACCACAATTATTTCGAAAATGACAAATATTAATTATTCCTACTTAATCCTATTAATGAAATATAATCATCTTTCATGAATTGTGGTTTGACAATAGACAAAAGAAATATACACGTCTTACACTTTCACTGCGCATTCGCCATATCCACACCTGTCTTCATATCGTCACGTTGTGTACCGTGATTCGTCACTCCACACAACGTTTTTTCACTGTTCAATCGTCCAATGTTTAGGCCCCTTACACCAAGTGAGGTGTCGTTTGGCATCTACCGGCGTGACGTGTGGCTTCTGAGCAGCCGCTGGACCATGAAATCCAAGTTTTCTCTCGTCCCGCCAATCCTAGTACTTGCAGTGGATCTGGACGGATGTCTGCCCATTACACATTACGAACCTCTTTAACCGTCGGCGCTCTATGTCAGTCAACAGAAGTGGACAGCAGTATGCTTTTGTGCGGTAAGTGTCCCTTCGCGTTTCGATTTCACCAATCACACCAGAAACAGTGGACCTAGGGATGTTTAGGGGTGTGGACATCTCGCGTGCAAATGTATGACACAAGTCACACCCAATCTCCTGACCACGTTCGAAGTGCATTCTACTCTCTCACGATGTCTAATGACTATTGAGGTCGCTGATATGGAGTACCTGGCAGTGGCCGGCCGGAGTGGCTGAGCGGTTCTAGGCGCTACAGTCTGGAACCGCGCGACCGCTACGGTCGCAGGTTCGAATCCTGCCACGGGCATGGATGTGTGTGATGTCCTTAGGTTAGTTAGGTTTAAGTAGTTCTAAGTTCTAGGGGACTGATGACCTCAGCAGTTAAGTGCCATAATGCTGAGAGCCAAGCTGGCAGTAGGTGGCAGCGCAATACATCTTACATGAAAAACGTATGTCTTTGGGGGTATCCGGATACTTTTGATCACGTACTGTGTTATCACTTTATGACATGTTATAAATTCGCAAAAAATTTCTAAATTCACAAGATTCTTACATTTAATATGAAAAAAGATGATAGGAAAGTACTTAGATCTGTTTTAGAGAGCCTATCATCTAGCTATCTCAAGTGAGAAGGTCTAGCAAATCATCCACCTGCCACATTCGAGATAGTGTACGAAATATATGTTTAACATTAATTTTATAAATTTATATATACAGATGTGTGTTTATATTATTCTTATATTACATACGTTGCAGATCTTATATGCTTTACGCAGGGCGTAACAGGTACATTATTTGTGCAGCACTGACTTCCTTATTTCTGTGTGTTATATGCATGGTGTTTGTGATGTCAGTAAGGTAAAACCTTACACGCTTTACTCAGGTCTTTTAAAAGTATGTTAAAATGACAGTTGAGTACCTTGTACGTTCCTTGATTTAGACTTAGCTTACATCTACACTGAAGAGCCAAAGAAATTGATACGATTGCCTAATATCGTGTAGAGCCCCCCGCGACCACATAGAAGCTCCGTAACACGACGTGGCATGGACTCGACTAACGTCGAATCGGTGCTGGAGGGAACTTTTAACACTAAATTGCCGTGAAACTAGCTAATGTTACCCTCTGAGCGGCTTTCGAAAATTCTGACCGCAAGTTTGTCTAATGGATAAAGGTATCGGACTATAATTTTGAATATGGTGAATTTAACAGAAAAACTAATGGGAGTTAATGAAAGTGGTAAAATCATGAGGGAATGAAAAAAAAAAATGAACGGCCACCAGGCCAATTAGGCACATTAATTTGGAAACATATGTTCAAGAGAATTGGATATTGGTTATTGAAGTTACTTTCGTTAGTATTTCCCTTTGAATAGCACACATGATACGAACTCATACAGTGCACCGTGAACTGTGTGTAGCAACTGTTATCAATAACACACACACCAGTGAATTATAAGAAACAAAATAGGAACAAGCTGATATTAATAACTTTAACTGTTACTAGTTCTTTTCCATTTGATAAAAAATCGCTGTTAGACACTTGAATGCAAGAATTGTTCCTTTAAATCAGGATACTCGGTTTTAGTAGCACTTAAGTGAGGACTCTGCATAGGTTCGTGATCGCGATAGAAATATGGTTCTGGCCACAAATTTGTTTTAGTGCTTATTATTAAAATAACACACAAATTTACTCGTCCATGCCCATATACATAACTGAAAGTACGAAGTGAGTGAAGCAGTGGCGGAGATTTGTGGCAAGCGACATGGCGGCTAACTGTACTCACGGTTCTTGATGTTCGATTGCTCTATAAATCTCTTCTTGGCGTCTGATTTTCACCTTATTAGAGCCATTCCTTTTAGCCGAGAATACCAAATAATAGCAAGATCCACATCCTAGGCAGCTTCCAATTGCCAATCTTAGCAGCGTCGAAGTGTACCGTGCTACGACTAGTCACATACTGCGTTCACACCAAGGAGCCGCTCTGTTCGACAGACACCTTTTACATCGCGCCACGCCACTTCCGTTGCGGAGACACTTTCCTATATCTTTTGTATATTACAAATACAATTGCCATAAACATGAACCAGCTTTCAATAAAGATTTTCTTTTTATGAACATACACATATTATAATAATTTATCATTTTAACAAATCATTTTACTTTTTTCTTATATACCATATAAAACTGTAATTTTCCTGTCAGAAAGCAAGGACATTAAATAACAAAGAATACACACTCCATTATTGCAGATATACAGTGACATAATATAAACCTACTTCTAACCGACATAAGTGTTACAAACTGACAAGGCTGTCCATAAATCGCAACGCATCCCATATATCCTCAATAATGATCCTGTCTGGGAGAAGGGTGGCCAGCGAAAGTTTTTAAACTCAGAAGGTGATCCTGGAGCCTCTCTGTAGCAACTGTGAACGTGTGGGTTATCGCATTGTCCTGCTGGAATTGCCCACGTCCGTCGGAATGCACAGTGGACATAAATAGATGCACATCAAATGAATTCGCAATTGCGAATAAGCACTATCAAAAACTGTATGATGGAATGATGACAATGAAAATTTGTGCCGGACCGAGACTCGAACTCGGATTTCCCGCTTATCGCGAGCGGTCGCCTTACCATTTTTTTTAAAAATCGAACTCGGGACCTTGCCTTTCGCGGAAAAGTGCTCTACCGACGTTTCTTTTATTTTTAACTTTTTTGTTTGCTAGATGACAGAAATTATTACTGCGTTTCCTCTATCTCTTGTATACGTAAACGGAACCGTAAATTAAAAAGAAATGCATCGACCGTTAATCTAACTCGGGCTGCCTACCAAGTGATCCAAGTGGTTTTTTTTTAGGAGCACAGTAAGCGGCATGCCGGAGGGTCGAATTCCGATACCTGGCCACGACGCCTCCCACCTCCTATCACCGAAGCGCACCATCAGATTTCTTCTCGAGAGCCATATGCCAAAAATTATCACGATAATGTGAACTAAAGGGGCCCATCTTACCCGCTGGGATCACTTTATCGAAGCGGACGTCCACTAAGAGGCGGTTGTTATTGCGGTGGGCATCCCCAGTCATCAACCGTAGTAGTTTTCGGGGCCGCTGCACACAGTCAGTGATCGTACCGGAATCGTGAAAACGTCACCTCTGCGTGTCAACTTCTTCTCACACCCGGCACACCCCAAGTGGTAGGTGGCTCTATGAATGACGACCCGAAATAAACAAAAAGGTTCCGGTATTGTGTTCTGTACGTTAAGACCAGGAACTCGTCGCTCATGTATTGCCACAAATCGAGCACTTTCTTTTCGCAGTCGCGGTACATGTAGCGTATCGCCGTTCCTTGTATCCAGTTGACCTCATTCATCCGGATCATCGGCAAATAGACGTCGTCGGGATGAAAGAGGTCCAGGCACAGTCAAAACAAAGGGGTGGCGTAGGAGGAAAGGCAGTGTCCGGCGGTTCAGTTTCCAGCAGTGTTTAGTCCGTCCATATCTACCGTCGCGCAGCGGGGCCACATGAGGTCGTCATTCAGATGAATGGCATGTAGCCTTCATGAGACGCCAATTTCTCGTTAGTGACCACATACCACGTCGACCGCACTAAGGTGGACAGGAAGCCCACGTGGATGGCTCGCCAAACGCGCGTCCAGTGGACCGTGGGGTGGCGTCGTACAATGTCGTTAGCCGGATTCTAGCGTCGGAGAACGCTATAATAAATCTTTGCTGACGGATTCCGCGTCTCCGGTATAGCTCCCACCATATAGCTGTGCTCCACGAGAAACGTCCAACAGGTACCGGTGGGCATAGCGTGTATGGGGCCACCTCTGCTATCAGGATAACAGGAAGACTGTCTCTTGGTGAAAGCCCGAGTTGCCGCATTGAGCGAAGGTAGAGCGCCAACGCTCTGTGCTTGACGTGAGGGAGTCCAACACCTCCTTTGCGGAAGGGTGAAGTAAGAGTAACAAAACGGATATTAAAAACTGCACCAGCAATCACCACGTGTCCGAACACTGCCTATATCGTGGAAGCCATCGTGTCTATCATCGGTAATAAGTGGGAGTAATGGTTAAGTTGAGAATCCCTGTACACATTGACGTACTGAGCTCGTAGAAAAATGTCAAACTATCTACATTCGTTGAGGTGAGTATGCGGAGACGTCGTAAGACATTACGATACATAAAGGCCGCCGTACATTTGAGCATTGGGACCGTCGTCAGGGGTACATCCAGTTCTCCAGGCATGCTTCGTCGCACCTCCATGTAGCATGATTTCCGGAGGTTGACCACAGTTCCCACCACTGCCCCATACTGTTGCAGCCAAGAAAGCGCAGTTCCTGTTTCGTTACCAGTCCGTGCTAAGAACATTACATCATCGGCGTATGCCTTAGATAGAAAGATCACAGAGCAGAGGCTAAGAGCTTCCTAGCGTCGCCCCAGTCCGTGAAGAGCTTTTTCGAGGGAAATGGCGAATAACACGGCGGAAAACGATCTGCGGACCAATTGACACGGACGGGGCAGGACCGATAGCCGTTTACCATAATCCTCGTGACCGCCCTATGGACGAAACGAAGGGCTACAGATGTCGTCATGAACGGGATACCGATGTGTTCCATAACTGCGCGCAGGAACCACGTTCGACGCGATCTAAAGCATGGTCAAAATCTAGCGCAACAAGAGCACAGTGGAGACAGCATGTTAGCATTAGCGCCACCACGTCTTAATAGGGGCTCAAAGTCGTAAACACATTAGTGTTGCCTCCGAGGCAGGTTTGATTAATGTGAATGGCCGCCATTCCCGTAGATTTGAGCCTCTCACGCAGGATGGGTGTTAAGAGTTTGTAATCGCTGTTTAGTATTGTCAGTGGTCGATAATAAAGTGGGCGACGGTCCCTCGGGGCTTAGGCACTGGAATCCAGAGACCCTCAGTGAATTCAGACAGTACTTGAAATTTGGAGTTCTCTGTGCGTCCTAACTCACGTTAGGTTCATAAGATCAAAAATGCTTTCATAAAATTTATCTGGGAGTCCATCAGGGCGTGGCTTTATTTTGGGGGCACTGCGCAACATAGCCTCTCGTAGTTTTTCCAAAGCCACCTCTGAAAAGAGCGTAGCATCATCTTGCGGGTTCCGAGAGATGGGTAGATCGGATAGGACTTCCCTGACTCCTATATCCATGTTGTACTCTCGCTCGTAGGTAAGTGTATATGACTGTGTGAACACTCGGACGATGTCCTTTAGCGTCTCTACTCGCCGTCGCCTCCTCCGTCTCGACCTCAGTAATGAACTGACTCTCGCGTCTTTTCCTGTCTAGAACTATATGGTGGAAGGAAGGTCGTTCTCTACTAAAATCTTCAGTTGCCTCGCCCATACCCACACACCCGAGAGATCTATAGCATATGATACGTAGAAATTTTACCTTGACTTGGTGTTTTGACGATTGTAGTACCGGCGACGGCGGTTGCACATCCAGTTTGCGCAGCGCAGTGTAGCAGAAATCAATGGTCACGTTATACCAGCGCACCCTATCTCGTCCATAGCTGGCGAACGTTCGGCACAAGGTGGGTTTGACACACTGTAACCACCACTGAAGTATGGAACCGTTGGCGGGTAATGGCCGTCACCATCTGCTCCATATCGACTCAACTTAGCTTCTGCAATTTATCTCATCATGGAGGGCCACACTGAATCACCACGGATCTGTACTTCGTCGGACGTGTTGGCAGGGGAGGGTGAGAGTACACATATATGCTAGGTGGCCCGTGAATGCTTCAGGGCATATCACAGCATCGGTAACTGCCGATCGCAGGCCGCGTGTGACGTATACTCGATCCAAACGGCTCCCGGAATGACTAGTAAAGAAGGTGTATGCCGTTCGGTCGACGTGTCGTATGACCCAAGTGTCCGAATAAGCCAAGTCCTTTACAAGCGCCTGAAGTGCTGGGCAGCTGGTATAGTGCGGCATCTGGTAGAATGGTCGGAGCACACAATGGAAACTTCCGACTACTACCAAGTGGTCGGCATTGGCCTGGAAGAGCTTTGCTATGTCTTTGGCAAGAAAGGTGCGGCATTCTCTCCTTCTGTGGTGCCGGAAGGAGCATACAGGTTCACCAGACAAACTGTACCAACCGTGAGTGCGACTCCACGTGCCGATGGTAAATAGGATACATCAGTTGCCATAATCCCTTCTCTCAGCAGAATAGCCGTACCTCCTCCGCCCACGTCTGAAGGCATAGCATAGGCGTCATATCCGTAGGTATCGATAGAATCGGACTTTTTGAAGGAAAACAGCATCCAGTTCAGCAGCTAGTAACGTATCCTGCAGCATACAGGTTTTGAGAGCACAACTAACGCCGTTGACATTGAACGTGGCTGTCACGGCGGCTGTCCTTTGCATTACAGGTGGGCAGTAGTGGCGGTGTGGAGCGTCTTCAGGGCATAGAGATAGGAAGCAACGGTTGTGGGTCATGCCGGCCTAGGCGTCTGTCGCCGTCAACGTAGACACTGCCAACGGCGTCGGTGTATCGCCAGTCCTGAAACGCATCCTGAATCTTCATCCCCTGGGCCCAGTCTCCAAGGGAGGTCGATACCACTGGATCACAGTTGTACAATAAATATTTCGTTTCCCTTCAGCACTATTTGAAAGTAAACATATTATTTAGTTTTTTTTTTTCAATGAAATCTACATACTATAATATTCTGCTAATATAATTCTCACTGTATAAACTGCGATTCACATGCTGATTAAGGTACTCTTAAAGGTTTCTATGAATCGTTTGCAGTCGCGTATTTGATGATTAATGCATGATGGAATGGCTTACATGTGCTGATTAAACTGCTATGGAAGATTTCTATGATTTTTCTGCTGTGCGATTCTGTATGCTGATTTAACATTTCTCGTGGGAACTTAGTCGTGAGAATATAGATTTGTACGGGTATTTCTTCTATCATTTCCATGAATTGGCCTTTGAAGACATCTGTGAAGTAGCTAAATTTCTCCTGTCATTTTCAATGGAGTGTGTAATAATCTCTGAGGTGCTTGCTGAAATTTGAAAGGTTATTTTCGCCTCTGTTTATGTATCCTGTATATCTCGTTTTTAGGGGATCTGGAGTTCAACGGGCTCGCTTTCATCCCGTGTTACTCTTGATGTACAATGAGAAGGAAGTTGCGGTTTTGTACTAAAGCTGTACAAAGAAAGCTATTTAATTATCTGTTATAGTTTGAGAAATACGACATTTTGTATAATAAACGGTTCACTCTGGAGGAATTTGGTGAACATAGCTCAAATAATTGTGAAGATCTATGTACCTAATGTCCTGAAAATGTAGTTTCGATAAAATGAGGAAACACTGTTCTCAGTGTTTTTGGCTCACCATATACCTCTTTCAGAACATTCCAGCAGCATTATTCTTACTGGCCAGTTGCTTCTTCACCCTCTGTAGATTTTTCAGAAACCTTTTCCTTATTCTGGACCGTTAGTGGCGACTTGTGCAACCCTTTCAACTTCAACTACTTCCTAACAATCTTTGGCATTCAACACACCTATCATATTATTTCCTGGTTAGATGCCTAACTTGTCCATTAGTTTTGTCTTGATAATTACACCATCACTGAACGAGATGATAGCATCCATTACACCTGAGTACTGTCAATCGAAAAAACGTCGTTTTCGGTACTCTTTGCCACACGGAGCTGTTGAAACTCTCATTAGGGTTTAGTGTACTGCCATGTAGACAGTTGCTAGGTAATTTTGTATCTGCAAGGTCCCTGTATATTCCATGGTTGTGGCAGGCTAGAAATGTTGATGGTGATATTCTTTGCCCGTTGCATGAGCTGGTGGTTCGCAGACATTTGTTCAAAGAGTGTTTAAGACCAAATCGATAATTGGAAAGTAGATACAAAATACTTTTTTTGAAAAGGGAAAAGTTTGTCTTTCAGATGATGACAAAAATATGTTCTCGATAATTTCAATCATTTTACGTCCAGGTCCTCTTAAATGTCCGTCTGTCCAACGTAGGCTTTATTACATCAGTTGCATTCGCTTTTCTTAACTGCCAGAATAGTTATAACGCCTTGTTTTGGCTACTTGATAGATTATGTTGGTGTCGGGTGTGTTTCTGTCAAAATTGCGATAATGCGTGCAATAAATAAGGCAGCGTAATACAATGACAACTTATTCTCCACTGTATATAACATATCGTTGTTACGTGGGTAATGAAGGTACCACATATATATATATATATATATATATATATATATATATATATATATATATATATATATATATATTGCACATACATTAACATAATACCGTACAGTAAGGTGTAATTACAATTGCGACACCTTCCAACGCAGATCTGAGATACATTCAAGTGTGGTGACATAAATAGAAGTGTATACACCAAACACATCGAAAATACAAGATAAACAAATAGTTACCGTATGAACCATATCATTTATGTTTCCTTTATTATCTAGAACCTGCTCATCGACTCGTAACAGATTTTGTTCTGTGTAAGTAGTGTCTTGTGAAAACGGGCGAAGACACAAACTACTTAACCAACACTAAATAATTAATTAGTAACTTTATTGAAAATGTTTAAAAATCTCTTTCCTTCCACATTTTTGAGCTGCCAGACGCGACACACCGAGAAATTGTTTATCTTTAAAGTTCATTTCTCATCCACATTCTTCTTGGTACAAGGCATTTGCAGTGCTTTGGTGGAAGAAAATGGCTCTGAGCACTATGGAACAACTGCTGAGGTCATCAGTCCACTAGAACTTAGAACTACTTAAACCTAACTAACTTAAGGACATCACACACTTCCATGCCCGAGGCAGGATTCGAACCTGCGACTGTAGCGGTCGCGCGGTTCCAGACTGTAGCGCCTAGAACCGCTGGGCCACTCCGGCCGGCTATGGTGGAAGAGCCCAAAGGATTTATTAAACTAAGAGACCAGAGTTACACAACCATCGCAATAAAATAATAACATTTGGCAAATTGATATCCATTTAAAACGCGTGATGAATCTTCAAACACGTTCAGGCGTGTTAATAACCGAAGAAGAATAAAATTTCTGTTCAATTCTGCAGATCTTCTAATACGATAGAAATGAGAACGTTCTTTTTCAGAATTTCCTCATCGTATACATTACTTTCTTGTTTCTTTCACTCTAGTTATAGATGTATTTATTACCTTCATGGATTTTCCGTTGGTTGTCTCGTTTGCCCAGTTTTACCTACCTGTAGCTGCTTCTGTATTCTTGCAGCAGTGGTTCGTGTAATTCATTAGACGAACCTAATATCCAAGAACGAAATAATGCTGTTTCACGTGATTTAACACAGCAACACCGTCGGCTGAGGAAGAAGAATCGAAGCTGAGAGTCACAGACAGACACATACAGACCAGAACTGAGACAGATATGGCGTGGGCATTGACGGGTTGAGCAACGTTACTAGCAACACTATCGCGGCCACACATTGCTGTAAAATAAGGCTTTAAGCTCTCCTAACTGCCGAACGGCGATTCTACCTGCCGGGCGGAGATCGGACGGAGGGATTGGAGTACCTTTTCTAGGTGCGAATTTCACTGGGTGCGAATTTAAGTGGGTGCGAATTTCAGAACACCGTATACGCAACTTTTTACCCTCCTGACATGTCACTTATATACGCTAATACTCTACGAACTGTATATAACTGTTCATAACAAAGGACGAGTGAGCTACAGACGGCGTGAGTCTAAATTAACAAATCGCGAGATAAAACTTCTTAAATGCAAAAACATGCACGAAATTTCAGCAATATATACTACTAATGAAGCAGAGGAAAATCTAAATACGTAACTTGCTGGCCTGAAAATGCGTCACTGCTGATAGCTGTGGCCGGGCTGAATGTCAAACACGGCTGTACCAAACGGTGGGCCGGCCGAAGTGGCCGTGCGGTTAAAGGCGCTGCAGTCTGGAACCGCAAGACCGCTACGGTCGCAGGTTCGAATCCTGCCTCGGGCATGGATGTTTGTGATGTCCTTAGGTTAGTTAGGTTTAACTAGTTCTAAGTTCTAGGGGACTAATGACCTCAGCAGTTGAGTCCCATAGTGCTCAGAGCCATTTGAACCATTTCAACCAAACGGTCACTTCTATTCAGAACGAACAGATGAGCTACTACCGTGCTACTGTTGCCTGAATACACACAAAACGTGAGATTAAACCTCTTCAATCCTGAAGGCTGTACTTGACATTCAATTTAACTACGTGTAGCAACAGACGCGTTGTTGATAAATGTTCAATGTGCCGTTTGCCTTAAAGTGGTGTAATACGAAAACAATCAAGTACGACAATTCTTTAACCACTAACATGTCATTTCCCGACGCTTCACTATAGATAATTGTACCAAAACACCTTTTCTGGGCACATCCTCAATGGTGGGGCTCTGACACAGCATATATACATAGCTCATAAGTTATAAGATAAAAACCTTATGTTGTTTCCAACTACTGCGCTTCCGTAAGCTCTTCAAATGATGGTGTTTTGAAACAAAAAAATGATGCTGTTTTGAAACAACACACATTCATAGGTCGTAAGTTATAAAATTCATCAAATATGGGCTCCAAAAGAAAATGATGAAATCCATTATGGCGTCTCAAGCCCTACTTGTGTTGCACCACGTGATGTTGATGTTGCATATCATCAGACAAGTTTCTCTCCAAGAAGTAAAAATTTGACACCTCTTCTTTAGGCCTTTGGGCCAGAAACGTGAAATTCCACGTTGTGACGTCACCAAATATCAAGTCTTCTGCGTCCACGAACGCTTTCTCCTCCATATGAGGATATCTTAGCATTTAACCCACGCCACTGCACATCGAAAACATCCTCGACTTGGTTTCACGATTTTTTCGTATATCCAAGTTACATTATCTGACGTATTAGGGTTAAAGTAAAAAATTATGTTCATACCCTTTTGTAGCTAGTATGTGATATCATTTGTACAAAAGTGTGCCAATCTTGGTGCGATAAATAACAATGATCGGAACCAGCATTAAAAACAGAGACGGACAACTCTTTAAAACGAACGGGACGTAACAAGGCAGGAGTAATAGACGTCATCATTTGATATCAAGGAATCCCTTAGGGCAAGGGTCAAACAAACGAATATTCAAGCTAGTGTAAAGAATTCATAGGAATGCAGGCGCGCTGTCGAACCATGGTTACAATATTGCCTACATAGTTAGATAGAACAAGTTCTGTAAGAGTTGATACGGGGTTAATCAAGGGAAAAATGTTTCGCTCGCCCCATTCTGGAATGAACTGCAACAATACGGTGGCAACATAAGGAACTCTCCGCCACACACTTGACAGTGATTCGCAGAATATTGATGTATTTGTAACACAAAAACTGTCGCATGCGCTCATTACTGGATGCGGTCGAAGTATTGCTGTTTTAGAACAACAGTCTATAATTGAAGAAGGTGAAGAATACAGGAAAAACGGCCACGAAATAGCATCCTTGGTAAGTGAGAAAATCCAGTTACGTGTGGCAGGAACTACAATATTGAGAGGACATTCAACTCACAATATGGCAATGAGAATATCTGTTCAGCACGCATTTCTGTTCTGTCTCTAGCTGTGAAATAAACTGCGCTTCGTGGTCGAATATAGCATGCACACGTTTCAAATTTCTTTCTACCAAGAAAGAAACAGGGTCGTGAACTGCTTGAGACTATGACTGCAGGGACAGTAAAATGGGGTACCTCTGTTCATGTCAACAAGCAATGGTAGTAAGAAGCACTAGAACTCTGAGTGAGCGGCACAAGGTCGGCAGATTGCCTTCTGCGCTGCAGAACGTTTCACGAACTGTCGCCGAAATCAGGTCTTTAAGAACTGGATGTGTCTCGTCACTGTAATAAACAACATGTTATTAATTTATTTCGGATTATTTTGTTACAGGTCAGTGCGTTACTGGCTTTACAGCACCAACAACAAACATGGTTTCTGGTTCGGTCAGATGTTTTTGAACTACTGCATAGGTAGAAAGATGTTTATCGGTGTCCTTCAAATAACTGTTGTCTCAACATATTACGTCTCTCATCTGAGAGATAGCATCGAACTGTGGTGGTCCTTATGCACTCCAGAATATCCAGGACAGTCTACTTCAGGTGCACCATACAGCGAATGAGATGATATTCCAATTGGTATCCAGGCACGAGGGAATTTGAGGCAATTAACTGCGAAATCAAACAGATAATGAAGCCCGCACAGCACCTACAGTGGCACAATGTAAAGCTTATCGGCACGCAGTTATCTCACTGTTGAGGAGAAATACTGCATCGTTATGAGACAGAGCGGCTGGATATGTAAGATGATAATTTGTGATTGGTTGATCTACACACCCGACCATGGCAGGATTCCTTCCAGTTGCTGACGAGGAATTATGTCCTTTGGACATGCTTCAGTAGCTACTGGACATAATGTTCTGAAGAGCGGTTTCTCTCTTCTGGCGAGAAGCATCTCACGTCTGTGGATTGTGTGACGTACCTCTGGCAGCGTGCCAAATTTTAACCGAACAACCGTCGTTTGTTGGCAGGAATGCGACTCTACCTGTAGACCTGTCCTCTGTTTTAGATGACTACTGAATGAGAGTAAAACGGGACTTAAGAATTTGTGAGGATAGTTCCATAAATTAATCTGAGTTACTGGCTCTTTCTTATTTTTATATCAGTTGTCTCTCACTTGCAAACATTTGAAAACTGATTTTATCTAGCCTTATTTCACACATAAATTTATAAATTTTCAAACATCATCGCATCTTGGGTACATATGCTGTTGTGAGGGATTACATCTCTACATATGGTAACAACAACAAAAGCACTTACCATTCCTCTGACTGTTTAGCAAAACTATCGGAAAAAAATATAGATCAAATTGAGAATTTGTCCAATTCATTCAAAATTTCATGTGAAAACAATAGATATGGTATGTCTACTTTTGTAGAACGGTTCTGAGGTAGTAGGTATAGACCTGCGCTGTAAAACCCATACTAATAAGTATTGTAGCCTTCACAGGTGGCAATGCAGTCACGGACTCGTGCATGTAGACGATCAAAAAGTGAGGAATACTATCTTGAAATACGTTATTTCACAACTGTCCGATGTGTGCGTATAGCTCTGTGACTATGAGAGTTGTGAGTGGACGAGCCCTACGACTCAGTTGTCCCATCTGGTACCATGCGGGTTCTATTCGAGACGAATACTATCTTTAAATACGTTATTTCACAACTGTCCGATGTGTGCGTGTAGCTCTGTCACTGTGAGAGTTGTGAGTGGACGATTCGTATGAGTCAGTTGTCGTCCCATCTGGTACCACATGGGTTCTATTGGAGACACGTTCGGCGATCCTGCTGGACAGGGAAGCAGCAGCATGTCTTTCAGAGCACTTTGATTTTCACAGGCAGCGTCTAGCAGAACATTATCTTGTTGGAACATTGTAAGAAATTCTTGTTGTAGAAACTACAAAAGAACTGGTCGAACAATATTCAGGGTACAACGGGCGCAGATCAGCGTTGCCTCTGAAAACTCTAAGATGAACGAGAGTTGTAGCTTAACGCACACCATACCGTTTGGTCTGGTGTGGGACAAGTGTATTACTGATTATTCAAAAATGGTTCAAAATGGCTCTGAGCACTATGGGACTCAACATCTTAGGTCATAAGTCCCCTAGAACTTAGAACTACTTAAACCTAACTAACCTAAGGACATCACACACACCCATGCCCGAGGCAGGATTCGAACCTGCGACCGTAGCAGTCCCGCGGTTCCGGACTGCAGCGCCAGAACCGCACGGCCACCGCGGCCGGCACTGATTATTCAAGACAGCGTTCGCCAGAACTACGTTGCATGTGCGAACGACCATCACTTGCATGCAGGCAGAATCTGCTTTGGTCGCTAAAGACCACGGTGTGCCATTCGATCATCCAGGCGATCCTGTAACGATACAAGTCGAGCCGTGTATGTCGATGACTTGCGTTACTGGAAGACGGGCTAGAGGTTCGCGTGCCAATAGCCCCACCGCAAGTAACCTGTTCGTAACCTTCCATGTTGATGCTTGTTTGGTGAAATTTGTGGTTATCTGTATTGTGGAAGCTGTACACTCTGCCACTGCTGTCCTTACCTACGACGATAATAATGGGCGGTTGTACTGTATGTACGTCCGGAAACTCGTCTAAATCAAGTGTGAGAATGTTCATGTGTACAGTTCCCTGCGTCACTGTACAACTGACGTGGCATACCCAATTCCTCAAGCAGTTCTTCACTTTACCGAAACGACTATTCAGACACTCGAAACGCCACGGTTTGATCCCTCTCACCCTTACTAAGTGGGCTGTAGAAAGCAGTGTACGACTCCCTAGCACAATGCCATTGTTCTACACGTATGTCCTACACTGAGTCTTTTGGCCTTGGCCATTCTCTTTTAATGCGTAGGTACATGTAACTTGCGGATGACGATGAGCAAATTATCAGTACGTCTACCGTTCCTCACAAAGCATATTTTGTCATCGGATCAAAACTGATATAAACTTTCAAGGCGCTCTAATTTTTTACAGTAGTGTAATTCTCTTCTTTATTGTTGATCAAGCAGTTACAATTTTTAATTCCTTTATCTTTATTTGGAAACTTAAATGACGATTATACAATACTGGTCATTAAAATTGCTACACCACGAAGATGACGTGCTAGAGTCACGAAATTTAACCGACAGGAAGAAGATGCTGTGATATAAAAATGATCAGCTTTACAGAGCATTCACAAAAGCTTAACCCCAGTGCCGACACCTAAGACGTGCTGACATGAGGAAAGTTTCAAACCGATTTCTCATACACAAACAGCGGTTCACCGTCGTTGCCTGGTGAAACGTTGTTGTGATGCCTCGTGTAAGGAGGAGAAATGCCTACCATCACGTTTCCGACTTTGATAAAGGTCGGATTGTAGCCTATCACGATTGCGGTTTATCGTATCGCGACATTGCTGCTGGCTTTGGTCGAGATCCAATGACTGTTAGTAGAATATGGAATTGGTGGGTTGAGGAGGGTAATACGAAACGCCGTGCTGGATCCCAACGGCCTCGTATCGCTAGCAGTCGAGATGACAGACATCTCATCCACGTGGCTGTAACGGATCGTGCAGCCACGTTTCGATCCCTGAGTCAACAGATGGGGACGTTTGCAAGACAACAACCATCTGCACGAACAGTTCGACGACGTTTGCAGCAGCATGGACTATCAGCTCGGAGACAACGGTTGCGGTTACCCTTGACGCTGCATCACGGACAGGAGCGCCTGCGATGGTGTACTCAACGATCAACCTGGGTGCACGAATGGCAAAACGTCATTTTTTCGGATGAATCCATGTTATGTTTACAGCATCATGATGGTCGCATCCGTGTTTGGCGACATCGCGGTGAACGCACAATGGAAGCGTTTATTCGTCATCGCCATACTGGCGTATCACCCGGCGTGATGGTATGGGGTGCCAATGGTTACACGTCTCGGTCACCTCTTGTTCCCATTGACGGCACTTTGAACAGGGGAGGTTACATTTCAGATGTGTTACGACCCGTGGCTCTACCCTTCATTCGATTCTTGTGAAACCCTACATTTCCGCATGTTGCAGGTCTGTACGGGCCTTTCTGGATACAGAAAACGTTCGACTGCTGCCCTGGCCAGCACATTCTCCAGATTCCTCACCAATTGAAAACGTCTGGACAACGGTGGCCGAGCAACTGGCTCGTCATAGTACGGCAGTCATTATTCTTGATGAACTGTGATATCGTGTTGAAGCTGCATGGACTGCTGTATCTGTACACGCCATCCAAGTTCAGTTCGACTCAATGCCCAGGCGTATCAAGGCCGTTATTACGGCCAGAGATGGTTGTTGTGGGTACTGATTTCTCAAGATCTATGCACCCAAATTACGTGAAAATGTAATCACATGTCAGTTCTAGTATATTGGTCCAATGAATACTCGTTTATCATCTGCATTTCTTCTTGGTGTACCAATTTTAATGGGTAGTAGTGTATTACACTAGCACTAATAGTGTTTCAAAGAATTTATAAGAAATTTTAGTGTTTCAGCTCTCTCGTCTAGTAAAGATATTGACTGGCCTTAATGATGTAACAGTAGAGCACCCTAAACCCAAGTAAGACCAACAATTTCAAAGTCTGAGTCTGATATGTATGTCGCCTATTTCACTGCCATTGTCGCACTCGAGGACAGGCCATGGTACTTTACGTCCGTCGAAATAAACGATGTGATACTGTCCTTTTCGCATATATTCTATTTAGTATTCAAATTGGTGAAAGTCACTGACTACTTATTCGCCGCCTCTTCAGAGATTTCAGTACCTGTACGGCCATCAAATATTAGTGTGGATACGTTGGATGAATTACGACGACACCTGGCTATTGGATTGTTCGTAGGGCACGTGTGACAGAGTAGTGGCCACCGTACTTGTCACTTGCATATTTATAGTCTCAGATGGCCAGCAGTAATAGAAACAAATTAAAAACCGATCTTAGTTGACAGTAAGCCAAGTGCTATCTAACGTTATGCAAATACGAAGTATGTTCCCATTTCCCCTAGCTTTACGACCAGGGGTCTGATGCAATGAACGTAGCTTTATTGCCGTGCGGAATGGCCGAGCGATTAGAGGCGCCATGTCATGGACTCGGCAGCCCCTTCCGCCGGAGGTTCGACTCCTCCCTCGGGCATGGGTGTGTCTGCTGTTCTTAGCGTAAGTTAGTTTAAGTAGTGTGTATGTCTAGGGACCGATGACTTAAGCAGTTTGGTCCCTTAGGAATTCACACACATTTGAATATTTTCTTCGTAGCTATAATCTGTCAAGTGAGACCACATTTCAGTTTAAGAGTCCAACAGTGCTGGAACTGATGTGGTAAATTCGACTACGTCCTACAAACGATAGCGTGAAAGAGAATAACACTGTAGCAGGAAAACTTTTCGTGTAGTTCCTCTTATTTTCGTACCTCTATTATTCTGTTAAGAGTGGAAAGAGTGTTTCATACTATGGGGATACACAACCATTGGAACCATCTGATTTGATTCTTGATGTAACAAAAATGTCTGAGGTATTTTAACATTTCTAAAGCTGATGTTCTTCTGTATATGAATGTAAATGGGAGGCAACTTTAGTGAAATTCACGTTTCGGATTAGCGTCAAATAATTAGCATTGCCTTATGTGTATGGACAGGGTTCACTGTAGTATCACATGACGCTGTAACTTAAGGTTTCATGTAACTAAGCCTTTATTTTCTTTAAAATTTCAGTTATTCCTCTAAAACTATGTAGTCGTATGTCATTTAAACTTTTAAGAAATCTGTCCCAGTATGAATGTGTTCTAATTGTAAGCTCATGTTGCGCAGTGTGTCAAATTTATAGGTTGACAGCTGTCAAGTGAGATGGAGATATTTAGTTGACAACACAAAAAAGGTGCCTTCATACTCGTTTCTTTTAGGGTTTTCCACAAAAGGGAGTGTGACTACTGCTATTATTCAAAGACAACATTGCGGTGGTCATTTTCAATCACCGTTTGTCTCTAGTCTTTTACGTCACAATTCAGTGAGGCGTCCCCTATACAGAGGTGCTCTTGCGTTGCTTCCAGGGACCATTAATTTCCAAAAGCCGTTTGCTCACTGATCAACACAACATCAAGAACATTGCTTGGCCATCTTGGCTTAATTAATGTAAATTCTCGTACTTTTACAACCTTTAACCACTTAAGTGCCAGGGCACTTTATCTTCCTTTTCCGAAATTTTCCCGCCATTTAGACCAAACAGCAGTGAAGCACCAACGTAATTTGAAAATCGTAGGCCCATCTATTAGTTTGAGGGAACTTCAAAGTTATAAAGTAATTGTAAGGTGGTTATAGTTTCGCACCTTGCAAGCAGTCATCTATATACTTTGCTGTGACATGCAACCGAAATTAGGTATCATTTGATAGATTGTGCATCGTATATTTGAAGATTTAAAGAAGACTGACATTTTCACGTACACCTTGTAAATAGTTGTTGACCGTTATTGCATGAAAGGGGAAGGACTGTCTTTATCATCAAAACGGTGTAATGAATTATTGCCGATACTAGCAGAGGTTGAAACACCAGTGGAAATGAAACGGCAGGCGTAACTCAGGCCCTGGGTGGAAAAGCCTGCACAGGTGTGTTGGTCTGCTACACAGTAAATAGCCCAAGAAGGACGGCCGGGGCAGCTGATCGCAGAAGCACAATACTGCAGCTGCAGCCGCTATTGTGGCGGGGCCGGAAGGACAAACGGATAATTCTTCTGAAACTCTGAGGTTCTTGGATGCAGCAGAGAGGAACGAGAAAGCATTACCTGGGAAATCACGCAGGCTGGGATATGTCTAAGGAATTTTACTCTGAGAAGCGTACCATTGTATGTATTTCTAATTAACTAGGATAGGTATTTCCTCGCAAACTTTCCACGCTGTACCACAAAAGACTGAAATATGGTTGGTCGGCGTTCGGAAGAACGGTCGCTCTGTATCAGCTTTTGTTGGTACTGACGGATTTGCTGTCTTTGCTCTCAGGATATTTTATAGTTACAACCGTTAAGCATTGCGGTGTTACGAACTTACACAATTCTGGACTTCGCCTCCGAGTAAGGAGTCGTCGTTGAGTACGCAGCATTCAGTGATTGAGAGCACTTCTTCTGCCTATGCCACGTTGACACGTCATCTAAACTCTGTCCACAAAGTTCACGTTTCTCATATGTAGAACACAGAGAGGAGGAAAGTATTAAATTATACTAGTCAGAGGACCGCCTTCTGCCATCTTAATGTTTGAATGAAGGTTTTTATTTTGTATTTTGTTGCTGGAGTTCTTCCGTCGTCGCAGACGTGTACGGAACCATCACTCCGGCACACCGGACGAATTATGTTCGGTGATACTGCAATTTGTTTCCGCTTATTAGGGCTATAAAGCTTATTAGCTGTGATCATGTAAATTTTATTTCCACTGAGGTTGCACACCACTGTAGATTACCTTTGAAAGTAGTGCCTTCTAGTGTTTGGTACCTAGGTGACTTCAGTCATCTTGCTTTATTTATATTAGATCGCTTAGCCATAAAAGCCCCCCCCCCCCCATGAACCATGGACCTTGCCATGGTGGGGAGGCTTGCGTGCCTCAGCGATACAGATGGCCGTACCGTAGGTGCAACCACAACGGAGGGGTTGAGAGGCCAGACAAACATGTGGTTCCTGAAGAGGGGCAGCAGCCTTTTCAGTAGTTGCAGGAGCAACAGTCTGGATGATTGACTGATCTGGCCTTGTAACATTAACCAAAACGGCCTTGCTGTGCTGGTACTGTGAACGGCTGAAATCAAGGGGAAACTACAGCCGTTATTTCTCCCGAGGACATGCAGCTTTACTTTATTATTAAATGATGATGGCGTCCTCTTGGGTAAAATATTCCGGAGGTAAAATAGTCCCCCATTCGGATCTCCGGGCTGGGACTACTCAAGAGGACGTCGTTATCAGGAGAAAGAAAACTGGCATTCTACGGATCGGAGCGTGGAATGTCAGATCCCTTAATCGTGCAGGAAGGTTAGAAAATTTAAAAAGGGAAATGGATAGGTTAAAGTTAGATATAGTGGGAATTAGTGAAGTTCAGTGGCAGGAGGAACAAGACTTTTGGTCAGGTGATTACAGGGTTATAAATACAAAATCAAATAGGGGTATTGCAGGAGTAGGTTTAATAATTAATAAAAA
The DNA here is from genome assembly GCF_023864345.2 of Schistocerca serialis cubense. NCBI lineage: Eukaryota > Metazoa > Arthropoda > Insecta > Orthoptera > Acrididae > Schistocerca > Schistocerca serialis. The sequence continues at coordinate 236,258,621 of NC_064646.1, forward strand.
AGTAGGAGTACGGGTTAGCTACTACAAACAACAGAGTGAACGCGTTATTGTGGCAAAGATAGACACAAAGCCCATGCCTACTACAGTAGTACAAGTTTATATGCCAACTAGCTCTGCAGATGATGAAGAAATTGATGAAATGTATGACGAGATAAAAGAAATTATTCAGGTAGTGAAGGGAGACGAAAATTTAATAGTCATGGGTGACTGGAATTCGTCAGTAGGAAAAGGGAGAGAAGGAAACATAGTATGTGAATATGTATTGGGGGGAAGAAATGAAAGAGGAAGCCGCCTTATAGAATTTTGCACAGACCATAACTTAATCATAGCTAACACTTGGTTCAATAATCATGAAAGAAGGTTGTATACCTGGAAGAATCCTGGAGATACTAAAAGGTATCAGATAGATTACATAATGGTAAGACAGAGATTTAGGAACCAGGCTTTAAATTGTAAGACATTTCCAGGGGCAGATGTGGATTCTGACCACAATCTATTGGTTATGAACTGCAGATTGAAACTGAAGAAACTGCTAAACGGCGGGAATTTAAGGAGATGGGACCTGGATAAACTGAAAGAGTTTCAGGGAGAGCATAAGGGAACAATTGACAGGAATGGGGGAAAGAAATACAGTAGAAGAAGAATGGGTAGCTCTGAGGATCAAGCAGGTAAAAAGACGAGGGCTATAGAAATCCTTGGGTAACAGAAGAAATATTGAATTTAATTGATGAAAGGAGAAAATATAAAAATGCAGTAAATGAAGCAGGCAGAAAGGAATACAAACGTCTCAAAAATGAGATCGACAGGAATTGCAAAATGGCTAAGCAGGGATGGCTAGAGGACGAATGTAAGGATGTAGAGGCTTGTCTCACTAGGGGTAAGATAGAAACTGCCTACAGGAAAATTAAAGAGACCTTTGGAGAGAAGAGAACCACTTGTATGAATATCAAGAGCTCAGATGGCAACCCAATTCTAAGCAAAGAAGGGAAGGCAGAAAGGTGGAAGGAGTACATAGAGGGTTTATACAAGGGCGATGTACTTGAGGACAATATTATGGAAATGGAAGAGGATGTAGATGAAGATGAAATGGGAGATAAGATACTGCGTGAAGAGTTTGACAGAGCACTGAAAGACCTGAGTCGAAACAAGGCCCCGAGAGTAGACAACATTCCATTAGAACTACTGATGGCCTTGGGAGAGCCAGTCATGACAAAAGTCTACCATCTGGTGAGCAAGATGTATGAGACAGGCGAAATACCCACAGACTTCAAGAAGAATATAATAATTCCAAACCCAAAGAAAGCAGGTGTTGACAGATGTGAAAATTACCGAACTATCAGTTTAATAAGTCACAGCTGCAAAATACTAATGCAAATTCTTTACAGACGAATGGAAAAACTGGTAGAAGCGGACCTCGGGGAAGATCAGTTTGCATTCCGTAGAAATGTTGGAACACGTGAGGCAATATTAACCTTACGACTTATCTTAGAAGAAAGATTAAGAAAAGGCAAACCTACGTTTCTAGCATTTGTAGATTTAGAGAAAGCTTTTGACAACGTTAACTGGAATACTCTCTTTCGAATTCGGAAGGTGGCAGGGGTAAAAAACAGGGAGCGAAAGGCTATTTACAATTTGTACAGAAACCAGATGGCAGTTATAAGAGTCGAGGGGCATGAAAGGGAAGCAGTGGTTGGGAAAGGAGTGCGACAGGGTTGTAGCCTCTCCCCGATGTTATTCAATCTGTATATTGAGCAAGCAGTAAAGGAAACAAAAGAAAAATTCGGAGTAGGTATTAAAATTCATGGAGAAGAAGTAAAAACTTTGAGCTTCGCCGATGACATTGTAATTCTGTCAGAGACAGCAAAGGACTTGGAAGAGCAGTTGAACGGAATGGACAGTGTCTGGAAAGGAGGATATAAGATGAACATCAACAAAAGCAAAACGAGGGTAATGAAATGTAGTCAAATTAAATCGGGTGATGCTGAGGGGATTAAATTATGAAATGAGACACTTAAAGTAGTATAGGAGTTTTGCTATTTAGGGAGTAAAGTAACTGATGATGGTCGAAGTAGAGAGGATATAAAATGTAGACTGGCAATGGCAAGGAAATCTTTTCTGAAGAAGAGAAATTTGTTAACATCGAGTATAGATTTAAGTGTCAGGAAGTCGTTTCTGAAAGTATTTGTATGGAGTGTAGCCATGTATGGAAGTGAAACATGGACGATAACCAGTTTGGACAAGAAGAGAATAGAAGCTTTCGAAATGTGGTGCTACAGAAGAATGCTGAAGATAAGGTGGGTAGATCACGTAACTAATGAGGAGGTATTGAATAGGATTGGGGAGAAGAGAAGTTTGTGGCACAACTTGACTAGAAGAAGGGATCGGTTGGTAGGACATGTTTTGAGGCATCAAGAGATCACAAATTTAGCATTAGAGGGCAGCGTGGAGGTTAAAAATCGTAGAGGGAGACCAAGAGATCAATACACTAAGCAGATTCAGAAGGATGTAGTTTATTGTAGGTACTGGGAGATGAAGAAGCTTGCACAGGATAGAGTAGCATGGAGAGCTGCATCAAACCAGTCTCAGGACTGAAGACCACAACAACATCAACAGCCATAAAAGGGGCAGATTTGTGCAATTGATCAATAATATTACTTAGGAAACCCATTTGTACCTCTTTATTTCCATTGGACATTGATATATAAACATTTATAATATATAAAGGCATTTATAGTAAATGTATAAGAATAAACAGCTTTTATCGTTTGTCGTTACTAGCTCCCCTAATCTTCACTTATGTTTATGTTCTAATTTATATGTTTAAGAGCAAAAAGGAGGAGATAGCATCACCATTAAGAGATACTAAAATCTACTTCAGGGAATTGTCGAACATGGGAAGATCTTCATTTTCGCGTTCAGTATTTTCCGATGGTCACATTCATTTTACACCCTTCTGGAGTAGCATCTTGGATAATTATACGAACAGATCGAAAGTTAAGGTGAGTCAGGACTGTTATATCACTGAAGAACTAATTTGAAACACTACTGTGATACCATTTCTGTTAAGATACTCTGTAGCCTAGACAACTGAGTACTGATAAAACCACCCCCTTATGTAATTCCAACAAGGACGTAAATGGCTAGAAGAAATCTGGTGTTGGACTCAGAAAGGTAACTGAGGAAATCAGCTACACGTGTGATTTTTAGTGTTTGGTAGTTAGAAGAATATTATAGCCTCTGCAGGGGTGCAAGTAAGAGTAAAACGACCATACTACCGTTCAGTGGAGAATGTTTCGAATTTCTTAGTGTTGTCAACCTTTCTTGTAAATTTATTCCTTCAGTATTCTTGTTTAGAACATGGGTACGCGACATTCCAGTGCCAGACTCTTCATAAATAACTCACTTACAGAAGTTTTAGTTTTGTTCCTTTCATGGGAGTTTAACACGGTGTTTACAATCAAACCAAGTAATAGAGTACGAGAATGTTAAAATATTTAATGACTTCATTCGCAGTAAAACCTAAAATTAAAATGCGCTGATAACAGATTTCCTTTGACTGATAACGATCTTCAGATCAAGCTTTGTAGAGACTAAGTATCTATGTAAAATTTGACCATAGCATCATCATAAGTACACCGCAGAACATGGTTACTAAATAACCAGTGCGTAAGTGCATTGTCGGTCACATACACGAAAAGTTTTCATATTGCGAATACAGACAACAGTCAGCTGAGTAAGGGAATGACAACAGTTACAATTTTTTGATGGATCTGGACTCTAACCCGTATTTTCCGCTTTACGCGAGCTGTCAGCTTAACCACTTTGGCTATCCATGCACGACTCATGGTCACAACCGAACTTCCATATCTCTTCGTTCCTGAGTCTCAACCTGTACTCGTACACTCATTGTGTAATTCCAGTACACGGAAGGACGTTTTCATTGAAAGTTGTTACCTGGTCTCGGCGGATAAATACGGCGTTGCAGTGCCTGTATTGTTGATAATGTTGCATGCCGAAAGGAACGTGGACTGCTGCGTATACCGCTAAATCTTTCGAGACACAGCGAACGAATAGTCAACGACTTTCAGCAGTTACAATAGTAAAGTACATACGCGAAGAACAATGCATTCCAGTGACCCCAGACCATCGCCATTTGCGTCTTCAATGGTGTCAAGTGAGAGCACATGGTCGCCGGGGGTAAGAGGGGGGGAGGCGGAGGGGGGACGAGGAGCGACGGGCAGGGTGGAGGTCTATTTTGTTTTCCGATGAACGCTGGTTCTGCCTCGGTATGGCCGTGTGTTGGTTTAAAATGAGGCCAGTTGAGGGCCTGCAGGGTCCTTCCGATCCAGCGTTCACTCTTGAAACTGCCAAGGTGTTTACACGTCTTGAAGCCAACCCAGCGACTGCACACCAAATAATATGGGTTATTGAGCACTCCTCATCTAGGAAAGCCACTGGTCGCGATGACATTCAGAACCGTGTTATCCAGGAGTAGTACACACATCAGAAATGCTATCCTAAAACTCGATCACTTCCCTGCCTATTGAGAGGCGGCCAAAGTCCTGACGTCCTGAGAGCCAGGATAGACCAATCCCTCCCACATATGTACCGCGCTGTCACCCTGCTGAGCGCTCTCAGTAAGGTTGTTGAGAACGTAATACGGAAAAGATTCACACCGTTCTGTATTGACAATGACATCCAGCCCCCGGAGCGATTCGGCTTTACGAGTCACCACTCCGCAACACAACTCCTAAGAGTTACGAACTGAAGAAAGCAACCGGGACTGTCTTCCTGGACATTGAAAGAGCAATGGATTGTCTCTTCACAACGGCCTTATATGCACACTCATAGACGTTGGGTTCCCCGACGGACTCGTATGTCTCCCACACTCACACCGCACAAACTGATTCTTTATCATGGAAATTCGGGTCAAACAGTCATCACAGCACACTATACTAGCAAGGATACTCCAAGGTAGCATCCACGGCCCCCTCTTGTTGAACCCCTACATTAATTATAACCCAACGATACGCAACACTCTGGTACGCGGATGACACTGCCATTCTTGCACAGCACCGGAAACCATCGCACATTAACGACAGACTACTGACAACACTGAGATCTGTTTAGCCATGGTTGGAGCTATGGTTATTAAAGTAAACGTCGACAGTTGCGAGGCAGTTCATTTACCCGCAGACCGTAAGTACTGCGCAAACACCAAGAGTGCAAACACGCAGTGGTGCAGAAGTCGGATAACTAGGATTCTGGCTGGATCGGAAGTTTACTTGTGGGAACACATATGATACATGACCAAAAGAGCTAACGCGAGGCTCAGATAACAATACGCAATGCCCAGCACGGTTAGTACACAGACTAGGAAGATGTCCGTGCCCATGTACACTTCACTGATTACATCATAGATGACAGACGCAGCACCTGTCTGCGGATACGCAGTGGCTAGACACCTCAGTCGCATCAAAAGCGATACTCTGGGATATAGCCGTGCAGCGGGTCTTCACAGCGAATACCGCCTGTGGTCTCTTTCGGAGGTATCCAAAAAACACCCCACACGACTACAGAGAAAATCTAGTCACTCGATGAACCCTCGCATGCTACGCCTGGGGAACTACGATCACAACGATAGACGGGTACACAAGCGCACAAAAGCACTGCTCCTTAGTGACTAACCATCAACGGTAATTATGCTGTCACGCAAACCCCACAATAAGGCTAGCCCCCGCATAAGGGGCTATTGACTAACTCTACTAGCTGAGCCATATCCAAAAGAATTTGTAGTCGCAGGGCAGTCGAACACAGTACAAAATCAAACTCTCTACACAATCTATACCCGTCGTTTCTTTCAAGAGCCATAAAATTGACTTACATAGACAACACTGCCATTTTAGAGAAGCAGCCGCAGCAGCTAGCCCAGGAGACATCGCCCATGCCCAGCACCAGGGGCGCCCCCTCCTCGACAGGACTGATTCGTTATATGACAAATCTAGCCATGACTTACGATACCGATGTGTGATACCTAATCACTAACACAATCTGACCATTGAACGGTCCGTCACATAGACCAAGAGACCGCTACTGTCCCTACTAACCGATTCGAACATCGTAGGTATTTTTTTTCCCTCGGCAATTGCAATTTTCTCCCGCTGTCCTTCAAAACCGCTGACATTCGTTTGCTTTCCACAAACCCTACCTCTCGATGGCCCCGTGATAATAAGTAATCCTAACCAGACGTAAGGATTACATCCAATTAATTCTTCGACTAAACACCAACAAACGCAGAGGTGACAGTAGAAGCTTTGTGATGGTCACATTACGGGTGATGGACTCCATCATTCTTCTAAAATTCTTTCAATTCATGCGCCAGATTTTAGCAGCCCATCGGTCAGAGCTCCGTCGGAAGGTACCACTGAGGGACCTACGAATTTCCAGCGATAACACATGATGTACCTGTAGGCCAAATACATCGAACGCTCAACCTTCGTCAAATGCTTCAAATAACTCTGAGCACTATGGGACTTAACTTCTGAGGTCATCAGTCCCCTAGAACTTAGAACTACTTAAACCTAACTAACCTAAGGACATCACGCACATCCACACCCGAGGCAGGATCCGAATCTGCGACCGTAGCGGTCGCGCGTTTTAAGACTGTAGCGCCTAGAACCGCTCGGCCACTTCGGCCGGCCAATCTTCTTATCAAGAATCTCCCCGTGGGCGATATACCAAGAATCACATGGCAGCAGGCCCGTATATTTAAAGTTGCGCCTCCCTGTGCTTCACATATATGATATCCGACCAGCTTCCTTCTAGCGGATTGCATTAATGTCACTATGATGAGCATCTGCCTGAGTCTATCTTTCAAGAACGTACCCAATTTGTTCTACGGAGCCTACTAGCCTACATCATTCTGGTTTCCAGTCTGTTATATTATATTTTACTAAGAGCTCACTGAGAGTGCATCGGAATAAGCTGTATTTGGAATAAGGAGTACTATCACACAGTATGTGTTCCTCTGCCTTACCCGCAAGAAAACTTCGTCATTCATCAAAAGTAGATGTGAAATTGTAGTCCGAGTGACAGACAAGTGTTGTTGCCATTAAGTTATAGTACACTTAATCAGTAGTTCTTAGTTTCCGCCCAATAAAGCTCCCTAGGCATTATAAAATTATCTCAAACTAAATACCTTAAAGGTAGGTGACTCATTCAGCTATGGTCAATAACTACAGAATTGTCTTCATGTTTACGGAATTTCGGCTGTTGACGTTAGTAGGGGTTAATATATTATTAGTGCTACTATGTATTTTTGGTGTGGTACAGATAGCTTATTTATTGCATTGTAAGGCCTTTAAAACTACTTGCGGTTTCGTGGAGGCCGTGGCGAACGCAAGAGTAAAAATGTGAGCACATTGCTACCGGGTCTTTACTTTGCACACGAGAGCTTGCATGACCGTGGGTTTTGAAAATTTCAATTGTAAACCTGTATTGTTTTAAAGAACGTCTTATAACATTGAACGTTAACGTTCATGCATTATGATTTACTGCAGAATTTGTTTCAATACCTTAAAACTTTAAGAGTGAAGTCAGCGATTGTTTTTGTCGGTGTGGTTTTTAATTAAATTCGTTGTGTTCAATATTATTACTTCCTCGTGTCTGTAGCTGACGTGTTTTATTATAAAAGAAAAGGTTCAATTTGCCTCCAAATTCTGAGTAAGTAAGGTCCGATCGCTAGTGAAATGGGAACCACTTTGAAAATGAAATTTTTTTTATTTGCAACTGTTAGTCACAGTCAGTCTGCCAACGGTCTTGTGAAAGAGGGCTGAGGAGCGGCCACAGGTTTAGGCACTCTCTGGTAATAGGGATTGGAAAGTGATCCTAAAGGCAGAAGAATCAGCAATGATCAACGGCATGAGGATGCAGAAGGCAATGGAAACCACTACAGTAAACACACGTAACGCGTAACCCCAGGACTGGTTGCCTGTAATTGAAAAAGTGTCGTGATGATGTCTCCATTGGCAAAAGATTACGGAATAGTCCCCCATTCGTATCTTTGGTAGGGAACTGCCAAGGGGGAGGTTACCAAGGAAAAAAGATTGAACAATCAACTAAAGGATAACGTTCTACGAGTCGGGGCGAGGAATGTCAGAAGCTTGAACGCGGTAGGGAAACTAGAAAATCTGAAAAGGAAAATGCAAAGGCTCAGTCTGGATATAGTAGAGGTCAGTGAAGTGAAATGGAAGGAAGACAAGGATTTCTGGTCAGATGAGTAGAATTCGTTACGAATAGGAGGATAGAGCAGAGAGTGTGTTACTGTGAACAGTTCAGTGAGAAGATTGTTCTTATTAGAATCGATAGCAAACCAACAACGACAATGATAGTTCAGGTCTAAGTCGCAAGCTGAAGATGAAGAGATAGGAAAAGTATATGAGGATATTGAAACGGTAATACAGTATGTAAAGGGGGATTAAAGTCTAATAGTCATGGCGGACTGGAATGCAGTTGTAGGGGAAGGCGTAGAAGAAAAATTTATAGGAGTATATAGGCTTCGGACAAGGAATGAGCGAGGAGAAAGACTACTTGAGTTCTGTAACAAGCTTCAGCTAGTAATAGCGAATAACCTGTTCAAGAATCACAAGAGGAGGAGGTATACTTGGAAAAGGCCGGGAGACACGGGAAGATTTCAATTAGATTACATCATGGTCAGACAGAGATTCCGAAATCAGATACTGCATTGTAAGGCGTACCCAGGAGTAGATATAGACTCAGATCACAATGTAGTAATGATGAAGAGTAGGCTGAAGTTTAAGTCATTATCAGGAAGAATGAATACCCAAGGAAGGAGGATACGTATTTACTAAGGAACGACGAGTTGCGCTTGAAGTTGTGTAAGGCTACAGATACGGCAATAAGGAATAGTTCAGTGGACAGCACAGTTGAAGAGGAATGGACATCTCTAAAAAGGGCAATTAAAGAAGTTGGGAAGGAAAACATAGGTACAAAGAAAGTAACTGAGAAGAAACCATGGGTATTAGAAGAAATACTTCAGTTGATTGATGAAAGGAGAAATTACAAAAATGTTCTGGGAAACTCAGGAATAGACAAATACTGAGGAATGAAATAAATAGGAACTGCAGAGAAACTAAGACGAAATGGCTGCAGGAAATATGTGAAGACATCGAAAAAGATATGATTGGCGGAAGGACAGACACAGCATACGGGATAGTCAAAGCAACCTTCGGTGACATTAAAAGGAAGGGTGGTAACATTAAGAGTGCACCGGGAATTCCACTGTTAAATGCAGAGGTGACAGTGAATAGGAGGAAAGAATACATTCAAAGCCACTATGAGGGGGAAGATTTGTCTGGTACGATAGGAGAAGAAACATGAGTCAGTTTATAAGAGACAGGGGATCCAGTATTAGAATCAGAATCTAAAACAAGGCTTCGAAGACTTAAGGTCAAATAAGGCAGAAGGGATAGATAACATTCCATCATAATTTCTAAAATCATTGTGTGAAGTTGCAACAAATCTACTATTCACGTTTGTGTGTAGAATATATGAGTCTGGTGACATACCATCTGAATTTCGGAAAAGGATCATCCACACAATTCCGAAGACGGTAAGAGCTGATAAGTGTGATCGTCGCAGAATCAGCTTAACAGCTCATTCATTGAAGCTGCTTACAAGAATAAAATAAAGGAGAATGGAAAAGAAAATTGAGTACGCGCTAGGTGACCATCAGTTTGGATTTAGGAAAATTGAAGTTACGAGAGAGGCAATTCTGACGTTGTGGTTATTAATGGAAGCAAGACTAAAGAAAAATCAAGACACATTCATAGGGTTTGTCGACCTAGAAAAAGAGTTCGACAGTATATAGTGGTGCAGGATTTTCGAAATTCTGAAAAATGTAGGTGTAAGCTATAGGAGGAAACGGGTCGTATATAATATGTACAACAACCAAGAGGGAATAATAAGAGTGGACGACCAAGAACGAAGTGGTCGTAAAGAAGGGTTTAAGACAAGGCTGTAGCCTTTCACCCCTCTTGTTCAATCTGTACATCGAGGAAGCAAAGTTGGAATTAAAAGAAAGGTTCAGGGGTGAAATTAAAACTCAAGGTGGGAGAATGTCAATGATACGATTCGCTGATGACATTGCTATCCTGAGTGAAAGTGAAGAAGAATTACGGGATCTGCTGAACGGAATGAACAGTCTAATGAGATTTGTGAGAGTAAATGGAAGGAAGGCGAAGGTAATGAGAAGCAGCAGAAATGAGAACAGCGAGAAACTTAACACCAGGATTGATGGTCACGAAGTCAATGAAGTTAAGGAATTCTGCTACCTAGGCAGTAAAATAACCAATGACGGACGGAGCAAGGAGGACATCAAAAGCAGAATGGCTATGACAAAAAAGGCATTTCCGGCCAAGAGAAGTCTACTAATATCATATACCGGCCTTAATTTGAGGAAGAAATTTCTGAGGATGTACGTCTGGAGTACAGCATTGTATGGTAGTGAAACATGGACTGTGGGAAAACCGGAACAGAAGAGAATCGAAGCATTTGAGATGTGGTGCTATAGACGAATGTTGAAAATTAGGTGGACTGATAGGGTAAGGAATGAGGAGGTTCTACGCAGAGTCGGAGAGGAAAGGAATATGTGGAAAACACTGATAAGGAGAAGGGACAGGATGATCGGACATCTGCTAAGACGTGAGGGAATGACTTTCATGGCACTAGTGGGAGCTGTAGAGGGCAAAAACCGTAGAGGCAGACAGAGAAGGGAATACATCAAGCAAATAATTGAGGACGTGGGTTGCAAGTGCTACTCTGAGATGAAGAGGTTAGCGAAAGAAGGGAAGGAATTCGTGGCGGGTCGCATCCGACCAAAAAAAAAAAAAAAAAAAAAAAAAAAAAAAAAAAAAAAGCTTACCTTCCAGCTACTTCTCTCTATAGTCGCGCTACGAGTCAGACATTTGTCTTACCGTTGTCTTACTCTCGTCATAGAAGTCAGCCGCCTGTGCTTTCCGCCAATTCTCTAAGCCGGCCTACAGCTCTTTGTGCAAAATATTGTCATCATAGCCAGAGGTTCATATGAGAAGAGATTAGACTCAACGGGAGCCATTTGCGGGCTCTATTAGGTGTGATCAAACACTTCACGTCGAAAACGCTGCAGGAGCATCATGATTACCCTGCAGCATCATCATTACCCTGCACAGTGTGGCCGAGACTTGTCATCAAGAAGGAAACACAGGATTATGAAGTTACGGGGGCTGCATGGCATCATGCGAAATCTCCCACCAGGGCCTCCTACTTGGCAGGAGACATTATTTTGTAGGCATCTTTACATGCTCTCTGTGTGCTTCCCGACATATCTGGGCAAAGCTTCATCGGATTTTCCCCGTTGTTTCGATTTCGTGCCAGATCGAAGAGCCCTCGTATTTGCAATAAATTTGTTTAAAGTATTAAGCTTTTTACTAATCTTACCACTCTACCACGTAGCTTCCTACCATTACAATTATAGCATTTTGACTGCGCCTCGTACAGTGTGTTTGAAAAAGAACTCTCCTAGTTTTAATGAGTCCTGCAATCTTACAAAGTGACATATACTATTCTAGTTTGTGGTGTTTGACTCATCAACTCTCCAAGTTAGCTACCCTGCAGTTTTCAGGTCTGCTGGACCTTGAGACGTCTCCAATGCTGCTTTTCTCCTCTGTTCCCTCAGTTCAGTCCAGGCGAGGGTGCGGTGCACGGCAGAGCAACTCAGCAATAATGTGTACTCCGCAGCAGAAAGTGCAGTGTGTTATTTGGCTTGTGAGAACTGAGTCACTGATAACAGTGCAACGTAATTTTTGACGTCAGTGTGGTGGTGAACCACCTACAGGAAAAAACTATCCGTCATTGGATAAATTCGTACAAGAAAACCGGTAGCGTTTTAAAAGCATAATCACCAGGTAGACCGAGAACTTCTGAAAATGTGTCTGAACAGACCCGTGTTTCGTGTGTTTGGAGCCCGAAGAAGTTATCGGCCAGATGTAGCCTACAATTAGGAGTTCTAAAGGTACTGTGTATGATCGTGTGCGTAAGAGACTTAAGTTGCCCGCCTACAAATAGCAACTACTACATGAACTAAAACCTACTGATAAATTCGAAAAGTATGAATTTGCTGTTGACTTTCTACACAGTACTGATGAAGATGTCCATTTCTTAAAAAAGATTCTCTTTCCTGATGAGGCTACATTTCATGTGAATGGAATAGTAATAACTGCAGAATTTGGGGGACAGAGCATCAACGAGTCTCCAAAAGTTAATGTCTGGTGCGGTTTGATGGAAGATCGCGTGCTCAGTCATTTCATTTTTGTAGAAAAAGCAATAAACCAGAACGTTTACTGTGACATTGACAGAGTACGTCTTTCCCCAAATGGACGATATTGAGATGGAAAAGTGGCTTGTGTTTTTCCAACAAGATAGTGCACCACCTCACTGCAGTAACCGTTTGCGTGCGGCTCTTGACACTCGGTTTTCAGGAAGATGGATAGTCATGGCTGGCTCAATACCTTTGGCCATTACGAAGCCCAGACATAACCCCACTGGACGTTTGCTTTTGGGGCCACATAAAAAGTTTTGTGTACAGTGAAGACATCAAAGATATCAATCATTTAAGGGAAAAGAAACGTCGCGGCGGTTGGGACAGTTACACCTGAATTGTTGGTGAATACGTGGCGAGAAGTGGAATATCGTTTAGATGTGTGCAGGGCTACAATTGGATACAGGTTGAAGTCTACTAACTTTAAAGAAAACTTTAACTAATAGCCTTTCATAATATGTTCTCATTGATGTGATTTTTCATTAATTTCTCCATTAAATTTATGCTTAAACCTAGGGAGCCCTTTTTCTAACACCCTGTATTTTACTATTCCTGACGTATAATTTTCTCAGATTCTCAACCATGTTGACATTATCGCCTCTTCTTGTCTAGTGGTCGTACGGGGGCACATCTATCACGACTCTGTAGGTGCGCTTGTTGAGACCCACGGCGGGAGGGCCACGCTGAACCAGTTGGTGGCTACTGGACGTCGTGTCACAATCGCTCCCTGTGTCTTACGGTCCCCCCGCGTCCGCTCGCGGCTGGACTGGAGAGCCTGGAACCCGGAGCCGGCGACGACAGGACAGGCGGTGCCCCCTGGGGAGGGGATTCGGCACGTCCACGCCACGCCGCGAGGCGGCCCTCAAATTTGATTACCGGGTCTGGGCGTGGCCGGCATGAGGAGGCGTCCCTCGCAGCCGCAGACGGCACAGAACGCGAGGCGCCCTGGCCGCGGTACGCCACACACGTACCGGCCGAGCTCCGGTGCCGGGACGGCCCGCGCCGTCGCGACAGCACAATGGACGTCACTGTCTTAAGGGGGAGGGACTCATCCCAGCACACGCGCTGAAAACACTGCTCTCAACCTCTCCCGGCTTTTCCGTAGCAATCTTAGGCACCACCAACTACTTCAAGAAAAGAGCTTCGTATGCTCTTGCTTACTTCGTATTTATTTGTGTGTGTGTGAAATCTTATCGGACTTAACTGCTAAGGTCATCAGTCCATAAGCTTACACACTACTTAACCGAAATTAACCTAAGGACGAACACACACACGCATGCCCTAGGGAGGACTCGAATCTCTGGCGGGACCAACCGCACAGTCCATGACTGGAGCGCCATAGACCGCTCGGCTAATCCCGCGCGGCTCGTATTTATTTAATTCTATCTGAAGACAGGTATTGGAGCACTTATTAGTGGACATTAGTATGGAGTTTGTCGAATTTTGGCCTTTAAGACGGTTTGCACCTCAAATGAATCTGCATCTTTCTTACGCTTGGCCATTAGCAGAGGATACACTTGCGTCAACTGAGCTGTTCGATACCATTCATTTTCTGACGGTTTCTTCGAAATTTGTATATCTTATGTTCTGGAAGGAACTTTCGGGTTTATTATGCTGTTTCGTCATCTTTATCTGATATTACATCTACATCTTTAATTTTTATGTACTTTGGGAATCTACTTCTTTTACATTTTTGTATTGGTTAAAAACAGTCTTTCTTGTAATTTTAATATTTTTATTTAGATAACCTGAAGATGCCTAAATAAGGCGAAACGCGTCATTGAAAAATAAAAAAAACTAAAATTGTAACCAACACTGTTTTTAACCAATACTGTGCCGGCCGAAGTGGCCGTGCGGTTAACGGCGCTGCAGTCTGGAACCGCAAGACCGCTACGGTCGCAGGTTCGAATCCTGCCTCGGGCATGGATGTTTGTGATGTCCTTAGGTTAGATAGGTTTAACTAGTTCTAAGTTCTAGGGGACTAATGACCTCAGCAGTCCCATAGTGCTCAGAGCCATTTTTTAACCAATACTGTTAATCACTGCTTTGCCGTTATGCCACATATGGACTGGAAAAATATCTTTTACATTTTCGTTTTATTTCTGAGAATGATTAACACCCTACGAAATTAGATTTGTTTCTTTTGCCAGTTACCGGCAGATTCTTAATTCTGACAATAATTGATTTATGAAAAAGCCATTATAGACATTATCTTTAAGATTGCGTAATCATCCACTCCCTAAAAAATACGTTTTTGTTCTACATAACATTTCTCTATACAAAAGTTATAGCTGACTTGGTGCAGTGTCGTCTAACGAATAATTGTACTAATGAAATATAATATCATCATTGACTTTAACTCTCTCAGATGGTGGAGGAGATAGGACATTAGGAACGAAATCTGGAAGTTAACTCCATGTATAAATATGTAGAATGCGTTTCTTCAAATTCGACTATGATGAAATCCGCTTATATTCGAAAATTGCTGTGCATATGTTTACGGCTGAAATATGCAAAAAGTCAGTCGTAAGGGGAGGACGTTGATGAAAAACACACACTATTACAAAAATGCATCAAATCCACAGTTTTGGAGATAAGGTAATGAAAATTTGTACCACGCTTCACATGAAAGTAACACATTTACGTACAAAATCATTTGACTGTATAAATTCAGCCTTTTTTGAATAAAATTTAAAGTTTTATTCCCAAAAAATAAAGTTTGTTCCTTTTTCTCAGAAAGTATGCAAGAGATTTCTACAAAAACTTCTCAGTTTTATCTCTTAATATGTTGTAAGCTTCTCCCATGAGGTTTTCGGAATAAGTCAAATAGGAGAATTTTCATAATTTTTCAATTATAATTCCAAGCGCATTTGCACCAGCTTGCAATCGCAATTTCAAAATTTGCACTCGAGAAAACGTTTATTAGGTTTACAGAAATATTTGTCCAACATTTCATAATTCTAGCATTCATATAATCTGAGGAAAAGGTACATAAACTTTAAAACAACAAACTTTTCAGGAAACTCAATTTAAAGTTCAACCTAAATTTTTTCCTTATGTCACTTCTTCAGAAGGCAACCCATTTGTACTCTTCATCAAAAGGCACCACATTTGTACTCTTTCCCTTCAAGGCTTCTCTTCTGATTTCTTGTTGTCTGTCTTCTTTCCTTTACCAGTTCTTAAACTGCCTTTTCAGCTGCAGTGACGCGCTATAAATCTATTTTTCTCAGGATATCTTGAGAAAAATTTCCTACCTTGAAGCCCATTCTTTCTAATACCTTCATACTTATAATTCCAATCGCATTTGCCCCAGCTTGCAATCGCAATTTCAAAATTTGCACTCGATACAACGTTTATTAGGTTTACAGAAATATTTGTCCAACATTTCATAATTCTAGCATTCATATAATCTGAGGAAAAGGTACATAAACTTTAAAACAACAAACTTTTCAGGAAACTCAATTTAAAGTTCAACCTAAATTTTTTCCTTATGTCACTTCTTCAGAAGGCACCCCATTTGTACTCTTCCTCAAAAGGCACCACATTTGTACTCTTTCCCTTCAAGGCTTCTCTTCTGATTTCTTGTTGTCTGCTTCTTTCCTTTACCAGTTCTTAAACTGCCTTTTCAGCTGCAGTGACACGCTGTAAATCTATTTTTCTCAGGATATCTTGAGAAAAATTTCCTACCTTGAAGCCCATTCTTTCTAATACCTTCATACTTATAATTCCAAGCGCATTTGCCCCAGCTTGCAATCGCAATTTCAAAATTTGCACTCGATACAACGTTTATTAGGTTGACAGAAATATTTGTCCAACATTTCATAATTCTAGCATTCATATAATCTGAGGAAAAGGTACATAAACTTTAAAACAACAAACTTTTCAGGAAACTAAATTTAAAGTTCAACCTAAATATTTTCCTTATGTCACTTCTTCAGAAGGCACCCCATTTGTACTCTTCTTCAAAAGGCACCCCATTTGTACTCTTTCCCTTCAAGGCTTCTCTTCTAATTTCTTGTTTTCTGTCTTCTTTCCTTTACCAGTTCTTAAACTGCCTTTTCAGCAGCAGTGACGCGCTGTAAATCTATTTTTCTCAGGATATCTTGAGAAAAATTTCCTACCTTGAAGCCCATTCTTTCCAATACCTTCATACTTATAATTCCAATCGCATTTGCCCTAGCTTGCAATCGCAATTTCAAAATTTGCACTCGATACAACGTTTATTAGGTTTACAGAAATATTTGTCCAACATTTCATAATTCTAGCATTCATATAATCTGAGGAAAAGGTACATAAACTTTAAAACAACAAACTTTTCAGGAAACTCAATTTAAAGTTCAACCTAAATTTTTTCCTTATGTCACTTCTTCAGAGGGCACCCCATTTGTACTCTTCTTCAAAAGACACCACATTTGTACTCTTTCACTTCAAGGCTTCTCTTCTGATTTCTTGTTGTCTGTCTTCTTTCCTTTACCAGTTCTTAAACTGCCTTTTCAGCTGCAGTGACAAGCTGTAAATCTATTTTTCTCAGGATATCTTGAGAAAAATTTCCTACCTTGAAGCCCATTCTCTCTAATACCTTCATACTTATAATTCCAAGCGCATTTGCCCCAGCTTGCAATCGCAATTTCAAAATTTGCACTCGATACAACGTTTATTAGGTTTACAGAAATATTTGTCCAACATTTCATAATTCTAGCATTCATATAATCTGAGGAAAAGGTACATAAACTTTAAAACAACAAACTTTTCAGGAAACTCAATTTAAAGTTCAACCTAAATTTTTTCCTTATGTCACTTCTTCAGAAGGCACCCCATTTGTACTCTTCTTCAAAAGACACCACATTTGTACTCTTTCCCTTCAAGGCTTCTCTTCTGATTTCTTGTTGTCTGTCTTCTTTCCTTTACCAGTTCTTAAACTGCCTTTTCAGCTGCAGTGACACGCTGTAAATCTATTTTTCTCAGGATATCTTGAGAAAAATTTCCTACCTTGAAGCCCATTCTTTCTAATACCTTCATACTTATAATTCCAAGCAAATTTGCCCCAGCTTGCAATCGCAATTTCAAAATTTGCGCTCGATACAACGTTTATTAGGTTTACAGAAATATTTGTCCAACATTTCATAATTCTAGCATTCATATAATCTGAGGAAAAGGTACATAAACTTTAAAACAACAAACTTTTCAGGAAACTCAATTTAAAGTTCAACCTAAATTTTTTCCTTATGTCACTTCTTCTGAAGGCACCCCATTTGTACTCTTCTTCAAAAGGCACCACATTTGTACTCTTTCCCTTCAAGGCTTCTCTTCTGATTTCTTGTTGTCTGTCTTCTTTCCTTTACCAGTTCTTAAACTGCCTTTTCAGCTGCAGTGACACGCTGTAAATCTATTTTTCTCAGGATATCTTGAGAAAAATTTCCTACCTTGAAGCCCATTCTTTCTAATACCTTCATACTTATAATTCCAAGCGCATTTGTCCCAGCTTGCAATCGCAATTTCAAAATTTGCACTCGATACAACGTTTATTAGGTTTACAGAAATATTTGACAACATTTCATAATTCTAGCATTCATATAATCTGAGGAAAAGATACATAAACTTTAAAACAACAAACTTTTCAGGAAACTCAATTTAAAGTTCAACCTAAATTTTTTCCTTATGTCACTTCTTCAGAAGGCACCCCATTTGTACTCTTCTTCAAAAGGCACCCCATTTGTACTCTTTCCCTTCAAGGCTTCTCTTCTAATTTCTTGTTTTCTGTCTTCTTTCCTTTACCAGTTCTTAAACTGCCTTTTCAGCAGCAGTGACGCGCTGTAAATCTATTTTTCTCAGGATATCTTGAGAAAAATTTCCTACCTTGAAGCCCATTCTTTCCAATACCTTCATACTTATAATTCCAATCGCATTTGCCCTAGCTTGCAATCGCAATTTCAAAATTTGCACTCGATACAACGTTTATTAGGTTTACAGAAATATTTGTCCAACATTTCATAATTCTAGCATTCATATAATCTGAGGAAAAGGTACATAAACTTTAAAACAACAAACTTTTCAGGAAACTCAATTTAAAGTTCAACCTAAATTTTTTCCTTATGTCACTTCTTCAGAGGGCACCCCATTTGTACTCTTCTTCAAAAGACACCACATTTGTACTCTTTCACTTCAAGGCTTCTCTTCTGATTTCTTGTTGTCTGTCTTCTTTCCTTTACCAGTTCTTAAACTGCCTTTTCAGCTGCAGTGACAAGCTGTAAATCTATTTTTCTCAGGATATCTTGAGAAAAATTTCCTACCTTGAAGCCCATTCTCTCTAATACCTTCATACTTATAATTCCAAGCGCATTTGCCCCAGCTTGCAATCGCAATTTCAAAATTTGCACTCGATACAACGTTTATTAGGTTTACAGAAATATTTGTCCAACATTTCATAATTCTAGCATTCATATAATCTGAGGAAAAGGTACATAAACTTTAAAACAACAAACTTTTCAGGAAACTCAATTTAAAGTTCAACCTAAATTTTTTCCTTATGTCACTTCTTCAGAAGGCACCCCATTTGTACTCTTCTTCAAAAGACACCACATTTGTACTCTTTCCCTTCAAGGCTTCTCTTCTGATTTCTTGTTGTCTGTCTTCTTTCCTTTACCAGTTCTTAAACTGCCTTTTCAGCTGCAGTGACACGCTGTAAATCTATTTTTCTCAGGATATCTTGAGAAAAATTTCCTACCTTGAAGCCCATTCTTTCTAATACCTTCATACTTATAATTCCAAGCAAATTTGCCCCAGCTTGCAATCGCAATTTCAAAATTTGCGCTCGATACAACGTTTATTAGGTTTACAGAAATATTTGTCCAACATTTCATAATTCTAGCATTCATATAATCTGAGGAAAAGGTACATAAACTTTAAAACAACAAACTTTTCAGGAAACTCAATTTAAAGTTCAACCTAAATTTTTTCCTTATGTCACTTCTTCTGAAGGCACCCCATTTGTACTCTTCTTCAAAAGGCACCACATTTGTACTCTTTCCCTTCAAGGCTTCTCTTCTGATTTCTTGTTGTCTGTCTTCTTTCCTTTACCAGTTCTTAAACTGCCTTTTCAGCTGCAGTGACACGCTGTAAATCTATTTTTCTCAGGATATCTTGAGAAAAATTTCCTACCTTGAAGCCCATTCTTTCTAATACCTTCATACTTATAATTCCAAGCGCATTTGTCCCAGCTTGCAATCGCAATTTCAAAATTTGCACTCGATACAACGTTTATTAGGTTTACAGAAATATTTGACAACATTTCATAATTCTAGCATTCATATAATCTGAGGAAAAGATACATAAACTTTAAAACAACAAACTTTTCAGGAAACTCAATTTAAAGTTCAACCTAAATTTTTTCCTTATGTCACTTCTTCAGAAGGCACCCCATTTGTACTCTTCTTCAAAAGGCACCACATTTGTACTCTTTCCCTTCAAGGCTTCTCTTCTGATTTCTTGTTGTCTGTCTTCTTTCCTTTACCGGTTCTTAAACTGCCTTTTCAGCTGCAGTGACACGCTGTAAATCTATTTTTCTCAGGATATCTTGAGAAAAATTTCCTACCTTGAAGCCCATTCTTTCTAATACCTTCATACTTATAATTCCAAGCGCATTTGCCCCAGCTTGCAATCGCAATTTCAAAATTTGCACTCGATACAACGTTTATTAGGTTTACAGAAATATTTGTCCAACATTTCATAATTCTAGCATTCATATAATCTGAGGAAAAGGTACATAAACTTTAAAACAACAAACTTTTCTGGAAACTCAATTTAAAGTTCAACCTAAATTTTTTCCTTATGTCACTTCTTCAGACGGCACCCCATTTGTACTCTTCTTCAAAAGACACCACATTTGTACCCTTTCCCTTCAAGGCTTCTCTTCTGATTTCTTGTTGTCTGTCTTCTTTCCTTTACCAGTTCTTAAACTGCCTTTTCAGCTGCAGTGACACGCTGTAAATCTATTTTTCTCAGGATATCTTGAGAAAAATTTCCTACCTTGAAGCCCATTCTTTCTAATACCTTCATACTTATAATTCCAAGCGCATTTGCCCCAGCTTGCAAACGCAATTTCAAATTTGCACTCGATACAACGTTTATTAGGTTTACTGAAATATTTGTCCAACATTTCATAATTCTAGCATTCATATAATCTGAGGAAAAGGTACATAAACTTTAAAACAACAAACTTTTCAGGAAACTCAATTTAAAGTTCAACCTAAATTTTTTCCTTATGTCACTTCTTCAGAAGGCACCCCATTTGTACTCTTCTTCAAAAGACACCACATTTGTACTCTTTCCCTTCAAGGCTTCTCTTCTGATTTCTTGTTGTCTGTCTTCTTTCCTTTACCAGTTCTTAAACTGCCTTTTCAGCTGCAGTGACACGCTGTAAATCTATTTTTCTCAGGATATCTTGAGAAAAATTTCCTACCTTGAAGCCCATTCTTTCTAATACCTTCATACTTATAATTCCAAGCGCATTTGCCCCAGCTTGCAATCGCAATTTCAAAATTTGCACTTGATACAACGTTTATTAGGTTTACAGAAATATTTGTCCAACATTTCATAATTCTAGCATTCATATAATCTGAGGAAAAGGTACATAAACTTTAAAACAACAAACTTTTCAGGAAACTCAATTTAAAGTTCAACCTAAAATTTTTCCTTAAGTCACTTCTTCAGAAGGCACCCCATTTGTACTCTTCTTCAAAAGACACCACATTTGTACTCTTTCCCTTCAAGACTTCTCTTCTGATTTCTTGTTGTCTGTCTTCTTTCCTTTACCAGTTCTTAAACTGCCTTTTCAGCTGCAGTGACACGCTGTAAATCTATTTTTCTCAGGACATCTTGAGAAAAATTTCCTACCTTGAAGCCCATTCTTTCTAATACCTTCATACTTATAATTCCAAGCGCATTTGCCACAGCTTGCAATCGCAATTTCAAAATTTGCACTCGATACAACGTTTATTAGGTTTACAGAAATATTTGTCCAACATTTCATAATTCTAGCATTCATATAATCTGAGGAAAAGGTACATAAACTTTAAAACAACAAACTTTTCAGGAAACTCAATTTAAAGTTCAACCTAAATTTTTTGCTTATGTCACTTCTTCAGAAGGCACCCCATTTGTACTCTTCTTCAAAAGACACCACATTTGTACTCTTTCCCTTCAAGGCTTCTCTTCTGATTTCTTGTTGTCTGTCTTCTTTCCTTTACCAGTTCTTAGACTGCCTTTTCAGCTGCAGTGACACGCTGTAAATCTATTTTTCTCAGGATATCTTGAGAAAAATTTCCTACCTTGAAGCCCATTCTTTCTAATACCTTCATACTTATAATTCCAAGCGCATTTGCCCCAGCTTGCAATCGCAATTTCAAAATTTGCACTCGATACAACGTTTATTAGGTTTACAGAAATATTTGTCCAACATTTCATAATTCTAGCATTCATATAATCTGAGGAAAAGGTACATAAACTTTAAAACAACAAACTTTTCAGGAAACTCAATTTAAAGTTCAACCTAAATTTTTTCCTTATGTCACTTCTTCAGAAGGCACCCCATTTGTACTCTTCTTCAAAAGACACCACATTTGTACTCTTTCCCTTCAAGGCTTCTCTTCTGATTTCTTGTTGTCTGTCTTCTTTCCTTTACCAGTTCTTAAACTGCCTTTTCAGCTGCAGTGACACGCAGTAAATCTATTTTTCTCAGGATATCTTGAGAAAAATTTCCTACCTTGAAGCCCATTCTTTCTAATACCTTCATACTTATAATTCCAAGCGCATTTGCCCCA
The DNA here is from genome assembly GCF_023864345.2 of Schistocerca serialis cubense. Taxonomy (NCBI): domain Eukaryota; kingdom Metazoa; phylum Arthropoda; class Insecta; order Orthoptera; family Acrididae; genus Schistocerca; species Schistocerca serialis. The sequence goes on from NC_064646.1 coordinate 236,280,815, forward strand.
GCTTGCAATCGCAATTTCAAAATTTGCACTCGATACAACGTTTATTAGGTTTACAGAAATATTTGTCCAACATTTCATAATTCTAGCATTCATATAATCTGAGGAAAAGGTACATAAACTTTAAAACAACAGACTATTCAGGAAACTCAATTTAAAGTTCAACCTAAATTTTTTCCTTATGTCACTTCTTCAGAAGGCACCCCATTTTACTCTTCTTCAAAAGACACCACATTTGTACTCTTTCCCTACAAGGCTTCTCTTCTGATTTCTTGTTGTCTGTCTTCTTTCCTTTACCAGTTCTTAAACTGCCTTTTCAGCTGCAGTGACAAGCTGTAAATCTATTTTTCTCAGGATATCTTGAGAAAAATTTCCTACCTTGAAGCCCATTCTTTCTATTACCTTCATACTTATAATTCCAAGCGCATTTGGCCCAGCTTGCAATCGCAATTTCAAAATTTGCACCCGATACAACGTTTATTAGGTTTACAGAAATATTTGTAAAACATTTCATAATTCTAGCATTCATATAATCTGAGGAAAAGGTACATAAACTTTAAAACAACAAACTTTTCAGGAAACTCAATTTAAAGTTCAACCTAAATTTTTTCCTTATGTCACTTCTTCAGAAGGCACCCCATTTGCACTCTTCTTCAAAAGACACCACATTTGTACTCTTTCCCTTCAAGGCTTCTCTTCTGATTTCTTGTTGTCTGTCTTCTTTCCTTTACCAGTTCTTAAACTGCCTTTTCAGCTGCAGTGACACGCTGTAAATCTATTTTTCTCAGGATATCTTGAGAAAAATTTCCTACCTTGAAGCCCATTCTTTCTAATACCTTCATACTTATAATTCCAAGCGCATTTGCCCCAGCTTGCAATCGCAATTTCAAAATTTGCACTTGATACAACGTTTATTAGGTTTACAGAAATATTTGTCCAACATTTCATAATTCTAGCATTCATATAATCTGAGGAAAAGGTACATACACTTTAAAACAACAAACTTTTCAGGAAACTCAATTTAAAGTTCAACCTAAATTTTTTCCTTATGTCACTTCTTCAGAAGGCACCCCATTTGTACTCTTCTTCAAAAGGCACCACATTTGTACTCTTTCCCTTCAAGGCTTCTCTTCTGATTTCTTGTTGTCTGTCTTCTTTCCTTTACCAGTTCTTAAACTGCCTTTTCAGCTGCAGTGACACGCTGTAAATCTATTTTTCTCAGGATATCTTGAGAAAAATTTCCTACCTTGAAGCCCATTCTTTCTAATACCTTCATACTTATAATTCCAAGCGCATTTGCAACAGCTTGCAATCGCAATTTCAAAATTTGCACTCGAGACAACGTTTATTAGGTTTACAGAAATATTTGTCCAACATTTCATAATTCTAGCATTCACATAATCTGAGGAAAAGGTACATAAACTTTAAAACAACAAACTTTTCAGGAAACTCAATTTAAAGTTCAACCTAAATTTTTTCCTTATGTCACTTCTTCAGAAGGCACCCCATTTGTACTCTTCTTCAAAAGACACCACATTTGTACTCTTTCGCTTCAAGGCTTCCCTTCTGATTTCTTGTTGTCTGTCTTCTTTCCTTTACCAGTTCTTAAACTGCCTTTTCAGCTGCAGTGACACGCTGTAATTCTATTTTTCTCAGGATATTTTGAGAAAAATTTCCTACCTTGAAGCCCATTCTTTCTAATACCTTCATACTTATAATTCCAAGCGCATTTGCCCCTGCTTGCAATCGCAATTTCAAAATTTCCACTCGATACAACGTTTATTAGGTTTACAGAAATATTTGTCCAACATTTCATAATTCTAGCATTCATATAATCTGAGGAAAAGGTACATAAACTTTAAAACAACAAACTTTTCAGGAAACTCAATTTAAAGTTCAACCTAAATTTTTTCCTTATGTCACTTCTTCAGAAGGCACCCCATTTGTACTCTTCCTCAAAAGGCACCACATTTGTACTCTTTCCCTTCAAGGCTTCTCTTCTAATTTCTTGTTGTCTGTCTTCTTTCCTTTACCAGTTCTTAAACTGCCTTTTCAGCTGCAGTGACGCGCTGTAAATCTATTTTTCTCAGGATATCTTGAGAAAAATTTCCTACCTTGAAGCCCATTCTTTCTAATACCTTCATACTTATAATTCCAAGCGCATTTGCCCCAGCTTGCAATCGCAATTTCAAAATTTGCACTCGATACAACGTTTATTAGGTTTACAGAAATATTTGTCCAACATTTCATAATTCTAGCATTCATATAATCTGAGGAAAAGGTACATAAACTTTAAAACAACAAACTTTTCAGGAAACTCAATTTAAAGTTCAACCTAAATTTTTTCCTTATGTCACTTCTTCAGAAGGCACCCCATTTGTACTCTTCTTCAAAAGACACCACATTTGTACTCTTTCCCTTCAAGGCTTCTCTTCTGATTTCTTGTTGTCTGTCTTCTTTCCTTTACCAGTTCTTAAACTGCCTTTTCAGCTGCAGTGACACGCTGTAAATCTATTTTTCTCAGGATATCTTGAGAAAAATTTCCTACCTTGAAGCCCATTCTTTCTAATACCTTCATACTTATAATTCCAAGCGCATTTGCCCCAGCTTGCAATCGCAAATTCAAAATTTGCACTCGAGACAACGTTTATTAGGTTTACAGAAATATTTGTCCAACATTTCATAATTCTAGCATTCATATAATCTGAGGAAAAGGTACATAAACTTTAAAACAACAAACTTTTCAGGAAACTCAATTTAAAGTTCACCTAAATTTTTTCCTTATGTCACTTCTTCAGAAGACACCCCATTTGTACTCTTCTTCAAAAGACACCACATTTGTACTCTTTCCCTTCAAGGCTTCTCTTCTGATTTCTTGTTGTCTGTCTTCTTTCCTTTACCAGCTCTTAAACTGCCTTTTCAGCTGCAGTGACACGCTGTAAATCTATTTTTCTCAGGATATCTTGAGAAAAATTTCCTACCTTGAAGCCCATTCTTTCTAATACCTTCATACTTATAATTCCAAGCGCATTTGCCCCAGCTTGCAATCGCAATTTCAAAATTTGCACTCGATACAACGTTTATTAGGTTTACAGAAATATTTGTCCAACATTTCATAATTCTAGCATTCATATAATCTGAGGAAAAGGTACATAAACTTTAAAACAACAAACTTTCCAGGAAACTCAATTTAAAGTTCAACCTAAATTTTTTCCTTATGTCACTTCTTCAGAAGGCACCCCATTTGTACTTTTCTTCAAAAGGCACCACATTTGTACTCTTTCCCTTCAAGGCTTCTCTTCTAATTTCTTGTTGTCTGTCTTCTTTCCTTTACCAGTTCTTAAACTGCCTTTTCAGCTGCAGTGACGCGCTGTAAATCTATTTTTCTCAGGATATCTTGAGAAAAATTTCCTACCTTGAAGCCCATTCTTTCTAATACCTTCATACTTATAATTCCAAGCGCATTTGCCCCAGCTTGCAATCGCAATTTCAAAATTTGCACTCGATACAACGTTTATTAGGTTTACAGAAATATTTGTCCAACATTTCATAATTCTAGCATTCATATAATCTGAGGAAAAGGTACATAAACTTTAAAACAACAAACTTTTCAGGAAACTCAATTTAAAGTTCAACCTAAATTTTTTCCTAATGTCACTTCTTCAGAAGGCACCCCATTTGTACTCTTCTTCAAAAGACACCACATTTGTACTCTTTCCCTTCAAGGCTTCTCTTCTGATTTCTTGTTGTCTGTCTTCTTTCCTTTACCAGTTCTTAAACTGCCTTTTCAGCTGCAGTGACACGCTGTAAATCTATTTTTCTCAGGATATCTTGAGAAAAATTTCCTACCTTGAAGCCCATTCTTTCTAATACCTTCATACTTATAATTCCAAGCGTATTTGCCCCAGCTTGCAATCGCAATTTCAAAATTTGCACTCGATACAACTTTTATTAGGTTTACAGAAATATTTGTCCAACATTTCATAATTCTAGCATTCATATAATCTGAGGAAAAGGTACATAAACTTTAAAACAACAAACTTTTCAGGAAACTCAATTTAAAGTTCAACCTAAATTTTTTCCTTATGTCACTTCTTCAGAAGGCACCCCATTTGTACTCGTCTTCAAAAGGCACCACATTTGTACTCTTTCCCTTCAAGGCTTCTCTTCTGATTTCTTGTTGTCTGTCTTCTTTCCTTTACCAGTTCTTAAACTGCCTTTTCAGCTGCAGTGACACGCTGTAAATCTATCTTTCTCAGGATATCTTGAGAAAAATTTCCTACCTTGAAGACCATTCTTTCTAATACCTTCATACTTATAATTCCAAGCGCATTTGCCCCAGCTTGCAATCGCAATTTCAAAATTTGCACTCGATACAACGTTTATTAGGTTTACAGAAATATTTGTCCAACATTTCATAATTCTAGCATTCATATAATCTGAGAAAAAGGTACATAAACTTTAAAACTACAAACTTTTCAGGAAATTCAATTTAAAGTTCAACCTAAATTTTTTCCTTATGTCACTTCTTCAGAAGGCACCCCATTTGTACTCTTCTTCAAAAGACACCACATTTGTACTCTTTCCCTTCAAGGTTTCTCTTCTGATTTCTTGTTGTCTGTCTTCTTTCCTTCACCAGTTCTTAAACTGCCTTTTCAGCTGCAGTGACACGCTGTAAATCTATTTTTCTCAGGATATCTTGAGAAAAATTTCCTACCTTGAAGCCCATTCTTTCTAATACCTTCATACTTATAATTCCAAGCGCATTTGCCCCAGCTTGCAATCGCAATTTCAAAATTTGCACTCGATACAACGTTTATTAGGTTTACAGAAATATTTGTCCAACATTTCATAATTCTAGCATTCATATAATCTGAGGAAAAGGTACATAAACTTTAAAACAACAAATTTTTCAGGAAACTCAATTTAAAGTTCAACCTAAATTTTTTCCTTATGTCACTTCTTCAGAAGGCACCCCATTTGTACTCTTCTTCAAAAGGCACCACATTTGTACTCTTTCCCTTCAAGGCTTCTCTTCTGATTTCTTGTTGTCTGTCTTCTTTCCTTTACCAGTTCTTAAACTGCCTTTTCAGCTGCAGTGACACGCTGTAAATCTATTTTTCTCGGGATATCTTGAGAAAAATTCCCTACCTTGAAGCCCATTCTTTCTAATACCTTCTTACTTATAATTCCAAGGGCATTTGCCCCAGCTTGCAATCGCAATTTCAAAATTTGCACTCGATACAACGTTTATTAGGTTTACAGAAATATTTGTCCAACATTTCATAATTCTAGCATTCATATAATCTGAGGAAAAGGTACATAAACTTTAAAACAACAAACTTTTCAGGAAACTCAATTTAAAGTTCAACCTAAATTTTTTCCTTATGTCACTTCTTCAGAAGGCACCCCATTTGTACTCTTCTTCAAAAGACACCACATTTGTACTCTTTCCCTTCAAGGCTTCTCTTCTGATTTCTTGTTGTCTGTCTTCTTTCCTTTACCAGTTCTTAAACTGCCTTTTCAGCTGCAGTGACACGCTGTAAATCTGTTTTTCTCAGGATATCTTGAGAAAAATTTCCTACCTTGAAGCCCATTCTTTCTAATACCTTCATACTTATAATTCCAAGCGCATTTGCCCCAGCTTGCAATCGCAATTTCAAAATTTGCACTCGAGACAACGTTTATTAGGTTTACAGAAAAATTTATCCAACATTTCATAATTCTAGCATTCATATAATCTGAGGAAAAGGTACATAAACTTTAAAACAACAAACTTTTCAGGAAACTCAATTTAAAGTTCAACCTAAATTTTTTCCTTATGTCACTTCTTCAGAAGGCACCCCATTTTACTCTTCTTCAAAAGGCACCACATTTGTACTCTTTCCCTTCAAGGCTTCTCTTCTAATTTCTTGTTGTCTGTCTTCTTTCCTTTACCAGTTCTTAAACTGCCTTTTCAGCTGCAGTGACGCGCTGTAAATCTATTTTTCTCAGGATATCTTGAGAAAAATTTCCTACCTTGAAGCCCGTTCTTTCTAATACCTTCATACTTATAATTCCAAGCGCATTTGCCCCAGCTTGCAATCGCAATTTCAAAATTTGCACTCGATACAACGTTTATTAGGTTTACAGAAATATTTGTCCAACATTTCATAATTCTAGCATTCATATAATCTGAGGAAAAGGTACATAAACTTTAAAACAACAAACTTTTCATGAAACTCAATTTAAAGTTCAACCTAAATTTTTTCCTTATGTCACTTCTTCAGAATGCACCCCATTTGTACTCTTCTTCAAAAGACACCACATTTGTACTCTTTCCCTTCAACGCTTCTCTTCTGATTTCTTGTTGTCTGTCTTCTTTCCTTTACCAGTTCTTAAACTGCCTTTTCAGCTGCAGTGACACGCTGTAAATCTATTTTTCTCAGGATATCTTGAGAAAAATTTCCTACCTTGAAGCCCATTCTTTCTAATACCTTCATACTTATAATTCCAAGCGCATTTGCCCCAGCTTGCAATCGCAATTTCAAAATTTGCAGTCGATACAACGTTTATTAGGTTTACAGAAATATTTGTCCAACATTTCATAATACTAGCATTCATATAATCTGGGGAAAAGGTACATAAACTTTAAAACAACAAACTTTTCAGGAAACTCAATTTAAAGTTCAACCTAAATTTTTTCCTTATGTCACTTCTTCAGAAGGCACCCCATTTGTACTCTTCTTCAAAAGACACCACATTTGTACTCTTTCCCTTCAAGGCTTCTCTTCTGATTTCTTGTTGTCTGTCTTCTTTCCTTTACCAGTTCTTAAACTGCCTTTTCAGCTGCAGTGACACGCTGCAAATCTATTTTTCTCAGGATATCTTGAGAAAAATTTCCTACCTTGAAGCCCATTCTTTCTAATACCTTCATACTTATAATTCCAAGCGCATTTGCCCCAGCTTGCAATCGCAATTTCAAATTTTGCACTCGATACAACGTTAATTAGGTTTACAGAAATATTTGTCCAACATTTCATAATTCTAGCATTCATATAATCTGAGGAAAAGGTACATAAACTTTAAAACAACAAACTTTTCAGGAAACTCAATTTAAAGTTCAACCTAAATATTTTCCTTATGTCGCTTCTTCAGAAGGCACCCCATTTGTACTCTTCTTCAAAAGACACCACATTTGTACTCTTTCCCTTCAAGGCTTCTCTTCTGATTTCTTGTTGTCTGTCTTCTTTCCTTTACCAGTTCTTAAACTGCCTTTTCAGCTGCAGTGACACGCTGTAAATCTATTTTTCTCAGGATATCTTGAGAAAAATTTCCTACCTTGAAGTCGATTCTATCTAATACCTTCATACTTATAATTCCAAGCGCATTTGTCCCAGCTTGCAATCGCAATTTCAAAATTTGCACTCCTTACAACGTTTATTAGGTTTACAGAAATATTTGTCCAACATTTCATAATTCTAGCATTCATATAATCTGAGGAAAAGGTACATAAACTTTAAAACAACAAACTTTTCAGGAAACTCAATTTAAAGTTCAACCTAAATTTTTTCCTTATGTCACTTCTTCAGAAGGCACCCCATTTTACTCTTCTTCAAAAGACACCACATTTGTACTCTTTCCCTTCAAGGCTTCTCTTCTAATTTCTTGTTGTCTGTCTTCTTTCCTTTACCAGTTCTTAAACTGCCTTTTCAGCTGCAGTGACGCGCTGTAAATCTATTTTTCTCAGGATATCTTGAGAAAAATTTCCTACCTTGAAGCCCATTCTTTCTAATACCTTCATACTTATAATTCCAAGCGCATTTGGCCCAGCTTGCAATCGCAATTTCAAAATTTCCACTCGATTCAACGTTTATTAGGTTTACAGAAATATTTGTCCAACATTTCATAATTCTAGCATTCATATAATCTGAGGAAAAGGTACATAAACTTTAAAACAACAAACTTTTCAGGAAACTCAATTTAAAGTTCAACCTAAATTTTTTCCTTATGTCACTTCTTCAGAAGGCACCCCATTTGTACTCTTCTTCAAAAGACACCACATTTGTACTCTTTCCCTTCAAGGCTTCTCTTCTGATTTCTTGTTGTCTGTCTTCTTTCCTTTACCAGTTCTTAAACTGCCTTTTCAGCTGCAGTGACACGCTGTAAATCTATTTTTCTCAGGATATCTTGAGAAAAATTTCCTACCTTGAAGCCCATTCTTTCTAATACCTTCATACTTATAATTCCAAGCGCATTTGCCCCAGCTTGCAATCGCAATTTCAAAATTTGCACTCGATACATCGTTTATTAGGTTTACAGAAATATTTGTCCAACATTTCATAATTCTAGCATTCATATAATCTGGGGAAAAGGTACATAAACTTTAAAACAACAAACTTTTCAGGAAACTCAATTTAAAGTTCAACCTAAATTTTTTCCTTATGTCACTTCTTCAGAAGGCACCCCATTTGTACTCTTCTTCAAAAGACACCACATTTGTACTCTTTCCCTTCAAGGCTTCTCTTCTGATTTCTTGTTGTCTGTCTTCTTTCCTTTACCAGTTCTTAAACTGCCTTTTCAGCTGCAGTGACACGCTGTAAATCTATTTTTCTCAGGATATCTTGAGAAAAATTTCCTACCTTGAAGCCCATTCTTTCTAATACCTTCATACTTAAAATTCCAAGCGCATTTGCCCCAGCTTGCAATCGCAATTTCAAATTTTGCACTCGATACAACGTTAATTAGGTTTACAGAAATATTTGTCCAACATTTCATAATTCTAGCATTCATATAATCTGAGGAAAAGGTACATAAACTTTAAAACAACAAACTTTTCAGGAAACTCAATTTAAAGTTCAACCTAAATATTTTCCTTATGTCACTTCTTCAGAAGGCACCCCATTTGTACTCTTCTTCACAAGACACCACATTTGTACTCTTTCCCTTCAAGGCTTCTCTTCTGATTTCTTGTTGTCTGTCTTCTTTCCTTTACCAGTTCTTAAACTGCCTTTTCAGCTGCAGTGACACGCTGTAAATCTATTTTTCTCAGGATATCTTGAGAAAAATTTCCTACCTTGAAGTCCATTCTTTCTAATACCTTCATACTTATAATTCCAAGCGCATTTGTCCCAGCTTGCAATCGCAATTTCAAAATTTGCACTCGATACAACGTTTATTAGGTTTACAGAAATATTTGTCCAACATTTCATAATTCTAGCATTCATATAATCTGAGGAAAAGGTACATAAACTTTAAAACAACAAACTTTTCAGGAAACTCAATTTAAAGTTCAACCTAAATTTTTTCCTTATATCCCTTCTTCAGAAGGCACCCCATTTGTACTCTTCTTCAAAAGACACCACATTTGTACTCTTTCCCTTCAAGGCTTCTCTTCTGATTTCTTGTTGTCTGTCTTCTTTCCTTTACCAGTTCTTAAACTGCCTTTTCAGCTGCAGTGACACGCTGTAAATCTATTTTTCTCTGGATATCTTGAGAAAAATTTCCTACCTTGAAGCCCATTCTTTCTAATACCTTCATACTTATAATTCCAAGCGCATTTGCCCCAGCTTGCAATCGCAATTTCAAAATTTGCACTCGATACAACGTTTATTAGGTTTACAGAAATATTTGTCTAACATTTCAGAATTCTAGCATTCATATAATCTGAGGAAAAGGTACATAAACTTTAAAACAACAAACTTTTCAGGAAACTCAATTTAAAGTTCAACCTAAATTTTCTCCTTATGTCACTTCTTCAGAGGGCACCCCATTTGTACTCTTCTTCAAAAGACACCACATTTGTACTCTTTCCCTTCAAGGCTTCTCTTCTGATTTCTTGTTGTCTGTCTTCTTTCCCTTACCAGTTCTTAAACTGCCTTTTCAGCTGCAGTGACACTCTGTAAATCTATTTTCCTCAGGATATCTTGAGAAAAATTTCCTAACTTGAAATCCATTCTTTCTAATACCTTCATACTTATAATTCCAAGCGCATTTTCCCCAGCTTGCAATCGCAATTTCAAAATTTCCACTCGATACAACGTTTATTAGGTTTACAGAAATATTTGTCCAACATTTCATAATTCTAGCATTCATATAATCTGAGGAAAAGGTACATAAACTTTAAAACAACAAACTTTTCAGGAAACTCAATTTAAAGTTCAACCTAAATATTTTCCTTATGTCACTTCTTCAGAAGGCACCCCATTTGTACTCTTCTTCAAAAGACACCACATTTGTACTCTTTCCCTTCAAGGCTTCTCTTCTGATTTCTTGTTGTCTGTCTTCTTTCCTTTACCAGTTCTTAAACTGCCTTTTCAGCTGCAGTGACACGCTGTAAATCTATTTTTCTCAGGATATCTTGAGAAAAATTTCCTACCTTGAAGTCCATTCTTTCTAATACCTTCATACTTATAATTCCAAGCGCATTTGTCCCAGCTTGCAATCGCAATTTCAAAATTTGCACTCGATACAACGTTTATTAGGTTTACAGAAATATTTGTCCAACATTTCATAATTCTAGCATTCATATAATCTGAGGAAAAGGTACATAAACTTTAAAACAATAAACTTTTCAGGAAACTCAATTTAAAGTTCAACCTAAATTTTCTCCTTATGTCACTTCTTCAGAGGGCACCCCATTTGTACTCTTCTTCAAAAGACACCACATTTGTACTCTTTCCCTTCAAGGCTTCTCTTCTGATTTCTTGTTGTCTGTCTTCTTTCCCTTACCAGTCCTTAAACTGCCTTTTCAGCTGCAGTGACACTCTGTAAATCTATTTTCCTCAGGATATCTTGAGAAAAATTTCCTAACTTGAAATCCATTCTTTCTAATACCTTCATACTTATAATTCCAAGCGCATTTTCCCCAGCTTGCAATCGCAATTTCAAAATTTCCACTCGATACAACGTTTATTAGGTTTACAGAAATATTTGTCCAACATTTCATAATTCTAGCATTCATATAATCTGAGGAAAAGGTACATAAACTTTAAAACAACAAACTTTTCAGGAAACTCAATTTAAAGTTCAACCTAAATTTTTTCCTTATGTCACTTCTTCAGAAGGCGCCCCATTTGTACTCTTCTTCAAAAGGCACCACATTTGTACTCTTTCCCTTCAAGGCTTCTCTTCTAATTTCTTGTTGTCTGTCTTCTTTCCTTTACCAGTTCTTAAACTGCCTTTTCTGCTGCAGTGATGCGCTGTAAATCTATTTTTCTCAGGATATCTTGAGAAAAATTTCCTACCTTGAAGCCCATTCTTTCTAATACCTTCATACTTATAAATTCCAAACGCATTTGCCACAGCTTGCAATCGCAATTTCAAAATTTGCACTCGATACAACGTTTATTAGGTTTACAGAAATATTTGTCCAACATTTCATAATTCTAGCATTCATATAATCTGAGGAAAAGGTACATAAACTTTAAAACTACAAACTTTTCAGGAAACTCAATTTAAAGTTCAACCTAAATTTTTTCCTCATGTCACTTCTTCAGAAGGCACCCCATTTGTACTCTTCTTCAAAAGGCACCACATTTCTACTCTTTCCCTTCAAGGCTTCTCTTCTGATTTCTTGTTGTCTGTCTTCTTTCCTTTACCAGTTCTTAAACTGCCTTTTCAGCTGCAGTGACACGCTGTAAATCTATTTTTCTCAGGATATCTTGAGAAAAATTTCCTACCTTGAAGTCGATTCTTTCTAATACCTTCATACTTATAATTCCAAGCGCATTTGTCCCAGCTTGCAATCGCAATTTCAAAATTTGCACTCGATACAACGTTTATTAGGTTTACAGAAATATTTGTCCAACATTTCATAATTCTAGCATTCATATAATCTGAGGAAAAGGTACATAAACTTTAAAACAACAAACTTTTCAGGAAACTCAATTTAAAGTTCAACCAAAATTTTTTCCTTATGTCACTTCTTCAGAAGGCACCCCATTTTACTCTTCTTCAAAAGGCACCACATTTGTACTCTTTCCCTTCAAGGCTTCTCTTCTAATTTCTTGTTGTCTGTCTTCTTTCCTTTACCAGTTCTTAAACTGCCTTTTCAGCTGCAGTGACGCGCTGTAAATCTATTTTTCTCTGGATATCTTGAGAAAAATTTCCTACCTTGAAGCCCATTCTTTCTAATACCTTCATACTTATAATTCCAAGCGCATTTGGCCCAGCTTGCAATCGCAATTTCAAAATTTGCACTCGATACAACGTTTATTAGGTTTACAGATATATTTGTCCAACATTTCATAATTCTAGCATTCATATAATCTGAGGAAAAGGTACATAAACTTTAAAACAACAAACTTTTCAGGAAACTCAATTTAAAGTTCAACCTAAATTTTTTCCTTATGTCACTTCTTCAGAAGGCACCCCATTTGTACTCTTCTTCAAAAGACACCACATTTGTACTCTTTCCCTTCAAGGCTTCTCTTCTAATTTCTTGTTGTCTGTCTTCTTTCCTTTACCAGTTCTTAAACTGCCTTTTCAGCTGCAGTGACACGCTGTAAATCTATTTTTCTCAGGATATCTTGAGAAAAATTTCCTACCTTGAAGTCGATTCTTTCTAATACCTTCATACTTATAATTCCTAGCGCATTTGTCCCAGCTTGCAATCGCAATTTCAAAATTTGCACTCGATACAACGTTTATTAGGTTTACAGAAATATTTGTCTAACATTTCAGAATTCTAGCATTCATATAATCTGAGGAAAAGATACATAAACTTTAAAACAACAAGCTTTTCAGGAAACTCAATTTTAAGTTCAACCTAAATTTTCTCCTTATGTCACTTCTTCAGAGGGCACCCCATTTGTACTCTTCTTCAAAAGCCACCACATTTGTACTCTTTCCCTTCAAGGCTTCTCTTCTGATTTCTTGTTGTCTGTCTTCTTTCCCTTACCAGTTCTTAAACTGCCTTTTCAGCTGCAGTGACACTCTGTAAATCTATTTTCCTCAGGATATCTTGAGAAAAATTTCCTAACTTGAAATCCATTCTTTCTAATACCTTCATACTTATAATTCCAAGCGCATTTTCCCCAGCTTGCAATCGCAATTTCAAAATTTCCACTCGATACAACGTTTATTAGGTTTACAGAAATATTTGTCCAACATTTCATAATTCTAGCATTCATATAATCTGAGGAAAAGGTACATAAACTTTAAAACAACAAACTTTTCAGGAAACTCAATTTAAAGTTCAACCTAAATATTTTCCTTATGTCACTTCTTCAGAAGGCACCCCATTTGTACTCTTCTTCAAAAGACACCACATTTGTACTCTTTCCCTTCAAGGCTTCTCTTCTGATTTCTTGTTGTCTGTCTTCTTTCCTTTACCAGTTCTTAAACTGCCTTTTCAGCTGCAGTGACACGCTGTAAATCTATTTTTCTCAGGATATCTTGAGAAAAATTTCCTACCTTGAAGTCCATTCTTTCTAATACCTTCATACTTATAATTCCAAGCGCATTTGTCCCAGCTTGCAATCGCAATTTCAAAATTTGCACTCGATACAACGTTTATTAGGTTTACAGAAATATTTGTCCAACATTTCATAATTCTAGCATTCATATAATCTGAGGAAAAGGTACATAAACTTTAAAACAACAAACTTTTCAGGAAACTCAATTTAAAGTTCAACCTAAATTTTCTCCTTTTGTCACTTCTTCAGAGGGCACCCCATTTGTACTCTTCTTCAAAAGACACCACATTTGTACTCTTTCCCTTCAAGGCTTCTCTTCTGATTTCTTGTTGTCTGTCTTCTTTCCCTTACCAGTTCTTAAACTGCCTTTTCAGCTGCAGTGACACTCTGTAAATCTATTTTCCTCAGGATATCTTGAGAAAAATTTCCTAACTTGAAATCCATTCTTTCTAATACCTTCTTACTTATAATTCCAAGCGCATTTTCCCCAGCTTGCAATCGCAATTTCAAAATTTGCACTCGATACAACGTTTATTAGGTTTACAGAAATATTTGTCCAACATTTCATAATTCTAGCATTCATATAATCTGAGGAAAAGGTACATAAACTTTAAAACAACAAACTTTTCAGGAAACTCAATTTAAAGTTCAACCTAAATTTTTTCCTTATGTCACTTCTTCAGAAGGCACCCCATTTGTACTCTTCTTCAAAAGGCACCACATTAGTACTCTTTCCCTTCAAGGCTTCTCTTCTAATTTCTTGTTGTCTGTCTTCTTTCCTTTACCAGTTCTTAAACTGCCTTTTCTGCTGCAGTGATGCGCTGTAAATCTATTTTTCTCAGGATATCTTGAGAAAAATTTCCTACCTTGAAGCCCATTCTTTCTAATACCTTCATACTTATAAATTCCAAGCGCATTTGCCCCAGCTTGCAATCGCAATTTCAAAATTTGCACTCGATACAACGTTTATTAGGTTTACAGAAATATTTGTCCAACATTTCATAATTCTAGCATTCATATAATCTGAGGAAAAGGTACATAAACTTTAAAACTACAAACTTTTCACGAAACTCAATTTAAAGTTCAACCAAAATTTTTTCCTTATGTCACTTCTTCAGAAGGCACCCCATTTGTACTCTTCTTCAAAAGGCACCACATTTGTACTCTTTCCCTTCAAGGCTTCTCTTCTGATTTCTTGTTGTCTGTCTTCTTTCCTTTACCAGTTCTTAAACTGCCTTTTCAGCTGCAGTGACACGCTGTAAATCTATTTTTCTCAGGATATCTTGAGAAAAATTTCCTACCTTGAAGTCGATTCTTTCTAATACCTTCATACTTATAATTCCAAGCGCATTTGTCCCAGCTTGCAATCGCAATTTCAAAATTTGCACTCGATACAACGTTTATTAGGTTTACAGAAATATTTGTCCAACATTTCATAATTCTAGCATTCATATAATCTGAGGAAAAGGTACATAAACTTTAAAACAACAAACTTTTCAGGAAACTCAATTTAAAGTTCAACCTAAATTTTTTCCTTATGTCACTTCTTCAGAAGGCACCCCATTTTACTCTTCTTCAAAAGGCACCACATTTGTACTCCTTCCCTTCAAGGCTTCTCTTCTAATTTCTTGTTGTCTGTCTTCTTTCCTTTACCAGTTCTTAAACTGCCTTTTCAGCTGCAGTGACGCGCTGTAAATCTATTTTTCTCAGGATATCTTGAGAAAAATTTCCTACCTTGAAGCCCATTCTTTCTAATACCTTCATACTTATAATTCCAAGCGCATTTGGCCCAGCTTGCAATCGCAATTTCAAAATTTGCACTCGATACAACGTTTATTAGGTTTACAGATATATTTGTCCAACATTTCATAATTCTAGCATTCATATAATCTGAGGAAAAGGTACATAAACTTTAAAACAACAAACTTTTCAGGAAACTCAATTTAAAGTTCAACCTAAATTTTTTCCTTATGTCACTTCTTCAGAAGGCACCCCATTTGTACTCTTCTTCAAAAGACACCACATTTGTACTCTTTCCCTTCAAGGCTTCTCTTCTGATTTCTTGTTGTCTGTCTTCTTTCCTTTACCAGTTCTTAAACTGCCTTTTCAGCTGCAGTGACACGCTGTAAATCTATTTTTCTCAGGATATCTTGAGAAAAATTTCCTACCTTGAAGCCCATTCTTTCTAATACCTTCATACTTATAATTCCAAGCGCATTTTCCCCAGCTTGCAATCGCAATTTCAAAATTTGCACTCGATACATCGTTTATTAGGTTTACAGAAATATTTGTCCAACATTTCATAATTCTAGCATTCATATAATCTGGGGAAAAGGTACATAAACTTTAAAACAACAAACTTTTCAGGAAACTCAATTTAAAGTTCAACCTAAATTTTTTCCTTATGTCACTTCTTCAGAAGGCACCCCATTTGTACTCATCTTCAAAAGACACCACATTTGTACTCTTTCCCTTCAAGGCTTCTCTTCTGATTTCTTGTTGTCTGTCTTCTTTCCTTTACCAGTTCTTAAACTGCCTTTTCAGCTGCAGTGACACGCTGTAAATCTATTTTTCTCAGGATATCTTGAGAAAAATTTCCTACCTTGAAGCCCATTCTTTCTAATACCTTCATAATTAAAATTCCAAGCGCATTTGCCCCAGCTTGCAATCGCAATTTCAAATTTTGCACTCGATACAACGTTAATTAGGTTTACAGAAATATTTGTCCAACATTTCATAATTCTAGCATTCATATAATCTGAGGAAAAGGTACATAAACTTTAAAACAACAAACTTTTCAGGAAACTCAATTTAAAGTTCAACCTAAATATTTTCCTTATGTCACTTCTTCAGAAGGCACCCCATTTGTACTCTTCTTCAAAAGACACCACATTTGTACTCTTTCCCTTCAAGGCTTCTCTTCTGATTTCTTGTTGTCTGTCTTCTTTCCTTTACCAGTTCTTAAACTGCCTTTTCAGCTGCAGTGACACGCTGTAAATCTATTTTTCTCAGGATATCTTGAGAAAAATTTCCTACCTTGAAGTCGATTCTTTCTAATACCTTCATACTTATAATTCCAAGCGCATTTGTCCCAGCTTGCAATCGCAATTTCAAAATTTGCACTCGATACAACGTTTATTAGGTTTACAGAAATATTTGTCTAACATTTCAGAATTCTAGCATTCATATAATCTGAGGAAAAGGTACATAAACTTTAAAACAACAAACTTTTCAGGAAACTCAATTTTAAGTTCAACCTAAATTTTCTCCTTATGTCACTTCTTCAGAGGGCACCCCATTTGTACTCTTCTTCAAAAGACACCACATTTGTACTCTTTCCCTTCAAGGCTTCTCTTCTGATTTCTTGTTGTCTGTCTTCTTTCCTTTACCAGTTCTTAAACTGCCTTTTCAGCTGCAGTGACACGCTGTAAATCTATTTTTCTCAGGATATCTTGAGAAAAATTTCCTACCTTGAAGCCCATTCTTTCTAATACCTTCATACTTATAATTCCTAGCGCATTTTCCCCAGCTTGCAATCGCAATTTCAAAATTTGCACTCAATACAACGTTTATTAGGTTTACAGAAATATTTGTCCAACATTTCATAATTCTAGCATTCATATAATCTGAGGAAAAGGTACATAAACTTTAAAACAACAAACTTTTCAGGAAACTCAATTTTAAGTTCAACCTAAATTTTTTCCTTATGTCACTTCTTCAGAAGGCACCCCATTTGTACTCTTCTTCAAAAGGCACCACATTTGTACTCTTTCCCTTCAAGGTTTCTCTTCTGATTTCTTGTTGTCTGTCTTCTTTCCTTTACCAGTTCTTAAACTGCCTTTTCAGCTGCAGTGACACGCTGTAAATCTATTTTTCTCAGGATATCTTGAGAAAAATTTCCTACCTTGAAGCCCATTCTTTCTAATACCTTCATACTTATAATTCCAAGCGCATTTGCCCCAGCTTGCAATCGCAATTTCAAAATTTGCACTCGATACAACGTTTATTAGGTTTACAGAAATATTTGTCCAACATTTCATAATTCTAGCATTCATATAATCTGAGGAAAAGGTACATAAACTTTAAAACTACAAACTTTTCAGGAAACTCAATTTAAAGTTCAACCAAAATTTTTTCCTTATGTCACTTCTTCAGAAGGCACCCCATTTGTACTCTTCTTCAAAAGGCACCACATTTGTACTCTTTCCCTTCAAGGCTTCTTTTCTGATTTCTTGTTGTCTGTCTTCTTTCCTTTACCAGTTATTAAACTGCCTTTTCAGCTGCAGTGACACGCTGTAAATCTATTTTTCTCAGGATATCTTGAGAAAAATTTCCTACCTTGAAGCCCATTCTTACTAATACCTTCATACTTATAATTCCAAGCGCATTTGCCCCAGCTTGCAATCGCAATTTCAAAATTTGCACTCGATACAACGTTTATTAGGTTTACAGAAATATTTGTCTAACATTTCAGAATTCTAGCATTCATATAATCTGAGGAAAAGGTACATAAACTTTAAAACAACAAACTTTTCAGGAAACTCAATTTAAAGTTCAACCTAAATTTTCTCCTTATGTCACTTCTTCAGAGGGCACCCCATTTGTACTCTTCTTCAAAAGACACCACATTTGTACTCTTTCCCTTCAAGGCTTCTCTTCTGATTTCTTGTTGTCTGTCTTCTTTCCCTTACCAGTTCTTAAACTGCCTTTTCAGCTGCAGTGACACTCTGTAAATCTATTTTCCTCAGGATATCTTGAGAAAAATTTCCTAACTTGAAATCCATTCTTTCTAATACCTTCATACTTATAATTCCAAGCGCATTTTCCCCAGCTTGCAATCGCAATTTCAAAATTTCCACTCGATACAACGTTTATTAGGTTTACAGAAATATTTGTCCAACATTTCATAATTCTAGCATTCATATAATCTGAGGAAAAGGTACATAAACTTTAAAACAACAAACTTTTCAGGAAACTCAATTTAAAGTTCAACCAAAATTTTTTCCTTATGTCACTTCTTCAGAAGGCACCCCATTTGTACTCTTCTTCAAAAGGCACCACATTTGTACTCTTTCCCTTCAAGGCTTCTCTTCTGATTTCTTGTTGTCTGTCTTCTTTCCTTTACCAGTTCTTAAACTGCCTTTTCAGCTGCAGTGACACGCTGTAAATCTATTTTTCTCAGGATATCTTGAGAAAAATTTCCTACCTTGAAGCCCATTCTTTCTAATACCTTCATACTTATAATTCCAAGCGCATTTGCCCCAGCTTGCAATCGCAATTTCAAAATTTGCACTCGATACAACGTTTATTAGGTTTACAGAAATATTTGTCCAACATTTCATAATTCTAGCATTCATATAATCTGAGGAAAAGGTACATAAACTTTAAAACAACAAACTTTTCAGGAAACTCAATTTTAAGTTCAACCTAAATTTTTTCCTTATGTCACTTCTTCAGAAGGCACCCCATTTGTACTCTTCTTCAAAAGGCACCACATTTGTACTCTTTCCCTTCAAGGTTTCTCTTCTGATTTCTTGTTGTCTGTCTTCTTTCCTTTACCAGTTCTTAAACTGCCTTTTCAGCTGCAGTGACGCGCTGTAAATCTATTTTTCTCAGGATATCTTGAGAAAAATTTCCTACCTTGAAGCCCATTCTTTCTAATACCTTCATACTTATAATTCCAAGCGCATTTGCCCCAGCTTGCAATCGCAATTTCAAAATTTGCACTCGATACAACGTTTATTAGGTTTACAGAAATATTTGTCCAACATTTCATAATTCTAGCATTCATATAATCTGAGGAAAAGGTACATAAACTTTAAAACAACAAACTTATCAGGAAACTCAATTTAAAGTTCAACCTAAATTTTTTCCTTATGTCACATCTTCAGAAGGCACCCCATTTGTACTCTTCTTCAAAAGACACCACATTTGTACTCTTTCCCTTCAAGGCTTCTCTTCTGATTTCTTGTTGTCTGTCTTCTTTCCTTTACCAGTTCTTAAACTGCCTTTTCAGCTGCAGTGACACGCTGTAAATCTATTTTTCTCAGGATATCTTGAGAAAAATTTCCTACCTTGAAGCCCACTCTTTCTAATACCTTCATACTTATAATTCCAAGCGCATTTGCCCCAGCTTGCAATCGCAATTTCAAAATTTGCACTCGAGACAACGTTTATTAGGTTTACAGAAATATTTGTCCAACATTTCATAATTCTAGCATTCATATAATCTGAGGAAAAGGTACATAAACTTTAAAACTACAAACTTTTCAGGAAACTCAATTTAAAGTTCAACCAAAATTTTTTCCTTATGTCACTTCTTCAGAAGGCACCCCATTTGTACTCTTCTTCAAAAGGCACCACATTTGTACTCTTTCCCTTCAAGGCTTCTTTTCTGATTTCTTGTTGTCTGTCTTCTTTCCTTTACCAGTTCTTAAACTGCCTTTTCAGCTGCAGTGACACGCTGTAAATCTATTTTTCTCAGGATATCTTGAGAAAAATTTCCTACCTTGAAGCCCATTCTTTCTAATACCTTCATACTTATAATTCCAAGCGCATTTGCCCCAGCTTGCAATCGCAATTTCAAAATTTGCACTCGATACAACGTTTATTAGGTTTACAGAAATATTTGTCCAACATTTCATAATTCTAGCATTCATATAATCTGAGGGAAAGGTACATAAACTTTAAAACAACAAACTTTTCAGGAAACTCAATTTTAAGTTCAACCTAAATTTTTTCCTTATGTCACTTCTTCAGAAGGCACCCCATTTGTACTCTTCTTCAAAAGGCACCACATTTGTACTCTGTCCCTTCAAGGCTTCTCTTCTAATTTCTTGTTGTCTGTCTTCTTTCCTTTACCAGTTCTTAAACTGCCTTTTCAGCTGCAGTGACGCGCTGTAAATCTATTTTTCTCAGGATATCTTGAGAAAAATTTCCTACCTTGAAGCCCATTCTTTCTAATACCTTCATACTTATAATTCCAAGCGCATTTGCCCCAGCTTGCAATCGCAATTTCAAAATTTGCACTCGAGACAACTTTTATTAGGTTTACAGAAATATTTGTCCAACATTTCATAATTCTAGCATTCATATAATCTGAGGAAAAGGTACATAAACTTTAAAACAACAAACTTTTCAGGAAACTCAATTTAAAGTTCAACCTAAAATTTTTCCTTATGTCACTTCTTCAGAAGGCACCCCATTTGTACTCTTCTTCAAAAGACACCACATTTGTACTCTTTCCCTTCAAGGCTTCTCTTCTGATTTCTTGTTGTCTGTCTTCTTTCCTTTACCAGTTCTTAAACTGCCTTTTCAGCTGCAGTGACACGCTGTAAATCTATTTTTCTCAGGATATCTTGAGAAAAATTTCCTACGTTGAAGCCCATTCTTTCTAATACCTTCATAATTATAATTCCAAGCGCATTTGCCCCAGCTTGCAATCGCAATTTCAAAATTTGCACTCGAGACAACGTTTATTAGGTTTACAGAAATATTTGTCCAACATTTCATAATTCTAGCATTCATATAATCTGAGGAAAAGGTACATAAACTTTAAAACAACAAACTTTTCAGGAAACTCAATTTAAAGTTCAACCTAAATTTTTTCCTTATGTCACTTCTTCAGAAGGCACCCCATTTGTACTCTTCTTCAAAAGGCACTACATTTGTACTCTTTCCCTTCAAGGCTTCTCTTCTAATTTCTTGTTGTCGGTCTTCTTTCCTTTACCAGTTCTTAAACTGCCTTTTCAGCTGCAGTGACACGCTGTAAATCTATTTTTCTCAGGATATCTTGAGAAAAATTTCCTACCTTGGAGCCCATTCTTTCTAATACCTTCATACTTATAATTCCAAGCGCATTTGCCCCAGCTTGCAATCGCAATTTCAAAATTTGCACTCGATACAACGTTTATTAGGTTTACAGAAATATTTGTCCAACATTTCATAATTCTAGCATTCATATTATCTGAGGAAAAGGTACATAAACTTTAAAACAACAAACTTTTCAGGAAACTCAATTTTAAGTTCAACCTAAATTTTTTCCTTATGTCACTTCTTCAGAAGGCACCCCATTTGTACTCTTCTTCAAAAGGCACCACATTTGTACTCTTTCCCTTCAAGGCTTCTCTTCTAATTTCTTGTTGTCTGTCTTCTTTCCTTTACCAGTTCTTAAACTGCCTTTTCAGCTGCAGTGACACGCTGTAAATCTATTTTTCTCAGGATATCTTGAGAAAAATTTCCTACCTTGAAGCCCATTCTTTCTAATACCTTCATACTTATAATTCCAAGCGCATTTGCCCCAGCTTGCAATCGCAATTTCAAAATTTGCACTCGAGACAACGTTTATTAGGTTTACAGAAATATTTGTCCAACATTTCATAATTCTAGAATTCATATAATCTGAGGAAAAGGTACATAAACTTTAAAACAACAAACTTTTCAGGAAACTCAATTTAAAGTTCAACCTAAATTTTTTCCTTATGTCACTTCTTCAGAAGGCACCCCATTTGTACTCTTCTTCAAAAGACACCACATTTGTACTCTTTCCCTTCAAGGCTTCTCTTCTGATTTCTTGTTGTCTGTCTTCTTTCCTTTACCAGTTCTTAAACTGCCTTTTCAGCTGCAGTGACACGCTGTAAATCTATTTTTCTCAGGATATCTTGAGAAAAATTTCCTACCTTGAAGCCCACTCTTTCTAATACCTTCATACTTATAATTCCAAGCGCATTTGCCCCAGCTTGCAATCGCAATTTCAAAATTTGCACTCGAGACAACGTTTATTAGGTTTACAGAAATATTTGTCCAACATTTCATAATTCTAGCATTCATATAATCTGAGGAAAAGGTACATAAACTTTAAAACAACAAACTTTTCAGGAAACTCAATTTAAAGTTCAACCTAAATTTTTTCCTTATGTCACTTCTTCAGAAGGCAATCCATTTGTACTCTTCTTCAAAAGGCACCACATTTGTACTCTTTCCCTTCAAGGCTTCTCTTCTGATTTCTTGTTGTCTGTCTTCTTTCCTTTACCAGTTCTTAAACTGCCTTTTCAGCTGCAGTGACACGCTGTAAATCTATTTTTCTCAGGATATCTTGAGAAAAATTTCCTACCTTGAAGCCCATTCTTTCTAATACCTTCATACTTATAATTCCAAGCACATTTGCCCCAGCTTGCAATCGCAATTTCAAAATTTGCACTCGAGACAACGTTTACTAGGTTTACAGAAATATTTGTCCAACATTTCATAATTCTAGCATTCATATTATCTGAGGAAAAGGTACATAAACTTTAAAACAACAAACTTTTCAGGAAACTCAATTTAAAGTTCAACCTAAATTTTTTCCTCATGTCACTTCTTCAGAAGGCACCCCATTTGTACTTTCTTCAAAAGGCACCACATTTGTACTCTTTCCCTTCAAGGCTTCTCTTCTGATTTCTAGTTGTCTTTCTTCTTTCCTTTACCAGTTCTTAAACTGCCTTTTCAGCTGCAGTGACACGCTGTAAATCTATTTTTCTCAGGATATCTTGAGAAAAAATTTCCTACATTGAAGCCCATTCTTTCTAATACCTTCATACTTATAATTCCAAGCGCATTTGCCCCAGCTTGCAATCGCAATTTCAAAATTTGCACTCGATACAACGTTTATTAGGTTTACAGAAATATTTGTCCAACATTTCATAATTCTAGCATTCATATTATCTGAGGAAAAGGTACATAAACTTTAAAACAACAAACTTTTCAGGAAACTCAATTTTAAGTTCAACCTAAATTTTTTCCTTATGTCACTTCTTCAGAAGGCACCCCATTTGTACTCTTCTTCAAAAGGCACCACATTTGTACTCTTTCCCTTCAAGGCTTCTCTTCTAATTTCTTGTTGTCTGTCTTCTTTCCTTTACCAGTTCTTAAACTGCCTTTTCAGCTGCAGTGACGCGCTGTAAATCTATTTTTCTCAGGATATCTTGAGAAAAATTTTCTACCTTGAAGCCCATTCTTTCTAATACCTTCATACTTATAATTCCAAGCGCATTTGCCCCAGCTTGCAATCGCAATTTCAAAATTTGCACTCGAGACAACGTTTATTAGGTTTACAGAAATATTTGTCCAACATTTCATAATTCTAGAATTCATATAATCTGAGGAAAAGGTACATAAACTTTAAAACAACAATAAACTTTAAAACAACAATCAACATATAATCTGAGGAAAAGGTACATAAACTTTAAAACAACAAACTTTTCAGGAAACTCAATTTAAACTTCAACCTAAATTTTTTCCTTATGTCACTTCTTCAGAAGGCACCCCATTTGTACTCTTCTTCAAAAGGCACCACATTTGTACTCTTTCCCTTCAAGGCTTCTCTTCTGATTTCTTGTTGTCTGTCTTCTTTCCTTTACCAGTTCTTAAACTGCCTTTTCAGCTGCAGTGACACGCTGTAAATCTATTTTTCTCAGGATATCTTGAGAAAAATTTCCTACCTTGAAGCCCATTCTTTCTAATACCTTCATACTTATAATTCCAAGCACATTTGCCCCAGCTTGCAATCGCAATTTCAAAATTTGCACTCGAGACAACGTTTACTAGGTTTACAGAAATATTTGTCCAACATTTCATAATTCTAGCATTCATATTATCTGAGGAAAAGGTACATAAACTATAAAACAACAAAACTCAATTTAAAGTTCAACCTAAATTTTTTCCTTATGTCACTTCTTCAGAAGGCACCCCATTTGTACTCTTCTTCAAAAGACACCACATTTGTACTCTTTCCCTTCAAGGCTTCTCTTCTGATTTCTTGTTGTCTGTCTTCTTTCCTTTACCAGTTCTTAAACTGCCTTTTCAGCTGCAGTGACACGCTGTAAATCTATTTTTCTCAGGATATCTTGAGAAAAATTTCCTACCTTGAAGCCCATTCTTTCTAATACCTTCATACTTATAATTCCAAGCGCATTTGCCCCAGCTTGCAATCGCAATTTCAAAATTTGCACTCGAGACAACGTTTATTAGGTTTACAGAAATATTTGTCCAACATTTCATAATTCTAGCATTCATATAATCTGAGGAAAAGGTACATAAACTTTAAAACAACAAACTTTTCAGGAAACTCAATTTAAAGTTCAACCTAAATTTTTTCCTTATGTCACTTCTTCAGAAGGCACCCCATTTGTACTCTTCTTCAAAAGGCACCACATTTGTACTCTTTCCCTTCAAGGCTTCTCTTCTGATTTCTTGTTGTCTGTCTTCTTTCCTTTACCAGTTCTTAAACTGCCTTTTCAGCTGCAGTGACACGCTGTAAATCTATTTTTCTCAGGATATCTTGAGAAAAATTTCCTACCTTGAAGCCCATTCTTTCTAATACCTTCATACTTATAATTCCAAGCACATTTGCCCCAGCTTGCAATCGCAATTTCAAAATTTGCACTCGAGACAACGTTTACTAGGTTTACAGAAATATTTGTCCAACATTTCATAATTCTAGCATTCATATTATCTGAGGAAAAGGTACATAAACTATAAAACAACAAACTTTTCAGGAAACTCAATTTAAAGTTCAACCTAAATTTTTTCCTTATGTCACTTCTTCAGAAGGCACCCCATTTGTACTTTCTTCAAAAGGCACCACATTTGTACTCTTTCCCTTCAAGGCTTCTCTTCTGATTTCTAGTTGTCTGTCTTCTTTCCTTTACCAGTTCTTAAACTGCCTTTTCAGCTGCAGTGACACGCTGTAAATCTATTTTTCTCAGGATATCTTGAGAAAAATTTCCTACCTTGAAGCCCATTCTTTCTAATACCTTCATACTTATAATTCCAAGCACATTTGCCCCAGCTTGCAATCGCATTTTCAAAATTTGCACTCGAGACATCGTTTATTAGGTTTACAGAAATATTTGTCCAACATTTCATAATTCTAGCATTCATATTATCTGAGGAAAAGGTACATAAACTTTAAAACAACAAACTTTTCAGGAAACTCAATTTAAAGTTCAACCTAAATTTTTTCCTTATGTCACTTCTTCAGAAGGCACCCCATTTGTACTCTTCTTCAAAAGGCACCACATTTGTACACTTTCCCTTCAAGGCTTCTCTTCTGATTTCTTGTTGTCTGTCTTCTTTCCTTTACCAGTTCTTAAACTGCCTTTTCAGCTGCAGTGACACGCTGTAAATCTATTTTTCTCAGGATATCTTGAGAAAAATTTCCTTCCTTGAAGCCCATTCTTTCTAATACCTTCATACCTATAATTCCAAGCGCATTTGCCCCAGCTTGCAATCGCAATTTCAAAATTTGCACTCGATACAACGTTTATTAGGTTTACAGAAATATTTGTCCAACATTTCATAATTCTAGCATTCATATAATCTGAGGAAAAGGTACATAAACTTTAAAACAACAAACTTTTCAGGAAACACAATTTAAAGTTCAACCTAAATTTTTTTCCTTATGTCACTTCTTCAGGAGGCACCCCATTTGTACTCTTCTTCAAAAGGCACCACATTTGTACTCTTTCCCTTCAAGGCTTCTCTTCTGATTTCTTGTTGTCTGTCTTCTTTCCTTTACCAGTTCTTAAACTGCCTTTTCAGCTGCAGTGACACGCTGTAAATCTATTTTTCTCAGGATATCTTGAGAAAAATTTCCTACCTTGAAGCCCATTCTTTCTAATACCTTCATACTTATAATTCCAAGCGCATTTGCCCCAGCTTGCAATCGCAATTTCAAAATTTGCACTCGATACAACGTTTATTAGGTTTACAGAAATATTTGTCCAACATTTCATAATTCTAGCATTCATATAATCTGAGGAAAAGGTACATAAACTTTAAAACTACAAACTTTTCAGGAAACTCAATTTAAAGTTCAACCAAAATTTTTTCCTTATGTCACTTCTTCAGAAGGCACCCCATTTGTACTCTTCTTCAAAAGGCACCACATTTGTACTCTTTCCCTTCAAGGCTTCTCTTCTGATTTCTTGTTGACTGTCTTCTTTCCTTTAACAGTTCTTAAACTGCATTTTCAGCTGCAGTGACACGCTGTAAATCTATTTTTCTCAGGATATCTTGAGAAAAATTTCCTTCCTTGAAGCCCATTCTTTCTAATACCTTCATACCTATAATTCCAAGCGCATTTGCCCCAGCTTGCAATCGCAATTTCAAAATTTGCACTCGATACAACGTTTATTAGGTTTACAGAAATATTTGTCCAACATTTCATAATTCTAGCATTCATATAATCTGAGGAAAAGGTAAATAAACTTTAAAACAACAAACTTTTCAGGAAACTCAATTTAAAGTTCAACCTAAATTTTTTCCTTTTGTCACTTCTTCAGGAGGCACCCCATTTGTACTCTTCTTCAAAAGGCACCACATTTGTACTCTTTCCCTTCAAGGCTTCTCTTCTAATTTCTTGTTGTCTGTCTTCTTTCCTTTACCAGTTCTTAAACTGCCTTTTCAGCTGCAGTGACGCGCTGTAAATCTATTTTTCTCAGGATATCTTGAGAAAAATTTCCTACCTTGAAGCCCATTCTTTCTAATACTTTCATACTTATAATTCCAAGCGCATTTGCCCCAGCTTGTAATCGCAATTTCAAAATTTGCACTCGAGACATCGTTTATTAGGTTTACAGAAATATTTGTCCAACATTTCATAATTCTAGCATTCATATAATCTGAGGAAAAGGTACATAAACTTTAAAACAACAAACTTTTCAGGAAACTCAATTTAAAGTTCAACCTAAATTTTTTCCTTATGTCACTTCTTCAGAAGGCACCCCATTTGTACTCTTCTTCAAAAGACACCACATTTGTACTCTTTCCCTTCAAGACTTCTCTTCTGATTTCTTGTTGTCTGTCTTCTTTCCTTTACCAGTTCTTAAACTGCTTTTCAGCTGCAGTGACACGCTGTAAATCTATTTTTCTCAGGATATCTTGATTAAAATTTCCTACCTTGAAGCCCATTCTTTCTAATACCTTCATACTTATAATTCCAAGCGCATTTGCCCCAGCTTGCAATCGCAATTTCAAAATTTGCACTCGATACAACGTTTATTAGGTTTACAGAAATATTTGTCCAACATTTCATAATTCTAGCATTCATATAATCTGAGGAAAAGGTACATAAACTTTAAAACAACAAACTTTTCAGGAAACTCAATTTAAAGTTCAACCTAAATTTTTTCCTTATGTCACTTCTTCAGAAGGCACCCCATTTGTACTCTTCTTCAAAAGGCACCACATTTGTACTCTTTCCCTTCAAGGCTTCTCTTCTGATTTCTTGTTGTCTGTCTTCTTTCCTTTACCAGTTCTTAAACTGCCTTTTCAGCTGCAGTGACGCGCTGTAAATCTATTTTTCTCAGGATATCTTGAGAAAAATTTCCTACCTTGAAGCCCATTCTTTCTAATACCTTCATACTTATAATTCCAAGCGCATTTGCCCCAGCTTGCAATCGCAATTTCAAAATTTGCACTCGTACAACGTTTATTAGGTTTACAGAAATATTTGTCCAACATTTCATAATTCTAGTATTAATATAATCTGAGGAAAAGGTACATAAACTTTAAAACAACAAACTTTTCAGGAAACTCAATTTAAAGTTCAACCTAAATTTTTTCCTTATGTCACTTCTTCAGAAGGCACCCCATTTGTACTCTTCTTCAAAAGGCACCACATTTGTACTCTTTCCCTTCAAGGCTTCTCTTCTGATTTCTTGTTGTCTGTCTTCTTTCCTTTACCAGTTCTTAAACTGCCTTTTCAGCTGCAGTGACACGCTGTAAATCTATTTTTCTCAGGATATCTTGAGAAAAATTTCCTACCTTGAAGCCCATTCTTTCTAATACCTTCATACTTATAATTCCAAGCGCATTTGCCCCAGCTTGCAATCGCAATTTCAAAATTTGCACTCGAGACAACGTTTATTAGGTTTACAGAAATATTTGTCCAACATTTCATAATTCTAGCATTCATATAATCTGAGGAAAAGGTACATAAACTTTAAAACAACAAACTTTTCAGCAAACTCAATTTAAAGTTCAACCTAAATTTTTTCCTTATGTCACTTCTTCAGAAGGCACCCCATTTGTACTCTTCTTCAAAAGGCACCACATTTGTACTCTTTCCCTTCAAGGCTTCTCTTCTAATTTCTTGTTGTCTGTCTTCTTTCCTTTACCAGTTCTTAAACTGCCTTTTCAGCTGCAGTGACGCGCTGTAAATCTATTTTTCTCAGGATATCTTGAGAAAAATTTCCTACCTTGAAGCCCATTCTTTCTAATACCTTCATACTTATAATTCCAAGCGCATTTGCCCCAGCTTGCAATCGCAATTTCAAAATTTGCACTCGAGACAACGTTTATTAGGTTTACAGAAATATTTGTCCAACATTTCATAATTCTAGCATTCATATAATCTGAGGAAAAGGTACATAAACTTTAAAACAACAAACTTTTCAGGAAACTCAATTTAAAGTTCAACCTAAATTTTTTCCTTATGTCACTTCTTCAGAAGGCACCCCATTTGTACTCTTCTTCAAAAGGCACCACATTTGTACTCTTTCCCTTCAAGACTTCTCTTCTGATTTCTTGTTGTCTGTCTTCTTTCCTTTACCAGTTCTTAAACTGCCTTTTGAGCTGCAGTGACACGCTGTAAATCTATTTTTCTCAGGATATCTTGAGAAAAAGTTCCTACCTTGAAGTCCATTCTTTCTAATACCTTCATACTTATAATTCCAAGCGCATTTGCCCCAGCTTGCAATCGCAATTTCAAAATTTGCACTCGAGACAACGTTTATTAGGTTTACAGAAATATTTGTCCAACATTTCATAATTCTAGCATTCATATTATCTGAGGAAAAGGTACATAAACTTTAAAACAACAAACTTTTCAGGAAACTCAATTTAAAGTACAACCTAAATTTTTTCCTTATGTCACTTCTTCAGAAGGCACCCCATTTGTACTCTTCTTCAAAAGGCACCACATTTGTACTCTTTCCCTTCAAGGCTTCTCTTCTGATTTCTTGTTGTCTGTCTTCTTTCCTTTACCAGTTCTTAAACTGCCTTTTCAGCTGCAGTGACACGCTGTAAATCTATTTTTCTCATGATATCTTGAGAAAAATTTCCTACCTTGAAGCCCATTCTTTCTAATACCTTCATACTTATAATTCCAAGCGCATTTGCCCCAGCTTGCAATCGCAATTTCAAAATTTGCACTCGAGACAACGTTTATTAGGTTTACAGAAATATTTGTCCAACATTTCATAATTCTAGCATTCATATAATCTGAGGAAAAGGTACATAAACTTTAAAACAACAAACTTTTCAGGAAACTCAATTTAAAGTTCAACCTAAATTTTTTCCTTATATCACTTCTTCAGAAGGCACCCATTTTACTCTTCTTCAAAAGGCACCACATTTGTACTCTTTCCCTTCAAGGCTTCTCTTCTGATTTCTTGTTGTCTGTCTTCTTTCCTTTACCAGTTCTTAAACTGCCTTTTCAGCTGCAGTGACACGCTGTAAATCTATTTTTCTCAGGATATCTTGAGAAAAAATTTCCTACATTGAAGCCCATTCTTTCTAATACCTTCATACTTATAATTCCAAGCGCATTTGCCCCAGCTTCAATCGCAATTTCAAAATTTGCACTCGATACAACGTTTATTAGGTTTACAGAAATATTTGTCCAACATTTCATAATTCTAGCATTCATATAATCTGAGGAAAAGGTACATAAACTTTAAAACAACAAACTTTTCAGGAAACTCAATTTAAAGTTCAACCTAAATTTTTTCCTTATGTCACTTCTTCAGAAGGCACCCCATTTGTACTCTTCTTCAAAAGACACCACATTTGTACTCTTTCCCTTCAAGGCTTCTCTTCTGATTTCTTGTTGTCTGTCTTCTTTCCTTCACCAGTTCTTAAACTGCCTTTTCAGCTGCAGTGACACGTTGTAAATCTATTTTTCTCAGGATATCTTGAGAAAAATTTCCTACCTTGAAGCCCATTCTTTCTAATACCTTCATACTTATAATTCCAAGCGCATTTGCACCAGCTTGCAATCGCAATTTCAAAATTTGCACTCGATACAACGTTTATTAGGTTTACAGAAATATTTGTCCAATATTTCATAATTCTAGCATTCATATAATCTGAGGAAAAGGTACATAAACTTTAAAACAACAAACTTTTAAGGAAACTCAATTTAAAGTTCAACCTAAATTTTTTCCTTATGTCACTTCTTCAGAAGGCACTCCATTTGTACTCTTCTTCAAAAGGCACCACATTTGTACTCTTTCCCTTCAAGGCTTCTCTTCTGATTTCTTGTTGTCTGTCTTCTTTCCTTTACCAGTTCTTAAACTGCCTTTTCAGCTGCAGTGACACGCTGTAAATCTATTTTTCTCAGGATATCTTGAGAAAAATTTCCTACCTTGAAGCCCATTCTTTCTAATACCTTCATACTCGCGACGTTCCCATCATTGAATACAATAACTGCATCATAATTTGCAATTCTGACAACTGTAGCAAATGCAAATGTGTGTTTAGGGCATCTTTTCCATATGAATTTAGAGACACATTTGGATTTTGGGTTTTGCCATGAATACACTTTTTGAGATATGTAGGATCGGCCAGAAACCTGTAAGTGGGCTTGACAAGATCCAGGATACAATTTGGAAACCTCTCCTTGTGAATGTAGGGGTTGTTATTCCTTTGAGCTTGTAGATATTTACACCAGCTAATGTGGCACAGATCTGTTGACAACATATGGAAATATGTAGCCCATACTGCACTTTTCATGTCATTTACGCTGGATAGGTTCTGTCTTATAGCCTTGCCATAATACATTCGAAGAAAGTCTACCATCTCCATTGTGAGTCTGTTATGTCCACCAATGCCCTTTCCAGCTTCCAGCTTTTGGCCCTTCATGTCACTAACAAGTTTCCTCAATCTCAAGCACATTCTCTTCAGGATATTGAAGTTTCTCAGTTGAAAGTTCTCTGTAAGGTTGGCTTTCATTCACAGAGTGCACTAGAGTCACCATCCCCGAGATAATTCACATATCTGACACCACGTTCCTTAACATATCTCTTAAAAATAATTTGCGTACCAGCTCCTTCCATTCCACCACTAGAAGCAGAAAATGTTTTGCTGCAGATATGTCCTTTTAGATCTTCTTCACATTCTCCACTAAGTGCACAGTTATGGAAGAATTTGCTCATAACTTGAACACCCCTGTGTCAACACTTATGACAACTGACAAACCATGTAAAGGCGTATGCACCCTCTTCATGGATGTACCATCAGATGACAGAACAGGATCTGTTCTAACTGACCAGAATCGTTCTCATCTAACGGGTCATTGTCAGCAATAGGTTCTACTGAAGCTGCTATCATACTGTTGTCACACACGTCAGAAATTATGTTTTCTAGTACACAGTTTATTTGTGTAAATCTCAGACGTGAGGCTGTCATATTCAATATTCCACACAATAAATTTCCCACTTCTCTCCCAACTCCAAAGCACCTCAATCCACAGATAAACCTCATATAAGCTTCATAGTACCATTTCTTTACATTTAGAAGTTTTGAATGAGCTATCAGCATCGCATTTTTTGCACACAGTACACAGATTGGCTGCCAAGCTTACTCCCAAACCATTATCTATAATCTGAAAGTTATCACTACCACATGTCTTACAAACACAAGAAAATTTCACTGCTGCAGTCAATAATTCAAGGTCAATTAATATAAATCCAGTGTATCGAGTTTCATAACTGTAGTATGCACCATTCACCTCAGCAAGATTTCGCTTGGAGCTGTTAGGAGACGAGTTCAATTTTCAGAAAATGTTCTTACTTCTCTCGTAGCCTCAGTACTAGTCTATCATTGTTTCTTACGACTTCCATTCACTAACTTATTCAAACGCAGTTTATTCAGTTTTTTATACACTCTTTGTGATCGTAGCATAACAGAATGAAGAAAGAATCGAACACTTGTATAAATCTCCGTCAGTATGGCAAGGCCAAATAAGAATTGCTTGGTCATAAACGATGCAGCTAGTTTGTTATTGTTTATAAGATACGGAACAGATTCAAAGATGATCTGTAAAACCAAAGAGTACGTATCACGGCTTTCTATATGTATCCCGCAGACGTTTGGTTGAAAGTAATACACAGAATCGTTGTTCACTGAGCTGGTATTGAAGTGGTGCTTCAAAACTTGGGTGTGGCAGGTAGGCCACGTCACATTTTTAATTAATTTTCAGGCACTTCGGATGCGATTTCAACATTGAAACTTTGGGAACTTATTGTCCATGAGTTGTACTAACAAATAAAGAATAAATCGAAAATTGACAGTTTTGGTCAAACCTTAAAGCAGTGTTTATTTGAAAGGTCAGCAACTGTATCCAGTCACATTATATCCAACTGAACATAATTCTACTACTGAGGGAAGTGACTTCAGGAACAGACTGCGACAATTCTTCCCTGACAATTTAACATCTTTCCTTATCACCGAAAAGATCTGCTTCTCAGAAGAATCGTACCCAGATTTTCTTAGAGACGACGGGTCGAGGCAACAACAACAATAACGAGAATTCAAGATGAGCATATTTTTTATTTTTTATAATACTATACACTTCAATGTCTGTTGACGTCGACATAAATGTCCAGAAAGCAATCTGTGTTCAATTAATTATCCAGGGAACCGACTTGTTAGACACACTGCGGGGCATACTTTCAATCAGTCAGCGTCCTAGAGCCTAAAACAGAGAATCGGGAGCGAAATCAACATTGCAACTCATCCGAAAGGTGTTTCATAGCGTTCAGGTCGGGAATCAAGAAAGTCAATCCATTTCATGAGAGCTGTTATCCACAGACAATGGCCTCTCGGATCTTGTTTTGTGGCGGAGGATATTGTCATGATGGGACAAACAACCATCGTCTTCGAACTTTTCCCACATTGTACGCAGTACACAATGAATATCCCTCCCCATTTAGCGTTTTCTTAGGCGTAAGAAGGAACGACATCCTTAGCACAGAAACACTCTCATACTGTAACAGCAGCTCGTCAGTACTTCATTGCTGCTACTACATATCGTGGCGGGTCCCTTCCATAGGATTGCTACAGGATATAGGCTGAATCAAACAATCATACTTTCCCTGTACAAATATCGCAACTGCACTTGCGATTTTAACTGTGCTACTATTCTCCAGGAGAAACCCCTTAACGTAACTTGCGATTATTTTCATCGTTGAATTAATTCCTTAAATGGCTTACCATATTGTGAAAATTGCTGTAGAAGCATAAGTAGCGGTACTAGAGTTATGGCTTTCATACAGGAGAAAAATACTGAAGTAAGAATTCTGGCGAATTTCGTAACCAGAGCACACTCGTCAATCGGAGCACTGCAGATGGCCTATAATTGGTGCCAAACTGTCATGCGACCCTCCGTCACTGAGGTAAGTAATGCTGACTCGTGGACAGAAGATGCGAGCCGTCGCTTCCTTTTATAATAAATATATGTCCGAGTAATGCTAAACGTTATTATCTGTACATAAATAAAAGTATTATATTTTCAATAACCTTCATATCGTGAGCTACATCCCGAATTTTTTTTATATGAAATCAGTGAATTTACTCCAGGCACTTTTGTTGCATGTGTCTGCGGTCACTTTCAGGACTCGAATGAATAATCCAGTTAACTGATTTAATAAGGGTGAAGTTTCATTTGCTTGTCTATCCTTGTATGACCACAATAAAGTATAGCTGAGGAAGTGTGAATGAGAATTGCGGCGTATTGAAGCTTACAAAAATAATTTCAAGTTTTTATTAATCCCTTTATAACTACAACGAGCTGGTAAATCTTACATAAAAATGACAAACACAAATCAGAAAAGGGATGGAATGAGTTATGACCAAGTACACCACAACGTACGGCCCCCTGGAGAACAGGGAGCTGTGAATATCATTTAACAGCCCTATGCCATCGCAGCATGGCTTTAGCCTTTCTCCTTGATTCAGGCGGCAGCAGAAAACGGCATGCAGTCGGCGAGGAGCGGCGTAGCTGAAATGTTCCGATGCGTACACTGCAATTTACAAACTAGGTGGACTGGCGTTATGATTATTTGACCGCGGGAAACTTTCCTATCAGAGCCCTGATACCCCGACAGATTTCAGTGTGAGGTGCACCCATTCGCTGGTCTGGCCAAACCAATTTGACTCACAGGCACGACAGTGTATGCTGGAATTGTCAAATGTGAAATGGCTGACTCAGGACGAATAAGTTCACTCTTGTGACACACGATATGTCTGAGATGACATGGAGTTCCGTTGTCGGTACAGTTAGAAAATGCCACTGGCTCTTTCTTCACGACAAGTTACAGACCACAAGTCTCGCTCACTAGGGAAAGACCTGAAGTTATCGACCAGATCAGGGCCAGCAGACGATGATGGCAAAGAATCACAGCCACTTTCCACCAAGCCTCAGTAGGGGAGCAGAGTTAGCAAAAGCTAAACCGACCTCACATTGAGCAAACCTATCAAAGTATCCTCTACTCATTGAATCTCCCCTCTTGACTGTCTGTCTGCCTGGTAGTCAATCCAGACACAGCAGCAGGGTTCCCACGCTAGGGAAGCAAGCGTCTACTTTGCATGTCCTGAGAGAAGTCAGTCAGCGACTCAACTCTCTTGCCTGAAAAAAGAAGATTGTAGACTAGGGTGGTGTCGTTCTCACACTAAGCATGGTCATGTTTCGTTAAAAAACGTCTACCTAGACGGAACCACAGTCCCTCATTTACGGAGAGATCTAATCTTTCCAATCCGACCATTTACAACTTCTGAAAGCAGGCCGTTCAAACACAGTCGTGCCCAAGCAGTATATGTTTTTGCTACTCGCTAAAAGAACCTGGCGACTTCCTGGTGTCAGGGTAGTTACAGTGTTGCCTCCTCTAAATACATACGCCAGCCGCACTGATAGTATCGTCCCAGCGTGGTATGATATGCTCTCTTTTGTAATTCATGTCTGTCATGGTTACCCTCATCTTGGCAGTCCCCTTCCGGAGACCCGAGAGGGGAACTAATCAGAAATCTTCTGCCGAAGGACAGATTCTCAAGACACAATCTGAATTACAGGCCACATGTCTTGTGGATACACAGTGTGTGTTTTAATGCAGTGGTTTTCATTGCCTTATGCATACTTATGTCGTTGATAATTGCTAATTAGTCTACTTTTAGGGCTAGCTTCCCATACCAAGTGTAACCGAGTTTCTCTGAAACTCTCCACGCTCCTCCACTGATAAGGCCATTGGTCAAAAGAAAGTGACTTGTTATACTGCTGACGATTTGTAGTCAAAAATTAAGCACTGACCCGGACCGAACAAGGGATCGATCCCGGACCGAGGTCGTTTTGATTACTAATCCATATCATTGTCAATATTATTAATACCGAAGAAGTAAGGAAACCTTGCTCACAGTGATACTCGAAGGAAGTCTAGCAGAGTTCGTAGAGCTTCTTGATATTCTCGGAAACACACAACACGGAACTTGTTTCCTGTGCCCCCTCAGGCGGAGGTGGAGAAGAGACCATATAAGAGGCAGTTCTCTCGGCGTCAGTTACTGTTCGTTAATCGTCATTCGCATCGAATTTTGCACTTCCGCAGTACTACATCTATCTTAGGACTCGAATTTCGTATTTTGTCTCTCTGCACTTCCTAGATATCTCATGTAGAGTACCAGAAATAGAAAACAGTCTCAGTTGCGTTTTATTAACAATAACCCATTTGGCGTGGTTAGTGCATCTTCAGATTATCTGTAATTAATAATAACAATCTTGTAACAGTTTATTCGCGAACCTATTCAGCTCCGATAAATGCATGCACGTAGTCTAAAGTAGCATTTGATACCACTGTGAATCATGGCTATGACTGCTAAACAGTTTTCGCACCGCATATTGCCATGGTTTGGTGAGTTACTCTTTGGTTCTAAATTCTGCAGTCACACAGACTTAATTTCTTACTAGTGTCGGAGTTTCACTCTTTTGACTTAGAAGTCTTCACTTTCCATTACAGGTTTTCCTACGTTTATATTTGACGATTACAGGCTTCGCTATAACGCCATCATGTCTATGGGTTGTAATTCGGTCTCCGCTGTTCAAGGCAGGTGAATCACTTTACTTCTCACCTTTAGCTTAGCTGTAATATTGTTCAGGGTAGATAAGTGCGCGAGTAACCAGTTATCTAACAAGATTGATATTACTAATTACAGATAATCTGAAGATACGTTAACCGTCCGAAATGCGTCGCTATTACAAAAACACTTACAACATAAACTGTTTACTCTTTTTGGAAATTAGAACCACTGTTGCTGTATCAGGTTTCAGTGAAGTAATAGTCATGTGGTCATAGTAGCTGATGTTCAGAGCCGGAAAATGCATAACCACCAAGGGTGCCAATACGCCAGGTTGTAGGGGCGCACCTAGACCTGGTGAGAAGGAGTATTTTTAATATCATGGATGACGAATGGCGACTTGTAAGTAGCCATCAAAGAATTCCAATGTTGTCCATTTAAAAAAAATTGTATAATATCGACTTTATTTTGTTAAATGAAAACATCTGGCTACACTACATTTATATCCGTTTACTGAGAGTAAGTTGGCAGTGAGGGGGCGGCAGGTGGGGGGGGGGGGGGAAGGGGGGGGGGGGTGTCTGTCCACTTTTTCCGGGTATGGGCGCCATTGGTAGCTACTGAACTTAAGTTTGGTTCCTTGGGATTTTACTTTTTCCGAAGATTTCTTCAAGTGACTGAAATACAGGTTCCCTACGAATAACACATGGCAATCTCAATTCTCAGAGTTAATATTACAGCAGGAGTTGCTGAACACTCGCCAAAGCAGAGCCGGCCGAAGTGCCGTGCGGTTAAAGGCGCTGCAGTCTGGAACCGCAAGACCGCTACGGTGGCAGGTTCGAATCCTGCCTCGGGCATGGATGTATGTGATGGCCTTAGGTTAGTTAGGTTTAACTATTTCTAAGTTCTAGGGGACTAATGACCTCAGCAGTTGAGTCCCATAGTGCTCAGAGCCAGTCAGAGCCAAAGCAGAAGGTGACGCACAGGCCTATTCATCACAAAATTTAAAATGCTCTCCTACACTCACCGGCCTTTCCGCAGTACAGTGCATGTGCGTCGTTTTTACTTTGAAGGAAAAGAACCACCGACAAGGGGCAAAACATATTCTTCGCCTCGGAGTCTTTTTTATTTCCCGTCACATTAATGTAACTCTGGGACCGCTCGCCGCGGAATTTGAATCTCCGCGAGACGTCATGGACGTCGAAGACCCCTAGAGGTCTCTGCACCATCGCACCGTAAGCTGTGACGACGCGTGCATCCTGGCCCGCATTTAGTTTGAGGGCGCCGCAGTGGAACACCTGGTCCCAGCGGCCAATAGCGGCGCCTCTCGCTCAGTCAGCGTGTCTAATCGTTGCGTGAATCTCGACATATCGCCTCGATCACAGACAGCGAGTTTATCGTTCTTTGTTTTCATTAATAGTGGACGCCTTGGATTCGTTTGGTTGTCACTGTCGCTCCGTAGCTTCTTGCGTGTTGTCGTCGTAAGGTCTCTATCCATCGTCCGTCGTGGTTTCGTGTCCGTCCTTTCCGTTTGCTTGTTTGTTCGCGGGTCGCTCTCTGTTTGGTCCCGCCGCGTTTTCTCGGCCAACCCGCGACCGTTCCGGTCGCGGTCACAACAGGTTACAACGGTAGCCACCTGTCAAAAGCCAGAATAACCACCTTTTGCAACGCGGACCGCTGCGAGACGCGCAGGAAAAGAGCTAATGAGGTTCTGGAAGTTACCGAGACGGATGTGGAACCATGTCGACTTCAGTGCGGTGGCCAGCTGTGCTAGGTTTCTCGACTGAGAATCAATGACGCCAGCAGCCCGATAGACGACATCCAACAGGTGGCGTAATTAATGCAGTAAACTTATCGAGGGTGTTCTTCGAACAAAGCATGTGCAATGGAAGCTGTGTGACTCGTTGCTTTGTCCACCTACTAGGTGACTTCGTGCAGAGGAGTAACAAACTTCTTGTCGGGGTGGGCATGGTCCCCAAGGATAGATGCGTACTTAATCCATTATGTCTCATAGAACGACAAGATCACCCATTGCCAAGAAAATATTCCCAGGCCATAACGCTCCTTCCTCCGGGCTGTACCCTTCCGACGACTGTTACAGGGTGTTTGCTGAGCCGTGGTAAAAATTGCTGTTTTGAAGAGCGCGCCGCAGCACGTAGTGTGAAGCAGTCGCACTCCGTTTCTGGCGATAGCGCCGCTGTGGCAATCGCAGCTTTGGTGTCTCCCTCTGGTGGGAAAGGGGAAAGGTTGCCTTTCCACGTGCATTTAAGGGGCGCTATGAGCTCGCCAGTCGGTCAGTCTGAGTCAGTCTCACGTCCCCAGCTTTCTAGTCTTTCTCTCGTCCGCATTTGTTAGGCGGTTAGTGTCTGTTTGTCGTTCGGAGTGCTAGTATGTCTGTCGTTCGGATCAACCTTCAAAGACGGCAAAATGAGAGTCTTTCTACTCCGCCAGTAAGAGAAGTCAGCGAGTGGTCGCCCGGTCGGGGCTTGGTTTCTACATCTGAGTCTCTGCGTTAGACCGCCAGTCGGCTCGAGTTTGCTCAGGCGGTTGGATCGATCGGTTTGTCGGTCGCGCACTGAGACACAAGATGACTTGTCCGCCTTGAGCGTCGGCGCATGTGAGTGCACCACGTGGGTCCAGTTGGCCGCGGCGTATAGTGAGGGGTAGTGAATTCTCGGTCGACACGAGAGCAACAGGAGTCAACCCACGACATCAGACTGGCGGGTGCGAGCTGAGACGCCGTGAGACGGGAGATCGGCTCGCCTTCCTGCGTCCGTTGAAGCGGCTGGCAGCGGACGGTTCGGGAGAGCGATTTTGGGGTGCTGTGCCAGGTCTACTCGAGAAATCGCAATTTGTTGTCGTCCCACCATTCTTCTCCGTTTGCCCACCCGCGCGAAGGTGGTTGTTTATAAGTTCGGTGGTCCGTTTTTCACTTGTGGAATAGGGGCGGGTTAGAGCAATCTGCGGTTCGGGTTGTTCGGTGACCTCCATATCAATCTACCGTACGTTAGTAGCCGCCTCTGTCATGTTTGTCGGATGTGGTGTGTTAACGAATTTATTGCTTGAAGTGTTACGGCCTAGTACATGAAATACGTTTTCATCTTTGGAAACTTTGATATTATTGCCTAAGATCTTGAGAGGCGGTATCTGTGTACTGTAGAGCAACTTAACTATTGTTTGGCCACCCTAGTAGAATTTTATATAAGATGGCTTTTCATAGGCTATTATTTAAATGATCATTTTAGTATATAAAGTTGCCACCCTTTCACCGTAAGACCTTTCTTAGAAGTTAAAATGAAGTTGCACCTTCGGTGGCAAGGTTAATATTTTAATTGTTACTGTTCTTTACCATTTCCATCCCTCCTATTGGGGGTGCATAGTTGGTGTGCTTGTGTAAATTGTTAAAACTCTTAGTTTAAAGTTATCTGGTGTGTTGCAGATTTGCACCAGTGTAGTCTTTCAGAGGCTGTTGTGAGCGGTCGTAACTACGGCCGTGTCAAAATGGAGCGGCAAGGTTCTCTGTCCGTAAGCTCATATAGTGAAAACTTGTTTCTTTCTGCCTCTGAATAAGTCGTAACTTTGATATTTAGAGGGTGCTTTCTGATAATAATTTCCAATCTGTTTCTTTTAAAAAATGCTTTTAGGCACTACTAAAGTGAATAAAATTCCCATTTGTTAAAAGGAATTTGGTTATGATTTCATCAGTTACTCCCTGGGAACTACTTCCATGCTTACATAGTGTGATTAAATTTGTTAATGTTCTTGATGAATCGCTAGTAAATAAAATAAATTCTTAAGACTATTCTTTGAAAATCAATCACGGTTTATTTGCTTTCAGTCGTTACACGCCGTATACTCCCACGATCATCTGTCGCCTGAAAAGACTATCTGTCACCACACAGTGGACGCCCACTTACGGTAATTGCGAGCAAATTCGGGCTTTCGTCACCGATGAACAGCTGTCAGCATAGGTGCACGAACCAGGCTTCTGGTGCTTACGCAACAACGTTCGCTGACTGGTCGTTGAGCAGACACTGTTGAGGCCCTGTGGTTAAACTGTGCGGTCAGTTGCTCGACAACTGCGTATTCGTTCGCCCGAACATGTCTCTGGAGCCGTCGTTCATCCCTGTCATCTGTGGCCTGTGGTAAACATCTGTTGCATCAGCACCGGTTTTGGATATCATGATTTTGCCATCCATTTAACCATGGCGGAAAGCGAATAGTTCATAAGGTTAGCCACCGTTTCGGAGGTGCTTCGACCCTTGGCCCGAAAGCCAATGATAATGACAATTTGGACGTCAGATAAATGGTTCCGTAGACGCGTTACGGCAATGAATACAAAGTTTTGCGTGTCCCCTCTTCTCCCCCCTTCCCACACCCGACACACTCAATATACCCTCCACAGACAGTACTGCCACCTGGCACGTTGACGACTGACATCGGCGGTGATCATTTTAATGCGACTGGACGGTGTATGCAACCGCGAGACAGTTTGATGTATCGTCTGTCACTGAGTGAGTCCACTTTACAGACATTTCCTCTGCCAACAGAAACAGGCAATACGATGTTAAGGCAGTGCCTAGGGGAGCATGGGTCCTGCCGATGCCGGAATGCCGTGAAGAAGCGACGCGTGACGTTCCTGTGGGAGGAAGAGTACGGCGGGGCTCATGACGTATACATCAGGAGGCAGTAATATTCTGGAGACGGCAAACAGAGGCTCCGCGGCCGACAGACGTCCCAATAAAGGCGCAGCGCTGCTGCAATATTCAACAGCCAATACGGCCGCACGTGGCACCGCGCGCAGCCGGCACAGCCAGCACCGACACCACGTATGGCGCTGAACTCCGTCTCCTGTCCCCGGGCACTCTTCATCACATAGAGCCCCATTATATAGGCGTGAGGATGTGGTGGTAGTGAGGCCGCCGTTCGCGAAAAACATTGTGGAGGAAGTGTTTGAAAATTAATAAGGTTAGATTTTAACTTCGAATCAAAATGTTCAAATGCGTGTGAAATCTTATGGGACTGCTAAGGTCATCAGTCCCTAAGCTTACTCACTACTTAACCTAAATTAGCCTAAGGACAAACTCCGCCGGGACAAGCCACACAGTCCATGACTCCAACACCTAAGACCGCTCGGCTAATCACGCGCATCTAACTTCGAATAGAAGATGTGGTTGTTACTAATGGAGAACATCCTACGATAGCGCAAGGGTGAGCAAGGAAAATGGCCCTTTAAATTTCAAATGGAACAGTATGTCTTTGGCCGTAATCTTTTGCGCAAAATTTAGTAAACCGTAAGATGTGAGACCAGATTGGGAAGAAATCTCACAATAAGTCCGTTTCAATATATTGTCTTGCGATATAAGGTCAAGCGCCGGCATGCCAGTCGGGAACGACAGAACAGAGAGGGCTGCGAGAAGTCGTCAGCCAACGGTACGCTGACCGACCGCTCTCCAGGACGACAACGCGACAGCAGCGGTCCCTATGCGTAGAGGACATAAGCGCCGCCCCCGACTGGTTGCGGTCCAGTTCTACAGCAGCTTAAAGACTAGCAACTTGGATAGAAGGGTCAACTCTAATCACTTGCTTGTACTGTCTATGCAACACGGACCTGGGAATTGTTAGACTGTCTCTTACCCTTTGCTTGCGACACATCTGTGTAATAGCCGAGTTAAGTATTGTAATCATTTCCTTTGGTAATAAAATTCATTAATACGATGGTTTGAAAGTGGTCTAGGGATCCGAAGAAGCAGGTTTCCTTGACACCCCATATTTGAAGACTAGGCTGGATTTAACATGTTATTTACTTTTTCTTGGTACCAAAAGGGACTCACTGCATGTTTAAGCGATACCGCAGTCGTGTATTGTCCAGAAATGTGATGCAATGTTCGTTCGGAAACGCATTCATGACCAAAGGAACTTTCCATCGTACCTCTGAACAACGTAGACCCTGCAATACTGTATTTATCCGCCGTCACTGGATAAGCGATTTTCAATCATCATGTCTCCACAATACAGAAATGTTGTTTGTTGTTGTGGTCTTCAGTCCTGAGACTGGTTTGATGCAACTCTCCATGCTACTCTATCCTGTGCAAGCATCTTCATCTCCCAGTACGTACAGCAACCTACATCCTTCTGAATCTGTTTAGCGTATTCTTCTCTTGGTCTCCCCCTACGATTTTTACCCTCCACGCTGCCCTCCAATACTAAATTGGTGATCCCTCGATGTCTCAGAACATGTCCTACCAACCGATCCCTTCTTCTAGTAAAGTTGTGCCACAAGCTCCTCTTCTCCCCAATTCTGTTCAATACCTCCTCATTTGAAATGTGATCAACCCATCTAATCTTCAGCATTCTTCTGTAGCACCACATTTCGAAAGCTTCTCTTCTCTTCTTGTCTAAGCTATTTATCGTCCACGTTTCACTTCCATACATGGCTACAATCCATACAAATACTTTCAGAAACGACTTCCTGAAACTTAAATCTATACTCGATGTTAACAAATTTCTCTTCTTCAGAAACGCTTTCCTTGCCATTGCCAGTCTACATTTTATATCATCTATACTTCGACCATCATCAGTTATTTTGCTACCCAAATAGCAAAACTCCTTTACTACTTTAAGTGTGTCATTTCCTAATCTAATTCCCTCAGCATCACCCGACTTAATTCGACTACATTCCATTATCCTCGTTTTGCTTTTGTTGATGTTCATTTTATACCCTGCTTTCAAGACACTGCCCATTCCGCTCAACTGCTCTTCCAAGTCATTTGCTGTCTCTGACAGAATTAAAATGTCATCTGCGAACCTCAAAGTTTTCGTTTCTTCTCCATGGATTTTAATACCTACTCCGAACTTTTCTTTTGTTTCCTTTATTGCTTGCTCAATATACAGATTGAACAACATCGGGGAGAGGCTACAACCCTGTCTCAATCCCTTCCCAACCACTGCTTCCCTTTCATACCCCTCGACTCTTATAACTGCTATCTGCTTTCTGTACAAATTGTAAATAGCCTTTCGCTCTCTGTATTTTACCCCTGCCACCTTCAGAATTTGAAAGACAGTATTCCAATC
This sequence comes from Schistocerca serialis cubense, assembly GCF_023864345.2. Taxonomy (NCBI): domain Eukaryota; kingdom Metazoa; phylum Arthropoda; class Insecta; order Orthoptera; family Acrididae; genus Schistocerca; species Schistocerca serialis. The sequence continues at coordinate 236,324,383 of NC_064646.1, forward strand.
AACATTGCCAAAACTTCCTCTATGTCTACAAATGCTATAAACGTAGGTTTGCCTTTCCTCAATCTTTCTTCTAAGATAAGTTGTAGGGTTAGTATTGCCCCACGTGTTCCAATATTTCTACGGAATCCAAACTGATCTTCCACGAGGTCGGCTTCTATCAGTTTTTCCATTCGTCTGTAAAGAATTCGCGTTAGTATTTTGCATCTGTGACTTATGAAACAGATAGTTCGGTAATTTTCATATCTGTCAACACCTGCTTTCTTTGGGTTTGGGATTTATATATTCTTCTTGAAGTCTGTGGGTATTTCGCCTGTCTCATACATCTTGCTCACCAGATTGTAGAGTTTTGTCAGGACTGGCTCTCCCAAGGTTGTCAGGAGTTCTAATGGAATGTTGTCTACTCGCGGGGCCTTGTTTCGACTCAGGTCTTTCAGTGCTCTGTCAAACTCTTCATGCAATATCATGTCTCCCATTCCATCTTCATCTACATCCTCTTCCATTTCCATAGTATTGTCCTCAAGTACATCGCCCTTGTATAGACCCTCTATATACTCCTTCCACCTTTCTGCTTTCCCTTCTTTGCTTAGAACTGGGTTTCCATTTGAGCTCTTGATATTCATACCAGTCGTTCTCTTATCTCCAAAGGTCTCTCTAATTTTCCTGTAGGCAGTATCTATCTTACCCATAGTGGGATAAGCCTCTACATCCTTACATTTGTCCTCTAGCCATCCCTGCTTAGCCATTTTGCACATCCTGTCGATCTCATTTTTGAGACGTTTGTATTCCTTTTTGCCTACTTCATTTACTGCATTTTTATATTTTCTCCTTTTTTCAATTAAATTCAATATTTCTTCTGTTACCCATAGGTTTCTACTAGCCCTCTTCTTTTTACCTATTTGATCCTCTGCTGGCTTGACTATTTCATCCCTCAAAGCTACCAATTCTTCGTCTACTGTATTTCATTCCCCCATTCCTGTCAGTTGTTCCCTTATGCTCTCCCTGAAACTCTTTCAGTTTATCAAGGTCCCATCTCCTTAAATTCCTACCTTTTTGCAGTTTCTTCAGTTGTAATCTGCAGTTCATAACCAATAGATCGTGGTCAGAGTCCAGATCTGCCCCTGGAAATGCCCTGGTTCCTAAATCTCTGTCTTATCATTATATGATCTATCTGATACATTTAAATATGCGTAGTGAATGTACGAATGCGGTCGTACGCTCGCGATTAGCGAAATATCCGATCCGGTACAAATCATCGTTGTCCTCGTTCCATTTTATAGCTTATCGTTGTCCATATTCGCAATTTCCAGTACATACAATGCAAAATTAAGCGCAGTCAATCCCTCACTGACAAAAAAGTCCTAATAAGTCCAAAATTAGCGTAAGGAGCGCCACGCGTGAAAGTAAAATCCTGTCTACAGAAATAACAGAAAATCCTAAGAAGCAATGACTCCAGGTTAAATCAGTAAACAGAAGACGCTACATATCAAGGCACCTGTGACTATAAACGTTTCGAAATGAAGGTTGACAGGGAAAGGATCGAAATGCTTGACGTCTTTGTCTTTCATGTGTTTCACTGAGCAAGATTTTTTTGTTTAACATGTCGCACGAACGCCGAAATGACAGATATCGAAATACAGTGCCGGAGAAAAAAATTAATACACCATTTTATAAGTCTCCCATTCACTTTAGATTTACTGTTGCAAAAGTGCATACGGAATACACGAAACGGCTATATTTACAGACCAATAGCACAAGCCGTTCTCTGAGATGGCAGGTATTGACCCATGCTGAAAAAAGCCATATTAGTGTAGCGTCCGTGGTCGGCAATGCAGGTTCTGACTCTGGAATTTAGTTGACATACAGCTGGTGAATTCTTTCCTGGGCCACGTTACTCAACGCCTGCTCGACATGTTCACTTGGTTCTTTAAGTACTGTTGACTGATGAGTCGCACGAGTGACGTCTCGTCACATCATATCAGACACGTCATCGATTGGAGACAAGTCCGGAGATTGTGCTGGCACATCTTGCAAAGCACACTGGGTTTCATGAGGAGGATTTGAACTGAAATTGTTCTGTTGGAGCAACACATCAGCTTCATGTTGCAAAATCGGCAAGAGAACGGGGCTCGCTACACTCTGCACGTGCTGGGCGCTGTTTACTGTCCCCTCCAGAAGCATCAAAGATGAGAGGGGCTTGAAGCTTACCGATGCATTCTACAAGACGCGCTCACCAGGTACACGTAATACGCGCAAACGACCGTCACTTGCATGCAGGCGGAATCCTCTTTCATCCATGAAGACCTTGGCGCTCCGCTCCAACTGGTTCTTTGGCTGGACCATTTGAGCCGTGCACCTCGATGCTGTAGCGTAAGTGGAAGACCGCCTAGAGGTGTGCGCACCCCAGCCCCACTGCTAGTAACCGTTTCGCAACAGTTCGTGTTGACACGTCTAAGATAAGTCCTATTACCTGTGCTAAGGTAGCTGTAAGATCTGTCACTGCTGCTCTTACAATACGACTTTCCTGGCGGGTATCTGTGCTGCGTGGACGACCAGAACCTCGTCTACAGTTGTGGGAATATTCACGTGACCACTGACAACAGCCTTGTTTCACAACTGCGGAAGCACAACCAACTTGTGTGGCAGTTTTCCTTAAGCACCATCTTGCCACTAGGAAGGCCACAATTTGTCTTCTTTTAAATTCGCTCAGTTGACTGCAGGAAGCACGAATGCATCTCCATGGCATGCTTGTCTGCTTGCTCCACATATTTTCGCCATACTGAGGCTTCTGACTGTTGTCATTCCATATTAAAGGGTAAACACAGATCGCGCTGTGGTAGCTACGCGACTGCGCAGTTTGTTGGTGGACGCGTTGAAACGATTGTCAGTAAATGTACAATTTCCCAGTAGTACTATTTTCTTCCGACACTGGATACGACGACGGGATAGAAAAGTACCTAGACCGCTCAAAAGGCGAAAGAGCATTGGGCCTGACGGGATACCAATACGATTCTATGTAGATTATGCAAAAAACGTCTACCTCATCTAGGAGCACTGTACCGTATGTCTCTGAAGGAGCGAAGCGTTCGTAAAGTTTGGGAAAAAGCGCAGCTCACTCTCGTTTCCAAGAATGATCGTAGAACATCCCCACAAAACTATGGGCCTATTATATCTCTGATGTCGGTTTGTAGTACATCGCTGGATCATGTTTTACTATCGCGTATTATGATTTTTCTTGAAACCCAAAATCTGTGTTGGAATCAATAAGGGTTCCGAAAACAACGATCGTCCTAATTGCAGCTCAACGTCTTAGTCCTCCACGAAACCTAGAAAGCAATAAATTCAGGTATACAGGTTAATGCTGCGTTCCTTCCCTTCCGGAAGGCGGTCAACAGCGTTTCGCACTGCAGCCTAATAAACGAAATACGAGTGAACGGAATACCAGACCAGCTGTGTGACTGAATTAAAGAGTTTCTAGCAAACTGAACACGTCATGTCATTTTCAACGGAGAGGTACCTTCAAACGTAAAATTGCCTCTCCGAGAACGGAAAGGGGATGTCACTGGATCATTCCTTTCTATAGTATACATAGATGACATGGTGAATAACTTAAAATGTTCTATGAGGCGGTCTTTCGACGCATGACGCTGTTTTATACATAGAAGCTGCAACGATAGGAAACTGTAGTGATATACAGAGGATCGTAGCTTGGTGCAGGGAGTGGCAGTTGACCCACATTAACAAAAGTAACGTATAGCTTCCTCTTAGTTAGAAAGACCCCGTTTTGTATGCTTAAAAGACTGCAGAACCATAACTGATGGTTATTTAAAGTTGAACACAACATAAAACTTATATTTGGAAAGGCAGTTGTCAGACTGAAATTCGTTAGAAGATTCTCAGGAAATGTAGCCTACCAACATTGAAGGCAGCTTACAAAATCCTCGCTCAACCATCACCTGAATACCACTCGTCAGTCCGACATCCGTATCAAGTAGTATTAAAACGTTTCGGACAATTAAGATTCTGTAGTAGTATTCTAACGATAAATCGATTCAGATTCTGGAGTAGCATTTTAACGATAACTCGATAAGCCATAAGTTATGTTAAACAAGCTGCGAAGGATAAACAAAAAAACAGCATATGGTTGTGATTCGAAAATTTGATTAAGTTTCTATACAAGGAATAAGGCTACTGTTGTTGTGGTCATCAGTGCAAGACTGGTTTGATGCAGCTCTCGATGCTACTCTATCCTGTGCAAGCTTCTTCATTTCCAGGTAACTACTGCACACTGCATCCTTCTGAATATGCTTAGTGTATTCATCTCTTGTTTTCCCTCTACGATTTTTACCCTCCATGCTGCCCACAAAAACTAAATTGGTGATCCCTTGATGCCTCAGACCACATCCTACCAAGCGATCCGTTCTTCTAGACAAGTTATGCCACAGATTCCTCTTCTCCCCAATTCTTTTCAGTACCTCCTCATTACTTAGTGATCTAACCATCTAATCTTCAACATTCTCTTGTAGCATCACATTTTGAAGGCTTCTATTGTCTTCTTGTGTAAACTATTTATCGTTCATGTTTCACATCCATACATGGCTACACTCCATACAAATATTTTCAGAAAAGGCTTCCTGACACTTTAATCAGTACTCGAAGCTAACAAATTTCTCTTCTTCAGAAACGCTTTTTTTGCCACTGCCAGTCTACATTTTATGTCCTCCCTACTTCGACCATGTTCAGTTATTTGGCTCCCCAAACAGCAAAACTTATCTACTTCTTTAGGAGTCTCATTTCCTAATATAATTTCCTCATCTTCATCTGATTTAATTAGACTACATTCCATTAGCCTCGTTTTGCTTTAGTTGATGTTCATCTTATAGCCTCCCTTCTAGAAACTGTCCATTCCGTTCTACTGCTCTTCCAGGTCCATTGCTGTCTCTGAGAGAAATGGCAATGAGGTCGGCAAGCCTCAAAGTATTTATTTCTTCTACGTAGATTTTGATTCCTATCCCAAATTCTTCTTTTGTTTCGTTAACTGCTTGCTCAATGTATAGACTGAATAACTTCATTTCAGAGACAATTTGTCTATTGCTTTAAATGCCCTTGTATCGTAGTTAAGAGTAACTGCGAGAAACTAAGCGAAACCACTCGTTTTCACAGCATAGCAAATCCTTCGCGGCACTTGGTTTTCACAGAAAATCTGTACATTATTGCATAAAAAATATATGCCTGTCTAAATGTTTGTTAGAGTACTGCGTAAAAATTTGAGGTAAGTCGGTCAAAGCCTCCACGGGATTTTCTACTACCTATTCCATATTATATATTTCATACAAATATTTAAATACCACATACGTTTTTAAAAAACATATAGACTTCGATCGTCTCGATCAGACGTTTGCTAGGCTATAGCGTAAAAATCTGAGGTAAAACGGCCAAGAACTTTCCGAGATATTTGGTAACAACGACTCACTTTTTATCAACTTACGGTTAGAATCTGAATAGTCCGAAACTTTTTAGTTATACTCGTTGGCAGATGAAAATTGTGTGAAATAGTACTACTAAAGCTATATCTTCACATATTCAGCACCAGGAGAGGCTTCTCATACAGCAAATGACAATAATACCAGTTCATTTTAATTGACTTCCCTTCCCAACAAGGTTTAGTGCGTCCGGCCATCCTGATTTAGGTTTTCCGTGATTTCCCTAAATCGCTCCAGGCAAATGCCTGGATGGTTCATTTGATAGGGCATGGCCGACTCTCTTTCCCCTCCTTCCCTAATCCGAGGAGACCGATGAACTCGCTGTCTGGTCTCCTCCCCCAAACAACCCAACCAACCAAGGTTTCGTAGCCAATAATAACAAACAGGGCTCAAGGTCAGAGTGTGTGAAGCGGGGAGTGGGGGTGGGTGTGTAGAGGAGATAGAGAGAGTCTTGGGACTGGTCAGAGAGAGGCAGAAGGAGGAGATGGATAGGGAGAGGAGGAGGGGAGGAGCTGATGGACAGAGAGGGGCGAGCAGGTGATGAACAGAGATCAGAGAGAGGGAGTGAAGGAGGCTGAAACGAATACCAAATTTCCATACATATTTGGCTATTCCATAGCATTGTCAGGTTCGCTAATGTATTATACAGATTGCCACTTGACAACAAAGCAACGTTTTCCGTTTTTCTGTTTTTTGTCAAGATACAAGTCTGGCAGCGTTATGAGCGACGCGTAAGAAATTTTTTAAACATTTTGTTTACTTATCAGTATTCTAGCTCCAATTTTCAACACTGCACTAAATGACTTTCTTTGCTCGACTGTGTAATATGCGATTTTATTTAGCAAGTCTGAAAACAAACATGAGTTCCAAATTAGAAGACACTATTAAATGTATTAAGGGTATCGAAACCCAGTATGCCTTTAAATAACGTGGGAAAATCTGCTAATATAGGATAATCTGACATTCATTCCTTTGGTTCTCTAACACGTCAGTACCATCCTCCTCAGGATCCCTTTGGCTGATTCTACTCAAACCGTCATCGGTTTTCCGAATGTGGATCACCTTAAATTGAAACGCTGACATGTTCGTCATCTACCTAGATATTGTTCTTTCTTCAAAAGAATAAACTGCCATATCACTCTGTATTATTATATTTATCTTTTTTCACTGTCCAGATTTCGAATTTCATGCTACTATCAATTACAATGCTAAACGTTGTCAAGGCAGTTCCAACTATGATTTTAACCACATAACAGAGGTCTTAGGTGTACTAAGTGTTTAAATGCGGACCAGGTTTAAAAAATGGTTCAAATGGTTCTGAGCACTATGGGACTTAAATTCTGAGGTCATCAGTCCCCTAGAACTTAGAACTACTTAAATCTAACTAATCTAAGGACATCACACACATCCATGCCCGAGGCAGGATTCGAACCTGCGACCGTAGCGGTCGCGCGGTACCAGACTGTAGCGCCTAGAACCGCTCGGCCACTCCGGCCAGCCACGTTTAACAAGAAGACAACTTCAGACAGTGAGTGTATTATAAAACAGCTTTTGTTTGTAGTTTGATGCTTTCGATGTTCTCTTTACGGTACATAATTCGCAGTTTGGCCATGCGATGATCAAACTTTTAAGAGGTTATGCAACTAATCGGCTTACTACCTGAATGTTTCGATATCGTACCGTTTATCTTGTCTCATGAAGTGAAAAGTTATTATCAGCTGAAATACTGCCTTTAATTATGTGAAACCGGTTGTGTTACCTAATGAGGGAATCTCTAAATAGCTTATGTGTCCTTGAAGAATTTTCAATCATTAAAAAAAAATGAAACGAGTTTTATAGATTTTCTTGGGGAATTTTTGGAAATTTACTTACAGTCACACTAATAGCCTAGGTGCAAGCTGGATTTACTCACACTTCCCACGATGACATAATATGCACGCAGAAAGACATTTCTGGAGATGCGACTTTCGGCTTGCATGCTTTGGCTGTTAATCTTTCCCATTTCAACTAGAGCCAGCAAACCAGTCCAAAACAGTGTGGTGGTCCGATACTGTTATTCAATGGTAAAATAAGTATGGCGATATAGATGGCAGTATGGTCCCTTGTTGTAGAATTTTTTTTCCTTGAGTTGCCTTAGTTCTTTCATCTGTGGTGGTGACAATCGATACAGTGGCCATATGGCAGGCGCTTTACGTCACCTCTTTCGGTGTTTAATCAGGTTCTTAAGTCACAGCCTGCGGCTGAGGCTTCCATGAAATGATCGTACAGCTCGTTCAACTGGTCCCCCTGGTCCGGCGTAGGTGATGTAACTGCAAGCCATGTACCACCCCTTGCCTCTGTTTGACTGATGCCATGGCTAATTCACAGTGTGGGGAAAAAAAGTATGATCTATTCCTGCAGAATTAATTGGTGCTCTCCCCAATTCCTAATTAACCACATCACCCAAATGACATCAGATCCCAAAATTATATCAGTAGACAGTGCTTCAGCTACCAACAACTCAACGCTTCATGTAAAATCAAGAATTCTTAATTTTTCCTACACCCAGCCTAACATATGTAATCAGCTGGAACTAGTAGTAACATATCAAACGACCTCCTGACTCAATTCCCCCCGCGCACACATTGCATGATGCGTCCAGGCACACTACTGACCAAAAACAGTTATCAAGCCACCCATATCCAGGAGGGCAGACAACAGGTCATAATCGATCTCACAGCATATAAACGGTTAAATTTCGCTGTTGCGCAAACTTCACCTTGATGTCACGTGGGGCAGTGTCCGAGGTAATATCGTGTGCCACGCTCCTGCGAAGCCATAATCAGGTCTTATCAGCGTCTGCAATTTTCTATGGAGAATTTGCCCTTAAGTGCCCTGCCACGCCACAAAGTAAGCAAAAACTGGGCCTCACCTGAACCAGTCATTCGTTTTTCTGTTCCCATAGCTTTCTTATTTCCCGCACCCTAGGCTTGATCAACATACTTAATACCATCGATTTTCTTGGCTATTTCTTCTACATCTTGGAAGGTTCTGCGCTGTTGCTCAAATATGAGACCGGTCTACTGATTTAATTACCCCTGTAATGTTGTTTACCACTTCTACCTCCTTATGTGAAAGACGCAACTCTTGGACATATTTCTCACCCTATTTATTGCCAAAACGGTTCCTTCAGAGTCTGTTCACGCCCATAATGTCTGTGTATTAGGCGTCTCATAGCCATAGCCGTAATCTCGTGCCTACACAGCTGCTCATGGAAGCTCCAGACCGAGTCTTTTGAAATTATAACATTAGTAACCCAGTATATCACACTTCCATTAGCGTGTGGGTATAACATCTGAAGAATTTCTACATCTGCGAAGGTGTTCACCTTGTTGTGTTTGATCAATGATAGCAAAACGTTACGGAACTGCACAATTTCCAGAATCGAATCACAGAAAACTCTGTTTCTTCCACCATCCACAAGAGAGGATGAGGTAACCTAGCGAACTGTTTATCTCACTGTCCCGTCTTAACACGTGGAGCCTCTAGCTCTCTCATGTGACTGCCACATTCTTTCTCCATCGCATCTAATTTGAACCTACTGCCTTTCAGAAACATAATTGACAACATATCAATTAGTATTATTTCTATCTGAGCAGACCATGCCCGCAAACCTTATGACTTCACTTTACTGTATACCATACATTAATTAAGGGCAGCAAATCACTCAATGAGTTGAAATTTCCTGGCAGATTAAAACAGTGTGCCGGACCGAGACTCGAACTCGGCAGCAGAGTGAAAATCTCACTCTGGAAACATCCCCCAGGCTGTGGCTAAGCCATGTCTCCCCAATATCCTTTCTTTCAGGAGTGCCAGTTCTGCAAGGTTTGCAGGAGAGCTTCTGTAAGGTTTGGAAGGTAGAGGACTGGCAGAAGTGAAGCTGTGAGGACGGGCCGTGAGTCATGCTGGGTAGCTCAGACGTTAGAGCAATTTGCCTCGAAATGCAAAGGTCCCGAGTTTGAGTCTCGGTCCGGCACACAGGTTTATTCTGCCAGGAAGTTTCATATCAGCGCACACTCCGCTGCAGTGTGAAAATCTCATTCTGGACTCAAAGAGTACCTCTAATAAATCATCACCTTTTTAACTATGAGTGGGATGTCACGTAACTTAAGAAGGCTGTAGTAAAATTCATCTTTAGTCAAGGCTGACGAGATGCCCCCCCCCCCCCCAAAAAAATAAAAAAGATATCTAATGGCTCTAAGCACTATGGAACTTAACATCTGAGGTCATCAGTCCCCTGGACTTAACTTAGAACTACTTAAACCTAACTAACCTTAGGACATCACACACATCCATACCCCATACCCGAGGCAGGATTCGAACCTGCGGCCGTAGCAGCAGCGTGGTTCCGTACTGAAGCGCCTAGAACCGCTCGGCCACTGAGGTCGACACATGGTAGCAGTTTCGCTACTCATGTTCTGCTGCTGCGCTCACGTTAACGGCATTGGCTCTATCACTTCTTTGCGAAGCTGTTGGGTAACTTCGTAAGCCGTACAGCCGGGGCAACTTCATCGGTAAACTAGTCCTTCCTCAAGCAACACGCAGCTACAACATTCCTGTTAATCCTGCAACACAGAAACCAAGGAGCGCAAGGACACAAACCGAAATTATCTCTAACCTATTATTACCACTAACTCCACGTCAACACAACACAAATACGTTCTATTGATTGGTGACTCCATGGAGTGCTGTGTGCACAACGACCATGTATGTTAAATTAAAAGATAGGTCAACGTTGGCCGTAATATCGATGTTTTATTGATAGCAAAATTGATCTTCAATCACATAGTGATCATCTTCCGAGCAGCGGTGTGTATATTAAACCCATAGACACTGGTATCTAGTTATCAGTAACCAAAGCTGAGAACCGATCACAAGCGATTGTGATCGGTTCTCAGCTTTGGTTACTAATAACTAGATACCTGTGTCTGTGAGTTTAATTTATATACCACAGCACTGAAGATGATCACTATGTGATTGAAAATCGGTTTTGCTATCAATAAAACATCAATATTACGGCCAACGCTGACCTTCCTTTTAATTCAAATACGTTCTGTTACCAGCTGTTGTGCAGGCAACGCTACCAACTGCGGCGCAGGAGAAGGGAAGTGTAATATCTGAAGGAAATGTAATTCAATTTATTAATAAGCACAAACATCTCAGACTGCATATAGAATAAGAAACAACCAAATGAAGTCAGCACTCAGGTTAACAAAATTATGCTTAAGATTTAATGCGAGATAATACATCTTTAAATGACTTTCCCACCTGGAACCAATCAACTGTACAGTGAAGTGGAAGGGCCGGTCAGCATACCAAAATAATTCACTTATACCTAATGCAACAGAGCGTAGTATGAATAAATCTGCCCCAAAGAATTAATTTGGCTTTACAATAAAAGGAGAATGAACTATTGTTCACAATTAAAAACACACTGTAAAAGCGGAATACGAGAATACCGAGAAGCACATCCTAAAATGAACCCAACCGACATCGACACCTTACTTAACGCTGATCAGCCAATACAAGAGAGAAAAAGTATTCCGCCTGCAAGTGTGGCCATGCGGTTCTAGGCGCTACAGTCTGGAACCGCGTGACCGCTACGTTCGCAGGTTCGAATCCTGCCTCGGGCATGGCTGTGTGTGCTGTCCTTAGGTTACTTAGGTTTAACTAGTTCTTAGTTCTAGGGGACTGATGACCACAGATGATAAGTCCCATATTGCTCAGAGCCATTTGAACCATTTGAACCAAAAAGTATTCCACAGTAAAACGAACCATATCGCACCCCGACAAGTACCGTGACACATATCAAAAATCTATACCTGAAAAAATCGGTTCAAACATTTCTATAAAATTTACATTCAAGTAATAGAAGCTTCGTTTAAATTTCAAGTTGGTATTTCCGGCTGTAAATTCCTTTATACTCTGTTGATGTTGTTGTTGTAGTCTTCGGTCCTGAGATTGGTTTGATGCAGCTCTCCGTGCTAATCTATCCTGTGCAAGCTCCTTCATCTCCCAGTACCTACTGCAACCTACATCTTTCTGAATCTGATTAGTGTATTCATCTCTTGGTCTCCCTCTACGATTTTTACCCTCCACCCAGCCCTACAATGCTTAATCTGTGATCCCTTGATGCCTCGGTACATGTCCTACCATCCGATTCCTTCTTCTAGTCAAATTGTGCCACAAACGTCTCTTCTCCCCAATCCTATTCAATATCTCCTCATTAGATACGTGATGTACCCACCTAATCTTCAACATTCTTGTATAGCACCACATTTCGAAAGCTTCTATTCTCTTCTTGTCCAAACTATTTATTGTCCATATTTCACCTCCATACATGGCTAAACTCCATACAAATACTTTCAGAAACGACTTCCTGAAACTTAAATCTATACTCGATGTTAACAAATTTCTCTTCTTCAGAAACGCTTTCCTTGCCATTGCCAGTCTACATTTTATATCCTCGCTACTTCGACCATCATCAGTTATTTTGCTCCCCAAATAGCAAAACTCCTTTACTAGTTCAAGTGCCTCATTTCCTAATCTAATTCCCTCAGCATCACCCGACTTAATTCGACTACATTCCATTATCCTCGTTTTGCTTTTGTTGATGTTCATCTTATATCCTCCTTTCAAGACACTGTCCTTTCCGTTCAACTGCTCTTCCAAGTCCTTTGCTGTCTCTGACAGAATTACAATGTCATCGGCGAACCTCAAAGTTTTTATTTCTTCTCCATGGATTTTAGTACCTATTCCAAATTTTTCTTTTGTTTCCTTCAATGCTTGCTCAATATACAAATTGAATAACATCGGGGACAGGCTACAACCCTGTCTCACTCCCTTCCCAACCACTGCTTCCTGTTCACGACCCTCGACTCTTATAACTGCCATCTGGTTTCTGTACAAATTGTAAATAGCCTTTCGCTCAATGTATTTTACCCCTGCCACTTTTAGAATTTGAAAGAGAGTATTCCAGTCAACATTGTCGAAAGCTTTCTCTAAGTCTACAAATGCTAGAAACTTAGGTTTGCCTTCCTTAATCTTCCTTCTAAGATAAGTTGTAAGGTCAGTATTGCCTCACGCGTTCCAACATTTCTACGGAATCCAAACTGATCTTCCCCGAGGTCGGCTTCTACCAGTTTTTCCAAATGGTTCAAATAGTTCAAATGGCTCTGAGCACTATGGGACTCAACATCTGAGGTCATCAGTCCCATAGAACTTGGAACTACTAAAACCTAACTACTCTAAGGACATCACACACATCCATGCCCGAGGCAGAATTCGAACCTGCGACCGTAGCAGTCACACGGCTCCGGACGGAAGTGCCTAGAACCGCACGGCCACCGCGGCCGGCCCAGTTTTTCCATTCGTCTGTAAATAATTCGCGTTAGTATTTTGCAGCTGTGGCTTATTAAACTGATAGTTCGGTAATTTTCACATCTTCAACACCTGCTTTCTTTGGGATTGGAATTATTACATTCTTCTTGAAGCCTGAAGGTATTTCGCCTTTCTCGTACATCTTCCTCACCAGATGGTAGAGTTTTGTCAGGACTGGTTCTCCCAAGGCCGTCAGTAGTTCTAATGGAATACTGTCTACTCCCGGGAGCCGTCCGGTGTGGTCGAGCGGTTCTAGGCGCTTCAGTCTGGAGCTGCGCGACCGCTACCGTCGCAGGTTCGAACCCTGCCTCGGGCATGGACGTGTGTGATGTCCTTAGGTTAGTTAGGTTTAAGTAGTTCTAAGTTCTAGGGGACTGATGACCACAGACGTTAAGCCCCATAGTGCTCAAAGCCAATCTACTCCTGGGCCTTGTTTCGACTCAGGTCTTTCAGTGCTCTGTCAAACTCTTCACGCAGTGTCGTATCTCCCATTTCATCTCCATCTACATCCTCTTCAATTTTTATAATATTGTTCTCAAGTACATCGCCCTTGTATAGACCCTCTGTATAATCCTTCCACCTTTCTGCTTTCCTCTCTTTGCTTAGAACTTGGTTTCCATCTGAGCTCTTGATATTGATACAAGTGGCTCTCTTTTTTCCAAAGGTCTCTTTAATTTTCCTGTAGGCTCTATCTATCTTACCCCTAGTGAGATAAGCCTCTACATCCTTACATTTGTCCTCTAGCCATTCCTGCTTAGCCATTTTGCACTTCCTGTCGATCTCATTTTTGAGACGTTTGTATTCCTTTTTGCCTGCTTCATTTACTGAATTTTTATATTTTCTCCTTTCATCAATTAAACTCAATAATTCTTCTGTTACCCAAGGATTTCTACTAGCCATCGTCTTTTTACCTACTTGATCCTCTGCTGCCTTCACTACTTTATCCCTTAGAGCTACCCATTCGCCTTCTACTGTATTTCTTTCCCCCATTCCTGTCAACTGTTCCCTTATGCTCTCCCTGAAACTCTGTACAACCTCTGGTTCTATCAGTTTATCCACGTCCCATCTCCTTAACTTCCCACCTTTTTGCAATTTCTTCAGTTTTAATCTACAGTTCATAACCAATAGATTGTGGTCAGAGACCACATCCCGCCCCTGGAAATGTCCTACAATTTAAAACCTGGTTCCTAAATCTCTGTCTTACCATTATAAAATCTATCTGATACCTTTTAGTATCTCCAGGGTTCTTCCATGTATACAACCTTCTGTCATGATTCTTAAACCAAGTGTTAGCTATGATTAAGTTATGCTCTGTGCAAAATTCTACCAGACGGCTTCCTCTTTCAATTCTTAGCCCCAGTCCATATTCACCTACTATGTTTCCTTCTCTCTCTTTTCCTACTGTCGAATTCCAGTCACCCATGACTATTAAATTTTCGTCTCCCTTCACTACCTGAATAATTTCTTTTGTCTCATCATACATTTCTTCAATTTCTTCGTCATCTACAGAGCTAGTTGGCATATATGCTTGTACTACTGTAGTAGGCATGGGCTTCGTGTCTATATTGGCCACTATAATACGTTTACTATGCTGTGTGTAGTAGCTTACCCCCACTCCTATTTTTTTATTCATTAATAAACCTACTCCTGCATTACCCGTATTTGGTTTTGTATTTATAACCCTGTATTCACCTGACCAGAAATCTTGTTCCTCCTGCCACCGAACTTCACTAATTCCCACTACATCTAACTTTAACTTATCCATTTCCCTTTTTAAATTTCCTAACCTACCTGCCCGATTAAGGGATCTGACATTCCACGCTCCCATCCGTAGAACGCCAGTTTTCTTTCTCCTGACAACGACATCCTCCTGAGTAGCCCCCGCCCGGAGGTCCGAATGCGGGACTATTTTACCTCCAGAATATTTTACCCAAGAGGACGCCATTATCATTTAACCATAAAGTAAAGCTGCATACTCTCGGAAAAAATTGCGGCTGTAGTTTCCCCTTGCTTTCAGCCGTTCGCAGTACCACAACAGCAAGGCCGTTTTGGTTAGTGTTACAAGGCCAGATCAGTCAATCATCCAGACTGTTGCCCCTCCAACTACTGAAAGGGCTGCTGCCCCTCTTCAGGAATCACACGTTTGTCTGGCCTCTCAAGAGATACCCCTCCGTTGTGGTTGCACCTACGGTACGGCTGTCTGTATCGTTGAGGCACGCAAGCCTCCCCACCAACGGCATGGTCCATGGTTCAGGGGGGGGGGGGGGGGGGCATTATACTCTACACAACACTAAAATGAAAATGTGGTTGTGTTTTCGTCGAATGTGAGGTGTTATGAGGCAATAATTGATTATTTCTTTTAGCTGAGTCATTTTCATTGCTTTTCTAATAACTTATCTTTGTTATTATCGCTCAACGAACGCCGTACCTTTGCCACTTTTGCACCCCAAATAATATTCTATTTCACTTACTGAAATATAATACAACATTCGAACTTCCATCAGACGAAATAAGTAATTAAGGTAAAATAAAGTGGAAAACAAACTGAAACTGTTTTGTTAGAAAAATACAAAATGGAAAAATATAATTTATGAAAATTAGTACAATTTAATAAGGAACATCAATTAGATGCAATATAAGGAACAGAATTATCGAAAACATAGAAACATAAATCGGTTTACCTAACGTAGTAGTACTTTCGCCGGAAATAGGGACTCCATATGAATTTACTTTGTAGCAGAAATTTCCACTTTCTTCTCATTCGCTGCAACGCACGAACTTTCGAATTATTTACAACAGCTGTTAACCTAGAGTCAGCATACATGTCTGAAGGACCTTGCATTGTAAGAATGTGACACTGTATAAATGACACGGTATAAATACAGACATTGTTACAATAAATTATAATAAACATAACATTCAACTTATTGTCGCGAATGACCCATCCACACCAGCCAGCAGCAGCACTGAAGTGATACCGTCCTTGCCGTGACGAATCATGAAGTAGCCTACAACAAAACTGACACAACTACCTTCAAGTTAACAATCTGCGAGATAAAGATGTAACGTTTTTATGCTCACTGCGGCACTTCACACGTACTTTTCAGCGACATAAACTAAAAACTGCCCTTTTTGAGTCGTGTCACCATCCTCGCCGGGGTGCGATTTTACACTCCGCTGCACAAAGGATACGATAACGGTAAAACAAAGGTATCGAACAGTAATAGAATAAAATTTCACAAGGAACATTTCGATAAGACATAACCATTTCAGCTCAGTAGATAAGACCTGACCGATGCGTGATGTTTACGACTGTAAGGCCAGACCTATGAACGCGCTGGGTAGCAGCGTCGTCTTGGGTGACTTGACACGACCTCCGCGGCTCCCCCCGTCGGAGGTTCGAGTCCTCCCTCGGGTATGGGTGTGTGCGTCGTCCATAGCGTAAGTTAGTTTAAAGTAGATGAAGTACTGTGTAAGTTTAGGGACCGATGACCTCATCAATTTTGTCCCATAAGAACATAGCACAATTTTTTAAATTTTCCAGACATATGCGCTAGTCTCACGAAACACCTTCTCCTCCGTCGTGCCTGCAAACACGCTAAAGTGGCCAAGTCTTCACTACAGATTGGTCTGTTTTACCTGGATACATGAAGGCATTCACCGTCCAGCCGGAACGGTGCCCATGTTGAGTGCAAGCCACCGCCTGCATCAATCATCCGTCCAGCAGCAGCCTCGCTGCATCGCTCCAGCCTACCTGCTTCATTTCTCTTCTTCGTAGACCTTGTTGCCAGTAGTGCTTCACTGGCCATTCCAAATTCATTTCCGCTTCAACGCAGCTGCCCACCGCCGGCCAGTAGTGGCGTTCGCGGACAAGCACGGCGTGTTGCAATCGACTATTCGCGTGTCCTGCTGCTAAATCACGCACCCACCCAGCAGCGGTGAAAACAAATGTGCTGCAGTTCATTGTACGGTGGATACTTCGGGAGAAGTCGGATTACAGGGCCCTCGGCATTTGCGTACAACATCCACAAGCCACCACACGGGGCACGGTGGAGGGTATATTGCAACACTACCAGCACCCATTACTTTATTCTTCTTCCACTCGCAAATGGAGAGGGGGGAAAACGAGTGCATATATGCCTCTGTCGAGGCCTAATTCCTCTTCAATTTGCAGTTCTTGCCCGAGATGTAAGTTAGCGGAAGAAGAACTGTCCTGCAGTTAGCCGCAAAAGGTGTTTCTCTAAACTTTCTGAATACTGTTTCGCGGAAAAACTTTATATTACCACCAGGGAGTACCGTCTGAGGCCATGAGCCATATATACGTACTACTTGGATGTTGATCAACCCTATCGGTATCAGATAAAGCAGAATGTTTCTGAATTGGTTCGATGTTTTCTTTTAATATTTCCTTGCGGTGATCGCGAACTCTGGAACGGTACTCTAGAGTATATGGCACTTTTGTTCGACACGTAGTCTCTGTTACAGCTGAGCCATACTTTCCTAAAACTTCTCCCTATAAACCTACCACCCACGTTACGTGTTCACCCCATTTCGTATCGCTTTCCATTTTAACACCTAGACTACATGACAAAACGTACAGTCTTAGACATAAAACCTGACCGCCGGCCGGCCGCCACAGAGACTAAGTCCGAGTGGTTCACTCATGGTGGCCAATAAAACTGACCGCCCCTGACAACTCTAAGTCCGGCCATCTGCACAATCTGGCAACACTGTAAGATGGGGAAGTGTTAGAAGGAAGTGTTGTCTACTTCCGAGCAGATCTGGATGGAGTGAGCACGTGGTCTTGCGGTAACCGTCGTGCATTCTAAAATTAGACTCGCGTGTTCGCGTAAAACTGTTTCTTTTCTTTTTTTTTTTTTTTTAACCACATTTCGGTCTAAAGTTATGAGTCTGATTGAACGTCGAAGATAATTCGCTTAACATTCTACCCACCCGCAATAACAAGTATTCCAGAAACAATTCCGCAGGACAGCTCGTGGCTGCGTCGCGATCATAACAGCTTACGCTCGAGCAATTCCTCGCGCTGCAGCGGCTACCGGCCACCGGCCAGACGCCACCCACCGCCTGAAATCCGGTGCCGCCCATGTGAAGGCGGCGCCACGCTGTCAGTGTATGTATCAATATCATTTTCGTATTTGAAGTTCTATTTATCAACTTGCAGTTAAGCATTGGATTTTGCATACTTGAAAATCGTGAACTACAATTAAGCATTGTAAAATTGAGTCGCAAGTGGAAAAAGGTGTAACATCTGCAACACAACATTTACTTTGGTATAACAGAGGGGTGAATGTAGAGGAAGCAGCTAGAAAGAATTGAGCTGTGTGCGGAGTGAGTGCTTTTGGGAAAAATACGCAAGAAAAAGATATTCTTGCTTCAACGAAGATCGTTCTGGCATGAATGATTTTCCACATTAAGAAAGTCTCGGCTACTGATATATGTGACAGATTACCATTTTACCGTCATGCGACATTTGCATTCAACAGGCAAAGTTCAGAAGTCTGGTTTAGGAGTACTGTGTGCTCTAATTGAAAACAACAAAAATCAACGGAGTGACTATTACTGAACGTCATCAGGTCGCTCATTGAGCATTCCTATGCAGTACTGTTACTAGTGAATTGTTATGATGCCTTTATCGTTAACTTCCTAAGAAGAAATGAAAGGCTGAGCCGAACCAAAAGACGTAAACTAAAGTGTAGTGTGAACATAATATTTTGCATTTGAAAGCTCCATAAGTGTGTTTTGGACTACGAATTCTGCCCAAAGGGGCGTGTGCAACACAGCTGGAATTTGTTGTCAACAACTGAGACACCTTTCGGTCGCAGTGTAAGAAAGTCGAGCAACAAAACTGCATCATCTGTGCTACTGCATGATAACTCACTCTGTTGATTTGAGAAACAAAACTATCCAGGAGATTGATAGGAAAGTCGTCTCTCAGGCACTTGTCCCTCTCGTCATATATTCGTAAAATTTTACCTTGCCCGCTCTTGATCGATCAACCGTCAAGGCAAATATGTTCTAGACGAAAACACTTTTAAAACTACACTGGTTTAATGACATCGTTAGAACCAGTGGGTTTCAACAGGCGTAAAATTTGCAAACCACTACTGCATAGTCAGATTGTTGTAGATATGGTGAAAGGAAATTTAGCTGCTGATTAATTTTTCTTTGATGATTAATGTTGCGATTAGTAAATTAATGTAAAATGAAATTAAAATATTCACTGTACTAATACAAGTTAAATTCAGCTTACTACAGAAACATCACGATCGCAATCTATCTTATTAAAGCATTATGTGTCTGTAAGACGATTGAGCCTATTTTAACACGAATTAGTAGAATATTACCGACTTTTAACTCCGAAAAGATCTGTATTTACTTCATTTCCTGTATCATACACAAGTATTATGAAAATGTGGCATTTCATAGATAAAATTATGTATTCACAACAACAAAAAATATGTCGGCAGAAAACAAAAGCGGTAAGTAGCAAGCCGAATTTTGCTCGAGCGTTATCTTACGATTCCCAGATTGTGTTTGTATCTGCCTGCTTGTAGCTCAGCTACAAAAGAATTAAAAATCTGGCTTTCAGTGAGTCTCGAAAGGCGAACGAAGGCAGCTTGCACCTGGTAGCCAAGCATATTACCTGGGAACTGGTCTTTTCTAAAGTGGAAAGATATCCTTTTGTAGTTGAGTTGTTGGCAAATGTCAGTCAGACGTGTGCCGTTGACCTAAGCGTTTCGGTATGTTGAATTTGTACCAATGATTTTTCTACAGGTTTTTTCTGTTGCAAATAAAGAGTTGAAGTCTCCCATTAGTATTTTCACGTCATCTTGGTGAATTTTGGTAATAGTATTTTCGAGTGTGTTCCAGAATTTTTCGACATTTTTGGTGGGGTCATGTGCATTGATGAGTGTATATTTTTTACTGGGGCTCTGAATGAGAAGTCGATTGTTGATGGCTGTGATTTCTTTGACAGACCTGATGATAGATCTGTGTTCGAGAAATGCCATGGCCAAGATTGGTACGCCTTTCGCTACCTTTTGTTGCGTTTTGCTCTTGAAGATGCAATGGTTTCCGTAATGCAAGGTTTCATTGTCAGTTAGTCGTGGTTCTTGAGGAGCAAGGGTGAGAATTTTTTGTCGGTCGATTTACTATGTTAGATTATTTAGTTTTGGTTATTTGGATCAATGTATTGATATTTTGTTATAAAAAAAAGGTCTTATGTGTGTAAAATCTTATGGGACTTAACTGATAAGATCATCAGTCCCTAAGCTTACACACTACTTAACTTAAATTATCCTAAGGACAAACACACACACATCCATGCCCGAGGGAGGACTCGAACCTCCGCCCGGACCAGCCGAACAGTTCATGACTGCTGCGACCTCGACCGCTCGGCTAATCCCGCGCGGCGTGTAGTTTTCGAATGCATGTTTTCTGCTTGTAGGGAAAATTTACAAGAGATCTTTAATATTCTCTGCCGTGCTAACCTGGCCTCCACAGAATCCGAAATTCCAACTGCCGCCTGTCGACAGTTTGCACAGTTCATGTTTGCTTGTGTTTCATTGGTTTGGCTTGGGTGATTCCAGGACCGGACAGGACTAGAGGGTGTTCAAGCCTTAGGAAGCAAATATTTTCAGCCGAGCTCATTGAGCTATCAGACGGTGACCAGAGTAGCGGTGGTTTTCACTCAGACGTGCGTGGATTTTTAGTTCATCGGATTCAGTAGTCGTTGAGGATTGTGTTGGTATTTGGTTCACCCCAAGTATTTGATTTCTTCGGTACCACCAATATGGGGGTGGGTTTCCCCTATCGGCCCCACGGGATTATTATTATTGTCATTACGTCTTCAGCAAATCCGATATGGTGCATCTGTCCACCACAGAAATAGATGTGCATTGTTCGACTCAGTATTTCCATCACATAAATATGGGTATAATTACGTTACATTGCTGCTAGTAGACATATTTCTCACTTTTTCTTGTGCAGTTGCTACCTGTTTCTCCATCATAGGAATTTATGTGCGCAGCATTGTTGCAATACAGGCGTTCAAATTATCCAGTTTCTGTAATTTCATTTCGATACCAGATCGTTCTAATCGGATTCAGCCAATCAGGCTTAATGTGGATATCCGAATACGACTCTCATCATTTGATAGACTGGGTAAACCACCTTCTTAATTGGACGGTTGAATCTAGATCACTTATTTATGACAGGGCCTGAATTCTAAAACACTGTCAAAAACAATAATACAATGTGCTTATTACTAATATTTTATTTAAATATAAATATCTGAACGAACGAGATAACAGTTTATTTATAGGTGCACAGTCCCATCCATCACAGCAGTGCGAGATTGGTTTCAGGACCAAGAGAGGATAAGGCTGTTGCCGTTTGTTCCACGATCACCGAAGATCAACCAGATAGAGGATATGTGGGCAGAGGTAACAAGGTCATTGCCATGTGGACCTACAAATGCAAGCGACCTTTGGATGAATATAGAAAACGTATGGTGGGAAGTAAACCATCACGCTACACTGTCGACGACTTAATGAAAACAATGCCCCTACGCCTTCGAGAAATCTTACGTAATGATCGTGGGTGGGTTGGTTACTAAAACTATACTCGTCCACTGTACCCACGTAAACAATTATCTGATAGTCGGTCAAGCTTTTCTTTGTCGCAGCTCTTTAGATACAAGTCCATTTACTTTCAGTCTCCTCCTTACAATTCTTGCAATGGAAGGTAATTGAAAAATTTCATCCACTCGACGCCAACTGAGGAATTGACTGGTGCATGCGTTGTTCAACACACAGTAGTGGTCACCCTCACTGGAATCAGTGACTGTTTGTGTGTGTGCGTTTTCGTGTTCACGCACAATCTGAATCAATACTATTAACATTAGAAAGACAACCAACAATAAATATTGCAATAAATATGACTATAAAGTATTTTAATGCGATGGGAAGTTACAAACTGAATTTTTACCCAACCCACGACCTGCATATTATGTTACGTTAAGTAAGATGTATTAACTCCATAGTATGGTTAGCAGAGACAGTGCGCTCTTGTTGTCGAGGCTCGCAACAAGTGCAGCGATTAGCAGTGCCCAATGCCGCCGCGATTTGTTTATGTTGGCTGAGCGTGGACACTGCAGCAGACGCTTCGCCATAAACAGAAAGAAATCACCTTGGCTCTGACTGCAGTGAGCGGATACCACTGCCTGCGTGTTCTTATAGTAACCAACGTGAGACTCTACTCACAGGTGCCATGGAGCAATTGCAACGGATATCATGTCATTAGTTATCAGAATATTAACCAGTGATGAAATGTCCACTCTATTTGAATCCCAAGAAAATGGGAACCTTCTCACAAAGGAATTTGAGGTGATATCAAAATTTATCCAACATACAAAAATTAACTGCAGGGGTTTCATGTATGCAGTAGTAGCACACAAGGAAATATTATGTCTTGGAAGCGTATATTTCGTTTCCTCTTCTCATATTAACGCCCTTCTTTTAGTATGAAGTGAGAAAAAACCATGAAAAACTAAAGTTCCTGAGAAGCATATCACTCATTTCCTCTTCTCAGATCATAACTGTTATTTTAGTATGAAGTAAAAAAACAAACAGTTTAAGTTTGTCAACCATAATATGACACAAGATTCTTATCATATGCGCTATCGGAAACGCAAAAAGCAGAGAGCTGTCCATTCTTTTGTCCAACAGTCTGTCTCCTCTTTCATGCATTACTCCCGCTGGGAGATTCTTATTTAAGGACTTGAGGGCATCAAGTTCTTCATCAGAACAAGCCTTATGTTATTGTTCTAATTACGGTATGGAGAAAATGCAACAAAGACGATTTCCCCTAATATCCACTCCTGCAAATGGAAAAAAGAACACATTGACACCGGTGTGTCAGACCCACCATACTTGCTCCAGACACTGCGAGAGGGCTGTATAAGCAATGATCACACGCACGGCACAGCGGACACACCAGGAACCGCGGTGTTGGCCGTCGAATGGCGCTAGCTGCGCAGCATTTGTGCACCGCCGCCGTCAGTGTCAGCCAGTTTGCCGTGGCATACGGAGCTCCATCGCAGTCTTTAACACTGGTAGCATGCCGCGACAGCGTGGACGAGAACCGTATGTACAGTTGACGGACTTTGAGCGAGGGCGTATAGTGGGCATGCGGGAGGCCGGGTGGACGTACCGCCGAATTGCTCAACACGTGGGGCGTGAGGTCTCCACAGTACATCGTTGTTGTCGCCAGTGGTCGGCGGAAGGTGCACGTGCCCGTCGACCTGGGACCGGACCGCAGCGACGCACGGATGCACGCTAAGACCGTAGGAACCTACGCAGTGCCGTAGGGGACCGCACCGCCACTTCCCAGCAAATTAGGGACACTGTTGCTCCTGGGGTATCGGCGAGGACCATTCGCAACCGTCTCCATGAAGCAGGGCTACGGTCCCGCACACCGTTAGGCCGTCTTCCGCTCACGCCCCAACATCGTGCAGCCCGCCTCCAGTGGTGTCGCGACAGGCGTGAATGGAGGGACGAATGGAGACGTGTCGTCTTCAGCGATGAGAGTCGCTTCTGCCTTGGTGCCAATGATGGTCGTATGCGTGTTTGGCGCTGTGCAGATGAGCGCCACAATCAGGACTGCATACGACCGAGGCACACAGGGCCAACACCCGGCATCATGGTGTGGGGAGCGATCTCCTACACTGGCCGTACACCACTGGTGATCGTCGATGGGACACTGAATAGTGCACGGTACATCCTAACCGTCATCGAACCCATCGTTCTACCATTCCTAGACCGGCAAGGGAACTTGCTGTTCCAATAGGACAATGCATGTCCGCATGTATCCCGTGCCACCCAACGTGCTCTAGAAGGTGTAAGTCAACTACCCTGGCCAGCAAGATCTCCGGATCTGTCCCCCATTGAGCATGTTTGGGACTGGATGAAGCGTCGTCTCACGCGGTCTGCACGTCCAGCACGAACGCTGGTCCAACTGAGGCGCCAGGTGGAAATGGCATGGCAAGCCGTTCCACAGGACTACATCCAGCATCTCTACGATCGTCTCCATGGGAGAATAGCAGCCTGCATTGCTGCGAAAGGTGGATATACACTGTAATAGTGCCGACAATATGCATGCTCTGTTGCCTGTGTCTATGTGCCTGTGGTTCTGTCAGTGTGATCATGTGATGTATCTGACCCCAGGAATGTGTCAATAAAGTTTCCCCTTCCTGGGACAATGAATTCACGGTGTTCTTATTTCAATTTCCAGGAGTGTATTTGCAAAACTCTGTATTCAGCAATGACTGCCAGCTGCCATAACACTTGACAGAATCCATGCGATAGGCAACACAACTGTGCGTGCACTTCAGACATCATTCAGTAAGACGTCAGGAGATGGATGGAAACGTCAAATTAACGTCGCTTTCCGAGTCGTATTCAATCCAGAATGAGGTGTTATTAAGGTAGTTGAGCGTTCTAGCAATTACACTTTTATAATTCCCATATGAGTATTCCGATAGCCAAAAGAACCCGTTAGTGTGAAACTATCGGGAACTGCATTAATATCAAACTGCAAGCACTTGAGACAATACGTGGACTCTTCTCTTCGCTGGGTGACCTATTACTGTTATTCAGGATTCTCTCCGTCCTAGGCGTAATGCAAATGTAACTTCAGAGGCGCTTTTCGCTATTCTTGACAAACAACAGCAACTTGTAATCACTGCGAATTACAACTGCGTGATGATATGGCTCAGGTTGTCAGTAGCTGTGGTGGTGTTATGCTGTCAAACTGCTTACAGTAACTTTAATGGTGGCACACATAATTTAGCGCTGACTACCTACTCAAGTATAGATAGTGTTGTGGCGTCGTCGCTTCTCTTTATTTGGCCTCACCTTGAGTAATCCGATTTAACGAACATAGTACTCCATTCGCAGGCTGCTAATGATACAGTATGACTACAGAAATCATTGTGAGGGTATTACATTAATTCTCCAATGAATTGCTTAACAAATATTATCCTCAGCTATGCAGCTGGAATGACTCATTACATAGGTACTCTACGTTGCACTTGGTTAAGGGATCAGTTCGCTGCAATCCTGCTTCTACTGTTCGTAAATACTCATATACTTCACAAATGGTTCAAATGGCTCTGAGCACTATGGGACTTAACTTCTGAGGTCATCAGTCCACTACAACTTAGAACTAATTAAACCTAACTAACCTAATGACATCAGACACATCCATGCCCGAGACAGGATTCGAACCTGCGACCGTAGCGGTCGCGCGGTTCCAGACTGTAGCACCTAGAACAGTACGGCCACACCGGACGGCATGCTTATTACTCACCATTCGTTATTTGATTAAATATGAACTACAATCTGATTCGCTTGTATATGACATGGGTTAGCGCCGGCACAAAGCAACGACTAAGGGTTGGATGTCGTTGAAGTCCCGTTACACTGATGGCAAGACTAATGTTCGGAAATCACCTCTATTGCCTCAAGAAACAATTGCATCTTAAATGTCGAAGGACCGACGTCCACACTGTCACAGCGCGTTGAAATACAGCTAAGACGGCAGATGAATATTTGTGACCGACTGGGCATCGAACCTGCACCTCCTGCTTAGTAGACAGACATGCCGATCACTGCACAGTTTTTTTTTTTATTTTAAAGTTTGAGAAGACTTTCAGCACCAGGTAGGCGGAGGCGAAGAGGGCAGGGGTCGAAGATCCGAGGCCTGCTGTCAATGCCTCCCCCATACCTGTCACTGAGCAGCTGCATTATTCCCATGTATTCCATGTTTGCACCCATATACACCTTTAAATTGCGGAAAAAATTGAAGTAGTAACTAAGGTAAAATAAATTACAGATTGCCGCCTCCAGTGGCGTGCGTTCCTTGTAGAACATAACTTATAACAATGAAAATGGTGACGGAAAAATACATAACAAACATTCATTCAGAAATATAATCACAATTTTAGTTATTTTGCACTGGAAGCATATGAGGTCTGTGAGGAAGCCTTATTTTTTCCACAAATGATAAAAATTTCGGAGCCGGAGGGGTTTTGCCAAATTAGAACAGTTCTGATTTTAGAACCAACGTAAAAGAATATTCCAGGAATAAAAAAAAGTGAAAGAATAGTATTCTGCTTCTAATAAAAAAAACTGTCCACCTCTTCGTAGCCCACATAAAGCAATAGATAAAAAAATTTGAAACCATTCCTTATATTTGTTATTCTTCTTCGGCGTAAAATGTTCTTCTGCAATATAAAACATTTACTCTTCTAAGTTATGTTTGTTACGACGTAAAACACAAACTGTCAAAGAAGCCACGGCCGGCCTGAGTGTCCGAGCGGTTCTAGGCGCTACAGTCTGGAATCGCGCGACCACTACGGTCGCAGGTTTCGAATCCTGCCTCGGGCATGGATGTGTGTGATGTCCTTACGTTAGTTAGGTTTAAGTAGTTCTAAGTTCTAGGGGACTGATAACCACAGCAGTTAACTCCCATAGTGCTCAGAGCCGATTGAACCATTTGAAGAGAAGCCACGAATAACTGTTATTCTTTGCGGACGGGTAACATTTCCAGTCGGGTTGTAAAGCTTCAGTTATCGGTATATGACTTTCGGCGGTTCTGTTGATAGTCCGGTTCCAAATTCTGATTATATTTTCACATAAGAAGATGTGCTCTACACTTTCTACAAGCCGACATTTGTCGCAGTATGGAGATGGTCTCAATTTGATTTTCAATAATCGTTCCACTGAGTGTATGGTTTCGTTTACAACGTAGCACCATACGGCACTGACTCTAGTTGGTAGAATTTTATTGTTGATATTTTTCCAGACGTTCCTCCAGTTTTGTAGGTGAATTTACCGGAAATGGTTTGTGAAGACAATGTGTGGTAATATAATCATAGACGGTTCTAGTGTTGAATTGTGCTGGTGGAAGTCTTATACAGCTCTAATCGCCATATTGCTTTGGGACGTAATCTAGGCTGGCATGCTACATTAACAGGAGCGTTCCTATCTCCAGGATCTAACAAGAGGAACAGAAGTTTCGTGATGCTTGTCTTAGTGGCATGTATTAGTTTAAAAGCACGGCTTTAATTACAAGTCTTCCATTTTGCCTCTGCAAAGTCGCCGTGTGGAGGGATACTTTGAAGATATTTTGTTTCCACACATACCAAGAGGCTACAGCTAATATTTTATGCGCAGTGACCTGCAGTATCGGTAAGACTGCTGCGACATGATATATTTTGCTAAGTATGTATGTATTTATTAAGTGAACTTTCTGCAGTCGGTCTAACAATCGCATGTCATTGTCCTTCAACAAGGTTCCGATGACATTAAGTTTCCGCTACCAATTGTTCGTGGCCATGCGCTTGGGATTCGCCCTTAACCTCAAGCCGAGTTGGAGTCTCTCTTCAGTTACATCAAACCAGTGCGCACCTGTTGCACTATTGTAAGAACCGAGATGCAGGCGGCCGAAGTGGTCGTGCGGTTCTAGGCGCTCCAGTCTGGAGCCGCGAGACCGCTACGGTCGCAGGTTCGAATTCTGCCTCGGGCATGGATGTGTGTGATGTCCTTAGGTTAGTTAGGTTTAAGTAGTTCTAAGTTCTAGGGGACTGATGACCTCAGAAGTTGAGTCCCATAGTGCTCAGAGCCATTTGAACCATTTGAACCGAGATGCAGGTTCATTTGGCTACAAGAATGGGTATGTTCCTCCAGCACGACGGGGCTCCTGCACATTCTAGTCGTCAGGTTACACATTATCCAAACCTAACATTTCCCGGAGGGTGCATCATTAGATATGACACTTTTCTTGGCCTTCAAGGTCCTCGGACCTTATCTCTTAGGATTTTTGTCTGCGTGGATGGTTAAAGGCGAAGTCTACAAATAAAAGGTAAACCCAAGAGCCGATTTGATCGTTCGGTTTATGAATAGTGCAGCCCTCATAAAAGAACGCAAAGACGACCTCAGTAAGGCTACACGTGGTGTTATCAAGAGAAGTCAAATGTGCATTGAAGTTGGTTGGTGAATTTTTGAGAATCAACTTTGAATGCCCTAATTTGCCTTTGCTTTGAGTTTGTTAGCGTTACGTACTAACAGCTGTATCTCTGTACTCAATAAAAAGTGGACGCATTTATAAGGAATTTTTTGCGTCTGTACTACCACCTGCTAAAATATGTACTATTCCTCCTGAAACACCCTGTGTATAGATATAGGTGTGGTGTCTGTTCTTTCGGACATGTCCGAAAGAAAATGCTTCATGGCATTCTGCAACGACCTTCGATCTAGGTGCAGGGGCTGATACAGATTTCAGAGCTGCTTGGCTGTCTGAATAAAAGTAGATGCTACGATTTTTGCAAGGTCTACTCTAATTTTCTTCCGTGCACATTCTGACAGAAAAGAAAACGTGTAATACTGTGGCCATCTTCCCTAAAGAGATTCTAGGAAGTACACCAGACCTGGTACTTTCATCTGTTTTCGACCTGTCAGTAAATCACTATATTATGTCTCCTGCACGGTGTTCTGGTTCGTTTTTCCACTGCTACCTGCTTCCAACTGTTACATGGCAAAGTTTATTGAAACAGCTAGAAGTTATTGTGTAGTTAGTCGGCATTTCCCCAGCCATCGCCTTACTGATTTTGGATTCCGTATATTCTAACTATATCCAGTTATTTCCAGTTTTTAGCCTTTATGTCCCTGCCGCTGCCTCCATTTTAAGCCACAGGTGTAAGGCGGGCATGTCTAGCATAATATCCATTCCAAGAGTGGATGTCCTGCTAATTCCATCTGTTTGTGAAAGCAGGCCAGTCTCTGCACTTTGCCAGACTCGTTGGCTGCCACCTTCTGTTCGACTTTGTTCATATTATAGGTCAATAAATTATTATTGGTCTTTTTGCAGGGATGTATATCCAGTACGTACTGGGTTTAGACCCCAGTTTACCCTACAGCAGCTTCTAGTGCTTATAAGATTATCTTTCGCAGTGGAACATATTCTTTATGTGAGGTGTTCATAATAGTTTTCCATCCAGGGCTACCTCTAGATACACTACAACCCTCTCTAAAGTTTCATCGAGAAATATAATTTATCAGTATGTGTGCTGGACATGCTTTCCCATAAATAATACTACACCAATTTTCGTGGGGCTCGTCTTTAAATACTTTTTCACAATGTTCAGTGCACATAGGTTTAAGAGTACTAGCAAATTTTCTGAGTCTTACTGTGAATAGATCGTCTACTTATTCTTTTCAAGAGTAGTCTCCCACATTCAGCTCATCTATGAGTTCATTCACCACTAGGTTCTTCATCTCTAACCATTTACTCGAAGGTCGTATTACTCGACATCCAGGAAGAGACACAGAGCATCCAGAAAGGGTAGTGCTTTTTCCACCTTCCCAACAAGTTGGTGAAATGTTACTTCACATGATTTGCTTCGCAAGTATTATGAAAATCTGGCAGTTCATAGATAAAATTATGTATTCACAACAACAAAAAATATGTCGACAGAAAACAAAAACGTGGCATTATGAATTTAGCAGTACCTCAAGGTTTTCGCTCTGACACTAAGGGTTATTGAAAGAAGCAAGACGAATTTTGCTAGAGCGTTGTCTTACGATTCCCTCATTGAATTTGTATGTGCCTGCTTGTAGCTCCGCCACAAAACAATTAAAAATCTAGCTTTCGGCGAGGCTCGAAAGGCGAACAGAGGCAGCATGCACCTGACAGGCAAGCACGTTACCTACGAGCCAGCGAATGGGCGCGGTGTCTTTCACTTACTTATTGACCCAGTAAGCGCTATGGCAGATAAACCGCAACATAGGAGGCGACAGTAGTTGTATTTCTCATGTGGAACGACTTTCATGGACTCAAAAGGATTAACTGATATCCTTATGTCACGTCTCAAGCGAAAATCACTCAGTATTAAATTGAAATGACGATAATATCAAGTGAATTTAGCAGGATAGTTCTGTGCCATCAAGGAAGTAACTCGTCGGTCACAGAGTTGCCAAACATATTCTGCGCTGTTGCCAAGTTTCAGTTATACCGCCAGGAAGGATACCAGCTGATGTGTTCTGTGAGTGACCTCGGAAGTGGCTATAGCTTCGTTTCAAAGTTGCGGGTGGCAAGAGCCACAAGATCCTCATTATATGTCAATGAGTGTTATTCGCATTTCTGTAACTAGGTTTAGGGGCTAGAGTGCAATTATTTGTAATACATCGATGCACTGAATGCAAACTAAATGTCATAAATTAATAATTGCGGCAATTATTTGTGTTTTACTGACTTAATCGGACAGAAACCTTGAAAGCGTATCCACCAGACGCGACTCACAGTTTTGGAACTTCTCCAGTGGTTGAGTTGGCAATGTATATTTGCTGTACAATATTGTTATTGAGATCACTGTCATTGGCACATCCACCAGAAGACAGGCATGGCCTGGCTAATTGTTGTCAACTTTCCTGACGGATATTCTGCCTTTGCCCACATCTCGTGGTCGTGCGGTAGCGTTCTCGCTTCCCACGCCCGGGTTCCCGGGTTCGATTCCCGGCGGGGTCAGGGATTTTCTCTGCCTCGTGATGGCTGGGTGTTGTGTGCTGTCCTTAGGTTAGTTAGGTTTAAGTAGTTCTAAGTTCTAGGGGACTTATGACCACAGCAGTTGAGTCCCATAGTGCTCAGAGCCAGTTGAACCAGTATTCTGCCTTTGTTCGAAACGTGAAGACTTAGGGTGAATTCGAACATTACATATGGCGAAAATTTGATGTTTCTATTCTTCCAGCTCTACCATTCAAATAACAGTTACAATAAGCGGCAGAAAAGCACCAGTGAATCAA
The DNA here is from genome assembly GCF_023864345.2 of Schistocerca serialis cubense. Lineage (NCBI taxonomy): Eukaryota > Metazoa > Arthropoda > Insecta > Orthoptera > Acrididae > Schistocerca > Schistocerca serialis. The sequence goes on from NC_064646.1 coordinate 236,355,164, forward strand.
CGGTTAATAATGCAATAATAATTAGTGGAATATGACAAATTCCATCTGTCATCTGATATTTGTGAAAAACTACTTTTTTCATCTTCACAGCACCACAGTACGAACTCAAGGGTTTCATAGGATACCTATACTTAATTTCGTTGTGATCGTTTTCAATGACAGTACGGGAGGAGCAAAACCATCTGACTTGAAACACACTTTTCCAGCGGGATTTGAATCTTTGGCTACAGTTGCAGTAGCACGTCCAGTGAGGTATCAAGAATGTGAGCAATCACTCATTGCTATAGTATACGCTAGGCCATAGAGAAGCAGGTTTCCAACAAAGTAAAAGACGAGAGACACTGTCGCTGTCACTTATTAAACAGGAATTGTTCAGAAAATTACAACTATATCTTGTGAAATGAGTAGGTTGATGCAGCTCCAGTCCGGCACTATCACTGAGTTGCCAAACATTTTCCGAATAGCACTTAAGATAAAAATGTGTATGTGTGTGTGTGTGTGTGTGTGTGTGTGTGTGTGTGTGTGTGTGTGTGGTCCGAAAGAACAGACACTACGAATCGAAATAGACAGCCTTGTTAATCAGTTAAAGATTGAAGGATAGATGTCCAGGATTAAAACAGAACAACAGCGTCTGATGAAAATATGTGCCTGATCAGGTTCGAACCCGGATTCGTAGTGTCTTTCCTTTCGGACATTTCCGAAAGAGCCGCACATGTTGTAAGCGGCAAAGATGGGAATTCGCGTGTGACAAGGAGCGTGTGTAGATAGGTGCTGAAAAGAGGTTGGCTGCTGCGTCCCGACAGTGCCTACCGTCGGAGGTTCGAGTCCTCCCTCCGACATGGGTGCGTGTGTTGTCCATAGCGTAAGTTAAGTTAGATTAAGTAGTGCGTAAGCTTAGGGACCGATGACCTAAGCAGCTTAGTCTCAAAGTTCTTACAACGAATTTACAAAATTTTAAATCCAAAATACTGCATCTAGGTTTTTACGATAGTGCAATAGGTGCGCACTGGTTAGCTGTCACTGAAGAGAGACTCCAACTCGGATTGTGGTTAAGAGCATAATAACTTAAATTGTGAATATATTTCTGAATGAATGTTTGTTCTGTATTTTTTCGTCACCATTTTCATTGTTATAAGTTATGTTCTACAAGGAACGCACGCCATTGGAGGCGGCAATCTGTAATTTATTTTACCTTAATTACTACTTCAATTTTTTCCACAATTTAAAGGTATATATGGGTGCAAACATGGATTACATGGGAATAATGCAGCTGCTCAGTGACAGGTATGGGGGAGGCATTGACAGCAGGCCTCGGATCTTCGACCCCTGCCCTCTTTGCCTCCGCCTACCTGGTGCTGAAAGTCTTCTCAAACTTAAAAAAAAAAAAAAAATTGTGCAGTGATCAGCATGTCTGTCTACTAAGCAGGAGGTGCAGGTTCGATGCCCAGTCGGTCACAAATATTCATCTGCCGTCTTAGCTGTATTTCAACGCGCTGTGACAGTGTGGACGTCGGTCATTCGACATTTAAGATGCAATTGTTTCTTGAGGCAATAGAGGTGATTTCCGAACATTAGTCTTGCCATCAGTGTAACGGGACTTCAACGACATCCAACCCTTAGTCATTGCTTTGTGCCGGCGCTAACCCATGTCATATACATGCGAATCAGATTGTAGTTCATATTTAGTCAAATAACGAATGGTGAGTAATAAGTATGCCGTCCGGTGTGGCCGTACTGTTCTAGGTGCTACAGTCTGGAACCGCGCGACCGCTACGGTCGCAGGTTCGAATCCTGTCTCGGGCATGGATGTGTCCGATGTCATTAGATTAGTTAGGTTTAATTAGTTCAAAGTTGTAGTGGACTGATGACCTCAGAAGTTAAGTCCCATAGTGCTCAGAGCCATTTGAACCATTTGTGAAGTATATGAGTATTTACGAACAGTAGAAGCAGGATTGCAGCGAACTGATCCCTTAACCAAGTGCAACATAGAGTACCTATGTAATGAGTCATTCCAGCTGCATAGCTGAGGATAATATTTGTTAAGCAATTCATTGGAGAATTAATGTAATACCCTCACAATGATTTCTGTAGTCATACTGTATCATTAGCAGCCTGCGAATGGAGTACTATGTTCGTTAAATCGGATTACTCAAGGTGAGGCCAAATAAAGAGAAGCGACGACGCCAAAACACTATCTTTACTTAAGTAGGTAGTCAGCGCTAAATTATGTGTGCCACCATTAAAGTTACTGTAAGCAGTTTGACAGCATAACACCACCACAGCTACTGACAACCTGAGCCATATCATCACGCAGTTGTAATTCGCAGTGATTACAAGTTACTGATGTTTGTCAAGAATAGCGGAAAGCGCCTCTGAAATTACATTTGCATTACGCCTAGGACGGAGAGAATCCTGAATAACAGTAATAGGTCACCCAGCGAAGAGAAGAGTCCACGTATTGTCTCAAGTGCTTGCAGTTTGATATTAATGCAGTTCCCGATAGTTTCACACTAACGGGTTCTTTTGGCTATCGGAATACTCATATGGGAATTATAAAAGTGTAATTGCTAGAACGCTCAAATACCTTAATAACACCTCATTCTGGATTGAATACGACTCGGAAAGCGACGTTAATTTGACGTTTCCATCCATCTCCTGACGTCTTACTGAATGATGTCTGAAGTGCACGCACAGTTGTGTTGCCTATCGCATGGATTCTGTCAAGTGTTATGGCAGCTGGCAGTCATTGCTGAATACAGAGTTTTGCAAATATATTAGGGGAAATCGTCTTTGTTGCATTTTCTTTATACCGTAATTAGCACAATAACATAAGGCTTGTTCTGATGAAGAACTTGATGCCCACAAGTCCTTAAATAAGGATCTCCCAGCGGGAGTAATGCATGAAAGAGGAGACAGACTGTTGGACAAAAGAATGGACAGCTCTCTGCTTTTTGCGTTTCCGATAGCGCATATGATAAGAATCTTGTGTCATATTATGGTTGACAAACTTAAACTGTTTGTTTTTTTACTTCATACTAAAATAAAAGTTATGATCTGAGAAGAGGAAATGAGTGATATGCTTCTCAGGAACTTTAGTTTTTCATGGTTTTTTCTCACTTCATACTAAAAGAAGGGCGTTAATATGAGAAGAGGAAACGAAATATACGCTTCCAAGACATAATATTTCCTTGTGTGCTGCTACTGCATACATAAAACCCCTGCAGTTAATTTTTGTATGTTGGATAAATTTTGATATCACCTCAAATTCCTTTGTGAGAAGGTTCCCATTTTCTTGGGATTCAAATAGAGTGGACATTTCATCACTGGTTAATATTCTGATAACTAATGACATGATATCCGTTGCAATTGCTCCATGGCACCTGTGAGTAGAGTCTCACGTTGGTTACTATAAGAACACGCAGGCAGTGGTATCCGCTCACTGCAGTCAGAGCCAAGGTGATTTCTTTCTGTTTATGGCGAAGCGTCTGCTGCAGTGTCCACGCTCAGCAAACATAAACAAATCGCGGCGGCATTGGGCACTGCTAATCGCTGCACTTGTTGCGAGCCTCGACAACAAGAGCGCACTGTCTCTGCTAATCATACTATGGAGTTAATACATCTTACTTAACGTAACATAATATGCATGTCGTGGGTTGGGTAAAAATTCAGTTTGTAACTTCCCATCGCATTAAAATACTTTATAGTCATATTTGATGCAATATTTATTGTTGGTTGTCTCTCTAATGTTAATAGTATTGATTCAGATTGTGCGTGAACACGAAAACGCACACACACAAACAGTCACTGATTCCAGTGAGGGTGACCACTACTGTGTGTTGAACAACGCATGCACCAGTCAATTCCTCAGTTGGCGTTGAGAGGATGAAATTTTTCAATTACCTTGCATTGCAAGAATTGTAAGGAGGAGACTGAAAGTAAATGGACTTGTATCTAAAGAGCTGCGACAAAGAAAAGCTTGACCGACTATCAGATAATTGTTTACGTGGGTACAGTGGACGAGTATAGTTTTAGTAACCAACCCACCCACGATCATTACGTAAGATTTCTCGAAGGCGTAGGGGCATTGTTTTCATTAAGTCGTCGACAGTGTAGCGTGATGGTTTACTTCCCACCATACGTTTTCTATATTCGTCCAAAGGTCGCTTGCATTTGTAGGTCCACATGGCAATGACCTTGTTACCTCTGCCCACATATCCTCTATCTGGTTGATCTTCGGTGATCGTGGAACAAACGGCAACAGCTTTACCCTCTCTTGGCCTGAAACCAATCTCGCACTGCTCTGCTGTGATGGATGGGGATGTGCTCCTGTAAATAAACTGTTATCTCCTTCGTTCAGATATTTATATTTAAATAAAATATTAGTAATAAGCATATTGTATTATTGTTTTTGACATTGTTTAAGAATTCAGGCCCTGTCATAAAGAAGTGATCTAGATTCAACCGTCCAATTAAGAATGTGGTTTACCCAGTCTATCAAATGATGAGAGTCGTATTCGGATATCCACATTAAGCCTGATTGGCTGAATCCGATTAGAACGATCTGGTATCGAAATGAAATTACAGAAATTGGATAATTTGAACGCCTGTATTGCAACAATGCAGCGCACATAAATTCCTATGATGGAGTAACAGGTAGCAACTGCACAAGAAAAAGTGAGAAATATGTCTACTAGCAGCAATGTAACGTAATTATAACCCATATTTATGTGATGGAATACTGAGTCGAACAATGCACATCTATTTCTGTGGTGGACAGATGCACCATATCGGATTTGCTGAAGACGTAATGACAATAATAATAATAATATAATAATATTACAGGAGCGTAATATGTAAGAAACTGTCTACGCAACCTGTAAGTACAGTTCAAAACATTACTACTTAATAGGAAATACCAACCACCAGAACTGTTTATAACCTATAGTCACAGTGACAAAAATGTAAATAAAATAGCTAACATATGTACATATTACAGGCTACTGATGATGCCTTGCAGAAAATAAAGGCGAAACGCGTATGGCACTAAAATTGTGTTTTATTCAGTTGCTGTCAGACGGTCCATAAGTGAAAATCATCAACAAAAGGATATCTTTCCACTTTAGAAAAGACCAGTTCCCAGGTAACATGCTTGGCTAGCAGGTGCAAGCTGCTTTTGTTCGCCTTTCGAGACTCGCTGAAAGCCAGATTTTTAATTCTTTTGTAGCTGAGCTACAAGCAGGCAGATACAACACAATATGGGAATCGTAAGATAACGTTCGAGCAAAATTCGGCATGCTACTTACCGCTTTTGTTTACTGCCGACATATTTTTTGTTGTTGTGAATACATAATTTTATCTATGAAATGCCACATTTTCATAATACTTGCAAATGATACAGGAAATGAAGTAAATACAGATCTTTTCGGAGTTAAAAGTCGGTAATATTCTACTAATTCGTGTTAAAGTAGGCTCAATCGTCTTACAGACACATAATGCTTTAATAAGATAGATTGCGATCGTGATGCTTCTGTAGTAAGCTGAATTTAATTTGTATTGGTACAGTGAATATTTCGATTACATTTTACATTAATTTACTAATCGCAACATTAATCATCAAAGAGAAATTAATCAGCAGCTGAATTTCCTTTCACCATATCTACAACAATCTGACTATGCAGTAGTGGTTTGCAAATTCTACGCCTGTAGAAACCCACTGGTTCTAACGATGTCATTAAACCAATGTAGTTTTAAAAGTATTTTCGTCTAGAATATATTTGCCTTGACGGTTGATCGATCAAGAGCGGGTAAAGTAAAATTTTACGAATATATGACGAGAGGGACAAGTGCCTGAGAGACGACTTTCCTATCAATCTCCTGGATAGTTTTGTTTCTCAAATCAACAGAGAGAGTTATCATGCAGTAGCACGGGTGATGCAGTTTTGTTGCTCGACTTTCTTACACTGCAGCCGAAAGGTGTCTGAGTTGTTGACAACAAATTCCAGCTGTGTTGCACACGCCCCTTGGGGCAGAATTCGTAGTCCAAAACACACTTATGGATCTATCAAATGTAAAATATTATGTTCACACTACACTTTACTCTAGTCTACGTCTTTTGGTTGGGCTCAGCCTTTCATTTCTTCTTAGGAAGTTAACGATAAAGGCATCATAACACGTCACCAGTAACAGTACTGCATAGGAATGCTCAATGAGCGACCTGATGACGTTCAATAATAATCACTCCGTTGATTTTTGTTGTTTCGAATTAGACCATGCAGTACTCCTACACCAGACTTCTGAATTTTGCCTGTTGAATGCAAATGTCGCATGATGGTAAAATGGTAATCTGTCACATATATCAGTAGGCGAGACATTCTTAATGTGGAAAATCATTTATGCCAGAACGATCTTTGTTAAAACAAGAGTATCTTTTTCTGGCGTATTTTTCCCAAAACCACTCGCTCCACGCACAGTTCAGATCTTTGTAGCTGCCTCCTCTACATTCACTCCTCTGTTGTACCAAAAGTAAACGTTGTGTTGCAGATGTTACTCCTTTTTCCACTTGCGACTTAATTTTACAATGCTTAACTGTAGTTCATGATTTTCAAGTATGCAAAATCCAATGCTTAACTGCAAGACGATAACTAGAACTTCAAATTCGAAAATGGCATTGATACATACACTGACAGCGTGGCGCCGCCTTCACATGGGTGGCACCGGATTTCAGGCGGTGGGTGGCGTCTGGCCGGTGGCCGGTAGCCGCTGCAGCGCGAGGAAACGCTCGAGCGTAAGCTGTTATGATCGCGATGCAGCCACGAGCTGTCCTGCGGAGTTGTTTCTGGAATACTTGTTATTGCAGGTTGGTAGAATGTTAAGCGAATTGTCTTCGAACTTCAATCAGACTCATAACTTTAGACCGAAATGTGTTAAAAAAAAAAAAAAAACATTTGGACGCGAACACGCGACTCTAGGTTTAGAGTGAACGAAGGTTACCGCAAGACCGCGGCTCACTCCATCCATATCTACTCAGAAGTAGACAACACTTCCTCCTAACACTTCCCCATCTAACAGTGTTGCCAGATTGTGCAGATGGCCGGACTTAGAGTTGTCAGGGGCGGTCAGTTTTATTGGCCACCGTAAGTGAACGACTCAGACTTAGTTTCTGTGTCGGCCGGCCGGTGGTCAGTTTTTATGTCTAAGGCTGTACCACCACAGCCTGCATCTTGAGAGTGCCTTTATTCTATCGCACTTCTAGTTTCCGGGGCACATTAACGCCATCCTTAGGACCCACCAATGCCAAAGGAGCATTTGGTTTGCTTGGCGCATTTACTGTGGGATCCTTGTTATTAGCACACGCGGTCTAGTAACAAGGATCCCACAGTAAATGCGCCAAGGAAATCAAATGCTCCTTCGGCAGTGGTGGCTGCTGAGTATGGCGTTAATGTGCGCCCGAAAGCAGGAGTGCGATAGACTAAAGATAATCTCAAGATGCATGCTGTGGTGGTACGTTTTCTCATGTATATCATCAGCTGAAGCCCCTCGTCCATGAAAGAAGGCGGACAACCATAAATTAATCAACGCGACTGTGTGAAGAACACATAGGTTTACCTGAGAGGTCTCTTTAACTAGATGCCTTCGTCTCTTGATTATAGAGAACATTTCGCCGCAAGAGCACTCAGGAAAGGTAGTCTGAAACAGTTTTGAGCTACTTCTTACTGATGATCTCGTAACAGGAGTGCATTAGTACGTAACGGTACGAGTATGTGGACGAGTTATTGGGCCGACAAGGCCGGGTACTGAGGAAAGGTGAATTAGCTTGTCTGGCTGAATGAGAGTCGGCGAGACGAGGAAGTCATGCGGGCGCTCCAGGTGAGCTCGGGTGCCAAGGCATACAGCGCAGTACGAAACAGATAAATCCTAAAACCACTGCATGAGCCGTAGTAAAGTTAGCTTTGAAAAGCGCGCCGCAGCGCTTGGCGTGAAGCAGTCGCCTTCCGTTTCCTGGCGGCGGCGCCGTTGTCGCAATTGAAGGCTTCGGTGTCTCCCTCTAGCGTGAAAGGGGAAAAGTGGGCTGTTCGCGTGGGTTTAAGAAGTGGCTGTATGGGCTCTCGAGAAGAGTTGGCAGTTGGGACATCAAGAAGCGACTTCTCTGCCGGTGCTAGAGGGACAGCACGCAGACCGCGGCATCAGCGTAAGCGACACGAGCAGCTGCTCCGTGGTATGGGGCGTTAACTGCTCGTCGCGAAAGGAATCTTCCTGAGCGTGGGTTCGCAAGGGGGCTAATCTGCAGTTCGGCCGTATTCTGTCGACCGGCGAGGAGGTTTTGAAAATCGATGCGCCTTCCTGCGTCCGTTGAAACGGCAGGCAGCGGGCGGCTCGGCAGAGAATTTGGAGGTGCTGGGTTGGTTCAGTCCTGGGAGTCGTAAAGCACCAGAAGTTGAGTATTGATTGTTAACAGATTTTATGAAGTTTAATTGAATTCAATTTACTTATTCTTGTTAATTATAACAGCAGTATATTTTGGGGGTGGTAATAATAGAAAGGGTGTTCCGTTTGTCTCCTTTTGAGGACGAAAGGGGGGGGGGGGGGGGAGAGGAGTCAGAGTAAATCTGTGGTTCGGAGTGCTCCTTTCCCCTCCCAGCTTACCTACGGGTTTATTCGACAGGGAGCCTCTGCCATCGCTGTGAAAGTCTAAGGTACCAATGGCTGTGCTGTTTCAAATGCAAGGCACTAAGTCCTGATCCATTTTCTCGCCTGCCATAACTAGTATTACTAGACTCAAGTGTAAAAGGTACTTTAAGAAAGAAGAAAAATTCCTTTTGCCTCGTGGTAAGAACTAGTCAATTGCATTACGAATTCCTGCTCATCTGGAAGTTGTAACTTACGTAAATTTGTGTTTATGTATATTTGGCTATAATCAAGCAAGGTTGTTAATGTACGCCGTAGTGGATTTTTTTATATTGTTTCTTGTCAGCAAAAACTGTTGTGTGCTTTTTTTCCAATTCAGTACCTTTTAAGGCTTTTACTTAACGTGCTTATGTGTCTTATACCGGTAGTTGGTTATCAGTGTGTTTTCTTGCCATGCAAAAGTTTGCCATTTCATTACGGGTAGAAATTGTTGCCTTGAAAGGTGAATGATGAAAAGGTTCGCAAGTCCTACCTTGCGAGCGTGTGTGTTTGCCGTAAGTTAAATGCAGAAATATGTAAAATTTGTTTCATATATATATATATATATTTTGGAAATGTTAATGTTATTAAGTTTAATTCCCCCCCTCCCTCCACGCGTGTGCATGATTCATGCGTTTTGGTTTTTCTATTTTGAAAACTTTTGCAAACAGGATTGTTTTTATATGATGCAGACAAGTTAGATTCTGCGCCATTTAATGAGCATCAGTCTGGCTGTTGTGGGAGGACGTAGCTACGGCTGTTGTAAGCAAATGGGAAATTTGTCTACCCAAAAGTGAAGCCATATATTCAAATTGTATTCAGATATTAATGGAGTGAAATTCACCTGTAATTTAGCTGAGCTTGAAATATTATACAGCGTCGCGTTGTATTCGTTAAATTTCTTGCATGTAATTGCCTTTTACTGGCGTGACATTTTTTTATAATAATGTAATAATTTAAAGTCCTTTCCTATCGTAAATTGTGACTTATTCGTTAAATGATTTTTTCTTTTTGGTATCGTAAAGTCTTGCACCAAATTTGAATAAAGAGTGTTACTGGAAATAGTGTGTAATTTCGCCAGTTATTCTTTGGGGACTTACTTCCATCTTACATTTTGTGTATAAATTGTGTTTAATAACCTGTGGTGAACCAGTAGTAATTTTACCGTTCACTGCAGGTGGACGACAATTGCTCGCAGAACATGTATCAGAAATGGCGCGCTTTGAGACCTTCTGAAATATAGCTACTTATAGTTCTCGGGAATTTTATAGTAAATCACGTTACATAATAAAGGAAATCTAAATACATGTGTAGTCTGAGGTAAATGAGGCACATCCAATGAATCAATAATATTTTCAATAACCTAAAAGGTCTTACAGTGATGAAATACATCCACAATGAACATTTGAAGTAACATCATCGAAACTTTCAGACGCTCTCTCCTAGCCGGCTGGGGTGGCCGAGTGGTTCTAGGCGCTTCAGTCCGGAACCGCGCGACTGCTGCGGTCGGAGGTTCGAATCCTGCCTCGGGCATGGATGTGTGTGATGTCCTTAGGTTAGTTAGGTTTAAGTAGTTCTAACTGCTAGGGGACTGATGACCTCAGCTGTTAAGACCCATACCGCTTAGAGCCAATTTTTTTGAGCTCTCTCCTATGACAGCATTCTACTGTAGCTATCATCCCTGAAAGATAATCACCTGTATCTAATTTATTTATTGACTTACTACGTTTTATATCTTTTTCATTATACAAATATTTGTCAGAACACTGAATCCTTCATAGTAACTCAGTGACGGAAAGCAGCCTGAATACATGACATCATGGAATACTTGTGTAGTTATTTAATGAATATTTTACACATATTTCCATCGACTATATTTCACTGTTGATTACAATTGATATTGGAAACTGTGTTAGTTTAAAATGGATAAATCACATTGTAAGGGTACAGTACCCTTACATAGTTTCCACCATGCACTATGCATTGATCATAAAATAAAGCACAGACTGCAGTGCGAGTGGGTGAGCGAGAATCGATTGTTAGAGACCGTGAGCTGAAGTCGGGTGTGCGAGAGGCTAGAGACAGTTGCACGGTAACGGGGTGGAATACAGGCGTAATGGCATCTAGTGTTTATGTTGAGTGTATATAAATATTGGTTTACGAAAGGGTGTTTTAATTAATAAAATCCAGTATTTGTGAAAGGAGATGCTATCATTTAGTAGTTTTCCTTAGACTTCACAAGAACACAAGGCCACGACAATGAGTTTAACGAAAGGAGCGTTTTCCTTATGCTGAACTAATTAAATATAACTTCATCTTCAGCGTACGCGAATAATAAATTTTGGTGTGAAACTGAAGGGGAGGGGGTGGGGGGGGTGGGGGGAAGGTTATAACATGTTAGATGATACCACTTATTTCAAAGACTGCCAAAAGATACTTCTATCCAGCAGACATAAGCCATAGTTTAAACAATATTTAACGATATTTTTTGCGGTTTAACATCAGCGCGCAGGCACAAGGATGCTAGCTTAATTGTTTATGAGCAAACCTTTATTTACATTTATTGTGAACGGTCTGAGTGTGAGCGAATGTCCATAAAATTTCTTTAATTAAATATTACTGCAATGTATTGGATCAGAGCAGTAAATGTTCGATTTAAGTCACAATAGTATCTGTAGAACGTAAGAATGATGCACTTTTCGTGCAGATGGCCTTCAGGCAATGAGAGTTAGACAGTGGCTGCACTTTACTGGAATAAAGAGGAGAAAGATACCTTTCTGAGTCGCGCACTCGAACCTGCAATTCTGGGCAATTCTACGCTTGTGCTGGAAGAAGGAAGGCCTGCCTGTGGTAACGTGTGTTATTCAAATGTGTCGGTGATTGATTCTGAACGCTGAACTGCGGCTCCAATGCTTCAATTTTTAATAAACTAACATTCGCCAGGTCTGGATGTGCTCAAGCGCAGAACATCAACTTGCATCTCGGAATTGAGAATAGACGGAGTACGAATTCTTACTCGTAATCGCTCTTGTATTATCGTGCAATTTGCTATACTGCACACGCCAGCAAATATTTCATACACTGTAATCGCGATATTGCCTTAGTGTTTCACGCATCATGGATGACTATTTAGCTTCGCGGTTCTGCTGCCATACTCGTAATGCTTTTAACAAAACCTTAATGCACTTTATTCAGTTATTTACGGTCTGTATTACAGCTGGCTATCGTAGGACCATTTTTCCTTTATTTTGATTCTTGAATAAAAATTTTCAGCAACATCATCTACTGTCGTCTGCATCAATTACATGCGTAACAATGGGGCCCTTGTTATCAATTACCCATTTAGCTTTAATTAAATATTTTGTTTTATTTTCTTAATTCGCAGTTCTAGTCAACTCATAGATTATGTGACTGCAGAATCACAGCTACGTCTTGTTATTCGAAGCTTGTTAGCAACTGGGCATGAAAGCAGGCGTGTGCTTCTCGAACCTACGACATTATCGAGTCATTCATCTTAAACCGAGCTGTGAATAGTCGAACTACCTCAGGTTTCAGAAATATCAGGTAAATTCGCAAATTTATTTGCTCGTATGGAAGGTTGGTTAAGGTAAGCTGCTCAGATGAATATCGATTAGGTAACGTCACAAGTACTGTTGCATAATTTTTAGGTATCATGACTAGACTGAGACGAAGGGCTGAGTGAGTATCACAGTGCCGTGTCTCTGTAGTTACACCACAGGGCAGCCACCAGCCGGTGTACGCAGCAGGCGCCGCCTGTACTCCGCGGCCCTAAATCCTTGTCGCGGCTGACGGGACCGCCGAGGAGACAAATCAGGGCGGCCAGATTAATGCACGGCCCCATCAGGGAAGGTGGGGGGGGGGGGGGGGGAGATGGGGTAGCAGCACGGCACACTCAAGAGCAGTAGTACCAGCCACCGCGTGCTTACGCCATCCATCGTCAGGCAGCGGGAATTACTACAGCTGTGTAGCTTCAGTCCTGGAAGACCTTTGCCAGTCGTTTCCTAGTGCACGAAAGGTTTAAAATACGTAATACAGTACGTGATTACACTGACGGAAAATAATCGGAGCACCAAAAAATAATTCATGCACAGTAATAAAATTTTGGGAATACATTTTTCTAGCTAATATATGTAAGCGATCAACGTTCCAAGATCACAGGTTAATGTAACCGCGAGATACGCCATTGTAAATGTGAAATGTTGATACATCAATAACCTGTGTCGCCGCCAACACTGTTGAAGGCAGGCAGGCTAACCCACAAGCATTTTGTTGTTCAGCTTCCAGATGTCAGTTGCAGGAAGGAGTTTCATGGCTGTTGCACTTGGTAAGCCAACACAGGGGCGGTTAAAGCTGGTTGTGATTGGCGCTAGAGTTGTCGTCCCACGAAGTCCCATATGTGCTCAATTGGAGACTGATCTGTTGATCCACGTGTCGACACTGTTCAGCATGTTGGGTTACAAAAGTGGTCGGTGGGTGAGCGTTATCCTGTTGGGAAACACATCCAAGAAAACTGTAACTGTATGTCAGCCCAACAGGTCGATCACCAGACTGACGTACAGATTTGCTGTAAGGGTGCCTAGGATAACCAAGAGAGATGTCCTGCTCTCATGCGAATGTGCAGCCAACACCATAACGGAGGCAGGTTGATTGCGGGTCCTTAACTACTCTCATTCTTACCAACGCATGGCCGCCACTGTCACTAAGGCAGAACCAGATTTCATCAGAAAACACAACATACCTTCACCCTGCCCTCCAATCAGCTCTCACGTGATGCCACTGAAATCACAAATGATGGTGGTTTGCGTTCAGTGGAACGCACGCTACGCGTCACCTGGGTCGGAACTGTCCTTGAAGTAAGCGAGTTGTAACAGTTCGTTGTGTCACTGTGGTGCCAACTGCTGCCGAAATTGTTGCTGCAGTTGCAGTACGATGCGCGAGACCCCCAGGCCGAACGCGATGGTCGTATCTCTCGGTAGTGAACCGTGACTGTCCGGAGCCCGATCACCTTGCGACGAGTCATTTCCGTGTTGACCACTGCTAGCCGCCGTGTATAATGGCTACATTTCTGCCAAGACTTTCTAAAATATCGCAGAAGGTACATCCTGCTTCTCGTAGCCCTGTTCATAAATTAATGATAGTTTCAGAATGTGGTGCCACAAAACGTGGCACTAAACAAAACTGGCGCTAATAGCATAGGCACACACGACACCGATCTGTAAGTCCACGGTATTGGTGAAAAATTGAGAAAATTGTCCCCAAACATCTGTGCTACAAAACGCCACTGTTACCTACGCATGTATCCCGACATCAGTATGGGATATGATCACCATGTACACGTACACAGGCCGCACAACGGGTTGGAGCGGCTGCTGGGGTATATCCTCCCAATCTTGCACCAGAGCCTGTAGAAGCTCCTGAAGCATCACAGGGGTTTGAAGACGTGCAGCGATACGTCGACCGAGAGCGTCCCAGACGTACTCCATGGGGTGTAGCTCTGGAGAACAAGCAGACCACTCCATTCGCCTGATATCTTCTGTTTGAAGGTACCCCTCCACGATGGTAGCTCTGTGGGGCCGTGCATTATCATTCATCAGGAGGAAGGGGGAAGACTTGCAGGGCTATACGTGCACCAATCATAATGTCACCCCACACCATCAAACCACGACCTCCATACAGGTCCCTTTCAAGGACATTAGGGGTTGGTATCTGGTTCCTGGTTCACGGCAGATGAAAACCCGACGAGAATCACTGTTCAGACTATGCCTGGACTCGTCTCTGAACATAACCTGGAACCTCTGTTCCAATGACCATATACTGTGTTCTTGCCACCAGGCTTTACGGGCTCTCCTGTGACCAGGGGTCAGTGGAATGCACCTTTCAGGTCTACAGGAGAATAAACCATGTCTGTTCAGTAGTCTGTAGACAGTGTGTCTGGAGACAACTGTTCCAGTGGCATCGGTAATGTCCCGAGCAAGGCTACGTGCAGTTCTCTGTGGCCAACTGCGGGCACAGATGGTGAGATATCGGTTTTCTTGTGGTGTTGTACACTGTGAACGTCCCGCACTGTAGCGCCTAGACACGTTTCCTGTCTACTGGAATAGTTGCCATAATATTGAGATCACACTTTGTGGCACACGGAGGGCCCGTGCTACGACCTGCTGTGTTTGGCCAGTCTCCAGTCGCCCTTGTATTGTACCCCTCATGACGTCATCAATATGTCTTCTTTGAGCCATTTTCAACGCACAGTCACCATTAGCACGTCTGAAAATGTCTGCACACTTACTCACTGCACATTACTCTGACATGCATTAACACATCTCTGCGTATGTGGACTGTTGCCAGCACCACTGTGCGAAGACCGTAGGTTAAATGCACCGCACGGTCATACCCCGAGGTGATTTAAACGCGAAAACCGTCCACCAGAGCGTTGTTTCACCATGTATCAACATTATCCTTAAGTGAGGTGTTGATGATGTGGGTTTTGTCGCCTTAAAGACATTCTTGACAGACGTCAACTTACCAAGTCCAATCTGAAATATAATTAACAATGAAGACCTTTACGGCTTGTATTTAAAGCAAACTTAATTTTCATAATCATAGTGGTGCTACTAGCGCCACTCTTACATGACTGCCGCGAAATTTGAATAAACATCATCTTTCACATGTAGAAACACACCTATCAACTTTCACTTATGTTCCGCTACTCCTTCTTTTTGTTTCGATTTTTCCCGTCAGTTTGTGTTTGTATCTCTCACACACACAAACACACACACACACACACACACACACACACACACACACACACACACACACACAAACAGACGCAGTTGTACTGTAAGGATTTAACTTATGTGGAAGGACGAAACTAACATACAATTTTTTTTTATTGAATTTCGATTCTCCCCGAAGGGGGCGGGCTGGCAGCAGCTTAGTATGCCGCTCTTCAGCCTACAGACTTTGTTTTAAAAAGATGAAGAGAATAAGTAATAAAAACAGGCGATAAAATCGGATACTTCAGTAGTAACATGGCGAAAAAATCGCAGAACTTAAAACGTAGAACAAAGGGATGATGATGCTGATAAAATACATACGAAGCAGACAGGTAGAATAATAGACAATTAAAAAACACGGCGATAGTCTTCTTTCTGTTCGCAAAACACATAAAATTCACACCCAGCTACAGCATGGTTTCTGTTCGCAACACTAGAAAGACGAACAACACTGAACATTCACTGGAAACTAACATACAACCACAGAACCCGTATTTATTCACATGGTATTTCGGCCATACAGCCTTTGTCTTCTCACAAGGTTATGCCAGAACGTTCGGATCATTGATTTACATCACACTTCTTACACTTTCAGTAGCCCATTAGGGCAACATAGTCTCCCAGTAGTATGGCGTACTACTTAGGCGAGTTAGAGAAAATCCCAAGAGAAATTTTACGCATTAATGATGTACCCGTGCGTAGTAGCCTTGAGCACTATCTGGCGGCTGTAATGTGAATAGCATTCAAGCTCCGTACTAGGTAGATCGGTAGATGGAGTCCCCCTCATTCTTTCACGTTTTAATTTATGTTCAAGCTCGGAACTCGGTAGATCGCTGGATGGAGGCCCCCTGATACTTTTATTATATTTTATTTTTTTCAGCACTAGTCATATTATTCCATACATACTACACTTGAAACTTAATACGATGAAAACAAACGTGCTTCAACTTTTATTGAATTTCAAGTGATATTTATTTGTTTACTATTTTTTATTATAACAACAAATAATATGCGATTTTTATTCCTACAGGCCAATTAAAAACTTACCATGCGCCTTCTAACTTGTTCACGGAAATTGATTCTCGTGAAGATTCTATTACAGTACATACAACCGTACATCGTCAGATATCTGCACCGATATCTATGAAAATGTTGCGTTACGTATAGTTTTCATCCAAGTTGTATGAAGAAGGTAGTACATTAATCTCATGTTTTAGCATATTGTGAACATTTGCGATACTGATTAAAGTTACTTACATCTTTATTTATCGATGCCTGACTTGGACTTTCCAAGCCTGCCCTTCGCCCTTGAAACGGGCTTCTGCATGCAGAAGCGACCAGGTGCAAAGCAGTTCTCGGCACCTTATCCGACTGCAGGTATGAAGGATTTCTGAAATCACTACAGGCATATATTTTCAGGAAAAACTTTATGCGTCTGGTCGTTTACTTGTCGTTAGTTACGAATATAATATCTTTTTTGATAATAAAAATTATGCAACAACGAAATAACATTGGAAATTCAATTAAACTTCATGTAAAATCACATTTGTTTTCGTCATATTACCTGCCATGTCTAACATGTATGAAACAATATGACTAGTGTTTATAAAATTTAAATGTTTAGTAAAGGAATACAATTTCCGCTGTTGGCTGTACTTTGCTTTATTAAAGTCGTACTGTTAGCTAATTTCTGTAGTGAGCCATTATCAAGCACATTTCCTATGTCATGCATAGCATGGCACTAAAAGCCACATGTTGACTATGTGGCTATTAGTGGCTTTTAGTGCCACGAAACCGGTAGTGACCCAACAATAGAGAACTAAAATATAGGTGAAGTGGTTTACTTATACCCAAGATGACTGCTCATAGCTCTGATTTCCGTACCTTCATGGTTGTCTGCTAACCATATGACCGCCGCCATCTCGTGCTCAGCGTTGCAACACAGCGACACATCGTCAGCGCTTAAAACTTCCCTTGCGATTTTCTCGACATCACCTCCGTAGTGCGTCTTCCTATTTGCACGCTATGTTGTCCTAATGGAAGTAAATCAGTGATCTGAAAGTCATGGCCACCCCTTGTCAGTGCGCCGACAGACTGAAGGTACAACTCTCACTGTGCCCTCTTAAACCCACAAACCGCCGCAAGGCGCATGCTGCCACTGAATACACAATCGGCAGAAACCTTCGGCAGCAAAATAAATGAACCGAATCTGTGGTTACGCTGTCGATTCATGTTGGCATATCGATGTATCATTAGATGCTGCACTTAGCGACGTCTTTGCTAGTTTATTAAAGAAAGCGTCAGATTTCAGTATTTGTGCAGGACGAAAATGCAGTGTCTGTTAATTATATCCTTCACAAAACCTATTTCCACTGCTTCTTACATCACTGAGTCCCATAAAAACGAATTGGACACTAGATTTTCGACGCTGTGACGCAGCATACAGTGGTCAGTGTTGATGTAGTGCTCGGCCACAGTCGATTTATTAGGCAGTAGGAGCTGTGTGTACCTTCAGAATTCCTTGCGCAGTTCATAGATTGTACGCATCGTCTGCTTGATAGAGTCGCAGAAAAATTCTAAAGCCGAGCCCCACGGAGTATGAAGTATCTTTGACGAACCCAAAAGTGCCGCTGTCTTCCATGACAGAGCACTGCACCAATAGCTGCCACTCTGTTCTGTATGGTAATGTCTAAATTCCTGTGTCGACTTCATATTCGGCTGTGTATAAGCAAGTTCCAAGGAAATTAATAAAAAGTCGGCAAACACCCACCTGGTTTAAATGCTGTCATTAGGAGAACGTTTCAAAACAGACACTATAGCACAGTCGTTACAAAAGATAGTGGATGGAAGCTGGGAGAGAAAGGTTACTATAAACTCGGTGGATCAGTAAGAAGCGCTTCGGATGAGGCTTACAGTAATTTTTACAGCTCGTCCGGAAAGATCGCTCGGAAAATCCTGGAAAAGGCATTTCGTAAGTAAAGTCAATGAAAGAGTAGCACCTTAAATACAATCTCTCGTGCGTCTGTCTGGTGTTGAAACGAAAGAAAGCAGAAGTATTAAAAATGTAGTCAGGGGTGAAACTATTACTGCCGCACAAACTCTTAAATGAGAGATATCGACATTATCACCCTCGTTATTGAAAAAAAGCAATTAAATGTACTTAAAGCGAAAATGTAATCTGACGTTTTTCCATTTAGAGTTTACACTGAATAACTCCTTTCATAGTTTATATGTATCGAATATCTCTTCGCAGCGAATAGTGCCTTGCTACTTGTAAGGAGCGACAGTCACTATTGTGTACAAAAAGGGCAAGGGGCCATACGCTAAGAATTGCAAACCAATGGGGCTTATTTTCGTCTGTTGCAGGATACTGGAGCATATTGTAAAATCAAACATCATGACATTGCAGTATAAGAACAATCTATTCTCAAAGAATCAACATAGATTCTGGGAAAACCGCTCATATGAAACACATCTTGCAAACAACTGTTGCAGGTAAACAAATATATTCTGTCTTCCCTGATCGAAAGGCATTCTCAATGGTAAGACATTGTGGGCAGCTATTCATGATACTATAGAACTGTGTAACTTCACAAATATGTGATTGTCTCAAGGAATACTTGGCTAACAGAACACATGGGCGACGAACGTTGCAATGAAGTGGAGGTCACTAATCTGGTTTGCCCCAAGGAGTACAACTTCAAATACTCTCAACGTAAGTTAACGAATTATCAGGTACTGTCATCGCCTGTGGTGGTCTAACACTACAGTTTCTTGATGCAGTTGTTCGAGGTGATCGGTATCAATCATACTGTGCGTCAGGTATTACCCAATATTTTTAGTGGTATTCAAGCGTTTGTCATGGTGAATCGAAATTTACCGCTCTGATTACAATCCGACGGGGCATACCACACGGGAGCGCTCTCTACATGTGGATTTTGCTCTCGTCCGTAGAATCACTGCTTCGCCGTATTACTGCTCAATTATGTTGATGGAAGATGCGTACAGAAACTTTCTCCGTGCGAGCGTGCGCGGACGATGTTGTGGCATTGCTACGACATATCGATGACATATCCTTGACTCAAGGGCATACTCCATTCCTTTTGTTCTCTCTCTGGGGTCCGCATTAGTGAATGAAAATTCGCCCTGTTGCCACTGCGGGGTTTCCATAAACTTGCCATTGTATGTTCAACAGTGGTTTCTCGCCACAAATCGCTAGTGATTGCCGTGATCGCTGTCCGATGAAAATGGCTGCACTCAATTGGCGAGAAGGGCGATTCGAGAACAGGAACATCGCTGTTCCCTTAGTCTTCTTCACGAAGTATGGATCTTAGATTCTTTCATTTTCAGTCAAGTGTATTAGGCTGAGCACATATTCGCGCTCCCCACGATGATGGAGAGTAAATCGGTGCAATTATTTGGCGATTTCCTGTTGCAAGTCATATTTTCTGCTTCAGTATGAAGTGGTACCAATGCCCCGTCTCCTTGGAGGGTTGGGACTTCCTTATATCAAAGTAATTGTTAATACGGTGTAATGTCTTAACATGTACTCGAGCTGCGCATTCCATTTACTCACTCGCCTTCAACTGGCCAGTCTTTCTCCCCCTGAAGAAGTTCGCCAAATCAACTCAAAATTGCGTCACATACATCAGTTTTATATTATAATGATCTTTCTGGTAGACGTCATTTTATCATTGCCACAACGTAACACCAGATCTTTCCTTTCCCGTTGGGGTGTACCCTCGCCCCTGTTGAAACTGCTGCACCATTGGATATTCTGGAAAACAATGTGGTTTCACGTTACTCTCCCTGTCCTCTGATGGACGTCATGTCATTGTGCTGTAGGGTCATTCATAATTTGATGCCAAGAAACAAACGTCTCCATCGCATTGGTCTTCGTCCGACTGGTGTTCGCGACTCATGTCATCAACCTGACACTACCACATAGGATTGTCTTTTACTGACAAGAACACTGGCACTGGATTTGTCGACAAATGCCTTTGCTTACCCGATCAGCTTAAACTGATTTCTCTGTTGAACTTCTTCTCTGTCCGGAATCTACCTTTTTCTCTCGGACGAAGGCAGTACTATAGTTATGTCTTATCGGACACTACACCACTACTTACTCGGGTACGATAATGATACCGACCCCCGTGTTTTTCGTTACTATATTGTGAACACGCATTGGAAGTGCAGAGGCTTCCATGTTGTCGTGGTTTATTTGCGAAGATGCCGCATCTTGTTTTGTCTGAGAATTCTGGAATTAACGAATTAATGCCTGTAAGATTTATCTTCTAAGAAAAGAGGCCAGTACCATGTGGGGGACCAGAAAAGTGGCAGGGGAGAAGGAGTCATTATGGCCAGGCTTCAGGATTAGACTCTTGCCCACGTTCACCACCCAGCCTGAAGCTGACTGTGTCCACTCTTTCCTGTCAGTGAAAGCATTTTCTTTGTTTCATAAAGGGAAAGGAAGATTGTCTGGTAATAGAGTGATTGGCAAGGAATGGTTGAAAAATTGAGTCACGACCAGGTCATTTTTTCACTCTGCCTTTCTTTTTTAGAAAGAAAGAGCGGTAAATTGCTTGCTTGGAAACAGAAGGGTCGTGGGATCGAAAAGGGTCAGACCATACATTTTTCATTCTGACTATGCCTTATCATTCAACTACCACGATTAAACAGCGTGGGACTCGAGCCTCCCATTGCGCTCCTGATCCCAGTAGTATAACTTGGCTATGTTAAGGGTGTGGAGGACCACGGAGGACCGTGAAATTCCAGGACACCACTGCACTACACAAAATTTCACTGTATGATTATTCGTTACCGATATTCTTTTGTACAGGAATGTATAGTTCTTAGACGGTAGTAAGGAAATGCAGAATGTCGTGGACAATATTTGCTGTTGGAGTACTGAATAACTGCTTATGCAAGACGATGTACGCAACAGAGGGAATAAGGCCCAGTAATATCTGATCACAATCTTTATCTTGAAGGTTTTGACCACGTCGCATCTTGTAGGTATTTAGGAGTAATACCAGGAAGCTATACGAATGGGACAAAGTCAGTAGTAGGGAAAGTGAATCAAAGGGTACATTCCGTGGAAGGTTTGTGAGCAAATCGACGAATATGTGAAGGATCTAGCTCGCAAGTGCGACTGATACAGTGTTCCACTTACCCTGCACACATGAGAACGGGAATCGTACGAATTCATAGACGCGTTACGATCGTAGCATGTCGACATATGCGAAACAAAAGTAACGAAAATGCACGGGTAACTTATATTTGATTTCCTAGAAGAGATGTGATTTATCACTGGTAAAAAAACATGTTGAGCAAGTTTTGAAAACGAGTATTCGAAGAAGACTGTGTGGCCATTATCCCGCTAACATTGTGTTAACACGCACGGGAATCTTGTGCCCGTCGCCGAGTTCGGACGAGTGTTCTTATTGGGCGTGAGGAAGAGGATGGTGGAGGTGTGTCCACGAATGTGTCCTGATAACAGAATAACGTTTATTGCTCAACTGGAATTCATTGGTTGCGGACCCACTGACCGAGGTTTGCTTCTGCTCATAATACTCTTGGCTGCCACGTGGGGGGCCGGGGGCGACTGTTAGCTGCGCTGGCGTTGAGCAGAATCCGCTGCCTCGGCAGTGGTGCCACGGCCGCCAGGTCGTACTGCGGTTTCTGGAGCCACGCTCCGCGGGTCTCTTGTTAGCAACTGGAGGGGCGTGGCAGTAGAACTGGTCGGTGCCCAGTCTCGGCGACCATCCCCAGCTGCGGTTGTCTTG
Source organism: Schistocerca serialis cubense (assembly GCF_023864345.2). Taxonomy (NCBI): domain Eukaryota; kingdom Metazoa; phylum Arthropoda; class Insecta; order Orthoptera; family Acrididae; genus Schistocerca; species Schistocerca serialis. The sequence goes on from NC_064646.1 coordinate 236,377,404, forward strand.
CGTCGGCGGACCAGAGTCCCCAGCTCATGCCCCGGTCACGGTGATTTGTGGCGGCTGCGTCCCAAGACGATGGCAACAGTACGTTACCACAACGCACCCAAGCGATGACTCCCATGACAGGCAGCTGCCTGTTGACGGCGTCCGACGATGGTTACGGCGGCGGCGTCACTCTTGTGCCTCCTAGGCAATACTCTGCTGTTGCTCGGCTTGTGTAAGTGGCCAGATTACCACCCCGAGTGCAAGGTGACCTGCTTCTTGTCATATCCTCCATTGGCCGGTGACACAGAGTGTTGCTTAACTCTCCATTCTGCCACCTGCTTACGCCAAGGTATTACAGTACTGAACTGTGCAATAAAATGTAACACACATACGACTTCTAGCTCTAAATATTCAAAATATTCCTTCACATTCTAACTCCTACTTTTAAGTAACTTAATTGTTCTAATCATTCGACCCTCTACACTCCCCCGTCCATGGAAAGAATGCATCACCACAATCTGCCTCTAAATCTATTTACACACAATTCTGTTTACATGGATTAAAACCCTCTACCTCTTCTGAACATGTACTATATTTAGATAGTTCACTGCCTCTGAAACTGTATATTTTGGATTATTAATGCTAAATACACTACAGTTCTCTCTTTTACACACAATTGTTCCTTACGGCCCTTGAGCACACTTGGTCTTTGCCTGCATGATTGTTCACTCAGAACACTGCCATGTCAGCGGGCGTAAATTCCTTATCTTTGCGACCGAGCGAGGTGGCGCAGTGGTTAGACACTGGACTCGCATTCGGGAGGACGACGGTTCAATCCCGCGTCCGGCCATCCTGATTTAGGTTTTCCGTGATTTCCCTAAATCGCTCCAGGCAAATGCCGGGATGGTTCCTTTCAAAGGGCACGGCCGACTTCCTTCCCCGTCCTTCCCTAATCCGATGAGACCGATGACCTCGCTGTCTGGTCTCCTTCCCCAAACCAACCAACCAACCTTATCTTTGCGAACCCTTAAGTTGAAGGTTGGAATGGATGGAATTAGCTAAACTCTTCTCTTGAACAAGAAATACTGAACTTCGTCGGCCCCTGAGGCCGAGCGGTTCTAGGCGCTTCAGTCGGGAATCACCCTGCTACTACGGTCGCAGGTTCGAGTCTGGATCTAAATGACTCTAAGCACTAAGGGACTTGACATCTGAGGTCATCAGTTCCCTAGACTTAGAACTACGTAAACCTAACTAACCTAAGGACATCACACACATCCATTCCCAAGGCCGTATTCGAACCTGCGACCGCAGCAGCCGTGTGGTTCCGGACTGAAGCGCCTAGAACCGCACGTCCACAGCGGCCGCCGGGTTCGAGTTCAGCCTCGGGCATGGATATGTGTAATGTACTTAGGTTAGTTAGGTTTAAGTAGTTCTAAGTCGATGGCACTGAGGACCTCATATGTTAAGTCCCATAGTGCTTAGAGCCATATGAACCATCTGAACTTAACTTCGATAACCACATAAGTTCATGCAGCTGATGTTGATGAACCAGTGACCAACCATTACTGCTGCTGCTTACTTCTGTAACTTTTTATGTGCTCTAAGAGATGATCCATGGTAACTCGACTGTGTTCGGTGGGAAGCACCTGATCCAGAGAGGTGAGCAGGTCCTCGTGGATGGTGTCGTTAAGAAACGAAAGGTGTTCTGGGAGCAGAACCGAGGAAAGTAGGTCAGGTACGTGTATTAAGCAATGGATCATACTGAAGACAATGGTTTTTGTCATCGTAGGTGGTAATCGTAAAGTAAATCCTAATGTCAGTCCCGAATCCATGCTCTAGGTCTTAGCATATACCTATCATTCGCCATATTATCCTGTTTCCTTCGCTTTGCTTTTTCCTTTTCCTCCCCCTCTTACGTCGTTTCTTCCCCTCTTCTACGGAATCTGGGGTCACACGAGGCGAATTGCCCATAGCTCCCTTAACCGGAGGAATTCGGCTTACGTGTGCTGTCGAAGGGCGGGTGGGGAGTTGCAGTTTAACGTTAACCGGTGATGTCATCTCTGTTAACTGGTAAGGGCCATAACACTGCGACACAATCTTCATCGTTATCCTCCTCGGCACATAAGAATACGTTAACATAACCTGCTGACCCACGTGACACTTAGATAACATTGCTTTCATATCATACGCCCTTACCTGTTTTTCTAAAGCCTTCGTATTCATTTTTTGTACGTGTGACCAGATTAGTTTCACTCTCCTAGCGAAATTCTTCACTGACGAGATGTCTCCTAGCGGCGGGGCTCTGCGAAACTCAAAGGGCAACTTCATCTTGCACGTGAATTTTACTTCCTAAAGGGACAACCATATGCACTAGTGAACCTTCGAGTTGTATGCAGCGACGACTTAGGCCAATAGGACGTCTCAATTGTTGTGCTGAGAATTTATGTAGAAAACCAACATTTTCGAAATTGCCCTTTGGACCGTTAGCTTGAGGATGCAGAACACCTGTCCGTAATTTCTTAATCTGCAACAGCCCGCATTGATGCTTCATTAATTCTATCATAAAATTAGCACTTTGATCCGTGATTATGGTTTCAGATGTCACAAACCAAAGTATGCACTGACTGACTAACGCCTGAGCTACCATCGTGGTTTGATGGTCGCGTAAAGCTATCATGGAAACGTAACTAGAAAAATGGTCAGTAATGTTTAATACATAGCGATTCCCTGCTGGTGTTTGTGGTGGGGGTCCTAACACAGGATGTGACACTTTTCATGGGCACTTGTGGCTAGCAATAGAAATTACACCAAACTTGCCGAGCGTACTAGCAAATACGAAACGTGTGATGTTTGCTAGCAACGTGACTTCGAAGACCTTCCATTCCCCATGAAAATCTAGAACATACAAAAACTTTCAGAGACATAACCTATATTATTCAAATCACGTGTACAACTTGGATATTGGTAATAGCAAGACAGAAGGAGAGGACCATGTGCATACTGCGTGGCACAAAGTAGTAAAACATAAAGCGGTTTTATCTCTCCGCCTTTCAAAAGTAGCCACTCAGTACCTCAGACATGGATTCGTTGCTATTCTCTGAGGGCGAGAAGTAACATTACATGCGGATCATAAAATATCTGACATCTATACCTACATCTGCATAAATTATTCTGAAGCCACTGGACGACGCATGGCGGTGGGTACTTGTACCAACACTAGTCATTTTCTGTCCTGTTCCATTCACAAATAGATCGAGGGAAATTTATTGTCTATATGCTAACACATAAGCCCTAATTTCTCGTATCCTATGTGAAACTTATGCAAAGTCTACGTTGGTATCAGTAGAATCGTTATGCAGTCATCTTCAGACGCCAGTTTTCTAAATTTTCTCATTAGTGTTCCTTGAAATGAACGTCGACTTCCCTCCAGGAACTCCCATTTGAATTCCCGCAGTATCTCCGTAATAATTAAATGTTGTTTGAACTGTTTTGATGTCCTCCCGTGATCCAATCTGAGTGGATTCCAAACACTTACGCAGTACTCAAGAATAGGTCTCACACTTTCCTAACACTCTCCCAGTAAATTTAAGGGCACCATTCACTTTCCCTACTACAATGCCCATTCTATTTCACACCACTTTGCAAATCTACACCCAGATATTTAAACGACATGACTGTGTCAAGCAGTACAAAACTAGCGTTTTATCTAAATGTTATCGGTTTTTCCCACTAATCTTCATTAACTCACATTTTCTACATTTAGAGTTAGCTGTCATTCACCGCCCTTGATATAGCCCAACAAGAACGTTAATTAATGAGACGACACAATCAACAGGTCCACACATCATTTGTTTCTTAAAAATAATATCTTTACCATATTTAGTATTACAATACAGTTATACATGGTGGCAGCCTGTCAAGGAATATTTTAGGGAATTGATTTAAGAAATTAGTTTCAAATGCCCAGTCAAATCTTTACAAGTGTTCTCCCCAAGTAACTTACGCCGTGCCTACGTGACCCACGTCGCTTGCCTTTCAAAACAGAGGCAGTTCTGTCCAGTTAAAGCTGCTGACAAGACACGCCATGAGCCGTCTGCTGAACCTGCCATCGAAATCGCGCCATTGGTTTTAGCCAATAGCGTGCGCGGGATACCGATCACGTGTGTGGACGCTGGAGTGTTCTGCGGTGCAGAACACAATTGCTTCTCTCTCTCATAATCGAGGGCTTGAGCAAAACAGACGTCTTTTTGAAAGGCAGAGCTTCTGGCTCTGCCTTTCACGCCCGGCCACCAACGTAAGTTAACATGAACCGCTTCCCCTACCATTGACCATTCCAATTAATTGTTGGACCTCCTACACTGGCCTAAATCTGGCAACTTGCGACCCTAGGCGCGCACCTTGTACACCGTATATTGAGATATATCCTCTTTATTGCACCTAATGTCCTGTTTTGTCATTTAACGGCAGCCCTGGATGCTCACTGTCTAACCCTGGCCGCTCGACCTACTGCAGCCTGTCTTCACGATGCATATGTAACAACCGCCTCCCCCCTTTCCTAAACCCTGTGCTGTGTACATTTACACAGTTCTGTCTACTGACAATAAACCGTTTACTAGCTGCAAGAATTAATTTTTTTTTCTATTAAAAGAGTGCAACATTAGGAAAAGTTCATCTACATTTAGAATCCAAATTTTACATTATATTCGAAAAGAATTACAAAAGCAGTTACTTGCTTCAGGCATTAAATCATTTCTAATTAAAACATTTCAATACATATGCTCATCATGCTTCAAAAATTTCAGGCACAACAGTTTACTCAAAGAAGATCCTAGACAACAATCAATCAATTACGGAAAACAAACCAGGTGTGAGATCTGGGTGCAAACCCGCAGATGGCGCATTATACTCCAAGGTAGACTTTAGACACCCAATCCGTAGTGACAAGGAGTGCAATTGTAAAATGTAAACTTTCGCGACCGGAGATGTCATAATTTATAAAGTTTTCAGGGCTTTTGTGGCGTGGTCCAATGAAATTCACTTTAAAACCCGACGTTTCGTCCCCATCTGCGGAGGACATTTTCTACGGCAATCATAGCTTTGTTGAATGTCATAAGCGAGCCAGGATATGTATCGGCTCAACTACAACAGACATAAAATCTCTTCTAAATAAAGCAGGGGAATGTCAACAGTTCATTGGTCCATCTCAAAAGACAGTGTACTCAATGCCAGAACAGAAGCAGCCACTAGATATTTAACAGCATCAAAACACAAACATTAATCTAAAAAATTCATATTGAAGTTAATCAAGCGTGCAAAACAATGCAAAGTATCTTTTCAGGGTGCACCTCCGTCCCGGTTACGTTGATCGTGAGCAAATGCTCGTCTATAAAATTTAAGCTATCCGCACCATCAACTAACGAAGTACTTCAGTATGTCTGAAGGATTTCTCTGGCAACTATTAACTAAAAATTGACAAGAATTACAAAATACATATGCTTCAACACAACAGTTGTGTCCCTTCTTGATTACAAAAATCTGAACAGTTAAAGTGTAAAACAACAAATACAAGTCACAAGACCCTTAATAGAAATAAAACACGAATAACATTAAAAAGACATTCCCTAAAATGATTTTCCTGCAGTATTTACATTTTTAATTTAACGTGAATTAGCCTTGACTGATCGAAAAGTTTATCCACGAGGGAGAGAGTTGAGCACCAGGCAGATAATAATCACTAAACAGTTGCAGCACTAAAGGAGCTACCAGCCAGAACGAGTGTCACAGAAAAGTTAAACAACACTTGCAATTAAAACAAGAAGCGGCAAATCCAAAGCTCTACCTTCAAGCAAGCATGGCAAGCAACCCAGGAAAATATCCAGTCAAACTACTAATCAAGGGGTCTGGCAGGAATTCACTCATAATGGATGGCATGCCGCAATAACTGCCACAGAGCTCTATAACATCAGCGCCAACACTTGGGGCTCACTGCTGGAACACACACACGCCAGGAAAGCCAGTAGTGCTCAAGTTCACCAGGTACGAGGTGTCGACCTCGGCACCTGACTCAACACCAACCATAAATTCTGTGTAACTCAACTTGTATCCTTCTACAATCACTCAAGTTCGACAGCTTCTGTACAACACGCCTTCATCAGCAAACAACCACTGACTACAGCCCATCCTGTATGTCATATCGTTTATATATACTGTATAGAAAATAATACCCGCCCTGTCACAGTGGCCTGGGACACTCATGGCGATATCTTTTGCCTCTGATGCATACTCGCCATCAAGGACAACATACGAAGTTCAGTTACTTAAGAACGCTTCGAGCCATTCACATGTCTGGGAACTTATTCAGTATGTTTGTAACCTTCGTTAAAAATCTGCAGTGGGCTGCCGGGTCAAACGCTTTTCAGAAAACTGGAGGTATGAAACCTGCCTGCTGGCCTTCATCCTTAGTTCGTATTATATCACGTGTGAAAAGGGCAACGTGAGTTTCAGAAGAGCAATACTCTCTAAAACACTGCTGATGCGTGGACATAAGCTTTGTAAGACGTATGTTTTGCCGGCGATGGGCGAGGCATGACAGAATCTCTGACCAGAGAGTAGTTTATCGTTAGTTGTTGCTTGTCGCTAGTCTGCGCTTGACTGCGCAAGTCGACAGCAGTAGCGAGTCGACAGTAGTAGTCGGTCGGCTTTAGTAGCGAGTCGGTAGTAGTCTGGTGTAGGCTGCGTGAGTCGGCGCGAGTCGGCATGCGTCGGCTGTGTGCTCTGGTCGCGACTCTAGTCACGACTCTGGAGGATGAGTATTGTTGTAGAAGGTAAAGAAGCAGCCTTGCGCATATTTAATAATGTATGTTAATTGTAATTTAATTTGTTCAGAAAAAAAGGCCCCAATAATAATTTTTATAATATAAAGCAACTCTTTTAAAGAAAGCATTCATTTCAATTTAAGAATTTTTCCAATGCATTATCATTGCTTCCAAGAATTAAAAAAAAATATACGCCAGCATTGCATGAAGCTGTATCGAAAAATGACTAATTAAGAGCAGATATAATTGAAGTTTTATTGAGGTAAGAATTTTTGCTTTTTTTAAATTCAGAATACAGGGCCGAAGGTCAGCACCGCTGTCCTTATAGATTCATCTGGTTACAAAACTTTTTTTTATTATTTTGGTGTTTAGGAATTTTTCTGTTTCGAACTTGACATTAAATGAGAAAGGAATTTTGTGGGAATATTAAGTGTACATGCATTTCTGCACACAGACAATAAATCGTAGCCAATTTTGTTCAGAGGTTACAATATTAAGAAAATTCATTTCATTATTATTTTGTGGCAGGCTATATTTCGCTCATTTTTATTTAACAATTTTTGTGCGGAGGTTGCACTTGGCTCATTTTCATTTACATTTTTCGTGTGGGGAGGTTACAGCTTTAATATCTCAAGGATATTTATTATATTCAAAGTGAGAATATATTCAAGAATTTCAGTCTGTCTCTAATTCAGCTAGCTCATTATATTAACCTTATTATATATCGCAGTCAGCTACGCATTTCTTCTGTTCCTAGATAATTTGTGATGTGCGAGAGATTCACGATAAATGCAAGCTAAGTAAGAGGTCAATGTCATATAGAACTCTTCATACAAATGAATGGGAAATCCATCCTGCTGGTGACGTATTTATTTTTATAGTGATTACTTTCATCCCAGTTGGGAAGAAATAAACTAAGGGGCTTTTCCATAGATGTCATTAAAATTGCTGCACCAAGGAGAAATGCAGATGATGAACGGGTATTCATTGGACAAATATATTATACTAGAACTGACATGTGATTACATTTTCATGCAATTTGAGTGCATAGATCCTGGGAAATCAGTACCCAGAACAACCACCTCTGGCCGTAATAACGGCCTTGATAAGCCTGAGCATTGCGTCAAACAGAGTTTGGATGGCGTGTACAGGTACACCTGGCCATGCAGCTTCAACACAATACCACAGTTCATTAGGAGTAGTGACTGACGTATTGTGACGAGCCAGCTGATCGGGCACCATTAACCAGACGTTTTCAGTTGGTGAGAGATCTGGAGAATGTGCTGGCCAGGGCAACAGTCGAACATTTTCTGTACCCAGAAAGGCCCGTACAGGATCGGCCACATGCAGTCGTGCATTATCCTGCTGAAATGTAGGTTTTCGCAGGGATCGAATGAAGGGTAGAGCCACGGGTTGTAGCACATCTGAAATTTAATGTCCACTGTTCAAAATGCCGTCAATGCGAACAAGAGGTGATCGAGACGTGTAGCCAGTGGCACTCCACACCATCACGACGGGTGATACGCCAGTATGACGATAACGAATATACGCTTGCAATGTGTGTTCACCGCGATGTCGCCCAACACGAATGCGACCATCATGATGCTGTAAACAGAACCTGGATTCATCCGAAAAAATGACAGTTTGCCATTCGTGCACCCAGATTCGTCGTTGAGTACACGATCGCAGGCGCTCCTGTCTGTGAAGCAGCGTCAAGGGTAACGGCAGCCATGGTCTCAGAGCTGATAGTCCATCCTGCTGCAAACGTCGTCGAACTGTTCGTGCAGATGGTTGTCGTCTTGCAAACGTCCCCATCTGTTGACTCAGGGATCGAGACGTAGCTGCACGATCCGTTACAGCCATGCGGATAAGATGCCTGTTATCGCGACTGCTAGTAAGAAGAGGCCGTTGGGATCCAACACTGCGTTTCGTATTACCCTCCTGAACCCACCGATTCCATATTCTGCTAACAGTCATTGGATCTCGACGAACGCGTGCAGCAATATCGCAATACGATAAACCGCAATCGCGATAGGCTATAATCTGACCTTTATCAAAGTCGGAAACGTGATGGTATGCATTTCTTCTCCTTACACGAGGCATCACAACAACGTTTCACCAGGCAACGCCGGTCAACTGCTGTTTGTGTATGAGAAATCAGTTGGAAACTTTCCTCATGTCAGCACGTTGTAGGTGTCGCCACCGGCGTCAACCTTGTGTGAATGCTCAGAAAAGCTAATCATTTGCATATCACAGCGTCTTCTTGTCGGTTAAAATTCGCGTCTGTAGCACGTCATCTTCGTGGTGTAGCTATTTTAATGGCCAATAGTCTATTTTCGAAATTTGAGTATTTAGAAAGGCACGTCGTTGACTGCACCAACCTGGAGCTAATAGATGTGGAGATGCCACCCGAGGATGAAGGTTCTTATAGTTTAAGAACAGCTACGTGGAGCACAGTCCGTTGGTTGTACAGTTATATACTGATTTCCAGTGCTTCCTAACTCCTGTGGCACATTGTGAAGATGAACCCACCGCCTCCCACACTACCTTCACAGAATGGCATGTACCATCAGCAGCATTATATCAAATTTTATGCTCATATTGTTCTATTTGCAGCATATTCGAATAATATGTGATGGATAATCATGTGAGATGGTTGCTCTCTGTGCTTGAAAAATTTGCATGGGCAGCTGATGGCATATATTTAGACAATATTGCCATGACCGACTCGCAGGAGAGTTATACCTTATAGGTGCAGGCAGTTTATTGTCGCATTTGTGGGCTGCCATGGAAAGAAAATTGGAAACTCCACGTAATGCCACAGTAAATATTTATGTAGAATGGAAAAAACAACTAATTAAAATGGGCAATATACTATTTCATTTTTAGGGTATGTTAAATTGTTAGTAATGTCTTCAGGTAACTAATAATAACTTTGTGAACACTGTATGTCATCAGAAATATATAGCCATGTAAACATGCCATGTTGCTCAAAAAAAAAAAAAAAAAAAAATGTGAAACGTTATTCAACTTAGAAGTAGCGAAGCTGCTTAAATCTCTTAGTTAAGGCAAGTCTTCTGGTCAAGACGTTGTATCACACATGTTTCTTTCACAATATTCTGAACAATAGCCTCAGGCTTAGCAGTCATATACAACAGCTCCTTCGACGAAAAATGTGTGCATAAGGACAGGAGAGTGGCGCAGGCTATACATACCAGTGCTCAAGAAAGAAAATAGGAGTAACGCGATGAATTACAGACTCATATCACTGATATCGATTTGCAGTAGGTTATTGGAACATAATTTCACTGTGTTCCAACATTACCACGAAGGTTACTGTCTGTTGACACATGGTAAGCACAGATTCAGAAATATCATTCTTCGAGAGACACAACTAGCTCTCTATCCGCAGGAAATGAGCACTATCGACAGGGGTCACTAGTTTATATTTCTAGATCTAAGAAGGGTTTTTACACAGTTACTCATAAGAGACTCCAAACGAAATTTCGTGTTTGTGAAGTATGAGCGAATGGATTCCTGATTTCCTGTAAGAAGGGACACAGCACTTAGTAATCATCGGCAAGCAGTCGAGTAAAATAGATGTGATATTTGCCTTTCCCATACCATGTGTTGTAGATCATCTAACGTTCCTAACTTAGATAGATTCAATTCGGCTAAATACCTTGTAATTACAATTACGAACAACTTAAATTGGAACGAGCACGTTTTGGGGAAGGCAAATTGAAGACTGCGTTTGATTGGCAGAACATTTAGAAGATGCAACAAGTCTTTTGAAGAGACTACCTACTCTTGTCCGTCCTCCGCTAGAGTATACCTGCGGAAATGAATCCAAACCAGATATTACTGAAGCACAACATCGAAAAGCCCAAAGGGTGTATCGTTTTGTACTATCTTCAAATAGGGAAGACAATGTTACGAATATGATAACCAAGTTAGGATGGCTGTGATTAAAATAAAGACATTTTTCGTTGCGGCGAGATCTTTTCACTAAACGTCTATAACCAACTTTCTTCTATGAACGCGAAGGTATTTTACTGTAGCTAACCTGAATAGTGGGAAATGGTCGTCGTTATAAAATTAGAGGTATCACAGCTCTTACTGAAAGATTTAAGTGCTCATTTCTCCAACGCACGCCTATAGTGAGTAATGGCAATGATATAGTCTGGAACGTGTTCCTACCCTCTGCCAGGCACTTAAGTGTAAATTACGGAGTAATCATGCAGATATAGACGTAGTTGTATGAAATCGAGACCAATAATCAGCAAATGTATAAATTTCTAGGCTACTTGGTTGGGTTGCAGCTGCTTAATGTTATAACTGAATGAGGTGTCGAATGCGCTTCAGCCATAAGCTCAAAGAGATCCTTGAAAAGATGTGACGATTTTAGTTTAATATTACGGTTTTAGTTTAACCTAGGAGGTCGCTGGAGACAGATTACAAGTACGAATAGCACAAGGATACTAGGGCTGATACAGTCGGTTTCTTTTAGTTGGTTCTATCTCAGAGTTTGCCTAAAGAACATATCGAAAATCGCATAAAATCTTCTTGCACTGCCATGATGATAATTTGAGCCACGCTTCTACCAAATAAGTCGACCAGTATAAAAGTGATTTTCTCAAAAGACTACAAATTCATAATAAAACTCTGAGCACATGTAAATAAACGAGAATGTGATGTAGTTAGTACACCTACTGATCGGCTGAAAGAATCCAAAACCAGTACCGTACTACGGCCTTAGACCTTATTGTCTCACAGAACAACGGAAGTTTGCCGGCCGGAGTGGCAGAGCGGTTCTAGGCGCTACAGTCTGGAACCTCGCGACCGCTACGGTCGCTGGTTCGAATCCTGCCTCGGGCATGGATGTGTGTGATGTCCTTAGGTTAGTTAGGTTTAAGTAGTTCTAAGTTCTAGGGGACTGATGACCACAGCAGTTAAGTCCCATAGTGCTCAGAGCCATTTGAACCAACAACGGAAGTTTGAAGACAAGAAAAGGAACACATGAAGTCCTGAAAAGACGGAGACAAATATTACGCCACAAGAGTGCTACAACCGCACCTTACTTCTTGTACCTCGTTTCATGGGAATACTATCAGAAAGTAGCCTCAAAACAAGATAACACACTAGTCGTCCGTAGTAAAAACGTGGAAGCAAAATGAAGAACACCATAAGAACCTGAACAGCTCAAGGAAAGCTTGCTAGAAATATGACTTGAAAAATGTTTGTTGAAATACCGACTTTCGAATTATTCATATTCCACGAATTTAGAATTTAAAAGATATTATGTACCATGAGATCGATTACTTAACGTATCAGATTCCGTGACAGGTAAAGTAAAGGCATTTCCGCTAGGCTTTCTACCAGCTGTTTCGGTTCTGATGGTGCGATAGGTAGCTTTGAGGTTACTTTCTGATGGCCATTCTCATGCAAGGAGGTGTAAGATGGATGATACGCTGCGGACAGCTTTTTGCACGTTGTCGTAATTTCAGGAATTTAACTATGCGTTCACTTACGTTCAAACTTAACTTCCGTTGTTTAGCGACATAGTAAGCTGTCCTAGTTTCAAGTACAGTATCGCTTTTTAGGATTCTGTAACTCAAACAGTAAAAACGGAAACCTAACAGGATTACTTTGGTGTCCGTCTGTCTGACTGTTAAAAAACCCTGTCCTCAAGAACAGGTGGCCAAAAGAAGTTTAAATGTGTGTCGCTTATTAAGGTCTACGTCCCCTCGGTGGTGCAAGCATTTAAAGCTTCTAAGTAAATGCAATATAAAGTCATGGCCACTTATGTCATATATTTTGATACTCAAAATTCATTCTTCTTAACCAGTAGGGTGCGTCCCGTTGACCTAGAATTATAAGATTAGCCAAGATGCTATGATTCACAATACAACTAAAGGAAAATATACGTAAATTTTTAAGTTACAATTACATCACACTTAAAAAACTTTTTCTCTCATTTTTTATCTGACTGTCTGTCTAGGTGTCTGTTAAGACCCCATTTCCTCAGTAACTGGTAGACGTAACAATATTAAATTGATGTCTCTTGTTAAGGGCTATTCCCTTGTCGTTCTAATAAATGTATGCTTCCAAAGCAATGCAGCTTAAACATACGGGCATTTATGTTACGTATTTCGATCCTCGTCAACTCACTAATCAAAAATTATGAGATACTTCCCTTTGGGCTAGATTCACGATACTGGGAAAAAATATGTTTTTCGCAATTTGTTATCTGAGTTCAATAAAATAATTGGAATATTCTCGTAAGTCTTTCAACTTACGGAGCCGATATCTTGCCAGTAAACAATATCGATAACAGGCAAAAACTGTCTAGGTTCTAGATTCTCGGGATTACTTAACTGTCTACATACATAGTTAAATTTGAACGGAGCCCTAGATCGTGAATCTTACTCGCGTCAGCCCAGCTTTTTCATTGATTCATCCATGCAGTGCACGAACTGATCACATTACTCTCTCACTGACTTAAATGTATTCAGAATATTCTGCTGTATCCAGGATTATTCATTGTTCAGTTCTTTCTTAAGCGGAGTCACTGTATGTAATGTACTCCACGTACACGCAGTTGCACTGTCTAATTTTATTTATTTTATTTATTTATTTATTGTTCCGTGGGACCAAATTAAGGAGAAGTCTCCATGGTCATGGAACGAGTCAATACATGAAATTATAACACGATATTAAAAACAGATAAAATAAAATATGTAAAAAAACATACTCACGTGACAAGTCGTAAGTTTAAATAAAGAAAATCAATAATGTAACACTGGAATTTGCTTAATGTTTTAGCTCTTCCAGGAGCCCCTCGACAGAATAGAAGGAGTGAGCCATGAGGCAACTCTTCAGTTTAGACTTAAAAGAGTTTGGGCTACTGCTAAGATTTTTGAGTTCTTGTGGTAGCTTATTGAAAATGGATGCAGCAGAATACTGCACTCCTTTCTGCACAAGAGTCAAGGAAGTGCATTCCACATGCAGATTTGATTTCTGCGTAGTATTAATTAAGTGAATGCTGCTAACACTTGGGAACAGGCTAATGTTGCTAACAACAAACGACATTAAAGAAAATATATACTGTGAGGGCAATGTCAGAATTCCCAGACTATTGAATAGGGGTCGACAAGAAGTTCTCGAACTTACATCACATATAGCTCGAACAGCCCGTTTTTGAGCCAAAAATACCCTTTTTGAATCAGTAGAATTACCCCAAAAAATAATACCATACGACATAAGCGTATGAAAATATGCGAAGTAGACTACTTTTCGTGTTGAAGTGTCACTTATTTCCGATACTGTTCTAATGGTAAATAAAGCAGCATTTAGTTTCTGAACAAGATCCTGGACATGGGCTTTCCACAATAGCTTACTATCTATTCGAACGCTTAGGAACTTGAACTGTCCCATGTCGCTTATAATATGCCCATTCTGTCTTGTCAAAATATTGGTTCTTCTTGAATTGTGAGTTAGAAACTGTAAAAACTTAGTCTTACTGTGATTTAGCATCAAATTATTTTCCACAGGCCACGAACTTATTTAATGAACTACATTATTTGTTACTGTTTCAATATTACACACAAGATCGTTCACTATCAAGCTGGTGTCATCAGCAAACAGAAATATTTTTGAATCACCTGTAAGTAAGAAGCAGCAGTGGCCCCAGCACCGACCCTTGGGGAATGCCCAACTTATCAATGCCCCATTGGGACTGAACATCACTACCACTCTCAATATTGCGGAGAATTACCTTCTGCTTTCTGTTCTTAAAGTAAGAGGCGAACCAATTGTAAGCTACACCCCTTACTCCTTAATGGTCCAACTTCTGCAGTAATATTTTGTGGTCAACACAGTCAAAAGCCTTCGTTAAATCAAAGAAAACACCTAGCGTTCGCAACCTTTTATTTAATCTGTCCAAAACCTCACAGAGAAAAGAGAATATAGCATCTTCAGTTGTTAAACCATTTCTAAACCCAAACTGAACATTTGACAGCAAATTATGTGAATTTAAATGCTCCAGTAACCTTGTATATACAACCTTCTCGATAACTTTAGCAAACACCGATTGCATAGAAATAGGTCTAAAATTGTCAACATTATCAATGTCTCCCTTTTTATAAAGTAGCTTCACTACCGAGTACTTCAATCGGTCAGGAAACCGACCATTCCTAAAGGAAGAGTTACAGAGATGGCTAAGTACTGGGCTAACATACATAGAACAATACTTTAGAATTCTGCTAGATACCCCGTCATATCCATGAGAGTTCTTGGACTTTAGTGATTTAATTATCAACTCAATCTCGATCTTGTCAGTATCACGGAGGAGCATTTCAGGTAACAGTCTCGGAACACTTCTTTCTAAGAGCGCTATATGATTCCCTGTTGGGACTAGGTTTCTATTTAGTTCACCTGCTATATTCAGAAAGTGATTATTAAATACTGTACATATATGCGACCTATCTGTTACACGGACATTCCCACTACGCACTGATTCTATATCCTCAACCTTCCTTTACGACTGACCATATGGTTTTAATTTTATCCTGAGGCTTAGCTATTTTATCTGCATACCACATACTTTTTGCCTTCCTAATAACATTTTTAAGCACCTTACAATACTGTTTGTAATGGGCTGCTACATTTAGATTTTGACTGTTTCTAACGTTTTGATATAAATTGCCACTTTGTTCTACAAGATATTCTTATCCCTCTAGTGAACCACCCAAGCTGCCTGTTTGTGCTAGTACCCTGTTTTGAACGTTCTAACGGAAAGCAACTTTCAAAGAGCATGAGAAAAGTCTTGAGAAAAGCGTTATATTTATCGTCTACTGTATCAGTGCTATAAACATCTTGCCGCTCTTGTTCCTTGATAAGGTTTACAGAGGTCTCTACAGCAACTGGATCAGCTTTCCTAAACAGCTGATGACTATATTTAACACGTGTTGCAGCAGAAAATTCTTGTAGAGTTAAAATTTGTGCATCATGATCTGAAAGGCCATTCACCTTTTTGCTAACAGAATGCCCTTCTAGTAATGAGGAATGAACAAAAATGTTGTCTATGGTTGTTCTATTGTTCCCTTGCACTCTCGTTGGAAAGTGTACGGTTTGCATAAGATTATATGAATTAAAGAGGTCTACCAGCATCCTCTTCCTTGCACAGTCACTTATACAATCAATATTGAAGTCACCACATATAACTAACTTTTTGTATTTCCTATAAGGTGAACCAAGAACCTTCTCTAGCTTTAGCAAAAGTGTTGTTAAATTGGGGTCTGGGGATCTACAAATAACAACAGTTACAAGTTTAGCTCCGTTAAATTTAATCACATCGGCACAACATTCAAACACCTTTTCAGTGCAGTACATTGAAACATCAACTAACTCAAATGGGATGCCGTTTTTCACATACATGGCTACTCCCCCACACCGCAAAGAGCTCCTCGAAAAGCTGCCAGCGAACATGTATCCTGGTAAAGGAAGCCTCTGAATTATCTCCTTATTTAAGATGTGTTCAGATAATAATCATCTTGTGGTGCAGTTCTTCTTGTTGTCTCCGTGCTTGCTAAGAAAATGAGATGAGGAGTTCCGCCTTATGCAAGACACCTTATTTCTTTTGTTTCACCCATACATGTTTCAGCACTTTTGTGCTATCATCAGTGGGTTCTCTTTTTATTTTTAACTGTAAATTTGCTGTTAACATATTAACATTTTCGTAGTTTACAACATTATGTAAAAGTTGCAATTATAACTTGATTGGCGAAAAGTAACATACCTTACATTATATTATTGTCCTCTTGTTTTGGCAGCTGTTATGCTACACAATATAGAACATGTCATCTGGAAACAGCAAAACGTAATTTATTTTCTATTTGTTATGTATTTACGAACGGAAATAAGACTGCATCACGTTTTCTTTCTGTAACTTACAGTTTTGAAGTTGTGGTACGTCTTCCTGTTTTGTTGGCGAAGTAAATGGGCTTACTTCTTTGCCTGTGTTCGTATGGTAATGCAGCTTTTCGATTACTCAAAACGTAGGCTGAGTTTTCGCTGCCATTACGTGTTGTTGTGGCTGTGTGGCGTTCATTTATTTCGTAGTGTCTTCTGCTGGCTGAGGCGCGCGAGTTTGAGTTGTATTTGGTGTTAGTTGTGTGTGGTTTATGTGGGTTTGCCTGTGTGTGATGAGTACTGGGGCAGAGAGAGAGAGAGAGAGAGAGAGAGAGAGAGAGAGAGAGAGAGTGTTTGTGTGTGTGTGTGTGTGTGTGTGTTTTTTTTACTTGTATAGTTCTTCTATTGTGGCGAAGAGAGTTTTGTTGCACAGTTATGTGTATTCATTGAGTACTTTCTTTCCTTGGGCTATTGATTTTTGGATATGGCAGTTTCCTTCTATAGTTAATTCTTGGTACAGGCTGCTGCTAGTTTTTAGGATGTGAAGGTCAGTTTCAATGTTTGTTGGGTGGTGGTTGTGTGCTACCAGGTGGTCTGCAAATGTTGAGTGTGTGCTATTGCTTTTCAGTGCTCTGAGGTGTTCATTATATCTGGTTCTGAAGGTCCTGCATGTTTGGCCCACATATACAGATTGACAGCAGTTGCAAGTAAGTTGGTAGATGCCAGACTGGTTGTATTTTTCAGTGTTGGTGGTAATTCTTCCAAGTCTGCTCTGTATTGTGTTGTTGGCTCTGTATGCTATGTTGAGTCCGTGTTTCTTTAGTATATTACCCACCCTGTGTGTGACTTTGTTGTTGTAAGTCATTATGTGCCATTTGTTGCCTACAGTCTGCCGATTTCTTGGGTGATGAGTTGTGTTTGTATGTGTGTGTGTTTCACGTTATGTGCTGCTTGTTTTTGTATTTTGTGATTTATTTTGTCTATTCTCTTTGCATCATATCCATTCTCCTGTGCAATTTGTTTTATTGTGTTCAGTTCTTGTGTGTAGTCATGCTTATTTATGGGTAATTTGTTCAGCCTGTGAAGTAAATATCTGAAGCTGGCTTCTTTGTGGGTTATGGGGTGATTAGATTGATTATGAATGATGGTGCTGGTGAGTGTGGGTTTCCTATAGATTGTGAATTCATGTTTGTTGTTTCTCTTGTGTATAGTGAGATCTAAGAAATTAAGTTTTTCATCGGTTTGTGTTTCTATGGTGAATTGTATTTGTGGGTGGATGGAGTTTATGTTATCATGAAGTTCTTTTATGCGGGACAGTGGTTCATCTATTTAGCAAATCATGTCATCTACGTATATGTACCAATATATTATTTTGTACTGTTTTGGTATTACTATTTTGTCAAATATTTGTTTTTCTATCTGGTTGAGGAAAATGTCAGCTAGGAGGCCACTGATTGGGGATCCCGTGGGTAGCCCTTCTTGTTGAGAGTAAAATCTGTTGTTGAATGTGAAGTAGTTCTGTTCTGTGATGAGCCTGAGTATGGAAAATATTTCTTGTATGTTTGTTGTGGGTATGTTTCCTTGCAGTTAGAGGTTTCTTTCTATTATGTTGATTGTTTCTTCTGTTGGGATGTGTGTGTACATTGAAATTATATCAAATGAAACCAATGTTGCTGTGTTTGGTATGTTTTCATTTTTTATTTTTTCTATTAAGTCACTTGAGTTCTTTAGACTTCTGTTGTCAGTGTATTTGTATATTATCTGTAGCAGAGTGTGTGTGTGTGTTTGGCTAAGTGGTACGTTGGTGCTTTGGTGAAGTTAATTAATGGATGTATGGGTATTCCGGGTTTGTGAACTTTAGGCAATGGTTTTAGGCTGGGGGCCTTGGGATTTTTCTGTATCATTTTTTTAATCTGTGTTTCTGTGAAAATTGTATCTATGTTTCTCAGGGTTTTCTGTAACTTACTTTGGTATCAGTTTGTTGGGTCATTTGTTAATTCTGTGATGTTGTTGCTTTGGATGAATTCTAATGTATTGTGAATGTATTCCTGTTGGTTTATGACTACTATTGAATTACCTTTGTCAGATTTGGTGATGATGGCATTTTCTTGTGTTACTTTATTTTGTAGTTTTATGTATGTTTTTTCTTCAGGAGTTCTAGTGTTTTCTTTTATGGTGGTTTTATTCTCTTTGATTATTTGTCTTATTTCCTCAGCAACTAGTTCTCTTGTTAGGTTTGCATTAAATTCAGGTGTGTTTAGTGTTTCTTGTTGCTTTATGATGTTTTCAGTTTCTGTTATGATATTTTCTACTGTCCTATGTGACACCATTGTCTTAATGTTATGTTTGGGGCCCTTTTCAAGTAGGCTGCTTTCTTGTTCAGATAATTTTATGTCTGTTAGATTAATCACTCTTTTGTGAAAGGTGTGTTGGTTGTATTGGTGGTGGGATTGGTGGATGTTTGTGTGATTTAACATTTTTGTGAGTTTCTTTTGTTGCAATGTCTGTTTTCTGCCTATTATGGTCTCAGTGTATGTCCTAACCCTGTATATTAGTTCGTCAAAAAATGGTGGGTATGTTATGTGATTAGATAATTCTAAATGCAATCTGTATAATTCAATATTCAGAGTCTGTTTTTTGGAATACAAAGACAGAATTTCCTGCTTTATCCACATGATTTCTGCCTTACGCTTTGTCTGCTGTGCTGCTGGTGACATGTTTTTTACAGTTATTGTTACATAGTTGGGTTCAATTTTATATGCCAAATATAGTTTATTGAACTTAATGTTGAGTATGGTTTTATGAAGTCTGATGGTTGTGTTCTGATATTTGTTGAGGAGCTGCGATGGGAATACCTGGCTTGGTGTAGAAATAATCATCTTGTGGTGCAGTTCTTCTTGTTGTCTCCGTGCTTGCTACGAAAATGGGATGAGGAGTTCCGCCTTATGCAAGACACCTTTTTTCTTTTGTTTCACCCATACATGTTTCAGCACATTTGTGCTATCATTAGTGGGTTCTACTTTTATTTTTAACTGTAAATTTGTTATTAACATATTAACATTTTCGTCGTTTACAACATTATGTAAAAGTTGCATTTATAACGTGATTGGCCTCCTAGTTGACATTTTCCTCAACCAGATAGAAAAACAAATATTTGACAAAATAGTAATACCAAAACAGTACAAAATAATATATTGGTACATATACGTAGATGACATAATTTGCTAAATAGATGAACCACTGTCCCGCATAAAAGAACTTCATGATAACATAAACTCCATCCACCCACAAATACAATTCACCATAGAAACACAAACAGATGAAAAACTTAATTTTTTAGATCTCACTATACACAAGAGAAACAACAAACATGAATTCACAATCCACAGAAACCCCACACTCACCAGCACCATTATTCATAATCAATCCAATCACCCCATAACCCACAAAGAAGCCAGCTTCAGATATTTATTTCACAGGCTGAACAAAATACCCATGAATAAGCATGACTACACACAAGAACTGAACACAATAAAACAAATTGCACAGGAGAATGGATATGATGCAAAGAGAATAGACAAAATAAACAACAAAATACAAAAACAAGTAGCACATAACCATGAAACACACGTACATACAAACACAACTCATCACACAACAAATCAGCAGACAGTAAGCCAAAAATAGCACATAATAACTTACAACAACAAAGTCACACACAGGGTGGGTAATATACTAAAGAAACAAGGACTCAATATAGCATACAGAACCAACAACACAATACAGAGCAGACTCGGAAGAATTACCACCAACACTGAAAAATACAACCAGTCTGGCATCTACCAACTTACTTGCAACTGCTGTCAATCTGTATATGTGGGCCAAACATGCAGGACCTTCAGAACCAGATATAATGAACACCTCAGAGCACTGAAAAGCAATAGCACACACTCAACATTTGCAGACCACCTGGTAGCACACAACCACCACCCAACAAACATTGAAACTGACCTTCACATCCTAAAAACTACCAGCAGTCTATGCCAAAAATTAACTATAGAAGAAAACTACCATATCCAAAAATCAATAGCCCAAGGAAGGAAAGTACTCAATGAATACACATAACTGTGCAACAAAACTCTCTTCGCCACAATAGAAGATCTTTACAAGTAAAAAACACACACACACACACACACACACACATCCTCTCTCTTTTCTTTCTTTCTTTCTTTCTGTATTTTTTTCTTTCAGTCTCTCTCTCTCTCTCTCTCTCTCTCTCTCTCTCACACACACACACACACACACACACTCTGCCCCAGTACTCATCACACACAGGCAAACCCACATAAACCACACACAACTAACACCAAATACAACTCAAACTCGCGCGCCTCAGCCAGCAGAAGACACTACGAAACAAATGAACGCCACACAGCCACAACAACACGTAATGGCAGCGAAAACTCAGCCTACGTTTTGAGTAATCGAAAAGCTGCATTACCACACGAACACAGGCAAAGAAGTCAGCCCATTTACTTCACCAACAAAACAGGAGAACGTACCAAACTTCAAAACTGTAAGCTACAGAAAGATAACGTGATACAGTCTTATTTCCGTTCGTAAATACATAACAAATAGGAAATAAATTACGTTTTTGCTGTTTGCAGATGACATGTTGTATATTGTGTAGCTTAACAGCTGCCAAAACAAGAGGACAATAATATAATGTAAGGTATGTTACTTTTCTCCAATCAAGTTATAAATGCAACTTTTACATAATGTTGTAAACGACGAAAATGTTAATATGTTAACAACAAATTTACAGTTAAAAATAAAAATAGAACCCACTGATGATAGCACAAAAGTGCTGAAACATGTATGGGTGAAACAAAAGAAATAAGGTGTCTTGCATAAGGCGGAACTCCTCATCCCAGTGTTCAGATATACCAATAATTTCAGAGTCAAAATCTATGAGCAGTTCACTAACTTTATCGCTAATACCTTGTATATTTTGATGACATATACTAATTCCCTCATTACTCGGATACCTAAGCTTTGTCAAATGTGGTTCCTTTGTTAGAGAGACTTCCCTTAAGCAGGAATACCTATCAGTTGACTCCACTCTAATAAAGGTGCAGCTCTAATACCCACTACTGCAGGAATTATCCCATGAGTGATCCCACCAACCCCACCTATGCTGTCACCTATAAGCTTTGCCAACCTCCCCTTCCCATACCTGTTGAGGTGCAGGCCATGTCTAGTGAAACCCGTCCTGCTGATAGACTCCACCGACACCACTGAAATGTGACCCATGCTTTCTGTCATCAGCGCAGCCCCAAGTCTCATGTTATTACGCCTGACGTCTGTATTAATATGAGGTCGATCGTGACGCTGAAACAGTTCCACGAAATGCACTTTCGTGTTGCGAGTCTGAGTGGCTATCCTTTCCAGGTTACCGTCTATGTTATACTCCCTATCCCTATCAGTACTCTTACCAGCCCCAGCCACAATCACTACCTGATCCTTTTAGTAAAATCCCTACATAACCCCCCTATGTTAACAGTCACCTGAGCCAATCCTGCATTAGGCTTCACAATGCTGGTGACCTGGTACTCACTCCCCAGCACTTCCTGCAACTGCTGGCCTACACCTCTGACGAGAGAACTACCTAACAGCAGAACCTTCTTCTTCGACTTTGCAACTGTTCTAGCCACCATAACTATTGAGGTCTGCTGCATACTTCCTACATCTACAGCTACTAGAGATTCCTCTCCACTAGACTCTGACAGTTGGTCATATCTATTTTAAACACCAATAGTGAAACTATCTGAAAGTCTTCTTCTCCTAGCAGATCTCTTGCCAACAGCCAGCTCCCATTCCCCAACCCCCTTCTCCCTCCTCATCCTATCTAGCTCCTGTGCGTTTTTCAACTGCAGCTGAAGTGCACAGATCTTACGCTCCTGCTCCTCTATCAACTTACTCTTGCTACATAACCTGCAGTTCCAGGAGTGGATCTCACCAGAATGCCCACTGAATTCCCCACTGCATTACCCCCAGTGAAAATACTTCGAACAAGTCTCACACCGCAATCCACTACTCACGAAGCTATGGCAAAGCCCACACTTTTCACTCATGGTAAAATTTTACTTTTTCAAAGTTCCGCTACTACAGTAAGAAGATGTTAAAAACCTGACTAAAATAATCACAAACTTACTCTACAAGGGAAGTAGCTACTATTATTAATAGTATTAATAAACAACAAATGTGTATATAACAAAGGACTAATATAGAAAGATAATCAAATGTCTAATGACACAGTAACGAAGCTAAAAACAGTTCCCAAAACGTTCTTCTGAAATTATTTCACCAGAAAACACAAAAACCTCCTGTCGAAGACTACTAAAGTTCCTATATAAACCACTATACACAAACAATTAATTAGTACTTAGCTTTCAATGCGCCGCTACAGCTGCAACTGGTCAGCGCGGAATGTAAACACAGATAAGAGGTTATGTTGCTCGATACGAAACACAAATATCAGATCACAACACAAGAAAGGCAGAGGTGAGTGAAGAAACCACTAATACGTCACTTACACAGTAAGTATTATCACAAAAACCGTTAAAATAAGTGTCTGAAACCTAGAAATATAAAAAAACTTGGAGGGCGATCTCACGCGCAGTCACTCGCTTATGACGTCACACCAAAGATTATGTCTAGTTATTAGTTATGGACTGAGTCTCGACAATCATAACTTTTACTCTTCTAGCAATTATTTTCATTTAAGTATCAATTACGAAATTCATGTCGAAAAAATGTGACTGCATCCGTGCGCTTGTATTCATTCTTCAATCGGTGCATACTTCTATGCACGAACTTCAATTAGAATTCTGCCTTGAACAGGAACGTTGGTCAGTGCGAGACAAAACTGCAATCAGCGCAATATTTTTCAAATCAGCAGTCGGCAGGCAACCATTCATATTCTATGCATATTTTAGACATTGGAAGGAAAGTGCGGTGACTCTCAGGCTGCTTGCCCCTTATTAGATTATGCTCCACGTGGTTGTTGTATATCTTCGTATTTCAGGTTTTCTTTGCATCCTCATCACACATAAACTGCTAAGAAGTAAGGTCAATTACATGTTCCCTGAGTCAGATTATGAAATAACTACGCTGGATGAAACTACGGTTACAGATTTCACACAAGTATTCATATGTACTCCCTACTCTTGAACATGATTATGAAAATTGGTCACATCGCTTTGCAAATTCTTGAAATGATTATGAAAATTGGTCTCATCGCGTTGCAAATAATTTATTGGTTCAAATCACATATTCTGGACATTTTTCTGAAGACATATTTTCATGTAATAAAATCCTCAAGAAAAAAGAGTAACTGGCATAGAAGCTGTAGCGTATCGACTCAAGGAAGGTTGATGAACTAAGCTAGAAAATGTGTTTTCAAAACTGTAATGGCCATCGACAAATCTGTTACGTGAGCACGATACAGAGGTGAACGTGAGTGTCCTATGCATTATGCACACGGCGTAGCAGCAGCAGCACGTGTCTTGCAAGGAAAATGCAGAGAGGCTGTAGCAACCGGGCAGCGTAAACAATTTAACACTAAGAGACAGCCGAGATAGCACCTACATTCTATTTACCAGCGAAAATTTTTATGTGACTACGGATTACGAAGGTGAGGCAAATAACTGAATATTCGTAAGTTTGGAGGAAGTAACAGACGGCAGATTCTATACTATGGAAATTTTCACAGCTAATTACATTTGAGGGCCATAGGTGGTCTTCGCATTCATCGTGATGTTCCCATACTCAAGCCAAGAGCAGAGCTGACGCTGTGAATCAGACGACACTTGCGTGAAAAAAGAACCACCCTTATTGTGCAGCGATTTTGACAACTACGTAACCAGTCTTTCAGGGCCCATAGTCGAAATACAGAGGATGATTTATTCTTAAGAAGTCCTTTTAAAACATTAAGAAGGAAATGAATAATTTAGGTGGTCTATGTAAGATAGCTGCTCAACTCTTAGTTGGCTTCTGTGCCTTCAGTCTGCCATAAGACTAATTTGTTAGTTACATCTGAGGTTCTGATATTTTACTTAGATCTGATGTTCTGATATTTTACTTACCTGAAATTATTAAGTTTTATGGTAAGGGTGAGCCGACCGGAGTGGCCGAGCGGTTCTGGGCACTACAGTCTGGAGCCGCGCGACTGCTACGGTCGCAGGTTCGAATCGTGCCTCGGGCATGGATGTGTGTGATGTCCTTAGGTTAGTTAGGTTTAAGTAGTTCTAAGTTCTAGGGGACTGATGACCTCAGAAGTTAAGTCTCATAGTGCTCAGAGCCATTTGAACCATTTTTGAATGGTAAGGGTGAGAACACCCGAAAATACTATCGTCACTGTGAGCACTGGTTTCTGATAGAAGAATTTTGTACTACAGTATTTTTCCCGCACGAAACTCAAACAGGATGTAGGTTGCAGTACTGTTTCAGAAATTAAGATGTTTGCATGGGACAGATTAGACTGGACAGTTACAACAAATCATTCTTTATACTCTAGACAACAACAACAGCTTCTGCGTATTTCATTCCCACATATTTCACTCCAGCATATTTCCTCTAATTCTTTTTCAGACACTATTGTAGTGCGCAGCTAATAATATTTCAGGAAATGAATCTTCCAGATCTGCTTGTTATTTAGTTGCATCTAATTTCACGACCACAGGCATAAGTTGTCATATTATCTGCTGTAATACATCTTGGTGTTATTAGTCACACAGTTCCTAAGACTGAAATCAGAAAGAAGAGCTTAGTATGTCCTATAAATGAGCATTAACTAGCAGATGATAATAAAGCTAGACCGCCGTCTGAAAAACTTGCTCACTGAGGGCTTTGGTCTACATTCCCTGTTAACTCCCCTAGCTTCTAACTTTTTTCATCTGGAACACTGTGCAAATGGTTGTATCCTAGAAGAGGTTCAGCCAATGCACTGATTACCACAGCAATATGACGGTGAATGAGCCTTCATTCACGCACTGTGCTATTACTTGTATGTTTAACCAACTACTTTACTGAACTTTTAATCAGATATAGGCCATTTACAGCGTAACTTGAAATACAATTACTACAGAAGGAGATCATTATAACTATTCTGATATCTATTTCCATTTCTTACATATTTATGAGAAAATTATCACTCCATACGAGTTCTACTCCGAGTCTGCATCCTCTGTACAAGAATTAACTGTCCCTAGTTACTTCACTAAAGGTGTCACAAACATCTCCCTTCTTCAAAAAATGCCATCTAGACCATAAAAAATGTTTAAAATGTTAACAAAGCAACATGAAAAGGTACCTTTCCCCATACGAAGCTATACCGTGACAAATTAGCTCCCACACGTTTCTGACGAATTAGGGAGATACGTAATGTATTTTGAGAATTAGGGGTTTCCAGAAACATTTTTTTTTGTGCTTTACATCGTCTGCTCCAAGCAGAGGCTGTTTAAGACCTAGCCCATTAGAAAGTGAGCTATTTAAACTAATAAAAGACAAGCTGATGAGATCAGGGCTGAATGTTATAGATATTCGTTCTTTTCCGCCTAATATTGGAATAAACGGGAGAGGGACACTTGGGTTCCCAAGAAGGGGATTCCCAGCTTTCTCTACTTGTAATCAAGATGAATCTTCCGGAGCTCTTGGGTGAACTGGGGCATTGTATAAAGTAGCAATTCATACGGGATAGCGCTGTCCACAGTTCGTGACCTAGTGGCTAGATTATGCATCAAGGGAAGTAAGCCCTAAATATAATGTCAGAATAAACAAGAAGAATTGAAGTTCTTGTATTTGCTGAATACCATATTTGTTCATTCTGTTTATTTAATTTTTAAATTAGGACGATTATTTCATCCCTTTTCCGTATTCTAAATGTGGCAAAATTGATTTCCATATAAAGAAATCATTTAACCGAGAAAAATTATTTTGCTTTTTTCACTTAATTTCTGTGGCATTCATTTTTATTCAAGGAACAGCATTCGATTTAGAGAAGTAGTCACAATGCAGTTTAATTGGATATTAAAAAAAATAATGAATGTAAAGCGATTAGCGTTGGTGCCTCTTGAGCGTGGGGTCCTTGGTCCAGTTTCCAGTGGGGTCAGTGACTTTCATTGTTCGGTGACGTCCTAAAAATTCCATCTCACCCCATCAACGCGTGAGCTGCCGTAGTGGCATCAAATAGAAGAACTTGCATTTAATATTTTTATGGGGACCGGGAGGGGGGGGGGGGGGTGGAGTAGTGTTGATCATTGTCTGAAGCATAAATTTAAATATCTATGGTAGTGTATGAAGAATGTACTAGCTTCTTCTTCTATATCTCTTTTTGTGTACTGAAACATACAGGATATGTATACATATCTATTGCCAACGTTAATGAATACATTATGTTTTAATTCTACTGATGTACTATATTCAAAAATAAGATTTTTAAATTTAATAAATTT
This sequence comes from Schistocerca serialis cubense, assembly GCF_023864345.2. NCBI lineage: Eukaryota > Metazoa > Arthropoda > Insecta > Orthoptera > Acrididae > Schistocerca > Schistocerca serialis. The sequence goes on from NC_064646.1 coordinate 236,404,624, forward strand.
ATATTAATTTCTTGGTAGACTACCAGATATTAAATGGAATGGAATAGAAGGAATTGTCCAGAAAATGAATTCAATTATGAGCCACTGACAACTTTGATAATCGTCAATAAAAATGTCTTTACCTAGTATTTTAGTTAAGGACGTCATTGTTCTTCCCGAATTCTGAAGGATTATTTATGACCAGTTTCGTTAGTCAATGTGTGTATCGTGACAATGCAGCTAAAATGTCCCTCTGCATTAACAGGTATCTACATGACGACGACGGTTGAGTACGACATGTTATTAGCATAAAAAGTTTGCTGCGTCCAATTCGGATAATTTATTTTTCAGAGCTTTCAATGAAACCCTTGTACATCCTCGTCTGGGACTAAAACTGACAGTCGTGAAATGGCAATGTTCCCTCTTTTATGCCCACAAGGATCCACCCGATTGGCTAGATTAAGTCATGATGGAGAATACGGAGGTAGCGAACTCTATGTCCATGGATTTTGCAAGTGGCATCTGTCAAGCGTTGCTTGCAGTGCCACCCATAACGCCATATGGTGCACAGCGAGAACTATTCCTCTGTGTTTTCTCCTTGTCAAGTGAACACTCTCATCCACTGACAAGTGCGTAGCTGGTGTCGCTATTGAAAATGTTTCCACAATGTAATTTCAACAACTCCTCTGATCACAGAGGCCCAAACAGGTCGAGGCGTGAACTTGTACCCTCGTGTATCCAAACAAATTCTTGCACTTATTTAACAAAATCTGCCATTTCAAAGCTTACGTAGAGGCCCATGTTCTTACTAAAACCATCCACTTCCACCGTCCCACTCTCCCTCCGTGGGCTATCGTCCTCCTACGCGAATCCTACCGCCTCTATCGCTCCTTCCTGCGCACTAGTGACTCGGATGCACTTCAACGCCACTGACAAAGACAGCAACACGTACGGAACCTTATTACAGCAAAGAAACGCCGGGACTGGTGCAATACCTGTACACGACTCAATGCCACCCTCTCTATCAACCCCTCCAATTACTGGGCCGCCTTCCATCGCCTTACTGGTTCCCATTTCACACCCTATTACGCCCTTCTCCATGACTACCGCCCCCTTCTCGACAACCTCAGTCAGGCCAGCCACTTTGCTTCCCACCTTTCTGATGTCTTCTCTGTCCCTGATGATCGCGATTTTCATTATCCTCTTTTCCCCTCCGTCATAGAACGCGCCGATACCTCTGTCGCTCCACTTGCTCCTAGTCTCCAGTACTTAGGGCAGTTGGCCCCTCCATCATCGGCACTCCAATCATAGCACAAAACATTAAACTTATCCTCAGGTCAAAACGCAACACGGCCCCTGGTCACAACTGTGTCACCTACTGCTACCTTAGAGAAAGCCCCTTCTCCTTCGTGACTGTCCTTGCCAATCTCTATAACGTCATCCTCTCTACCAGCTTCTAACCACACCTGTGGAAGTCTTCCCACATCCTCTTAATCCTGAAACCCAACAAACCCCCTTCCGTCACCTCTTCCTATCGTCCCATCTGCCTAACGTCCATCTTCAGTAAGGGCTTCGAATCCATCCTCTCCTGCTGTATCCATCAGCACCTTAATGAACACCACCTCCTTCTCCTTACCCAGTGTGGCTTCTGATCGTCCTTCTCCGCCGAAGACCCACTCCTTAACCTCATCCATCTCCTCTCCCTCCAGCTTAATTCCCGTCGCTCTGCCATTTTTCTTTCCCTCAACCTCCAAAATGGCATCCCGGGGTCCTCTTTAAACTCCAAATCTACGCCCTGCCTATCAATTTTGTCCATCTGGCCGCTTCCTTCCTCTAACACCGTCCTTCCTAGGCCACCATCCACAACACCAACTCCTGAATCTTTTATCCGACTGCTGGCGTCACACAGGTCTCTGTCCTCTCCCCTGAACAGGTACCACCTCAATCTCCCCAACTTCTGAACTGGAAGGCCGGGTCACCACTGGTCGGAACAGATTCTAACTGCCAACTCCTTTTAGGTTAGGTGCTGGAACTTCTTTCTGCCGTCGGACATCTACCAAAGAGGGGATTCTGGAATGACAAAAGTGCGGATAGCCACTCTGAGTGGTCTTATTCGTTGTAGTGCTAGACTGGAGTCGCAATCTGATACCATTAGGGTAAGTATTACCACCATTTTACGGTATGTGCCAGCGTGCTCCCGTTACTTGTCTGTAGCCATGGGCGTTGGGTTTAGTGCCGCAGTTTGTGAATAACACGCCAAAAGCAATTCGATCGCTATAGTAAAAACAATGGAACCAATTGCATCTTAATCAGCGGGCTTGGGGCGACTTTTTGATACTGGCGCGGTAACCTTGTCGAGATATCTTTTCTGGAAATTTGTTGAGACGCGGGTATCGTGACTGTTGATTATTTACCTTTCGATTCCAGATTTTAAGCTTTTTCATAATTTTCTGCTAGCAGACTCTCTCAAGAGCGCTGGCCGAATTTTTCAAGTTTCTTTCCCCTGTTCAGTGATATTTAATAGTTTTCTCTTGACCTAGAGTAAGATATTTTCGAGCCAGATTATTTCATTATTTGTTAGTGGATCTGTCCTTTATAGCATATAACAGGGTAGCACTCGTTTCAGTTGTATTGTTTTAGTTAATATATCTAATTTATCTTCTCCTGACATGATTAATATCAGCGAGCTACACTGCTCTTTAAATGCATTTTATTTTATAAATCACTGACGATGAACCCATTTCGGCACACTGCCAACATCAGGTGTGTAAATACATAAGGAAGCGGTTTGTCTTAATGTAATGGTCTCCAACTATGATCGAAAAAATTATAATACATCGTGGGGTGTTTATACCTTACATGCATTATAGTTTCTGCCATGGCATGTCGTTTTTAGAATTATTAATTCTCCGTAGATGTTCGCTGGGGATGTATATCTGACTTGAGTAGGGTTTTATGTACGTTGTTTTCCTCTTGACAGCTTAAATGACAGTAGATCAGCGATATTACATGTTTACATAGCTAATATTACAAATAAGTGTTGTGTGGAATTCGGTTGTTTTTTATTATTTTTATTGGTTTGGTTCTAATTAAATTTTTGTCAGAAATTTTAGCTTTATTTGAGACTTCTATGTGATGTTTTTATATTTCCCTAATAATTTTGTTATTGTCTGTGATTTATGATGTCGTCTTGGTGTTCTGTCTTCGTTTTATACGCTTAATGCTGTTATCGCTGTTACTATGAATATGTATTACTTAGTGTCTCTGATTTATTACTTTACCAGTTTTCTTCATTTATAATGTGAATAACGTTTCCTATGTACTTTTTGTGAGTACTATGCTAGCAGCAATCCAGACAAAACATATTAGGAAGCGATCTTATAAAACTATTAAAAGGAACCAAATTTCTACTCATCACTGATTTATAATGGTAAATATGAAACACCTAATATCGCTGATCAACTGTCATCCAAAGTGTCAAGAAAAAAATAGTATACATAAAAGCCATCTAAAGTCAGATATATGTCTCCAACGTTCTTCTAAGGAGAAACTAAAGACAAGACATAGCAGCAATGACATTGCATGTATGGTAAAAACATCTAACGATCTATTATAACTTTTCTGATCATAGTTACAGACCATGATATTAAGTCCATCACTTACTTATGTCTTTACAGAGCATCTGACGGTGGCAGTGTGTCGAAATGGTCTCATCGTGAATGATTTATGTTTAAAGAGCAGTGCATCTGGCTAATATTAGTATGAATCATGTCCTCAGAAGACATATTTTGCATGCGGATCCCAGAAACCAAAATTCATCTTTAATTTATATACGAGATCTGTCTGTATGTTGGTCTGTAACATTCCCATGTTCCTCTTGCCATATATCAGTAAGTTTTTTATTTAGCTACCGAAACCTCTCCTAGGCGTGAAGAAGGCGAATAGGGGATCAGCAGCAGGCAGATCGTTCACTTCTTTCCGAATCACGCCACATCTACTAAAATTCATTAACTACAAGGTGAACGTTAATTTGCCGGAAGCCAGGAAGGGGCAATTATCTACCACACCTTGAATCACGAATTGGGGAGCTATTACATATTACAACACCACTGATTTGATAACTGTTGAGGCCGAATGCTCGATAATAAATACCAAGAATGGTAAACCCTGTTGTCATATCCTTCTAGATCAAGACACCAAATGGCACATACCCAATGGATAATGCAAGAGCACACAATCCAGCTCAAACCGCAAACGCGTTGAAGAATGTACGTCTATTCAGTGGTCAGCTTCGGCCAGTCGTTCGGCAGCCAAAAAGAAAGTGAAGCCCTATGGGCAATCCCAGCGCCACTGTGGACAACAGCATCCCGCAGCTGGAGAGAGCAGCTTAAAGACGCATTTCACAGTAGACCCAAGCCATCACACTAACTGTGCACCTGGTCAAGATTGCGTGGACCGAAAATTTTCGGTGACTTGACGCTAGTCATGGATCGTAGGAATGAAACCATTGACCCTCATTCGACAGGCAATTAGAAAGTCAGGGATGCAGTGGGGAGATGAAAAAATTCATAGAAACCTCCAGCCAGCAACTTCATGCAGTGACACAGCCCCTGTTTGTGACTAGGTCATCAATTGCTGAAGTTACTCGGTGGGTGTTTGTTTCCATCCCACAAAAAATGCAAGTGTATACTTGTGATGGTCACGGCACATACTGATGTTGATGACAGACATCGATTCTAACTCGTCTGATGACGCGACAGACGAATAAGCAGGAGTCTAGTGAGAAGAGATAGGGGATCCAGTATTAAAATCAGAATTTAAAAAGCTTTGGACGACTTTACATCAAATAAGGGAGATGGGATACATAACATTCCTTCGGAATTGCTAAGATCAGTAGTGCAAGAGGTAACTAAACGACTATTCACGTTGGTGTGTGAAATATGAGAGACTGTAGATATACCATCAGACTTTCGAATAAACGTCATCCACACAATTGCGAAGACTGCAAGAGCCGACACGTGCGAGAACTATCGCAGAAACAGCTTAACACTTCATGCATCCAAGTTGTTGACAAGGATAATATACAACAGAATGAAGAAGAAAATTGAGGATCTGTTAGAAGTCCATCAGTTCGGCTTTAGGAAAGATAACGGGAGCAGAGAGGCAGTTCCGAAATACCGGTTGATAATGGGCGCAAGACAGAAGAAAACTCGAGACACATTCGTAGGATTTGTGGACCTGGAAAATGTAAAATGGGGCAACATATTCGAAATTCTAAGAAAAACAGGTGTAAGCTATAAGGAGAGACGGATAATATAGAACATGTATAAGACCCAAGAGGTAGTAATAGCAGTGGAAGGAGTTCTCGGATTAAAAAGGATGTAAGTCATGGATCGGTCTTCGTCCCTACTGATTGAGTGTATACATCGAAGAAGGAATGGTAGAAACAAAACAAAGGTTCAACAGTGGAATTAAAATTCAAAACCTTGATTTGAGGAAGAAATTTTTGGGAACGTGCTTTGAGAGCACAACATTATACAGTAGTGCAAAATGGACAGGGTGAAAAACTTGAAAATATGAGAATCAGAATTGCTGTGTTTAGTGAAAGTTCAGAAGAATTAGAGGATCTGCTAAATGGAATGAACAGTCTGATGAGTCTAGAGTACGGATTCAGAGTAAATCGAAGAAAGACGGAAGTAATGAGAAATTGGAGAAATGATAACAACGAGAAACTTAACATCAGTGTTGATGCTCACGAGGTATGTAAACTAAAGGAATTCTGCTGCCTAGGCAACAAAATAACCCATGACGGACGGAGCAATTTTGGCATAAAAAGCAGGCTGGCACTGGCAAAGAGGACACGCCTGGGCAAGAGAAGTCTCCTAGTATCAAACATAGACCCTGATTTGAGGAAGAAATTTTTGGAAACGTACGTTTCGAGCACGGCATTGAACGGTAGTGAAACGTCGACTGTGGGAAAACCGGATGGGAAGAGAATAGGAGAAATTGAGTATTGGTACAGAAAACTGTTGACTATCAGGTGGACTGATAAGGTAAGAAATGAGGAGGTGCTCTTCACAATCGGCGAGGAGGGGAGTAAACCCTGAGAAGATGGGTGTGGATGATGGGACATGTGTTAAAACATTAGGAAATAGCCTCGATGGTACTAGAGAGAGCGACAGGGGGTAAAAACTGCAGGGGAAAACAAAGACTGGGATAAATCCGGCCGATAATTAAGGACGCATGTTGCAACTGCTACTCTGAGCCGAAATGTTTGACATAGGGGAGGAACTCGAGTCCTGCCGCATCAAAACGGTCAGAAGACTGATGACAAATAGAACTGCAAAACAAAAAAAACAAAAAAAATTAAAATGGAAATATCTGAAAAGTTAGACAATTGTTGGATTTTAGCTTCATGATGTGATACTTTCCTTTTCCGTCAGTGTAAAAGTTCATAAATAATTATGAAAGGAAATAAGAAGAAAGCAAAGCAAAGCAAAGCAAATAAAGAGGAAGGCCGGAAAGCAAATGAAAATACCTTTTTAAAATACTAAAAATACGAACTCCTTTTGGAAGAGCTGTTGATACAAATGATAAGTATCCCTTGATTCGAAGAGGAATACCCTGAAGAGCGAGGTGTTGGTCATCAGATGTGGGCAGTGGTGAGGCTGGCGGCCGCTGTGGGACAGGCAGGCGTTTTCTCGCGGCGCTAAGCGCTGATACACGGCTTCCTGTGGCTCCGCCGGTTCGCTGCTCGCTTTAGCAGGCGGACAGCGCGGTCCGGCGCCGCACATCGATTACAACAGGTTGTCGGCGAAGCGAGGCGAGGCGTGGCGGCGGCGGCGCACGTGTACGGCAGCGGCGACACGTCCGGTCCGGAGCCAAGTGGTCGCCTGCCACCAGAAGGCGCCGCGCCGCGTCGTGCCGTGCAGGGTGCCTGCCAAAGCTCGCTGCGGAATCAGTGTAAAGCCGTCGGCACACGAACCGTGCATCCGAACGTTGATCGTTCAGCGTGCCGAGTTTCTGACGTCATAGCTTGGAATAGCACGTTCGGGAGTCTTTCCGAACGTGCAGAGCAATATCTGGCGTGTCAGATATTCTGAGCGTGCGTCTGAGCGTTGACCAATGAGATGGCACAACGCCACCTACGTCACACGCACGCCGTCTCCCTTCAGTATAGAGTTGTGAGGCGCCATATTGGCATTCATTTCAAGCCTATATGTATATATCCCGTTCCTGAGCACCGGCAAATTCAGAATCACTGGAAAGCCCGTTGTTAGTTGTGTGATTCGTCCCAATAAAATAATGAGAAACATCATATTCGTGGCAAAAGAATTATTGTAACTTGCGTATTATGAGAGTAGGCTATTTGAATGCAGCGACACACTGAAGTTCCACCCAAAACGCATTGTTCTTGGAACAATTTGTTACAGTTAAGGTTCAATTAGTAACACAATTATTTACGATTAACGTTTTTAGCAATAGGTAACACAATATGATTAAGCACAGGGAGCTTGTTTTAGGTTTAGCGTAAGGAGTAGCGTCGCTATCCAGTAAAGAGATTTGTTGGGGTGGTGGTTCGCGTCGTAACACTTCCAATGTTTTTCCTAACTTCGCGTTTTTATTTGGTTCTGATACTTTATTATTACTTTAATATTAAGTATATGCTATAATATTTGATGTTGTGTAAATACAGGCTGTTACGAAATACAGGCTGTTACGAAAAGGTACGTCCAAACTTTCAGGAAACATTCCTCACACACAAAGAAAGAAAATATCTTATGTGGACATGTGTCCGGAAACGCTTACTTTCCATCTCAGAGCTCATTTTATTACTTCTCTTCAAATCACATTAATCATGGAATGGAACGAAATAGCAACAGAACATACCAGCGTGACTTGAAACACTTTGTTACAGGAAATGTTCAAAATGTCCTCCGTTACTGATGATACATGCATCCACTCTCCGTCGCATGGAATCCCTGATGCGCTGATGCAGCCCTGGAGAGTGGCGTATTGTATCACAGCCGTCCACAATACGAGCACGAAGAGTCTCTACATTTGGTACCGGGGTTGCGCAGACAAGAGCTTTCAAATGCCCCCACAAATGAAAGTGAAGAGGGTTGAGGTCAGGAGAGCGCGGAGGCCATGGAATTGGTCCGCCTCTACCAATCCATCGGTCACCGAATCTGTTGTTGAGAAGCGTACGAACACTTCGACTGATTTGTGCAGGAGCTCCATCGTGCAAGAACCACATGTTGTGTCGTACTTGTAAAGGCACATGTTGTAGCAGCACAGGTAGAGTATCCCGTATGAAATCATGATAACGTGCTCCATTGAGCGTAGGTGGAAGAACATGGGGCCCAATCAAGACATCACCAACAATGCCTGCCCAAACGTTCACAGAAAATCTGTGTTGATGACGTGATTGCACAACTGCGTGCGGATTCTCGTCAGCCCACACATGTTGATTGTGAAAATTTACAATTCGATCACGTTGGAATGAAGCCTCGTCCGTAATGAGAACATTTGCACTGAAATGAGGATTGACACTTTGTGGGTGAACCATTCGCAGAAGTGTACCCGGGGAAGCCAATCAGCTTTGATACTGCCTGCACGCGCTGTACATGGTACGGAAAGAACTGGTTCTCCCGTGGCACTCTCCATACAGTGACGCGGTCAACGTTACCTTGTACAGGAGCAACTTCTCTGACGCTGACATTATGGTTATCGTCAACTGCACGAAGAATTTCCTCGTCCATTGCAGGTGTCCTCGTCGTTCTAGGTTTCCCCAGTCGCAAGTGATAGGCTGGAATGTTCCGTGCTCCCAAAGACGCCGATCAATTGCTTCGAACGTCTTCCTGTCGGGACACCTTCGTTCTGGAAATCTGTCTCCATACAAACGTACCGCGCCACGGCTATTGCCCCGTGCTAATCAATACATCAAATGGTCATCTGCCAACTCCGCATTTGTAAACATTCCACTGACTGCAAAACCACGTTCGTCATGAACACTAACCTATTGATGCTACGTACTGATGTGCTTGATGCTAGCACTGTAGAGCAATGAGTCGCATGTCAACACAAGCACCGAAGTCAACATTACCTTCCTTCAATTGGGCCAACTGGTGGTGAATCGAGGAAGTACAGTACATACTGACGAAACTAAAATGAGCCCTAACATGGAAACTAAGCGTTTCCGGACACATGTCCACATAAAATCTTTTCTTTATTTGTGTGTGAGGAATGTTTCCTGAAAGTTTGGCCGTACCGTTTTGTAACACCCTGTATAAGTCACCTTTTTTTGAGGGGTGACTTTGTTCGATTGGCTTAATCTACAGGACAGCTTGCGCTACTTGTATAAAGATGTTTTGCTCCTTTTTCTTTTACACTTCGTAATTCACATGTTGCAAAAATTCTGCAACTGTGTAAGAACAGTGATCAAGTAAGACTGACCTTGGGGTTTTACTAACATGTGGGAATGATGAAATAATGTTTATCTTACGCGGAGAAGTGTTTCAAATTTGTACCGCACTGTTTGTAATGCAACTTTTATAAGCCTGTGTCCTTACTGATTGGACATGGTACTTTTCTTTTCATGGACGATGGAAGAAATGTGCGTTTTAATAGTGCTAACGTGGGAATTTTACGCACACCCGTTGAGTAAACAGTGTGATTTACAGACAAAAAACATCCCTCAGCTGCCGCTGGAGTGCGTTGCGATCGCGTATACAACGTTGGAGCCCACGTACCGTATGCACAAGTCGCATCGTTCCTGAGCGTTCACCAGCACGTTGAACTTCGCACGCTCGACGTTAACGTTCGACAGCACGGTCCGTGTGCCGACGGCCTAAGGTTCCTGCAGTAGCTGCTAGTTGCTCAGCTCGTATTGTAGGCTGTGAACTATACTGCACCAACTTAGCCACACATATAACTTACATTTTTAGCTGAAACAACTGTATTCACCGCCCCAGAAATAAAATAAAATAGCAGCAGTGCCCTGATTCTAACAAAGATTTTATGGACATTTCCCTCTGTTATCAGACAAAAGCCGGAAGTGAGAGATCCCTCAGAAATGGCCCTTCTGTGCTCGATTCCCACTCTACTGGAATATTTGTCTGTAACGATGGATAACCTGCCAAGCTTCCATGGGCAGGTTATGCAGCATGCAGAGTGAGAAGAATAACAATGATATAAATGAGCTGGAACACAGTACACGCTCTGATACATGCATATACGTACAGAAAATTTTAATTTTCAATTGGGTCACTGCTAAAATTTCCCTTGTATGAATTAATAATCCTTCACATTCTCCAAATTCTACTGCGGTTTCTCTTGGTTATCAGGCAAATACCACACTGGAAATCCCTTCCAGCTTTTCGTTTCCCATGGATACTAAGCGAGTGCCAAAACTGGAAACCCGAGCCCGAATACCGCTTCCTAGGATTTCGTCTCCATCACTGGCAGTAAATCTGGTTATTTCACTAAACGGAACGAAAGTCCTGCTATGTTGCGAAACACCTTTCGCGGTAAATTCCCTACTCCTTAAATAATGGGCAGGTCACGTCTATAATATCTACCTTTTAATCTGATTTTTGGGTTGTTTGGGGAAGGAGACCAGACAGCGAGGTCATCGGTCGCATCGGATCAGCGAAGGATGGGGAAGGAAGTCGGCCGTGCCCTTTCAGAGGAACCACCCGGCATTTGCCTGGAGTGATTTAGGGAAATCACGGGAAACCTAAATCAGGATGGCCGGACGCGGGATTGAACCGTCGTCCTCCCGAATGCGAGTCCAGTGTCTAACCACTGCGCCACCTCGCTCGGTTTTTAATCTGAAATGTGCACAAAGTTATGTGAAAACGCAAACTTTGGCCCCAACAATAGATCTTAAATCGGAAAAATTTTCATAAGAACTTAATGTGATCGACCCTATCTGACTAGAGCAATAATAATCAGCATATCTTTTTTATGTGATACATTATGTGCCTGGACAATGGAACTCTAAATACAACTTAGTGTAAGAGAAAATACCAAACAGGAACAATGGTTAGTTGAACCCTCATATTTATTCACAAACACATCTGTTACAACAACGTATAAGTGCCACTGTGAGAATTATGCCTCAGGTCTGTTTACTGAATTTAGAGTGAAAGACTACATGGACGGCAATGTTACACGCCCATCAACGAATTTACTACTTGCCCAATTGGGAATGTACACTCTCACAAAGACGACGATTATATCACTGGAAGTTCGTGCCTGTGGCAGACGCTGGAATTTGGTGACCCGCCCCAGAAATTTACATATTCAGTACAAGTGCGATGAATCTGAGACAGGCGATCGTCTTGGGTTCCGCAAGTGTATCTTCGGACGCTGTGAATCAGACTCACCGTAAATATTACTGTGGTTCATTGTACTATACGCTACAGATGTGTTGGCTCCTTTGTGAAGATGGTGTCGTCAGCATCCTTTAACTACTCGAAGATGTTGTGGTCTCTCTCTTGATCCAACGCCAAGTCGATCCGTCCCATCTTGTCATCGTACCCAAATTCGATTCAGATACCTCACGACCAAGGCGCAAGTGAGTGTGGACATATGCGCATCCTAACCCGAAATCGATGAGTACAGCTCTGTGAAAAAAAACCGAAGTGTCTCTCTTGTGGCCCCCAAATAGACAATTACAAAATTAAGAAGCACTTTGGCCCAATCGTGAGTATTCCATCGAACCAGAGAATTCCTCCAAAATAGTGCGATTCCTTCAGACGCCAGTTACAACATGGAAATCTCCCCTGCTAACAAAAACATGACTTCAGAGCTACACTCTTGTTATCACATACCATTATGCCAATCACGCGTTTTCCCTCCTATGCTGTTAACCTGGCAACTGAGGGCTTGAGAAATTAAGAAACAGCTTCTACAAAGCGAGATCTGGTTTCCTGTAGTCAACACTGTCTACGAGCTGTAGATGGCTATCTTCGAAGATGTTCTGCTGCACTCCAGCGCTTGGTGCCGCACGGTACTCCAGCTGGACATCACGTTGTGCTGGACAAAAGCTTTCCGTCCTCCCACGCACCCCGCCCAACCCACATCCAGAAAAGTCAGACTGTACTCAGTTCTAAGAATCCACCATCCGGGTCGTCAGTCTGACTGGCGACTTTGCTGCCAGCCGGTCCCGTTTGGCCGTAGCGTTTCCTCGTCGCTCATCTAAAATCCAATGCGCTGCATTCGCCTGTGAACCGGAGACCCTCACAAACCAGTTAGCAGATACAGACTGACACGCTATAGGTATAATTATAATGACTTAGCTCTGTATTTTCATAAACCGTAACAAAGGCATTCAATAATTTCTACGTACCAATACGAATTAACTAATACGTAATTAAATGATGAGTTCGTATTCGGGGTAAAATGATGTAAGAATCGTAATACAATATAACCGACGGAAAATCAGCTATAGTACGTATATCAGAAGCCACTGAAAAAGATATAACAAGTATTTGCAACTCTCAGTATTCGACAAAAGTATGGTAAATACAAAAACACTCTGACAAAAAAAGAAAAAGAATGACACACCATGATGGAGCTATGCGAATTGATTATAAGATCAGCGCTCACACAGGTGTCGAAGAAAATGCTAAATTGTAAAATAGTAAAATTTGGCGGCCTATGGATGAATGTGCGACGCCGCAACACAGTTTTACCGTACTGAGTTTACTACGATAGGAAACTGAGGATATGTCGATACCAGTGCCAAAAGTCTTTGCGTATTTCATTTTGGGTACACAGCTGGGCAGTAATTCCATTTCGCAGACAGTCGCGTGAACGAAATATGCAGATCACACCATTTGAGACAGGATGTGTAGTTCGGTTTAAAGAAGCAGGTTCTAGTAACTGGCGAATCGCTTGACATTTCAATAGGAGTGATGCCACTATTCGACAACGTTTGTTGGAAGGGTGAACGATGGCCGAACACAGCATCTAGAAGGAAACGGTAGACTCAGAGAGACCACTGAATGTGAGGACCGAGGCCGGCCGGTGTGGCCGTGCGGTTAAAGGCGCTTCAGTCTGGAACCGCGTGACCGCTACGGTCGCAGGTTCGAATCCTGCTTCAGGCATGGATGTGTGTGGTGTCCTTAGGTTAGTTAGGTTTCAGTAGTTCTAAGTTCTAGGGGATTGATGACCACAGATGTTAAGTCCCATAGTGCTCAGAGCCATTTGAACCATTTTTGTGAGGACTGAGCAGACGTCTAACAGGCACTCACAGCCACAGATTCATCATTGTCACCGATACGACGAGCAAATTGTGCTTCCGGGGCCAGAAGGACTATTAACAGGCGGCTCACAGAAAGAGGGCTGAGCTCACGGCGCCCCTCGCTCTTTCTGCCATTGACATGTGTAGACCAACAGGACCGTTTGGGGTGTCGTTGGACACATTCCGCCTGGAACCTTATCAACTGGAGTGGAGATGTCTTCACTGATGAATCCTGCTCTGAATGAGCCCTGATGGCCAACGAAGACGTATCTGGAGACGCCCAAGACAGCGATGGAGTGCCAACCTGACTTTCGCCCTCCACACGGCCAGAGAACGAGCAGCGTTGGCCTAAGGTGCCATTTCACTTCGCGGTCATCTGCGGCTTCTTGACAGCACAGCGGAAGGTAGTGATATTCCACTCCCCATTCCCCATCATGGTAACCCATCCCGGGCTTACATTTCAGCAAAACAATGCCCGCCTGCATACGGCGAGGGTGTTTACTGGTTGAGATTGTACTTTCCAAACTCTACCATGACCATCAAGTTCACCGTATGCCTCCCAAACTGATAGCATTTGGAGCATTATATTCAGGGCCCTCCAATCATCACAAGATTGTAACGATCTAACGCGCCAGTTGGACAAAATGTGGCACGATATCCATCAGGAGGATACCCAACAACTGTGTCAACCAATACCAAGCGGAATAACTGCTTGCATAAGGGCCAGAGTTAGTTTAACGGGTTATTGACTAGCTCGATTTTTTAAGCTCTTCCTCTTGAAGAAATCATCCAGTTATAAAAAATTTTGTCTGTACATCTACGTCCCATTCGGATAATTCCGTCGAGGCGCGTCGTTAGATGACATAATAGCCTCATTTCTCAGGAGTGGGTCACTATATCCCTCCAGTGCTCTTACGTCGTGAGATATTATATGGCGTGAAATTTTATTGCGAATTAGTTTAAAGCACATGACATTATTTATGACCTTAAAGAAGTGATCTGGTTTCTTTGCAGCGCTGTCAGAGGTGTCGAACTGGCACTAGGTAGTGTTGTGACCCTTCAGCACACATACGACTCATGACTTTGATGTGGCAGTGCATTGTATTTGCTCAGTAACATCAGTCAGGGAGCACAAGTGATAAAATGGCTGAAAAGAGCTATCGTGTTTCGACGTGCCCATGGCATTGCCATCATTGAAAAAGTTACTGATAGGTTGTAGTATCAACACAGAATATCCAACGAGTTTTTAAGGAATGGCGTACCACCCGCAACCTCGTAATACGTTATCAGAACTGCAATCTATATTTTCAATGTATGATGTACACATTCGCTCGTTTCAAGACATCCGTGCTCAAAATGTTGTGCCAAATGTTCCTGGTTTGAGAATCACATATCCTTACTACCACACTTGGACTGTCGTATTAAATCATCCGATATTAAAGCCTTTGTAAATATCTAGGAGCATCCGAAACAGCAGGTGTAGCGTAACAGTCACTATCCCAACAATTTGATGTGGTTGTTGTGGTCTTCAGTACAGAGATTGGTTTGATGCAGCTCTCCATACTACTCTATCCTGTGCTAGCTTCATCATCTCACAGTTCCAACTGCAACCTACATCCTTCTGAATCTGCTTAGTGTATTCATCTCTTGGTCACCCTCTACGATTTTTACCCTCCACGCTGTCCTCAAACACTAAATTGGTGACTCTTGATGTCTCGGAATGTGTCCTATGAACCGATCCCTTCTAATCGTCAGGTTGCACCACAAATTTCTCTCCTTCCAAATTCTGTTCAGTACCTCCTAATTAGTTGCGTGATCTACCCATTTAATAGTCAGCATTCTTCTGCAGCACTCCATTTCAAAAGCTACTGTTCTCTTCTTGTCTTAACTATTTATCGTCCACGTTTCACTTCCACACAAGCCTACACTCCATACAAATACTTTCAGAAAGGACTTCCTGACACTTAAATCTATACTCTAAGTGAAATTTTTCTCTTCTTCAAAACGTTTTTATTGCCATTGCCTGTCTGCATTTCATATCCTCCCTACTATGACCATCATCAGTTATTTTGCTTCCCCTGTACCAAAACAAAGTTACTACTTTAAGTATCTCATCTCCTAATCTAATTCCCTCAGCATGACCTGATTTAATTCGACTACATTCTATTATCCTCGTTTTGCTTTTGTTGATGTTCATCTTATATCCTCCTTTCAATATAAAAACCATTACGTTCAGTTGCTCTTCCAAGTCCTTTGCTGTCTCTGTCAAAATTACAGTGTCATCCTCAGATCTTCTTCTCCCTGAACTTTAATTCCTGTTGCATACTTTTCTTTTATTTTCTTTACTGCTTGCTCAATATATGGACTGAATAAAATCGGAGATGGACAGAACCCTGTCTCCCTCCCTCTTAACCACTGCTTCGCCTTCTTGCCCCTCGGCTATTATAACTGACACCTGGTTTCTCTACAAATTGTAAATATATTGTTACTCATTGTATTTTACATCAGCAATCTTCCGAATAAGAAAGAGTTTTCTAGTCAACATTTTCAAAAGCCTTCTCTAAGAATTTGATTCTCACTCTGCAGCGGAGTGTGTGCTGATGTGAAACTTCCTGGCAGATTATAACTGTGTGCCGGGCCGGGACTCGAACTCGGGACCTTTGCCTTTCACAGACAAGTGCTCTACCAACTGAGTTACCCAAGCACGACTCACGCCCCGTCCTCAAAACCTTACTTCTGCCAGTACCTCTCCTACCTTCCAAACTTTACAGAAGCTCTCCTGCGAACCGTGCAGAACTAGCACTCCTGAAAGAAAGGATATTGCGGAGACATGGCTTAGCCAGAGCCTGGGGGATATTTCCAGAATCAGATCTTCACTCTGCAGCGGAGTGTGCGATGATATGAAACTTCCCGGCAGATTAAAACTGTGTGCAGGACCGCGACTCGAACTCTGGACAGTTGCCTTTTAAGGGCAAGGCTGCACAGTGAAAATCTCATTCTGGAAACCTCCCCCAGGCTGTGCCTGAGCGATGTCTCCGCAATATCCTCTCCTTCTGGAATGCTAGTTCTGCAAGGTTCGCAGGAGAGCTTCTGTAAAGTTTGGAAGGTAGGAGACGAGGTACTGGCAGAAGTAAAGTTGTGAGGACGGGGCGTGTGTCGTGCTTTGGTAGCTCAGTTGTTGCAGTCTGCCTTAGGCAGGGCAACAGAGCGGACGCGTACGTGTTGATTTCGTGGGGAGCGCGAGCTCGCCTTGTTTACTTTCTTACGGCCGTTGCTTAAGTGCCGGCTTACCTTGTACGATCCATGGCGAAACGTTACCGTAAATCAACACTCCGGTTTACTTTCTGCAACGATTATGCCCGACCCAAAGCACTCGAGGAGGAGCGTTTTCTGCGAGAGGAAGATCCCGGCGACCGATATTCTCGGCATACATTTGCCAATCGTGAGCAGCACGGTCTATGTGAAAATCATTAACGACGCGGCGTGCGAACGCATACTGCGTGAGACCAGACAGGGGCTCCGCTTCTGTCGTGCTGATGGCAATGTGGGGGAGGTAACCGTCGACCACGCAGGCTTAGGTATGCGAACGATACGCATTTTCGAATTGCCCTTCGAACATCTTGCTGAGGAAGTCGTCGCGGCACTACACCCGTGCGGCACAGTCCACGGCCACACTGCGGAGTTGTGGACACAGTTTCGGACGTATCCTGTCCATTCCCATTGATCTCCGAAGCCACGTCCCGTCCTACTTACAGATCGGCGGATGCCGTGCAATAATTATATACGACGGCCAGCCTCAGACCTGTTCCGGGTGCGACAAAGAAGGCCACATTAGATCCCAATGCCTACAACGGCGTATTACGCAACTTCCAGCTGCCGAAGAACCACCCACGTCGCAACCTATAGTGCCACCGGTGACCTATGCCGCTGCCCTAGCTTTTCCTACCGCTTTTCAACGTCGCCCGGGCACCACAAACAACGCCACCAGACACCGACGGAGAGCGTCTCGGTTGGCCCGCCTCCTCGGCTGGCCATCGACGCCGCTGCAACGATGCCGACGCAACCGGACGCTGACCCTGACCCCGCAAACACGATGGAGATCGACTCGCTCATCGTTCCTACAGTGGCCTTTCTGCCAGAACGACGCGACTCTCTTCCGTCTTCGCACACGGAGGGTCGTACAAGGAAACAACGTTCTCCGAAACGTCGCAAGCGAAGTTTTCGGCCAAGAGGAGACGTTACAAGTCGAAGAGGACGCAACCGGCATTTCTGTGATCGATGTCGCCTTCCTTCCATCAGCTCGGGTCATGGCACTCACTGCCATGGGAACACGCATCATTAATGTCTACGCTCCCTCAGGCACCGACCGACGGCATGAAAGAGCCCAGTTTTATTCCGAGGAAATCACTCCCCCGTTTTTAGGGCGTTATGACCGTTGCCTACTAGGAGGTGATTTTGACTGCGTCTACATCCTAAAGATCAGATTCACCACTGTACTACATGCCAGGAACTACGTATATTGGTGCGAGACCTCCTGCTTCACGATACCTTGGAAGTTTAACATGGCGACCGTTCTGGCCATACCTTTCTTACCAGTCATTCCGCAAGCCGACTAGACAGTATATATCTCTCACAAACTCTGATATGCGATACGGGGCTCGAACGCTGGCCGCTGGCCTTTTCCGACCATTGCGCTTACATCTGTACGGTCCTCCTTCCGCCGCAATCAGTATGGCGCAGCCGTGCGCCATGGAAACTCAATACTTCACACTTGCATGACCTGGCGTGTCGCCAACAAGTCACTGAAACGTGGACAGCCTGCGAACGACGCCTGCCCCGCTACCACTCGACATTGACATGGTGGTTGGACTGCGCCAAGACGGCGATCCTGAGGACACTGATGAGATATGGGAAGGACATGGCCGACTGGCATTGCACCACTGTTGACTTCTATTATGCGATTCTCCGAGATCTGGACGCTCAACCGCCAACCCCGGACAACCAGTTGGAACGGCAAAGAACTAAGGGAAGATAATTGCATTGGCACGCCGGAAACTGCAGGGGGTCGTGATACGGACGCGACGCCACGATCACGTGGATTTAGAAATTCCATCTATGCATCATATAGTGTCCGACAAACGAAGGCGTCGCCGACAGATCATCAGCACTCTGACCACGCCTCATGGCACGCAGGTGACCACTCAGAATGACATCGTCCACGCTTTCGTCGAGCACTACCGTCGTACTTATAGTGAAGAAGACGCTGAAACTGCAGTAGACGACTCCATTTCGCATTACGTCACGCCCCCCCCCCCCCCCCCCCCACACGGAGGCGGATGCTTTGACCTTTGCGGTCACCCTAGACGAAGTCAACAACGCAGTCGCCAAGGTTGCTGTCAACAGATCGCCCGGCATTGACGGCTTACCAATTGAGTTTTACCGTACCTTTTGGGGACCTCATGGCACGGTGGACGACTATATATCAAGAACTGATGACATCTGACCAAGCAATCCCACCCGCCTTTGCTGAGGGCATCATCGTACCAGTCAACAAACCAGCCCGTGGTTCGATGGTCACGAGTTACAGACCGCTCACCCTACTCAATGCCGATTACAAGATTTTCGCGCGCTTACTGGCAAATGCGGCTCCGAACAATACTCCCTCATATCCTCTCGCCAGAGCAAACGACACCTGGAGGACAGGTTAACATACTGACTGCCTCGGGGGAATGCCGCGACTTAATTGCGATGGCGGCGGCCTGCAGACTCCGTGCAGCGGTCGTTGCTATAGACTTCGACAGCGCCTTTGATAAAGTGCGTCATCGTTTCCTGTTTTCGGTGGCAGCCCGAATGGGCATCCCCCCTCCGTTTCTCGACGTCATCCGGCGTCTTTACGACAGTGCCAGTTCACGTGTCCAAGTCAATGGACGTTTAGCAGAGCCGGTACCTATCTGCCGTTCGATAGGGCAGGGGTCCCCCCTCTCAACCCTTCTGTATGCCATTGCCCTTGAGCCCCTTATTGGGGGCTTGACGACCAAGCTCTCTGGCCTCACCCTACGCCAACACACGTTTCGCTGTCGGGCATATGCTGATGAACTCCTCCTCCTCATTCGCTCCGGCTCTGAGATTCGAGAAGTCCTCGAATTGATTACCCGTTATGGGGCTGCCGCTGGCAGTGACATGAATGTCGCCAAATCTTCTGCAATGCACATTGGACGAGGCCTCCAGGAGGATGAAGTGGCACCCCTGCCGCTTGTGCGGACTTTCCGGTACCTGGGCATTACCTTTACCCCCACGGTCACACGCAAAGCGGCAACTAATTTCCGTCGCCTGTTACACGTCATCCGCAACGACGTCCGCCAGGACTCACTTCAACGGGTTGAGTTTCTCAATCTTTATGTGGCATCAAAATTGGTTCACATCGCGCAAGTTCTCCCTCTGGCCGAAGGGCGGGTACATGCAATAACACGGGCGATTAAGGCAGCCGTACCAACCAGGAGGAGAGCCGTGGCGGCCACACCGGCACCATGGTCAGCTGAACTACAAGAACTACGACAGTCAGTCAGAAGACTGAGGAAGCACTACCAGCGCAGTGTCGTCTGGTGGGAAAAGCAAAGATGGCTGCAGTTATACTGGGAGGCGAAAGACAACTTCCAAAAAGAATTACAAAAGACCAGAATAACTAGTTGGGAAAATTTTGTAACCAATAGCTAGCTCTTGATCCTTGGGGCATGCCATATAGATTGGTAAGGGAGAAGATCCGCTCCCCAACAATGATATCATCGCTCAGGCACGGGGACGGGATGACGGAATCCTGGCAGGAAACTGCTGAGGTCCTCCTCCGGTCGCTGTTGCCTGACGATGATAGAAATGACGACACCGAAGAGCAGCGCCAACTACGAGATGAAGACCTTCATAGGTATGCAAATGATGTGGCGGTCCTCCCCTTCTCTGAGGAGGAAGTTGCTGCTCATATCAAGACTTTAAAGAAAGGAAAAGCCCCCGGGCCAGACGGCATTGTGGCGGAGGTGGTGCAGTTCTTAGCCCCACAGCTAGTTGCACCACTTACACATATTTTCAACGCATGCCTCAGGCAAGGCAAATTTCCAAAAATATGAAAAGCTGCAAACGTGGTGATTATCAAGAAAGGCCCCGAGAAGGACCCTGCAGAGGCCAAATCCTACAGGCCCATCTGCCTGCTGGACGGCTTTGGCAAAATTCTGGAAAAGTTATTAGCGGATAGACTGACTGCTCACCGCATGCTACACGGGATGAGCGACAGGCAATTCGGTTTTAGGTCGAGGCGATCGGCATCTGATGCAATCGCCCTGGCGGCCGAGGTCTGTGTCTCAGCCCCGTGTAAATATGTTGTTGGTATCATGGTGGATATCAGTGGTGCCTTCGACAACCTGTGGTGGCCTTCGCTCTTCTCCTGCCTTCGGGAGAAGGAGTGCCCAGGGCTGCTATATGGGTGTTTGAGGAGCTATTGTGAAAATCGGGAGGTACAGCTATCATCCCCTAGCGGATATGTCCGGAAAACTATCACCAAGGGTTGCCCCCAGGGCTCCGTGCTGGGTCCCCTATTTTGGGACATCCACATGGAGCCTCTTCTGGATAGCCTGCAACAGAGCGAAGATGTGCTAGAGGTGATAGCCTACGCTGACGACCTCCTCCTGCTGGTCGGCGGCCGAAGTCGCGAGGACATAGAACCGAAAATAGAGGGAGCAATAAACAAATTACAACTATGGTGCCGAAAGACCAAAAGGGTGTTATCACCAGGGTAGAGGAAATTATGGGGGCACCAGTCAGGGAAAAAGGGGAGCTTAGGGAAAGAGGGGTAGATCTGTGGCAGGAAATATGGGAGTCGGATGAAACTGGTAGAAGAACCTTTCAGTTCCTACCAGATGTAAAGGAGAGACTGAAAATGAAGTACTTCGAGCCAATCCGGGGATTGTTCCACTTTCTCACCGGTCATGGCCCCTATCCGACTTATCTTTGTCGGTGTCATGGCCCCTATCCGACTTATCTTTGTCGGTTTGGGAAAAGGGCGACGCCTGCGTGCGACTGTGGCCCACCGGAGGGTACTCCCGACCATGTGGTTTACGAGTGCCCCCTTTTCGATGATGTAGCCGGGACATTGAGACGACAACTACCAAGCACAAACACATATGACCTTTTAAGACGGGAAGAGACATTTCAGACACTGAATACGCTAGCAAACGAGGTATCACGAAAAGTATTGACAACTTTTCTGAGAGACCTTCATACTTAAATAAGTAGACAACACCGAACGCGACCACTGCCCCAATCCCGTACCGCCTGTTCGTGGATAGGTCGACTTTACAGTTGGAATCCGCCACGACCGGGACCAGGGGGACTGGGGCGATCCCGAATCAAGAAAACGCACCGATTATGACATAGAATAAGAATTAGATTTAGTTAATTAGAATAGGATAGTCAGTTAGAAACCTGCAGCGATAAATTAACCCTTGCCTACCCTGTGCCAGGGGCTTGCTCATAGGGATTAGCTCTATGAGCAAGGCATCTAAGTAGGTTTATATTATTAAAACTGGCACACTTGTAACGCTGCAGGCAGTTAGTATTAACCAATCGTAGTAACTAGAAATTATGTTAGCTAGTAAACTAGAAGTAGTCTGCCTAGTAAAGATCGTAGAACTGTCTGTAGTTAAGAAAAATATTAAGGCTGCTATTGTAAATTTAGAAATATAGGACCCACTAATCGGTAAGGTGGTGGGTCATTGTTGTATAATTATTATGATATGAAATAAAGAATATTTAAAAAAAAAAAAAAAAAAGTTCTCCCTCTGCCAACTGCAATTGGGCGCAACCTTCAGGCGGCTTTTGGCTATTATCTCACGGCTGGTTCAATGTTTAAAGTCCGTTATGAGACACTTACCCTGCCCTCACGGTTTGGTGGCGTCGGGCTCGTCAATATCCGTATGCGAGCTGCAGCCTTGTACATGCGTACCATGAGAAAACAGTGGATGGGCCAGGGTACATCTCTAACACGCAGCTTGCTTGAGGTCCTCCTACCTGCTTCCACCTCACCATCGGTGTCTGTCGGCCATATCGTGCCTCATTTGTCCCATATTTCGGCCTTTTTCGTCGACTACAGTTACATACATACCAGTCTCCCAGATACGCGCCCACCCAGGACTAAGGATTTTTACAGCCTGCTGCTGCACTATGTTCCTCGGAATGTGGTGGAGACCAAACATCCCTCCATCCAGAGGCCCATAGTGTGGACTACCGTCCACCGGCCCTTCCTCCCTACGAACGTCCGGGCACGGTGGTATCACATAGTCAACAGAAAATTTGCCACGAAGCAGCGCCTGCACAACATTGGCTTGTCAGAATCCCGTCTTTGTCTCCTTTGCCAGCAACTGGACACTGATGAACACCGTCTGACATGCGCCTCATCGCAAGATGTATGGCGCTTCGTGCAGCAAATCATTGCCTGCTATCTCCGGGTGCCACCAGACACAATTGAACCTCGAATGTTTCTATACCCGGACAGACATTTTCCCGCCGCCAAATGTCATGCTATTACGTGGGTCAAAGGTTGGGCGGTCGCTTATCTTTTTCATGAGGGACCTAAATCCCGCCTCGACTACTGGACCTATTTACGAACAGCCCATGCAGCCCTAGAAAACACGCCACGTTACCGAACATTATTTGCTAACTATATTCGAGCGGTCTTTGTTAGACCTCCACTGAGTTGGGGGGGGGGGGGGGGGTGCCTGGCTCAGAGGGCACCTACCCCTCCTCCCCCGGCGGTGTCTGAGTTTCAACCGCCTACGATCTATTCTACTTCTGACCTCCGCGGGTGGGAGAGCGCGTCGCAGATTGCGCGGATTTTATTTCCTTTTTCTTTTCCTTTATCCTTTCTTTTTCTTTAACCAGAATTTATATTTCTTTTCTTTTTCGCCGATGTGTTCACATAATTTGATGATATTAGTGAATATTACAAAAACACATGCAAATAAATAAATAACAACGCCTTCCACTACTGTCGATTCCTGTATCTCCCATTTCCCTAAGCACCGCAGGCTCGGTGGTGGTGAGGAGGACGCTGTGGCCAGGCCTCGGGTTTCGACCACTGCCCACTTTGCCCCCCGAGCCCCCACCGGTCCACTATAAAAAAAAATAAATAAAAAAATATATAAAACAAGTTGCTGGAGCACTTGCCTGCGAAAGGCTAAGGTCCCAGTTCGAGTCTCGGTCCGGCACACGGTTTTAATCTGCCAGGAAATTTCATATCTGCCCATACTTCACTGCAGAGTGAAAATCTTATTCTGGAAACATCCCTTAGGCTGTTGCTAAGCTATGTCCCCGCAATATCCTTTCTTTCAGGAATGCTAGTTCTGCAAGTTTCGCAGGAGAGCTTCTGTAAAGTTTGGAAGGTAGGAGACGAGGTAATGGTAGAAGTAAAGTTGTTAGGATGGGGCGTGAGTCGCCCTTGGGTAGGTCAGATGGTAGATCACTTGCTTGCGAAAGGCAAAGTTCTCGAGTTCGAGTCTCCGTCCGGCACACAGTTTTAATCTGCCAGGAAGTTTCAGCTTTGTCTAAGTCTACAAATGCTAGAAATGTAGGTTTGCCTTTCCTTATCCTATGTTCTATGAGATGTCATAGCGTCAATATTGCCTCTCGTGTTCCTACATTTCTCTGGAATCAAAACTGTTCTTCCCCGAGATCGACTTCTACCAGTTTTTCCATTCAGATGCATATTAGTATTTTGCAGCCGTGACTTATTAAAATGATAGTACGGTAGTTTTCGCATCTGTCAGCAGCTGCTTTCTTTTTAACTGGGAAAATCA
This sequence comes from Schistocerca serialis cubense, assembly GCF_023864345.2. Lineage (NCBI taxonomy): Eukaryota > Metazoa > Arthropoda > Insecta > Orthoptera > Acrididae > Schistocerca > Schistocerca serialis. The sequence continues at coordinate 236,428,693 of NC_064646.1, forward strand.
TATTCTTCTAGAAGTCTAAGGGTATTTCCTCTGTCTCGTACGTCTTGCTTACCAGATGGATGAGTTTTATCATGGCTGGCTCTGTCAAGGCTATCAGTATCTATAACGAAATGTTGTCTACCCTAGTTTCGACTTTGGTCTTCCACTGCTTTGTCAAATTCTTCACGCAGTATCATATTACCATTCTCATCTTCCTCTACGTCCTCTTCCCTTTCCATAATACTGTCAAGTCCTTCTCCCTTGTATAGACACTCTATATACTACTTCCACCTTTCTGTTTTCCCTTCTTTGTTTAGGAGTACTTTTCTATATGGGCTGTTGATATTCATGCATGTAGTTCTCTTTTCCACAAAGGTCGCTTTAATTTTCATGTAGGCAGTGTCTGTCTTACCCCTAGTGATATATGCTTCTACATTCTTAGATCCCTGCTTAGCCGATTTATACTTCCTGTCGATCTCATTTTTAGACGTTTGTATTCCTTTTAGCCTCCTTCGTTTACCGCATTTTCAAATTTACTCCTTTCATCAATTAAATTCAGTATCTCTTGCGTTACCCAACGTTTTCTGATAGCCGTCGTCTTATTACCGACTTGATCCTCTGCCACCTTCACTATGTCAACTCTCAAAGCTACTCATTCTTCTTCTTCTTTATTTCTTTCCCCTGTTCTTGGCAATCGTTCCCTAATGCTCCTCTGAAACTCTGCACAACCTCTGGTTATTTCAGTTTATCCAGGTCCCATATCCTTAAATTCCTAGCTTTTTGCAGTTTCTTCAATTTTGATCTGCAATTCATAACCAATAAATTGTGGTCAGAGTCCACATCTGTCCGCGGAGATGATTTACTATTTATAATCTGCTTCCTAACTCTATGTATAACCCTTGTATGAACAATCTGAAACTGTACTGTGTCTCCAGGTTTCTTCCGCATATACAAACTTCTCTCACGATTCTTAAACCAAGTGTTAGCTATGATGCTCCGTGCAAAGTTCTACCAGGCGTCTTCCTCTTTAGTTCCTTTCTCCCAGTCCATATTCACCTACTAGTTTTCCTTCTATTCATTTTCCTTCTATCGAATTCCAGTCACTTATGACTATTAAATTTTCTGGTCTCTTAACTGCCTGAATAATTTATCTCATCATACATTTCCTCAATCTGCTCCTTATCTGCGGAGCTAGTTGGCATATAAACTTATACTACTGTGGTGGTTGTGGACGTCGTGTCAATTTTGGCTACAATAATGCGTTCACTATGCTGTTCATCGTAGCTTATACGCGTTCCTCTTGTTTTACTCATTATTGAACCTGTTTCTGCAGTACTCCTTTCTGATTTTGTATTTATAACCCTGTATTTACCTGACCTGATGTCTTGTGCCTCCTGCCACCGACTTCACTAATTCCCACTATATCTAAATTTAACCTATTCATTTCCCTTTTTATATCATCTAACCTCCCTGCCCAATTATGCGATCTGACATTCCACGCTCTGATCAGTAGAACTCCAGTTTTGTTATAATGCCAGATCAATCAGTCATCCACACTATTGCTCCCGTAACTGGTGAAAATGCTGTTTCCCCTCTTCAGAATCCACACGTTTTTCTGGCCTCTCAACAGATAAGCTCCATTCTACAGTACGACTATCTGTATCGCCGAGGCACGCAAGCGTCTCCACCATCGGCGAGATCCATGGTGTGAGGGGGGGGGGGAGGGGGTATTTGATATCCACACGATTCTGTGAATGGCCTCAGCTAGAGAAGAAAACAAATGGACTCTTGGACTCTCTTCCTCGCTGCTAGGAGGGACACAATACTAACCTAATGTTGTAAACGGAGAGTACTTTTTGTCCGGTGCGGTTATTTGCACTGAGGAAACATAGGACCAGAACGAGACTCATATTGAAGGTCCTGGGACTGCACTGGTGCATTCTTCATCTTTTCTTCCCTCATGACTGCGAATCTGCTGCTCTAGACATATCGAAACAGCGCTAAACCGTATCAGAAAAAGATGAAGGCTTCGCTGCCCTTGCATTCGGTATGTTTCTGAACGTTTTAATGCAAATTTTCTGAAATTCATAACATGCATGTCGGGCATCTGAACTACACTATAGGAACACAATTTGAGCTTAGCAGACGTTTTGTTTAAAAAATAATCTAATCTGCTAATAGTGACCATAAAACGTTCACTCACATTTTTGGAGTGAACATTGTCACTTTGTAATCACAATCAAGTCCAAATCCGAAAACAGGATCATCAGTGGAGTACAACATATTGTGCTGAAACCACGTACCAACACGTTTACAGCAGGAGCAGAACAGAATTCTTGGACTGCGACTGCCGTTGTGTGTACAGATATAAAATATTCCAGCATATCATATTCTTACAAACACAAAAAATTACGAGCATTTTGTAAGAGTGGTATGTACTAAGTAACAAATAATTGTTCGTGGTCCGTTACAAACTGGTGACGCGCAAGACGCCAGCCATTGAAACTAACAGGCACATCGGCCGGCCGCGGTGGTCTAGCTGTTCTAGGCGCTCAGTCCGGAACCGCGCGACTGCTGCGGTCGCAGGTTCGAATCCTGCCTCGGGCATGGATGTGTGTGATGTCCTTAGGTTAGTTAGCTTTAAGTAGTTCTAAGTTCTAGGGGACTGATGACCACAGATGTTAAGTCCCATAGTGCTCAGAGCCATTTGAACCATTTTTTAAGAGGCACATCACATCGCGTCTCACACAGCTCTTTCCTGCAAAAACACCTACCTGCTGTTTCACAAGTTCTCACTCGAGCCGACTACGGCACCATGGACCTATACCTAGACGACTGCCCTTTGTGTGGCCGCACTGGTAGAACCTCACGTTCTGTGTTGTTATCACGTCCTCTTCCCAATTATGAACGTCGAAAATAGCTCCTCCTGTGGGACCTTCGCGGCCATCAAGGGAATATTCAGTTCGATTGATCTGTCCCTGAGAACTGTAGATGAGCTTTGTATGAGGATGGACGATGGGTCTGTGCTTTTGCCTTTTTTTCTTTTTTAATAAAATTGCAGCCAAATAGCCATATACAGTTACTTTGCTCAACATTTTACATTTTACATTTTTGCATATTCACTTATCGATTTCACTATTTTACTGCACAGTTCTATGTGATATCGTTCACAGGCTTCGTTACACAGTTCACATACACATGTTGCGGTTGGGTCGTGATAAGTTTTGTTTTTGCAGATTAGATGATGAAAGCCTTGAATTGAAAGTCTAGTTACGACATGTCGCTGTTCGAAGTTTGGTGCTGTCCATGAGCGGTTCGTCATTGCTTCGGTGCCATGAAACTCCGGCCATATTTTTTCTCGTTTGTCCTCCATGATCTTCAGTTGCTTTCTGGAAGCCCTGTTGTGTGGCATCATATATCGAAGTCTGATGTCTTCAATTAGAAATGTTTCTCTCGCTTTTGCCTTTTTAATGAAGAGCAATAATCTTCGACTTCGTGACGTCCGACATGCGGCGAATGATACGATATGGCCCAACGTAACGCTTTAATAACTTTTTCGATGGTTCCAGCTTCCGCAAAGGCGTAATAATCCACACAAAGCCTTCCTCTTTGTGTCTAATGGTGTTACAGTGTTCTCAGTGTTTCTGATTGACGTCCAAGGACTGTATGCGCACCAGCACTCACGCCTCCCCGGCCCTGGTGATCAGCGGTTTCACATAGTCATCCTGAGTATCATTATGTTGAAACGGAAACGGTGTTAGCATCCTTTCTTGACGCTTTCCCAGCCTTGAGGAGTAGTGAATGAAATTTTCAGTTTAAGGCAGCTGAATAGTTATCAGCCGCATTATCATGGTAAGATGTAAACCCTATCCGGATGCAGTCCCAAAACTTCGTGACACAGCCTGTTATTTGTCGTTTCTGCCTTTCGAACATGGAGCAGAAAAAATTGTATGTTGCTTGCAGTGTTATACGTCGCTGTACTGTATGCAAGTAGATAAACAGTATTATATCCCAGCTTCTCTGTTTAACATTGATGTACTTGTACTTCCAGTACATATCTGCCAAGACAAGGTAAAGCTTCCTGTGACGCCATTCGTCTGTTGATGATAGGCATCTGTCATTCCGTGGTTATGACCCAACATGAAATAGCATGTGATACTCGTCTTGGCTAGAAAACCTTTCCACAATCAGAGATCATAACACGAGGTGCTCCATGTTTCAGAATGACGTCTTCTGTAAGCAACGTCGCAATTTTCCGGTGCTTTAGCCATCTGCATAGCTTTGGCGGCAGAGTAATGAATGAGTTTTCAGTGCACAGTGTTATCTGCCATCCTCCATTTGTCGACTTTCGGAACCTTCTCAAGATGTTGATTTAAGTTCAATAAACTGGTACTGCTGCTGGCGGTATTGGTACCACTTCTCGCAAAGGTAGCTGCGGCATATACTTCCGTAACTTGTATTCCTAACCGTGATTCAAATAGTGACTGATGGATCAGTAAGGAAGTGGCCGATAATAGATCATCTCGTTTTGGTTCTGTTTACAGTCTGTGCCAAATCTAGCTGATTAGACTTAGGAGAGCCAAACAAATACTTCAGGAGAGCTAACCACAGATATGCTGGTATGACATGCAAACATTTCTGTGCCACTGGATGATAGTTCAACTGACACAATGCTCCAGTCATTAATTTGAACCCTTCTTTGGTTGGTTTCTTCCCCTTCTGCCTTCTGTGGTTTTCAGTAGTAGTGGATCTACCTTCTCTTCATCACCAATGTTATATAGTGAAGCAATGACCGAGATTTCATCCGTGGTGCTTTGTTCCACAGAAAGATTCCTTGAAAGACAGTTGGCAACTTCGTAATTGCGTTTAATTTTGCATATCTCTCTGACATAGTCCTGCTGAAGCATCAATGCCCACCTCATCAGTCGCTCCGATGTATCTTTCATGTAAGACAGCCATCATAGTGAAAGGTGCCCGCCGCAGCGGTGAAAGGTTTGCAAAGTAAATACAGCCGAAACTAGTTCTTTTCCCAAACAACTCCAAAATACATTTTCGTGACTGTCAAGTAGTTCATCTCAGCCTTGAAGAGTATTATCGAGGTATTAACCACTTTTTTTCAGCACCTTGCTTAATTTACACTATAACTGCACCTGCACGACAATTGCTAGTGTCTGTGTGAAGTTTCACGTCGGAATCAATGCTTTCGCTGTAAAAGCCTCCCTAAGGGCGAGGAAGGTATTTCTTGTGACTCGATCCATGAAAATATAACATCTCCCTGCAATAATTGTTGCTATAGACAAGCCTTTGTGCAGAAGTCCCTTATAGATTGTTAGAGTATGAGCACTTTCTGAGAAACTTACATCACAAATGTGCCGAGGGATTGGATAATCTGTAAGTGGTCTTAGACTGTTCTGTGACTGGATCAAGGCTGAATCCATCACTCTTCACTAATTTACAGAAAATATTTATATCCTGGGCGATGACCTCTTTCAAATTTCGGCTGAGATTAGCAGTCTGTCAGTCTTCTGGACAGTTGTCAAGTGACTTACATGTTTTTAAAACGTCTTCGAAAATACAACCATCATCCAGGTAGCAAAACCACATCGTCCATTGAAGGTGCTGACGCATTTTATACACACATTTTCGCAGCGATTGGAACATTAGAAGGTCCAGACAGCACAAATGAACTCTTGAAGGACGCCAGGTGCTATGAAGGAACTCCATTTTCCAGTAGCTTTCGTGCATTTCCATGGCCGAAAAATATTTTTCCCCTTTCAGGCAGTCTAATCGTCACTGAGCAACAACGAGTAGACATCGTTTTTATGAGATTCTTTTTCAGTTACTGGTAGCCGATGCAGAAGTGCCATGTGCTGTCTGAGCTGTGGTGACCCCATGTCGATCTCTGGTTGATTACCATTGGTTCGGCGTGAGGGTGATGTCATCTTTGGTCGATGACAGAGGTGTCGAGCGTGGGTGAATTGAGTTTGTTTTGGCCGGCCGATGAATACAGAAGAGAGCCTGCGGGAGCAGGACTACTGCACTGGTGGAATCAATTGAGGGTTCTCACGAACGCCTTTTGGGACCTGTTGGCTCTCGGTGTTTTGAAAGGATGAAGCAGTGAGGTTCGTCTTGGAGAGAATTTAAGGTGAAGTTTGTTCCTTGGGTTGTGTGGATACTTTCTCGTCTGCATTTCAGTTTCTATTTGCAGTGGAGCCCTTAAGAATGCAGTTTATTGCGGAGAATGCTTAATAATTTGACAGCCTTCGCACCCGATCTGGTGTACCCCTTATGTACTGTGCCCTTCCTGCAATTCCTTTCAACAGGCAATTCAGAATTAAGTCAGCTGATATTTTCTGAAGATAGTACCTGAAATTAATTATGAGTTCTTGACCCATATGTAGGCACCATTCTTGGGACTTGCTTTATTACCTTGTTAAGACAAGCTTTGGGAAATGAAGTGAGTTTTGTGTGAAGATGTTACCTTGTTGTAAGCCCTGTAATTCAAGCTAACGTAGCTGTCTGTTACTGGAACATACCTTTTGTAATTATTTATTTCCCTAGGGAAGAGAGAGTGGTGATAACTTGATTATTTGACATGCACGAGCTGCTCATAACGTTACCCGACTCCTAGGTTGTAAGCAGGCCCTTTTTATTATTGTTCCAAGTTGATTAATTGTTTTCAGGCTAATGTGGAGTGCCCAGCACTGTAATAAGTTACTGTGTTATTGTGTCTTGTGATATCTCAAGTCGTGATGTAGCATTTAGTGGTTTTTTTCTTCAGTACACTCTCTGCATCCATTAGAACCAAGGGCCAGCCCCACTCCTTTCCCAGCTTGGCCGACGGTATCCAGAAGGCTTCACTTCATGTGAGATACTGCTGTCTGGAGATTGTAAATATTTATCGTTATTTACTACATTATTTTAGTTAAAAAAAGATTTTAAGGCTTTGGCATTCCACAGTACTAAGAGCTTATAATTAACTCTTCATTTGAAGTCATTATGATTTATCGTTCATGTTGTATTAGCCTAGGCTGTATTTTACATTCGGAGCTTCAGCATTCCATAATATCAGAGACTGGGGACTAGTTATATCACTCTGCCTGGTGGAGTCAGAAGTATTATTTACTTAATTATTGTTAAGAGATCGGTAATACTGAACCGGGGTACTGTGTTTATCCTCGGTGAGTTTTTAATGAAAATTTTCTGTGCTGCAGGTACCTATCATTAAACTTGCGTGAGATGGTTGCTAGTCGGTCGCGGCAAACGGGTCACAACGGTTGGAATTAGCACTGCTAGGAAGCTGGCTCCTGAGTTGTCGCGGGTCGCTGTTTAAAGGCTCGCCTGTTTTGAAGCATTGTGTATGCGGTGTACGAAACTGGGTTACGCAGTCTGTCCTCCCCCCCCCCCCCCCCCTCTCTCCGCCAATTCCATCTTGCTCCGTAGGGAATTAATTCCCGTGTTCGCTATTTAAGATAAGTTCATTTGGCTTTATTACAATTCTCCCCAACTCTGACGAGTACGGATTCTGGAGCAAGTTTGATGAACCAGCAAATAAACCTATTATCCGTTACTGTTTTCTATTACTAAGTAAGTTTTTCTTGGAGCCATTGTGATCGGCCTTACGGCAAAATTCGATATAGCAGATATAAAGTCTTGCTATATGTCGAGATTATTTGTACTGATCGTTTAACTGCAGTTTAAAACTGATTCGTGCTGGCGTCGCTAGGCTCGGTTTTATTGTAAATACACATTCAGTAAACTTCAAGTCTTGCTGTAAATTTAAGGGAGTTTAAGACTCTTTACTCGCATTCTGATCATTTAACTGCTATTAAAAATGCATTTTTCTTGGACCTGTGGTGCTTCGGGTTCATTCTAAATTTTATGTGCAACAGACATCAAGTAGGGGTATAAGTCTAAAGGATTTCATATTAATTATTCTGGTCGTTTAACTGCTGGTTAAAATTGAATCTTCTTGTGGCCATGTGTTCTGGCTTTAGTTATGCTTTCAGGCTATATATAACAAATTTACTGAATATTTCCAGGTTCGTATTGTCATTAAATGTATTATTGTTCAAATGCGTATAAATAAAAGAGCTTGTACAAATTGTAAACAGGGCATGAAGCCTTCTGATCCTTCAAGTCCTCATCTTCCGTTACATTCCTTTGAGTATTCGTAAGAATACGTGCAGAATCACCTCACTGTCCTTCATATTAACAAGCACCAGGGACATTCTAAAGGTTCAATGGCGTCGTCTTGCAGCGTATGTTTTCCACTTCCTCGCAGATTATCCACCATTTGGACGGTAACATAGCATACCGCATGTGAGTGTTCCCAGTGTTGATTCGGTGATCCCTCATGGTCCGTTAAGTGTGTCTTTTCGCCGCTCTGGTTTTGAAAGTATCAAAATATCGTTGCAGAACGGCTAACGTTAGCCGACTCAACGATGCGGGCCACATTCGTTTGGCTCTTTGGCTGTTTGGTAGTAGATTCCTCCTCTGCGTCCTCTGTGATGGTAGAGGAGCACGATTCTTTCTCGATGGCAGTAAACAGTCCGTCCTGAGTTGGCTCAGCTGCCCCTGCGCACATACTTTCTGGAAGGAGGTGTTGGTGCTCGTGACATTTAGTGATCCAAAGTCCCATCGTATCCACAATGCTTACGATCGTCACTGGCATGTAGGTTTCTTTAGTTCACCAGAGTAGATATTTGTATTCGACAAAAGTTTAACAGTTTAACTGAGCATCTAAAATTCGTCTTGTTGATGATGGCGGAATAACAGCGCCATCAATGGCAAGCAGTTTTCCAAATAATCTGCGTTATGTGTGCTTGCTGGATTAAATTAGACACTCACGATGTCTTTCACTGTCTGTGGCAGTGAAGCCTGTAAGAAGTCCCGTTCGAGAATATAGTTATGACAATATTGAGTTCAAAAGAGGAATTCGAAGAACTGTGTGCTGTCATTGATAGTACTCTTCGAATACCTGTTTGTGTTACATGCATATAAATAGCATAGCTCACTATGAATATGGCTCTTCTGCCAATGACATCATAGGACAGGGTCTTTCATCACACACCACTCTGCTATCCTCCCCACCATCGCACTTCCATCCCTTTCCCCAACCCTCCTTCAATAACATCCTAGTATTTCATCAAATTACCTTCCATTAAGAAAGTGGAATGTGCTCAAGACTGAGATGTGATTTTCAAAATGGTAGAGGCAGCAATAACTCGTGTTTACCTTCAGACCCAGGTTTCTACTAGTAACTAGTCCTTATCAATGCAGTATTTCAGAGTCGTTGTTCATGCCCTGGTACATTTTTACTTGCTGTCACCGTTCATTAAGTCTTTAATGAATTGTGACAGGAGCTCAAACAACAGGTGTAAATGTACTGGAATAAGTAAAGCAACTGTGAAATACTCCATTAGTAGTGGCTAATTACAAGGGCATGTATAACAACTCTGCACTACTGCACTAATAGTGGCTAGTTACTAGCCAAAATATGGATCTGTTCTGATAAAGCTGGAACGAAAACGACGAATGGTTGCTGGTCTATACCATTTTGAAACTGAAATTCCAGTCTTTTACAATCGATTAAAATTCAATAGCCAATCACAGTGTGGTCCCAAAGCATCCATCTTGGATGTGTTCAAAATTATCCGAATGATATGAATTATCTGTACTATGTTGAGAAGCTATTAGCAAAAATTTACGTAAACGGAGTAACGTATATTATCAAAGCACAGATTCAAATAAATTATCTTCCGCATCTGAATTGTACTAAGGAGGTTGTCAAGTTCAGCAATGCCATTTCCACTTCTAAAATACCTACAGAAGTACGTCAGTAAGTTGAAAAGTGCAAAATTCATGTCAAGTGTCACGATGTTATTTTTCACACACACATATCCGTCAGATTGCTGTATCACCGTGGACTCTCAAAATAAGCTCATCAGTGCTATTTTAAAGCCTAAACATATTTTGCTAAAATACGTGCTAAACTATAAGTTGATATTTCAAGTTAAATGTAAATCAAGCAATTAAAGAAAACTAACCCTGTTGATTTTATAATCGCAGAAGGCACATTTCCGCTAAAATATTACGTTAAGCAGCAAACACAAAAACAAATATCAGTCGTGAAGGTAATGCCTCGTGTTATATACTAGCAAATATAATATATAACAGTGTAGTTAGGCTAACGGGTTCCTAGCAGTTTCACTTGTTAACGAAATTTTTATTAAAAGTTTTCAGCTTGATAACAGTTCATAAGACTTTAAGCAGCACCACAGTACTCATTATTGTAAGACGTATCAATGAGTGTTTGTGTATTTATGTGGCAGAGAGAGAGAGAGAGTTCTGTTGTGCGTGTTTGGTGCTGGGGGAGGGGGGAGGTTTGAGCGGTAAGAATGAAGTGAGATAGTAAACATTTTTATTTGCTGTCTCCTGCTCAACACTTAAGAAGGCTGAGCCACGAAATTCCCGCCCACACACACACACGCACGCACACACACACTCACACACACACACACACACACACACAGAGGCGAGCGAGCGCTATTAAAAATGCGCCCACAAAAAAGAAAAGAAGGATCGTCGTTGTGGGAAGAAGACAGAGGGATATGAGTGGATGGGCAACAGAAGAAACGTGAGAGTAGTTGAAAGAAGGAGACTGCTTACACTTGGCAAGAAATTCAGATATAAATTAAAAACGAAACGCGTGAGACAGCTGCTGAGCAGCTAACGAGCTAACCGCCTCTGGAGGCGAAGCGTCTTACTGAATTAATATCACAGTTTGCATAGAAGATCTTAATCTCAAGTGCGAACTTGGTGTCACTTTAATGATGTAACCGCTAAATCCGTGCCGTCTGAGGGATTAGAAAACCGTATCAAAATTCTCAGTACGTATTTCTCATTTTCTTCTCAACATTTCGGCTTTAAGATAACGTTTCCACCTCTAAAGGACCTCTATAGAAGTATTCATAAAATATAGTTTACTAGATCTAAGGGAGGAGCTGAAACTAATTAATTAAGTTTCAGAGCTGTGGCTGTTGGAGTATCAAACAAAATGGAATATGTGCACCGATGTTATTTGGACGAACATGTTTCACAAACAACTAATTCCAGAAAATATGTCCATATTTTTCCTTTAGCATACTTGTTAGCAGATGTTAATGATGTGCTTTGGACAATGGTACCATTTTTTTAGTACGACTCCATAATCTCTCGAAAAAAAAAGAAAATTACTTTAGATAATGGGCCTCCAGTCTTAGAGTTATTTTGAAGACATAATTTCTTTAGCGGAACAGTGCATACTACAGTTTTCCTAATACAGAGCACGTACTAGGTATGAGTCGACCTCCAAAGAGGATCAACTTTTCGATGTGCTCGTAATACGAGTGAACTGCATCACTGGACTGACACTATGTACATGACAAACCTACAAAACCACACAACTTTCGCATCAAAGTGTGAACATTTAGCAAATGTTGCATTTTGTGCGTTTCAGGTGAGTTCAATAACTTTTTAAGACAGAGCCTATCAACATTACAACCTTCTGCTTACAGTCTGTACTTTAGTAAATTTGGTGGCGGTAATAACATCTGAATTTAGAGTTGTATTTGACATCGTTAAGTGAGGCAGCTTTAGCTATTGTTTCATGGCTCTTAGTACTAATATAGATTAATTATTTTAAAAACTCATTACTATTAATCTCTCATTTCTATAGTTAAGATTCTTTTTCTTTTTCTGCTTCCCTGGAGCATTAAATGGTACATTACTTTAGGTGGAAATATTTTACTAAGAAAAACAAGAATGTTGTTATCACGTCCTCATCCCAGGAGAAAGAATATCTGTATCAAGCAGATGGTAGACGGTGCCATATGAAAGTAGTACGATACATATAGATGACGTATTCTATGTGTAGAAAAGGAGTAAAACTGTTAATGTACCAACAGTGACTGAGAACAGAGAACGTACTGTAGTTTATTGCTAATACATGAGTTGGATGAAATATGGAAACACCGAAAGCACAACACAGTACAGTGGATAATGCGGTGTAGGAACCTTGATGGTATTCAAAACCGCTTCCAATCGGTAGGAATTAATACGGGACCTACATCGTAATCAAGGAAATCTTATGCCATTGTTCCTAGAAAACTGTGGCAAGAGCAAGTAACAATATAGAAGTGGACGGCGATCAGGCAACCTTCTCGCCAAAGCAGACCACAAAGACTCAATAATATTGAGATTTGATGACTACAGTGGCCGGAGAAGATGCAACAGTTTGCCTTCATTCTCACAAAACCAGTCCCGGACTATCCAAACTGTTAGAAAAAGGGTCCTTTCGTTTCGGAACACAGCATCACCACCGCGGAATAAACAACATGCTAGGAAGTGGATCTGGTTACATAACACTCGGCAGTAATGGCGATCGTACAAAGTAACCATGGTGCTCATGGAATACTTCGATATATGAGCCATGCTTATCTAGGACGAAGAAGTGTAACTCATCATGCCGTGAGACAAAGTGTCTGTCTGCTCTCCTCCACCAAATGTAGGTGATTATGCCATGTCGAAATTTCGGCAGGCAACAGCGGTACGCTTACCGAGTTTTGAATATAGAAAAGTCTGTAGTAACTGCAACAATTTCCAATTTCCTTCTCCTACCAAAACTGCCTTGATGCACCGATAATGCTCAGTGGGGCAGTAGACAGGAATTCTCTCCCATTATATGTGTGTTTTCACATTCCGTCCAATAGAAACAGCTGCACATCCATATACATGAGTTCATAACATCGTTACGCAATTTACTGTATGTAGCCAACTATGGGCCTTCTTACAAATTTTATACGTATATACCTGCAGCAAAAACTGAAGAAACTGCAAAAAGGTAGGAATTTATGGAGATGGGACCTGGGTAAACTGAAAGAACCAGAAGGTGTAGAGTGTGTTTCAGAGAGAGCATTATGGAACGATTGGGAAGAACAGGGGAAAGAAATACAGTGGAAGACGAATGGATAGCTTTGAGAGATGGAATAGTGACGGAAGAAGAGGATCAAGCAGGTAAAAAGACGAGGGCTAGTAGAAATACTCAGGTAACGGAAGATATATTGAATTGAATTGATGAATTTAATTGATAAAAGGATAAAAATAAAAATGCAGTAAATGAAGCAGGCAACAAGGAATATAAACTTCTCAAAAACTAGACTGACAGGAAGTTAAAAATGGCTAAGCAGGGATGGCTAAAGGACAATTGTAAAGATGTAGAAACATGTATCACTAGTGGTAAGATAGATACTGCCTACAAGAGAATTAAAGAGACCTTTGGAGGAAAGAGAATCAACTGTATGAATATTAAGAGTTGACATGGGAAATCCATCATAAGCAAAGAAGGGAAAGCAGAAAGGTGGAAGGAGTGTGTAGAGAGACTATACGAGGATGCTATATTTGAGGCCAATATTATGAAATAGAAATAGGACGTAGATGAAGATAAAATGGGAGATATGATCCTGCGTGAAGAATTTGACATAGCACAGACAGACCTAAGTCGAAAGAAGGCCCCTGGAGAACACAATATTCCATTAGGACTACTGAGGGCCTTGGGAGACCCAGCCATGACTAAACTCTTCCATCTGGTGAGCAAGATCTAATAGACTGGTGAAATACCATAATACTACTAGAAGAATGTAATACCTCCAATCGCAAAGAATGTGATGTTAATAGGTGTGGAAATTACTGAACTATCAGTTTAATAAGTCAAGGTTGCAAAATACTTACTCGAATTATTTACAGACGAATGGAAAAAAACTTTTAGAGACCGAGCTCGGGTCGGGTCAGTTTCGATTCCGTAGAAATGATATAACACGCGAGGCAATACTGACCCTACGACTTATCTTAGAAGATAGGTTAAGGAAAGGCAAACATAAATTTCTAGCCCTTGTAGACTTAGCGAAAGGTTTTGATAATGATGACTGGAATACTATCTTCCAAATTCTGAAGGTGGCAGGGGTAAACTACAGGGAGCGGAAGGCTATTCACAATTTGTACAGATTCCAGATGGCAGTCATGAGAGTCGAAGGGTATGAAAGGAAGCAAAGGTTGAGAAGGGAGTGAGACAGGATTTTCGCCGATCCCAGACGTTATTAAATCTGCATATTGAGCAAGCGGTTACGGAAACAAAAGAAACATTTGGAATAGGAATGAAAATGCATGGAGAAAAAATAAAAACTCTGAGGTTTGCCGACGACATAGTAATTCTGTCAGAGACAGCAACGGATCTGGAAGAGCAGTTGAACGGAATGGACAGTGTCATGAAAGGAGTATATAAGATGAACATCAACAAAAGACAAATGACGATAATGGAATGTAGTAGAGTTAAATCAGGCGGTGCTGAGGGTATTAGGCTAGGGAATGAGACACTTAAAATAGTAAACGAGTTTTGCTATTTGGGGAGGATAATAACAGATGACGCTCGGAGTAGAGATGGTATAAAATGTAGATTGGCTATGGCAAGGATGGCATTTATGAAGAAGAATAATTGGTTAACATCGAGTATAGACTTGAGTGTCAGGAACTATTTTCTGAAAGTATTTATATGGAGTGTAACCACGTGTGGAGGTGAAACATGGACAATTAATAGTTCAGGCAAGAAGAGAACAGAAGCTTTCGAAATGTGGTGCTACCGATGGATGCTGAAGATTAGATGTGTAGATCACGTAACTAGTTAGGAAGTACTGGGGAGAAGAGGAATTTGTTGCACAACTAGACTAGAAGAAGAGATCGGTTGTTAGGACACGTTCTGAGGCATCAACGGAGTACCAGTTTATTACTGGAGGGATGCGATGAGGGTAAAAATCGTAGAGGGAGACCAAGAAGTGAATGCGCTTAGCAGATTCAGACGGATGTAGGTTGCAGTAGTTATTCGGAGATAAAGAGACTAGCGCAGGACAGAGTAACATGAAGAACTGAATCAAACCGGTCTCTGGACTGAAGAACACAACTACCTGGAGCCTCCTCTGGCCCACAACAGGTATGTCCCACACTGAGTAGGCCGTGTTTTCCTCTTCCCTTCGGAGTTTTATCAGTTGTAAAAGACGTTCTCTAAGCTCCTCATACACTGAAAGTTAACAATATGCTGGGCACTCCTGGTCTGCCACACCCAATGGTGACTGCCTGGGGTCCTCGCATCTGTTGAAAAATAGCGCACGGTTCACAGCACGTACCTAACTAAATCCTGGCTTTCATCAGGAACGTAATTGTCGCCTGTGCACTGTGGTCCCCTCAGAGTTCTTGTGCTGTCTCAGAGTTAGCTAATTGTTCCAAGTTGCGGAAAAGCACTACAAGGACCCATCACCATACAGAATTAAAGGAAACAGTTTTACTTAGATTTGCAATCATTGCTCTAAGATTTCGTTGTGTGGATACTTTCAAGCAGAGTAAATAATTTAAATTCGCTGTGTATCCTCACAAGGGTAACGGTTTATTAATAAGGCTATTAAGTTGTTTTGGAAAATATGTCCCTTACCAATATCCACAATATAGTTACAAATCTTGTTAATGTCCTATGTGACTGCACTTCTGTTAATAAACATCAGTGTGGTTTTGAGTAATAGATTTTCGGAAATTAAAAAAATACTGCACGCACCTAGCTGCATTAATCCATGACTTTCTTGATGTCATGTACTTTACGGGTGGGTTTTGTTTTGGAATCCATAATGGTTCACATCGGTATTCATTCCGTTTCATATAGCTTAAGGTTCCAATGCAGAAAAATATATAAAATTCTACAGCTGATTAACGTGAATAAACCTGGACAAGGGTATTGTGTGTCACTCTATTGCCATTGCATCTACCTCCAGAGCCTTAGCTTCTTCAGCTGTTTCTCAAAAACAGTGACATTAGTATCCACATCACTCATATATCCAGTGGTATGTCAATCTGCAATAATACTTCCGTATCTCCCTTTGTAAGGCAGCACTGGAAAACAGAGATCAACATTTCTGCTTCCCCTGTGACACAATTTCGATTACTTTGCCACGTGGTAATGTAATGACATTAAAGTTTCTGCCACTAAGAGCCTTTACCTAAGAAGAGAATTTCTTTGGTTTTTTTTGTGAGATCTTCCAATAATATTCTGCCGTGGTAGTCACTGAATGTTTGAAGCATTGCCTATTGACAGCCAAACACGTTTCGTTCAGCATCTCTCTCTACCTATGACTGTACGCTTCGTTTAAGTATACAGCTTACATATTTTAGTTATTCCGGTAAGTGACACTACAGCTTCTTTATCTCGTTTTCTGAATTTATTTTTCTATTTTTCTTGTTCTTTGATATTTTTTTGCTACAACAGCCTCATGGACCTGGTACCAGCTTCTATGTAAACAACCTCAAAGAGGTCAAGTTTACTTGTTGTTCCATTTGAGGGGACTCTCGAACTATCTGTTCCACGTAGTTTTCTGGAAAGGGGTTTAGTAACGTTTCGACGCTCGGGATTAGCCGAGCGGTCTTAGGCGCTGCAGTCATGGACTGTGCGGCTGATCTCGGCGGAGGTTCGAGTCCTCCCTCGGACATGGGTGTATGTGTTTGTCCTTAGGATAATTTAGGTTAAGTAGTGTGTAAGCCTAGGGACTGACGACCTTAGCAGTTAAGTCCCATAAGATTTCACACACACATCTGAACATTCTTTTTAGTAACGTTTCGCAGAATCCCCTCTCACATCCATCCCTGACTAAACTGTAATTTTTCCAATAGGTTTTAGATTATTAGTCCTCTCCAATGATTTTAGGGCACATGTATTACGAGATGAAAGATTCTCTAAAGTTTTCCGTAATGGTCAATCCAGGGGTGAGTAAGAGCCGTTTATAAGATTTTGCCAAACAGTGTTGCATACTCTTGCATAACTTTTATCCTAGTGGATCTGAGATTCCTGTCTAATACAACAAATACACTCTCGCCTTTTGAAATCTCTCTATCATTTGGATATACAGTAAGATTTTCCCCACAGCCAGTTTTCAGTCCCTAGTCTTATATGAGTTCCGCTTCATTTTAGAACTACTTTACAATCAAATAATTCCATGTGAATGTTTCGGAAGATACCTAGTAGCATATTAGTATTTTCTTCTATGAGAAGAATTTTTTGGTTCTTATACCAATACTTCAGTGTTTCTTACAGCATTTTTAATACAATACAACAGTCCCAGCGTGATCAGTTTCGACCATTGTTCTGGTCATCATGAGACTGCTTACTCCATGTGAATCTGAACTATCATTGTCGGTGTTGGTTAGCTGTCGATTCTAAGGAGAGGAACCCTATCATTGAACTGTTCACAGTAACTCAGTTTCTGCCCTACCTTCATATTCATAACGAATCCTACTCTCGTTATACCATAGTATGCTGCTGTTGATATTACCCAATATTCATCGTGCCGGAAATCCTTGTCTTCTTTCCATTTCACTTCACTGACCTTCACAATATCTAGACTGAGCCTTAGTAGTTCCCTTTCCAGATTTTATGGCTTTTGTACCACGTTCAAACTTCTAACATTCCACGACCTCACTCGTAGAACCTTACCCATTCGTTGGTTATTTAATCTTCTCCTCATGGTCACCTCCTCCTTGCCAGGCCCCTCATACAAATCCGAATTGGGGGACTAATCCGGAATCTTTTCCATATAGAGAAATCATCACGACACTTTTTCAATTGCAGTCAATATGTCGTGTGGACGCACGTTATGTGTCTTTAATGAAATAGACTGCATTGTCTTCTTCATCCTCGACGATTCTGTCACGTCTTATATTTGCTGCTTGATACTGTAACACGGGACACGTATTCTATGGAAGCGGATTTTACTTGAGATACCTATCGTATCACTACCGTATGACTCTCAGTAGTTCGACCAACAGAGCCGTACCAAGCCACTTCAAATCGCTAAATAAGAATCAAAGCAGTTTTCAGCCACATATGAAAAGCAATGAATTCATGACAAATCATTTAATTTTACGTACATGGGCAGAAAATCCTAAAAATCAAAGAAACCCTAAAGATATAATAGCTAGATTAATAAAAAATATAAAAGAATAAAAATCACCTCCCAAAAAAATTAAAGCTAATAATATAGTTATAAAAAAAATTCAACTGTATTGCGCCAAAAAGAAATCAAAGTAAAACCGCCCGCACCATACTCAAAATGAAATCCTGAACTAATTCAGTTTTTAGCGCTATACCAAACAAGACGGCGTCACATCTGGATTAGTAGTCACTGCAGTAACAGCAGTCTCTAGATCTACGCAGTTCCGCTTGGGACGCGACAGCGATCGGACGTGTCGGTGCTTCCACGTAGTCGCAGCGCCGCAAGCCGTATTTATAATAATTATTCGATTGTGACCTGTGATATTCTCAGTGCTTCTTCACTACCGTCGTACACAAGCTTCTTAATTTACTCACAGCGGTCCCGACCGCTCATTTAGTGCAGTTATGGCTCCCAGTGCACCTCGTAAGAATACCCTGTGTTTTACATTTGAGAAATCTTCCAGGAATGTGCAACCGAGTTCTCTAGAAATCCATGACTGGATAGTAGATATTATTGGCATCACATCCGATCAGGTCCCCACAGCATATTATGACATGGCGGAATACTGATTCTTTGTGAAGTTTTTAGACCAGATACAACTGGAGAAAATTTTGGTGAATACTGGTGGGAAAGCAGAGTTCCGACATCGTGATCAGTCGGTGAGTACAGTTTCAATAACTAACGCTGACATTGAGTATAAACAAATGCGAGTGTTCAATTTGCCACCTGAGGTTGAGAATTGTTTTCTTAGAGATGTCCTCGCCAAATACGGTGACATCCGACAGATTAGAAACGGAAAATGGTCGAGCCGCCACAAACTCCAATGTTTTAGTGGGGTTCGCTCAGTTCACATTGTCGTTAAAGTCAATATCCCATCCTGTATAATGGTTTGTGGTTATAAGGCTCATGTCATTTACGAGGGGCAAGTAGGCACTTGTTTTATCTGTAACACGAGTGGCCATTTACGAGAGGATTGCCCACGGCGAGTTGTCGTACTTCGAAACAATCTGCAACAACGACAGAGATTAACATTGGCTGATGTCCTAACTCAAAATCAGACGCCTTCTGTGACTGACTCCCAACCGAGTGCATCTGTGTCAGAGGACAACGATCTCGGTAACAGCACCTTCCCACCCTTGCCTCAAAAACCCGTGGCCAGTCACCCCTTAGCCACCGGTGTTGCATTATCTGTCGGTAACAAACGACGACGTACTATAAGTGACGGTAGTGGTTCCGGCGACCTGGTAGTAAAAAATCAAACCGATGACGTGGAGCCACGGGCCTCCACACAGGACACGCATGTGTCGGATGGCTCAGTTACGACCCGCCAAATTTCCATTCAACCGCCCGACGCAGAAACTGTCAATACGAGTGCAGCCGAGTGTTTACAGCAATCCGTTCCGATGCCGCTTGCCGACTCGCCGCAGATGGCCAACACACAAGAGGCGGCAGTCAGTCAACTGCAACTCGTAAACACGGCGGATGAAGCACGCGGTGTAGAGCATAACATAAACAGCCGCCACCTCGAAACTGCTTCCAAACAACACGAGGACCCGGACAGCTGTATACAAACAGCCAGTGCGGCTCCAAACAAACACAGTGAGCCTACTGAAGCCGCGTCTTCCGACTTGCCGTCACCCGTTCCGAAGCAAGGACTTCCCCATACCGCTTACAGCCATGACTCGCCGACTCCGCCGTCTTCAATGACACTTCAGACGACTTTGCGACGGTAAAATAAAGTTAAACCAAAGGACTCCGTGGCTGGAAGTAACTCAAAAAGTAAAGTCAGAGCAAAAACTGGTACAAAACCTGCGGATGTAGGTTCGAAGTCCGACGGTGAGATGGACTGGGCTTCCTACGCTTCCCATCACCCACAAGTCTCAGAAGATCATGAGTCAGGCTTATAAGTTTTTGTCCCTGAACATTAATAGAGTTAGGACAGATTTAAAATTAGCAATGCTACGGCAGTTCATCTATGAGTCCGAAGCTGATATAGTTCTGTTACAGGAAGTGTCTATCTTAAGTTTTCATGTATCAGGTTTTGCAACAATCGTAAACACCATGGCGGACGGGGGTACAGGTACGGCCATTCTATCACGAGACGGAATCCCAGTGAGCAATACCAAAATGTTGGACTCTAGTAGAGGCATAGCTTGCCAAATTTTTGACGTCACCCTCATCAATATCTATGCTCCATCTGGAACGACCTTAACATCTGAAAGAGCTAACTTCTTTAAACAAGACATCATATACTTGCTACGCCGCAACCCAACTCAGTTGACAGTTAGTGGTGATTTCAACTGTGTGATCCACAGGGAAGACCAATCGCCAAACTTTAATTACTGTAGGGAACTACATGATCTGGTGCGTCACCTGCAGCTGAAGGATGCGTGGGAACCAAAATTTCCTACCCTGGTAAAGTACACGTTTCTGACCACCACCGCACGTAGCCGTCTATACCGTTTGTACATCTCTGAGTACATTTGCCAACATGTTCTGGACGCCGATGTCATTCCGGCTAGCTTCTCCGACCACTGCGCCCTCTGTGTCACGATAAATCTGGCCAAACAGCATACTAAATGGCATAGGATTCCATGGAGCCTAAATGTTTCTATTCTCGCCGATGCCTTGCTACAAGATGTCATCTCCACGATATGGGCGGATTGTCTCAAGCAATGCTGCAGATATCCGAGCAAGACAGCCTGGTGGAATGCTGTGGTCAAACGGAAAATGTGATTATCCTTAAGAAACTACAGTTGGCAACGGGCGCAAGATGTCAAACGCACGATTGATTTTTACCCAACAGTTCTGCGAGAGTTGTATGCGACTACGACACCAACCAACACACAGCTGACGACCATCAAACAAATAAAGGCGAAGCTTATAGGCATAAAGCGAACGCAGCTTGAAGGACTGAAGATCAGATCTAAAGCAAAATCGCTTCAAGAGGACGAACTTGCATCGCTGTATCACCTCATAAAACATCGTGCCCATCGGAAGCGAGCTTTTATCGGGGAGCTGGACACAGATGATGAACTCCGTTTGACCCGACAGAGTGATATTCTTACTGCAGTTTACCGGTACTTGACGGATCCGTACTCGCACTGCGATACATACGGTGAAGACGGCGGCGATATCGTGAGTGCTCTGCCCACTGTAGTCACGCCTGCGGACAACTCGGCGGTCGTACACGATTTTGCTCCAGACGAAGTCCTCGAACTGATCTCTGGCTCGCCATCGAATAAATCCCCCGGCCCTGATGGTTTGCCACGGGAATTTTATGTGTGCTTCTGGCCCATAATCGGACACGCATTTACTGAGTTCTCAGTGAAGTGATGCGAGGGAGTGACATGCCGGCCGAAATGAAGGAAGGCCGAATTGTATTGATACCAAAAAGCAAACACCGAAAAACCTTAGATAACTTCCGACTTATTACTTTACTTAGTTTTGATTACAAAACCTTCGCCAGAGCACTCAACAGCAGATTGTCTCCGTTAATGAAGCAAGTGATTCACCACCATCAATCATGCATCCCTGGCCGCACTATTATGACGCCCTCTCGGAATATAAAGATGTAACAGCCATAGAATCAGTCACTAACGTGAATCTCGCATTGCTGCTTATCGACTTCTGCGAGGCTCTTGATCGCGTCCGCCACGAGTACCTCCTACAGCTACTGCAGCGGTGTGGTTTTGATCAACGGGTTATAAATGTCGTGCAACATTTAGTCACGGGCATTACAACAAGAATCAGCGTAAATGGACAGCTTATTCAACCCATCGAGGTCCAAAGAGGAGTGCCGCAGGGGATCTCTCCATGATGTTATTTTTTTTTATCGCTCGAGCCGCTCTTACGCTCTATTCATGACAAACTTGCAGGCCCTTCGATCGCCGGGACGTCCTGCGTGGTTCGTGATTACGCCGACGACGTCGGAGTGTTATTGCGCAACGACGGCGACGTATCAACCCTCAAGACCGCGGTAGGCGAGTACTGTCGTGGTTTCGGTGCTAAAATCAACACCGGTAAATGCACCTTTGTCAACATTCGAGGATTCGACGCAGTTATTACACCTTGGGCGAAGCGTGTCGAAACCCACACCACTCTGGGGATGATTACATGCCCGCTAAAAATGAATGCAAAAAATTGGAAGCAGGTCATCGATAAAAATGCAAGGTGCCATCTATGAAAACAATTGGCGGTCCGTTAACATTCTCCAACGCATACGACTCCTCAGCAGTTATATATTCAGTAAAGCGTACTATATGGCCCAACTATTTCCAGTCCCCAAGATGCAAGCCAAACACGTGATGAAACTCTCCAATAGATTTATCTGGCAAGGACATCTGTTCAAAGTGAAATACACCACGTTGACGTCTTCCAGACAGGCCGGTGGACTGAACATGCCTGACATTAACCGAAAGTGTACTGCGTTATATATTAAACGAATCACCCATTTGTTGGACAAGGAACCTCTCAGCGTACCCGGTTGGCTCTTCCGAACCTTACAACCCACCAATATGCATCCACCCATTGATGTAGGTAAAATACATTACAAACTACGACATGTAAGGCAGTTTTTTCTTGAAGTAAGCTATATTGATGGACATTATTTCACGCAGGATTTACCGACAACGCACCTGTTATTAAAAAGATGGACATCTCCAATAGTCCGGAATCCCATTGAACTTAACACTGGACTCGCATTCGGGAGGACGACGGTTCAATCCCGCGTCCGGCCATCCTGATTTAGGTTTTCCGTGATTTCCCTAAATCGCTCCAGGCAAATGCCGGGGTGGTTCCTTTCAAAGGGCACGGCCGACTTCCTTCCCCGTCCTTCCCTAATCCG
This sequence comes from Schistocerca serialis cubense, assembly GCF_023864345.2. Classification (NCBI taxonomy): domain Eukaryota; kingdom Metazoa; phylum Arthropoda; class Insecta; order Orthoptera; family Acrididae; genus Schistocerca; species Schistocerca serialis. The sequence continues at coordinate 236,451,580 of NC_064646.1, forward strand.
ATGACACCGATGACCTCGCTGTCTGGTCTCCTTCCCCAAACCAACCAATCAACCAACCCATTGAACTTAAATACCCAAGTGTTCATTGGAAGGCAGTTTGGGACAACATAAGTTTAACCGTCCACACTGCTGAAGTGGCGTCCACATGGTATAATGTGGTAAACGATGTTATACCCACTAATGAAAGATTGCATAGAATCGGTTTAAGTGAAAGTGATAAATGCGTCCGCTGTGGTCTGGTCGACACCTTACGCCATCGCTTCACTTGTGGCGGTCATCTCATTAACTGGAAATGGGTGCAGCAGAGGCTGGGCCTGATTACCCGCAGCAGCCCAGCCAGCCACTGCACCGACATCCTGCTCTGGCCGGACGCGAAACATTTTCCCGCTACCAAGAACAACACCGTGATGTGGATGTTAGGACAGTTTGTGACATATATCATCATCCACAATAGTGAAGATAATCTCATTAGTTTCGAGGCTTACATGAGAACGGCACGCTGGAAGATGAAACGTTACCCAAATTTCAGGAAGATGTTTGCTAACATGTTAGACATAATTTTCGAAAAACAAGGCGTAGGGTAATTCTTGATGCCGGTAAGGACACAAATCACATGCAAGACTATATAGCGAACAAAATACACAACGAATAAGGGGTTATACCAGTTCCTAGGACTACTCCCGACTTCTCAATGGTGTTATTAACTTCATTATGACGTTTTCATTAATTTATGTTCCTGTGCATCTCTTGTTATCCGTTTGTGTGCTCCAAATGACTTTGAGTTTGGACGGTTATGAATCAAATGACAGAACTGTCAATCCAGTTAAGACAGTCAGTTATATATATGTTTGCGTTTCGGTTCCATGTCTCTGTCTGGACTGAAGAGGCTATTGTCAGTTTACTATTTATGTTCAATTTTGTAAGCTTACAAATGGTACTATATTGAAATGTGTTCTTCAGTCTATTGTAGGATACAATTCGTGTTGAATCAGTTCCAGCACTTCAATATTTGGTTTTTGTGCTTATGTACATGTATGGTTGTTTTAATAAAGGAAAAAAGGGTAAAAAAAGGGGGTATGATCTTTGATTTGTAATCAAAACGTGTTCGGTATAGGGTTCGAAACTCGCAGCTGCTAAAATTTTCATTAAAAATCAGCTTTGGCAGCTGAAGACTTCCGGCATAAGAAGTCACTCTCATTCTGCCAACGACCTTGTCAAAGAGGGCGGAGAGCGCACAGAGGTTTAGGGCACTCTCTAGTCCTAGGGGTGCGAAACTGCCCCTAAAGGCGGAAGAATCAGCAATGATCAACAGCTTGAAGATGCAGAAGGCAATGGAAACCACTGCATCAAAGACACGTAAAGTGTATCCACAGGGCATGTGGTCTGCAACTGAAGAAGTGTCATGATGATCTCTCCATTGGAAAAAGATTCCGTATTAGTCCCCCATTCGGATCTCCGGGAGGGCACTGCCGAGGGGGAGGTTGTCATGAGAAAAAGACTGAATAATCAACGAAAGGATAACGTTCTGCGAGTTGAGACGTTGGATGTCAGAAGCTTTAACGCGGCAGGGAAACTAGAAAATCTGTAAAGGGAAATTCAAAGGATCAATCTAGACACAGTAGGGGTCAGGGCAGTGAAGTGAAAAGAAGACAGGGATTTCCGGTCATAAGCGTATAGGTTAATATCAACAGCTGCAGAAAAGGTTATACCGAGAGTGGGATTGGTTATGAATACGATGGTAGGGCAGAGAGTGTGCTTCTGTGAACAGTTCAGTGACAGGAATGTTCTTATCAGAACCGACAGCAAACCAACACCGACAACGATAGTTCAGATATACAAGCAGACGTCACAAGCTGAAGATAAAGAGATAATAAAGTGTATGAGGATATTGAAAGGTTAATGCAGTATGTAAAGGGGGAAGAAAATCAAATAGTCATGGGGGACGGGAACGCAGTTTTAGGGGGAGGAGTTGAAAAAAATGTTACAGGGGAATATAGGCTTGGGACAAGAAATGAGAGAGGAGAGACAGTTCCGTAACAAGTTTCAGAGAGTAATAGCGAATACTGTGTTCAAGAACCACAAGCGGATGAGGTATACTTGGAAAAGGAATGGTGATACGGGAAGATTTCAGTTAGATTACTTCATGGTCAGTCAGAGATTCCGAAATCAGATACTGGATTTTAAGCTGCATACAGGAGGAGATATAGACTGAGATCACAATATAGTAGTATTGAAGAGTAGGCTGAAGTTTAAGACATTAGTCAGGAAGAATCAATACGCAAAGAAGTGGGATACGGAAGTAATAAGGAATGACGAGATATGGTTGAAGATTTCTAGGGCTGTAGGGACAGCAATAACTAATAGCTCAGTAGACGGAATAGTTGAAGAAGAACGGACATCTCTAAAAGAGAACAGAAGTTGGGAAGGAAAACGTAGGTACAAAGAACGTACCTGCAAAGAAACAAGGGTATCAGAAGAAATACTTCAACTCATCGAGGAACGAGGGAGTGCAAAAACGTTCCGGGAAACTCAGGAATACAGAAAAGTCGCTGAGGAATAAAATAAATAGGAAATGCAGGGAAAGTAAGACGAAATGGGTACAGGAAAAATGTGAAGACATCAAAAAAGAAATGATTGTGGGACGGACAGACTCAGTATACAGGAAAGTCAAAACAACCTTCGGTGACATTAAAAGCAAGTGCGATAACATTAAGAATGCAACGGGAATTCCACTGCTAAATGCAGAGGAGAGATCGGATAGGTGGAGAGAATTCATTGGAAGCCTCTATGAGGGGAAAGATTTGTATGATGAGTTACAAGAAGAAACAGGAGTCGATTTACAAGAGAACCAGAATTTAAAAGATCCTAGGAGGAGTTTAGATGAAATAAGGCAGATGTGATTGGTAACATTCCATCAGAAGTTCTAAAATCATTGAGGAAGGTGGCAAAAAAACGACTGTTCACGTTGGTGTGTAGATTGTATGAGCCTCGAGACATACCATCTAACTTTCGGAAAAGCGTCAATCACACAATTCCAAAGACGGCAAGAGCTGACAAGTGCGACTATTATCGCACGGTCAGCTTAATAGCTAATGCATCCAGGTTGCTTACAAGAATAATATACAGAAGAATTGAAAAAAAAAATTGAGGATGCGCTAGATGACCATTAGTTTGGCCTTAGGAAAGGTAAAGGCACGAGAGATGTAATTTTGACGTTGCGGTTAATAATAGAAGCAAGACTAAAGAAAAATCAAGACACGTTCACAGGATTTATTGACCTGGAAAAAGCGTTCGACAATGTAAAATGATGCAAAATGTTCGAAATTCTGAAAACATTATGGGTAAGTCAGAGGGAGAGACGGGTCATATAGAATATGTACACCAGCCAAGGGAGAATAATAAGAGTGGACGGCGAAGAACGAGGTGCTCGTATTAAAAAGTGTGTAAGACAAGGATGTAGCCTTTGGCCCCTGCTGTTCAGTCTGCAAATCGAGGAAGCAATGATGACATTATTGGGTTGTCGGGTGTTCTGCCGGATATCAGCGTCGTACTTGCACGATATTTCGGTCACGTAGCTCGAGACCTTCATCAGGTGCGACCTGAGTCTCAGGTCGCACCTGATGAAGGTCTCGAGCTACGTGACCGAAATATCGTGCAAGTACGACGCTGATATCCGGCAGAACACCCGACAACCCAAGATGTCATTAGATCGCCGGGAAAGCCTGAAGAGTTACAATGATGACATTCCTATTTACAGTTAAAGTGAAGTATTACATGATCTGCTGAACGAAATGAACAGACTAATGTGTAAAAAGTACGGATTGAGAGTAAATCGAAGAAAGACGAAGTTGAAGAGTAGTAGGAGAAATGAGAACCGCGAGAAATCTAATATCAGGATTGATGATCATGAAGTAGATGAAGTTAATGAATTCTGCTACCTAGCCAGTGAAATAACCAATGGCGGACAGAGCAAAGACTACACCAAAAGCAGACTAGCAATGGCAAAATGGGCATTTCTGGCCAAGAGAAATTTACTAATATGAAATACCGTCCTTAATTTGAGTAAGAAATTTCTGAGAATGTACGTCTGAAGTACATCACTATACGATAGTAAAACAGGAACTGTGAGAAAACCGCAACCGAAGAGAATCGAAGCATTTGAGATGTGGTGGCCGGCCGGAGTAGCCGTACGGTTCTAGACGCTTCAGTCAGGAACCGCGTGACCACTACGGTCGCAGGTTCGAATCCTGCCTCTGGCATGGGTGTGTGCGATGTGCTTGGGTTAGTTAGGTTGAAGTAGTTCTAAGTTCTAGGGGACTGATAACCATAGATGTCAAGTCCCATAGTGCTCAGAGCCATCTGAGATGTGGTGCTACAAACGAATGTTGAAAATTAGGTTGAGGAATGAGGACGTCCTGCGCGGAATTGGAGAGGGAAGGAACATGTGGAAAACACTGATAAGGAGAAGGGTCATGACGATAGGACATCTGTTAAGACATGAGGGAATGACTTCCACGGTACTAGAGGGAGCTGTAGAGGGCAAAAACTGTAGAGGAAGATCGAGATTATAATACATCCAGCAAATAATAGAGGACGTATGTTGCAAGTGCCACTCTGAGACGAAGAGGTTAGCAGCACAGGAGAGGAATTCGTAGCGGACCGCATCTAACCAGTCAGAAGACTAATGACCATCAAAATAAAAAAAAGGCATGTTCGAAACTACCTGGTCTCCTATTAGTGGACATTCATAAGGGTTGTGTTGACACTTCGCCTTGATGACGACTGGAACTCTGGTATGTACAGTTTCAATATGGCGTCTGATTTACTATGGAGGAATGGCAGCACATTATTTCACAAGAGCTGGAAAAAGACTGTTCTGGAGCCAAGTCGACGTTCAGATGCATTACAAAGGCGTTCCATTGGTTTCAGATCGGGACTCGGGTCAGCCCAATCCATTTCAGAAATGCTGTTCCCAACCCATTGCCTTAGAGATACTGTTTCATGACACATTCTGTCGTCACTCTGGCACAGTCATTATTTCCCAGCTGTTCCCAGCTGTTCCTCCGCCGTAAACAGAACACAGTTTTTTAAAATGTCTTCATGACGTTTGAGATTTAATTTTTTCTTGAGCTCAATAAAGTATCCACAATGAAACGACGATAAACACCCCCAACCGTAACATCACATCGTCTGTAGATCACTGTTGACTCTACACATAATTACGTGTATCTTTCACTAAACATTCGCCAAATCTAAATCCTTCCGTCGGACTGGTACAGAGGATAGCGTGATGTATCACTCCGGATCACTCGTTTTCAGTAATCCACTGTCCTGTTCCTTCATCATCTCAAACGTTGCTTAGTACTGCCTATAAAAAATACGTAGCTTGTGAGAAGCTGTTCGACCAGCATACCCCATTGCTTCTAATTTCCCATGCACCGTCATTCTGCTTGCTGGAGTGCTGTAGGTAATTTGAAACTGAAGAGTGATTCCTGCTGATATCATGCGATTTACTTAACTCCCACCTCAATGCACTACGCTCCCTTTCCGTCAGTATATGATGTCTCCCTGACCATGGTGTATCGATGATTGTTCCCTCGCGTTTCCACTTCACAATCACATTACCAGCGTTCGAATTGGGTAGTCTTAGAATGTTTGAAGTGACCATGATGTATATGTTACTCAGGTAACATCCTATGACGAGTCCACGTTCAAATCACTGAGCTCTCCTATCCTACCCACCCTGTTGTTACTGATTATTTACTAACAATGGCATAGTGCCGGCCCTCTTTTATACAAATGGGTAGGCCTCTCGTGATATCTACTGGTCAGTTACACATTATATGCATTACTTTTGACGTGGCAGTGTGCACCAGCTTTTGTTATCGTTTCAGGAATTTCAGCTGGATATCCTCTCATGGTAATCATGTGATGGCACCAAGAAAATAATTTTATTTTCCATAATGAATGATAAAGTGTTGAGATAATGATTAATCAGTTTTAAAAAAACACAATATATGCGTTAAAAAATGTTACCACGTTGGAATACTGCATAGTCGTAGACCTAAAGATGAATATTTTGCCGTTTAAATATCTGAACGTAACGTTGAAAGGCGATACGAGGTGAAAGGAGCATGTGAGAACTGTAGCAGAAAAGGTGAATAGTCGACTTTGGTTCATTGGGAGAATTTTAGGAAAGTCTGGTTCACCTTTAAAGCAGACAGCGTATAGGACGCTGGTGGGACCTGTTCTTGAGATCTTTTCGAGTGTTTGGGACTCGTATCAGGTCGGATTGAGAGATGACATCGAAGCAAATAAGAGACGGCCTGGTAGGTTTGTTACCGGTAAGTTTGAACAACACGTAAGTGTTACGGGGATGCTTCAGGAACTCAGGTGAGAGTTCCGGGAGGGAAGATGACGTTCTTTTCGAGAAACGCTATTTAGAGAACCGACATTTGAACCTGACCGCTGAACGATTCTACAGCCGCCTACATAAATAGTGCATAAGTACAGTGAAGATAAGATACGGGTAATTAGGGCTCACACGGAGGCATATAGACAGTCGTTTCTCCCTCGCTCTATTTGCGAGTGGAACAGAAAAGGAAATGACAAGTAGCGACACAGGGTACTCTTCGCCACCCGCCGTACACTGGCTTGCGGAGTATCTACGTTGATGCAGATATAGATTAGCAAGCAATATACATCTAAAATTCTTTCGACAACGAAGCGAACGTTTCTTTGACGTTTATGCCACGTTTAGCAATGTTCCTTAAATGAGAAAATTGTGGACTGTGTCGATGTAGCGTGTTTACAACTAAAAGGAATCAGGTCAGCACCCAACGTGCTTTGGATGTCTCTATTTACTAGGAGGTGAAAGATAAAAGACATTACAGTTCAGTGCATAATATTTCGTGAGAGAAACAGCTTTTATGTAGGTGTAACACTAGCTGAAAAGCATGGCGATGAAAATCTATGCGCTTGCTGCGAAATGCAGCGCAGCAATTTGAAATGAGAAGCGCCTGTTACAATTTGTCCCGGTGCGACGTGCTTTTGCTCCGCTCGGTTGCTACTCAGAGCTCGTGTCCTCGTCTGAATAGCTACCGGTTGAGTGTCTCTGTAGTCTCGCTCTTGTTCTATGTGTCTGTCACCTTTCATTTCTTCTGAGTAAGTTCTCTCACGGAAAATGCGTTTACGGCGACCATCCGTGAAGTGAATTTCATGAAATAAGGCCACAGTCAGACTGGGTCTGCAAAGGGCTTTCATAAAACGCGTTTTAATACATTGAAATATTTAATAACTATATCGGTGCAGGTTTAATAAGCTTTCTGCGTTTTTTGATGGCATGCACTCTATGACAGCTGATGTGTTAAATTCAAATTGTGTAATACCCCGTTCCTGTATCGATACTGCAACTACAAATAACATCACAAATTGTATTTCACGCGTTTCAGTCTTAAATTTATTTTCTAAATCGTCAAAAGCATGAAGAATTTTTAAAATGGTAGTACATCGTAATCAAGAAATCTCCCTTAATACTCCATCACTATAGTGACATGTGTTAGTAAAATTAGTTAGTGGATTTTAGTAGGTTGGAAATTCGAGATTCATTATTCTCATCGTTTCCTTTCCAATTTCTTTATTTCTATCCAACAACGCAGTGGACAACTGATACATTTCTTGTTGCTCTTCAGTAGTTTTGAAACGACTGGCATGTTCGGCTTAATATGACACTCTAAAGAGACATATTACTAACAGTGTGAAAGCATAATAGGACCATTACTATTAGTGTTCTATGCTAATTATTGAGCACCTAATGTTAGCTGTAAATGTAAGTTTTTGAATATGATTCTGATATCTAATAAGGAAATTTTGGCAGAAGATGAGTTGTAACACTGAGTTAGATGTTGACAGAGGGTGTGCAAAAATATAGACACACCGAAGACAGAACACGTCACCAAGCCTAATACTGTGTAGAAAAAAGTCTTGCATTGAAAACAGTTTCCAGTGATCTTGTAAGGGAAGAATACAAGCCCTTTATGATTTTCGTGGGAAAATTATACCATTCTTCTAGCAAAATAGTGACAACTTCATATAAAGCCGACGGAGATGGAAGCCATAACAATTTTCTCACCAAAGTAGGCGACAAATTCGCAATAACATTGAGATATGGTGACCGTCGTAGCCAGGGGAGATGCCACAGTTCATCGTCGTACTCAAAAAACCAGTCCTGGACGATAGGATCTGTATGAATAGTTAAAAAATGCTTAAATGTGTGTGAAATCTTATGGGACTTAACTGCTAAGGTCATCAGTCCCTATGCTTACACACTACTTAACCTAAATTATCGTAAGGACAAAAACACACCCCCATGCCCGAGGGAGGACTCGAACCTCCGCCGGGACCAGCCGCACAGTCCATGACTGCAGCGCGCTAGACCGCTAGACTAATCCCGCGCGGCTGTACGAACAGTTGACTGTCGTCTTCGAACACAGCATCACCACTGGAGAACAACTATTCCACCATGGTACGAACCTGATCAGATCAAAATGGTCACACAATCCGTGGCAGTAATGTGACCCTATAGAATAACCATGGGGCTTTGGAATAACACGGTATGGCAGCCCAAATCATCATCGAACCACTCCCGTGTTTCAATTCTGGCATGTAAACTCTGGCAGAAGAAGGAGACAATAAGCAATAAGACACATCCGATCAAACGTCATTCCTCCATTGCTTCGGCACGACGTTTTCCTATTACGGGCATTGGCACAGGTGATGAGTGAGTCTGAAGTTCTAGCTCGCCCTGCAATTCCCTGCTTATGGCACCCCATTCGTGTTGTTTTGGTGCTGACGTTTAGTTCTGCAGTGACGTTTGCGGCTGTCGTCCACTTCTTTTTCGTCACAGTCTTGGTCAATGACCGTCCGTCATGACCATCAATACACACTTCCATCAGCGGAGTGACTTACCGTACGGTGTTTCCCTGCTTTGCTGGAATGCGGTATAAATCTTCGACATGGTGGATTGAAACACCAAACACTTTGCCTCTCTCTGTTACGGAAGCACCCACCAAATAGGTACCAACAACATTCTAGCTACTGAAAGTCTCTTAGCTTCAACGCAATGCACTCCAAGGTACACGGAATACTGTTCTCATGAGTAACACTTGATGCGTTTTGAGGGTTTTGTAAAGATATCGTTTGTGGTCAGATAGAACAGGTCAGCCTCCTGCATGCTTTGATAAGATCTGCATTTACGTTCAAGTATATATTTCGCGCGGTATTTGCACAGTTCATCGAACCTCTGTACCTGTTAGGCGCAATGGCTGCTTCTAACATAACGTAGAGATATCAAAAATAGTTGGGTTAGATAGAGCAGCAATCAGTCGTAGAATTATGTGGCTCTAATATGACATTTATAGTCATAACGCAGATCAGAGGTTGTGACTATCAAAGTCATATTAAAGCTACTTAATTCTACGACTGATTGCTGCTCTATCTAACCTAATATAACCACAGTCGTTGCGTGCACCCACCCCATGGATGGCAACCTGATGAAAAATAGTTGTTTCTGCGAGTCTGTTTTAAGTATGAAGAAACGAAATTAAAAAGCCATGGATGTACCTTTCCCAGTTTTATCATAGCCATGCTGCACAAATATACCCGACAGGGGATGACATTTTGTCCGACGTTCATACATTATCAGCTGACAGGCCGAATGAAATCCGTATATTCTCCACTTTTGATTCAAAACGTCGATACAATGCCTTTTTGTTCAACATCTCCATGGTGAATTACAAGCTGCGACACATTCGCAAATAAAACAGTGACCCGAGTGTAGAATAAATTCCCTTTACTTTACGTCTGTGGTCGCAAACTTTTTTGTCACCAGACTTTTTTGTCACCAGACTTCCGGTTTCGGTCTATAATGACTGATGACAAAAAAATTTATGACCACATACATAAAAAAGCACTCCGTCTTCAGGCCACGAGTGACTTACCGGGACCACCCGGCCGCCCTGTCATTCTCAGGGGGGGGAATGCGGATACTAGGAGCGTGGGGTCAGCACACCGCTCTCCCGGTTGTAATGATGGTATTCTTGACCGAAGCCACTACTATTCGGTCGAGCAGCTCCTCGATTGGCATCACGAGGTTGAGTGCACCCGGAAGAAATGGCATGGCGGCTTGATGGTCACCCATCCAAGATCCGGCCACGTCCAAAATCCCTTAACTTCGATGATCTAACGGGAACCGGTGTATCCACTGCGGCAAGGCCGTTGCCCGACCGCATACATAAAGGAAATTTATTCCATGTTGAATGCCGGGAAAGACAACTGGGCACTTACGACATAATTATATCTAAATTCCCTCAAAATTGCATCACGGCAAGCAAACACGAAACTTACGCCCGAGGTAAATCATGCGATAACGATCTACCGGTCTATTGTCATCATTTAGTATCATTTAGTGGATTTGTAAGACAATCGGTGGCATTCGAAGGTGCCGTGGATTATGAGTTGGTTTCCATTGATGTAATGATTCTCAAGCCGTACGAAGCGAAGAGAGAAATAAACGAAAACTGAAGGACATACATAATGATGATTCATTTTATTGTGAGAGGAACCACTGTGGAATGTGGATGCTGGGTTTAATTCCCGCTGAAGAATAATACAAAACTTTATTTGAAACGCACTAGATTCTCACATTATACACATCTCAACAAAAGTCGACGGTGCGCTAGGACACAGTCTCCCAAAAACTAACTCACACAGACTTATACAAGCTATTTTCACAACGCACTCATGCCTTGAGGTATGTTTATGTTGCAGCCACACTGCTTGCAGCTGGCTCCTCGCTGATGGAACATCGTATCTCACTACTGGTCAGAAACCTAGATGCACTTGCGCTGCAGCCTTGCTGTTGCCACACCATTGGTTGCTGGTCGCGAAGTCCTCGCGCTTCTCGCCGGTGATGTATACCCGGCAACTGTTCACATCAGTAGTTGAGAGGATTACTTGAAGTCTACGAAGCAAAAACGATGTTCTGGACCTCGTCTGAAAGCAATAATAGCATTTCATTCACACACATACTGTCGTTATTGACCGCTAGAAAGAAAATGAGGTATAGATCCACCATTTAAATAATGACCATCCACACAAAGATACTTTTACGAGTTTTAACAACAATTATCCCGAGCAATTTTTTGGACTGTTACAAATATCGTAATAAATTTTCCATTTTATTTGCAATATTATTCAACCAGAACAGAATAAAATATGAACATTCAAAATAAAATTATTAACGTAATTCCTTTTGAAAAGCATTTCATGCGCCTACCGATTCTGAGGAATTAATATTTCGTCAGGCTTTATTTACATCTAATTCACGTATTGTGTCGGCTATCTGTAAATTTTCGGTCTGATATTCTAACACAAAGAAAAGAAATCGATAACACAGGAACTAATATTAAAGAATCTTTACACGTAGTCTTCTCCATGATAATCTGTATGCCTTTGGCTGATGGCTGAAACAGGTGCTTGTTTAAAATCGTCGTAATTCTCACAACACTGCTCTCTTCACATGGTGTTCTCAGTTGTACAACTGTGGGAATATGTAGTCAGTCTACAATGAAGAATGCTTGCGACGTACTCAAGCGACCCACTCTAGAATACGGCTCAAGTGTGAGGTGGACGGCAAATAAAACTGTGAGCAGACACTGAAGGTACAGTAAGAAGGGCAGCACCAATGGTCACAGGTCATTACGAAAATGCAGAAAAACCGGAGCGAGAAGATACTTGAAGTTGGATATAAACCATCTTTTGAAAGAGTACTTATAGCATTCAGTTGATAGTACCAACTGAGAAATCTAGGAATATACTACAGTTCGCCGGCCGGTGTGACCGAGCGGTTCTAGGCGCTTCAGTCTGGAACCGCGCGACCATTACGGTCACAGGTTCGAATCCTGCCTTGGGCATGGATGTGTGTGAAGTCCTTAGAACTACATAAACCTAACTAACCTAAGTTCTAGGGGACTGATGACTTCAAACGTTAAGTCCCATAGGGCTAAGAGCCATTTGAACCATTTTACTACAGTCCCTAAATATTAATCTTGTAAGTATCGTGAACCGTGAACATGAGATTAATTTAATTACAGCTTGGACACTGGTATTTTAGAAATGATTTTTCTTACACTTCGTAATTTAATAAAGGCTACAATGGGAAGTGCCGTCTGCCACGCAGTCCACAGTATTTTGTAGAGCACGGATGTAGATATGGATTTAGAAGTAGGTGTAAGCGGTGCAATGAGGAGCAGTCAAACGTGGCACCGTTAGGGTGACATTCAAGCAACCAATCACGGCTCAAGTTTCAGTACGTCTGGCGATGCTCCCGGATCGAGACACAAACGAACCTGACCTCAGTGCTTGTAGAAGATCCTAGCTAGCAGCATTGTGAGCAGCGATGGTGAAGATTAACTGCGCCGCTAAGACTCATTGGGTTTGTTTCAAAATTTGTGGGTGATGAGCAGCGAGGTGACAGCATAAAAGCACCCTTACTGCTGTCTTGTACATAGGGCACATGTGGTCCCTGGTACTGTCTGCCTGGTGCCCTACAACACCTAAGAAATGTGTTCAAAGAGAATCATTATTCTGACAGACACTCAATGGATTCTGATTAAAACAGATTCAATGTATAGATACAAGTGAATAAGGGGTATTTTGCCGTATTTTGGTAGCACGTCTTTAAGAATAGAAAGAATCCTAAAAAGACACAACGCCAAATGTGTTTCTCGTCCACCTGCAAAACTGAGGAACTTGTTGTGTTCCGGGAAAGACGATCCAGGCCTTTGAAAATGTGGCATTCGAAAGATCCCATGCCAGTGAGGGAAACCTTACACTGGGTAGACATGTCAAATCGTGCAGGAACCGTGAGTTGAACACGATCACCATACAACCAGACCCAGCTGTAATGTATCACCTCTCGCCCCGGTATGGGTTTTGCTATGTTAAATTTGTTCTTGAGATTAAAGTTCTGATAAAAAGAAATGATACATCACATTGCCTTTCGCGGGCAAGTGCTCTACCATGTGAGCTACCGAAGCACGACTCTCGCCCGGTACTCACAGCTCTACTTCTGCCAGTACCTCGTCTCCTACCTTCCAAACTTTACAGAAGCTCTCCTGCGAACCTTGCAGAACTAGCACTTGCCCGCGAAAGGCAAAGGTCCCGAGTTCGAGTCTCGGTCGGGACACAGTTTTAATCTGTCAGGAAGTTTCATATCAGCGCACACTCCGCTGCAGAGTGAAAATCTCATTCTGGATACATCACATTGCCGACAAAAAAAGAAAACATGTAATCATAAAATTAGTATAAAATGATTCTCACTCGTAGAATTTAGTTTCACTCTCATGTTGGAAGCAGTCGTCATTTGAAAGGTGACGCAAAACTATGTTACTGTTAATCGTTAATCAGAAAAGTTAAAAAAAATGGTTCAAATGGTTCTGAGCACTATGAGACTTAACAGCTGTGGTCATCAGTCCCCTAGAACTTAGAACCACTTAAACCTAAATAACCTAAGGACATCTCACACATCTATGCCCGAGGCAGGATTCGAACCTGCGACCGTAGCAGTCGCGCGGTTCCGGACAACGCGCCTAGAACCGCGAGACCACCGCGGCCGGCAGAAAAGTTAGTTTTGCATGATAATAGCAATCACAACCGGCCTTCGTTGAAAACGTAAACTGCAGGTTCAACCAACAAACGCTGAAATGGGAACGAGCACGCTTATGGCACGCGGTTTTTGCGTCACCGAACCGAATATTTCCTGCTAATTCACGGGCCAAAAATTATACAAAACAAATTTCATTAGTGTGGAACGCTGAGTTTTGTACTATGCCACCGCAATAATAAGAAAATATCACGCAGCGTTATTGTCCCGTATCCCATATAGATAATAAATGAGAAAGTTTGTGTGTATCTTCTTCATTACTAAATTTCACCTAAACGGCTGGATGGATGTAGACGAAATTCGACATTGACGTAGCTTCCACATTGCATTAACACACAGATTACTTTTAAAAGGGCTTATTACATAATATTTTCTTATTTGAGGGTAGCATGAAATAGGGAGTAATAATCGAGCTCCAAGCAACGGTCACTGAAAAGTCACAACAAGAAGATTAATCAAAACTGTGTAGGCACTAATTACATCTGAAACTGTTTTATAACAGTATTGTGTTTCAAGGCAACAGAGTAATTGAAAATTTATCACAAACTCAACATTCTTGGTACAATTTTCTCTAATTAAATGTCAGTTAAAACCATAATGGCAATAAAAAACTAAAGGAGATTCTGATACAACAGAGGAAAGAGCAATATTGGAATGTTTCTCGTAGCCGCGCTGTTGGAGACGTCATACAACGAATCTGAGCTGGGTAGTGCGCTGGCTCGAGTCCTACTACAGTATTTCTTTCATTTTTTTTTTACTTCCGCGTTCCTAAAAGATTCTAGGAGTCTCTTATTGAAAACTGATAGAATTACAACATTGTCTCCCATTAATATTGGCTTTTTTATTACGATTGGGTTCTTTTTTAGGAGGTTCCTCACACCCAGTGTTACCAACATTAGGAAGCTGATATGTTCGTAAATTTCTGATCATCTAAGGAATCGCCTTGCAGACCCTTTCTTGGGCCCATCTCCTATCATATTCAACGCCTTCTTCGTAACAAATGTAACTGCAACGTTGCCTCTTCTCCCAATAATACGACGGTCACTCCAAAAGAAATGCACACTATTTTTGTAAAAATACATTTTCATTCTGAATGTGTGAAAGTTTTACAGTGTGTAGATACAGTCTTCCCGCTTGTTTTCAAACTTAGTTCAACCTGTTGCCGTGAGTGGCGCCGTCACAGCATGTCTTCAAGGTGGCTGCTACACTTGACGTTAGTCAGAAGCAACGTGCTGTCATAGAATTCCTGTGCTGTGAAAACGAGACAGTGGGATACATCCACAAGAGGTTGAAAAAGGTGTATGGAGATGCTGCTAGCGATCGCAGTACAGTTAGTTGGTGGGCAAGCAGGTTACGTGATGAAAGCGGGCCCGGCCATATTGAGGATTGTCCTCGCAACGGCAGGCCTCGTACTGAACACACTCCAGACAATGTGCAAAGAGTTAACGAATTGGTCACTGCTGACAGACGCATCACCGTGAACGAATAGTCACGCTGCGTTGGGGTAGGGGAAGGAAGTGTTGGCAGAATACTGATAGTGTTGGCGTTAAAAGAGGTTTGTGCCAGGCGCGTTCCCAGGATGTTGAAAGTGGCTCACAAAGAAACAAGAAAAACGGTATGCAGCGAACTTTTGGAACAGTACGAGAGTGGTGGGAATGAATTTCTTGGAAGAATTGTGACAGGTGATGAAAAATAGCTCCATCATTTCTCACCAGAGACAAAGAGGCCATCAATGGAGTGGCATCGTGTAAATTCACCCAAGAAAAAAAAATCAAAACCACACCTTCTGCTGGAAAAGTTATGGCTACGGTGTTTTTCGATTCAGAAGGACTCTTGCTTGTGGACATCGCGCCAAGTGGAACCACCATAAAATCTGATGCATATGTGACGACACTGACAAAACTTCAAGCTCGACTGAGACGTGTTCGACCACATCAGCAAAAGCAGGATGTTTTGCTGTTGCACGACAATGCACAGCCACAAGTCAGTCAAAAAACCATGGAAGCGATCACAAAATTCGGATGGACAACACTGAAACTCCCGCCCTACAGTCCTGACCTGTCTCCGTGTGACTATCATCTGTTTGGGGAACTGAAAGAGTCTCTTTGTGGAACAAGGTTTGAAGATGATGACTCCCTTGTGTACGCTGACAGACAGTGGCTCCAACAGGTTGGTCCAGAATTTTACCGTGCGGTATACGGGCGCTGGTTCCAAGATGGCGTAAGGCAGTTGAGAGGGATGGAAATTATGTAGAAAAGTGAAAATATTGTTCCTAAAGGGTGTATCTACACAGTATTAAACTTTCAAATATGTAGAATAGAAGATGGATAAAAAAAAATAGCGTGCATTTCTTTGGGAGTGACCCTCGTAATTTGGAATAAAACTTCATTCATAATTTAAAGTCGACTCGTTCCCCTTTGAAAAACGTTCGCGTCTATACGATTTTTTGCCACACCAGCTCTTCTTACTACATAGGACAAAACGGAACGTGCCTCTACAACCTGATGTATGGACCATCTTTTAAGAAAAAATGCCACTAGCACCCAAAATTTGTCATTTGCCGACCACCTTCTGATTGCCGGTCATGCGCCTTAAGCTGTTTACAATATAAACATTCTGCACGCCGAGTAGAAAGGGCGTAGATTAGATATTCTCAAAGAGTTACTAATTTTTAAACAACTTTTTCAAAATGATAGCCTCATTCTCAATGCGCAGCTATAATTACGTAATAAAAACTTCTTCAGCGGTATAAATCCGTTACTTGATATTTGATTTCGGGTTTCCTCGAGCAGTTACCGAAATGTTTCTTCCATCTAAGTCAACTCACAGTTTTTTGTTTATTAAATGGTTTATAGTGGCGGCATCTAGTGTTATATCGTTTTCCTACACGCTGTGTCATTCAGCCCTCTTTGTATTTTCATTAATAGTGTTTTCATCCTTTAAACTGTAATTCTAAGCTCTGCTGCTGTCATACAAAATATTGCCTTTTACGTCATGTACTGAATAACGGTCATCATAATAATCATCTGTTTTTATTTGGATATTAAATAGCCAGTTTGTACTTCTGGCTACTAGATGCCACTCTTGGTGCAATGTTCACCTGCCCGCAGTTGTTAACGCGGGCGCCACGGTCTTATGCTACCTGTAGCTCGACATACGTGAGCCGCGCGTAGTGGCTTGCTTTCCACGCATTCAACTTTAAAAATTGATACTAAAACTTTGTCGCTTAGATTTATTTAATACGTGACATGTTAGTAGTGTTTTTTTTTCTTTGTACCGTTAATCAGTTTTCAATCTTCAAACTGTACTTCTAAGCTTTTAAGTAAAACTATAAGTTACCATGTCTGCTGCTGCCAAATAAAACTTTGCCTGTTAGTTCATGTACTAAATATTGTTTTAACATTCATCTGTCTACATTTTAAATGTTAAGTAGCGTACTCATATTTACGGCTACTCTGGGTGTAATGTTCAGCTGCCCGCGGTTCCTAACGCGGGCGCCTCAGTCTGCTGCTACCTGTGGCTTTATATGTTTGAGCAGCCAAAAGTGGCTCGCCTTCCATGTATTCTTTTCTTAAATTTTTGTGATTAAAGCCTTATTGGCTGACATTTATCTTATACGTAACATGTAAGAACTGTTTTTTTCTTGCACTGTTAGTCAGTACTTACACTCCTATAAAAAGTTTTCCCATAATTTTATACTAATGTTATACGCGCGTTCGAGTATTTCATATCTGATGGAGGCTCTCGTAGAAGTGTCGAAACCAGGTCAAAAGACTTAAATTTTGTGATCGAGGGCTGTAATTACTTTAACTTTGATTCACATTGATGGTGTCATTTAAATACTGTATGACAGAGAGACGTCCTTTCCATGTAGAACGTCGAAGGATTTTAATGAAGATGAATTATGATATGCGAACTTATCTACTGGTAACAGGCACACACGAGAGCGCAGATGACTTTACTTCACATACAAATGTTATAAAATTTGCGACGTACAGAATCAGCAAATGCTTATTTTCCTTCTCCGTCGAGTTGGCATGTCTGCTACCAATTTAAGCTGAAGCGGATGAACTTTGGAATGTGGATAGGCTACATCCTGTATTAACATACTGGCTGTCTTTTATTCCGGAACAATTTACCATTGCCTTGGGATGGTTAACGTGACTGAAGAGTCACACATGAAAGTTAAATATCAATTGAATGCATTAAGTTCGGCTAGAGATTAGTTCTTAACTGTAATGATGATGAAGTCCCATACTCCGTAACAGAGCGTAGGGGACGATGCGGGAGACCCGCACCGCTGTACTAGGCAAGGTCGTGGTGGAGATGGTTTGCCATTCCCTTCCTCCGACCGTAATGGGGATGAATGATGATGATGAAGACGACACAACAACACACAGTCATCTCGAGGCAGGTGAAAGCCCCTGACCCCGCCGGGAATCGAACACAAGACCCCGTGTTCGGGAAGCGAGAACGCCGTTATAACAAATGAAGGAAGTACGCACATAAATCTATGAAAGTAGAAATATTACTGTAGTATACAACATCATAAATAGGTACAAACCTAATAAAAAATATTTGTGAGACGCAATGTTGCAAATAATTGAACTGCATCAATTTAAACGTGTATTACTCTTAGGTTCCTGCCTAGCCACAACCTCGTAGATCAACAGACTCGCGATGAAGAACTAAGTATTTGCTAGACGCAGTATAATTCACTTTTAAATAAGAAATTGCCAGAATCTTCTACAAACTCGAATGAAAAACAATTGCCTACTGTAGAACGTGAAATGTATTCATATGTAATTCACATTCATGAAGGTGTGCTGCGAACCGCGTAGCCAAGAAGGACCCGTCATAAGAAGCATTTGAGATATCGTGATGGCTGTTACTGCCAACACTGCTTAAACTGATATTTAATTTAAAAAATCGTACCCAGGTTTTGAGTTTGTGACGAATCTTCAATGAGCTGTTGACTTGAAAGGGAATGGTCTCAAACACAGTTTCAGAACTGGAAAACAGCGTTTACGAAGCGACTATTTTGATTTGTTTTAACAAATAAAGGAAGTATGTATGTAAATTAACGAAAGTAGGAATATTACTGTAGGATACAACCATCACTAAATGACATAACAATGTAACGTATGCTCATGAAAATGTTTTGCAAAGCTTAGAAAGTGTATTCGACTGTGGTATAATCGGGATTCTTAAACATAGTTTTCTCTTAGGATTTCAGTGAAGTGTATAGGACTGTAATCTTCGAAATAGACGGTTGAAGATTGATACTGTCGAGATACGTAAACGAATAATTCTCTTTGTATTTCAATTAATCGTAGTTTCTTTGGTGATTTCGAATGTTTTTAGCATTTAAATGTTTAATTTTAGGGTATTGATGTGGCCTTTCAAGTTGTATTTGAGTAATTCACAGTTCCTATGGTGATTTTGTTGGCTTATGAGATACTGAGAGATTGTTATCCTGTTTCGTTTGTTGTTTCTTTCGTTCCATTACTTGGTATTTGTACGGTCTCGACAGTTTGTTTATCGGCTGCGATCGTCGTTTCTTTCGTTGTTTTAGTTCGCGTTTCTAGGATATCGACTGTTTGCTTCTCTATTAAGTGAGTAGTCTATTTCGCTCGTTCACTTGGCATTTGTTTTGGATTAATGTATTATTATTTACAGGCACATTTACATGCTGAGCTTTTATTAACAGAAAACGTAATGAAATAAAGAAATAATTTGAACCATAGGTGTAATCCACGGCTGTATAAATATTGTATGCAGCCGCTGGCAACATTTGAAGATTTTTGATCGTCATATTATCGACGAAAGAAGAAGAGTCACTCTTTGTTTTCTAGGCCTTCACCAGATCGGACATATTATGGCACACCGCCATTATACTAAATTATTAATACTTGACGAGCTGCAGCCAAACGACATTTGTAATTCCATATCGTAAGTGACCTACTTTAAATTGTGTCTTTTTTTCGGTATATACTGTTATTACTAGCCTATTAATGTTTTATTTTGCATCTTTAGTCATCGTGACATTGTTGGGTGACTTGGCATGGCAACAGGTTACGTAATTTTAAGAAAAAAAGGCGTCCACCTCGATTCAGCGTCGTCTTCGGGTGATGTTTGACAACGAAGTCCGATTTACCGCAGGGAGAAGAAACACTGTTAAAAATAAATGAACGGATCTTTAACAAAGAAACCATGCTTAGGCGCAAAGCGTTTGTATGAAATTTCTTTAAATTCATTACTATAATTCATGTATTGTCTCTATCCTGGTTCGGATGAGCGAAAAAAAAAGTAATTGAAGTAGCGACTTCGTGTCTGGACACATTGTTATGTGTACTATATTGTCTTCCTTTTGTTACCACAAATTGGACACTAGACCGGAATACATTAAAGTAAGACAAATTGTTTATCGACGCCTGAAATTATGCTGCAATCGCGGATACAAGGTGATTCACCGAATCTTTACATTAGTAATTTGGCCCAAGCGCTTTGTATTATAGTGGCTTGCTTGGTAGATCTGTCACAATTTTCCGTTTCCGTATCAGTGATTTTAAGCTACATCGCGGTTTCCTAAATTACTTTCATTATTCATACATTGCAACAGTACAGTTTTATCAGTTTATATATGCGACGTAGTATGGCTTGCAGCCATTAGTGTTCACAATTCCTCCATTACTTACAACGTTTATTTTCTTGGACATTGTCACTCAGCGAGATTAATTTTTACGTTTATTCTGATTACACATACGAGTTTAAATTTTTACTGTGTGATACATTACGTGTGGCGTGGTATTGACCAGAAAACTGGAAACACAGACGCAATCCGACTCTGACATGCAATTAAATAATGAAAGTCACGTTACGGCTTACTCGAGTACTAACGAGCACCATATTATTGACTGTTCTGGTGACGTAAATTTAGAAAATAGACCGTCTACCATTAATATGCCTAAATATAGTACCGAACCCATTTTGGTGTCTGACATCGTGTTCAACGACGTGGCGGGGACGAACGAGTTGCACATCACTAGTATTACCAGTATGTTCGATGCTATTATGAAACAGATGAACGAACAAAAACACATGATGACAGACAACAAAAATCGGGTGGAATCCATTCAGAATCAGATTACGACATAAACAGGACACTGACGCACGTATCGACCAACAGATGACATCTCATCGCACTACTTTGGAAACAGCTGATGAGGAGATAAAAACACGACATGATGAAATTAATTCAGATTTAGCTGCACATAAAACGTCAAACGACAATTTGTGTAGCCGTGTTGAGGAGATATGTAATAGAGTGACTGGACAAGTGTCCGACCATCATCATCATCATCTTTTAAGACTGATTGTGCCTTTCAGCGTTCAGTCTGGAGCATAGTCCCCCTTATAAAATTCCTCCATGATCCCCTATTCTTGCTAACATTGGTGCCTCTTCTGATGTTAAGCCTATTACTTCACAATCATTCTTAACCGAATCCAGGTACCTTCTCCTTGGTCTACCCCGACTCCTCCTATCCTCTACTGCTGAACCCATGAGTCTCTTGGGTAACCTTGCTTCTCCCATGCGTGTAACATGACCCCACCATCTAAGGCTGTTCTCCCTGACTGCTACACCTATAGAGTTCATTCCCCATTTTTCTTTGGTTTTCTCATTGTGGACACCCTCCTGCCATTGTTCCCATCTACTAGTACCGGCAATCATCCTAGCTACTTTCATATCCGTAACCTCAACCTTATTGATAAGGTAACCAGAATCCACCCTGCTTTCGCTCCTATACAACAAAGTTGGTCGAAAGATAGAATGGTGCACAGATAACTTAGTCTTGGTACTGACTTCCTTCTTGCAGAAGCGAGTAGATCGTAGCTGAGCGCTCATTGCATTAGCTTTGCTACACCTCGCTTCCAGGTCTTTCACTATGTTGCCATCCTGTGAGAATATGCATACTAAGCACTTGAAACCGTCCATCTATTTTAACTTTGTTCCTCCTATTTGGCACTCAATCCGTTTATATCTCTTTTCCACTGACATTACTTTCGTTTTAGAGATGCTAATCATCATACCATAGTCCTCAAATTTCTGATCTAGCTTTGAAATATTACTTTGCAAACTTTCAATCGAATCTGCCATCACAACTAAGTCATCCGCATATTCGAGACTACTTATTTTCACATATCTTAATCTCACCCAGCCAGTCTATTGTTTTCAACATATGATCCATAAGTAATATGAACAACAGTGGAGACAGATTGCAGCTTTGACTTACCCCTGAAACTAC
This sequence comes from Schistocerca serialis cubense, assembly GCF_023864345.2. Classification (NCBI taxonomy): domain Eukaryota; kingdom Metazoa; phylum Arthropoda; class Insecta; order Orthoptera; family Acrididae; genus Schistocerca; species Schistocerca serialis. The sequence continues at coordinate 236,473,609 of NC_064646.1, forward strand.
TCTGAACCATGAACTCAATTTACCGTCAACTCTAATTGCTGCCTGACTATCCATGAAAAGACCTTTAATTGCTTCCAAATGTTTGCCTCCTATTCCATAATCTCGTAGAACAGACAATAACTTCCTCTTAGGAACCCGGTCATATGCCTTTTCTAGATCTATAAAGCATAGATACAATTCCCTGTTCCACTCGTAACACTTCCCCATTATTTGCCGTAAGCTAAAGATCTGGTCCTGACAATCTCTAAGAGGCCTAAACCCACACTAATTTTCATCCAATTTCTCCTCAACTAATACTCGCACTTTCTTTTCAACAATACCTGAGAAGATTAAAGAGATGCCTCTGTAGTTGTTACAATCTTTTCTGTTTTCATGTCTTAAGATTGGTGTGATTACTGCTTTCGTCCAGTCTGATGGAACCTGTCCCGACTCCCACGCCATTTCAATTATCCTGTATAGCCATTTAAGACCTGACATTTCACTGTATTTCATGAGTTCCGACTTAATTTCATCCACCCCAGCCGCTTTATTGCACTGCAATCTATTGACCATTTTCTCCACTTCCTCAAATGTGATCCTATTTCCATCAGCCTTCCTATCCCATTGTACATCGAAATCTGAAACATTACCGATCGTATTTTCACCTACATTAAGCAACTCTTCAAAATATTCCCTCCATCTGCCCAAGGTATCAACAGGATTCACCAGCAGTTTTCGTGATCTGTCCAAAATACTTGTCATTTCCTTCTTACCTCCCTTTCGAAGACTGCTAATTACACTCCAGAATGGTTTTCCAGCAGCTTGACCCCAAGTCACCAACCTGTTTCCAAAGTCTTCCCCAAGATTTTTTCTTGGATGCTGCACTTATCTGTTTGGCTTTGTTTCTTTCTTCAACATAACTTTCTCTCTCTACCCGAGTTCCATATTTGATACGCCTTATTTTTCCTTTTACAGGCTGCCTTGGCTGTGTCACTCCACCAAGCTCTTTGCTTCATCCTACCTTTACACACTACTGTTTCAAGACATTCTTTAGCCACTTCTAGTACCGTGTCCCTGTACCTTGTCCATTCCTATTCCAATGACTGTAATTGACTACATTCAACTAACTGGTACCTTTCTGAGGTCATTGTTATCTACTTGAGCCTGATTTCCATATCCTGAAGTTTCTCACTCTTATCCTCCTACATATGGATTTGACCTCTTGCACTTTCGGCCTCACAATCCCAATTTCACTGCAGATTAAATAGTGATCAGTGTCATCGAAGAATCCCATGAATACACGTGTGTCCTCCCGGCCTTCCGAAATTCCTCATCTGTTATTATATAGTTAATGACAGATCTGGTTCACCTGCCTTCCCAAGTATACCGGTGAATGTTCTTATGTTTAAAAAAGGAGTTTTTGATTACTAAGCCCATACTGGCACAGAAATCCAAGAGTTGCTTCCCGTTCCTGTTGGCCTCCATATACTCTCCAAATTTACCCATAACCTTTTCATACCCTTCTGTTCGATTTCTAATCATGGCATTAAACTCACTCATGAGCAGAAACTGTCCTTGTACTTTACTCCAACAACTATATCACTGCGTCATAAAAACTGTATCTTATCCTGATCTGTCCATTCACAATGCGAATATACTGACACAATCCTAATTTTCTTGGTAGACACTGTCAAATCTATCCGCAGCAGTCGTTCTTTTGCATGCCTTATTGCAACTACGCTGGGTTCCATTTCTTTCGTGATGTAAAGCCCTACACCCCATTGTGCTATTCCTTCTTGGACTCCTGACAGGTAGACCTTGTATTCTCCCACTTCCTCTTCTTTCTCACCCCTTACCCGAATGTCACTAACAGCTAAAATGTCCAACCCCATCTTACTTGCAGCCTCTGCCAGCTCTACGAGCTTCCCAGAGTAGCCCCCATTGATATTAATTGCTGCCCATCTCGTTACCATTCGTTTGCCGATTCGTATCTTAGGAGTCTCTGGTTTGTAAATTAGAGGTGGGACTCCGTCACATCAAAAGCCCGATTGTTGCCAGCATCATATTTAAAATACCAGGGAAGCAGGTTGCTAGCTTTATTTGCCCCGGGTCCCATTGAGTTTTACTCCTAACGGTTGAGGGACTAACCGGTGGATTTGATAGTCTTTGCCGTCTGAGCAAAAAGGTGACCACGACTCAGAATATGTCCGAGATGCCCAGCCTTATTCCAAAGTAACTGGTATCAAACTGTCAGGACCACTTACTTGGCCACTCATACGTTGCCCGTGGTTTATGAACTAGGACATGACAACAGGAATCCACACCATGAACCACCCTCAACGCAAAATTTTCAGAGCTTTCATTACAACAAGAAAACAAAAATAAAGACGTGACCAATATCCAAACACAAGTAAGCTATCTCAGTAAAAAAAAAAAATTAAAAATGCGTGTCTGTGGTTACTCACATTAAATCTTATGTGGCACTGCATGATAATATAAAAAGGCGTAACGCCAATGTCGAAAATTAAGTTGACACAATTGACAAGACCACGCACTGAAAACAATTTCTCATGCATCAATAGAGAATTTCACAGTTGGATAGAGCAAAATGGTAAATATTCTGTCGCGTGCTCACAAAGAAAATTGCCTGCTGTTGTCCACGACACTGTCGCGGAATTTATGAATAACAACAAACACGTAATCAGTCAAGCAGCACAATCTGCCGATGCGCAATCGGAACAGGTTGACAATTACGTACAACCAGTGTTCAATAACGGTAATAGAAACCAAAACACACAGTTTGGCAATGAATACAGGTACATTTATGACGCATACACTCCGCACAATACGTACTCAAAACAACAACAGTATGCACCTCGACATGACGCACTGCATTGCGGTCGTGATAATAACCAACAACATTTTCCTTGCTATTCGCCAGTTGAACCTTACAGTAATCATTCTGAAACTAAACATTACCATAATGCCAAGGAAGAGGAGAGCCTCATAAAAGACAGACAATTTCAGCCATTTATACCTGAAAAAAGAACCGTACGTCTTGTCATCTTTCTTAAAGCCGTCAGAAATGAATTTCCTCGTACATGGAGAGACCGTAAGAGGATATCATATGTTGTCGGTTATATCCAAGGCGACGCAGCTATATGGGCGCATAATGAAGCCGACAGATGTGTCACTTATGAACAATTTGAGAGAGTCTTTTTATCTAAATTTTGGTCACAATCTGTACAGGAACGACTTCGTGGGTTGATTGTGGATCCTGAACCATTCAATCCTAATCATGGCAATTTGCGCCGGTAGTTTGAAAAATATCTAAATATAGAACATATCCTTGACGAGCCATTTGCTACGTGCAACATCTTCCGCGCATTGAAGGCAGGACTGCCGTTTAATATCAAAGAAAAACTTCTGTACATCCCAGACAACGACACAGAGTATTTTCTTACAGTGCTGGATTCTGTAGAGATGCTTGAAGAGGACCAGCGTTTCGTGCGGCAAAATAGTTGCTACAATGTTCACACCATGTAAAATACGCAGGGTAGCCAGCCTACTTCCGGCGCACCGGCTGCTGTCGGACACGCAAGCTAACAGGATCAACTGCTTCAAATGGCAAATGTATACACACAACAGAACCAACATGATCTACACAGCACATACAGCAGTTATAACACTTCTTATTGTACTGGCGGCAATCCAAAAAAGAGATAGCTAAACACCAAAAATAACAACTACTAATACTACAACGGTAATAATAATTATCAGAATGTTAAGAAAAACTTTAAGAGAAACAAAAATAATTATCAGTCCTCACCAAACAAGCAACGGACCTGGAGTAACGACAACTACGCTGCTCAGTATCAAAACACTGTGTAACCAATGAAGCAAAACAATCACGCACGCCTGTGGCAATTGCCGCCGCCGCAAATGCAAGCTCAAAAATGGAATGCATCTACGAACCCGCAGGTGAGTCAAAACATGAAAACGCAACGATCGCTACAGTTCCGAGACTGGAATAAACAATACCCAAATGTAAACGTTATTGTGGTGTCCCTACTGTAAGACCTTTGGTACACACAACATCAGATTATTTGACTTGTCGCTCTAACGAAGTAGGAGAGTGTCAGCAATATGTCTCGTGGTCTTATCGTGGCGCGTTTATCTTCTGCCGTTAGGTCAGACGATAGAAATGCCACTTGCTCACTTAGAGTAGCAGATTGACCGTGACCAACTTTAAACAGAACTTGATTAATTTTCACACACATTTATTAAAATAATAAAAAGAATATACATTACGTAACTTGATTCTGGATGCTGTTTACAATAGACAATCTGAAGTTCCTTTGGTCTTGGTACGTTAATCTTATTCTCACATATCTCTGATTCTTGACAAAGTGTCTATACATTTATCTTCATGGCTATGTACAGGAATATGATAATCTTATTAGGTGCAGACTGAAACTTGACAATAGACTGGTACAGACTAATGTAGACTGGTACAGACAGGTGCCGATAAATGCAGACTCGTTCAGACTAATGCAGACTGGCTAATCGGAGGTCTGTACACTCGTCATAATACCTCGTGCGTTCAGGTAGCACTGCGCGAGTGTGATCCGCAAGGAGAAAAGGTTCTATGTTAGCAGCAATCTCATTGGCTGCGTTACATATTAATACGCGGATCGGCGGAAGCAGAATTTTGTCCGTCTCTAAGGCAGCGCCATCTCGTAGCGCGGAGACGGACGAGCGTTGCGCCTGCGCTGTTGTGCTTAGCGGGGCGCGCTCTAGTGGGAAAGTTGTGCACGCGCTGACTACGCGTAACTATGTACACAACAGTTATCGAAGTAACGAGTGATACTCAACCTCCCTCTGTACCTATACCCCTTGCAAATGTGACAATGTGAAACTAAAAAGTCACTACCATGCCCCAAGTTGTGGCTGTGAAAGATTTGGGATATGACTTCAATTTATTATTTGACACAGCCACTTCACAACGGCACAATGATCATGTAACTGATAGTTGTATACAGCAACTATTATTATTCATAATAAATAAATATAATCATGGCTTCTTTGATGAACTGTTACAAGAGGTCAAACAATGGTGTTCACCGACCAATGAAACTGTTTTGGCCTCAACTACTGGTGTTGTGGGTGGTATTCCCACTCTTTTTATTCGGGACACAGGAGCAGCTGATAGTGTCATGTCCTATGATTTTTACAAGCAGCTGTGAGTTTGCACCTGTTTCAGAGTATCCTGTCCTGAACTGTAAAATTTTAACTGCCGTAGGCCATAAATCTTCTAGGGTTAACAAACAAGTATTTGTGACAGTCAAGCTAGGCAATGCAGTCGTACAATGGCCATTCCTCATCGTCCAAAACGTGGTCACTAATTATATTTTAGGTTAAGATGTATTTTGCGGGAAGGACAGCACTATTGACTTCTCCCAACTTAAATGTGTACTTAGAGACAAGGGCAGCGAAATTTCAATTGACCTGTGTACCAGGACTCGGAAGCACTAGAAATATTGTACAGAGTACAAGATTCAGTTGATACAGGACACTGATGATGGTGACACACAGACACACGCACCTGATGCTGAGTGTGAGGACTTGAAAATTTTAATTAATAATAAGTTATCAGAAAGCACAGCTGTCACACATGACGAACGTAATGGACTTTATGATGTTTTGTCCAAGTACATACAGGTATTTAGCGAACGGCCAGAAGTGATCAACACATGTATGCATCAAATAGAAGTTAAGCCTCACCAGATATTTTTTCACAAAACCTATAATGTGCCACTATCCCAACGACTTGCTGTGTGGCACGAGTTGAAACAAATGTTAGAGTGGAAAATCATCGAACCTTCCACCTCACCTTACTGCAGCCCTTTACTTGTTGTAAAGACACCCAATAGGAATATCAGAGTTGTTTTCGATGCTCGTGCAATTAATGAGACTAATTTACTTGTTCGCACGAAACCTGAGAATTTCGAGGAGTAACTGTAGAAACTTTTAGATTCTAGGTATTTTACTACGATGGATCTTTGCAATTCGTTCTGGCAAGTCGCAATCACACCATATTCTAGAAAGTATGCTACATTTATGTTCGGAGGGCGAACCTATCGATTTTGTGTCCTTCCCTTCAGTCTGAACGTCCGCTTAGGAGTGTTTATCACCGCACTGGTGAATAATTGACCAAATCATTATTGACTACATTGGTGACCTGCTCATAGATGGTAAGATTTTGTCTGAACACATTGATACTTTGCATAAGATTCTGCATAAATTCGCACTATCTGGAGTGACAGCTAATCTCAAAGAGTCGAAATTTGCTTGTAGTGAAATTAAGTATCTTGGACATATTATTAATGCTCAAGGTATACGACCTGTCCCAGGTAAGCTAGTAGCAATTAGGAATTTTCCTAGTCCATGGACTGGAAAGCTATTCAAATCTTTCCTTGGACTTTGTCCTTTCTGTCGACGATTTTTACAACATCAGTTATTAAACAGCAGACATCTATGGAACCTACTCAGAAAGAATCAGATATGGATATTGTCCGACCAGTGTCAGAAGGACTTTGATAGTATGAAGCATGTTTTGATTAACGCAAACATTTTGAATCATCCTGATTCTATCCTGGATTTTTGTATGACATATGACGCCTCATCTTATGGCTTAGGCTGTTGTTTGTTTCAATTTGTAAAGAATGGAAAACAAGAACATTAGAAAATTATTAGTTTCGCAGGCCGCACACTTCGTGAATGTGAACGCTCTTACTCAACCACAGAATTTGAAACACTCTCTATAGAGCGGGCCTTTAAGAAAGTTGTTACTTGTATGATAAGCACACTAAAATTTGTACTGACCACCAAGCTCTCGCATTTCTGTTAACTTGTAAGCTTGTACATCACAGATTACCATTCTGGGCTTCATCTTTGCAAACTATTCATTTGAAATTTCCATACAGGGTGAGTCACCTAACATTACCGCTGGATATATTTCGTAAACCACATCAAATACTGACGAACTGATCCCGCAGACCGAACGTGAGGAGAGGGCCCAGTGTAATTGTTTAATACAAACCATACAAAAATGCACGGAAGTATGTTTTTTGACACAAACCTAGGTTTTTTTAAATGGAACCACGTTAGTTTTGTTAGCACATCTGATCATATAAACAAATACGTAATCAGTGCCGTTTGTTGCATTGTAAAATATTAATTACATCCGGAAATATTGTAACCTAAAGTTGACGCTTGATTACCACTCCTCCGCTGTTCTATCGCGTGTATCGGAGAGCACCGAATTACGTAGGTATCCAAAGGGAACGGTGATGGACCTTAGGTACAGAAGAGACTGGAACAGCACATTACGTCCACATGCTAACACCTTTTTATTGGTCTTTTTCACTGACGCACATGTACATTACCATGAGAGGTGAGGTACACGTACACACGTGGTTTCCGTTTTCAATTACGGAGTGAAATAGAGTGTGTCCCGACATGTCAGAGTAATTTTATCTCAAGGTACAGTCCCCAGTGAAATCCCACTAAACGAATGTTCTGTGAGATTAACAGATCTATGAGAATCTACATTTCTACCGAACATACCAACTGGGTAACAGATTTGACTTTATTTGAAGAGGTGCACAACCACCTCAGTGTTTATGAAACTCAGTACACTCCTAATGAGCTCATGTTCGATCGCAAAGAAGACAACAATTGGATAACGCCGTTACCAAAACTTCCTTTTTAGCAAACAACACACGACGCTGTCTACGGAACAAAACTTATGCGCGCACTGTCTTGAGGAAGCAGGAAATTAAAGCTGGTATGTTAGTGCTTTTGCGTACTCACAATAAGTCGTCTGCTCTTCAGCGGCGCAACGGGACGTGGCGTCTGCTGTGCGACGGTCCTTATATCATTCTCAGCATTCCGCATCCTGGTGCAGATCTGCTGCAGCATCCTAAAACAAACAGAATTATTGGAGTATATGCTTCCTGTGATCTTAGAGTATACCATGCTCAAAAGTAAACACATGTATGGATCTTGCTTAATTTATACACAACTATCAAATACACGTACCTCACAGTACTTCTACAGAGAAGCTACGTAGCATAAGAGTTTTGTTTCAGCTGTTCGTGTCAGCAGCAGCAGGAGAAAGAGGAGGTTCGCCGAATACTTGCAGCGGCCACTTCAAATATTAAAGCAAATTTTATATTAACTTTTAGACATGTGTGAAGGAGACATTTCAGCCAACGAGATTGACTATCTGTCAGTCTTCAGCTACTAACGAGTGATTGATCTGAATACTTAATCATTCTACACCCTTAGACTTTCACCTTGAAATTGATTGGATACGCGTCTCACCATAGAACACGCACACTTACGAGAGGCTAAGGCCATGCTTACACTGCACACCTACACTCCTGTCGCGAGTATTTTTTGTTTGATGTTAGTTCATTGCTTTTGTTATTTGTTGACAGGTAGTTGTGCGCTTGGTCTTATTGCTGGAGTGGGATGTCGTCTCTAATCCTCCCGTATTTCAGGTGACATCATTTGCAAAGCCAAAACATAGATCTACACTTGTAATGATTATAAATACTGTAAATATTGTAAACTTATGTAGAGCTACACGAAAATATTTCTACGTGACGAATCATACTTGTGTGAAGACAAGAGAAATATGTTTCTATGTTTATGTAAAGCCAATATGTAATATGTTTGTATGTATTTGTGACTATCTAAGAAACCTATTTTTAACATGTTTCTACGTATTCATCAGTATTTAGGTAAAGCTAAGTGATATATGCCCACTTGTATATGTTATCTGCACTTGTTACATATGCCCATATGGGAAAAGTTATGAGACTTGCATAATCTGAAAATATTTGTGGACGTTTACTGTACGTTGCTGAACTCGTAACTACGAGGAAACGAGTACACAAAAGCGCATAATTCCAAGAGAATATTCATGATATATTGCTATGTATATAGACGTGATGTATTACTTATGTTTGAAATTTGTTGACAAACTGTTAATGTAAACTCGTGTTACGAATTGTTTGATTAAAGACTTCCCAACGGACATTTGTTCTACGTCATAACTACTTGTATACGAATGTTTGTATATCACCTGACAAAGTGAGTACGTGAAAAAACTATCCTAGTGAAGTTCTCCGACACTTTTGAATGCGTCGCAAATTGACATTTACTGTGCTGCATCTCTGTACATCGGCATCTCTGCAAGTCTGAATAGCTAGAACTGGTTTCCTACTGCCCCTACGGTCGCTTTGCTCTAAAACGATGAAGACCACTCGACGGGTGGACGGATTTTGGACGGGTGCTCAGGGAGCAAAATGTTCTCGGAAATGACGGACACTCTTGCCTGGTATAAACGAGGATCGTGCCGTCCGAGGTCCTGCTTCCATGCTTTCACGAATTTATGCTGTGGAATGAGAATCGACCAGTCTTCTCTCAGGCGACGTACGATCTAGGGCAAAAAACAGTGACATCAGTCTAAATAAACTGTGTAACCAGTGAATAAATATAAACTAAGCTAAGAGTAATCGCGCACACGCGTTTGTATCGAAACTGCGAACCGTGACATTTAACTGTCATAAGAATGCTCACCTTTATAATGTTATCGTATCTGTTTGGTTCATGGATCTGTGAAGGACGACACGTCGTGCAAAGACGTTATATGTGAAACAATTGGACATTCCAAGCGAAATATTGTCGAAAAAGACTATCAGAAATAAGAATTTGTAATTTTATGTTAACGAATGTTGTAACTTTAGGATTTTGTACCTGTTTTAAATGTTAATCCACATTTGTGACATCCATGATGATAAATCTTGTCTCTGCGACGTCTTGTGCCCACGAACACAAGGACAGAGTATAAACTATGTGTCGTGCGATGAACTTGCTTCGCAATGCCGCCACAGTACTAAACTTTACGCTACTGGGCATGCGCGGTAGGAGCAGTATCAACATAAAACTGTTATAGGCGCACGAGGCTAATTCAAACATTCAAAATATGTTTTGTGTAAATTTTACTTTATGATATGTATGTTACATATGATAGGTATGCGTATTTTAAGACTTACATATGCAATGTGCTTTAGAGTGAGTTTCTCGCCTGCAGGTTTATCCTTTCACCTTGCAACTCAGCGGCTGTTTAAAGGCACATTTAAATACTGATCTTTTATTATCATAAAACGTAATTATAAGTAATGAAAGAATTTGAGCCAAAGATATAATCCATGGCTGTACAAATTTTGCATGCAGCCGCTGGAATCATTTGAAGATTTTTGATCGTCATATTATCGGGAAAGAAGAAGAGTCATCTTTTGTTTTCTAGGTCTTGTCCAGATCGGACATATTGAGGCACAACGCCATTTTTATTATTTTATTAATACTTGATGAGTTGCATCCAAAGGGCACTCGCAATTGCATAATGTAAGTGTCCTACTTAAAATTGAGGTTATTTTATTTTAGAATGTACTGTTATTACTAACCTAAATATGTTTTATTTTGTATCTTTAGTCACTGTAAGATTGTTGGGTGACTTGGCATGGCAAAAGGTTCCATACTTTTAAGCAAAAAAGTCGTCCAGCTCGATCCACCGTCGTCTTCGGGTGCTGTTTGATAACGAAGTCCGATTTAGCACAGAGAGAAGATACACGGTTAATAATTCATGAACGGACCTTTAACAATAAAAAGACAGGCTCAAGCGACGAGAGTTTGTATGAAATGTTTTCATGTTAATTACTATCATTCATTGTATTGTCTCGATCCAGGAACGAAGGAGTAAAAAAAAAAATTAATTGAAGTTGTTATTGTATTTGGTTATTAGGTTAGGCTGTTTAGAGCGAATATCTTACGACATTAGTTCCTCAGTTTGGGTATTACTATTTAAGCTTCTAATGCCTAGGAAGCGCAAATCGAATCTGTCACGGAGTTCAAAAACAGCTTGAGCTATGAAGACAGGCAGACAGCAACTACGGTTTGCACGTGCTGGAGAACGGAGAGCTGAGAAGGCAGAGCGTCAAGAGAACGTTTGAGGGGCCGACCGTTGCGCAGGCTGATGATTAAAGTCGGTAGAACTCTGAACGTGTTGCATCTCAGCGTGTTTCTGAGACAGCCGAAGATGTGGCTTTTCGGCGCCACCCGATCCGTTCCTCTGAAACAGTCGAAGAAGCAGAAGCCCGCTGACATGCTGTTGAATGTCGGCAGATATTTGCTATGAGCAGCCGGCCATAGTGGCCGAGCGGTTCTAGGCGCTTCAGTCTCGAGCCGCGCGACCGCTACGGTCGCAGGTTCGAATCCTGCCTCGGGCATGGATGTGTGTGATGTCCTTAGGTTAGTTAGGTTTAAGTAGTTCTAGGTTCTAGGGGACTGATGACCTCGGATGTTAAGTCCCATAGTGCTCGGAGCCATTTTACTATGAGCAGCCGGGGTTTTGTAAAACCTGTACTTTCGACTATGATCCAACTTTGCATTACAGTAGCCACAGGCTCATGAAAGTTGACCGTATGGACAGATCATGCAAATGTTGTGGGGCACTGAAACGAGTAGAGGAAACGGTGGAAATGTACTGGTCTGGGCGCAAGGTATACGTTGCTACATTAGAAGCGCTGATATTTCCCCTAAAGGAATTACGTTCTTTAGAGATTGACGGGTCATATCAGATCCTAAACCGTAAAAAAATATGATTCATGTTTTCACATTACTTATTTATGGGAAGGTACAAGTTTCACCTTGCTTGGGAGTTCACCGACCTTTACGGTGCAGGAGGAAGTTCACCACAAAATCGGGTCCCTTTTACCTCAGTTCAATGGTGTAGCATAATTCTGACAAGTTTACTTTATGGGAAACGAAGATGGACGACATTGCCAGATCTTTGCTGTACACCAACGTGCCAAAATATTACACATGGAACGCGTAACGGAAAGAATGGAAACGTAGTGTGCTGGGCACCCCGATCAATGGCTGGAAAACTGTGAAGGTATCAGATGCCGTGGGCAGTATTTACACCTTGTGTGTAGCACACTTGGTGTTTCATTGTGTACAGTTATTTCTGATCCACATCTGGGGCCCCATCAGGTTTCAGGCCCTGAAGACAGTCGACAGAGAAGTAAAACCCCTGTTCCAGGAGGCACATGAGACGACGGGATCTTTGGAAGATGATAACCACTAGGACACTACAATGGCGCACGCTGTATCGTGCAGGTCATCAGCCTTGTAGAGAGAGCTCTTTGCTATCATGTTGAACGTCAGCGGACTGCCGACCACAGTAACACTTTGGAAGAAATTTAGATTGGAATCATCTTAAAGCCTGAATCGACAGAAAGGCTATTTTTAAAAGTGTACAATACAAGATATTTATTGATTTGAAGCGTATAACGTGAAATGAGGAACAATAATTACTCTTAGCAAAAACACTATTCACCCTTTCACTTCTCAGTTGTATGTTATTTGTGAAAATGCTTTTGGGGTTTAGTATGTCCTATTTAGTGTGATTCAGTGTAATGAATATAATACTTATACAGCCCTTGTAGTGTTTAATCCGTACTTCAGTACTAGCTCGTTGAATTTTAGCCTGTGAGCTTCAAGGTGCCTTGTAACTTTTGAGACGTCTGTATGGACGATTCTGTAGTGGCTGGTCTGTAGGGCATGGTTCGTACGTGGTGATGCCGTAGTTGGTGGGGAAATAGTGGAACTACTGTGGACAATTTAACAATATAACTTCCTTATACCTCCACTTCTACGTTAGTCAGGCACGCCTAACCCCGTGGGCTCTGGACGGCGCAGCTAGCGACGGATGCTGCGATGGCGCCTCTCGATGCTGCGTCAGTACTTCGCCCCGGCAGCGAAGTGAGGCCACGGCCAGTTGCCACAGCTGCGCTTCCTGGTGGAGCGATTTGCGAGGCGGCAGCCCCACTGATCTTTGCTCCTGGGTGGCGGTCTTCAACCGCACCAACGGACAGGCGGCGAGAGTCAACTGGAGTTGTGACGTCCCTCCTCCTTGGGGGTCAGCGTCGGCGTTAGCAGGCACGGAGAGTTGGCCAGCGGGGATGAGATACCGTCCCGTGAAGGACCTAGTGCAGTGGCAGACACAGCCCGATCTCGAACCAAAGCCTGCAGCTGGCGCTGCCCAGTTTGGCCTTCCGGCGGTGCTTCGGTGTCGTGATGCGGCTACTCAACAATGACCGAGCCCACGAATCGAATCACGCCCTGTCCTCAAATTTAGCCTAATTTTTACTTCATTGCTGCCTTTTTGTTTCTTTCAAACCTGGTGTCTAGTCACGTCGGCTCGAGTGTGGTGGCAACGACCCGCTTACTACACTGTACTTTGCTGCGCTCAGCTATCGTCGCTTGGCAACTCGCTTATGCATCTGTTATTTTATCCTACATGTTGGCATAGTGTTGCTGACGGCCAGCACTGTTAATGCAGTATTGCGCATCGGCCTCCATTCACTTATTCTAAAGATTTAAAACTTTTACCTAAAATACTAAGTAGTAATAGTTACTCTGCCTCCCTCCATGGAGAAGAACTGGTCCCTTCGGCCTTACTCCGACCGATTACTCCATTTAGATTATAATTATACTCTTTACCTTTACAGTTACCCTAACTTATCTGTTCCTAACTATTACATAAGTACCATACGTAATAAATCGGCCTGTATGTTATCTCTTGCCCTTGGAATGCAATCTACCGAAACTTCTATTATCTCTGGATCGGGTTTCCTCACGCTGCGTCGCCTCAAAAATATATATGCTATGCAGAGCGGGAATTGCGACACTTAAAGTCACTGTTAAGTGAAGTCTGCTATTCCGAGAATGCCCTACATGCCAGAGTTATCCGTCGTTCTTGGGCTGCTATCATTTGGCTTAAATAGTGGTCCATACTTGGCTCGCAAGTGTGATACTGAAAAGTAAGATTTGGTTCGGATAACATCACTGGTGGTTCGTCAGGCCAGTACAGTTTTGGCTGTGTCGCATTAAATTGAGCAACTCTCATCATAGTCGCTGATTAATGAAACGTAAGTCCTATTCCATCTCATTTAGTCCCATTAATTAGTAGTTCGCTGCCTCGTAACACCAAACGTTTCGCTCCCGTGTGTTTCCCTTCCTCATAACAACTAGCGACCACCACCATGTCACTCTGAACTGAATAGCTCCAGTGGAGCACTGCTCTCCGAAAATAATGTTTTGGTTCAATCACCTCCTTTGGACAAAGCTCTTCTCCAGTTTTTTCCATTAAATAGTTGAAGGATGCATGTGTCACTACTCATTATAACATCAAGAGTTCGGCGTATGGTGACAGTCTCATTCTGACATTCTTGGAGCTCACCCACACTCATCTCCACATGTCGATCCCCGTTTCCTGCTAGTAATAACACCGCTTCTTCTCTTACTTGCATAAATTTCCTAACTGTCGCTAGCTCCGCCGGATAAGTGTGCACAGTGTAACACATAAATATTGAGTGTTTCCTAGCTATTGGTATTTTTACTGATATGTACAAACACGCGCTATCTGTTACTACACACACTTCTGCACTATAGTAGCCAAACGGTCAGTTCTGACTATTCGATTCCACTAATAGCTGTAATTCCAATAGGAATTCTCCTTGCACCTTCCTCAACCCCTTCATAAATGGCTCGGGTGACAGCAAAACTGGACGTAATTTACTACGTAGTGTCTGACGGGCTACCTCCTACTAATTTGTTAACTAGACCCAGCGTCCCAGATGCTATCACCTACCGAATGAAATAACCTTGTCAAGGTTAACATCGCACATAATACCTGCATACGTGCTTGCACCGCCTCCAAATCCCTGTTCAAGGTGCTAGCTAAGATGGTGGCATATTCCATGATTTCCTTAGTCAGCTGGTGGATGATACGTGTGTTGTTCAGCACGCCTCTCTCCAAGTTCATAATTTGCGAGGAATGTGACTCTACAGTTACTTGATTCCCTTCTGCTAATCCTCTTGCGGCTTCTCCCCTCTCATTCAATTTGCTCACGTCGCTTGCATCTGCTTCCCCGTAAATTATCTTCAGTATTTTACCCATAGCAACTACCCATTCCCTTTATACTCTGCTAAACTCGTGCAGAACTACTACAGTCATCTCTTGCGTGTGCTCCTTAAATCGTGGATACGACCCGAGCAAATTTCTCTCTCTGATTTCCACTACCAATCGCTAATTCTTGCACCCATGGAAATACTTCTTCCAGCTTGCTGATTTCATTTCGCAGCTCCTACACATTAAATGCTAAACTTAAAGACCATTCACGGGTAGAAAATTCCACATCTGGCTTTCTGGAAAACAACGCTCCACTGTCCACGTCATGTATTTGCTATCCCGTTAATTTGCCTCCAACGATGAGGTACAGTAATGCCAAAAGTAGCATTCTCCATCTTCTTATTCGCCTGTCAACCTAAGGACAGGGATCCATAATAGCTCCCTTCCCCTAAAAAGTCAGCTGTCTCTGAACAGCGATAATCGAATTGTTCTACTGATAGGATTACCACGAACAAATGTGTAGTTCTACCCGTACAATTATCAACATTACGTCCTACACTAGATACACAAATAATCTGCACATAATCGATCAGCATAACTGCTCCCTTGTCCTTAATGTATAAGAAGTTTGAGGTATCTGGACTTCCCTCCCTTACTGCTCATAGTTTCGCTTTTTCCTCTTAATATCCGTCCTTGCCTTTATTGCCACTTTTTATGAAATCGCCTGTGGCGCACCATTGAATGGTCACAGGCGTCCCGCATGCACACTCGTCGTCCTCGTTGGCAACTGGAGCTTTACATTCACTAGTGGCGTAGTTTCGACCACTTGGTATGGTTTATGGAACGGTGTTGGAAATTTCTTTGTCTTTCACTTCAGCGTATGTGGACTCGCCATCACCCAATGGCCCACTTTATCCTGCGTTAACGTCCCCATACACCTCACTCCCTGTTTTCCCAAAGCCTTCGTATTTGCTCTCTGTACCCTGTTCCTTGTGGAATTTCTCTAGCAAAAACTCAAACTGCTTCTCCCTTTCTGCCACTCTCCGGATCAGTCATGTAGAAAGGTGATGGCAACTTTTTGGCATACACTATTTTGAATGGTGGTAACCCACGGCTTGTAAGTACATTAGAGTTATCTGCGTTTGCGATAAAATCTAGGTACGTATCCCAATTAGAATGATTTTAATCTACTTAGTAACTAAGCATTTTCCAAACAGTTCTACGAACTCTCTCTACCCTTCCATTAGCTTACGAATGTAGTGGGCTAGTCCTAAAATTCTTCACTTTCAGCAACCAACACAATTCCTTCACGTTTCACATAAAGTTCGTCCCCTGGTCTGTTATCATCACCTGTGGCACTCCGAACTTCGATACCCACCTATTAACTAACGGCTAAGCAACTGTGATTGCCTGCTGGTATGGTATTGGCATCATCTCGACACAATGAGGAAAATTACCTGTTATTGTCAACATAGAACAATTACCTGCTGATGTTCGGTTTAATGGTTCTAACACGTCCACTCCAATGAAACTGAAAGCTTCTGTTGCCTCTGGCAGTCTTTATAACAATACCTCCTTCTCACCGAAATTGCAGCTCCGTGCACGCTCCATACAAATCTTGACGTTTAATCCACATCACCCTTCCTTCCTTTCGACCAATACTTCTCTGCCACTTTTCAATTTGTCGTCTAGGCCTGATGAAATTTGTAGACGTATCTCACAGTGTGCCTCCAATTTAACTTGGCCAGTACCACCACTGATGGTCCTAATTTTGTCTCTCTGCACAATAATTCGTCATGCATATCAACTTGCTACTATTTCATATACTGCCTATATTTCTCATCGGTGTTCTGTGCTGCTCGTCATTCCATAAGATCGTGATCTAGTACTTGCATCATAGTTACTTCATACTCAAATTCACTAAATTTCAAAGCGCATCTAGTTAATCTACTACACGTGTCCCTCAAGCCTAGTAACCACTTTAAATCTGCGTGGTCTCTTATCTCCTTAAGATTCCTCTGGTGCAAATAACATCAGAAGAACATAATTCCATGTAACAGACTAAACACCGGTCTCTCCATTGTAAAATAATTTCTGTCTGCGGGTTCCAATTGTCTCGATGCAAAGGCAACAAGATGTTCTTGACCATCGACCTACTGACTCCAAATACAGCCAAGGACATTAGTTGACGCATCATAAATAATATAAATTGCTTCTGAAAATGTGGAAATACCAAAATTGGACTGAATGTCAAAACCTTTAACAGGTCAGATGCTCCCTGACACTCCTCTGACACACAAACTTGACCCCTTTCTACAATAACTACTTAAGTGGTCTTGCAGTATCCGAAAGTCCCTTCACAAAGCCCCTATAACATTTGGCGAGACTGGGGAAAGAATGTAACTCCCTAGTAGTTCGTTGTACTGGAAAATTTTATTATGCTTTGCACCAACCACGGATCAGTCGTATGCTGTCCATACTTTCGAAATGGCCCAAATAGATAACTTCCTCTAGCGTAAAGTAATATTTGTCAGCGTTGACTGTGAGAAGTGCTGCCCGTAATCTGTTGAATACTTCTTTTAGACTTTGCCCATGTTCCTGAAAATTACTGGATTGGACGATTATGACATCAAGACATACTAAGCACCGGGTTGGTTTCAGTCCTCTCAGTACTTGGTGCAGCAACCGCTGAAATGTCGCTGGCGCATTTATCAACCCAAGAGGCGTCCTGCTATATTGGTAGTGTCTCCCATTTTCCGAAGAAGCCGTTTTTTGTCTATCTTCAGGAGTCACTTCTAATCGAAGGTATCCGCTCTTTAAGTCCAACGTCGGGAAACACTTGCTTTGTCCAGGTTATCTATCTATCGTTTCCTATATATTCGCAATAGGGTATGCATCTGTTGTAGTCTTCTGTTCAAATTGCGATAAACGCAACAAAAGTGATTTTTCTACAAACTGGCAATAGACTTCCTAGATATGACTAGAATTCATGCCCCCCCCCTCCTCCCGGTACTATTACTTTCTTCCATTATTCCATTGATCTATGAACTCTTCTTAAACAGCTAGCAGCAACCGTCGTATTCTAAATGGCCTTCGGTATACCGGTGCTTAATTTCCTGTTGGAATCGTATTTTGTGTTACTGGAGTGGCATGCAACATCGTTCTCGAAGAAGAGAGATCCAAGAATTGTAGCGCCACTGGCTTGCTGTGACCGAGTGGTTCTAGACGCTTCAGTCCGGATCCGCGCTGCTGCTACGGTCGCAGGTTCGAATCCTGCCTCGTGCATGGATGTCCTTAGATTAGTTAGGTTTAAGTAGTTCTAAGTCTAGGGGACCCATGACCACAGATGTAAAGTCCCAAAGTGCTTAGAGCCATTTGAACCATTTGAATTGTAGCAACTGTTTCTCTAACTCTGCTTTATCTGTTCCTTTCAAATGCTACAAATTTTCACGAAATGCAGTCCTAGCAGCGTGCTGTGCATTCTTGTAGCTCACACCTTTTGTGTGGCAATCAATCAAGCGATTCAAGCCTCTATGCTATATCTCGCCGTCTGTGGATTAGACACTCCATGCAGCAGATTAACACTGACAACAGTTTCCCACAGTCGGAATGCCTTCCCGCTGAACTCCACTATATGTTGTCGAAGGTCAGATATGGCATTAAGTTGAAGCACAAAATCGAACCCTAGGAACTTGCTATACCCCTAGCTTACATGAGAGACCATTTCCACACACTGCCTAAACTTGATTGTCACAACCACAAAATTCACCACTACTGACCCCCAATGGTTGTATATCATTATACCCTACCCAACGTAAATCATTTCATGGTGTTTGCCACCGCCTCCTATTCACTAATCTAGAGGCTAATGAGACATGCGCTCGACGTGTCTAATAATACTTCATTCTCCCTTCAGTCCACATTGTGGCACATTTCGCCTCTGCGATCAATCCGACTAATTCTATTCCTACCGGGGAACTCCTGTCGGCGGCCCTGGGACTATCTTCCAAGTTTACGTAGGCTTCCTATCCCTTGGACTGCCTCTACTGTTATCCACAAAACCTTGCCATTGACCAGAACTTCTTCTACTTTCGTTTCCACCAAACTGTTGGCCACCGCTGTTACTCCAGTTGTACTGTGGGTTCCGTAATTGGTAACACTGCACGCGTACCGTTCGAATGCAATTAAAACATTTAATATTCAATGTATTTCTGCCCTCTTACTCTTGTCGACCAGCCGGTCGATGTGGCCGTGCGGTTAAATGCGCTTCAGTCTGGAACCGCGTGACCGCTCCGGTCGCAGGTTCGAATCCTGCCTCGGGCATGGATGTGTGTGATGTCCTTAGGTTAGTTAGGTTTAAGTAGTTCTAAGTTCTAGGGGACTGATGACCACAGATGTTAAGTCCCATAGTGCTCAGAGCCATTTCATTTTTTTCTTGTCGACCTATCGATTTCCTCGTATTACAAAGCTAACTTAACGCATCAGGAAGATCCTTAGGCGCCCCCTTGGCATCTCCTAGGCATTTCTGGTGTCGAACCTATTAAAAAATTAGCAAGCGCTCGTTGCTCGGCCTCTTGCAACACCACGTTATTTACCTCCTCGCTCAATTAGAACTCGTGCATGTTAACTTTCAATTTCCTAACTCTATCCGCAACGTCTTCTTCTGCCTCATTGTATACCCTCGTTACAATCCCTACTGTTGGCGAGAAACCCGTGAACTATTATGCTTCCTGTATCGTTGGTCCAGATCCTGTCTCAACGTGCACCTTAAGAATAATTTGGCCTCTCCTAACAAATTTACCATTACGATATGCAAGAACTGTTTTTCTGACCAACCCCCACCGTCAGCTGACGACTTAAGATCCTCTATAAAGAAGATTTGAGTATTGTTTATCTATCAGGGATCCCTATAAGGTAGGGCTGATAGGGGAGATAGAGAAGATCCTACAAAGAGCGGCGCGTTTAATCACGGGATCGTTTAGCTAGCGAGAGAGCGTTACGGAGATGCTAAACAAACTCCATTGTCAGACGTTACAAGAGAGATGTTGTGCATCAAGGAGAGATTTACTATTGAAATTACGGGACAGCACCTCTCAGGAGGAGTTAAACAACATATTACTTCCCCCAACATACATCTCCCGTACTGACCACGAGGAGAAAATTCAACAATCACTATTCCCACGCACTATTTGCGAGTTGAACAGGCTGCAGGGATCAGATAGTGGTGCCGAAAGTACCCTCCGCCCCACACCATTAGGTGGCTGCGGAGGTTGATGTGGATGTAGATGTGAAGATTCGCCACAGTCAGATCGACTGCTACACTATGCGACGTCAACATTTCTGTCTGGCGATTCTTTCCTCCAAGTTCATTAAACATAACCACATTATCAGGTCTGAACTGAGACAGCTTATGCAGTAATGATTACATCGCTTCTGAATTGGTGACACCTCGCGTCACTGATTTTGCCTCTGCTTCCACTCATCAAGGTAAAATTATTCTACAACCAAACAATATGTACAGAACAGTTAGTCCCAAAGTATGCCACCAAGTTACTTCTTCTGTCTAATCATAAGCCATCTGGATACTCTACAGTGCATAGCCGTGTGCCCGAAATAGTTACAAGTACAGCAGTTTCAATATTGATTCAGCACAAGGCGTAGAATGCCCGAGTAAATTACACTGAGTGCAATGTAGATTTACTAACCATTCATCTTTACCATTACTCCTAAAATGCGACAGATCAAAAGGTTCCTTTGGTTTCGTAAATGTAACTCTCGTAAAATCACACCTCCTAAACTTCGATTCCATGATTACCGCCACACAAGAACGTAATAGTCTCGCTCACCCCAATTACGACACTGCGTGCTGTGACTCGTACAAAGTGCTGTGGGTTTCGTATGCCCTCCGCAGTTTACTGCTGCAATGTCGGTCTTCCTGAGACATCCCACTGTATGGGGCACTGTGTAGTGGCACCTCTGTAGGGGTGGTAAGTGTTTGGTGATGCCATATGTGATGGGCAACCAATGGAAATCTGTGGACAACTTAACAGTATGACTTCATTACGTTTACAGTTCTACATGAGGTAGGCATGCATATCCTTATGAGCCCTGGGTGGTGCAGCCGTCGTCGGCTGCTGGGACGGTGCCCGGCGACGGTCAGTCAGAACTGCGGCACGGCGACAAAGGCAACGCCACGGCCAGTTTCGACAGTGGCGCTCCCAGCGTTGCGACATGACCCGCGGCGGTCCCGCTGTACTTCGCTCTGTGCTGAAGGAGGCAGCTGTGCGCGGGTCTCGACTTGCGCCCCTCGGACGGATGGCACACCGCGGCTGCCATAGTGACGCCGAGTCGCTCCCTAAACCTCAGCGACAGTGGTAGCAGGCATAGAAAGCAGGCCGGCGGGATTCTGGCATCAGGTCTCATGAAGGACCCAGTGCAGCGGCAGAAGCAGCCTGGTCTCGAACCAGAGGCTGCTGCTGGTGCCGTCCAAACCTTTCGAGGTCCAGCGGTGACCCGGCATTGTGGTACAGCTCCTGAAGAATGACCAAGTCCCCGAAATTAATGACCTCCTCTCTTCAAATTCCGCCTCATTTATACTCTGTTACTGCCCATTTGTTTCTCTAAAACCTAATGTCTAATGACGTCGACATAACAAAGAGACTCGTTCGACTGTAGTTGCAACAACACACTTACTACATCGTTCTTTGATGCATGGGGCAGTTTATTGCTGCTCTCGGCTATCTACACTCACTTGCGCGTCTTTTATTGTGCTGTACGTGTCCACATAGCTTGGCTGGTGGCCAGCGTTGTTACCGCAGTACTCCGCGGTGGGCTCGATGCTACTTTCAGACACTTAAACTAAAGATCTATTCTTGGAATGTAGTGCAGAGTCGTCACTGGAGAGCAGAAAAGGTGCTGACGACAGAACGTGGTAATACGTATGATTTATAATGCATCAAAATGTTTTATATTACACAGGAGCACTAATCGGACTTCGTGGCAAGAAATTTTGTTTGAAATGTTCAACTTATAAACAGTTGGTTAGTGCATATAATGGTGCGCGGATGGCGTGTAATGGACACGTCACCAAACCAATCGCTTACCCGCATTACTGAAATGCTGAAACGTAGACCAAGGTTTTATATATTATTGATAGAGGTTATTGGTACCTTTTTTAATAAATAAAACATATCTCAGCTTAATCACTCTTTTTATTATACTAATATTACAGAGAGTAAGTGAAACGATGTACCTGTATGAAGCAATACATGAGAAAAAAAGAAAGAGCAAGTGATGCTTCGTGCCGCAGCTGTTTTAAAAAAATGAAAAAAATTCTTAATTGATTATATTCATTAATAGTAATATTGGGTACAATTTGAGCTCTGATTTTGAGAGAGAGATGTTAATTTGTTACAATGTGACATCTTAAAAAACGATCCTTTACTAAATATTTCCACTTTCCTTTGAATCGTCCGTGTAAAAAAACACACAATATTTCAAAAATGAAAAATATCACCATCTTTTGTTATAAAAATTGTGTCAATTATTTACAAAAATACAATGAATTGCAAAAAGACGAGTGAAGGCTACCATACTGTCTGAAAGCTCTATTAAAAAAATACGTTACATAGAGAAAGCATTATCACATTACACAGTTGAAACGAAAAGGCACCTATACTGAAGAGTTGAAAAGAACTTTTTAATTTTTCAATTTGAAAACGTGTACCTCTCAAACGAACGTCTATATGTTAAAATGTTCAATGCCTTGGTTTCTTTACTGAAAAGAGTCTTTATTGGGTTTGCATTTTGTAGACCTGAGAAAGACGAAAAAAAATAACAAGAAGGAAAATCTTTGCCTGCCGTAAGAGAAACCACTTCACTTTGTACAGACTGAGTACAGAAGTTTCAAATAATAAAACATGAAACGTGCTGGGAAGTAATACTGCTTGTCGTAGGGAACACACTCACCCACTCAAACGGTATAACGCGGCACCGGGTGACTTCTCAGTCATCGCTTCTGTATGGCTCCGCATTAACCGTGAGTGATGTCTGTGCGAGATGCGTGTCACTCACTTGGCGGCTGGTTTGCTCAGCTGATCAGCT
This sequence comes from Schistocerca serialis cubense, assembly GCF_023864345.2. Classification (NCBI taxonomy): domain Eukaryota; kingdom Metazoa; phylum Arthropoda; class Insecta; order Orthoptera; family Acrididae; genus Schistocerca; species Schistocerca serialis. Next base: position 236,496,740 of record NC_064646.1, read on the forward strand.
GTCTAGGCCGTCGCCCGGCATGTGCTTGAATCCGCTCTCTGCCTGCTGAATCCACTTGAAGTTCTCCAAATCCACCAGCTATCTTCAGTCGCTGTGTGAAGCATCGTCTACTTCCCTGAGGCAGTGCGAGAAGTGAGTTCAGCTTAATACAACACACATCCACTAATACCTGTTACACTACGTATGAGATATCACAGATACTTCACTGTGCTTATTCACGGTGTCTCGCCTAAGAGTCGTCAGGCGCGTTTTCTCTGTTGTTTCGGCAGATATTTGCTATATCACTTTTGAAACGCCTAATACTACCCGCAACGACTTTCATGCGGCGCCCAGTGACCACGGAAAACATCGGTTTGTTTCCCGTTACAAAGGAAACGCGTCTTGAAGGGAAATTTTAGAGGTCATTCGAAATTCTGTCTCAAATTAGTTAAGTGCGACATTAATTTTACCGCTGTGTATTTAATGGCACAGTATAACACTGAGAATAAACATCACTCCAGCGGCGACAGCACCGCCCGCCGCCCTCGCCTGGGCTGGCTGCTGCTACTCGTATTACGCCGAGGCGCTGCTGTAGCAATAATTATTCTTCGCCTTTTACTGTTTCTGTTTAATGCCGTTGCGGATGCGCACATGTCTTTGTACGGGGAGTTTTCCTTTGATTGGGTTCAACCATTCCTTTCTTTTCCTTACGTTAGCATTTTGTTGTTGTTGAGGTCTTCACTCCAAAGACTGGTCTGATGCAGCTCTCCATGCTACTCTATCTTGTGCAAGCCTCTTCAACTCCGAAAGATTACTGCACTCCATATCCTTCTCAATTGGCTAAGTGTATTCATCTCTTTGTCTCCCTTTACGACTTTTTACGCCCCACGCTTCCCTCCAGTACTACATTGGTTATCCCTTGAGGCCTCAGAATCTGTCCTACCAACCGATCCCTTCTTTTAGTCAGGTTGTGCTACAGATTTGTCTTTCCCCAATTCTGTTCAGTACCTCCTCGTTAGTTATGTGGTATACCCATCAAATCTTCAGCATTCTTCTCTAGTACCACATTTCAAAAACTTATGTTATCTTCTTGTCTAAACTGTTTATCGTCAATGTTTCACATCCATACACGGCTACTTTCCATACAAATATATTCAGCAAGGACTTCCTGACTCTGAAATAAATACTCGCTTTTAACAAATTTTTTGCCATTGCCAATCTACGTTTAAAATCCTCCCTGATTCGACCATCTTCCGTTATTTTTCTTCCCAAATAGCAAAACTCATTTACTACTTTATGTGTCTCTTTTCCTAATCTAATTCCCTCAGCATCACCTGAATTTATTGTACTACATTCCATTATCCTCGTTTTGCTTTTGTTATCGTTCATCTTACATCCTCCTTTCAAGGTACTGTCCTTTCCGTTTAACTGCTCTTCCAAGTCCTTTTCTGTTTTCGACAGAATTACAATGTCTTCGGCAAACGTTAAAGTTTTTATTTCTTCTCCCTGGGCTTTAATTCTTAATTTTGTTTTCTTTACTGCTTTCTCAATGTACAGATCGAATACTATCGGGGAAAGGCTACAAACCATTCTAACTCCCTTCTCAACCACTGCTTCTATTTTGTGCCCCTCGACCCTTATAACTGCCTTCTTGTTTCTGTAAAATTGTAAATAGCCTTTCGCTCCCTGTATATTATCCCTGCCACATGTAGAATTTGAAAGAGATTATTCGAATCAACACTGTCAAAACTTCCTATAGTTCTACAAATACTGTAAATATATGTTTGCCTTTCCTTAACCTATCTTCTATGAAAAGTCATAGGGTCAGCATTCCCTTGCGTGTTCCTACATTTCTCCGAAATCCAAACTGATCTGCCCCGATGTCGGCTTCTGCTAGTGTCTCCATTCTGCATGTAAAGGATTTGTGTTAGTATTTGGCAGCCGTGAATTATTAAACTGATAGTTCGATAATTTTCACAACTGTCACAATCTGCTTTCTTTGTAATTGGGATTCTTATATTCTTCTTGAAGTCTGAGAGTATTTCGCCGACTCACACAAGATGGAAGAGTTTTATCGTAACTGGCTCTTCCAAGATTGTCAGCAGCTCTAACGAAATGTTGTACACTTCCGGGGCCTTATTTCGACTATTACATCTTTCCTATTATTGTCAAATTCTACTCGCAGGGTCCTATCTATCTTCTCGTCTTCCACTACGTGATCTTACGTTTACATTTCCGTAATATTGCCTCAAGTACATTTCCGTTCTATAGATACTCTATATACGCCTTCCTCCTTCCAGCTTTTCACGTTTTTATATTATCTCCTTTCATCGATTAAATTCAATATCTCTTGTGTTACCCAAGGATTTCTACTAGCCCTCGTCTTTTTGCCTTCTTGACCCTCTGGTGCCTTCACTATTTCTTCTCTGAAAGCTACCCATTCTTATTCTATTGTGTTCCTTTCCCCCCTTCATGTCAATAGTTCCCTACTCCTCCCTCTGAAACCCTCTGCAACCGCTGGTTCTTTCTGTTTATCCAGGTCTCATCTCCTTAAATACCTGCCTTCTCGCAGTTTCTTCAGTTTTAACCTGTAGTTCATAACCAATAAATGTGCTCAGAGTGCACATCAGCCCCTGAAAGTGTCTTACGATACAAAATCTGGTTCCAAAATCTCTGTCTAACCATTTTATAATCAGTCTGAAAACTTCATGTGTCTCCAGGTCTCTCCCACGTATACAGCCTTCTCTCATGATTTCTTAAGCTAAGTGTTAACTATATTCAATAACTCTCTGTGCAAAATTTTGCCAGGCGGTCTTCTCTTTCATTCCTTTTCCCCAGTCCATATTTACCTACTAATTTTCTTCACTGCCTCTCCTACTATTGAATTCGAGTCCCCAATGACTATAAAACTTTCGGCTCCTTTATGTACCTGAATAATTTATTTTATCTCATCATACCTTTCCTCAAGATCATCCTCAGATGTGTGGCTAATTGCATATAAACTTATACTACTGTAGTGGCTGTGGACTTCGTTTCTATTTTAGCTACAAAAATGCATTACTGTGCTATTCATAGTAGCTTACTCCCGCTCCTATTCTTTTATTCATTATTAAGCCCACTCCTGCATTACCCCTATTGGAGTTTATATCTATATCCGAGTATTCATCTGACCAGGAGTTCTGTTCCTCCTGTTTAATACACGTCGTAAAAACGAATAATGCAAAAGCCTTATTTGGGAAAGATATATCGAATGGGCATGTGAAATTCTGTTTTAAAAATAATGTTCTTTGTACTGGGAAACAAACCGTCGCCATCCTTCACGCTGGACCTTGTATACAATAGTTGACGAGCAGGATATGTCTGGGATGACTCCAGATAGATGTTGCAGAAACGAAATTGCAAATGTCTTCCAAAACAACAAAGAAACTGCTCCTGAAGACCTACAGGGCAGACACCTCGCTTATGAGAGTTAAACACTCTGCACTCAGAGTCAACCCTAGCTAATTAATTACTGCCTGTTAAACATGTCAGTAATAAAAAACTCTTCAACATATACATAAAATCATTTCAAACTTTGCACTGTTCATGAAATAACGGCAACGAATGCACAACAAGGAAGTTAAAACACTTTCTCATTTATCTAAATCTAGAATCTCTATTGCCCCAGCCACTTTCTTTTTTTGTTCATCTCCTTCGCGTAACTCCTTTTTATGTTCTCCAAACGCATATGACCAAAAAGTCTACGTTATGTTTTTATTTTGCAGGATCCTATTCTCAATTTTCATCTTTCTTCCTTTTCATTCCCGTCACCATTTTTGCCTGGTACAGATTGACACTGTTCCTAATTATGAATTTTCTCTTCAGCTCCGTGTGTGTTATTTAAGATATATTTTGATGCGGCTAATCTGCCAACTCTAACGGTCATTTATGTATGTCAAAGTTTGAGAAATGTCTAAGCTAATCAAATTACATTTTTCTTGTGCCTTCACTAAGACTAAATCAAAATTTACTAATGTTCGCTTGTCGTGTTTCTGTTCCCTCTCTTCAACATGGCTATCATATTTCTTTACTGTCAAAAACAATCTGACTTGTTCCTCCTTCTCCTTAATTTCATCAACTACCTTTTTCCCAATCACAGGATTTTAATTGACGACGAGCCCCCCATTATTTCTGATATTTCTGATGAGGTGTCTGTATTCTCATCAATCAAATTTTCTCTTTCGTTTTGCATCTTCGAACTAATCCCTTCTTCCTGTTTCATATCTACTTACACACTGAAGAACCAAAGAAACTGTGTAGGGCCCACGCAAGCACGAGTAGTTGTTGCAACAAGATGTGGCATGGACTCGACTAATGTCTGAAGTAGTACTGGAGGGTACTGACACCATGAATCCTGCATGGTTGTCCATGAATCTGCTAGAGTACAAAGGGGTGGAGATCTCTTCTGAAGAGCACGTTGCAAAGCATCACAGATAAGCTCAATAATGTTCACGTCTGGGGAGTCTAGTGGAGAGCGGCAGTGTTTAAACTCAGAAAAGTGTTCCTGGAACTCTCTGTAGCATTCATCGGAATGCACAATGGACACGAATGGATTCAGGTGATCAAACAGGATGCTTACGTACGTGGTACCTCTCAGAGTCGTATCTACACGTACCAGGGCCCCATATCACTCCACCTGCAGACACACCACACCATGACATAGCCTCCACCGGGCTGAACAGTCACCTGCTGACATGCAGGGCCCACGGATTCATGAAGTTGTCTCCACATGCGTACACGTCCTTCCACTTGATACAAACTGAAACACCACTCGTCCGACCAGTCGTAGTCTTCCTCCAGCTCCTTTTAACTTGTCACACGCTTCTACTATTGTTTATAGGAGTCCCTGGCACGGGAAAACATTTCCTAAATTCCACTCGCTTTACTTACGTAGAACAGCAAAACAGAAACGAAATTCTTCAAGTATTATGGTGTTCATTGATAACCTTCGCTGCATAGAGTTCATTATTCTAGATAATGAGAAGAAAGCAGCGGAATTCTGAAGTAAAGAAGGTCATATTCTCGGCTCTTAAAAACAGAGGGAAAGTTATGAGAAATTTTTTACGTTGTGGATGATAATAATGCAGTAGCAAAATAATGCAATTTTGCTGCTATCAATTATGTGGATGAGAGCTTATTCCTTTTTAGTTAGAAGAAAATACTATCGTTGAAATCAAACGATTAATTAAAATGACTGAGAATTCATGTGAGAATGATAAAATTATTGTGAATTTTGTTCCCTCGTCATGTACAGGGAAACTAAAGCCTCTGCCGTCTCAAAAATTGGTCGAAATACTATTGGATAATACACTGACGGAAAAAAGTGGCAACACCAAAAAGGAGCTGTGCGACGTTAACGTAAGTTGGCAGGAAGGTTTCTACGTCTGAAAGATAATGTCTATTCAAAATTATGGCCAGTCTTACAAGAGTAGCTCTAGTAGGTCACTATGAGGATGCAAATCAGGTTTGCATTGAATACATGCTGTAACGGTCTCGAGCGTTGGTTACCATCGAGATTGGACTGGGTGAATTGACGTTAGTCAAGAATGTCTTTAAGGTGACACAGTGAGTGTGAGTGAAGTCTTTTAACAGGGTTACAAGAAGCTCAACGTTTGTTCTGCGATACTGCAGAAAGTCTAAGTAGCACTCTAGCTGGCAGTGGTGGTCACAAGAAAGACTGTTGCAAGAATACCATGCTCCAGACGAGAGAAAATGTCGTCATCTTCGGGGTATGGCTCTGGCGCGTTGTACTGCATCTGTAGCAGAAATTTCAGCTATAGGTGACACCATTGTGACACAACGAATCATTACAAATCGGTTAGTTTAAGGGCAGTTCCAAACCGGAAGCCCTGCAGCGTCCATTCCATTATCCCTAAATCACCACCATACGTAACTTCAGTGGTCTTGTGCGAGATCTCATTAGAGGGCAGAGTGGAGATCTGTTGTATTCTCTAATGAAAGCTTCGTGACAGTGATGGCTGTGTGTTGGTTAGAAGGAAGCCAGCTGTGGGCCTGTGACAAGCCTACACCTGGAGTTACGGTCTGCAGTGCGATTTCGTATGACGGGAGGAGCACTCTCGTGGTTAGGCCAACCACTCACACTGAGCATCTGTACGTCAATCTGATGATTCTAACAGTTGTACTGCCATTTATGAATGGCATTCGAGGAGATGTTTTCCAATAGGATAACGCTCGCACATGGGCTGCTCTTGTAACCCGACATGTTGCCCTGGCCTGCTCGGTCACCAGATCTGTCTCCAACCGAGCGCATATGGGGCATTGTCGAACGATAATTCTAGCGTCAAGCACAGATAGCATTAACCGTCCGTGTATTGACAGGCCAAGTGCAACAGCCATTGTCGGCCGGAGTGGTCGAGCAGTTCTAGGCGCTGCAGTCTGGAACCTCGCAACCAGTGCGGTCGCAGGTTCGAATCCTGCCTCGTGCATGGATGTATGTGATGTCCTTAGGTTAGTTAGGTTTAAGCAATTCTAAGTTCTAGGTGACTGGTGACCTCAGAAGTTAAGTCCCATAGTGCTCAGAGCCATTTTTGAAGCAACAGCCATTGAACTCCATCCCATAAGCTGGCAACCGGTACCATAAAATGCATGCACTTCTGTATGCTTGCACTTAACATCCTGGCGATTACATTGGTTATTAATGTACCAGCATTTCACATTCTGGCGCTTACCTCAGTCTTCCAGTGTTAATCTCTTAAATATGTTACCTAGGAAAATGTATTCCGGAAATTTCTTTACCCTGCATTAATAATTCTTTTGGCGTGGCGATTTTTTTCCGTCAGTGTGTCTGGTACTGTGTTTCAACATACTATAAAAATTGCTTTCATTGAGAAACCGATAGAAATGAAACAAGACAGGACAGGAACTGCATAGCATTACGATGCTGAGCAGTCGTAATTAACGTTCACGAAGTTACTGACAGACGCTACTCAGTTTTGTGCATCCCATAGAGAATGAGAACTTCTTGATGACACTCTTCCTTGCGTAAGCCCGTGCTGGAGCCAACTTACCCGGACGATTATTTGCGATGAGGCGACGGATCGCCGCGTTCAGCGCTAGTCGTATTTGTGAAACCTTTTGTTTCGCTCCCCTTTAATAAATTTTGGCGCTGTCCACTGCGTTGAATGGCCGAGGAGAGAAGAATGAGGGCGCCGATCCGGTGTATAAAACCGGAATAAAGACAAATCGCGTCGATGTCGGCTGGCGCATACGTCATAATTAGGACGCAGTAAACGTGATGTACGGCGGGCTTGCTGGAGAACGAGTTCGCATCCCTGTCCAATGTTCCGCTCCATTTCCCACACACGTCAGCCCCGAGGTGTGCTGTGCTGGAAAAGCGGCTCAGCAAAAAAGAGAAAAGGAAAAACCCCTAATGGTGGCGTTCGCTCGAGAGGCGCAAACATATTCCTGTCATTTACATTACAGCTGCAAATGCGGTAGATTAGAAAAAACAAATCCCACTTCAACAGCGAAAGAGAGAGAGGAGGTAACAAGTAAATTGCTTACTTCTAACTGGATACTCAATGAATATTTCTCACAGATTAATGCTGCAATTTGAAATTGTAATCGGACCTGTAACATGGACATTCTGGAGCAGTAGGAAGTACTAGGATACTTCTCCTCGAATAGTAACAGTCTTTGCTCGAGTCCTGACGCGGTACACTATGATAATTGGATTCACAACAACGCTCATGTAAAAAGAGAAAATCGTGAAAATAGCTTACAAGTTGACCGAGCCTACTCCTCATCCCCAGGTTAGTCAAAATTCTGGTACACACAGGGCATGGCAAGAAATAAAGTGACGTCGGAATTCCAGATGGTCAAGTGTTTAGAAAAAAGTTGCGTTTTTAGCGGGGATTGGATGAGGCACGAGTTATTTCTTTTACTGCAGTTTCTAGGCAGTTGTTGGCGCAGCGGAAAGAGAAAAGACTGGAATGCGAGGAACGTGGGTACTAGTTGTTATCCGGAAACTTCTTTATTTAGCTCATCTTTTGCGGTTATTTACACAGGAAATAAACCGAAATATGAGTAAAGTAACCCACTCAGGCACGGCGCAATGTATTATTATCGTTCCTGGAAAGTTATTCCCACCCTGTATACAACACGGCACTTACCCGTTTGGACTAAGGATTCAAAATATTGTGGATAAGTACGCGGCCAAATACAATGTGTCTCAAACTTTTGCGTCAAATTGAAACAGGTGATAGTGGGACTACTGCCGATTATACTGAGATAGGAAATGCATATTTATTGTGTTATGGTTATTCACAGCGTACACCGCAAACCAACAATGCAGCTTTTACTGCACAAAGCGACGAAGACCAGTGTCAATGTATGTATGGCAACAGTGCATACAGTTCTAACGCACTCTTGCAAAGATCTTGGGTGCCTGTTGCATAATGGAACAGGCAGCGAGTGACAAAGAGTGTACACCCCTGACCAACAAACAGACGTGCTGTACATTACTCAGCTCCAAGCACGAGTATAATGTGACGACAGAATGCATCGACCGTGCGCCTTAAACTGTACCGCACGCACACCACGGCCCTGGTGTCTGTTGTTTATTACATTAGACAGCTTCTGGTATGATCATGGTCGGTGTGTTGCAGTTTACAGTGAAAAACGTGTAGTCAAACATGGAACTTTACTCGTCACAGGAGTTGGCAGACATGTATTTAATGTACAGTGTGGCAGGATATGGTGCCCGTAAGACAGCACAAATAAACCGATAATGCTTTCCCAGCTATCGTCATCCTAACTGGAAGACGTTTTATGTCCGTGGATACCACCTTACGAGAGATGGTGTCGTTCACGGCACAGGGAGCCAGGTAAGTTTCCCGTCAATGACATGGTCGAACACCAGACTTTGAGGAGATAGTGTTGGATCGAGTGGCAGACTACCCAACAATAAGCACCCGTTAACTTGCACATGAAACTCACACTTCAAAAGATACAGAGCGGCAACATCTATGTCTGGAGTGAGAACAATCCCCACGCCACCCACAACGCTAGCCACCACCAATTCTTCTCTGTCAACGGATGGTCGGATATAATCGAAGATCCCGTAATAGAATCTTATTCGCTCCCTCTCCGTTTGACTACTCCACTGCCTGGTGTTCCTACGAGGTGGTGACTGTACTCATCGTTGTCCGCGAAAGGAAGTGGTTTCATCCCAGCGGCGCACAAGTCCACTTCGATATTTGGTATAACACACGCCGGGGCTATTTAAGAGAGACCAGCAGAATTTCACGAGTCGTTACAATGCATGCACCGAGAGCGGCGGTCGCCACTTTGAGCTATGGTGTATTGTGCCGTGTGTGCTGCACGTTTCCGAAACACCATAATTAAGCGCTTCCGACAACTGGCTTCCCATTTCAATATAATCAGTTGTGGGCCCACTGTCACATGTTTCAATTTGACTCAAAGGGATTGAAACATCCTGTATGGTAATGTCGTCAGTACATCGACAAAATCTGAAATAATTAGGGTGTTACAAAAAGGTACGGCCAAACTTTCAGGAAACATTCCTCACACACAAAGAAAGAAAATATGTTATGTGGACATGTGTCCGGAAACGCTTACTTTCCATGTTAGAGCTCATTTTATTACTTCTCTTCAAATCACATTAATCATGGAATTGAAACAACCAGCAACAGAACGTACCAGATTGACTTCAAACACTTTGTTACAGGAAATGTTCAAAATGCCCACCGTTAGCGAGGATACATGCATCCACTCTCCGTCGCATGGAATCCCTGATGCGCTGATGCAGCCCTGGAGAATGGCGTATCGTATCACAGCCGTCCAAAATACAAGCACGAAGAGTCTCTACATTTGGTACCGGGGTTGCGAAGACAAGAGCTTTCAAATGCCCCCATAAATGCGTTTAATTTAAGCGTTTCCGGACACATGTCCACATAACATCTTTTCTTTATTTGTGTGTGCGGAATGTTTCCTGAAAGTTTGGCCGTACCTTTTTGTAACACCCTGTATATATATATATATATATATATATATATATATATATATATATATATATATATATATATATATATATATATATATACAGGGTGAGTCACCTAACATTACCGCTGGATATATTTCGTAAACCACATCAAATACTGACGAATCGATTCCACAGACCGAACGTGAGGAGAGGGGCTAGTGTAACTGGTTAATGCGAACCATACAAAAATGTACGGAAGTATGTTTTTTAACACAAACCTGCGTTTTTTAAATGGAACCCCGTTAGTTTTGTTAGCACATCTGAACATATAAACAAATACGTAAACAGTGCCGTTTGTTGCATTGTAAAATGTTAATTACATCCGGAGATATTGTAACCTAAAGTTGACGCTTGAGCACCACTCCTCCGCTGTTCGATCGTGTGTATCGGAGAGCACCGAATTACGTAGGGATCCAAAGGGAACGGTGATGGACCTTAGGTACAGAAGAGACTGGAAAAGCACATTACGTCCACATGCTAACACCTTTTTATTGGTATTTTTCACTGACGCACATGTACATTACCATGAGGGGTGAGGTACACGTACACACGTGGTTTCCGTTTTCAATTACGGAGTGGAATAGAGTATTCCCCGACATGTCAGGCCAATAGATGTTCAATGTGGTGGCCATCATTTGCTGCATACAATTGCAATCTCTAGCGTAATGAATGTCGTACACGCCGCAGTACATCTGGTGTAATGTCGCCGCAGGCTGCCACAATACGTTGTTTTATATCCTCTGGGGTTTTAGGCACATCACGGTACGCATTCTCCTTTAACGTACCCAACAGAAAGAAGTCCAGAGGTGTAAGATCAGGAGAACGGGCTGGCCAATTTATGCGTCCTCCACGTCCTATGAAACGCCCGTCGAACATCCTGTCAAGGGTCAGCCTAGTGTTAATTGCGGAATGTGCAGGTGCACCATCATGCTGATACCACATACGTCGACGCGTTTCCAGTGGGACATTTTCGAGCAACGTTGGCAGATCTTTCTATAGAAACGCGATGTATGTTGCAGCTGTTTTGGCCCCTGCAATGAAGCGAGGACCAATGAGGTGGTCGCCAATGATTCCGCACCATACATTTGCAGTTCACGGTCGCTGTCGCTCTACCTGTCAGAGCCAGCGAGGATTGTCCACGGACCAGTAATACATGTGCCGTAGATTCACTGCCCCGTGGTTTTTGAAACCCGCTTCATCGGTAAACAGGTAGAACTGCAACGCATCCTCTGTTAATGCCCATTGACAGAATTGCACTCGATGATTAAAGTCATCACCATGTAATTGCTGATGTAGCGACACATGAAACGGGTGAAAGCGGTGACGATGCAGTATGCGCATGACACTACTATGACTCAGTCCACAGGCTCTCGCAATGTCCCGTGTACTCATGTGTGGGTTCATGGCAAGAGCAGCTAACACACCAACTGCACCCGCTTCTCCTGTGACGGACCTGTTACGGATCCGTTTGCGTGCTACGATCATACCTGTTGCATACAGTTGGCGGTAGATGTTTTGCAATGTGCGGCACGTTGGATGCTCTCTGTCCGGGTACCGTTCTGCATACACCCTGTAGGCTTCAGCTGCATTTCGTCGACACTCGCCATAGATGAGAATCATCTCCGCCTTTTCACAGTTCGAATACACCATGGTCACAGTTCCTACAACACCACACTATCATAGACGTCTGGTAACATGGTGTACTACAGTTGGTCTGCGTGCGGAGACGAATGCAGAATAACAATAGCAGCAAGCGCTACATGCGGACACTGCGACAGCTAGACCAAACCACAACAATGCACTACAGCCACACTCGTAAACACGGTCGTCGTCGTAAACATGTCCCTGCAGATGCTGCTCAAAAAAATGGCTCAAATGGCTCTGAGCACTATGTGACTCAACATCTTAGGTCATAAGTCCCCTAGAACTTAGAACTGCTTAAACCTAACTAACCTAAGGACATCACACACACCCATGCCCGAGGCAGGATTCGAACCTGCGACCGTAGCAGTCCCGCGGTACCGGACTGCAGCGCCAGAACCGCTAGACCACCGCGGCCGGCGCAGATGTTGCTCGCCGACCGTGGCCCGTGTTTGTTACAACACGCCACTGAACGTCGGAGGTTTCAAGCGTCAAGTTTAGGTTACAATATCTCCGGATGTAATTAACATTTTACAATGCAACAAACGGCACTGATTACGTATTTATTTAAAAAAAACGTAGGTTTCTGTTAAAAAACATACTTCCGTGCATTTTTGTATGGTTTGTGTTAAACAATTAGACTAGCCCCTCTCCTCACGTTCGGTCAGTGGAATCGGTTCGTCAGTATTTGATGTGGTTTACGAAATATATCCAGCGGTAACTTTAGGTGACTCACCCTATATATATATATATATATATATATATATATATATATATATATATATATATATATATATACTCGCACACGATGCCCTATGTGTAGAAAAACACGTTTCTTCTGTTAATTGAATCGTTACGAAGACAAACAAATCCACAATTATTTGATGAGGTTTCTCAGGATGAAGATTAATTGCTTTCTAAGCATTATGGGACTTAACATCTGAGGTCATCAGTCCCCCAGACTTAGAACTACGTAAACCTAACCAACGTAAGGACATCACACACATCCAAGCCGGAGGGAGGATTCGAACCTGAGGCGGTAACAGCCGCGTGGTTCCGAACTGAAGCGCCTATAACCGCTCGGCCACAGCGGCCGGCAATTGATTGCCATCGTCAAGTATTAAAGTGATAATTTCCCCTAAGTGCACTCAGATAGTGCTACCCTGTGATGTCTATTTGAACAGATGATTTCGAAACTACTCTTATCTCATCGAGAAAAAAAGGAAATCACATCTTGAGAAGATGGCATCAAAATTAATTCGATCCTACGTCACCAATTATTTTAGTCAATTTATGGTGACATTCTGCTTCACGCGTTGTTTTACTACCAGACTGTGATATGAGAATGAACATTTTACGAAAGTGTTTTTCTATAGAGATTTTGGAGCAACCATATAACTGTACAAACACAGCGTTTATGACGTGTGCCAGAGGCTGACAAAATAATTGCTTCGCCTGTTATTTATTTCCATAAATCATCAACGGTTAAAAATATATGTACCTACTTTTATATACAGAGTTCTCGTATTCGACTTATAATCTCTTCCTTGAAATTTTCAATAGCAAATTTTCCGTTGCCTTTTCTTTTAATGACTGATACAAAATATTTATAAATACAATATACTGAACGTTTTACATTTTATTTGCAGTATGCGTAACATAAAAACAGAGAATAGAGGAGTTTCCACATGTGGGTCGACCCCATTTCCCAAAGGAACCATCATGTAGTCCTTTCGATGCATCTACCTTTGCCTGCCGACAGGGCTACCATAAATGTCTGACGCCTCGTGCGTCACACGCCGAATGTGCTATTTTCTCTGAACGCTTGACCATCTGGAGCTCCAACTTCAGTCACATCCATTCCTGGTCAAGCCCCGCACGTCCCAAAAAATTGGGCTAAATCGGTGACAACGACAAGGCACGGTCCCATCGTCAGTGCACTGTCAATGGTTTTACTCAAATAACTGTTGAGGCAGTGTGGTAAAAATATTTACATTTCAGTCACCTACAATTGCTGTTTGTCGTAATGTTACGGGAAATTGAACCGGTCACCAGATGCAAAAAGTTTCTGATCACTGCGGATTACTGTATACGGTGAGAAACGAGGTGAAGCAGTTGGCAACTGCACTGGCATAGTAGGATGTCGTTCATGGCAACTATGAGGATCGTTAGGAGCAATTCCATCTGGTTCCCTTGTATAAACCAGAACAATGATTTCGTGGAGCTGACACAAGAAAGTGACTGGATTGAGGCTCTCAAAAATTTGACCACAGGTGAAAGATAAGTTTTTCATGAGTGTATCACCCAATACAGTTATATCAACAGGAGATAATTTGTCGCACGTCAGATTATGTCGGCATTGCGGCTGACGGCCAGAATCGTGCCCTGCAAACTAAATGCGACAGTTTTTCTGGGCCAAGTTACTTCAGATAGGGGAGGAACTGGTAAATTTGATCTAACTGTGGTCTGTGCACGCAGGTCTGAAAACATAATTCATTAAGAGTGCACAAAGATCAGGTCAGGGCAAGCGGGAGGACGGATTAGGCCCGTGTAGAAACGAGGTAAAAGTGCTGATTTTACGTTAAACACGTGTGAGAGTACTTCAGCTAAATACAATGTGGAGTACATTAGTCAGTACCGAATTCCCTTTATTTGTTCAGGTCGTGAAAGCTGACATCCTATGTCTTCCAGAAGCCTATGCTAGGCTCGGCCAACTAAGTTACCCACAAATGCTATTGCAATAACTGTTAGTCATGACTGTAAAAAGGCGAGTGTGGTCCTTGACAACAAAATAAATGTTACTAAAGTATATCAATGGTGCAACAGCCTCTTAGTAACAATAGAAGCAAGCCGTGGAAGGGAAACGTGGGTAACAGCTTCATAGTATGCCCATTACAACCTAACAATTGAACCTTATTCTAATATCATTAAGGACGTAGCAGGGTATTCTACGCATAATATCTGAATCATAAGTGCTGACATTAGCGCAAGATCCAGCCTATAGAACTAAAAAGAACTGATCACCGAGGACACAAGACAAACAACGCGATACACAAGTGCAAAACACACATTTTAAAACAGAGCAGGGTAAGCACATACTAATGCAGGATGTAAAGAATCACACACTAACATAAACAAAGCTCAAGCAAACAATAAACTAGTCACACATGTAACCACCTGGACAGTACCTGATAACAGAGAACGAGCGATCACAACACAACACTGCAACTAATGCAAAACACGAAAACAACACTGGAACTAACAACGTAACACTGCATGTTACGGACAACAGACTGGGGTAAAAACAAATAGTACAAAATCACAACTTACAAAATATTAATGGAAGTACAGATTACAGAGCACATACACTCACACAGATTATACATTATACACAGGTACAATCAATACCATAGGCATGTCATGCGAAAGCGGGAGCTACATTCTGCACAGACGAATTGACGAGACTAGCAGGAGACATGGGGAGGAATGAATACTGTACTGACAAGCATGATTTCAAAGAGACAGACAGATACGATGTGATTGTTACAGACAAGTCAAAGGCATCTATAAACCAATACAACTACAAACTAGGAAGCAACATTGGAAACAATTCATGGCCACACACACAACAAGAGAGCATTTGGGCGGAACCATGCAGGATACTCACAGACAAATTAAGACCGCAAAAGTAGTAGATACACTATGGCAGGATAACGGCAAAATAACAAGCAGGTGGAAGAATTCAGCGCAGTTCCTGCTAAACAAGTTCCTACAGTACGGAATGGACAGTATCTTGAGGATATAAGATATATATCAACAAAAGCAAAACGCGGATAACTGAATGCAACCGAATTCAGCTGGACGATGCTGAGAGAATTTGATTAGGAAATGAGACACTTAAAGTAGAGCGTAGCGTTCCAAAAGATTGGAAAAAGGCACAGGTCACTCCCGTTTTCAGGAAGGGGCGTCGAACAGATGTGCAGAACTAAAGACCCATATCTGTAACGTCGATCAGTTGTAGAATTTTGGAACACGTATTATGTTCGAGTACAATGACTTTTCTGGAGACTAGAAATCTACTATGCAGGAATCAGCATGGGTTTCGAAAAAGACGATCGTGTAAAACCCAGCTCTTGCTATTCGTCCACGAGACTCAGAGGGCCATAGACACGGGTTCCCAGGTAGATGCCGTGTTTCTTGACTTCCGCAAGGCGTTTGATACAGTTCCCCACAGTCGTTTAATGAACAAAGTAGGATCATATGGACTATCAGACCAATTGTGTGATTGGATTATAGAGTTCCTAGATAACAGAACGCAGCATGTGATTCTCAATGGAGAGAAGTCTTCCGAAGTATGAGTGATTTCAGGTGTGCCGCAGGGGAGTCTCATAGGAGCGTTGCAATGCACAATATGTATAAATGCCCTTGTGGATAACATCGGAAGTTCACTGAGGCTTTTTGTGGATGATGCTGTAGTATATGGAGAGGTTGTAACAATGGATAATTGTACTGAAATGCAGGAGGATCTGCAGCGAATTGACGCATGGTGCAGGGAATGGCAATTGAATCTCAATGTAGACAAGTGTAATGTGCTACGAATACACAGAAAGATAGATCCCTTATCATTTAGATACAAAATAGCAGGTCAGCAACTGGAAGCAGTTAATTCCATAAATTACCTGGGAGTAGGCATTAGGAGTGATTTAAAGTGGGATGCCCATATAAAATTAATTGTCAGTAAAGCAGATGCCAGACTGAGATTCATTGGAATAATCCTAAGGAAATGCTGTCCGAAAACAAAGGAAGTAGGTTACACTACACTTGTTCGCCCACTGCTTGAATACTGCTCACCAGTGTGGGATCCGTACCAGGTAGGGTTGATAGAAGAGATAGATACGATC
Organism: Schistocerca serialis cubense; assembly: GCF_023864345.2. Taxonomy (NCBI): domain Eukaryota; kingdom Metazoa; phylum Arthropoda; class Insecta; order Orthoptera; family Acrididae; genus Schistocerca; species Schistocerca serialis. The sequence continues at coordinate 236,513,324 of NC_064646.1, forward strand.
CAACGGAGAGCAGTGCGCTTCGTTACAGGATCATTTAGTAATCGTGAAAGCGTTACAGAGATGATAGATGGACTCCAGTGGAAGACTCTGCAAGAGAGACACTCAGTAGCTCCGTAAGGGCTTTTGTTGAAGTTTCGAGGACATACCTCCACCGAGGAATCAAGCAGTACATTGCTCCCTCCAACGTATACCTCGCGAAGAGACCATGAGGATACAATCAGATATATTAGAGCCCACACAGAGGCATACCGACAATCTTTCTTTCCATGAACAATACGAGACTGGTATAGAAGGGAGAACCGATAGAGGTACTCAAAGTACCCTCCACCACACACAGTCAGGTGGCTTGCGGAGTATGGATGTAGATGTAGAACCGAGTTTTGCTGTTAGGGAAGCCAAATAACTGATCATGGTCGAAGTGGGAGGAAATAAAATGTAGACTGACGATGGCAAGAAAAGCATTTCTGAAGAAAGAGAAATTTTTGAAAACATAGATTTAAGTGTGAAGAAGTCTTTTCTGAAAGTATCTGTATGCAGTGTAGCCATGAGTGGAAGTGAAACATGGACGATAAGTTGTTTAGACAAGAGAGAATAGAAGCTTTTTAAATGAAGTACTTCCGGAGGGTAGATCACGCAGCTAACGGGGAGACACTGGATAGAATTATGGAGATGAGAAATTTGTGGTGCAACCTGACTAGAATAAGGGATCGGTTGACATGGCACATTCTGAGGGATCAAGGGCATTTTCATAGTGGTGGGAAGCGTCGGCTGTGGCGGGGCGGGGGAGGGGGGGGGGGCAAGCGGTTTTAGGCGCTACGGTCGCAGGTTCGAATCCTGCCTCGGGCATGGATGTGTGTGATGTCCTTAGGTTAGTTAGGTTTAAGTAGTTCTAAGTTCTAGGGGACTGATGACCTCAGATGTTAAGTCCCATAGTGCTCAGAGCCATTGAACCATTGAGGCGGGGGGTGCGGTTGGGGGAAATCATAGAGGGAGACCTACAGATGAATACAGTAAACAGATTCGGAGGGATGTAGTTTGCGGTAGTTACTCAAAGATGAAGCGACTTAAAGAGAACAGAGCAGTATGGTGAGCTGCATCAAACCAGTCATTTTTACTGAAGACGACAACACATAAGCTTCTACCCGAAGATGTCATGAACACAGACATACCACTACAAACAACACCGAGAGATGCACTATATGTAGCATACAGCACAGTTGTTGTCTCCTGTCCATTTCCTCAGTATGAAGTCGTGGTAGCTATAACATAATTAAAGACTGAAAAAGCGCCAGGCTCATTCAGAGGTGAGTGCAGGTTTTCTCGGCGAATTTCATATGCGAAGTCTTCATGGGTTGTCAGCCGAGTAGCGTCGACGTCTCGTAGCAACGTTTCGATGGAATGCGTCTTCATCATCGTCAGGCGAAGTGTCGGATAACGTCGGACGCGGGCTCATATGTCTCCTGAACCCCTCTCCGCTTCCCGCCACGGGCCAGTCACGCGCTCGCCGGATCGCACGATGCGTTTGGAGCGTCCGGTGGTAATTGGGACGCGTGTGCGGGGATCATGTCACGGCGTACGTCTCTGCTGCTCCGTCCGTGGCCCTTCTTAGAACGGAACGTTCTTCTCTGATTTTCCTGATTGCAGGCTCCCAGGCTGTGCTGAGATGCTAGCCTCTGTCACGGTTGATTAGGTTGTCGTGTAATGGTATTAATATGGACTCTTTAATCACTGACACCCAAAATCCGTTTGTTATGCATATTTTCTTTGTATCCTCGAAATCGAAGGTGTGCGTCGCCACAGCAGATTTGTTGGTCTTACCCAAGCATACATGCCTGATGTATTCATTGCGGCGTTGTGAGATACAATGCTGCGGCTGTCCTATATATTGCATCCCACATTCGCATCTGATCTTGTACACATAAGGGGCCGTCAGACCTAGTGGAGGCTTGGTTGAACCAAGAAGGTCTTTGATTCTCCCCACTGCGTGGAAAACGGTCTTCACTTTATGTTTCTTGAGAATTCTCGCGATCTTGGCCATTGAAGGGCCTGTGTATGGCAAGAACGCACAGCACATGGCTTCGTCTTCACTCTCTTTTCCTGTGGTCGGTCGTCACAGCTCTCCTTATTTCTGTCCCACTGTATCCATTTCTCTTGAAGGTGTCCTTGCCTCGGGCATGGTTGTGTGTGATGTCTTCAGGTTAGTTAGGTTTAAGTAGTTCTAAGATCTAGGGGACTGATGACCTCTGATGTTGATTCCCATAGTGCTCAGAGCCATTTGAACCATTTTTGAAGGTGTCCTTGAGTTTTTGCAATCCTCCTGGTAGACGTGCCTTATCGCAGATGGACCTGGCCCTGTGCACCAAGGTGTTGAGTACAGAATTGCGTTGCACAGGGTTGTGGCAGCTGTTGGCATTAAGATAGAGGTCATTGTGTGTTTTTTCTGTACAGTGCGTGTCCCAGCATGCCGTACATGTTTCTTGAGATCGGGATATCCAGAAAGGGTAAGCTTCTGTTCTCTTCTATCTCCATGGTAAATTTGATATTTCCATTTATACCATTGAGGTGTTGATGGAACTCTAGCAGTTTGTCCCCGCCATGTGGCCAAACTACAAAAGTGTGGGCAACGTACCTGTAGAAGGCTTTTGGCTTGTGATTGGCAGAATCTAGTGTTAGCTTTTCGATGTGCTCCATGTATAGGTCGGCTATACCTGGTGCTAGAGTTGAGAACATAGATACACCATCTATCTGTTCGTAGAAATTCCCACCATATTTGGAACAGGTGGTGGTTAGCACATGGTGGAAGAGCTTGATGATATCCTCCTCAAAGTGTTCTTCGAGTAATGCCTAGGATCTTCTATTGGTGCTCGTGTGAATAAGTATGTCACATTGAAGCTGACTAGTTGGTCTTCATTTTCCATCCGCGTGCCCTGTAGTACCTTCAGAAACGCAGTCGAGTTTTTCACATGGTGTGGACAGTAAACTACCAAGGGTTTTAGCATCTGTGATAAATGCTTAGCATAAGCATATGTCAGCGAGTTAATAGTGTTCAAAATAGGTCGTAATGGGACGCTTTCTTTGTGGACTTTTGGGAGGCCAAAGAGATGTGGTGGTGCCGGTGCCTTCGGGTACAGCTTCCTGATGACATTCTTCTCTAGTCCCGAGCTGCTGAGCATCTCAATGGTCTTGCGCGTCACTGTGGTGGTGGGGCTCTTCCCTATTCGTTTACAGGCAGGATCCTACAGGAGGGCGTCGATTTTTTGCCGATAATCTTCTAATTTAAGCAGTACAGTTGCTTTTCCCTTGTCCGTTGCCAAGACCACTGTGTCCTGGTCCTCCCTCAGTGCCCGTAATTCCTTGTGTTCTGCCCCTGAAATGTTACTCTTCGGCATCTTTGCTTTGTATAGTACTTTGCAGGCGTCTCTTCTTACTTCTTCTGCAGCCTCTTCAGGTAGTCTCCTTCTGGCTTGCTCTGCCCCACTTATGATGTCCCTTTTTGGCATGTTGGGAAGCGCTACAAACAGATAGATGGTGTACTATGGGCTCTACCCTAGCACCAGGCATAGCGGACCTATACATGGAGCACTTCGAAAAGCTAACACTGGATTCTGCTAAACAAAGCCAAAAGCCTTCTACAGGTACGTTGCCCACACTTTTGTAGTTTGGCCACATGGCGGGGACAAACTGCTAGAGTTCCATCAACACCTCAATGGTATAAATGGAAATATCAAATTTGCCATGGAGACAGAAGAGAAGAGAAGCTTACCCTTTCTGGATATCTCGATCACAAGAAACATGGACGGCACACTGGTACACGCAGTGTACAGAAAGAAAACACACACGGACCTCTATCTTAATGCCAACAGCTGCCACCACCTGCGCAACGCAATTCTGTACTCAACACCTTAATGCACAGGGCCAGGTGCATATCCGATAAGGCAAGTCTGCCAGGGGAATTGCAACACCTCAAGGACACCTTCAAGGAAAATGGATACGGTGAGACACAAATAAGGAGAGCTCTGAAGACCGACCACAATAAGAGAGAAGAGAGACCGGATGAAGACGAAGCCATAGGCTGTGCGTTCTTGCGATAGGTGGGTCCAACGGCCAAGATAGCAAGAATTCTCAAGAAACATGAAGACCGTTTTCCGCGCAGAGGGAAAAATCAAAGACCTTCTCGGTTCAACCAAGGATCCACTACGTCTGACGGCACCTGGTGTGTACAAAATCGGATGCGAATGTGGGATGCAATATATAGGACAGCCGCAGCGTTGAATCTCACAGCGCCGCAATGAATACATTAGGCATGTATACTTGGGTAAGAACAACAAATCTACTGTGGCGACGCACACCTTCGATTTCGAGGACACAAAGAAAATGTGCATAACAAACGGATTTTCTTCAATAAAATTCTTCAGGGTATCAGACCGCATCGTCATAATTTTAAATTGCGCCAACGTTTCGGCCAGCGTTGCAGCTAGCCTTCATCAGGGCCTTACGTTAACTGCTAAATGAACACACTTGGATTCCTTAAATAGCTGCACGAGAAAACCGTGTCGTTACTTGGTTGGCTGTACTAGGAGGAGGAGGAGGGGTGAAAGGTATGCTTTATTGGTGTTTCCTTTATTATCTGTTATTGGCTGAAATAGCTGTTTTCTATTGGTCTTTATATTAATCCACCCCATTGGAGGAGACGGACGAATAGCGAACAGGTGATGGCTGTGATGTCACACTGTTTCCATGCTGTCCAGAAGCCGGCTGCGGCGTGCCATTGCTTTGTGTGCTCGCGACCACTACTGTGGCTCTCCGCGTGTCCGCATGGGCCGCCACGGCACTGCCGCCGCTCCGTAGCCCTGCTATTGCAGGCTGCCAAGACCTCGGAAGCTTGTACCCGTCCTCTCTATTCATGTTGGCGGGTCTTTTGGCTATTTCTATCGCCTCTCTAATCTTTCTTTTGAAAGTGAGAGACTGTTTCGCCAGGACGCGGGCTTCTTGAAAAAATATTGGTTTCCCGCACTCGTCCCGGTGTTCCGCCACTGCTGACTTAGTGTGTTGTTTCAGGCGGATATATCTTTCATGTTCCGAGAGCCTAGTGCTGATCGGACGTCCCGTCTCACCTATGTAAACTAATCCACACGCACAACCAATTTCATACACGCCAGCTGTGTGTAGTTTGTCAACTGCATCCTTGGTAGATCCGAGCATGTCTGATATTTTGTTTCTGCTTCGGAAAATTGGTTTGATGTCGGCTTTTCGTAGAATTTTGCCAATACGTTCGGTGACCCCTTGTACATATGGTAACACAGCAATGCTCTGTGCCTCCTTCTCCTCTTCCCTATTAGTCTTCTCCCTTGTCGACATGGTGCTGTCTATCATCTGCTTCCCATAGCCATTAGTTCCGAAGATGGACCTGAGGTGTTCAAGTTCTGTCTTCAGATGTTCTTCGTCGCTTATCCTGTACGCTCTCTTCGTTAGCGTGTGCAGGGCGGACTTCTTCTGCGTGGGGTGATGGTGGGAGGAGGCGTGAAGGTACCTGTCCGTATTGGTTGGTTTCCTGTACACTTTGTGGCCAAGTTTACCATCAGGTTTTCGATAAACTTCCACGTCGAGAAAAGGCAGCACCCCATTCTTCTCTGTTTCCATTGTAAACTGGATTTTTCTATGCTGTTGGTTAAGGTGCTTGTGGAAGTTCTGTAACTCCTCTTCTCCGTGGGGCCAGATGACGAAAGTATCATCGACATAGCGAAGCCAACAATTTGGACGTAATGGTGCGGACTGGAGGGCTGTTTCCTCAAATGCCTCCATGAAAATTTCTGCTGCGATAGGCGATAGGGGTGAGCCCATAGCTACACCGTCAGTTTGTTCATAAAATTGACCTCTCCACCTGAAATAGGTGGTCGTCAGACAGTGGCGCACAAGCTCACATACATCAGGTGCCACGCGTCCTTCTAGGATGTTCACAGTATCTGACACTGGGACATTCGTGAATAGGGATTTGACGTCGAAGCTAACCATCAGATCTTGGTCCGTAACACGCATTTCCTTTAGGAGAGACACGAAGTGAGTGGAATCCTTAACGTAGGACTCGGTTTGATGCACTAGGTGTCGGAGCCTAGGTGCCAGTTCTTTCGCTAGGAAGTAGGTCGGCGAATTTATACTGTTTACTATGGGCCTTAAGGGGAAGTCGGTTTTGTGTACCTTCGGTACACCATATATCCTTGGTGCCTGTGTCACTTGCGGGATGAATCTTCTGGCCTTGTCGAAATTGATTCTAGAGTGCTTGAGCAGTGCCTGCGTCGTTTTGATTACCTTGGCCGTCGGATCTCCCTGAAGTTTCTTGTAGATAGGTTCTGCGAGAATATCTTCCATTCGTTTGTTGTAATCAGTCGTGTCCAAGACTACAGTGGCGTTGCCCTTATCTGCCTGTACCACTACTAAGTGGGGGTTGTCCCTGAGTTCCTTAATGGCATGATATTTCTCAGCGTTGATGTTTTGCTTCGGTGGCTTTGCTTTATTCAGAACTCTGACCGTTTCCTGCCGGATCTTCTCCGCCTCGGCCTCTGGCAGATGACGTACCGAAGCCTCTACGGATTCTATAATATCTTCTTTTGGAACTCGCTTGGGTGCGACTGCGAATTTCATCCCCTTGGCCAGGATTGCTGTGGTTGCTTCGCTCAAGGTGTGGCTGGAGAGGTTGACCACTGTCCGTCGCCTGTCCAGCGTCAATGTTTCGTCCATGGCTTTCTGTTGTAGTTTGTCGTACTTTCTCATCTGGCGGTTAGTAATACTATTGCTGGTCCTTGATGCTTGCTGAAAGGTTAACCTGTCGACTTTATCCCAGTCTTCCATCTGAAGTTTTCCGGCCAGAAATAGGTGCAGATCACACAAATTCCTGTTGTGAGCATCGAGACTTATGCGGATGTGGCGAATCCTTTCCCGTAGCAATGTTTTACTGGCGTTAACACAGATATTCCTCGCCTTGTTCGTTTTTATGTGAGACGTCAACCGCAAAGAATACGGTACAACACTCGTGTCTCTACATCTCTTCAAAAAAAAAACGGATTTTGGGTGTCAGTGATCAAAGAGTCCATATTAATACCATTACACGACAACCTAATCAACCGCGACAGAGGTAAGCATCTCAGCACAGCCTGGGAGTCTGTAATCAGGAAAATCAGAGAAGAAAGTTCCGTTTCATCACGGGACACGGACGGAGCAGACAGAGGCGGACGCCGTGACACGATCCCCGCACGTGCGTCCACACCACCACCAGACGCTCCAGTTGCATCGGGCGATTCCTCAGGCGCGTGATTGGCTGGCGGCGGGAAGCGGAGAGGAGTCCAGCAGAGATATCAGCTCGCGACCGACGATATCCAGTCGTCAACTGACTGTCTTCCTCAATGCTGAGGAGGACCCAGAGGACGAACCCATACTTTTTGCCCCCTAGGACGTGGCAAGAGTAATCAGGTCCCTCCCTACAAAAAAGGCGCCAGGGCACGATATTGTCACAAACCAGTTAGTCAAAAAACTCCCACCCACAGCGATCACATACCTCGCGAACGTCCTCGACGAGATTACTCGTTCCCGCGAGTTCCCAGCTTGCTGGAAACATGCGGAAGTGGTGGCGATACACAAACCAGGGAAAGAACCTCTATTCCCGCAGCACTACAGGCCGATTAGCCTCTTGCCAACTCTCAGCAAGATCTATGAGCGCCTCCTGCTAAGACCCATACAAGAACATATTACCAGAGAGCAAATTCTGCCGGATTTCCAATTTGGATTCCGGCAGAACCACTCTGCCCCACAACAGGTCATGAGAATGGTTGAAGCAGCCACAGAGGGCTTCAACCACAGAGGCTACTGCGGGATAGTGCTACTAGACGTAGCCAAAGCCTTTGATTCAGTATGGCATAGAGGACTACTCTACAAGTTGTACACACAAGGATTTCCCGGGAGCATAGTTCAGTTGATCAAGAGCTACCTCAAGAATAGGACTTTCTCCGTCAAAGTAGAAACTGCCACCTCCACCAGAAGGCGTATTCGAGCCATGGTGCCACAGGGATCGGTCCTGGGGCCCGTATTGTACAGTTTGTACACTGCGGACACTCCAACGGCCCCCCTGGTGCACACCGCGCAGTACGCGGACGACACAGCCTTCTACACAAGAAATGCGAACAAGGACCTGGTCATTCGTAGGCTACAAATGGTTTAGACAACACAGAAACCTGGGCCCGTCGCTGACGCATCACCATCAATTCTGAGAAGACGCAGGCAATGCTGATTACCCGAAGGCTCGGAAGGCGCGAACGTCCTCAACGTCCCCCCCTCCACCTCCACCTAAATGGAACCCAACTCCCCAGGCGCTGAACCGCCAAGTATCTTGGACTCTCGTCTTACGTGGAAACCCCACATAGACGAGGTCCACAGGAAGGTCTGCACCAGAATCTCCATCCTATACCCTATCCTCAACACAACCAGCTCCCTTCCCTGCTCAGTAGCAGTAAATGTATACCAGGCCCTGATCCGGCCGGTAATGGAGTATGCGTGCCCTGTCTGGGGATACGCGGCAAAGCAGCACCTGGACAAACTCCAGAGGCTGCAGAACCGCGCCCTCAGAAGGGCACTGCATCTACCTCTTGGATTCCCCACAGACGACCTGCACGCCGCAGCCGAAATCCCACTCCTAAGACAGCGTTTCCAGGATCTGGCAAGGGCCTTCTATGAAGGTTCCTCCAGATCCGGAAATGCACTCATACACTTCCTAGATCGGTATGACATGTCCCGCGATAAGCACAAGCGCCCTATGACGATCATCGACGATTAAGTCGAAGAGAAAATCCCAATACCCAATCCCTAGTCCAGTTCCTTCCCATATAACACCAATCATCTCGCCTACCTCAGGCAAGTAACAGACAAATTCACAACAATTCATCACATATCACAGACACCAAAAATATATAGAAAAATCACACACACATGTACACAGGGGAGTAAAAGCCGAAAGGCTACAAACTCCCCCTCACAATTCCCCAAAGAGGGGAAAGTAAAAGATGAAAGCAGCAGCAGCAGCGATATCCGACACTTCGCCTGAAGATGCTGGAGACGCATTTCATCGAAACGATGCTACGAAACGACGACGCTACTCGGCTGACAACCTGTGAAGACTTCATATATCATTCAAAGGTACTCAAAATATTTGGGCCACAGATCACCCCATATAGAACAGAAGTAGTTAATGACGCCTCAAAGCTTGGAAACTTAAAAAATCCACAGGCAGGGGCCTTCAGATCCCATATCATACTGACCGATTTGTCTTTTAAACACTATGGCTAAGATTCAAGAGAAGCTACCTTGCAGCTTACTGCAGGCCTACAGAGCCCTTAACGGCCATAGTTCCCTTATGTTCGGCTCTAGACTAGGAAAATTAATCAGTGACGCAATTAATAAAGCATTGAAATTTATACAAATGCGCCAATCAAATATGCAGTAGCAACAGTGTTGGACATCTCAGGTGCCTTTGACGAGCTTAGGTGGGCAGCATTGTTTGCGAGGTTACGACAGTTGAAGGTACCCATTCCATGTGTAATACCCTCCTGGACTACTGAGAGGACACAGTAGTGGAATGGCGCGTGGGCAATCGCAAAGAAATCGGGAGAATTACTGAGGAATGCCCAAAGGGATTGATCTGTGGACCCATCTTTTCGGACATGAGTATTGAACCCTTCCTAGTACTCTTGGATAGGGACAATAGGACTGATGGTGTTTTCGCCTACGCAGACGACCTGCCGGTAGTAGTTTCTGTTAAGCTAGAAGAGAAAGCAAGTGGCACACTACATACGATAACGCAATGATACATCTCCAGATAGCACGCCACAGAACAACATTTACTCCGTCGAAGGGTCTACTGAAACAGGATCTTTCAATAAAAGTAGAGAAAATTGAGAATGAACACGCTAACAAGGTGTACAAACAGACGAAAATTTCAACTTCTATGAATACATCAGAATAATTACGGACAAGGCATAAAAAATACTACGCAAACTGGTAAGGCTAAATTCATGAAAATACAGACTATCCTTGTCAGTAATCAGAACTTACTACAGTGCACTCATAGAATCGCTACTCTGTTTTGCAGCAAGTACATCGGCTAACCCTCGCCGCCTACAGAATAGCGGCAAAGTGGGTACAGAGTAGTGTTCTACTTAGACCGTATTGAGCTTCCGGCACCACATCTGTCGAAGCACTGTGTGTGGTGCTCGGCATCTTGCTCTGAATCTGTCCGACTGATATCATCACCGGATATCAAGCTGCACAATAGTGGTTAAAGATAGGTTGACCAGACTGAGTCAGTCAAAGAACCCGGTGTGCTGTTAAACAACAAGCGCTAGCTAATCTCTGGCGAATGGAAAACCTGGCAGAATGAGTAACGCACAAGTGATAAAGGACGGAGAGTCCTCACATTCTTTCCTGATATATCGGAACGCACATTAAATACTCAGTTTAGACATTAATTAACTATACGAGTATTTAGTAATAATAAGTACATCTAATCATGGACGCTAGATAGAGCACATTAGGCTAAGGTAGTTAATGAAGTGCATTCACAATGTCGCAAATTTATAAAGACAACAGGCAGCATAAACCTGTAAATACCAACTAGATAAATAATTAGATGTTACTTTAGTATAATCTAGCCTTAAAAGTGCCGGGCTATCGTCGCAAATTGCCAACGGCAACGGGCACTATAAACCTGTAACTACTATTATAGACACAACAGTTAAGATAAAGTATTATAGTGTAAGGACCACTCTAATTACTAACATGCAAGATGTCTCAGAGTTAATGGCTCGAATTACATGCCGAGGTACTCAACAATCTGACATCTAGGTGGCGAGATTAATATCTCTAACTCCTTCCTATCTTTTCTACCTTTCGATAAAGTATGAAACTACGGAAGCAAACAAAACAAAGATACAACAAAGGGACAGAAATGAACAATAATCCTGCCTCCAGGTGGGGGAGGGGGGGGGGAAGGTATGGGCAACGGTATGGTCGGATACGGGCCACAGGTGGAACTGCTATTCAGATCCACTCGGGTCCTATACAGCGGTCAAAGCGGGGGAGCGGTAATTAATGACCCACCGTAAGCAATCAGATGATTAATCGGTGAAAATACGCCGAAAGTTTAAATAAATGTGTTCAGATGAAGCAAGCCGCATGTTAATATCTTCTGTCAACATATCGCTGTGAAGTAGAAGAAACTTTTGGAAGTCTTTATAATTCCTGATGCTGCTTTGTGTAGGGTGATTCCTATAAATTTCTGGAGTTGACTTTACTTGCTTTCCTTGTTTACAGTGGGGGCACAGTTCTTCGTACTGATGTTGGTTGACGTCAAAGTAATTGGATCAATGGCCGTTGCACGCCTAGATCAATATGCATGCCATACTGGAGTATCTATACGTTTGCAGGTTCACTGATGGAGGTAGAAACTTTCAGTCGAATACAGCAGCATGTTTTAACGGTTCACTTGTTTAAGAGATTCGTAAAAAGTGAGGACGAATTCCAATAAAAGTCCAGTTCGCTGCATCTACTGTCACGAAACTTCATTTATGTTGCCACTCCGTTACGCATATTTCCGTACTTTCTCTGTCACTCCGAAAGTCTGAAAAACTAACAGCCTAGTCATTCCATTCCATTGTAGCTTTACATCACCAAGAATAAATGTTATTTTGTGTTAGGTGAAAGATCTGAGACTGCTAAACAAAACAGAGCAACGGATATCGATAATCAGCATTCTGAATTGACAGATAATTGGTGAAACGACTAGCGCGAGTAAAATATTTACTTATGAATATCGTGTGGGATCGGAGACGACAAAAATGTGAGTGGATGGATACGAACATGAGGACTTTTCTTTCGCCTTCCTTCTTAAATTACGGCTTACGAAGTGGATTAGTCTCATTCCTCGTAGTTAATTATCATGATGTTATAGTTTGAAAGGTGGCTACACTGAGTCACAGCGCCAGAGATTACGCCAAAGATTATTATTCCGCCGCCTCCACTGGCAAAGTAGTAGTTCAGAGGATGTCGAGAGCAGTCGTTGTTCTGTTGGGCGACAGATTAGACGATCTGAGTGTTGACTTGTAAGTAGGCTGTTTATGTCTATGTAAGTAGGCTGTTTATGTTTAGTAGGCTGTTTATGTTTTCTCTATGTAAGTAGGCTGTTTAGGTTTTTTTATTGGTAACGCCACCTCTGTATGAAAATCACTGGCTGTGTTGTGGGCAGTCTGTGTCTGCTTTGCATTGTTGTAATACTCGCCATTGTAGTGTTGGGCAGCAGCAGCTGGATGTGAACAGCGCGTAGCGTTGCGCAGTTGGTGGTGAGCCGCCAGCAGTGGTGGATGTGGAGAGAGAGATGGCGGAGTTTTGAAATTTGTCATGAACTGCTATATTTATATATGATGATATCAAGGTAAATACATTGTTTGTTCTCTATTAATATCTTTCATTTGCTAACTATCCCTATCAGTAGTTAGTGCCTTCAGTAGTTTGAATCTTTTATTTAGCTGGCAGTAGTGGCGCTCGCTGTATTGCAGTAGCTTGAGCAGGGAAGATTTTTGTGAGGTAAGTGATTTGTGAAAGGTATAGTTTAATGTTAGTCAGGGCCATTCTTTTGTAGGGAATTTTGAAAGTCAGATTGCGTTGCGCTAACAAAATATTGTGTGTCAGGTTAAGCACAGTCGTGTATAAATTGTTCAAAGGGGACGTTTCATATGTCGACCCTTAGCCTAGGATACCTCACTGGAATCTTCTGATTTTTTTCTTGTAGTTTGTGTAATTAGTGTAGATTTTGTTTATTGCTAGCGCGTAATTATAGAGAGAATTTCCTTTGTAGTTGCAGTCTTTCATTGTTGTATAGTAAAACAGTTGTGGCATGCATGTAGATTTGCACCAAGTATTTCGCAGCTGCGCTTGCAATTAACTAGATATTATTTTCAGTGCTATGTTAATGTGTTCTCTTATTTTTGATCTTCAAATTGTGTTTTTCTGTGTTGTTGTGTGAAATACTGTGACAATCATGGCGTGTGAAAAACGTAATACTAGGCTCCAAAGTAAACTGAGAAATGACAGTGAAAATGAAAGCAGTGTGTTAGCGCCACCGAGTAATGAATTAACTGATGTTCAAAGTAGTAATTTGGTAATCGTGCATAGGGAAATGGAGCGGGCGGCAAACAATGGCACGGACAGTGAAACAATTAGTGAAGAGGGAAGCATTATCGACCGATCGGTCGGCAATAGCTCGCCTCAGGAAGCCGAAATGACACGACACGATCTCGCAAATACTGTAGATTCAGGTTTTGGATCCTCACCGTTTTCTCAAATAAGTCAAGACACATTTTCTGCTGGTCAAAATGTGAATGTTGCCGGTGCAAATTCACTGCCGAAAAGCACTGAGGAACATGTTTCAGACACCAGTGCATTCTTATTACAATTAATGCAACAAATGGGACAAAAGCTTGAAAAGTTAGACACAATGGAACAACACCAGAGACAAACACAGCAACAGTTAGACACAGTGGAACAAAATCTCAAAAAGTTAGACACAGTGGAACAAAATCTCAAAAAGTTAGACACAGTGGAACAAAATCTCAAAAAGTTAGACACAGTGGAACAAAATCTTAAAAAGTTAGTCTCATTGGAACAAACTCTTGAACAAACACGTGAAGACTTAACTACTGAGTTACATAACATTGAATCGAAATGTCAAAAAGTCTGTAATGACGTAAAAACACAAATTTGTGAGCAATTTCAACCTATTTTTTCGCAGCATGAAAATGCATTACAGAATCACGAAGCAGCCATACAAGAACTGCAAACCACTGTTCATGAAAATCATGAGACCTTGTGGGCTAAAATTGACTCAGTTGCATCTACCGATTCGGTTACGCAACTTGCAAAATCTCAGGAAAACTTAAAGGACACAGTAGATTCGATTTCAACACAAATGGACACTCTGAAACTTGGTTCAGAAAAACACACTGAGGAAATGTGTTCACTATCGGAGAAAGTAGCCGAACTTTCGGATCAGGTCACTAACTTATCTACCAAGGTAGATGATGATCTGAATGACACAAGACCTGTAGCCTTCACTGACACAGAAGAGTATGAACAAATTAGAAAATTCAAACAGAATCAAAATCAAATCAATACACAGTACAAAAGAGAAATCCGAGCAGTGCAAGATCAGTTGGCACAAGTAGTACAAGAATTACGTATTTCAGAGGACACTCGCGCCCCAATACGGGAAGAGGGACACAGAAATACGGAACAGCCACAAAATAATAACACAGGGCACTTCGGAAATTGTGAAAGAAGTTGGCAAGGTACGCCGAATTTTGAGATGGAACCGCCTAAACGACGTAACAATGACCGACATGCGACTTGCCGACATGATGATTTTGACTATAAGCTGTTCATTACTACACGTAAATTCAAAACATTTAAGAATTCTGGCAACGACATTCATCCACAAGCATGGCTCCATCAATTCTCTCATTGTTTTCCTCCCAACTGGTCGTTGGAACACAGATTAGAATTTATGTGTGGCTACTTAGAGAATGAACCAGCTGTAAGAATGCGATCGGTAATTCACGATTGCCACAGTGAAGGAGAGTTTTACCATGCCTTCCTCTCAGCATATTGGTCTCAAGTTACACAAGACCGTGTAAAACATAGCATCATGATGATGAAACACTTTGAACAATCTGAATTTTCCAGTCTTGTCAAATATTTTGAAGACATGTTGCATAAGAATCAATATCTTTCAAACCCATACAGCCCCTCAGAACTCATCCGCATTTGCTTACTCAAATTGCCTGAACATTTACGACATACTATTTTAGCAGGACGTTGTAAAGAAGACATTGAGGCTTTTCAGGGACTGTTACAAGAACTGGAAATTGACACAGACAGTCGCGGGATGCGAAAACGGAAAACAATCACTACAGGTCACTTCCGTCACAATTCCGTGACGACAGAAACAATAACTGGACACGACAGGTCTATTCTTACAACCCAAATCGTGACCAAAATAGACACCACCCATATGACAACCATTGGCAGAGTAATAGTTACAGAGAAAGATCGCATTTCCGTAGTAATGAATATGACAGAGATAACCATAGAAACAGACAATATGGTAATCAGAACTATTATTATCAAGGGAGACAAAATAATTTCAGACGCAACAGTTCAGCGCGCAGTTACGATTCAGGGAGAAATTCTCCACCACATGACCGACACGAAAGAAACTGTGTAAACTACCGACAAAACGACAGACCTGAATACCATCAGAACTGGCGAGCTTTAAACAGAGCTGGGCCCTCTCGGCAAGGCGAATTTGTGGAAGTTAGGCCTCCTAATCCCAGTAACGACGCGCGGCAACAAAGAGACAGACAATGACTCGCACCGCAGGCACCCACGTGCGCCAGGTGGCTCAGAGAAAAATAACATAGACGCTAACCTTGAGAAAAATTCCAGTATTCTTTACCAACGTATACCGCATGACAATTGCATTCAAGTTCAAACTCTGAGTACTATGAAGAGTAAAGGATTGCACCACACTTCACATGTAAAACCGCTTATTGACAGATAATCTGCTTGTCTTTGCCATAAAACTCTTAACTTCACATTTCTAGTATGCATTGTCAGACTTAGAAACTGTTAACATGTAACAATGTTTGAAGTGAAATATCCAGTATAGAACCTAGGGAACATTTTTAAACAGAAATTACGAATGCATTGTTATAGTGAACAGACGACACAGTGTTGTATTTGTACATTCTTGCTTGTTAGTTGCACGATTACGTAACGACTATCAAGGCTCACATACTTAGAACATTTACCAGTACTGCTAATGAGATTTTAAGGCAACATTTTGGTTGACCTGAAAATATATTCTGGATTTAAAGTACTTTCTGTGAGATACCAGATGACACAGTGTTAGTTTATGTGACAGTTACACGATTTTATCACGACGCTACTAATGAGTGACAATTTACAATGTTGCTTTTGCGGTGTATCTGTTTTATATCTGCACAGTTTTCTGAATTCTTCTGGAAAGTAAAACAGGTTTTAGTAGTAACTTTTGTGGTATAGCTACAATGAGACTGCCTTTTCCGTAGCACAACAATACGTTATAGCACAGTACTTTCCTCATCACGGCAATAAGCGTAATAACTAAGACATTTATACGCAAAGCATTTCACTTTTGTGTATTATGAGGTAAGTACATTGATTTCTGCAGAACTTAGCTTTCGGAGGACGATAACTACGACACTTCCACACAGATTATGTTGCAACAAGACGCACATTTAGCGCTACAGTACACGTATTTGAGTGATTAATTTTGTACTTAAAACATTTATTTTTAAAGATTTTTGAATTACAAAGAAAGTTTTCCATGATACATTTCATTCCATTGCTGTAATCTGTAACACCTGAGGGTATAATTACATTAATCCTCAGGGGGGTACACGCTTACTTTGTGTACCATGTGTTTGGCAACCACAAGGAACCCTAGCTAATATGGTATTTGCTTATACAACTTTACACATCGGTACCATATTTCTCTACCACACAAATTACACAGCTATCTGATAATTTTTTTTCTACATCAGTGACACATGTTTACGCAATACACAGTTGGGTAACTTCTCACTTATGAAACTGTATTTTGTCTGTACTTTGTAAACTGTTCATATTTTTCGGAACCATTGTGATACTATGAGAGCTTTGAATGATATATTTGATAAGGGAGCATGATTTTAAAGTACGTTTGAGGTAGATGACACTATTGAAATGAGCAGAGAATTTTTTTAGGTTTTGAAATTATTGCAGAAAGCTATGACGTTTTTGAGATTTGACTGAGGTGTTATGATGTTATTATTACGACGACGATGTGTATTATCTTGTTGAGGAATGTTTATTATTCTACGTATTTCTCATGACGAAATATTGAAGAAGTGTCGACGAATATGTATATGTAATAAGGTAAGGAATAATGAGTAGTGGTGACTCTGATTTGTGGAAAAGGTTGTTGGAAACCAAGAATCGTACTTTAAGAGTTATGAAATGTGCGTAAATGTGTGACTGTATCACAATGCTGACGAATATTTTATTTGGACACTTATATTTATAGGGTTTTGTTTCTACACATTTGTAACGCAAATTTTCGAACTGTGAAATTTTTATATGAGACTGTCACTGTAGCGAAAACTGCTGTCGTCGTAAATATTTCCGTACGAAAGTTAAGTGACCACCTGCACGTAATGCGTTGTGGCGCCCAGCTGGGCCAGCCGCCCGGAGAAAAAGCCATTAGGTGGAGAAAAAAAAAAAAAAAAAAAAGAGGCCATTAACCTCGCTTCTGACATTCCTTTGTAGAAAACATCGCAAATACGACACGCTAATAATAACTTGGAAACATTCTTACATCTGCAAACCTGATAATGACAAGTGTCTTTCTACGAGAATTGAGAGCTACTGACTTACGAAATGCCACATAGCTATTGAACGATATTTTTATGCTTTGTACATAATTGCTTATTTCATTTGATATCTGGTTTCCAGCTGTGTTGCAGCATTGCTTTTATAAAATGAAATGCATTTGCTAATGTGAACACTTTCTGTCAACAGATCTATTAAATGACAATTTTGTAATCCACATTCTTTAAAAAAAAAGGAGCACTTGGAAAGGAAAGAACAATAAGAAGGGACTAGTAACAGTAACACATAATTTTCTTTTCAAGTACATGGTAATATTTCTTTTTACAATCAGTTGTTGTGGTGCACCACTTTAATTACATAGATATTAAGATGTGAATATACATTTCCCTTATCTGTGTTGTTGTCTTTAGTGTACTATTTTTTCTGCTTGTGCGTTTGTCATGTTTAGATATAAGTTATTACATTTACTGCTGCTGGCTTTGCCATTTTGCATTCTTTTCATTGCTGTTTGTATTAATTGTTTTGTGCTGCTGCATTGCCTCATCCCTTAGTTTAGCATCTGAGCTCAGTAGATTTAAGTTAGCTTAAGAGGGGGTAGTCTATAGAAGAGAATGAGTTGCGATGAATTGGAAGAAATGCATTGAGAATCTATACGAAAAACGTACAGAAAGCAGGTATAGGTAGGATTTTCTTGGAAATAAATGTTGAGGTAAGAAATGTGTGAACATATAAATACAGAAAGCATGCTTAGATAGAATTTTTTTGGTGGAAACAAAGGATGAAATAAGAGGAAAGATATATGAAGTTTTGGGTTGGACTGCAGTACCACATGTTACACTGAAAACAAACCCTGTCCTTTCCCTTTTGTGTTATCCCACTATATGTTTGTGTACCCTTGTGTATTTGTTTTCTTCCTGTCTCTGTGTAGTTTCATAGAATTTTTTCTTCTTTTAATATTAAGCTACATTCACTATGATGAGGAATACTGTTATCCTCAAATATAATTGGAATTAATAATATGTTATTTACTTTGTAAAGTAATTAGACATTATTCATTCTGTTTAAATGCTTATGTGTGAAGTTGATGTTTCGAAAGTTATTCTGATCTTTTATGTACGTACTCATGTCATAATTCCTGTAACACTGATGCCTATGTTAGTTCGATTCTTTTGTAAAGAATGTACTACAAATGTTATCTGTGTTGATATGTTCTTTAATGATGTATTTTGTACCTTTGTTATTGTATTCTTCTGTTATAAAATTGTAATTGTCACCAGTTCATGATATTATTAACTTGTAAGTTACATTTCACTGCACACGTTCCTGTTGGTCATAGTATATGGACAATATGTGAGAAGTAGGGACTGATAGTGTTTGCACGTGTGTTAATAATTCTGCAAGGGACTGGATTACAGCATTGCTGGTTCTAGGGACAATTCCAAAAACGTTGTGAGTGCACAAGTGGTGGTTTATGGACTTGCTATATTCTCTGCAAGACTCTTCGATGGTGATTGTGCACCTGCACAGTCGCAACAGATGGCTGCTGGCCATTTCTACAAGGACTACAGTGGGTCTACACCTTTGCTGACTCACCAGTACCATTATTTCTACAAGGCCTGCAGTGGGTCTGCACCTCTGGTGGGCCACCAATACCGTAATCTCTACCAGGACTACAGTGGGTCTATTCTGTGATGACCTACCTACCAATATTCTTCAAAACGTCGAATGACTCTGCTGTGGGTTTGCTCTGTTGTGGCCCATTACCTGTATGCATGCCAAGAGTCAGCACTGTCTTTCCGTTGGAAGGACAACACTACTTCTTCAAGACTGCATGGAAATCCACTACTTCTGTGTGCAATTTCTTTTACTAATGAGACTTTGTGAAAAAAAACCTGTAATTACTGTTATGATGAATGATCAGGACTATCTTTATGGACTGTGAGAAAATTTTAGCTTTTGACCAACATTGTATCAATAAGTGTGTGCATTTGATTTCTTTGCTATTGTAATTATAAAAAATTTTATCAAATCATTATTGGCCACTGCCCAAAAAAAATTTGTAAAATTTTTTGTGGGGAGCATGGGGGCTATGTAAGTAGGCTGTTTATGTCTATGTAAGTAGGCTGTTTATGTTTAGTAGGCTGTTTATGTTTTCTCTATGTAAGTAGGCTGTTTAGGTTTTTTTATTGGTAACGCCACCTCTGTATGAAAATCACTGGCTGTGCTGTGGGCAGTCTGTGTCTGCTTTGCATTGTTGTAATACTCGCCATTGTAGTGTTGGGCAGCAGCAGCTGGATGTGAACAGCGCGTAGCGTTGCGCAGTTGGAGATGAGCCGCCAGCAGTGGTGGATGTGGAGAGAGAGATGGCGGAGTTTTGAAATTTGTCATGAACTGCTATATTTATATATGATGATATCAAGGTAAATACATTGTTTGTTCTCTATTAATATCTTTCATTTGCTAACTATCCCTATCAGTAGTTAGTGCCTTCAGTAGTTTGAATCTTTTATTTAGCTGGCAGTAGTGGCGCTCGCTGTATTGCAGTAGCTTGAGCAGGGAAGATTTTTGTGAGGTAAGTGATTTGTGAAAGGTATAGTTTAATGTTAGTCAGGGCCATTCTTTTGTAGGGAATTTTGAAAGTCAGATTGCGTTGCGCTAACAAAATATTGTGTGTCAGGTTAAGCACAGTCGTGTATAAATTGTTCAAAGGGGACGTTTCAGACTGAAATATTGTACTGTTCGGTTGGTGTAATTTATAGATGGAAGAAGATGCAATTGTCAGAATATATTTGAGAAAGGAGACGGGCTTTTCATTTATGATGCTGGTGTAATGGAATATTTTCGCCAGTATATAATGAGGAAAAAAGGTATTACAGTTTTCTTTAATAACAACCCCTCTTGCTCTCCGGTACAGTCAACAATGCATCTGGCTCGTGTTCATTTATTAGACTTGTTATTCTGGTTTCTATGTGCAATTATAGTATTTCCGGTTTTTCAATTAGTTCATTGTAAATGGTGTTTACAATTTTTTGTCATATTGAGAAAGAGCCAAGCCAGATACATGTACGTTGAGCCACACTACCACACGCAGAACAATTACACTTGTGCTTTGTTGTTTCATAGCTTTTATAGTTGCAGACGACTTAATCAATTGTGTTAATGGAAATTACTTGTCATTCTTTATTTTTATTTTATGCAGTCAGATTGCGTGCTAATAATAGTCAGGGCAAACCGGTTACTAGACTTCATAACCGGTCACACAGCTAGTAAAATTACTGCATTTATTCATGAATATTAGTCTCTTCTTTTAATAAAGCCCCCTTGCAAGTTTTTTTATATTATTCACATCAAAAATCTGCAATTTGACGCTCCATGTTTCACAACCCTATGTAATTACATTTCTTCTGGCAGAAAACAGCATTTAGGGGAGATCGTAAATTATATTTCGTTCGAAGGGTTTTAAGAATGCGTAATATGGTAGCCTCACTCAAAGAGATGGTTACGTTGAAACTACGAATCATTCTCGGAATCACTACAGGATGTCAAGCAAAGAATGTAACAATGGAAGAATGGCATTAAAAGAAGAAAATACTTACCGCGAATAAGCTTAATGAAATACAGACCTTTTTGTGCAACAGCTGCAGTATAGCTTGGAGAAAAATCGATTGTGATCTGCAGAAACGTTAGCTAATTACTTATTGTGTGCCTCTGACCATTTTTGTCAAATACGGGAAACCTTAAAGTGTAATGAATTCTAAATATCAGGGGCAAATCAATTTATTGGTATTGCGATATATATAGGGTGTCAGAGGTGTAAGTGCAGATATTTCTATTGATGACTGAGTGCAGTGTACTGAACAATATTACTTAACTATTTACTTCATTTGCAGACTTATATTTGGACCTATTACGAGTGGTATGTGTTCAGTTTGGTTCGTAGCTCCAGGTATGTGTGGCACAAGCAAGCCTTTAATGTTTACTTTCTCCTGACCTGCAGGTCAGGTACTGAAGTGTGGATCCGTTGAAGCAAAACGGGTAATCTATAATGAGAGGTGTAGACCGCTTTGCAGTTAAGTTACGACGAGAAATAGCTAACACACTGAAATGGGTACTTGTTAAGATATCAATTATCACAACATCTGTACCCATAATTCTAAAACTATGTATTTGTGAGATCTTTTCCGTCTCTGTTTCTGGTGCTTGGCGTTAATATCTGTCACAAATGGTTCAAATGGCTCTGAGCACAATGGGACTTAACATCTATGGTCATCAGTCCCCTAGAATTTAGAACTACTTAAACCTAACTAACCTAAGGACATCGCACAACACCCAGTCATCACGAGGCAGAGAAAATCCCTGACCCCGCCGGGAATCGAACCCGGGAACCAGGGCGTGAATATCTGTCACATATTCCAAAAGAGCACCTGCGGTGACTAAGGCATGCGATTCCCAACTGTGATGAATGTCATTCAAATCCGCATCTAAGTATCTATAATTAGGAGTTTCATAGTCCCCCTACAATCATTAAGGCCAATACCAGCACCATATCTTTGAAAAGATTACAGCCCACATACTTTTCCATGTTACTCCTAAACGGGATTGCATTTCATTTCTTAAAACCTGATTGTCTGTGCCCCATACCGTAATTATATTACTTGGGATCAGTTTATTTGAATTTTCCCCGAGAGTGGACCCTAACACAATGATTAATATTGATGTACATGTTTTAGTAGAATTTTAGTTATTCTTTCTCCAAAAGGCCTTTGAGGCATGTTATGCCAGGGCTCTCACTGTCTGGAATTGTCTGAAGTTCTGGTGGTAGCGGTGCCTGGGCACTTCAATCTGCATGTCCATCGCAGCCATGCTTCTCCGTGTACGGCATCGTGGCAGCCATGTGTAATGCTGATCTCGTAACAATGGACGGCCTCTATTGTATGGCGGCCTACTGTGGATCACGGTGTTCTGACGTATATTGCAGCAGTGTAGCGTGTTTATCGATACAGTGCTCTATCACTCACTTCCCTTAAACGCATACAACCAACCAAGATGTATCTGTAATAAGAGAGGCTCGGCGATAGTTCCATTTGTTTCGATATTCCGAAATAATTTACGAGCTTTGGGCACTTAAAGGAGAGATATATTGCAAACAAACCACGTTTTACAGGGGAGCCGACTTGTTTCCGAGACTTCGCTAGAATTTTACGCAAGTCTGAAGAGAAATAAGAGCTTGATTTCGTGCGTTTTACGTCTATGAATGGGAGAATTATAATTCGAACCTTTGAGGTTTTAAACTCAGTATTACAGCCATCAGTTATATGACATTATTCGTTTTCCTCCTCTGGAAGACGTAATGACTATCCATGCAGATTTAACTGCCGTCGCCCAACTTGTATTGTGTGTACTAATTCGATTACTAATAGTATCGTCTTCATCATCATCATTCATCCCCATTATTGTCGGAGGAAGGCAATGGCAAACCACCTACACCAGGACCTTGCCCAGTACGGCGGTGCGGGTCTCCTGCATCGTCCCCTACGCTCCTTGGAGTATGGGACCTCATCTTCATCAACAGTTTGCAGCAGTATACTCTAATATGATTTGCGTTTGCGAAGCATTGCTGGTAAGGGTTTAGAGGTAGTTTGTTTTTCCAATCAATTTGCTTTATGGACAGTATACAGGAATACATGTGCTTCGTCTTCCAGCGCACTGGGTTGTATAAGGTAATATTTTTACAGTATTCGAACGTGTGTCCTGAAAATATAAATAGTATGTGTGGAGTTATGTTTCGCAAGTCACTACCCGTTAATTTACTGACACTATTTCGTCCTGCTGTTTGACACACTGTCTTCTGTCTCTATTGGAAGAGGAGAGGAAGAAATGTATATTACTCCACAAGTGTTGTCATCTCGCTTATCACTTTCATATCGTGATTACGTAATTTATCTAGTAGAGGCAGTAAGTCTATTATCATTGTATCTAGAGAGGTTTTCTTTCTAAACGTGCGTACTTCCACAATTTTTAAAGAACTCTTTTTCAACGACGTACTTTCCGTATTTGCAGGTGTCATCGTCATGTGGATACTTCTAACGCTTGTCATGGCCAGACACTAAAAAATCTCATAGTGAAACCGTTCCTTCGGTTTAGCGCGCGTTACATAACTGTCCTGTAAATTACTTAACGTGTTATGATTTTCAAGACATTCAGCATACCTTCTTTAGGAATAACTTGTGAAATTCTTGGCTAGTCATTGTTAAACAAAATTATACGTTTCACACTCAGTATTTATTCATACTTTACAGTTGTCAGAGTTACTGCAAAAATCAAAAGGTTTCAACATAACTGACTGCTGTAAGTTATTAAAGGAGCTGCAATTGATAAGTGGAATTAATGGTTTCAAAAAACGTGAAATCGAACCACATGATTACTTGTGCTGAATGTGCATGATTCTGCAGTGACGAATCATGTGGAAACCAAAAATGGTTCTGCTCAAGCAGTAGAACCTAGAGGTCAACACACAGAAAAAATTTCTAAGGCTTCACATGAACATAAGAAGCGTATAATGAAGGATCAACACGGAATAATTGCTGCTCGCAGTAATCAAAACTGTGAAGAATTCTTTTTGATATTAAACCGTTACGTAAGACAAATCGAAGTGTTTGAAAAATGAGAAAATAGCACCAGCACGTGGAAATGTTTTAATAAGCTCATCAGTAGAACAGACTCAGGTAGATAAGGAAGCACACGCGGTGGAACAAAAATACATAAAACAATAAAGAAATACTTCCAAACTAATGTGCTATGCAGTGACTCAATCGACATTTACCCTGCAACTGAAGAGTAGGTAGAGTATTCCAAATGGCACCCACACATGGTGGGATGATGATAGCTCACATTTTTGAGGTGCAGAATATGGAATGATTTATATCAATGAGTAACACGGGGAGATCGGTACCACCATCTTGCTTCTTGGTCTCAGTCATATTGCCGCATAGCCTTTTGAAATTGCTTTTGAAATTAGCAATGTTCAAGTTCCATTGGCTCATTGGCCGAAAAAACTTGATATTTTGTCAATAGTCCTACGCACAGGGGTTCACAAAACATTGCTGCTTTTCACTGGGTGGTAGATATTAGATGCGTGCAAATCAATGTATGACATTTGCTTGTGCACAACTGATGATAGGATAGAAAATCTCTCTCGAGTTGCTAAAGCCTTTATGACACATGAGTTCTTGTTTAGGGACTCGAAGCGATTTTAAGGGCGTGGTTAAATAAAGGATACAGCGTACCAGCGTAATGATAGTAAGGGAACGGCGTATTATTAATTGTAATTTGATGCAGCATTATAGGGCGCCACATTTGTGGGATGTGGTGCGGGACCGTTTCTGCCATTAGACAAGACTAAGCGGCAGCCTAGAGTGGCAAAAGTTTTGGGATGGCAAAGGGCGGACAAAATTATTTTCAAATAAAACAGAGAAAAACTTGAGCACATTAGAAGAAAACATTAAAAAAGATGAAAAATTAATGAACCGAATGGTTTTGAAAAGCATACGGAACAGTTACTTAATACAGACAAAATCTTTACTTACTTCGACGGTGGTGGACGCTGAAAAAGATGATATTTATCACTCACTCTAAAAATATTACAGTTAAAACAGAAAATAAATAACAACACGAGTACCCAAGCGACCTAGTTTAATGCTTCAGTACGTCTCTCATCATTATGGCATGTTTTCTAATTGTAAGGAAAAATTTATTGGCACCAGAAAATAGTTCCACACATTTACTTGTCCATTTTCTTGAAATTAAATAAAATAAGTAATTGATGCTAAATTTGTTGCACTTACAGTTCAAAATTTCCAGCACATTTTTCTTATTTCAATTATTCTGGGAAATTTCAAAAATCCAGAACTAAAATAAACAGAGAACAATTGTTGTCCTCAATTGTTTTTAAAGGAATTGGGGACAAAGAATGAAAAGTGAGGGCTGTGCCCAGAAAACGGGGATGTCTGCTCACCATAGTTCAATGATTAAAAGTATAATAGGAAACTTGCATTTTTGTCCTGTTGGATTTTGGTGGTGGGGGAGGGGGTGGGGAGGTATCGGGGAGACCGATGGTAGTAAAACGGAGGGGGCGTCATTTTTCAGTTTTCGCGTGGGGCACGAATCATCTTTTCAACGGCCCTGGTGTGGAGCATGTTAATGCAAGCTATCCAGCTCATTCCGCGGTATATAACTGAAACATTGCTGGGATGTAGTCAAGGGATTCAGACTGCAAGCGAAAGCGCCAAAGCTGCAAAGATGAATGAAAACATTAAGGCCACCTGGTCAATAGCGTGTTTGTACACCTCTCGGACGTCTTACAGGAGCTTTTCCGGATGGCATGGACTCCAGGTGTTTGTTAGGTTTCCGGAGGTATGTCGCACCAGATGGCTGCGCACAGGTCTCACGGTTTCCGTAGATGTTTTGTGGGTGCGGAACCGGCGTCCAATAACGTCTCTTATGTGCGATACCGGTTTAAGATTAGTCGCATTCCGTGGTCAAGACACCAACGTGTGATCGTTATCATACCTCTTAATCTAGTGTAATATCATTCCGACCTAGTGATTCGAAAATTTATCCTGCTGGAAGTTTCCATCGCTTTTGGAAAAGACGTAAGGGTGAAGAAAAACAGGCAGTAACATTCTCGTAGTGCGAAGCTGTCATGGTGCCTTCGATTACTACCACAGGCTCCACGGAAGCGAAGGTAAATATCGCCCGCATCATAATACTGCCGACGTCGTCTGTGTCCATAGCTCAGTGAATTTCCGAGAAACCTTCTCGCCTGGATGACGGCATATTCAGACACAAGTACTGACCTGCTGCGATATGAAATGTAATTTATCCTACCAGGCGATCCGCTCCCATTAATCCGTTGTTCCCACCGGATTATCCACGTAGCAACACTTAGGGATCGACGCCTGCGGAGCCTTACGTTCAGTAATGTGTGCTTAATATTGTTCTCGGAAAAAACTGTGCCTTTTTCAGCATTGTAGTTTGTTGACACGTCAGACACTGATCGATGCCTATAACGGTACACACAGCGGGCAAGCCGCCGACTCCACGTTCCATGATGAAGCATGGACGGCCTTTAACCAATTTCCATAGATGCTGACGCCGTTAACGTGCATACAGCAGACTCGCTCATCCGTGTCCGAGTTGCTCGTTCCATTCTGTCAAGCCATAACAATCCGAGCTACTTTAAATTCACGTATGTCTGTAGATCTTCGCAACGGCGGCCCAGAATCGTCGCTAAAACGATTTGACTTTTGTCCGCTATCGGTTCTTATACTTGTCTTACCAAGTACGATCTTGCAACGCCACCAGGTGTAATTGTATGTCGCGATGGTCAGTGCTCATAAGGAATCCACTGTTGTAACCAAGAAAGTGGACTGTGATAAGCAAATGGTGTTCATAAAGTTTTGACTCATTGATGTAGATACTTAAATGGATGTACGCTCAGTGGTGTCTCGCACGTCATCTGAAAATACACTGAAGGCTTTTTATAATGTTTATTTCTATTTATCTATTTATTTTTGAATTCGTTCACCGGACGCTTAAGAGCTGGGGTAGTGAGCTGACTTGACATACCATCGATACTTTATGGACAACCCCTATGAATGAATATAAAGAAAAAGAATTAAATTTTATTCCACCCTTCTCGTACTCCGTATACAAGCATGTAATAATGTAATATTATTACTGCAATACTGTAAACATACCAGTTCACTGTCTTCTATACTGTCGGAGACCTAAAGCCCATAATAACTTTTCAGGTACTAAAAAATCAGATATAGCGAGTGTAACGTAATTTCATATGGAACTATAACCGGAATTATCGGTTAGTGTTTTTCTTTTTTAATCTTCTTTTCTCTCGTTACAAACAGCTTGCTGGCGTAAACGTAATCTTTCGAAAATTATTATTTGATTGCAGTTTGTCTTCTCAGTGATGTCAGAACAGTGAGAGACGGGGTGGAAAACATACGTTTTATTCTACTGAAAATTTTGCGGAAAAATTTCGGTGCAGTTATGAGTCAAGTGACGTATGTCCAGGGTGCATGCTTTAGTATAAAAGCAGCCAGAAGGTAAGTCAGGTGTTAAACGAATCAGTATTTTATTCCCAGGCATAATTCGGGCTCTATTTTAATTTTATTTAATTGAAGTATCGTAAATTCAGAAATTCTTTTATAAATTGCTGTAATCCTTTTCTACTAGTTAAGAGTGAGCACGAATAGTTGGGTGTTAGAACTTTTCTCATTGGATGCTCAAATCATCAGCCAACAGAATTAAGCATTTATATCGATTTGCATATTGCTTTGTACTGAAGTTCACTGTCTGGAGGAGATGCTCGGTAGCTGTATCACTGTGCAGAACATTTAGATCCACACCACAGAAATATACGTTGGATGAAGAAAATTATTTGTTTATCCAGTTCCAGTTTATGAAGCGAATACAGCTGTAAACCTTTTAGCGAAGCTCTGAGAAATCTAAATGAATCTGTTTCGAAGTTAATCGCTTGTGAACTTTTTATCGTAAAATAAATCCGCGTGGTATGTTTCGAGAACATTCTCGGAACTTTAATGTGAAAACTTCTTCTGAAGAATATCACTGAACGGCTGGACGTAGTAACTCGCGAATAGCTGTGAGCCAGTGACTGTGCAGAACGTGAAATTAATTCGGGTGTGGCCGGCCGATGCGGCAGAGCGGTTCTAGGCACTCCAGTCTGGAAACGCGCGACCGCTACGATCGCAGGTTCGAATCCTGCCTCGGGCATGGATATGTGTGATGTCCTTAGGTTAGTTACGTTTAAGTAGTTCTAAGTTCTAGGGGACTGATGACCTCAGATGTTAAGTCCCATAGTGCTCAGAGCCATTTGAACCATTTATTCGGGATGATTTGTAAAATTCTGGCTGTTTTCATGTGTATACCTCTACTGCAACAGTAGTGAACTGACGATGATTACAGTTCCGACAGTAAATATGGACTTGATAGTTATTTAAAGTTTGTTTCAGAGGCAATAAAGGCTAATTAAGTGAACTTTAAAACTGTCACGCAAGATACTAGACTCCCGAGTGCGCGATAATGAACATACAGATACTGCCTCGAAGCTTGAGTTATGAGACCAGTGTTCGGTAGCTATCTATCCAACGTTTCTTCGGCTGAATCAGTATTACAGTATCAACAAAGAATAAAGGGGATAGGCCCCGAACACCCTATTGAGGAAGACGGACTGAAATGTATGCGCAGAAACCCCACTCCCGGACTTTGAGACTGAACAGGTGTAGAAAGGTAATGAAGGCCAGAAACCTCCCCGCCACAAAACGGCATCTTAGAAGAAAAAGCGGGAGTCGATATGTAAGCCGTACGAAACTTGATTTCACAGGCATACTTTAAAAGACTTTTAGAAGACTTGACTTCAAATAAAGAAGAGGGGTAAGTAACATACATTCGAAGTTTTTACAGTTACTAGGAAAAGTGGTACCCAAACGACATTTCAAGTTGACGTATAGTTCCTGCAAGTGTAATGACATGTTATCAGATTTTCCGACAAAACATAAGCTAAAGAACTCCAAAGGTAGCAATCGCACTATAAGCTTACCGGTTCATGCAGCCAAGCTGCAGACAGGAATAATATACGGAAGAAGAACAAAAAACAAAATTGAGAGTATTTTATGTGATAATCGGATCTGATTTAGCAAACTAAGAGAAACGAAAGAGGCAGTTCTGCTCGATAATGTAAGCGAGACTGAAAAAAAGAAAACGTAACACTTTCACTGAATTTGTCGATGTAGAAAGACGTTCGACAGCGTACAAAAAGTGCACGATATTCGAAATTCTGCAAAAAATTCGAGTAAGCAACAGGAGAAGAGGGCAAAGTATTATGATAAGATCAAGAACTTAGTGATCCTATGCAAAGGATTGTAAGAGAGAGCTACAGTTTGTCAACCCTACCGTTCAGTCTGTGTATCGCAGAAACAATGACGGAGATAGAAAAGAAAGTATCAAGAATGGAATTAAAATCAGTAGTGAAACGACAACGATAATAGTCGCTGATGTGACGGCTATCCTCAGTAAAAGTGCAGAAGAGATACAGGAACTGTTGAATTAAATGAACGGTCTAATGGCTATAGAGTACTGGTTGAGAGTAAACTGAAGGAATACGCAGTAATGAGGACTAGTAGAAATGAGATTAAGCGGGGTATTTAACATCAAAACTGGTGATTACGATACAGCTGAAGTTAAGAAATTCTGCTTCCTTAGAAGCAAAATAACCTATTACGGAAAAGTAAGGAGGACATAGAAAGCAGACTAACAGTGGCAGGAACAGCATCCCTGGCCGAAAGAAGTCTACTGATATCAATCATAGGCTTCATTTTGTGGATGAGAGTTCCGAGAATAAATGTTTTACGTCGTAGTGAATCGTGGACTGCGAGAAAACTCGAAAATAAGAGCATTGAAGCGTTTACGATGTGAGGCTGCAGAATGATGTTAGAAAACCAAGCGGACTGATAAGTAATGATGAGGTTCTCCACAGAATCGGTGAAAGAAAGCTTAGGTTTGGTTTCCATGTTAACTATTCTTCGCATTTGCATACTTTATGAAACCCCTTTTCTGTACTGTCATAAACCACTCCTTGAAAAGTACCTCTTAGAATTCGTATTAAACAACTTAATTCCATGGTCAGTAAAATACATTATTTGTATCTCCTACAAAAGTCTAGCATGTTTCATCAAAAAAGCGACAACTATATTTCATGAATCAAACACCTTATGCTTAATGGGACAAAAATTGTATAATAATTTTTGCTACTGAGATTTTAGAGTCTCTGTGGTTATCAGACAGTATTTCGCAAGGCATTTGTTACAGGTAACAATTATTGTAAATAAAGTAAAGCAAACCATAAAAATCTCGGGAACGGATATGTAAATCGTAACAGTGGAGAAAACAGTGGAATTTGGTTGAAAAAGATATTCCGAATACCGAACTACATATTTGGATGGTGCATAAGTTCGTATCGTTGTTCTTTTGCTTGTTGGTATTGCGATTGATATGAGTTTATTTATCTGATGATAATTTTTTGTTTGCTGTTCACTAATGCTGTTTGGGTTACCATTTGTTGTTTTGTCATTTGGAGGTAGTGAGTGCAGCTGTGGACGCTAGAAAATGGAGTGTCAAGTGAGGAAATAGTAACGTTTCCGGCATATTCTTCTGTTTAAGGTCATGGTGACTGCAAGGAGGCAGCCAGAAACATTGTACGGTGGATGGGCATAAGGCCATTGGACAGAGAAACGCAAGAAAACGGTTTCTTCGTTTTAAGGAGAATCGTTCTGACATTTGTGACCTCCACGTTTAGGAAGACCTTCGGGGTATGACGAAAATCATATAAAGGCATAATCCCAATGATCCATGCCGGTGTACTCGAGAACTGGCTAATGTGATGAACTGTGATCATTCCACCATCGTGAGAAATTTGCGTGCAGTGTGAAAGGTTAAAAAATCGGGTGTACGGGTACCCCATGCTTTAAGCCAAAATCACAGATATCAGAGGGTTATCTTACGTACATCTCTGCTTACTCATCATGACTTGGCTCGTGAATAACACCGACCATTCCTATCCTGTATCGTTACTGATGACGATAAATGGCGTCTTTATGCTAACATAAGGAAAAGAAGAAGATGGTTGCACCTAAGCAAAGCAGTGAATCCCCGCACAAAGACCTGCGCACATCCACAAAAAAAAATCAAATGGCTCTAAACATTATGGGACTTAACGTCTGAGGTCATCACTCCCATAGACTTAGAACTACTTAAACCTGACTAACCTAAGGACATCACACACATCCAAGCCCGAGGCAGGATTCGAACTTGCGACCGTAGCAGCTGCAAGGTTCCGGACTGAAGCGCCTAGAACGGCTCGGTCACAGCGGCCGGCATCTACAAAAGGTAGTATGGTGTACTACGAGTTGCTACTCGGAGGTGTAACTATCACGGCTGATATTCTTTGTCAACAGCTGAGACCTGCTGCAAACACAGTTCAAGGACAGAGACCAGGAAACTGTGTAAAGTGATGCCAGTCCACGATAACACCCACCTGTATTATGCTAGACAGAAGAAAAGGTGTTATTCAGCATCTTCATAATTCTGCGCACTTTTTCTGGCCTTGTTCCATACATGTTCTCAATGATAATGAGTAATCATCTATTGTAAAGTGAATAACATCAGTTCTACACAAATTCATAGCGATTAGAGAAATTTCTTTTTCAATCACGCAACCAGAAACTTTTGTCAGATCATATTTGACAATCAGCTTAGATCTGACAGCGATATTTATATCCTCTTGCATATGTTTAGTCCAAACAGAAAGGTACTACATGACTAACACATCTTCTACGATTAAACCGAACTGTTTCACAAGAGACCAAACACACACACAAACACACACACACACACACACACACATACACACACACACATGCACGCACTACACTATATTGTCCCCTATTCACTTACACTACTCTTATTTCACTGGAATGTGAGTGAAATGAACCGATCGTTGATTTACGATCCGCTCTGATTTCTTTCTTAGGGAAATAAAGACTAAATAAATTACATGGAAAAATGCTTACATATGTACATGGTCACGGCCTTGACGTATAAATAAAAGTTGTGTAAATAACACTAGCAAAAAACCAGTAAGCGTTTCGTTTACACGTCTCAGATTTGTATAGCTAGGGGTCTCGTCCATGTTATATTACCTCACGCCACACTACATTAAGGCTAAAGAGCACCCATTTCCGCTGCAACGATCAAGACGGTGGCTGTAACGCGGATATCGAAAGGCTGTGGGACCTTACCTTCCAGTCTCCAGAAGAGACGGCAGCTGACGGACAGGGACCATGGACGAAAGAGCCTTTCCGTCATGGCGATAAAGAGCTGAGTGTAAGAGCTACTTCGCTTTTGAGTGAAGCATAATTGCCCTGGATATCCCTAGTAATTTTACTGCTTGCTTTTGCACTTTGTTTGTCTTTGCTTTAGTAAGTTACACAGGGTGTCCCAGGAGGAATAATCAGTATTCAGGGCCATGATAGGAAAGACCATTCGAAACAGACTCATTTACTAACGTAGACTATAAGACATATACCTTAAAAGCTATGAGCACTTGTACAGTAGGAGATACGTGTTTCCTAGCAGCAAACATGAACAGTGATCATAGCTCTTAACTTATGCACTTTAAGAGTCCATGTTTGCTAGAAACTTTCTGTTGTTTTGATCCATACTACCACCTCACAAAATATGGAAAGCAAAGAGCATCCGGCAGGAGAGATTTCTTTCACAGCGTCGAAGATGAAGAAGTGCTCTCTCTAAAGTATTCTTGCTTAGAGCCCAAGTTCATTAGACGATTTTGCTTCGAATGACCGTTTCTGTCAAACCCCTGAACATCGATTATTCCTCCTGGAACACCCTCTGTAATCTACTACAGAAACGACAAAGAAAATGCATAAACGAGCAGTAAAATACAAGGGGTTTTCAAGGCTACTACGGTACTCTAAAAAGCGCAAGTAACTCTTCTCTCTGCTCTGTTTCGCCATAACGGAAACTCTCTTCTTTGCATATCGTTGGTGCCCAGATGGACAAACTGCGTTGTCTTGCAACTGCCGACATGTAATAAATGACGCTGCTTGTTGTTATTTCATTAACCTTGCTCTGTTCTATGCGAGGTCTTACACCAGCTAAAGTTAACAGATCTCTCGAACTTGAATGCGAGTCCGAAATACTGTTCTTTTAAAACCTGTCTATAGCAAATGGGTTATGGATTTTTAATATCGAATAATTTTCATCAGAGAAATGTAAACAATGTGAACAAGGTTGTATTACTGAGCGTCGTTACTATAACAAATGGTTCAAATGGCTCTTAGCAGTATGGTACTTACCATCTGAGGTCATCAGTCCCCTAGGCTTAGAACTACTTAAACCTAACTAACCTAATGACATCACACACATCTATGCCTCAGGCAGGATTCGAACCTGCGACCGTAGCAGCCGCGTTGTTTGGGAGTGAAGCCCCTAGAACCGCTCGGCCACAGCGGTCGGCCGTTACTATAACGTGAACGCTAAACATAAAGCTCTTCCTATTACTTCTTTAGTCAAGAATTTCAAACGTTCGTAGAACTGACTCTTTGAACAAAATTTACATTCAGCATTCTTAGATTTGAAGAGATTAAGAGTGATATATTGCTTTCCTCAGTTCATGCATGTGTGAGGTAATGATACAACAGTACCAAATAGTCAATCAACGCAAGTTATAAATATTTCTAAAAGAAAACTAAAGCACGGCAGACCACTTTCTGCAAAGCTAGCGGATGTGGTAGCAAACTTTCTTTAAACATTTTCCAAATTACGGAAGCATCATTCCGAAATCAGGCGTCCGCACCAGTACACATGTCTGCTTCAAAAGACTCACGGCAACCAGGTCTCTCTCTCTCTCTCTCTCTCTCTCTCTCTCTCTCTCTCTCTCTCTCTCTCCCCGTTTCTATCACTCTCGCAAATCGCCTGCCTGGCAATAGCATAAACTTTGGAATCCAGAGAAGCTCCTTCACACACGCACCTCAGTGATCTCTATAGGCCTACTGCACAGTCACAACACTTAGGCTCCTTTTTGTTGCCCACCGGGATAGCAGCGAGCCAAGACGCCAGCAAGTGATACTTATGAGTGCGATACAGAATGAATGTCAATACAATCGTTTATACTGATTTGTAACGTTGCTTATATAACAGCGAGCGTCTGTAGTGCTATAAAAATAGACAATAACTAAAAAGTGACACCATATTTGTCATCCGTTAGTTTTCTAATAACACTGCGGGGAGAGGGGGGGGCTATATAACAGTACATTACACAACGGTTTATTTGTGGTTCTCTTATAACTTATAGATTTTTACTGAAGAACATCGTTTTTCTTTAAGAATAGAAACTTACTTGTAAACACCAGAAGACCCGACCTTCTGCAGAAAGACGCCATTGTATAGCTGCCTAACAAGATGAAGTTCTGTTCGCTACACTTTCAGCCAAATCAGTGAATGTGGAACTTGGGAAACATGTATGGAACATAATACCTAGATTATTAAGCGTATCAAATAAACCACCACACCTGTAGCTGAAAGGAAAACCACACAGACATGATGATAAAAAGTCAAAAGCAACTGTATCCCAACATAGAAGAAACCAGTTGCGCAATCGTTGCTACATCCGAGCCCAAAACGACCAAAATCTTCACCACACTCGCTTCTGAAGGGAAAGTTAAGTTCGTCAGCTAGGCTTTTTCTTCTTTTCGATCTGAGATGAAGTGCTCTCTGCTTCCGTAGAGCGTTTCTAACCCGGCTATTAAACCATGGTGGATCTTTCCCATTCCTTAAAACCTTACTCGGAAGATATCTGTGTAGGGAATATTGAACAATGCCTTTGAATTTTTAGCATTTGTTCTCCACATCTTAGTCCTCATCACCGAATATTTTATGCTGAGTGCTGAGATATTCTGAAATTTGTATCCTGTCACTCTTGCTGAGCAGATATATGTTTTTACCTTTATTAATAGTCCTTGTGGGAAGGAAGGCAACAGAAGGAAGGCCAAAAGTTGAGTAGTGGTTTCAACTACCCAAGCCACGTCCTTTCATGTTGTGGTGGTTCGTTTCGGTGGTTCGCTGTCGGGGAGGTTTTCCTGTCAGCATCATGGCGGAAGATCGTAACACTGTCCCTTGAAAGTCATACGAAAGTCGAAATGGGAGATACCGAGATAATCGACAGTGGAATTGAAAAGCAGCCATAATCGCTTAGTATTGGAAAGGCGTTAGTACCAGATGACATATCTATATAGATTATGCGAAAGAACTTGGTACTGTTCAAGCAGTAATTTATCGTATATCGCTTGAGCAACGAGAGGTATCTAACGGTTGTAAAAAAGAGCAGGTTAATCCCGTTTTTAGGAAGTCCGCAAGACAGATATAGACCTATATCGCTGACGTCAAGCTTTTATAGATATATGGAACATGTTTTATGCTCAAGAATGACGGCTGAGCCTTGCGTGACTCGTGTTCCCGCCATTATGTATTTTACACCCCGTTTTTAATGTTTTTCCGCCTTACTATGTTAATTTAAATTACTACTGTCACTGAGTTGCTGCTTTGCCTGATCATGACAGCGCGTATCGATATATCCCCTCTCGTAGTATCTTTGCACAACTTCTATGACTCCCCTGCCGTTGTCTGTCGTAAAGAAGTTCGTCGGTAGTTCGGGGTGCGACTTCGGGTCTGCCAATCGGGAAGTTGCAATGCGGCACTAGTGCAGTCGGGTTGGAGCAGCAGTGAGGCCTCCGTCGTCATGGCTCGCCCATCCCTTGCCGCCAGGCACCACTTGAGCCGGGCCACGGTCTTGGTGGATCGTCGGTCGGTCGTCCTACCGGACGACGCGTTATGCTCGCCGATCGTTCATGTGTGTGTGTGTGTGTGTGTGTGTGTGTGTGTGTGTGTGTGTGTGTGTGTGCGTCGACTCCCTATTTGTCTCAGTGCGTGCTTAGTTACTGTTGGGTATCGTTCAGGTCTTCGAGCAAGTGTTTGTCAGGTTCTCTGTGTAGTTTGTGCGATTTTGATTGACAGGTAATTTTAAATGTTGTCGGCGTATTTAAATTACTACTGGTCTGAATTACTGTTTCTCCTGACCCACCAAAGAGGTCGGTCGTCGCATGGGGCGACGTGTAACTGGTTCTCCGAGCGCTTCTAGGCCCCTTCAGTTACCATGTTGTGGAAATTGGGTCGGTCCTTTCCTGGTGCAGGGATGTCGCTTAGCCAATGGGAGTGTTTCCTCTGCATAGTTGGGCCAGAGCCAGTATTACCGCCGTCGTGTGTCTGGAAGTGAGTGGGAGACGCACCAGCAGTGCAGTCCCGACGGAACAGCAGTCGCGGACGGACCAGCAGCGACTAAGTCGGTTGTTGCGGACGAGGGAAGTCGGATGGGCCCGCTGGCAGCTCCTGCGCAGTGTCGGGGCGTGTGGGGAGCTGTCCGATCGCTACGAGCTTCGTGGTACACCGACCCAGGACGTCAAACTTGAGTAATGGTTTCAACTACCCAAGCCACGTCCTTTCATGTTGTGGTGGTTCGTTTCGGTGGTTCGCTGTCGGGGAGGTTTTCCTGTCAGCAACACTGAGTGTTTCTATTGCTGAAATTTAGCCGCTATGCGGTGCAGTTAACTATATTCGTTGACTCAAATTCAATTGTATCAGCGGAATTTTCTTCCTCGTGGCCGTTAATGTTCCGGTTACCTGCCCTGGACACTAACGTAATTTCAGTTTTGACAGCTAATACATATTTCATTGTAGATAATCATGTTCATGACTTTCGTGTTTCAGTTCTCATGTACCGATTGGTGGCATGCAAGTCGTTTTGTCGGTCAGTCCGTGGCTGCTCCCTGGTTGGACTCCGACGGATCAAGTGTAGTTGGGCTCACCACTTGTCTCGCCTAAGTGAACGAGTACAGAGCGACCTCCCTGGAGGCTTCTGCGTGCCACCGGTGTTTAATTATCTATTTTCATCGGTTTAAAATTTAAGGATTATTGTTATTTTTTCCTTTCCTTAAAAATTTTGCAAAATTAATTTTTTAATTTATCTTTCAAGCTTAAACATTGCAGCCTCCTGCGATTAAAAGATTCTGGTAATACCGGTATATTCTAAAATTTTGAAACTTAATTGTAGCCTTCAGCCTTTGGTATTACACATTGCATGTGTCTGTTCTATCTACTTTGCTGTGATTTTTTAAAAATTATTTTATTGCTACTTTAATTGCATTTTTATCTTTTTGATTTTTAAGTTTCCTTCTATTAAACATTGTGGCCTTCTGCCTTTAAAAGTCTATGGTGATATATTCTAAAACTTTGAAACTTAATTGTGGCCTTCACCCTCTGGCATTGTACTTTGCATATGTTGGTTCTATCTACCTTTCTGAGATTTTTTTTTTTGTAATTATTTTATTGCTGTCTTAATTGGATTTTTATCTTATTGATTTGTTAAGATTTCTAGTTTGGAGGCATTCAGCCATGAAAGAGTTGCATTC
This sequence comes from Schistocerca serialis cubense, assembly GCF_023864345.2. NCBI lineage: Eukaryota > Metazoa > Arthropoda > Insecta > Orthoptera > Acrididae > Schistocerca > Schistocerca serialis. The sequence goes on from NC_064646.1 coordinate 236,550,961, forward strand.
GGCAAAGGTCCGGCTATGTGCCGCCTTGGTTGTAAAGTGTTATTAAATTACAATTAGAAGGTGAAAATTTGGCCCTTTCCACAATCCGAATTACCTGCAGTGCCCAGCGGGTTTAGTGGGCGTATCAATGACGTCTTTGGGAAATGAACATCTCCTCTATTAAATCAACATGGATTTCGCCAAAAGAGATCCTGCGAAACTCACCTTGCTCTGTTCCTCCTTGAGATCCACAGCCCAGTGAACAACGGCGCTCAGGTTGACGCTGTGTTCCTTGATTTCAGTAAAGCATTTGACACCGTCCGACTTCGCCGTTTAATGAAAAAAATACGAGCTTACGGAGTATCGGTTCAGACATGCGATCGGATTCAAGACTTTCTTGCAGATGGAGCTCAACATGTCGCGCTTATCGGAACAAAATCGACAGATGTTAAGGTAATATCCGGAGTACCACAGGGAAGTGTGATATGACCGTTGCTGTACGTTAAGTCCGGGAACACTTTCAATTATTTATTGCACAATAACTAAACGTAGTACAGATGTCATACATATTGCATTTTGAAGGGAAACTCTGAAACTTTTTTTACAAACATTTGATATGCGAACCATGAGTGACCCGGCAGACGTCAATACGGTAATCGAATTCTTACCACACCCGTCACAGCACGGCATCGGCGACTGAGACAGTCGCTTCCCGTATTCTCTCCCGGAGCTCTGATACATTACGTGGTAGAGGCGGTACATACACCAGATCTTTAAAGTGTCCTCACAGAAAATAATCACACGGAGTGAGATCTGGTGATCGGGAGGCCATTTCATGAAACAGCTGTCCTCATCTGTAGCACGGCCTATCCATCGATGCGGCAGCTCCGTGTTCAGGCACCCACGAACTTCACGATGAAAATGGGATGGCCCCATCCAGCTGAAAGATGAATGGAGAGTCCGATAGCATTTAAGGCATCAGTCATTGCTGCAACATGTCCAGTGACAGTGTTCTCGGCGAAGAAGAATGGCCCGTCTAGTTTCCGACGTGACAAGGCACAAAAACCACTTACCTTTGGGGAGTCACCCTCAAATTCAGTGTGTTTGTGTGTGTGTTCTGTACCCTAGATTCGACAATTGTGCCTCTTCACTTTCCCATTAGTGTGAAAAGTGGCTTAGTTGCTAAAAATTAAGTCATCAACAATGCCATCCCCATCCTCATTCAATTGTTACAGTTGCGAACCAAACTCAAAATGCTTGTCTTTGTCGTCGTCATTGAGCTTCTGCACTAGCTCCAATTTGAATGGTTTCATAGACAGCTTCTGTCGCAGGACTTTCCACACTGTCGTTGGAGCCATTTTTAGTTCACGGGATGCACGACACACCGACTTTTCTGGACTCCTTATGAATGTGTCTCGTACGCGTTCCACATTCAGTTCACTAACACTGGGACGTCCGCTTCTCTTTGCCGGGGACAAGCAACCTGTCGTAACTAATTTGTTGTGTCAGTGGTGAATGGCCTTCCTTGTTGGTAACTTCTTACCATACTTGGTTCTAAACATGCGTTGAATAGCTGTAGCACACTTGTTTTTGTCGAACTCCAACACACAGAAAGCTCACTCCTCCCCTGAACTCGCCATGTATGTGACTAGCGCTGACTACTGGCAAATTACCTAACTACGCTGTGGTGGTATCCATGACAAAAAAAAAAAAAAAAAAAAAAAATGTTTCTCTTCCAAATGACATATGCATGATATCGGTACAGTGATTGGATCTTGTGCAACAAATACTTGAAAGTATTGCCAGAATTTATGTACACCCTGCATAAATAATCTAGTAGAAAGCTTCAGATGATGCAGTTGTCTGTACCAAAGTATGAATGCCACAAGATAGAAGGAATTTGCAGAACTACAGCAGAGAAATGATGAATCGTGCAGACTCTGGCAGTAGACCCTCAACGTAAATAAATGTAATATATTGTGCATATATAGGTGTACAGCTACAATGTTGATGACAAATAGCTGGTGACAGCGTCTGCCAGAAAATATCCAGGCGCAACTTTACAGAGCGACCTTAAGTGGAATGACCACATAAAACAGATAGTGAAGAAAGCAGATATCAGACTAAGATTCATCGGAAGAATCTTAAGGAAATGTAACTCATCCTCGAAAAACATAGCTCATAAGGCATTATTCGCCCGATTCTTGAGTACTGTTCATTTATCTGGGATCCCTATCAGATATGACTGATAGAGGAGATAGAGAAGATCCAACGAAGAGCGGAGCGTTTCATTACGGGATCGTTTAGCTGGCGAGAGACTGTTACGGAGATGCTAAAGAAACTCCACTGGCAGACGTTAAAAGAGAGACGTTGCGCATCATGAAGAGATTTACGATTGAAATTTCTGGACAGCACTTTTCAGGAGGAGTTAGACAGCATGCTACTTGCATCCACATACATCTTACGAATTGACTACGAGAAATTAGAGCCAGTACAGAGGCTTACCGACAATCATTCTTCCCACGCACTATTCGCGAGTGGAACTCGGTTGGAGGGATGAGATAGTGGTACCGAAAGTATTCTCCGCCATACACCATTAGGTAGCTTATGGAGTATGATGTAAATGTAACTAATTTTGCAAAAATATTCATGTATTAGAAAATCTAGTGACGTGTAAGAAAGGGCGAATCATTAGAATCCATAAAAATTTTGTGTGTCATGGATTGTGCCTGTCTTAATAAGAACAGGTAACTACTGAAATACATGCTTTTCGTGTTTTAATTATGTGTTTGTGTTCTCTTGTTTTCAGCGGAATAAGCTGTAATTACATACATATTCGCACTTTATGTGTAGGTTCTAGCTTATGTCACTGAATCAGTGAAATTCAACTGTTTTAACATATATATCGCTTTCGCAATCACTGATGCCTTCCATTATGACACGAATATATATTTATATATATATATATATATATATATATATATATATATATATATATGTATATATATATATATATATATATATATATATATATATATATATACATATAAAGGCTGAAAATCAGCAAAATACACTAACCTTACGACACATGTGACTGAGCTTTTTCACCGATTGGAGCTTTACTGTGGCTCCAGATGTCAAAGAATCAGAATATTCGTAGAAGAGAGCGTCGTGACTGTATATATTGGACTGTGATACTACATGGATGCAGAGCATGGAACTTCAAGGTGCATGCAAATACTTATTATCTCACAGTCCGCCATGCGGTAAAGAGGCAAAAAAAAAAAAAAAACACCGGTCTGTACCTGATAAAAAATTATTTACCTGTTTCTAGATTTGAACTGTACATTGATATTTTATCAATTTGTACTCTCGTGACACTGGGTGGGAGCCCTTTGGCCGGCACGTTTAGACTTTTGGAGCTGGGTATCCAAGATAGTATGGACCCACTATAGTACGTACAGTCACGACACTCCCTGGTGAGAAGGTTGTTAACGTTTGGCAGCTGGAACGACAATTGCGCTCCAGCCGGTGAGAAAGAAGTCACGTGCGCTGAAAGGATTGTTAGGAAATGTTTGTTTTTAATAATTTTCTACTTAATTAACGAAAAATTTGTTATATTTTTGCACTCTATGCGCTAGTAAATTACGAAGAAACATGAATTATAGGGAAATACATGTCAAAAGGGCCGAGTCGCACAGATTCAATGACATTAGCTACAACTTATTCATGAACAAATATTTTCCCTTATGTGAATATTAGCGGTTACCTCTGCTGAACGCTAGAAAATACAAACATAAGTTTCATGTATGAGAAGCATATATTTCTGTTGTTATTACCGTAGGCACTTTCCATGACACTTCAAAACTTTTTATTGAGCCAATAGATTCCCCCATTCTTTCAATTGACTCGATTTGTAACACATAAAAATTTTGTAAAAAACAATTACTTTTGTTTCAAAAGCGAATGTGTTCAAGATTCTGGCTATTGTGGCTTAGATTACTTCTGTGTTGGGAAACCATTTTATTGTTTCTTATGACATACTAGCACGTCTATGTGATCTTCCCTCGAGCTACATTTGTGGTGGCTCACTTTATACGTTAAATAATGTAGGTATTACATTATGTATAGGTTTCCCACACTCCACATTCACTGATTTGGCTGAAAGTGTAGAGAAGAATACCCGGCTTCGTTGGGTAGATATACGATGTCTTTCTGTAAAAGGTCAGATCTTCCCGTGTTTACTAGCAATTTTTTATTATTGAAGAAAAAAAACATTATTCAGTAAATGTCCGTGCGTTACAACAGAATCTTGAATAAACTCGTCTGTAACGTACTTCCTTGTACCTCCCAGGGTCCTGAGGAAACTAAATGATTATAAATGTATTGTCAATACTTAGTTACTGTTGACTGTTATGGCACTACATACACTATCTGTTGTAAAAAGTATGTTAAAAATCAATATAGCAGTTAGTTTCCGCACTCATCCAATATCGTAGTCAAACCTGTCGCTTGCTGTCCGCTTGGAGAGCCGCCTTCGCTGCTCCTCGGCTCGGCTACTGGAGAAACGAATACATAGTCTAGTTTATATTAATAGACTCTAGATTCAGTTGTCTTCTGTTTTGCTTGGTAACCGTCATATGTTTAAAATGGCTACTCCGCAGCAAAGGTTATTTTGTGTGCAATTCCGTGATTACAGTGCAAAGACGTTTAAGGTTGAGGTATCTAATTGATTCTCCGAATGGGTGGAATAATCGCCGTTTGTATCGACAGTTTCTATATAGAGGATGTGTATGTAAAGAGAAGAGTCCTGCTATAACGGCTCTTCTTCTTGATGATTTGGTTTGATTTGTACTTGGCCTTGGCTAAAACGCGGCGACAGTCGGTAGAATGTTGATATTGTTATCAAGCTACGAAGACGACGTTACACAAAATACCAGTGCTCAACCGAAATGTCGACTTGCGTGAGAAATTTACTTCCCCAAGAATCGCAATTAATCGTTCGTAATCGATGTTTAACAGATTAATGATGAAATATTAATGATAAAACCAATACAGTCACATCCACAAGAAATTCCCTACAAGCTGGTCGTAATTTCAAGTATCTAAGAAATCATAACAGTGGGCTTGTTATTTAAGTAAAAGATTTTACACAAGCGCCGAGCGCTACAGTCAAATATTATCGCTGCGCGTGATTATTTCTCGGGAGTTTCATGTCAATAATTTGATAGAATTTCAAATCACAAATGCACGACTTGGCACGAGAGGGTGTTTTATTGCACAATATCAGTCACTTCCTAACCGAGCCTTGAGAAGAAAACTTTCCCATGTGTTGGGGGGATTTAAATTATATGCTTCGGACCTATCACTTAAGTTCCATAAACCACTGGCTATTATGAATGAAAATTGTCTATCAGTGTTTGTTGCCTAAATCACTGTCTAAGTAATGTTTAGTTCAATTATCTAGTTTAAAGTTCACTTTATTCTAGTAGGTAAAAGTCCTTCGTTCGAATTCTAATGCCGTGATATTTGAAGTCAGAAGATCGTATTACTGCGTCATAATATATCGCAATTATTCAGTCTCAAAAACAATCTAAGCGCGCCTACATGTACGAGCGTTCAAATATATGACCTGCTTCGGCTAACTCTCGTAACGTAGTGACAATGCATTGAAATATACTTAGTCATTGCTCACGATTCCCAAAGAGTATTCACACGGAGTATTCTTTTGGATCGTTGGTTCTACTTTGCCAATGTTAATTTATGCTAATTTTGCGATTTATTATGATTTTGATTTTAATTTTACTGAAATTTAATCTTTCTTTCGCAGATTGCTAAATTGTCAAGTCTTAGATTCCTGGTTTAATTACTTGTTATTGTCCTAATAATAGTGATACACGGAACTTCGTTCGCTTTTTCACTTTTATGGGAATTTGGGACTTGGGGGGGAAATCTATGGGGTATTGGGAGCTAATTTTTTATTTTTATTTCTCGTTCTAGGAAGTGGCATTATAGTAGCCACCCTCGTGTTCCTGAAGAAAATGTTGCACGAATTCAAACTGCTTTCCAACGTAGTCCTTCAAAATGAACTCGTCGTGCCAGTCAGGAGCTACAACCGCCTACAACAACAATTTGGCGTGTTTTGAGACGTCAGTTGGTTATGAAGCCGTACAAGTTACAGCAGTTTCAAGCTCCACGTCCTGATGACAGACGAAGACGTGTGGCATTTTGTAACGAAATTCTTGATGCTTTTGACAGTGATAACACTTTCGCACAACGCATCGTGTTCAATGATGAAGCGACTTTCCATGTTAGTGGTCAGGTAAACACAGTATTGGACTTTGGGGCCTACAGAAACCACAGGCAGCCATTGAACCTGTGCGAGATTCGCACAAGGTCAATGCGTTTTGTGCGATTTCTCTATTATCAGTTTACGGCCCATTCCTGTTTAATGTAAACACGGTTAACGGTCAGCAGTATCTCGCTGTGTTACAAGACTAGTTGTTTCCGAGGCTGCAAGAAAACAACTTCATTTTTCAACAACATGGGGCACCCCCTCACTGGAGAATGAAACTCTACCGAATCGTTGGATTAGTCGTCAAGGAGCTGGCGACTTATCGTGTCTCAGCTGGCCTCCATGGTCACCGGATTTGACACCCTCTGACTTTTTCCTATGGGGTTTCGTTAAAGACAACGTTTACGTACCACCACTCCCACAGTACCTGGAATAGTTGAAGAACCGGATTCGTACTGCCATAACATCAGTGACGAAAGACATGCCTGCCCGAGTATGGGAGGAATTTGAGTATCGATGTGATATTGTTCGTACCGGTGATGGAGGACATATTGAACATTTGTAATCTGAACTTGAGAGTTTCGTAAATGTGGGTGTAAGATTTCATATTCGCATGTCTTAAAGTTTAAGAAATACGTATAGTCTTTTTGAAACACCTAGTATAATGATACAGAACAGAGAACTGTCTGTCCAATAACCTAGTTTTTATACGGGGTGTTTTATATCTCCAACTTACTTCAATTTCGTTCAGTTTTACAGACTATAACATCCAGTGCATTTCCTCTTTTCTGTGTTCATTATGCGCGGAATCTATTAGCAACACTAAATAATGAAAACAATTAAAGCGAATTTCTCACAATAGAAACTGATTGGAAATTTATATATGGCCCCTAACGAACAAATACTTTCTGATGGATACAGTGGCACGCAACTTAAGCTAATCTCTGTTACTGGTTACAGAACGCTTTAACGCACATTTATATCCAAATACATCATTAAAACATTTGTGGTAATTGTTATAATTTTCATGATTTCGCATTGTTACCTTACCTGAGATAGGTAAGAGAAGCATTCATAACTTCATGGTTTGAGGGTGTGTATGGTATGAGTCAAATTTAGGAAGAATTTTAGTAGTGTGTGCGTCATTGACCACCCTTTGGCCGGGATGGATGCACTGATTAGAGGTGCCATAACAGTTGTATGTTATCCTAAAGTGAGACGAAACAAATTGTTGTAGCTGGTCCTGTATATTCTCGATGCTGGCACTGTGACGTCAAAGCTGGTAAAACATATGTTCTATTGGAGACCTCAATACTATGCATAAAGTTCATAGAAACACGTGCCACATACTGCTGGAAAATGGCACCGAGACACGCACAAGGGCGCAGGATGTCCTTGACGTACCGTTGTGCGGTCCCAGTTCCCTCAGTGACAACAAGCCACGGTCAGACGTCATACTCAGTTAGTTCCCACGCCATGACGCCAGTAATAACACTGCAGTGCCTCTTCAAAACTTTGAAAGGACAGGAGCTCTTCACAAGTCACCGCCATTCTTGCCAATGATGTTCATCATTCGGAGTGCATAACTGTGATTCATTACTGAACACAATGCAACACTATTCCCCTTCAGTCTATGCTTCCATATTATTGCATCATTCCAAACGCAGACTTCGTGGTTTAGTGTCAATTGCAGCCTACAAAAGGAAAGCTACATCTTATTCCGTTTCCTGCCAGTTTCCGAACAACGGTGGAGGATGACGTAGAATGCTATCGAGAGTCCGTTAGTTGTTTTACGACGACAGGTGCAGGAGAGAAGAGGTAACAATATGCTGGGTGTAGAGTACAGCGACCGCATCTAGTTATCGTCAGAGGTGGGCGACCCGAAACTTGATGAAGAGCATTCTCATGCAGTTGAACATGGGCACACTTTTACATCCGAATATCCAACATATCTGAATATTACACCATTCAACCAGCCAGCAAAATGGACACCCACAATAATTCCGCGTTTAGAGACTGTCCGGTGCTGATAACGCTGTCTCAAGCGAGTACATGACATCTCTCTGTCTTTCACGCCCTTCACTCAGCATCAGCAGCTGTACAGGCCTCTTATACGCTCGACCTTCTCTGATGACAATCTTCAAGAACGAATATTTAACGGTTGTGAAAACATACTTGACCTCTTAGCAACAAGTAATCCTGAGCTAAAGACGACCATTAATACGGATACAGAAATTAGTGAACACAGGGTCGTCGTAGCGAGATTGAATATTGTAACACCAAATCCTCGAAAAATAAACGAAAAATATACCTGTTCAAAAAAGCAGATAAAAATTCTCTTGACGCCTTCCTCTGTGACAATCTCCAGTCCTTCGAAATTAACAATCTAGGTGTAGACCAGTGGCGTACGGAATTCGAAGAAATAGTATCGACAGCAATTGATAGATTCATACCAAATAAAGTAACAAACGACGGAGCTTCCTTGTATACAAACGCGTCAGAACACTGTTGCAGAAACAACGAAAAAAGCATGAAAATTCAAACAAACGCAAAATCTCCAAGACTGGCGATCTTTTATTCAAAAGCTCGAAATTTAGTGTGGACTTATGTGAGATGTTTATTACAGTTTCCACAACGAAAATTTGTCTCGAAACCTGGCGGAAAATCCAGAGACATTTTGGTCGTATATAAAGTATGCTAGCAGCAAGACACGCTCAGTACCTTCTCTGCTCCATAGCAATGAAAATACTATCGATGGCAGTGCTGCCAAAACAGAGTTACTAAACACAGCCTTCCTAAATTCCGTTACCAAAGCAGACGAACTAAATATTTCAGAATTCGAATCAAGAACAGGTCCCAACATGAGTAACGTAGAAGTAGATATTCTCGGAGTAGTGAAGCAACTTACATCACTTAATAATAGCAAGTCATTTGGCCCAGACTGTATACCAATTAGGTACCTTTCAGAGTATGCGGATGCAATAGAACCATACTTATCTATCATATAAAGCCGCCGTCCCGACGAAAGATTCGTACCCAAAGAGTGGAATATAGCACAGGTCACCCCAATGTTCAGGAAAGGTTGTAGGAGTAATCCGCTTAATTACAGACCCATATCACTGATGTCGATATCGAGCAAAATTTTGGAACATATATTGTGTTAGAACATTATGAACTGCCTTAAAGAGAACGTTCTATTGACAAAGTCAACACGTATTTAGAAAGTATCGTTCTTGTGAAACACGACTTGCTCTTTAGTCCCACGAGTTTTGAGTGCTATTGACAAGAGATTTCAAATTGACTCCGTATTTTTGAATTTCCAGAAGGCTTTTACACTGTACCACACAAGCGGCTTATAGAGAAATTGCGTGCTTATGGAATATCATCTCAGTTGTGTACCTGCATTAGTGATTTCCTGTCAGAGAGGTCACAGTTCGCAGTAACTGCCAAAAAATTGTCGAATAAGACCGAAGTGATCTCTGGCGTTTCCCAAGGTAATGTTTTGGGCTCTGTTGTTCTTTATATATATAAACGATTTAGGAGACAATCGGAGCTGCCATCTCAGGTTGTTCGCTTTAGACGGTCTCGTTTATCGTCTAGTAAAATTATCAGAAGATCAAAACAAATTGCAAAATGACTTATAAACGATATCTGTATGATGCGAAAATTGACAATTGACTCTAAATAATGAAAAGTGTGGCATCATCTAAATGAGTGCTAGGAAAGAAACCCGTTAAACTAATTTTGTCAAATCTAAAGGCCATAATTTCAGCTAAATACCTAGGAATTTCAATTACGAACTACATAAATGGAAATGAATACTTAGAAAAGGTTGTGGGAACCGCAAAGCAAAGATTGTGTTTTATTGACGGAAAATGTTTAGAAAATGTAACAGATCTACTAAAGGTACTTCCTACACTACGCTTGTGCGTCCTCTTTTGCAGTCCGGAATCCTTACCAGGTAGGATTAACGGAGTACATCGAGAAAGTCCAAAGAAGAGCAGCACTTTTATACTTAGGTGAAATAATGGAGAGTGTCACTGACATGATACGGGATTTGCGGTAGACTTGTTTAAAACAAAGACGTTTTTCTTTGTGGCGGAATCTTCTCACGAAAGTTCAGTCACCCTCTTTCTTCTCCGAATGCGAATATATTTTGTTGATGCCGACCAAAATAGGGAGAACGATCTTTATAATAAAATAGGGAAATCAGTGTCCTCGTGGAATGATATAGGTGTTTTCCTCTTCGGAGAACTTTTCGAGATTGGAATAATAGAGAATTATTGAGGAGGTGTTTCGGTGAACACTCTGCCAGGCACTTAAGTGTGATTTACAGAATATCCATCTCAATGAAGATGTAGAACATTAGTGCTCTCTGGTGGCCGTTTTACCCGTCACAAAGAACCGCAACGCTAGTCGTTTGCACATCCGTACGAATGTTAGAATGGTAACATTTAAAATAAACACGTGCACTTGGAGCTGGAAACACTTTCTTCAAACAGAATTAATAGAGTTCTGTCCTGGATTGAACTTTGCTACTGTGTTTGTTGGGTGACTACCTATGAGTTGGAATAAACTCCACTGTTAAGTTCAGTAGTAAAGAAGGCATCAACCAACGGAGTAGTCAGCTGTCGGAATATGTGCAGGGAACTAAAATACAGTAACGTTCCTTCTAGCGCTTTATCGTTGTCATCAGGAACAGTGAAGCGACAACTGAAAAAACATTTCCCTTTTGAGTGAACTGGATTAATGGGAGCAATTCGAGACGGCAGTTTTAAAGAGTTCAGAGGCTGCCACACCGCAGAGCAACACAACTTGTAAACAAAACTCGTTAAATAGCTCGGTAATGTGGAGCGGTTAAGTAGGACAGACCTATAATCAGCTCGACATGTGGTTCAAGTAAAAATGGCCAAGCGGTTCTAGGCGCTTCAGTCTGGAACCGTGCGACCGCTACGATCGCAGGTTCGAATCCTGCCTCGGGCATGGATGTGTGTGATGTCCTTAGGTTAGTTAGGTTTAAGTAGTTCTAGGTTCTAGGGGACTGATGACCTCAGATGTTAAGTCCCATAGTGCTCAGAGCCATTTGAACCATAAAGTAAATAACAAACGGCGGCCGTCGATAACTATGTTCACGGTACAGATCTTAGGGAGGATTTAGAAAGAGGACAGACGTTGTGAAAGGGTCCGTGTGTTTCCTGACAGACTTAAACCGTTAGCCCGACCCGAACTTCTACCTGGAACCTCTCTTCTCTCTCTTACTGACCGAGGTATCTAGGTAAGACCCACGTTCCCCCCTCACAGCACTAATTCCGTCTCTACTTTTCCCACTAATGTCTCTGGACGTATTAAAAAAAATTGAAGAAATTGGCAGAGAACATATGGAAGTGAGTGGCTTGCATCATGACGTCTCACAGCCTCATGGATTTGAACGCGTGTAATGAGTAGAAATGAATAATAATATTAATGGAGTACATATATTCAAGAACACACTTCATTTTAAATGCAGAGAACATCCGGACAGCCACTTGAAAATCAAGTCCTAACGACATTTGGAACTGCACGCTTTCTACAGCTCTTTGAATAACTGGCCAGAAAATTCCAAACGGAAAATTTACTGGGTTACTGTTGATACGATCAAGTTGAATGATGACAGCATTTAGCCATGCAAATAGCCATTTACCAGATGATTTCAAGCACAAACCACACCCCACTGAGCCCGCATCTCGTGGTCGTGCGGTAGCGTTCTCGCTTCCCACGCCCGGGTTCCCGGGTTCGATTCCCGGCGGGGTCAGGGATTTTTCTCTACCTCGTGATGGCTGGGTGTTGTGTGCTGTCCTTAGGTTAGTTAGGTTTAAGTAGTTCTAAGTTCTAGGGGACTTATGACCACAGCAGTTGAGTCCCATAGTGCTCAGAGCCATTTGAACCACACCCCACTGAAGGTGACAAAATAAATATCGCTGCATCAGTCATATTAAAGTCTGGACGCCCCCTTTTATGATCTATCACACAGACTTTACAATTACCTCGTGCCATTGAATTCATTATCCGGGGCCTGTTACCTTCCTCAAAAAATGAACTAACATACAAATGACTGTTACCGCGTTTCGGACGAAGCATGTAATGATGATGACGTCGGTTTTAGTTCGGTCAGCAGGCTGGTCGTGAGCACCTTTTTTGATTATGAACGCATGCATTTTGTGAACACATGCAAAGCTACTGTGACGCCAACACCTAGACGTTTATTTCGAGCCTTTTTCAGACTCACTCACACTGACGTTGTTCAGAGAGATGAGGAGCCCTGCAGTGGGACGGGAGGGAGGATCGTCGTCTTGTCATATGGTGCTACGGCTTAGGTATTTCCACAACCTTCACACTCTTCCCTTCTTAAACTGCAGTGACTAGTGTACGACTAGAGAGAAGATGAAGTATTAGGCTTCTTGCAATTAGTTTTCATATTTATATAACAGCTCCCCTTCTCTACCCTCCCCGACCCCCTGTCCATAAAAGAAGACAAAGTAAATATTCCGGATTCGAATCAAGAACAACTACCAACATGAGTGACTTATAAGTAGATATCATCAGTGTAGCAAAGCAGCAAGGGCCTCAGGTCTAGATCGTACACAAGTCAGCTTGCTTTCAAAGTATGCTAATGCAGTGAATCCATACTCATCAATTACATACATGTCCGCCCCTGGTAGCTGAGTGGTCAGCGCGACGGAATGTCATACCTAACGGCCCGGGTTCGGTTCCCGTCTAGGGCAGAGATTTTCTTCCCTCAGGGACTTGGTGTTTTGTTGTCCTTATCATCATCATTTCATTCCCATCGATGCGCAAGTCGCCGAAGTGGCGTCGACTCGAATGACTTGCACCAGGCGAACGGTCTACCCGACGGGAGACCCTGGCCAGACGGCATTTCCATTTCCAATTACATACAACCCCTCACTCGTAGAAAGATCCGTACCCAAAGAGTGAAAAGTTGCGCAAGTCACACCAATATCCATGGAAGGAAATGAACGTAATCCGCTGAATTACACATCAATATTACTAACATCGATTTGCAGTAGGATTTTGGAGCATATATTCTACTCGAACGTAATGAATCCCCACGAAGAAAACGATTTATTGACAAACAGCTCGTGAAACACCACTAGATCTTTTTTATCACCATGTAATGAGTGCTACCGATAGGAGAAGATAAATGGCCTCCACATTTTTTTTTTTTAATGTCCAGAAGGCTTTTGACACAGTTCCTCACAAGAGACTTCTAATTAAACTGCTTTCGTATGGCGTCGTCCCACTTTTGTTTCTGGAGATTCGTGATTTGCTGTCAGAAAGGTCAGTCTTCATACTAACTGACGGAATGTCGTCGAGTGAAACAGATGTTACATGTGGGGTTCCCCACTGAAGTGTTGTGGGCTCTCTGCTGTTCCTGATCTACATAAACGAGTCAGGAGACTAGCTAAGCAGCCCTCTTAGATAGTTTTCAGATGATGCTGTCATTTACCGTCTTGTAAAGTCGTCAGAGGACCAAAACCAATTGCAAAATGGTATAGACAAGATATCTGTATGGTGTGAAATGTATTACTTTTCATCTTTAGAAAATCAGGTCTTACTTCTATTGCCAAAAGTTTATATTTTAACAAAATGAGTGTCTTTTAGGTAGGTTTACAAAACAGTAAAAAAGTTCCTATCATTGTCTTCTACATAAATAATTGTCGTCCCACTCAATTGCAAAGTTACAACAGCCACCAAACTGTAACAGTGGACGAATGGGAGTAAGGCAGTTAACAGGATAATATATGTACGAATAGCCTCGGCGTTTTATGTACTTGTGTTTCAGCGCAGCTATCGGAAATTTCGATAAATGTCAATTAAGCGTGATACATATGCAACGTAGTAATTGTTATTATTATCTTCAGTAGGAAGATCGTGTGCTGCAACTCTTCAAGCTAGTTACCCTGCGTAAATCTCTTCATCTCTGCAGAACTGCTGCGGACTGCATCCATTTGAACCTGCTTACTTGTACTCCCTTCTCTTTTTCAATGTGCTTTTCTTATTTTTGCCTTGCTTCATTTTATATCCTTATTACATCCTCCATGGTCATTTAGCTGCTCAAATCGTGAAACTCATCTGCTTCTTTTAGTCTCATTTCGTATTCCTGTTCACTCATTATCACAAGACGTAGTTCGAATCGGTTCCATTATCCTTCCTTTATTTTGGTTGGTATTCATCATATTCTTACACCCTCCTTTCAGGACACTGTCCATTCCATCAACTTTGTCTTAGAACTCCTTAGACGCATCCGACTGAATTACAATGTCTTCGCTACACTTAAAGATTTTATCTTCCTGATTTTTGATTACATTCCCAGATTTTTTTCCTTGGTTTCCTTTACTTCTTGCTTAACAAACATAGTGCACAACCCCGGGAGAGGCTATAAACCTTTCTGACAGAGTTCTCTATTACTACTTCCCTTTTACCCCGTTCAACCCGTTACAGCAACCTGTTTTTTGTACGTTGTCAAAAGCTTTCTCTCAATATACAATGGCTGTAGGATTGCCTTTTTCCTTTAATACAATGTCCCATGGGGACCAGAAATACCTAACGTGTAACGTCGCGACCGCAACAAAGCCTGTCACACGTCTGTATGTGCAAGTGCGTGTTCGCAACAGGCCATTAGTAATGAAAGAAACTCCAGGTAATTAACAATCTGTACATACCGTTGCAGAGCTGGGACCCGTTCTTTATTACTGGCTCACTAGGGAGCTTTTGTTGTTATTTTGATTTCTCAAAGTTTTCAATGCAAATTTATCTTGACTAAAAATTCAGAGATAAGAGAGATTGTACTAGATAGATATCAGACATCCTGAGGAACAATATTCCGGAACCCGAATTCACATGCGATCATTTTGTAATGGTTTGATTATTTTCTCGAGTTGTCGGCAACCGTTAAATTTAGACAAAAAAGCAAATTGCTTTTCTTCTCCGTCGAGGAAGCGCTGTGCTATAAAAATGACTTTGTTTCGACGATTGGGCGTAAGGCAAGAATGGAAACCTCTTTTCACCAGTCCCAGTAGGCAGTCCTCAAGCCAATGCTCTTCTCAGCTGTTGGTACTAGCACTGTTTTCTGAGGTCAGAGGTTCAACAACGTCCAGATGTTCCGAGGTCATACGATCGCCGATCACAGCTACTCCGGCACAGTCTTCCTTATATTCTTTCGAATCAACAGTTGCAGCAAGATGACTTACACGAGAACGCGATTAGATCTTGGCATTTACCACTTCCCTCTTTGTATGTATGGACATGGACTCTCGCTCTGTAACATATGGGATAATTGTAACCAAATTTTGTGAATGTACTATTATAACGTACCATGTCGAGTAATCACTCTTGGAGAAAGACATGCCTAGCACCCTGTGTGGTCTGAAGACGATGTGAAGCGGTTAAGAGGCTTTACATTAAAGAAAAAGAACAATTCAAGAGGAAACCGTAGTTTTCTATCATTCGTAGATGACTTATAGCAGTGCTGATGACATTGAAGCTCTAGGAATGTGGGTGGCTGGAGCAAGTTTGACATACAAAGTGCAAATTACATACAGCTTATACTGGGCTTGCTATATCAATCATCTACTATGTAGGTAATAGTATTGTGATGTGAAGGTGTCCCTAGCACTGCTAACGTTGAGATGATAGACGATGATGAGAAGACGTTAGCTTACAAAAATAATTGAACACGACTAGTATGAATTTCACTAAGGTCCACTGCTCTTGGTGTTTCTAGATTGGCAGATGACAATGACGTATGTGGTTAGCATGAATCTGACTGAAAATCTTGGTACAGGTGTGAGTCCGTTACAATCAAGAACCCCATAAGCAGTTATAATATGGAGGGTGGTAGTCGAAAGACAGGTCCTAGAGTTTTTAGACTGTTTTATTTCATTCCTCATTAGGCGTTTCGGGCTTACCCATTTTTAGATGATCAGATAAAAATACAGTAACAGATATAAAGTTACATGGTGCACATAAAACACAGTGTCTTAAATAATCAACCTAGTTTCAACATATTCACACAATTACTATTTTTCATAGACGAATACATACCATGTAATGAAATGGCCGATTCCTTCAAAAGTTTGTTTTCGAACAAATAACAAAGCTACTTCGTCATAGTCTACATGTGCCACAGGACAAATTTTGTAAGGCAGGAATCTACGAAATTAAATGAGGATTTGTGTTGACTTATACATCCGGAAAGCTGAGAAAGAGTTTGGCGTAAGATTCAGACAACACAGTTATGCGAGTAACAGTAGCGCATTGGGTCGTCGTTCTAAAGTACAGAATCACAGACCCACGATGGTTGAAAATAGCCTTTGCTCAACTACATTCTAAAGATATAGGCAATACCTTACGTATTCTCGAGGAACTTTAAAACTATACCAACAGTCGGCTAGCTCTTAACCTTATAATTGATGAGCAAACCTCGCAGTCGGAAGTGGTTCTCCTAGTATATTTGACGACCTGCTTGTGAATAACAGAGAAATAGATGGATAAGCTGAATTATTGATGATCTGCTGCTCTAAGTCTCCATGTATATGAAAAAGGATATCCATCTACCTCGTTTTAATATTTTGCTATTTTCTTCTTATGAGCTTGTAAGGGATTTTAGTTATAGACAAATGCTTGCCGTGTTAGTCTGTGTAATCACATTATGTATGGTTTCTTCTATTATTTGTGATTCTAATTAAAGTTAAACTTTGAAAACGCTGTAGAAATAACACCACTGGTCAGAATGACGTCAAACTGCAACGGAATATTATCGGAGAAGGGGGAAATCCTATGGCAGAAGAAAAAAATAGTGTGAGAATGTATGTGTCGGAATATGTCAATGAAAACACCTGTCATGCGCATGACTCACTGAAGTTGTAATAAACACGCCTGGTACGCGGCTGTTCCTCCTTACGCGTCTGCGGCTTTCGACGTGACAGCCAGAATGAAGGATGGCGCTCTGCTTTTAAAGCTGTATTACAAAAATAATAACTGTGCACACGTCACTCAGCAGAAGTTCCGTACACTGAAGGGTTTGAATAAAAAAGGCGTTGGTTCGATGACTGCCGTGGGTCAGGAAGAAATGATTCCGAAACTCGAAAACACGTGTTCTTTTGGCGTGCGACCTGATAGAGGAAAGAAACGAATTGCATCGACATCAGTTGGAAGCAGTGGCCACAGCAGTGTAGGAGGAGATGAGTGGTGGTGTGCAAACGTATAGTGCACGGAGAACTGTCCGAACATTGGGTATACTCGTGAGCATGGTGCGTAAAATCCTAGGAAACTAGACTCCTACCGCACAGGTCATATGAAGGCTCAACGGTACCGACCGGCCGACGTGTCATTCTCAGCCTTCCGGCGTCACTGGATGTGGATATGGAGGGGCATGTGGTCAGCGCATCGCCCTCCCGGCCATATGGCAATTTCCGAGACCGGAGCCGCTACTTCTCAATCAAGTAGCTCCTCAGCTGGCCTCACAATGGCTGAGTGCAGCCCGCTTGCGAACAGCGCTCGGCAGACCGTATGGTTACCCATCCAAGTGCAAATCCAGCACGACAGCGCTTAACTTCGGTGATCTGACGGGAACCGGTGTTACCACTGGGGCAAGGCCGTTGACTACCCATCTTTGCTAACCATTCAAAATTAACCATGTGGACGAGTTGTTTCCTGTTGACCTGCCAGCAAGAAAGGCTTTTGCTTTAGAATTTCTTGTTCGCATCGAAGTGCAGAATGACTGGCCGTGGTAGATTTCGTGGACAGACGAAGCCAACTTTCCTCTGACATGATACGTTAGTACACAGATTTGTCGAATATGGGCAACGGAAAATCCATACGCAAATCGACCAGTACCACTTCATCCTGAAAAGGACACTTTTAGGTGCGGGTTTACGTCATCATTTATCAGAGGGCCATATTTTATCGAAGAGACAGGTGCTTCTGGTCCTGTTACCTGTACCGTCACTGGTAAGCGCTATGAGTGTCTTTTGAGCAAACACGTCATTCCAGCTCTCCTACAGTGTGTGTGGATGTGTTCATTTTTGTGCAAGATGGCACACCTCTGCACATTGGAAATACTGTTAAGAAGCTGCTGAAGCGCCATTTCCGAAATGCTAGAATTATCAGCCGCCGTGCCCCTTCAGCCTGCCCGTCCCGATCACCTCTCTTAAACCGTGTGACTTCTGGCTATGGGGCTATCTGAAAGATGTAGGCCGGCCGAGATGGCCGAGCGGTTCTAGGCGCTACAGTCTGGAACCGCACGACCGCTACGGTGGCAGGTTCGAATGCTGCCTCGGACATGGATGTGTGTGATGTCTTTAGGTTAGTTAGGTTTAAGTAGTTCTAATTTCTAGGGGACTGATGACCTCAGAAGTTAAGTCCCATAGTGCTCAGAGCCATTATAAACATTTGAAAAATAACGTGTTCAGCGTTTCGATTGCGAACTTAGCTGCATTGGAGGCAGGCATTGCGCCACACATTCTGAACGTGACTCCGTAATTTGCTGTTTCTCTACTTCAAATTGTTGCAGAAAACGGTGGACAGTATTTTGAATATGTTTTGCGTCAGTTACAAGGAAATTAATAATCGGATTTGATTTTGATTGATGTTTTTATGCGGTTTTAGCCCTCCGGACCATTAAAAACATACGTGATGGATGCTTTTTATGCGATTTTTGGCCTCAGGAGACTCAAAAACCTGTTTTTCCATACGATGTGATGTGACCTTTGCCGTGATGGATGGGTTCACGTAACTGACAGTATCACATCTGTACACCCATGCATACTGAGTGGTACAGTTGTTTAACGGCATACGTACAACTTAGACATTGTTGTATGATTCAGTTGCCATCTGTAGTTGACAATTATTAAATTATGATATATATACACACACACACACACACACACACACACACACATATATATATATATATATATATATATATATATATATATATATATATATATACTGCGGTTTGAAAGTGTAATTTCAATATTATAACCACAAATATATATGGTGATTATAAATAAAGATAAACTTACAAACTGCTGTAGAATTAACACCACTGGTCACAATGATGTCAAACTGCCATGGAATATTATCGTATATATAATAGTTTTTTTCGGTGTATCGTTTGTTGCGTAATGGGTTGGCATGAATAGCTCTTAAATTTTAATTATTATGTACAAAAATGTAACTTGTCATAACGATGAAATGATATTGTAAAGCAGCGTCGCTATAGTCACGCCATTAGATTGCTTATGTAGCAGGAATAAGAGGATATTCCTACCATTCAGCTGTAAGTTTTGTCAGTGTTAAATTATCGTATCTACTTACTGCTGCTATTTTGTTTAACCCTGATAATTTTTCACGTACTTGTCAAAGTTATATGTTACACTTATTTAAAGGCATATGTATTTGCCTCTCAAAACCATTTTTATGCAAATATCTTGCAACAACACTGCCTATTTAAACCATTTCTGCTTTATGTGGCAAGAGCGTTGCCGCAGTGGTTACATCAGTTCCCGTCAGATCACCAAAGTTAAGCACTGTCGAGCTTGGCTAGCAGTTTGATGGGTCACTGTCCGGGTCTGCCGAGTGCAGTTGGCAGGTGGGGTCCGCTCAAGTCCTTGTGAGGAAAATTGACGTGTAATAGCACTGGTCACGAAAACTGACAACAGCTGCCAGAGCAGTGTGCTGACCACGTGTCCCTCCGTATCTGTATCTAGTGAAGCCTAATGGCTGAGAACGAAACGGCTGCCGTCGGTACCATTGGGCCCTCAAGGCCAGTCCGGACGATGTTTGGTTTTATGTACATTAATACCATGCTGCACCTTCACAAACACATCCCTATACCTACACAAACTCCACAGCCCATCTCAATGCAACTTCAAACTACTCCCTCTCCCAGAGAGTGAGATCATCCTGTCAACTTCAACGCTTCCCCATCTATCTGCCGCCGCAACACTCACCCCTATCCCTTTCTTCTCATGCCACTATCTCCCCACACCAATACTCCTCCTCACCCACCGTCGTTTTCACTGTCTGTAGTCCGACTATCTGTTTAGCCTCCTTCTTCATAGTTTCCTCTCCTAACAGACCTCTATTTCCTTACACACACACCCTGAATCTCTTTGAAACATATTCTCTTACTCGAGAATACTTTTTCTCCCTGTGTAGATCCTTCAAATGTTAAGTGAAAGTCTCGTACTCCACTGTTTCTTCATAGAAGAAACTTTAAATAATTTTCATAATTTTAGCTGCCTCTCATTACTCTTTTTTACTTTAAACATGAATAGTCCTCATACTTTTATTCTTCTGTCACCTTCGTTATCATTACATGACTACTCTTAGCTGCAGAGCGGAGTATTGTACCGCTGACGGCACTTCATTCGCCCACATGGGGCGTGGGGGCATGAAATAACAATACAGAAAACAAGGAAGTATGTACGTTATATAACTTTATATTTCTTACTGTATTTTAATCAGATCATCTGAAGACGGAACAGCGCGAAACGCGTAATGAGGAATAAAATTAACGGGTGTAAGAATCTTGTAGTACGTGTTTTTTGCGATCATCCTTCATTTCTAAATTCGTTACGGTTTTGCAATTTACTTAGGTTTTTGGTGTGGGTTAGGGTGGGGTAATCGGCTCATAATCAATAAAGTGAAATTTAGATTAAAGCAAACATGATCATGTAACCGTCACCGCAAGTGCTCTTGAACACCTCTTTGCAGTGAAAGTGAACTGTGAGTCTTGACATAAAGTACTAACACAACATAATGTAGCTGCATGATTTCTCTAAGGCTTCTCCTCAGACACACGTTGCTGGCTGAGTAGTACCTCGCACATACGCGTTAACTTCCAATTGCTAATAACTGAAGAACAAACCCATGTTCTTCATGACATTTCTAAAACCTATATTACAGTCATTCGAGCGTTTCTTAAAATTTCACGACCTCTTGTGAGCATACTAACAACATTCAGTTGTAATGTAGCGCAATACCAAAACGCTGTCCAGAATGATTAATGTTATTCCCTAAAAGGGTCAGTTGTGCTCGTGAGAACATCTTCAGTTTCGTAGTAGATGTTACGTTAAAAATTATTGTCACCTTTCTCAACTACCTTAAAGTAAGATACCTTACCATGATAATTTCCATATCATACTATGTCATCGATGTTTCCTGCTCCTGCCAACACGATAAGTTTCTGCCGTTCACTAATAATTCCGATACCGCGTTCAGCAAGTGTTTTTCCATTTCTTGACTGCCTTTTACTTTTTGAGAATTGTGTGCAATATATTCAGAACGAGAGGATGAAATTGTTCCGCTTGTAAGTTTTCGCGACGGTTTTCTCAAGCTACACTGTAATAATTATTTCTACAGATTAATAATCCTCTCCCGTGCTAATAATCCTGTGCTGCATGAGTAAGTATTTGGAATAACTTTTCATAAAAAAATACTTTCTTAGCCGAATTGCTTCATTAGTTCTATAGCCCGAAAGGTAAATTATTTTATGGAGTTTTCAATGCCACATTTCCATTTTTTAAATGTTTATTAATACCGGAAAACTGTTTCTCTAAGGGCAGACACATGAAAATGTGATACGTGGCAGAAAACAAAGTAAAATGATTATTATTTAAAAATTAATTGCCATGAACGTAAATACATTTCTCCCAAGTACACAAGACGATCGGTGCGCCCATTGACCTGACAGGATTGTACCGATATGTGCACCTCTTGGTCTGAAGCAAATCGAGTCAATCGGGGCTGTATATAGGGAGTGTAAGGGCTTCCCAGTGAAACTACTCCAGCAACTGTCAACATGTTGCCAAGGTTGTTGGCGAACCGCTGCAGAAGTTTGTCTGGGAAACAGTTACACATCCTCTATAAATTTCGTCCTCTACCCATTACATTTTCTTGTTTTCCGAGCGCTGAAGCGAGACATTCGTCGCCATCGATATACTTCGAACGACAATGTCCTGGCTACTATACTGATCCCGTAGGTAAGTGCAAACATTTTTCAGGAAGTCATTGACTGTGTTGTTCTACAGCGGGAAAGCTGTATTGTCAATTATTAGGAATATTTTGAAATAATAAGCAGTTTACCCGATTTTTCCATCTGTCTCGTTTTCATTTGACCGCTCCATACAGTTCGACTAAACACACCGTCCGTGTACATTAGTATGTCAGTACTGTCTGAAAACGTAACGATTTTTGAATCAATTACAAGGTTCACATTATTAGGGAATATGTAGCCTAGCGACCTTGTATAGAGGACTGTAACAGAAACGACTTTGTAAAACGATTATAAGAAGCTACTGAAAACTGTATTGTACGGAAAACTAATATAGATAGATACAATATCGAAAGCTTCGGCTTTTGATGCAGTTATTCAGCGCTATTTAAAAGAAATATTCCTGTGATGGAATCGCATACCAAATCAGTACCAGTATTTCTAAAAATAAATGAAATGTCAACAATTCTTCCCCTTGTAGTGCAACGACGTAAGTTTTGTATAAATGATTTTCTTCTGGCATATGACCATGTGCAGACTTCGTCACCTACGTCAGTTACAAGACACTTCAAAATTATTTAAATTCTTTATAAAGTTGTCTCTGAATGGTTCTTGAACGAAACTGTAATTAAAACATCATCATTTGAGTCGTATGCGCAGAATTACGTCAGTCAGTCCAATTGGTTTGCGCAACCTCTCTTCAATTTAGATGTCGTTTGTTTCTTCTCAGAAATTACTTTAATGCAAGTTACCTGCTTTAATAAATATTAAATCCACATTGAATAAACTCTTAAGACTCAAACTCGCCATGAACGTTGTCAAAAATTAATAATCTTGTCAAATGAATCAGTAATACTTCTTCGTTAATATAATTCTTCATAAATAAATTCTCGGAACACGTATTTAAACTTTTGTAGTATACACTAGATTATTATCTTCATATATACTACATATAGACGTGAACATGAGCCTTGAAAAGATGGGACTCAACAATTACAGTATGATTAAACTTTCTATGACGTCATTGTTGTAGAAACATTACAAATTATAATTTTTTTAGTTTTTAGAAGCACGACGCAACAACTCGGTTTCAGGATCTTCTGTTGCTCTTTGGCTGTCGACCCGCGACGTATAGTGGCCAACAATTTTTTCTCTGGTCCCGGCAGTGAAGATGCTGTCTCCGTTGCACCGCCCTCTCCGTACATGAAACATAAAAATAATTAAAAAACTTTAGATAATTCACAAACATTACAAATTTTACAAAATACATAAACAAAACACTAAATTAAACTTATATTCACCTGCAAACTGGGCTGACACTGGTGGATGGGTGACGCTTCAGTTTCGTGTCCCACTACATACCCCACCCGCAAGCTCAGTTTGTCAGGTTTTAACCGAAAATAAAACTTCTTCTATACACAATATTTAACCGAAAATAAAACTTCTATTATATTTTATATTTAACTGTTAATATTATACATTTTTCTCACATTTTCCGTAATCTAAAGTCCTTGCTCTTAGACAGATTCAATCCTTTTATGATGATATTATGGTGACTATTTGTCATGTACTTTTAATTATGCTATTATTGTAATTCATAGCTGAATATATGGAGATTACTCCTTTTCATTTAATAGTTGCTAGTAAATAATAATTTAGTACGTTCTTTAACGTTGTTAGATTAGGATAGAGCGTTCAAATTGTGATAGGTTAGTTTAAGTTTCATTCATTTACTAGAGCTATTCTTTCCAAAATACATATTACTAATAAGTGTCTCACAATAACTAATAGTACTATTTACTTTACGTCGTTCTTTTCCATAATGCTTTATTTATGCATGAGGTCAAAAAGAAATCAAGCAAAACTTTCTTTAGAATCTCGGCACGGCTTTCTTTACCTTCGGACACTTGGTTGGGTAATGGCAATTTATTTAGGAGAAACAAGCGAGAAAGCCCCGTTTGGTGTGTTCTATATTAACACTATTACAAATCTCTATTAAAGGCACTCTGCTATGTTCTCGTGAGCCATATAGCTCTGGACACCCATGGTCCCTAAAATTATTAACCATCCCCTTTGGTTCCTACTATCCGAGTAAATATAAAATATGCAAAATTCCTTCTGACCTAATAACAAAAATTTCTTCCATATAAATCCCTTTTTAGTTATCTTTCCCTTTTTGAAGTACCGGTAGATTACTGTAGAGCCCCTGTTTAAACTTCCTGTGATTTCTTTAAAATAACACGTAACTATCACGAAAAACTTCACATGAAAAAACTATGAACGCTCGTCCGTATGTAACATATACTAAATATCAACTTATTTAGGAATGAAGGGTTTAATTTGATCGACACTATATAATCCTTTAAATACACCTAATGAAGGTTCCATAAGAAGTAACGCTTTGTGATGTACAATCTTATGAATAACATGTGGACCTTCAAAGATAAAGAAGAATTTTCTACATTCCTTATTGATCTTCGCACTTTTACGATGAGATCGTGCTAATACAGGGTCTCGTACCTGCAATGAGGGTTCTATAGCATGTTGATTATAATTTTTAATTCTCCGTTCAGCATTTTTAACAATCTGTTCGCGAATTTTGTCGCTTGGAATGCATTGTTTGATCTCATTTACTGGTGGCCAAGGTAGAGCAGCTAGAAAAGGCTCACCTATAATTCGTTTGCCTAAAATTTCTATAGGTGATAATCCTGTCGTTAGATGAGGCAATTAATTTAATATTTTTTCGAATACGGGCATTAGTTTGGCCCACCGGGTATGTTATATGCACAATAAGTTATACAGAATCGTCCTAATTCTTTCATGACTCTTTCTACTAAATTACTTTGAGGGTGATATTTGGAAATTATCGTTGTTGTGTAATTTCCTCATTTTAGAGTTATTACCCCGATTTTGTTGGCTCTCTTTATCTTTAGATTGACGTTTTATATAACAAAACTGGCTATGGTTGTTGTTGTTAAATTTTCGTGGTACTGAAGTAATATTACTTCGAGAATTGTGATTTCTACCAAATCTAAATTTCTCGTCTTCCCGTTCTCTATTAAGTATATGTAACTGTTCTAAATATCCTAATAATTCGCAAAGTTGTGACCATTCCCTTTCTATCATTCTCTCTTTTACATAATACGGTAACCTACTAATTAGGACTCGTATTAGATGACTTTCAATAATTGGTTCTTCAATTAATTTAGCACGGTTTAAATGCCATTAAAAATAGTTCCTATAACCTCCCCGCCGTTTAGCATAAGGAGGAGCGTCTAACAAGTCTAAAGTATTGTTGTTTTCCTCTTGACCAATAATTTTGTTTAAAGTGCTTAACAAAATCATCCCAGTCCCTAAATTCTGTTCTATGCAGTACTGCCCATTCCGCAGCTTCTGCTTCTAAATGTCCTATTACAAATTGAATCCGTTTTTCATTACTCCATTTCGGAGATAATGAAGTTTCAAAAGCTTTTATAAAGATTATAGGGTGAAGTTCGCCTCCTGCTTTGAATACAGGAAATCGACTTGCGACATTTGAATTTGTCGTTGTATCATCCCAACATTCTACGTGAGACATAGTTGGATTTTGTTTAGATTGCAGAGACGGAGTCGCGTCGGATTTGCTTGCCGTTATTTCTTTATTTGTGTTGTTGTCGTCCGAGCTAGCAACACGATGCGACTGTTGTCTCTGATTACGTTACTACTTCTACTACTTGAAATGTTTTCATTATAATCTAATTCCGATAACCGTTTAGTAATTTCCTGTATTCGCATTTCTGTACTGGATACACGGTTAGCTAATATCAATTCTTCACTTTGTTCACGATGTGAACGCTCTGTAGCTTCGTCAATATTATTATCTTTGGAAGTATCAAGGTTACTGCATATTTCAGTAATTAAAAATTCCATGTTTTCTATTTCAGAATGATTTTTTTCTACTCGATGAGTTAATGTCCCTAATTCTAGATTATCTATTGAAGAAATCTATACAGGTTTGGTAGAAACCTCTTTAATAGATTCTAATAATTCTCTACGAACAGTTTCTGTTTGCATAGAAAATTCATCTCGTAACTTATCGTTATTTTTCTCTGTTTCATTTACAACTAAGACATTGACTTAATCTAGTCTCTTTGTTAAGTCAGTAATATCATTTCGCATGCGAGCTTTTCCCTCACGCGATTCCTGGATATGTTCTTCTAAACTTTTACAATTATCAACAATCTTATTACTAAGTCCTACTAGTTTTTCCTGCATTTCAACCTTAGAAGCCTCTATTTTATCACTTAATTCTCGACTGGTTTCATTAAGATGTTCCTGTAACCTGTCTGTATATTTTGTAGAATTCTGGAACACGTATTATGTTCGAGTATAATATCTTTTCTGGAGACTAGAAATCTACTCTGATGGAATCAGCATGGGTTTCGAAAAAGACGGTCGTGTGAAACCCAGCTCGCGCTATTCGTCCACGAGACTCAGAGGGCCATAGACACGTGTTGACAGGTAAATGCCGTGTTTCTTGACTTCCGCAAGGCGTTCGATACAGTTCCCTACAGTCGTTTAATGAACAAAGTAAGAGGATATGGTCTATCAGACCAATTGTGTGATTGGATTGAAGAGTTCCTAGATAACAGAACGCAGCATGTCATTCTCAATGGAGAGAAGTCTTCCGAAGTAAGAGTGATTTCAGGTGTGCCGCAGGGGAGTATCATAGGACCGTTGCTATTCACAATATACATAAATGACCTTGTGGATGACATCGGAAGTTCACTGAGGCTTTTTGGAGATGATGCTTTGGGGTATCGAGAGGTTGTAACAAAGGAAAATTGCACTGAAATGCAGGAGGATCTGCAGCGAATTGACGCATGGTGCAGGGAATGGCATTTGAATCTCAATGTAGACAAGTGTAATGTGCTACGAATACACAGAAAGATAGATCCCTTATCACTTAGATACAAAATAGCAGGTCAGCAACTGGAAGCAGTTAATTCCATAAATTATCTGGGAGTACGCATTAGGAGTGATTTAAAATGGAATGACCATATAAAGTTGATCGTCGGTAAAGCAGATGCCAGACTGAGATTCATTGGAAGAATCCTAAGGAAATGCAATCCGAAAACAAAGGAAGTAGGTTACAGTACGCTTGTTCGCCCACTGCTTGAATACTGCTCAGCAGCGTGGGATCCGTACCAGATAGGGTTGATAGAAGAGATAGAGAAGATCCAACGGAGAGCAGCGCGCTTCGTTACCGGATCATTTAGTAATCGCGAAAGCGTTATGGAGATGATTGATAAACTCCAGTGGAAGACTCTGCAGGAGAGACGCTCAGTAGCTCGCTACGGGCTTTTGTTGAAGTTTCGAGAACGTACCTTCACCGAAGAGTCAAGCAGTATATTGCTCCCTCCTATGAACATCTCGCGAAGAGACCATGAGGATAAAATCAGAGAGATTAGAGCCCACACAGAAGCATACCGACAATCCTTCTTCCCACGAACAATACGAGACTGGAATAGAAAGGATAACCGATAGAGGTACTCAGGGTACCCTCCGCCACACACCGTCAGGTGGCTTGCGGAGTATGGATGTAGATGTAGATGTTAGCTCTCCTTTAAGTTCCTCTTTTAATCTAGCCGTAGATTCTTCGTTAGATTGTTTTAATTCCTGTTTTAGTTCCTCTTTTAATCTAGCAGTAGATACTTCATTGGATTGTTGTAATTCAGCTAAAAAATCCCCGTTAGATAGTTTTAATTTAGCGATCACCCTAAAAAGGGATCTCATGCTCCTATAGGACACAGATTGCTCTTCGTCTGACATTTCACTTCCCGACATTATTGTAAGATATTAACTAGTTACACACGCAGACTTGTAATCAACAATCCTATTAAAAGCATCCTCCCTTAGTACAACGCTCCACTTCCAACTTAAAACAGACTCACCGGACACTAATATTGTAGTTTGTAGTTCTCGGTGATCAGTGTGCTGCTATGGGATGCAGAAGTAACAGCCGTCGGTGCAGCCGCTGAGATGCTGCGACCGCGCTTCCGCAACCGGCAGGACGCTGAGTCGAACACTGGAGACGTCACTGGCTGCAACCACGCCCGGCCACACCGTAGACAGGCGAAGCCCTCAGCAACACCTCTAATACCAGCCGGAGGAACGCCCACCAGCTGACGTACTGGGCCTGTTAGTTTAGGGAGAAAAAGATTGTTGGGGTTTGAAGCGTTCGGCTGCTGTCCAACAGATGCGCCTTCTCGTGGAATAACTGCGTGACCGTACTGCTTCGCTGCGCTCCGTCAGATGCCCACAACCGCGAAGACGCCGCTGGCTGCTGAAGGCTCCACGAAGACTCGCGTTGACTTCCGAAGGACTCTTGATGTTTTAATTGTTTCGTACCTGTGTGCCTTAGTTGCACACAAGTCCTGTTTATAAGGTCGCCACGGTGTAGTGTAACGACGTAAGTTTTGTATAAATGATTTTCCTTTGGCATATGACCATGTGCAGACTTCGTCACCTACGTCAGTTACAAAACACTTCAAAATTATTTAAATTCTTTTTAAAGTTGTCTCTGAATGGTTCTTGAACGAAACTGTAATTAAAACATCATCATTTGAGTCGTATGCGCAGAATTACGTCAGTCAGCCCAATTGGTTTGCGCAACTTCTCTTCAATTTAGATGTCATTTGTTTCTTCTCAGAAATTATTTTAATGCAAGTTATCTGCCTTAATAAATATTAAATCCACATTGAATAAACTCTTAAGACTCAAACTCGCGATGAATATTGTCAAAAATTAATGATCTTGTCAAATAAATCAGTAATACTTCTTCGTTAATATAATTCTTCATAAATAAATTCTCGGAACACGTATTTAAACTTTTGTAGTATACACTAGTTTATTATCTTCATATATACTACATATAGACGTGAACATGAGCCTTGACAAGATAGGACTGAATATTTACAACATGATTAAACTTTCTATGACGTCATTGTTGTAGAAACATTACTAATTCTTATTTTTCAGTTTTTAGAAGCACGATGCAACTCTTTGGCTGTCGACCCGCGACGTATAGTGGCCAGCAATTTTCTCTCTGGCCCCAGCAGTGAAGATGCTGTCTCCGTTCGTTGCGCCGCCCTCTCCGTACATGAAACATAAAAATAAATACAAAACTTTACATCATTCACAAACATTACAAATATTACACACTACATAAACAAAACACTAAATTAAACTTATATTCACCTGCAAACTGGACTGACACTGGTGGATGGGTGACGCTTCAATTTCGCGTCCCACTACACCCTGAAATGCAGAATGGAAGGATTGCGGACAATAAAATGTACGTCCTGAAATAAATCTGTAAGGGCTGCCTGCAATCCGACAACAGTTCTAAATGAGCATTTCGCTTGACAGTACAGTAATGCTCCACAAACATTTAACTGCCTTTTGGGAGCACTTTTTTCTCCGGGTTATAAATATTTGCGCGAAAATTGCAGTTCAAATACTGCGTGAATGAATCTTTTACTTTTCATTTTATTCTTTTCATGAGCACCTCTCTACTGAATAGCAGTTCAGAGAACGCTTAAAGCATAATCTTGTTGCGTGGAATTAACGGTGAACGCGGTTTCACTCTCTGTCGACAGACGCTTGACAGGTTTCCAGGATTTTCGGCAGAAAAATCAGCTGAATGATTTCAAACCAATAGCATGTAAACAACATTCTTGTTTGATAGTCGTCTACGAAGACGAACATGTCCGCATGTCCCCATTCGGAAACGACGTGTCGTGATGATTAATAACTTGTTTTTCATGCAGTATGTTTTCTACATGTGTATTCTGGAAGACATGAGTGGACCATGGTTGAAAATAAATCCACGAGAGAACTACTGTGGGAGCATATAGTAGCATTTACGGAATGAAAATCAAACGGACTTTCTTCTGTAATGTAACGTGGCTCCTGATGCTGTTTCCTCTGCATTACTTATAGGCTATAACAAACGATGCAGAACAGCTAAATTCCGTGAGTATCAGAAGCAGAGCTCAATGAAAATCTTCTGTATACAATTTAGTTGACATATCATGCAAGCGGCACTACACATATAACACTAGTCACACATACGACATTTACAACAGAGTTATGTTATTACATAGTGTATTGCAATTACCAATAATGTGTTAAGGCTAATACACCTGAAAATGTCAGTGAGTATTGTGTATGTTTTTTCATTGTCTGATGAAATGGTAGCGGTGATGCTTGTATAAAATTGTTATTTCATTTCATTCTCTTGAGGAATATTTTTGCCAGTCGCCATTCCATTCGCACGAAAATCCTCCAGGATTTAAGCCACTCTCTAATATTTAATCGCACCAAGAAGTTAGGAGATGATTGATGCCTATCCTATGAAGGTGACGCAGAAAATTTCTGTGATGAAACCGCTACTAATTCATTGAATCAAATATCGTTTGCTACATGTTGTAGCAAAGGCGGCAAAAGGACTCACAGGAGGGGTTAAACAGTATGGAGAGTGTTTTGAAAAGAAGTTATAACATGAACACCAACAAAAGTAAAACAAAGAAAATGGAATTTAGTCGAATTAAATCATCCGATGCTGAGGGAATTAAATTAGGACATGAGGCACTACATGCAGTTCACGAGTTTTCATATCACTCCATCAAAATAACTGAGATGGCCGAAGAAGAGAGGATATAAAATGTAAACTGACAGTGCATTAAAAGCTTTCACGTTTTAGGAATCCTGTTATGAAGAAATTTATCTAGAGTGTAGGCTTGTGCGGAAGTAGAACATGGACGATACCAGAAAAAAGTTTTAGATTTTGAAAAGTGGTTCTACATAAGAATGCTGCAGAATGGATGGGTCGATCGAATAATGAACCTAATTTGGGGACCAAGTTGAGAGCCTTGAGTAAAAGAATGGATCGGTTCATAGGACATATCTTGAGGGATCAAGGAATAGTGTGTTTTTAATAGACGGAAATGTTGGGGATAAAAACTGTAGAGGGAGGCTTGGGGATGAATAGGAGAGCAGGTTCAGATGATTCAGTAGTTATTCAGACACGAAGAGTCCACGTAATGGTCTAGCTTGAAGGTTAGCATCAAATCATCTTTCTGACTGATGACGGAAACATGTGTTATAACTATACGGAGTACTTACAACTGAGACAACATAATTTAGTGTAAGGTGCTTCGGTTCCTCTCATAATGTGAATACTGATTCGTAAACTGAAAGTATCAGTGAGGCATAGATATGAGAACTGAAGCATGGGTGACCAGAGTCGTTTTTTTGGAAGCTTCGCGGCTGATTGTAAGTCGCAGGGGTTAGCTACATACTTTCTGGTATAAAGAAATACCGCTGTTCCCCTCTAACAGGGCTTTTCTAACGCTTAAACAACGGTTCTCATAAGCTTTCAATATCAAACATACAATAAGTCAGCGCAAGGACATTATTAGAACCTCAAATGAAAAAGACAGTTGGTAAATAACATAGAACATACGTGACAAAACGCCAAACAAAATCTCCACGAACTCTTGCAGCTTTATCTGCTAAATGGTACCCGCAGTGGTAGATTACATTCTTTAATATTCCTCACGTCACAAGCCGCGTGAGACATGGTCAAATGCTAATCTGTTTAACATTTAATTGATGGGAGCGTGCCTGATATCTCAGCTTTACGTTTACACTGCGTGACGCCTATCATTTCTTTTATTATTTTCCTTTTTTTTTAGCGGAAATTTTTTCTCGTAATTAGATATTCTAAACTACTATGTCTCTTGACGTGTGTCTTCTTCGGCAAACAAAACTTTATTCGGAAACACATGCAACACAAAATTAGACATTCTGACTGAGTTTTATGTAAATCTTTAAAATCTGGTATGTAATGTGTTCCTTAACTCAAGCCTTTATTAGTTAAAATTTTCTAGAAGAATGTAATAACGTAAATAAGAAAGTCATAGCATTTTTGTGTGTTAAAATATTTTTGTTTTCAAACTTTATTTTCTTCTGTTAAAGAGCAGTCTTGATGAATGATCTATGAATTCCAGTGACCGAAGTCAACATAAGAGAGTATATTTCACAAATGTGTGGTTTTTCATTCCCATGCGAACTTGAGCCACCAGTTCTACACAAGGTCGTGCAATTTATTTATTTATTTTTTACAGGCGTTAAAACTCGGTAGATGTTCTTTCACATTTCTTTTAGAAGATAAATTATTGCATCTTTCTAGAGGTAGCTCTTTCCGTCTTTTTGCTACTGCCTGATTGAGCGTGAATATTTAGAAATTTGACTCTTAAATGTTGCGCGCTGCCTCAACCGAATTCTGACTCCTCAGTATAGTTGGGATACCTTCAGGCATAAGGATAGTCATTGTCTCTCTTTTATTCATTTGAGTCGCTTTCTGTAAGAGGATAATGGCTCTTCATACTCATATACGTAGTTTTGAACTGGATGCAATTCTATTGATCTTCAGGCCTAGAAATATATATGCCTGCTACATTACTAAATTCGCTAGTTTTCCATTCTATGTGATTATTTTGAACATTATGTGCAGGAAGATATCAGCGTATATTCTGTATAATGTAGGAAGTGCATAGTGCGAATCCTGACCTAACGCAGTTCAGTACTCGAGTATGCTCAGGGTAGTCATATTGGACTACCGTGAACATACTCTTGGACTGAAACCGTTCGGCACATAAATTGCATTAAATTCAGCATTGGTGTTTTGCATTTCCTACATGATTATTGTGAGTCCTCAGGCCACTCCATTGTAGAGTCTTTTTCAGTGTCGCTTTCGTGACTGTCTTTGACGGGTGTTTTATTTAGGTATTTTTTTTTAGTTTTGATAAAGGGGGATTGAGGTTTAGTATGACTTTGTGTACCGACTCTACCTCGCTCTACAGATGAAGGTGACAGGAATCATAGTGACATTCTTTTCCTACTCCTCGTCTGTTACTCAGTATGCGTAGAACTTTGATAGCTTTCCCTTCAACTGATCTGTGATTATACACACATTTGGACTCCTAATTTTTCTGTTTTTTGTGTTCACAGGCTTCCCTGCGCGTCATGTTTACTATGTTACACTGGTATGATGATTTTTTGTTAGTGTCAATAGTCCTAGACCACGATATCATTGCACTAAACCTCCCGCGGGCGTTGTCGGAAGCACGCGGTGGCGTTTCAATAAACAAGTCCAGTGGTGATTACGGAAAACGCATTGTATTATGAGTAATTTCAAGACAGTAGCGCTGCAAAGCGATTTAGAAAAGATATCTATATGGTTAGAAATATGGCAATTGACCCCAAATAATGAACAGTGTGAAGCAATCCACATGAGTGCTAAACGAAATCCGTTATCTTTGGTTACACGGTGAAACTGTGAAATCTAAATTCAGCTAAATAACTTGGGCTTACTACTACGAGAAACTTGAATTGCAAAGGACACATAGAAAAGTTAAGGAGAAGGCAAACCAGAGACTGCGTTTTGTTGGTTGAACACTTAGAAGATGCAACAGATCCTTTGTTGGAGTACTGCTGCGCGGTCTACGATCCTTACCAGATAGGACTCATGGAATAATCGATAAAGTTCAAAGAAGAGCAGCACATTTCATATTATCGCTAAATAGTGGAGAGAGAGAAAGTGACATGATCTACATCAACATCTACATTTCTAAATCTACATTTATACTCCGCAAGCCAATCAACGGTGTGTCGCGGAGGGCACCTTACGTGCCACTGTCATTACCTCCTTTTCCTGTTCCACTCGCGAACTGTTCGCGGGAAGAACGACTGCCGGAAAGCCTCCGTGCGCGCTCGAATCTCGTTTTGGGGTGGACATTATTAAAAAAAAACTTGTGTTCTGCCTTACGGCAAGTCTTGTCATGGGGAAAGCCTCCGCAGAGAGGTCCACCGCATGAGCGTGTACGGAAGTGATTCCAGTGGTGGTTTCTCGTTGCGTTCCACTGATAATGATGAAATGATAACGAGGACAACGCAACATCCATTCCCTGAGTGGAGAAAATCTCCAACCCAGCCGTGAATTGAATTCGGGCCCCTTGGCGTGACAAACCGCCACGCTGACCACTCAGCTATCGGAGCGGAGTCATCATTAAAAGAAAAGCGTTTTTCGTTGCTGTGGAATCTGCTCACAAAATTTTAGTCACCAACTTTCTCCTCCGAATGCAAGAAAATTTTTTTCGATGAGATCTACATAGTTGGAAGTGATTATCATAAAAATGAAGTTAATGGGGTATCGCAAGGAAAGATATAGGTGTCCGTATTTTCCGCGGGCTGTTTCGGATTGGAATAGTAGAGAGTTATTGCGAAGGTTGTTCCTCCAAGCACTTACGTGTGATTTGCAGAGTATGAACGTAAATTTAGATGTAGATGTAGATCCTATCAAGTGGTTCAGTATGTCCTCGTTAACCATCACGATAAAAACACGATAAGCCGACCGTAGCGCCCTCACCTCCAAGTGTAATACTATTGTGGCCGACTGACAGTTTCCTTGACTTCTTTGTGCTCCTCAATTATGTGGCTTGTTTCTATTTGTTTTCGCGCCTGATGGCGGGCAATTTGTGCGGAAAGTAAGACCACGTGTTGTTTCTGTCATTCCTGTAACGAACTGAGATACTGTACTTTAGGGTCACTGGCAGCTTTGTTATCTGATACTACATTAACACGGGTTCTCGAGTGTCTTCCTTAGAAGACTATCCAGTTTCAGTAATGCAGTAATCGGAACTGTTCATCTTGTCTGTTCGTCGTTTCTTATTAGCTGTCACCGAAGTTAGATTTTTAGGGATGAACTGTTCGAAATTTTCTTACTAACGGAGGAAACACTTTGTCACGGTATAGGATTATGTCAGACATATCTTCCATTTAGAACATATCTGGTTAAACTTCGTTAAGTGCTTAATTTGCATTTAAGATCTCTGCTAATGTTAATTTCTTCTGATGCTGCAAATAATTTTTAAGACGGAAACACGTTTAGGACGAGTTTTGATGAATGTAGCCGCTTTCATTACACATAAATCATGTAATAATTTACATGAGAATGAAACGAATGAATAGTATACTGAAACTATGATGTGCGACGGATTATTGACTTTTGTAAGCATTTCCACTGGTCGCATGCCACAAAAAACTGGCCACTTACGTTGATTTGACCAGCGTTCATTTCTAGTATCTTTTACGTCAGCATACTTTATTTTTACTACTGCTAGCCAGCAGTCTTCTACTTCAGGTGGCACGTTAAAGACATGAACAACTTTACACTCAATATCTTCTTTGGGAACAAAAACAGTACTTACAGTTCCGTAGCAATTCTGATATTAAATTCTGTCTCCGTGCTTCATCAGCCACGGGTCCGATAACACAGGATTCGGCAGTTTTATGAAACAACTGTACTGTTCCGGACCATAATAACCGTGTGAACTTGGTCAGCTGTGATTCCTCGTGTATTCCCAAACCTATTCTGCACTTCTAGTTTAGTAGCGCATCACGCACGGACTTTTGCAGTTCAGATTTCATGGTATTCATCCTTGGGAAGATGACAGACCTTCTGCTAATTAACTCACGGGCTTAATAGCTAATTATGACTCTATAACACAAGAGGCAGAACTGGACTAATCACATACAGACGAAACGCAAACTTGCATATCGCAGAACTTGTGAGCTACTCTAGAAAGCCGGAGTAAGTAACATGTCATCATTCTACCGAGTGCCCAGCCGCTAAACCACAATGAACAGCTGATGTGGAACACAGAATTTCTTGTAGAAACCTTTGGTAACAGTTTTGTATGAGACGGCTGTACCGAAAGGAGATAAGACGACCTGCACGAAAGTTACACTGCACGCAAATCAGTCTGAAAGATACAGGTCGCTTGGATAGCGTTGAGCATGGTAGTACTTTAGAATTAATAAAATAGTTTTAATTAGTTCAGTGTTCAGGTGAATCAGCATTGCTATTTCCAGGTTGGAAGTCCGGTAACACTTCTGGTGTTTCCTAATCCTGTTCCTGTTATTTTACGTGCTTTATGCGGTAAAGTACAGAGTGCTTATAATTAAAATTCCGCTACTTGAGAGGGTCCCCGTGAAAAACAAGTGAACGTAGAGCAACGAAACTCTGTGGAGACGTTTTTTAATTACAAGAGAAATAACGAATAAACAAATGAACGAAACACATTTTAATTTCCACTTGAGAGTGCAACTTCTGCAGTGTGCTCAGGCAGTCTTGGTAACATGTCGGTGGGTATTATCCGGCAACAGAATGGGCGTTCGAAGATGAATGCGGGCTTCAGTCAAATTTCGCTCTGAAGTCCTTACACATCTTCTACACAAGCCCGATCTCTCCCCATGCGATTTACACAATTTGGGGTCCTTGGGAAAGACATTCGTGGCCGTCATTTCCTTCAGACGAAGAGCTGCAACGCCTGAGTAAAACCACGTTTTTGTAGGCAACCGTAAGCATTTCTCTATGACCGGCACTAACCTTCATGTCTTATAGTGCCATGAATGTACCAACGGTTATGGTGATTACTTTTGAAAAAAAAATAGGATTACTTTTCCCATCTCTCTGTTTTTGATTTGACTGCCCCTTCTGAACGGGTGCGTTGTTCGACAGGGAACAGAAGTGTCCGTAGCTCTGAGCGTTGAACTTGTTTGTGTAATATAAAGAAGAACTCGGTACTCTGGTTTCCACAAGTTGTGAAATCTATACGCACAATCATGACGTGGCGCTCAAAGCTTTTATGTGAAAATGCTATGTCTGTTCACACCTGTCTCCGGTGCATAGCAGGCTGCACAACATAGAACTGGTGGTCTTTCTGTTATCTCAAGTCTCGTCAGCATTTTTTACTGTAAATCACAAATACAGAAAATTTTGAACGACAACGACAAACGACATCAGAAGTCCTTGTTTTGACCTTATCATATGCATATTTTTCGCATTTGAGGTTATTCCGCTCTTAAGCACAATCTTAATTATCATGCACGCTTTACTCACGGCAAGTCTGGCTCGATCTGCCTATAGGGACTTACTAGAAAAGAGGACGTGACCCTGTGAACAAGAAGAAAAGTGTGACTTGTGGATGATAGAGTTCCATCTTATTGGTCGATGCACTGGCCGGTATCTAACATGACAATGGTAAGGTGTAGGAGGACCATGTGCATTTTCTCAAACTCAGCAATTCACGTTTTTATTTCTGGATCCACGTTAAACAACTGTTTTACTCGTATGTGTGAGACAACATGGACGCATAAACTCTTCATCGTCATTCCTTGGGAGTCTGAGAAACCATTGGACACTGTCAAGTGTGAGGCACACGATGATTTCGCGAGAACAGACGTGTGTGGAGATATTTTAAACATTTATTTTCTAAATATACTACACTTTCAGCTGACAGTTTGTTGCTGTTGTATTGAGCAAAAATTTTCATCAAAATTTCATTAAGATTCGCTAAAAAATAACAATTTTGGGGATTATGTTTACATACCAGTTTGTTTTAATGAGAGTGCAACAACACGCGTTTCAAATAAAAGAAAATTAATTTTGTGTTTTTTACTACGAGATTGATAGTTACTGTACCTTTCCATGAGGCCTATGTGTAAAAAAAATGGGAAAGGTATCTCATCTTTTAATTAAGCGTAACTGTCTCAGTTCTTTACACATTATCATACTTTGCCCACATGAGATTTTTTCTTTCAAGTGAGGTAAACAATAATAAATACCTAAATTCAGTGAAATTCCTATATGGTCTGAAGAACAGCAAACTATGTCCGAGGAGATCATCAAGCTCGAGTTGCACGCCCCCGCGTTTAAAACTTTTTCCATCAAACAGAAGTAAGAAAACGTTCTCTCCATTCATAACAATGTGTGTAATTCATATTTGTGATTTGGGGTCATCAGTCTTCTGACTTGTTTGATATGGCCCGCCACGAATTCCTCTCCTATGCTAACGACTTCATCTCAGAGTAGCACTTGAAACTTACGTCCTCAATTATTTGTTGGATGTATTCCAATCTCTGTCTTCCTCTATAGCTTTTTCTCTCTACAGATCCCATGGAAGTCATTCCCTCGTATCTTAACCGATATCCTATCATCCTGCCCCTTCTCCTTATTAGTGTTTTCTACGTATTCCTTTGCTCCCCGATACTGCACAGGACCTCTACGTTCCTTATCTAATAAGTCCATCAAATTTTCAACGTTCGTCTGTAGCAACACATCTCAAATGCTTCGATTCTCCTCTGTTCCGCTTTCCCCACAGTCCATGTTTCACTACCATACAATGCTGTACTCCAGACGTACATTCTTAGAAATTTCTTCCTTAAATTAAGGACGATATTTGATATTAGTAATCTTCTCTGTGCCAGGAATGACGTTTTCGCCACAGCTAGTCTGCATTTGATGTCCTCCTTGCTCCGTCTGTCATTGGTTATTTTACTGCCTAGGTAACACAATTCCTTAACTTCAACTACTTCGTGACCTTCAATCCTGATGTTAAGTTTCTCGCTGTTCTCATTTCTACTTCTCCTCATTACCTTCACCTTTCTACGATTTACTCTCAATCCATACTCTGTACTCATTACACCGTTCATTCCGCTCAGCAGATAATGTAATTCTTCTTCACTTTCACTCAGGATAGCAATGTCATCAGCGAATCGTATCATTGATATCCTTTCACCTTGAACTTTAATTCCAATCCTAAACCTTTCTTTTGTTTCCATCATTGCTTATTCGATGTACAGATTGAACAGTAGGAGCGGAAGGCTACATACTTGTCTTACACAATATATAATACGGGCACTTCGTTCTTGGACGTCCACTCTTATATTCCCTCTTGGCTCTTGTACATATTGTACATAACCCGTCTCTCCCTACAGCTAACCCCTATTTTTCAGAATTTCGAACATCTTGCGCCATTTTACAGTGTCGAAGATATTTTCCAGGTCGCCAAATCCTATGAACGTGTCTTGATTCTTTTTACTTCCACTACTAACCGCAACAACAAAATTGCCTCTCTCGTGCTTTACCTTTTCTAAAGCCAAACTGATGGTCATGTAGCGCAACCTCAATTTTTTTTTCATTCTTCTGTATACTATTCTTGTCAGCAACTTGGATGCATTAGCTGTTAAGCTGATTGTGTGATAATTCTCGCACTTTTCAGCTCATCCCATCTTCGGAATTGTGTGGATGATACTTTTCCGAAAGTCAAATGGTATGCCCCCCGACTCATACATTCTGCTCGCCAACGTGAATTGTCGTTCTGCTGCCACCTCCCCCAATGATTTTAGAAATTCTGATCGAATGTTACGATCCCTTGAGCCTTATTTGATCTTAAGTCCTCCAAAGCTCTTTTAAATTCTGGTTGTAGCACTGTATCCCCTATCTCTTCTAAACCGACTCCTGTTTCTTCTTCTAACACATCAGACAAATCCCCCCCACCAATAGAGGCTTCCAATGAATTCTTTCTACCTATCCGCTCTCTCATCCGCATTTAACAGTTGAGTTCCCGTTGCACACTTAATGTTGTCACACTTGCTTTTAATGTCAGCGAAGGTTGTTTTGCCTTTCCTGTATGCTGAGGCTGTCCTTCCAACAATCATTTCGATGTCTTCTCATTTTTCCTTCAGCCATTTCGTCTTAGCTTCCCCGCTCTTAATATTTATTTCATTTCTCAGCCACTTGTATATCTCTATTCCTGAGTTTCCAAGAACATTTTTGTACCCCCTCCTTTCATCGATCAATTGGAGTATTTCTTCTGTTACCCATGGTTTCTCCGCAGTTACCTTCTTTGTACCTATGTTTTCCTTCCCAAAATCTGTGATTGTCCTTTTTGGAGATGTCCGTTCCTCTTCAACTGTAGTGCCTACTGAGCTATTAGTTATTGCTGTCTCCATACCCTTAGACAACTTCAACCGTATCACTTCATTCCTTAGTACTTCCGTACCCCACTTCTTTGCGTATTGATTCTTCCTGAGTAATGTCTTTAACTTCAGCCTACTCATCATCGCTACTATATTGTGATGTCAGTCTATATCTGCTCCTGTGTGCACCTTAAAATCCAGTATCTGATTTGGGAGTCTCTGACTGACCATGATGCAATCTAACTGAAATCTTCCCTTATCACCTGGCCTTTGCCAAGTACACCTACCTCTCTTGAGTTTCTTGAACAGAGTATTTGCTGTCACCAGCTGAAATTAATTACAGAATTTAAGTAGTCTTTCTCCTCTCTCATTCCTTGTACCAAGCCCATAGTCTCGCATAACCATTTCATCTACTCCTTCCCCTATAACTACATTCTGGTCCCCCATGAGTATTAGATTTTCATCTCCCTTTACGTGCTGTATTACCCTTTCAATATCCTCATATTCTTTATCTTTTCATCTTCAACTTGCGATGTCGGGATGTATTCCTAAACTATCGTTGTTGGTATTGGTTATCTGTCGATTCTGATGAGAACAACTCTGTCACAGAACTGTACACAGTAACACACTCTCTACCCTACCTTCGTATTCATAAGGAATCCTACCCCCGTTATACCATTTTCTGCTGCTGTTGATATTACCCTGTACTCATCTGACCAGAAATCCTTGTCTTCTTTCCACTTCCCTTCACTGACCCCCACTATATCTAGATTGTGCTTTTGCATTTCCCTATTCATATTTTCTAGTTTCCCTACCATGTTTGGTCTCGCGGGTCTAGGCGCGCAGTCCGGAACCGCGCGACTGCTACGGTCGCAGGTTCGAATCCTGCCTCGGGCATGGATGTGTGTGATGTCCTTAGGTTAGTTAGGTTTAAGTAGTTCTAAGTTCTAGGGGACTGATGACGACAGCTGTTAAGTCCCATATTGCTCAGAGCCATTTGAACCATTTGAACCTACCATGTTCAAGCTTCTGACATTCCACGCCCCGACTCGTACAACGTTATTATGGCGTTGATTGTTCAATGTTTTTCTCATGGTAACCTCCCTTCCGGAGATCCGAATCGGGGCTATTACGGAATCTTTTGCCAATGGAGAGGTCATTATGAAACTTCTTCAATTACATGCTGCCTGTCCTGCGGATACACGTTACGCGTCTTTAATGCAGTGGTTTCCGTTGCCTTCTGCATCCTCACGCCTTTGATCATTGTTGATTCTTCCGTGTTTACGGGTAGTTTCCTACTCCTAGGACAAAAGTGTGCCCTGACGCTCTGTCCGCTCCTCCACCCTATTTGACACGGCTGTTGGCAGACTCCTTATGCCAGAAGTCATTGGCCGCCAATGCTGATTATTATTCAAAGTCTCTGCAGCGGTGGGATTAGAACCTGAGACCGAGGACGTTTTGATTATGAATCAAAGACGCTACCCTTTTATTTTTTTATTTTTATTTATTTATTTATTTATTAATTTTTTTGTAAATCTCGTTTTGTTCTAAATTGTCCGTTGTATTTGTTCGGGGCGGAAGTCTGACAACACCCGTTTAGATTCTTCCTTGATTAATTCACTCAGTTTTTTTTATTACAGATGGTAGCTAACCCTCTGACCAAACACGCTGAACTACAGTGCTGGCTTGAAGGTCATTTTTCACTGTGTTGAAATGGAAATGAATTGAGCGTATGTCATCGTTGGCCAGGAAGCCCCAGTCGGGAAATTTTGGCCTACATGTGCAAGTCTTATTTCATTCGACGTCATATTGGGCGACTTGCGCACCGGTGATGATGAAATGATGATGAGGATATCACAAAAC
This sequence comes from Schistocerca serialis cubense, assembly GCF_023864345.2. Classification (NCBI taxonomy): domain Eukaryota; kingdom Metazoa; phylum Arthropoda; class Insecta; order Orthoptera; family Acrididae; genus Schistocerca; species Schistocerca serialis. The sequence continues at coordinate 236,593,026 of NC_064646.1, forward strand.
CCAGCCCCGAGTGGAGAAAATCTCCCACGTGGCCGGGGATCGAGCCCGGTCCCGCTTGCATTGGAGGCCAGAACGTTACACCCAGCTAAGGAGGAGGACCAATCCCTTAGACCACGGGCGCATTCATACTACTACACATAAAAATCATTTAATACTTCTGTATTCCAGAGTATCCAACATAAATTCGAACAAAGATTGCATTCACGTTACCTTTAGCCAATCGCAAAAGAACTAGTGAAAAGCAAGGTACACTTCATTGCGAAATTTTTTCCGTCTGAATGACTGAGTGCAGTTATATTTTGTACTATGATAAGTTGACTGACCCAGTCAGTAACAACAATGATACGTCAAGCAAGTATAAGTGCAACCACACGTTAGGACGGACAAGAAACATACACCGCAGATGCTACCAATGGTTAATAATACGGTCGCCAGCCTAATTAGGCATTGAGTGAGCTTTTCCCTTGTACAAGTGGATGTACGTACAAGCATAACCACACGTAGTAATACTGTATTATATGGTGAATTTTTGAACCAGAAAAATCTACTGAATTAAGATTTTACCTTTTTTGTACTAGTTTGAACAAGCTATAAATACACAACATTACACTACAATGATTACCACGAACTGCGTTTTGTCTATTGATCCGACTGAAATCGGACATAGGTCACCCTAGAAATAGCAATTTTGACACACACACATACAATGTCAATTTTAATAATGGTAAAACACTGATAAATTTAGGTTTTATCTTGACTTTAACTTTGCTGGTCAAATCAGTGCAATCACTTCAGAATTTAAATGAATAGAAAAGAAAAGAATGAAAGAGGGGGGGACCCTGAAACTGTTATGATCACAATGTTGAAACCATTGACTGTTGGAAACATTAATTACTCAAGATTTAAAAAATATGAATTATTACTCTTATTGTCCAATTACTTCCTCATTTAACTACCATTATTTTTGTCTCAAATTAACTAAACTTCCTTACTAAGTCAATTCCAAATTTATCTTAGTACTCTGTCAGACCTTTGCTCTTTACTCATATTTTCATTAACAATAAAGCTCATTAAGATTCATTCTAGCATAAATAGGTCTGCAGTTAATTCTTATTAACATAAACTTTAAATCTTGATTTCGGGACACTCGGATTGCACAACATGTGGAGAGGACCCTGTCTAGGTTAGTGATTAGGATAATTCATTGATAGAACAAATCTGGTAAAAGTTAAGTTATTATTGAACAGTCAGGAGCAAAATTAACACTGGTCCACACGAATACAATTCTAAAGATTCAACCTGTGCGAGTCGATGCGGCGGTTGGCGGGCGGCGAGATGGCGAGACGCACAGCACACATACAATCACAGCTATGGCTTTTGCTGTAGCGGCACTTTGCTTCTTCTTGGCGTCGTAATCCTTTTCAATCCTGTGCCATTAGAATATAGCCATGCTGTATAGTCGTCGGACACGGCACATCCGAGGCTCAACGGAACCACTTTTTCCAGGATAGCCTCCTCGATCCGGTACGTGTTCCTCAGACCTATGCCCAACTCCGACTAGAACCGCTGCTGAGCCCGTTATGCCGTACCGCGCCCGTGTGCATTTTCCCGCGCTCGCCTGCCATCCACCTTTTTCCGCTCCCCTACACATAGGGTATTCACCAAAGGTTTTACATTCCACATATCTTAATACATTGCCTACGCATGGACCAGGCGCACAATTGTAATTTCAAACATGTTACAATAGATTCAACAGGGATTACACTGCAATTTTGTTATAGTATTGCTTGAAATCTGACATAAATATTACTATTCACATCTAAAGTTGCTTACATTTTCTTCAACATAATAACACGAAAAGAAAAAGAAATGACATCAGAACATTGCTTATACTAATTTATCAAAAAATCCGAAGAAAAAAAATTATTATATGTACAGTAGTTGTTGTTACACATGCCCCTGTTTCCAGAAAATTTTACGAAGTATCAATTTTATGGGAACACAAAATTTTACATTTATACCGTTGTTCTGAATCTTTATGTGAATGTCAAAAAAAATTTCTATCACATCTTTCTTTTCACTCACATTATATAGGTCTATACTTTTTAACATATCAAGAACATTTACTTGTTATTTACTTAAGTGCCTTTTGCACAGTCCAACCTCCCATCACAACATTACTAAAATAGCAAATTACTCATTTTTACTAAATTTTTCAAAGAAATAACTTCAAAATCTGTAAAATAAACATTTAACTACAAAAGCAAATGCAAATATCTGTATACACTATAAAACAATTTGTTGCTGCTTACATTAAATGGCAGTCCATTTTCTTATCTACTAATAAACACACAAAAAAGTATAGAAAATTACTACACATATTTGCTGCCTATTATTCAGATTTGGGCAGTCCTTTTCACATCATATTATCACATCACCTGTACCACACTTACGATTCTCCTCTGACTATTTATCTGCCCACTTTGGTGTTTGGCAGTCCTTCATATTATGACTCATATACTGTCCACTTTGGTTTTTGGCATTTACCCTTTCCTTTTTAGTCCTTCTCTCCATACATTCTTACATTTATAGTGCATTTGGTAATCTGAAACTCACATAACTACATTAACATACTAATATTTGTATACATATATTTACAGAGATTAGTTACATTTTTAATAAAATAGTTCCAGCATAGGGTACAGCACATTTACTGAAAATTGCTGTCTGAGTATACTTATGTCACTCATTTCTAGGAACATACAGTTTCAGGTCCACAACATTTCTTACACCTAAAGGTCTTTTGGATTTTGGGTAGATCAGGTAGTAAGCATTATTGTGTGGAATGTTCTGTATTATATATGGTCCATTATAAATATATTTAAATTTGGAAATTTCATGGTTCAGTTCACTAGACTTTTCGTGGGTTTTTAAAAGAACATAATCCCCAATTTTAAATTTTTAAACTTTCAGATTTTTATCGTGTCTTTTAGCTCTAGATTCAGCTTCTTGCTTTGCCCCTTTTCTGACTAATTCTTTCTTTTGACTCAACCCCAAACTTGTACAAGGTGGAAACTCTAGTTTTTCCTCAATTCAACTTTTACTTCTGCTGCCTAACAAAATTTCTTCCTGTGGGAACCCAGTAGATTCATGATGTAAGGTGTTCATGACATTCTCAAAATCCGATATAAACCTTGCCCTAGGCTTAACTCATGCCCCATACTTCGATTTTCGCCACAACGCACCTTGGTCGATTGTGACATCGTCCCAAGATACGTTCTTGACCTGTGAATCATTTCCATCAGGTGGCTTTTTCGTTTTCTGAAGTTCAAAATCTTTGCTTACTTCAACTCTTTGCAAAATAAACACTGAGTCGTCCGGTGGCTCTTTCTTTCTGTGTTCAGTCTCAACATCTGGGTTTTGTTTTGAAACTTCGTCATCAATAGGTACAATATCGCAGTTAGCTGCATCCCCATTATTTTCGCTATTACCGAAATATTCATCATCTGAACTATCGTCAGAATCCGACCATTCTGGATCGCTTTCAGGTTCTAACATAAACGCTTTTCTGAGACAGGCACTAAGTTCTCCCTCTGCATTTTGGTCAGGCTTTAATTTTAATTCAATATCCTCTTTCGGCAAAACGGCCTCATCATCAGCTTTACTCACATCTACTGTTCATTCATATTTCGTGTAATCCTCGTGGACTTCCATTACTTTTAGGTAATCACCTGCCTCTTGCTCACAGTGCCTTTCGGTAGCAGCTTTTACTCTTGGCGGATCATTAACAGAAGTTACTTCCTCGTCAATGCTAAGGATTTCGTCCTCCAATTCCTCCCTATTTTTCACCTTCGTCCTATCGGCAGCACGCTTACTTTGCGCGGCGCTATTTACTCTCACCTCTTCAAACTCGGGCCATGTCAACTTATCGACGTCCCTTCTATCTCCTTTTCCACTAACTAATTTCTTTGCCTCATACTCCTTCTTAAAATCCTCCCACTCACATTGCTTTAGGCCCCTGTACAGATCGTCGAGCTGCACACACCAATCAGTTACTTCTGCTAGATCATTCTCGCCTTTTACTTCATTGCAAACACTGCTAACCGCACCTCTCTGTGTATTCACAGTTTCATCTATTATTTCCTTCTCCACTGGATTATCACTCGTAATATATGCACCAGTACTTACGGCTATGTTCGTACCTAATGCTGCCGTATTGCTAGCGGCTTCTCTTCGAACAGCTGTTTTGCTAGGCTGTGCCGTTGCCCTCTGATGCTCCACTCGCCTGTTAACATGTAGTGCTCTGCGGTGCAACGATGACTCATTTAAGCCCGCACCTGACGCTTGTTTCGCAACAACACGTTGCGTCGTTCCACGCCTGTCTCTAACCTGTCTCATAACGTTACTGTCAGTTCGGTAACTTCTCTTAAACCGGGGCCGGTATATATTGTCCGCTTCCGTTTGGCCCGCAACGTTCGCGGAAATCAGTTTCCCGCGTCGTTATTATTTTGCGCGGTGTATCCTTTACCGCGACCTAGATAACTTCCTCTTCCTCTGCCTCTACCTCTACCACTCTGTATCATATTGACGCGAAATCCTTCGCCGTCATTTCTCTCGTCGTTATTATGATTATTTCGATGACCAAAATTTTGATAATTGGCACGACTTTCCCGTCAATGGTCTTCGTCTTCGACCCTTTCGAGAAATGCTTGGAAGCTGCGATGATTGCTTCCCACGTATCTATTTGAATCTTCTGGAAGCATTTTATATAGCTCCCAGATAATTTCTGAATCTGATCTTCGACCTCTTAAATGTGTTAACTTCCGGTACCAATATTCGCAGAAATCTTTCAAAGAATTCCTGCCCCTGTTATCATGAAGCTTGACCATGATAAACTCGCGTCATAAACGATCCTGTTTTTGTTCAGACCAATATTCTTCCGTAAACTTTGGTTTAAACTCTTCGAACGTCATTCGTTCGGTATTCAAATTAATCCCCCAGCGCATAGCGTCAGCTGCTAAGGCGCTAATTACTACGTTTATCTTTTCCTGTCAGATAAGTGTTCAGGAAATATTCTCTCGCAATTTTTGATGAAATCTAACGGATGCCATCCGTTATGTTTCTTGGCGGGATCGAAGTGTTCCTCACCTTCTAACAGCTTCGTATTTGGTGTGCCATTACAAACAACACCAGGCCTATCTTTAATTTTACTTTCTAGATCGAAAATTTTGCCTTGAATTTTCTAAGTATTTTGTTCACATTTTTGTACACATCCGGTAACTTTCTCAAAATCTCTTTCAGTGTCAGAAACTGCCTTTTTCAATTGCGAGATTCCGTGTTGACATTCGTTTACGATCTCAGTTTTGAGACCGAAAACTTTTTCGTCTACTTTTGTTTCGACCAGAGGCTCTACTTTCTCTTGGATGTTGAGAGTTTCAACATCAAACCTACTATTAATGTTGTCAATTTCCCCATGTATCGTATCCATATTCTTATTAATTGTGTCAATTTCAAACTTCATAGTATTTACCACAGAACTTAAACTACCCACTTTTTGTTCTACCTGTTCTATTTGTTTACTAATTTTAATTCCTTGTTCTTCAACCTGTGCTTCAAGCTGACCAACGTGTGTTTTAAGCTGATCATTCTGTGTTTTCAGCTGATGGCTATGTATTTTAAGCTGCTCGTCAATGTGTGTTTTAAGCTGACTAACCTGACTACCAACTTCTTTTTGAAGCTGATAATTCTGTCCTGAAATTTGTTTGGTTAATTGTTCAAATAAATCGTTCATGCTTAAAATTTTCACACTGTTTTGTTCTACGGAATCGGTGTATTCCGATCCTACTTCAAAAGTTTCTTTCGGTTCTTTCTTTATCTGTGGAGAATCAAACATGTCAGTGGATTCATTCACATACCCACTATCATCTACAAAGTCACCCTCTGCTTCCTGTTTTGTCCCTTGCTGTGTTCGAGGCGATCTCAACCTTTCACACTGTTCATTAACATGTTCGTGGTATTGTATGTACGCCAATTGTCTTTCGCTAACGCCATCTGTTATCTGGCCGCGTAAACTCCTGCTACAGCCATGTGCCTCTTCCATTACGCTTGGCACATCTACTGTGCCTACATTCCTGTCCATATTGAATGCCAATTACACCTCTCCACTGTACTTGACGTTCACTGCTATTTACTTTACTGAATACTATTGCAATACGTGCCACTGAAGATCCACTGCTCGGTATTCACATTAATTTGTGACCGACAACAACTGGATGTCCTGTCATGGTCGCACACTTGTAACGCCCATGCTCTCGCGTACGTTAACTCTTTAAAGCCTGTACTATGATAAGTTGACGGGCTTCACCTTATAGGAAAGGGTTTTAGTAAAAATGTTGACCGCGTGTACCTTAATGGAAGCAAAACCGGACTTATACCCAGTCAGTAACAACAATGATACGTCAAGCAAGTATAAGTGCAACCACACGTTAGGACGGACAAGAAACATACACCGCAGATGCTACCAGTGGTTAATAATACGGTCGCCAGCCTAATTAGGCATTGAGTGAGCTTTTCCCTTGTACAAGTGGATGTACGTACAAGCATAACCACACGTAGTAATACTGTATTATATGGTGAATTTTTGAACCAGAAAAATCTACTGAATTAAGATTTTACCTTTTTTGTACTAGTTTGAACAAGCTATAAATACACAACATTACACTACAATGATTACCACGAACTGCGTTTTGTCTATTGATCCGACTGAAATCGGACATAGGTCACACTAGAAATAGCAATTTTGACACACACACATACAATGTCAATTTTAATAATGGTAAAACACTGATAAATTTAGGTTTTATCTTGACTTTAACTTTGCTGGTCAAATCAGGGCAATCACTTCAGAATTTAAATGAATAGAAAAGAAAAGAATGAAAGAGGGGGGGACCCTGAAACTGTTATGATCACAATGTTGAAACCATTGACTGTTGGAAACATTAATTACTCAAGATTTAAAAAATATGAATTATTACTCTTATTGTCCAATTACTTCCTCATTTAACTACCATTATTTTTGTCTCAAATTAACTAAACTTCCTTACTAAGTCAATTCCAAATTTATCTTAGTACTCTGTCAGACCTTTGCTCTTTACTCATATTTTCATTAACAATAAAGCTCATTAAGATTCATTCTAGCATAAATAGGTCTGCAGTTAATTCTTATTAACATAAACTTTAAATCTTGATTTCGGGACACTCGGATTGCACAACATGTGGAGAGGACCCTGTCTAGGTTAGTGATTAGGATAATTCATTGATAGAACAAATCTGGTAAAAGTTAAGTTATTATTGAACAGTCAGGAGCAAAATTAACACTGGTCCACACGAATACAATTCTAAAGATTCAACCTGTGCGAGTCGATGCGGCGGTTGGCGGGCGGCGAGATGGCGAGACGCACAGCACACATACAATCACAGCTATGGCTTTTGCTGTAGCGGCACTTTGCTTCTTCTTGGCGTCGTAATCCTTTTCAATCCTGTGCCATTAGAATATAGCCATGCTGTATAGTCGTCGGACACGGCACATCCGAGGCTCAACGGAACCACTTTTTCCAGGATAGCCTCCTCGATCCGGTACGTGTTCCTCAGACCTATGCCCAACTCCGACTAGAACCGCTGCTGAGCCCGTTATGCCGTACCGCGCCCGTGTGCATTTTCCCGCGCTCGCCTGCCATCCACCTTTTTCCGCTCCCCTACACATAGGGTATTCACCAAAGGTTTTACATTCCACATATCTTAATACATTGCCTACGCATGGACCAGGCGCACAATTGTAATTTCAAACATGTTACAATAGATTCAACAGGGATTACACTGCAATTTTGTTATAGTATTGCTTGAAATCTGACATAAATATTACTATTCACATCTAAAGTTGCTTACATTTTCTTCAACATAATAACACGAAAAGAAAAAGAAATGACATCAGAACATTGCTTATACTAATTTATCAAAAAATCCGAAGAAAAAAAATTATTATATGTACAGTAGTTGTTGTTACACATGCCCCTGTTTCCAGAAAATTTTACGAAGTATCAATTTTATGGGAACACAAAATTTTACATTTATACCGTTGTTCTGAATCTTTATGTGAATGTCAAAAAAAATTTCTATCACATCTTTCTTTTCACTCACATTATATAGGTCTATACTTTTTAACATATCAAGAACATTTACTTGTTATTTACTTAAGTGCCTTTTGCACAGTCCAACCTCCCATCACAACATTACTAAAATAGCAAATTACTCATTTTTACTAAATTTTTCAAAGAAATAACTTCAAAATCTGTAAAATAAACATTTAACTACAAAAGCAAATGCAAATATCTGTATACACTATAAAACAATTTGTTGCTGCTTACATTAAATGGCAGTCCATTTTCTTATCTACTAATAAACACACAAAAAAGTATAGAAAATTACTACACATATTTGCTGCCTATTATTCAGATTTGGGCAGTCCTTTTCACATCATATTATCACATCACCTGTACCACACTTACGATTCTCCTCTGACTATTTATCTGCCCACTTTGGTGTTTGGCAGTCCTTCATATTATGACTCATATACTGTCCACTTTGGTTTTTGGCATTTACCCTTTCCTTTTTAGTCCTTCTCTCCATACATTCTTACATTTATAGTGCATTTGGTAATCTGAAACTCACATAACTACATTAACATACTAATATTTGTATACATATATTTACAGAGATTAGTTACATTTTTAATAAAATAGTTCCAGCATAGGGTACAGCGCATTTACTGAAAATTGCTGTCTGAGTATACTTATGTCACTCATTTCTAGGAACATACAGTTTCAGGTCCACAACATTTCTTACACCGAAAGGTCTTTTGGATATTGGGTAGATCAGGTAGTAAGCATTATTGTGTGGAATGTTCTGTATTATATATGGTCCATTATAAATATATTTAAATTTGGAAATTTCATGGTTCAGTTCACTAGACTTTTCGTGGGTTTTTAAAAGAACATAATCCCCAATTTTAAATTTTTAAACTTTCAGATTTTTATCGTGTCTTTTAGCTCTAGATTCAGCTTCTTGCTTTGCCCCTTTTCTGACTAATTCTTTCTTTTGACTCAACCCCAAACTTGTACAAGGTGGAAACTCTAGTTTTTCCTCAATTCAACTTTTACTTCTGCTGCCTAACAAAATTTCTTCCTGTGGGAACCCAGTAGATTCATGATGTAAGGTGTTCATGACATTCTCAAAATCCGATATAAACCTTGCCCTAGGCTTAACTCATGCCCCATACTTCGATTTTCGCCACAACGCACCTTGGTCGATTGTGACATCGTCCCAAGATACGTTCTTGACCTGTGAATCATTTCCATCTGGTGGCTTTTTCGTTTTCTGAAGTTCAAAATCTTTGCTTACTTCAACTCTTTGCAAAATAAACACTGAGTCGTCCGGTGGCTCTTTCTTTCTGTGTTCAGTCTCAACATCTGGGTTTTGTTTTGAAACTTCGTCATCAATAGGTACAATATCGCAGTTAGCTGCATCCCCATTATTTTCGCTATTACCGAAATATTCATCATCTGAACTATCGTCAGAATCCGACCATTCTGGATCGCTTTCAGGTTCTAACATAAACGCTTTTCTGAGACAGGCACTAAGTTCTCCCTCTGCATTTTGGTCAGGCTTTAATTTTAATTCAATATCCTCTTTCGGCAAAACGGCCTCATCATCAGCTTTACTCACATCTACTGTTCATTCATATTTCGTGTAATCCTCGTGGACTTCCATTACTTTTAGGTAATCACCTGCCTCTTGCTCACAGTGCCTTTCGGTAGCAGCTTTTACTCTTGGCGGATCATTAACAGAAGTTACTTCCTCGTCAATGCTAAGGATTTCGTCCTCCAATTCCTCCCTATTTTTCACCTTCGTCCTATCGGCAGCACGCTTACTTTGCGCGGCGCTATTTACTCTCACCTCTTCAAACTCGGGCCATGTCAACTTATCGACGTCCCTTCTATCTCCTTTTCCACTAACTAATTTCTTTGCCTCATACTCCTTCTTAAAATCCTCCCACTCACATTGCTTTAGGCCCCTGTACAGATCGTCGAGCTGCACACACCAATCAGTTACTTCTGCTAGATCATTCTCGCCTTTTACTTCATTGCAAACACTGCTAACCGCACCTCTCTGTGTATTCACAGTTTCATCTATTATTTCCTTCTCCACTGGATTATCACTCGTAATATATGCACCAGTACTTACGGCTATGTTCGTACCTAATGCTGCCGTATTGCTAGCGGCTTCTCTTCGAACAGCTGTTTTGCTAGGCTGTGCCGTTGCCCTCTGATGCTCCACTCGCCTGTTAACATGTAGTGCTCTGCGGTGCAACGATGACTCATTTAAGCCCGCACCTGACGCTTGTTTCGCAACAACACGTTGCGTCGTTCCACGCCTGTCTCTAACCTGTCTCATAACGTTACTGTCAGTTCGGTAACTTCTCTTAAACCGGGGCCGGTATATATTGTCCGCTTCCGTTTGGCCCGCAACGTTCGCGGAAATCAGTTTCCCGCGTCGTTATTATTTTGCGCGGTGTATCCTTTACCGCGACCTAGATAACTTCCTCTTCCTCTGCCTCTACCTCTACCACTCTGTATCATATTGACGCGAAATCCTTCGCCGTCATTTCTCTCGTCGTTATTATGATTATTTCGATGACCAAAATTTTGATAATTGGCACGACTTTCCCGTCAATGGTCTTCGTCTTCGACCCTTTCGAGAAATGCTTGGAAGCTGCGATGATTGCTTCCCACGTATCTATTTGAATCTTCTGGAAGCATTTTATATAGCTCCCAGATAATTTCTGAATCTGATCTTCGACCTCTTAAATGTGTTAACTTCCGGTACCAATATTCGCAGAAATCTTTCAAAGAATTCCTGCCCCTGTTATCATGAAGCTTGACCATGATAAACTCGCGTCATAAACGATCCTGTTTTTGTTCAGACCAATATTCTTCCGTAAACTTTGGTTTAAACTCTTCGAACGTCATTCGTTCGGTATTCAAATTAATCCCCCAGCGCATAGCGTCAGCTGCTAAGGCGCTAATTACTACGTTTATCTTTTCCTGATCAGATAAGTGTTCAGGAAATATTCTCTCGCAATTTTTGATGAAATCTAACGGATGCCATCCGTTATGTTTCTTGGCGGGATCGAAGTGTTCCTCACCTTCTAACAGCTTCGTATTTGGTGTGCCATTACAAACAACACCAGGCCTATCTTTAATTTTACTTTCTAGATCGAAAATTTTGCCTTGAATTTTCTAAGTATTTTGTTCACATTTTTGTACACATCCGGTAACTTTCTCAAAATCTCTTTCAGTGTCAGAAACTGCCTTTTTCAATTGCGAGATTCCGTGTTGACATTCGTTTACGATCTCAGTTTTGAGACCGAAAACTTTTTCGTCTACTTTTGTTTCGACCAGAGGCTCTACTTTCTCTTGGATGTTGAGAGTTTCAACATCAAACCTACTATTAATGTTGTCAATTTCCCCATGTATCGTATCCATATTCTTATTAATTGTGTCAATTTCAAACTTCATAGTATTTACCACAGAACTTAAACTACCCACTTTTTGTTCTACCTGTTCTATTTGTTTACTAATTTTAATTCCTTGTGCTTCAACCTGTGCTTCAAGCTGACCAACGTGTGTTTTAAGCTGATCATTCTGTGTTTTCAGCTGATGGCTCTGTATTTTAAGCTGCTCGTCAATGTGTGTTTTAAGCTGACTAACCTGACTACCAACTTCTTTTTGAAGCTGATAATTCTGTCCTGAAATTTGTTTGGTTAATTGTTCAAATAAATCGTTCATGCTTAAAATTTTCACACTGTTTTGTTCTACGGAATCGGTGTATTCCGATCCTACTTCAAAAGTTTCTTTCGGTTCTTTCTTTATCTGTGGAGAATCAAACATGTCAGTGGATTCATTCACATACCCACTATCATCTACAAAGTCACCCTCTGCTTCCTGTTTTGTCCCTTGCTGTGTTCGAGGCGATCTCAACCTTTCACACTGTTCATTAACATGTTCGTGGTATTGTATGTACGCCAATTGTCTTTCGCTAACGCCATCTGTTATCTGGCCGCGTAAACTCCTGCTACAGCCATGTGCCTCTTCCATTACGCTTGGCACATCTACTGTGTCTACATTCCTGTCCATATTGAATGCCAATTACACCTCTCCACTGTACTTGACGTTCACTGCTATTTACTTTACTGAATACTATTGCAATACGTGCCACTGAAGATCCACTGCTCGGTATTCACATTAATTTGTGACCGACAACAACTGGATGTCCTGTCACGGTCGCACACTTGTAACGCCCATGCTCTCGCGTACGTTAACTCTTTAAAGCCTGTACTATGATAAGTTGACGGGCTTCACCTTATAGGAAAGGGTTTTAGTAAAAATGTTGACCGCGTGTACCTTAATGGAAGCAAAACCGGACTTATACCCAGTCAGTAACAACAATGATACGTCAAGCAAGTATAAGTGCAACCACACGTTAGGACGGACAAGAAACATACACCGCAGATGCTACCAGTGGTTAATAATACGGTCGCCAGCCTAATTAGGCATTGAGTGAGCTTTTCCCTTGTACAAGTGGATGTACGTACAAGCATAACCACACGTAGTAATACTGTATTATATGGTGAATTTTTGAACCAGAAAAATCTACTGAATTAAGATTTTACCTTTTTTGTACTAGTTTGAACAAGCTATAAATACACAACATTACACTACAATGATTACCACGAACTGCGTTTTGTCTATTGATCCGACTGAAATCGGACATAATTCACCCTAGAAATAGCAATTTTGACACACACACATACAATGTCAATTTTAATAATGGTAAAACACTGATAAATTTAGGTTTTATCTTGACTTTAACTTTGCTGGTCAAATCAGGGCAATCACTTCAGAATTTAAATGAATAGAAAAGAAAAGAATGAAAGAGGGGGGGACCCTGAAACTGTTATGATCACAATGTTGAAACCATTGACTGTTGGAAACATTAATTACTCAAGATTTAAAAAATATGAATTATTACTCTTATTGTCCAATTACTTCCTCATTTAACTACCATTAGTTTTGTCTCAAATTAACTAAACTTCCTTACTAAGTCAATTCCAAATTTATCTTAGTACTCTGTCAGACCTTTGCTCTTTACTCATATTTTCATTAACAATAAAGCTCATTAAGATTCATTCTAGCATAAATAGGTCTGCAGTTAATTCTTATTAACATAAACTTTAAATCTTGATTTCGGGACACTCGGATTGCACAACATGTGGAGAGGACCCTGTCTAGGTTAGTGATTAGGATAATTCATTGATACAACAAATCTGGTAAAAGTTAAGTTATTATTGAACAGTCAGGAGCAAAATTAACACTGGTCCACACGAATACAATTCTAAAGATTCAACCTGTGCGAGTCGATGCGGCGGTTGGCGGGCGGCGAGATGGCGAGACGCACAGCACACATACAATCACAGCTATGGCTTTTGCTGTAGCGGCACTTTGCTTCTTCTTGGCGTCGTAATCCTTTTCAATCCTGTGCCATTAGAATATAGCCATGCTGTATAGTCGTCGGACACGGCACATCCGAGGCTCAACGGAACCACTTTTTCCAGGATAGCCTCCTCGATCCGGTACGTGTTCCTCAGACCTATGCCCAACTCCGACTAGAACCGCTGCTGAGCCCGTTATGCCGTACCGCGCCCGTGTGCATTTTCCCGCGCTCGCCTGCCATCCACCTTTTTCCGCTCCCCTACACATAGGGTATTCACCAAAGGTTTTACATTCCACATATCTTAATACATTGCCTACGCATGGACCAGGCGCACAATTGTAATTTCAAACATGTTACAATAGATTCAACAGGGATTACACTGCAATTTTGTTATAGTATTGCTTGAAATCTGACATAAATATTACTATTCACATCTAAAGTTGCTTACATTTTCTTCAACATAATAACACGAAAAGAAAAAGAAATGACATCAGAACATTGCTTATACTAATTTATCAAAAAATCCGAAGAAAAAAAATTATTATATGTACAGTAGTTGTTGTTACACATGCCCCTGTTTCCAGAAAATTTTACGAAGTATCAATTTTATGGGAACACAAAATTTTACATTTATACCGTTGTTCTGAATCTTTATGTGAATGTCAAAAAAAATTTCTATCACATCTTTCTTTTCACTCACATTATATAGGTCTATACTTTTTAACATATCAAGAACATTTACTTGTTATTTACTTAAGTGCCTTTTGCACAGTCCAACCTCCCATCACAACATTACTAAAATAGCAAATTACTCATTTTTACTAAATTTTTCAAAGAAATAACTTCAAAATCTGTAAAATAAACATTTAACTACAAAAGCAAATGCAAATATCTGTATACACTATAAAACAATTTGTTGCTGCTTACATTAAATGGCAGTCCATTTTCTTATCTACTAATAAACACACAAAAAAGTATAGAAAATTACTACACATATTTGCTGCCTATTATTCAGATTTGGGCAGTCCTTTTCACATCATATTATCACATCACCTGTACCACACTTACGATTCTCCTCTGACTATTTATCTGCCCACTTTGGTGTTTGGCAGTCCTTCATATTATGACTCATATACTGTCCACTTTGGTTTTTGGCATTTACCCTTTCCTTTTTAGTCCTTCTCTCCATACATTCTTACATTTATAGTGCATTTGGTAATCTGAAACTCACATAACTACATTAACATACTAATATTTGTATACATATATTTACAGAGATTAGTTACATTTTTAATAAAATAGTTCCAGCATAGGGTACAGCGCATTTACTGAAAATTGCTGTCTGAGTATACTTATGTCACTCATTTCTAGGAACATACAGTTTCAGGTCCACAACATTTCTTACACCGAAAGGTCTTTTGGATATTGGGTAGATCAGGTAGTAAGCATTATTGTGTGGAATGTTCTGTATTATATATGGTCCATTATAAATATATTTAAATTTGGAAATTTCATGGTTCAGTTCACTAGACTTTTCGTGGGTTTTTAAAAGAACATAATCCCCAATTTTAAATTTTTAAACTTTCAGATTTTTATCGTGTCTTTTAGCTCTAGATTCAGCTTCTTGCTTTGCCCCTTTTCTGACTAATTCTTTCTTTTGACTCAACCCCAAACTTGTACAAGGTGGAAACTCTAGTTTTTCCTCAATTCAACTTTTACTTCTGCTGCCTAACAAAATTTCTTCCTGTGGGAACCCAGTAGATTCATGATGTAAGGTGTTCATGACATTCTCAAAATCCGATATAAACCTTGCCCTAGGCTTAACTCATGCCCCATACTTCGATTTTCGCCACAACGCACCTTGGTCGATTGTGACATCGTCCCAAGATACGTTCTTGACCTGTGAATCATTTCCATCAGGTGGCTTTTTCGTTTTCTGAAGTTCAAAATCTTTGCTTACTTCAACTCTTTGCAAAATAAACACTGAGTCGTCCGGTGGCTCTTTCTTTCTGTGTTCAGTCTCAACATCTGGGTTTTGTTTTGAAACTTCGTCATCAATAGGTACAATATCGCAGTTAGCTGCATCCCCATTATTTTCGCTATTACCGAAATATTCATCATCTGAACTATCGTCAGAATCCGACCATTCTGGATCGCTTTCAGGTTCTAACATAAACGCTTTTCTGAGACAGGCACTAAGTTCTCCCTCTGCATTTTGGTCAGGCTTTAATTTTAATTCAATATCCTCTTTCGGCAAAACGGCCTCATCATCAGCTTTACTCACATCTACTGTTCATTCATATTTCGTGTAATCCTCGTGGACTTCCATTACTTTTAGGTAATCACCTGCCTCTTGCTCACAGTGCCTTTCGGTAGCAGCTTTTACTCTTGGCGGATCATTAACAGAAGTTACTTCCTCGTCAATGCTAAGGATTTCGTCCTCCAATTCCTCCCTATTTTTCACCTTCGTCCTATCGGCAGCACGCTTACTTTGCGCGGCGCTATTTACTCTCACCTCTTCAAACTCGGGCCATGTCAACTTATCGACGTCCCTTCTATCTCCTTTTCCACTAACTAATTTCTTTGCCTCATACTCCTTCTTAAAATCCTCCCACTCACATTGCTTTAGGCCCCTGTACAGATCGTCGAGCTGCACACACCAATCAGTTACTTCTGCTAGATCATTCTCGCCTTTTACTTCATTGCAAACACTGCTAACCGCACCTCTCTGTGTATTCACAGTTTCATCTATTATTTCCTTCTCCACTGGATTATCACTCGTAATATATGCACCAGTACTTACGGCTATGTTCGTACCTAATGCTGCCGTATTGCTAGCGGCTTCTCTTCGAACAGCTGTTTTGCTAGGCTGTGCCGTTGCCCTCTGATGCTCCACTCGCCTGTTAACATGTAGTGCTCTGCGGTGCAACGATGACTCATTTAAGCCCGCACCTGACGCTTGTTTCGCAACAACACGTTGCGTCGTTCCACGCCTGTCTCTAACCTGTCTCATAACGTTACTGTCAGTTCGGTAACTTCTCTTAAACCGGGGCCGGTATATATTGTCCGCTTCCGTTTGGCCCGCAACGTTCGCGGAAATCAGTTTCCCGCGTCGTTATTATTTTGCGCGGTGTATCCTTTACCGCGACCTAGATAACTTCCTCTTCCTCTGCCTCTACCTCTACCACTCTGTATCATATTGACGCGAAATCCTTCGCCGTCATTTCTCTCGTCGTTATTATGATTATTTCGATGACCAAAATTTTGATAATTGGCACGACTTTCCCGTCAATGGTCTTCGTCTTCGACCCTTTCGAGAAATGCTTGGAAGCTGCGATGATTGCTTCCCACGTATCTATTTGAATCTTCTGGAAGCATTTTATATAGCTCCCAGATAATTTCTGAATCTGATCTTCGACCTCTTAAATGTGTTAACTTCCGGTACCAATATTCGCAGAAATCTTTCAAAGAATTCCTGCCCCTGTTATCATGAAGCTTGACCATGATAAACTCGCGTCATAAACGATCCTGTTTTTGTTCAGACCAATATTCTTCCGTAAACTTTGGTTTAAACTCTTCGAACGTCATTCGTTCGGTATTCAAATTAATCCCCCAGCGCATAGCGTCAGCTGCTAAGGCGCTAATTACTACGTTTATCTTTTCCTGTCAGATAAGTGTTCAGGAAATATTCTCTCGCAATTTTTGATGAAATCTAACATTTTTGTACACATCCGGTAACTTTCTCAAAATCTCTTTCAGTGTCAGAAACTGCCTTTTTCAATTGCGAGATTCCGTGTTGACATTCGTTTACGATCTCAGTTTTGAGACCGAAAACTTTTTCGTCTACTTTTGTTTCGACCAGAGGCTCTACTTTCTCTTGGATGTTGAGAGTTTCAACATCAAACCTACTATTAATGTTGTCAATTTCCCCATGTATCGTATCCATATTCTTATTAATTGTGTCAATTTCAAACTTCATAGTATTTACCACAGAACTTAAACTACCCACTTTTTGTTCTACCTGTTCTATTTGTTTACTAATTTTAATTCCTTGTTCTTCAACCTGTGCTTCAAGCTGACCAACGTGTGTTTTAAGCTGATCATTCTGTGTTTTCAGCTGATGGCTCTGTATTTTAAGCTGCTCGTCAATGTGTGTTTTAAGCTGACTAACCTGACTACCAACTTCTTTTTGAAGCTGATAATTCTGTCCTGAAATTTGTTTGGTTAATTGTTCAAATAAATAGTTCATGCTTAAAATTTTCACACTGTTTTGTTCTACGGAATCGGTGTATTCCGATCCTACTTCAAAAGTTTCTTTCGGTTCTTTCTTTATCTGTGGAGAATCAAACATGTCAGTGGATTCATTCACATACCCACTATCATCTACAAAGTCACCCTCTGCTTCCTGTTTTGTCCCTTGCTGTGTTCGAGGCGATCTCAACCTTTCACACTGTTCATTAACATGTTCGTGGTATTGTATGTACGCCAATTGTCTTTCGCTAACGCCATCTGTTATCTGGCCGCGTAAACTCCTGCTACAGCCATGTGCCTCTTCCATTACGCTTGGCACATCTACTGTGTCTACATTCCTGTCCATATTGAATGCCAATTACACCTCTCCACTGTACTTGACGTTCACTGCTATTTACTTTACTGAATACTATTGCAATACGTGCCACTGAAGATCCACTGCTCGGTATTCACATTAATTTGTGACCGACAACAACTGGATGTCCTGTCACGGTCGCACACTTGTAACGCCCATGCTCTCGCGTACGTTAACTCTTTAAAGCCTGTACTATGATAAGTTGACGGGCTTCACCTTATAGGAAAGGGTTTTAGTAAAAATGTTGACCGCGTGTACCTTAATGGAAGCAAAACCGGACTTATACCCAGTCAGTAACAACAATGATACGTCAAGCAAGTATAAGTGCAACCACACGTTAGGACGGACAAGAAACATACACCGCAGATGCTACCAATGGTTAATAATACGGTCGCCAGCCTAATTAGGCATTGAGTGAGCTTTTCCCTTGTACAAGTGGATGTACGTACAAGCATAACCACACGTAGTAATACTGTATTATATGGTGAATTTTTGAACCAGAAAAATCTACTGAATTAAGATTTTACCTTTTTTGTACTAGTTTGAACAAGCTATAAATACACAACATTACACTACAATGATTACCACGAACTGCGTTTTGTCTATTGATCCGACTGAAATCGGACATAGGTCACACTAGAAATAGCAATTTTGACACACACACATACAATGTCTATTTTAATAATGGTAAAACACTGATAAATTTAGGTTTTATCTTGACTTTAACTTTGCTGGTCAAATCAGTGCAATCACTTCAGAATTTAAATGAATAGAAAAGAAAAGAATGAAAGAGGGGGGGACCCTGAAACTGTTATGATCACAATGTTGAAACCGTTGACTGTTGGAAACATTAATTACTCAAGATTTAAAAAATACGAATTATTACTCTTATTGTCCAATTACTTCCTCATTTAACTACCATTATTTTTGTCTCAAATTAACTAAACTTCCTTACTAAGTCAATTCCAAATTTATCTTAGTACTCTGTCAGACCTTTGCTCTTTACTCATATTTTCATTAACAATAAAGCTCATTAAGATTCATTCTAGCATAAATAGGTCTGCAGTTAATTCTTATTAACATAAACTTTAAATCTTGATTTCGGGACACTCGGATTGCACAACATGTGGAGAGGACCCTGTCTAGGTTAGTGATTAGGATAATTCATTGATAGAACAAATCTGGTAAAAGTTAAGTTATTATTGAACAGTCAGGAGCAAAAGTAACACTGGTCCACACGAATACAATTCTAAAGATTCAACCTGTGCGAGTCGATGTGGCGGTTGGCGGGCGGCGAGATGGCGAGACGCACAGCACACATACAATCACAGCTATGGCTTTTGCTGTAGCGGCACTTTGCTTCTTCTTGGCGTCGTAATCCTTTTCAATCCTGTGCCATTAGAATATAGCCATGCTGTATAGTCGTCGGACACGGCACATCCGAGGCTCAATGGAACCACTTTTTCCAGGATAGCCTCCTCGATCAGGTACGTGTTCCTCAGACCGATGCCCAAATCCGACTAGTACCGCTGCTGAGCCCGTTATGCCGTACCGCGCCCGTGTGCATTTTCCCGCGCTCGCCTGCCATCCACCTTTTTCCGCTCCCCTACACATAGGGTATTCACCAAAGGTCTTACATTCCACATATCTTAATACATTGCCTACACATGGACCAGGCGCACAATTATAATTTCAAACATGTTACAATAGATTCAAGAGGGATTACACTTCAATTTTGTTATAGTATTGCTTGAAATCTGACATAAATATTACTATTCACATCTAAAGTTGCTTACATTTTCTTCAACATAATAACACGAAAAGATAACGAAATGACATCAGAACATTGCTTATACTAATTTATCAAAAAATCCGAAGAAAAAAAATTATTATATGTACAATAGTTGTTGTTACAAACTGACATGCTTTTATGGTCGAACTAAACCTATCATTGACTGGAAATGATTTTGTTTGTGTGGTGTGCGTACTGTAAGACGTACAGTATTCACACCATCAGATTATTTGCCTTGTCGCTCTAACGAAGTAGGCGAGTGTCAGCAATATGTCTCGTGGTCGTATCGTGGCGTGTTTATCTTCTGCCGTTAGGTCAGACGATAGAAAGGCCACTTGCACGCTTAGAGTAGCAGACTGACGGTGACCAACTTTAAACAGAACTTGATTAATTTTCACACACATTTATTAAAATAATAACAAGCATAAAAATTACTTAACTTGGTTCTGGATGCTATTTACAATTGACAATCTGAAGTTCCTTTGGTATTGGTATGTTAATCTTATTCTCACATATATCTCTGATAATTGACAAAAGTGTCTATACATTTATCTTCATGGCTATGTACAGGAATATGGTAATCTTATTAGGCGCAGACTGAAACTTGACTATAGACTGGTACAGACTAATGCAGACACAGACTGGTGCAGACAAATGCTGACTGACTTACCGGAGGTCTGTACAGTCGTTATAATACCTTGCACGTTCATGTATCACTGCGCGAGTGTGATCCACGAGGAGAAAAGGTTTACGTTAGCAGCAATCTCATTGGCTGCGTTACATATTAATACGCGGATCAGTGGAAGCAGAATTTGGTCCATCTCTATGGCAGCGCCATCTCGTAGTGCGGAGACAGACGAGCGCTGCGCCTGCGCTGTTGTGCTTAGTGGGGCACGCTCTAGTGGGAAAGTTGTGTACGCGCTGACTACGCGGAACTATGTACACAACAGCTTGGCTACTTGGAGACAACGATGGAGTGCTTATGAATGACAGTGCGCCTTGTCAACGGGCCACAATTGCTTGCAACTGATTTGAAGTTCATCTAGGAGGTTTGAGCGAATGATTTGGCACCCTACATCGCTCGATGCGAGTATTATCCAACATTCATGGGACATATTCGAGAGCAAAATCCTGATTCACTTTGGTTATCTGAGCAGGCTTCCTGTACAACCCAAATACCCGACTTGTTGCACACTACATACGTAGCGTCCTCTGTCCATTACCCTCATTCGTCGCAGCCTAACGTTATTCGCGCAAGAGATAAGACCAAGAGCGTATCTGCATTGAGTGATCATAAATTTCTGTAAGGCGCATATACAGTGACGGAAAAGCAATCGCAACATCAAGAAGGAGTTGTGCAACACAGACGAAAGTTGGAAGCCGTGATTCTACATCTGAAAGATGATATCAATTCAAATTTAGCGTCAGTCGCATAAGAATGGTGATGGTAGAGCCAGTACGAGAACGCAAAGCAGGTTTGCTTAAAATACACGCTCTAACAGTTGTATGCGCTAGAAAGTGGACTTTTTGAGTTGATGTTAGTCTAGAATGCTTTTAAGCGCACAAAGACGCCATTGTCAACACGTCACTGAGCCTGAATGATGTCATGTGATAGGGCTACCAAAAGTTGGATGTTTTTTATGCGATTTCCTTACGCGATATTGCAGAAAGACGTGGAATGGATGTAACCACCTTACAAGGGTGTTGGCAGCGATGTTCACAAGCAAGTCCGGTCGCAAGAAGACCTGGCTCTGGATGGCCACGTGGCACTACGGAGAGGGGAGACCATCGTGTTCAGAGTATAGCTTTGGCTCATCGTACTGCATCTGCAGCATCAATTTCAGCAGGTTGGCTTCTCAGTGACACAATGACTGTTACTTCAAGGACAGCTCCGAGCCAGACGCCCTATAGGTTGTATTCAATTGATTCGAAACAACCGACACTTGTGGCTTCAATGGTGTCAAGCGCCAGCCCATTGGAGGGCAGGCTGTAGGTCTGTTGTGTTTTCTGTTGAAAGCCAGTTCTGCTTCGGTGCCGTTGCAGTTCGTTAGAAAATGGCCAGTTGTGAGCCTGCATCCACCCTGGTCTGCGTGCTAGACACACTTGACCAGCACATGTAGTTACCGTCTGGGTGCGATTTCATAGGAGAGCAGGACCTTCTCGTGGTTGTCCTATCCAAGATGCTACTCCTGGCGGGTGTAAAATGAATGTGCGCAACGGAAAATAATAAACGATAAAATGAAGATTTGGCTATGTCTGACTACCCATGAAGCAGATCTCTTAATTCTATAAATTACAATCTAAACATAAATGAATGATGAAGGCAACTAATACTATCAAATGAAATTATAAACGTTCTTCCTGCTTATATATTTATTGCAGATTAAAAAAAAATTTTATATTACAAAGTTTACATTTACTAAGTAAAATTACTGCTCAGTTGCCCAACTCTTCCCCGTATTATGACCGTGCGGTCTAATATCAACAATGCGAAATGACTGACATCATCTAAATACCAAACACTAGTAGATACTGCTTTCAAAGACGATCTACGGTGGTGTGGATCCTCAGTGGAAATAAACAAACGTGATCACAGCTGTTAAGATTTATAGCCCAAATAAGCCGAAGCAATTTGTGATATCACCGTATGTACTGCGTCCGGTGCGTCGAAGTGATGGTTCTCGTACTCGTCTGCGACGATGGAAGATGTCCAACCACAAATAAACTCTTTGAAACACTAGGACGGCAGAAGGCGGTCGTCCGACTAATATCCTCTAATACTGTCTTCTCCTCTCTGTGTTCTACACACGAGAAATGGGAACTCCCAACCACAAGGGCGGAGTTCAGATAACGTCTCAACGTATGTATAGGCAGAGGAAGTGCTCAATAATTACTGAACGCTGCGTACTCAACGACGACTTCCAACCCGGAGGTGAAGTCCAGAATCGTATAGGTTCGCAACAGTACAGTTCCTAACTGTTGTAACTGTAAACTCTACTGAGAGCAAAGACAGCAAGTCCGTCTGTACCAACAAAAGTTGATACCCAGCGACCGTCACACAAGGGCGCTCACAACGGAAGAATATGTCTCTCCAGCGCTGGCCTCCCAGCAAGGCTCGGCTCCCCGCCATCATAATTCTGAAAACGAATCATATTCCCGAATCCACGGAATATTCTCCCTCTCTGCAGATTCTTCGAAAAGCCGACCAACCAAATGTTAGTCTTTTGTCGTCAAGCGCGGAAAGTTTGCGAGGAAATACCTATCCTCGTACAATGGTACGCTTCTGAGTAAAAATCCTTGGAAATAGCCCAACCTACGTGGTTTCTGAGGTGACACTTCCTCGTTCCTCTCAGCTGCGTCCAAGATTTTCATAGTTTCCGAAGTATAATCCTTCCCATCTGGCTAAAAAACTGGCCGGTCGCGACTTCATTGCGCCCCAGCGCTCTGGTGTCCGGAAGTTCGTCTCGCTACTTCCTGGCTACAAAACTGGCCGGTCGCGACTCCATTGCGCCCCAGCGCTCTGGTGTCCGGAAGTTCGTCTCGCTACTTCCTGTGTTTAAGCAGGACCAACACACCTGTGCGGGACTTCCACCCAGGACTGGAATTCTGCCTGCCGTTTCATTTCCACTGTCGTTCCAACCTGTACTAATATGATAATAAAGACACTCCATCTACTTTCATGCAATAAGCGTTAACAATCAATTACAAGGCGTACGTGACAATGTCAGTCTCCTTTATATATTCATATATACGATGTACAATCTATCACATGATACCTAATTGTATTTGCATGTCACGGCAAAGTATACGGATGGGTGTTTGTAAGGTGCGAAATTATAGCCACCTTACACCTACGCACTGTGACTGAAAAGCTGTACGTCAATCTGGTGATTCGAACTGTTGTGCTGCCATTCACGAACATCATTCCAGGGTGCATTTTCCAGCAGGACATCTCTACAGAGTGTCGACATGTTGCCTTGTCTTGCTCAATCACAAGATCTGCCTCCAGTGGAGCACATATTGGACTTCATCGAACGACAACTCTGACGTCTTCTACAAACAGCATTAATCAATCGTTCCTGTACTGACGGACCAAGTGCAACAGGCGTGGAACTACAGCTCAAAAAGTGACGTATGGCTCGTGTATAATACATGCATGCAAATTTGCGAGGTTGCATTCAACATTCTGGCAATTACACAGGTTGTAAATGCACCAGCATTTCACATTTCCATTGCCTCATCTCATGCTTATATTGACCTGTGATATTGCAATGGCAAGTACTGAAATATTGTAACACTTCTGACACTAAATGTAACTGGGTTTTCTCTTTTGATGCTAGTCAACTGTCAGGATGCGCATTACTGCAAAGGGCATT
The DNA here is from genome assembly GCF_023864345.2 of Schistocerca serialis cubense. Taxonomy (NCBI): domain Eukaryota; kingdom Metazoa; phylum Arthropoda; class Insecta; order Orthoptera; family Acrididae; genus Schistocerca; species Schistocerca serialis. The sequence continues at coordinate 236,617,408 of NC_064646.1, forward strand.
TCATTCTAAAGCATTATGTCAGGGTGAAAATACTAAATAAAGTAATTTTTCTCTCTTAACAACATGTGGGCATGGTGGGTTATTCCTTGGCTCGGGTATGAGGTACAATGAAACAGCATTTGTTACGTAAGATAACTTTTATTGAAAGTTTCGTACAACTGTTTCCTTACTGGATCTTCTGGCTTGGAGAGCGGCAGCTGTGTCGATTGCGAAGCCTTCTGCTGCGGCAACGGCGGCGTCTGATTACGCCTGGCGGTGTGTATCTCGTGTCGCCGTCTCGCCCAGTTGGCTGGAGACGCGCATCGTGCTGTGGCCCGTCTAATTATTGAGAACGAAGTCGTGAATCGGACGGTGATACCTTGGATGTGGCGTCCCAGTATTTCTCTTTTCTAAGCGGCCGCGTGTGACAGTGTTGTGCGTCGGCCAGTGGAGCGGCGCGGCGGGGAAAGGCCAGTGTCCCGGAGTCGAACAAAGGACTCCAGCTTGCCAGTCTTCGGCTGTCAGATCTTCATCCCGGCTGACAGGTGACCGTTGATGTCAGGCCGTCTCCTTCCCGTCCTCACGAGTCACCCGGGTACGTAAATATCAGTCTTCAAATACCTTCTAACTTCTGGCGGTGAGGCTGCTGCTTCCTATTCCATCACAGCGGCGGACTTGGTGCTTCTGTGTACTATGTAGTCTCTTCCTGCATGATGAGCTTCAGCTCCGAAACTGAACTGAAAACTATTCTTCTTGTCGGGCCCACTGCGTCTCGCGTATTTATTCACTTCAGTTCGCTGGAGGTGAACGACTTCACGGTCATTGACTCTTCTGTCACGTTGAAAAGCTTCTCGAAGAATCTTCTTAATGTCGGTCATTGGCTCTTGGAATGTAGACGAGGGCCTTTGATCACATGTGACAATTGAGAAACATGTGAGCCGATCGGACGATGCACTGACGGCTGAATCGACAGCTCTTTGAATGTAGGTGAGGACCTTTGATCACATGTGACAACTGAGAAACACGTGAGCCGGTCGGGCGATGCCCTGACGGCTGAATCGACAGCTTCCGCTTAAGTGGGGAGGGCGATGGCTTCTCCTGAACGTGTTGACTTGCAAGCGCCAGTCGTTGCACTGCTGCTCTGCCCGCTGTTTGCCAGTGTGTCATTCTTCTAAACTAAACTAAGTTTTTCATTAATTTTCTAATTTCTACTTCACTTCACATTGATTTCAGTAATTATTTACCTATCTTAAGTACCACTCAACAATATGTTACCCACGCAAATGTATTCCCGAAATTTTATTACTCTACATTAATTAATTTAGGCTGTTACGGTGTTTTTTTTTTGTTCGAGTATATTTATACGTGCGCTTTCTCTTCTTTGGGACATGTCCGGAAGACACCACACGTATAAATCACGCCATTGTCGCTGCAGAGTAGCAGAATGCCTGACACCTTGTATTGATATACGTCGGCAGTAACAACATTTGAGGTTGTGATTATTTTCACCCCCTTCCGGACTGGACGGTGACCACGAGTTCCGTGTCGAGGTCCGCTTCTCCGGCAAGCCGGAATTGCCTCGGCGCTAATGAGCTCCGGGGAAGTCCCGAAGCAGCGAGTCGCACCTCTGCGCGCGCTGCCACCTGCCGCTCGCCGCTTCCCGCTTCCGGCCGAGACGGATAGTTTTAATTAAGCCCGGACGGACCGGTCGCCGGCCGGTAATGAAACGGCGGAGGCCGGTCGCCGGCGGCGCAGCCCTCGCTCCACCTGCAGACTCCGCCGGTATTTGCTTCAGGGGGCAATATGCCCGCAGGTCCGTCACACTGCGCATGTGCCGTTACTCCCTTGCGCCCGGTCGGTCGGCGTCGAAGCGCAGCATTCCTTCACGAGCCAGCTCTCGCATTTTCCGGCGTGAAATAATGTTTTTAATAAGTGTGGGAGAAGTATGCGAAGTACGTTCAGGAGCAGGTCCTTTAGTCCCAGCCATTCGTTTACGCTACGGTTCATATCACCATCTTCCTAAATCCAAGAACCGTTTCGTATGAGGCACTGAAGCGACTACCTTTCGAAATGTTATTGGCAATCTTCGGAGTGATATATCACACAGTCGGTCGCGCACTTTTATCCCGCAAAACAGGAGCAATTTACGAAATAATTTGAGCCGATATTTGTAACCACTGCGTCATGAAGTCCTTCTGTGGAAAAGAAATGCTATGCTTTACCAGCAGTACCACTCAATTAATTATGTTAGAAAGATAGTCCGCCAGCTTACCTGAGTGATAACGTGCTTGCCTCCTGCGTAGCAGGCCCGGTTCGTTTCCCGGCTGTGTGTTGTGCTGCCTTCATCCTCATTTTATTATCATAGGCCCGCAATCCGCCCAATGTAGCGTCACCTCAAATAAATCTTCCACCCGGCGGTCGAACTTCCGCGGATGGGGCCTCTCGAGCAACAATGCCACACAATCACGTCATTTCCTTTCTTACAAAAATGAATAATCAAATCGAGAGTTTAAGTTTATTGAACGCCATTAGGAAGTCTTTTCGTGGTATCTGTGGGCTATACTACAAAACACGGTTTTATTCATCAGTACCGTGGTGTTTTCAGAAGACAATTACGGAAAAACTGCAAGACGTACGGGAAACGACACGCATCGGCGGATAGACGATCACTGCAAGCTTTTAAATCACATAACAAATACTCAATACGGACACCGTTCATGACACAGCAAAGGTCATTAGCCGTGGTTGGGGATGTTTGTGCAATTACACCATAGCTCACAAGTTTTTGAGCATACATCATAACTATGGATTTGTGGTTAAAACAGGGATTTCGAAATCAATATTCAATTATATCCTCGTCCTGATGGCAAAAAGCTATAAACAGGTAAAGACAGAGCGCCTATGTTGTGTATCTGACTGGTGGTTCATATAGATGACTATCAACAACACAGTGTGCCTTTGCCTAAGACGGATCCATCGGAATTCAGCTGTTTGTGTAGCAATCGCATTGCTTTAGTGTATAGTACTTTGCGAGCATCTAACAGAGGTTTTGTGTACCTGAACAGGTTTATACCATAATACCACTTAATATGACGGAAGTAGGAGGTTAGAACTAAGAAACGTGCTGTAACTGGATCTCTACTTCAGGAAGGCTATTCAAGTGGGACAGTAATAACACAATTGGTGTAGTGGTATTTATAATGCAACGATTCAAAGAAACTGGTGCCATAGTTAGTGTTTCGCGATCTGAAAGACACAGAGTATCATCATACAGGGACTATCAGTTCATGTGTGTCCGGAGTAAAAGTCAGAGGACCCGAGCTGCACCTGAAATTCTCGAGGAAGCAAATATCTGTCTCAGAAGGGCAACAACGTCTTTGTGAACAAGGTTTAATGAGATATATAGCTTCCAAGAAACCTTTCTTACACAAACAAAATGAGATGAAAAGACTGTAATGGACACAGTAACATAAAAACTGGAGCGTGCAGCAATGGTGATCTAGATAATATAGAACACAAATATAGTAATATACAGTCAAATTGGGGTTTACTACCTTAAAAAGTACTGAATTACTGTGGAAAACCGTCGAAAACTCTTATTAATAAATTATTATTATTCTTGTCTTAGAAACATACAGTTACATAAACATACATTTTACACAGTTCTCAAATGAAAAGCTCACACCTGCGTCTTTGAAGGGTTTGGTTTAAGCTGGTTTGTGTTGTAGTATCTTCTGTCCAGGTGACGGGGCAAAGTCGCCCCCGAAGCATGTGCCGAACTGTCTGTTCTTCTCCACAGTCACACCGAAAGTCATTTGGATCAGTGTCTCCCCATATTGCCAAGTTAACTTTCGATCTTCCAACTCCGGATCTAAGTCTATTCTGGGACTTCCAAGTTGTCCATTCCCCGTCATGGCCTTGAGGAAAAGCTTCAACAACTCTTTTCCAACCAGGTGGAAGGTAAGTCGCAGCCCTCCATAGTTGTAACCTAGCTTTTTTCAGCAGTGTTTCTAAGTTACTTTGATCTCCTAAGGAAACTCTTCCTTTACTTCAGTCGTTGCGCATGCGGTTGAAGCCCATACAGAGGATGGGTTGATGATGATCATGATCTTTGGTTTGTGGGGCGCTCAACTGTATTGTCATCAGTGCCCGTACAAAGTCCCAATTTCTACACAGTCCAATTTTTTTCGGTAGTCCAATCGAGTCACTGTCACGAATGACAATGATAATGAAATGATAAAGACAATACCAACACCCAGTCCCCAGGCAGATAAAATCCGCAACCCAGCCGGGAATCGAACCCGGGACCCCGTGATCAGTGGATGGGTAATTTCCTGTTCCACTGCCTTTCTTTGCTTCTTTGCAGCTGTCTCTCTTCCTGCCAGATGGTAAAGCCTTTCGACTGAAGTGGATTTCAAGCAAACTGATATAATTCTGCAGGTTTCGTTGAGAGCTACACCCACATGTTTGTCATTAGTTGAATTATACAAAACAGGACAGGCATACTCTGCCGCAGAATAGCACAGTACCATTGAAGATGTTCGGATAGTTTCAGGTTGACTACCCCACTGTGACCCAGACAGTTTCCGTTGGAGATTGTTCTTGGGGGAAACTTTCAATTTGTATTTCATGCAGTGCTTTTTGAAAGTGAGAGATCTGTTAAGTGTCAGCCCTAAGTATTTTGGAGTCTCGTAGTTTTCCAGTTCGACCCCCGACCATACTATTTTCAACTTGCGAGTAGCTTCCTTGTTTCTCAAATGAAAAGCTCACACTTGCGTCTTTGAAGGGTTTGGTTTAAGCTGGTTTGTGTTGTTGTATCTAGCGAGACTTTCAAAGGCACTCGTGAGGTTGTTCTGCACTGATTAAAAACTTGTGCTCTGGGTGCCTAGAGCGAGATCGTCAGCAAATAAGAAGCTCCTGGTGTGTAGGGCTATAGGTTGGTGGTTCGTGCATATATTAAACATAACTGGAGCCAAAACACTTTCTTAAGTGAGGCCATTCTTCTGTAGTCTCCATCGACTACGCTGTCCTTGAAAGTCGACGAAGAACCTGCGATTCTGCAGAAGGGAGGCGATGAGGTTCATCAGACTGTGGACCTTGACTAGTAGTAACTGGTGATTGACCGTATCATACGCCACTGATAAGTCGACAAATGCCACTCCTGTCACCACTCGAGCTTCAAAGCCATGTTTTATAAACTGTGTGAGATTTAGCAGTTGTCCAGTACAGATTTAACGTGGACGAAATCGAGATTGCTGACGTATAAGTGAGGGGTAAATTGCAGGCGATAGGCGGTTTAAAATCAGTTTTTACAGCAATTTGTAAAGTTGACAAAGTAGTGCAACTGGTCTATAATTGTTTGGATCATTTACTTCTTTGCCAGGTTTCAGCAAGGCAATCACTCGACTCTCCCTTCATATATGTAGACGAGCCTTTTCAGGTCCACAGTTAACGATTATGTCTATTATTAATAAATGAAAAAGGAATAGGCGCCCTTAATATATACAGAGTTTTCGTAAATTCCTGTTACTAACTTCTAGGAGTTGTAGAGGGGAGTAATTACATAATATTTTGAATGGGATCCCGCGTGAGTACCTAATATTTTGAATAAGAACCCATGTCGCAACCATTCGAAAACAAGTTTGTTAGGTAGGTTTGACGACAGTTGTCAGGCTACTCTGAGTGTGGATTTTAGGTGGTTCCCCACGCTCGTTTAGCCGTCTGTCTTACAAAATTCCGCCTCAGGGAATACGATGCACGAACAGTTAAAATACGGTAGCACATGTAACAAAGTTTGCACGATTCACTGACAAATAGCTCACATCGATTTTTCTCTTAAGTTTAATGATGACTGTGGCGTTGGGAGGGGGGGGGGGGGGGGGAAGCAAGAGTTTTTACAGCGTAGTAACCCGCGAGTGAGCGGGAGAGAGGGGCTTCTTCCCCTACTCTACCGAGCCTCAAACGTCAATTCGAGCGCCATTTCTGGGTGTGCTTGTGGCAGACAATGTGTTGCACAGTTTTTTAATGCAAAAACTGAACGTTGTTATAATTTTGTATGTCTCACAGAAAAGTGTAGAAATGAAAGATATCCTAAGTTAGAGTGATTTCCAATAAGCAGTTTACATACACATCGATTTTCTTTCGTAATTTCGCATCTAGCAGGAAAAAGATATACAAAGAGTAAATTATGGAAATACATGTGTTTTGATGTCAAATTAGGATGTAGAACATTTGGTAAAGATATCTTCAATACCTTTCAAAATTTTGTGAGAAGCATGAATTTTGAATTAAGAAACAGGAAGACTTTGTAAACTATCCTGTCGTTAAATGAAAGTCATAGTACTGAAAATACAGCACTATATTTTATTTAAGATGTAATGACCATGTACCAAATTACAATGCATGTAACGGATTTTATGAATATATGGAGCAATAGAAGAGACAGTTCAGAGAGTAGACACCACTCAGGGTTTCATTGGAGAAATCTTAACTGTTGTACTTAATAAGACATTAAATTAAAATTGAAGTCAAATATACTTGAAGTACAGATTTTCTGAAGGAAAAATTACAGAGGCGATGTGATGTGAACTGCAGAAGTTATTAATATTTTAGTATGCAGGCAGGGAACTGTCTAAAGGCAGAAAAGAGGAACTGGTTTTATAGGGGCATCCGTTTGGTTTCGCTTTCCGCTCCGGACGCAACGGAGCCTATGTAAGCAACACTGAAGATGCCTCATCGTTCCTTCGATAAAAGCTTTTCGCCAACAATGAATGCCGCCATCAAACAGGTCGGCACTGGGCTCCACGGTGAAGTTCGTTGCCATGTTATCCGCAACCGGATGGCTGTATACGGGCACCTTCCAGTGATATAGAGAAAAATGCTTTAAGAAAGCGCAATCATAAAAATGTTAGGATCAAACTTTCGTGTGAACAGCGATAATTGAAATGTTTATTCCGTTTGTTTGCAAATGAAGTTTTGAAAATCTACCACTCCTAGGCGAGCAGCAAACAGTGCTTTGAACTAACAGAAGAAATAGTCTCTGAACAGCAATTAACATGAAATGGAATATGAGGAGATTTAGGCTCTGAAATGTGAGAAGTAGATGTTCTTCATAACTGTGTGACAGTATCAAACAACAAGGTTTTTAATATATTTTATTGCTCAAAAGACTGAACCTCCACCGTTGTTTCCTTACTCTTCTTGAAGTACAGAGTAGGACTTTATTCTTCAGTTGACACGAGCTGAAATGTGGACAACTGGGATGTAGATTGTGAATATCAAGTTTCATGCTACTTTCTGGATGCTCATGAAAGTAATTTACAAGCCTTGCGGGGTAGCGACAGCGAAGCGACATTAAAGCACCGCCGCCCCACAGCATTAGGGTGGGCATCCAGCGACGAAGTTAAATTAAAATAAAAGTTGCCATATCATGAAAAAGCGGATCCTATGCTATATGTGACACACTCTAGGGAAAAGAAGAATCCACAAAGTGCTCTACTACTGGAGTATGATGCGGTGATTCGTTTTCGCGTGAGTTACTTTTCACGCAATTACTCGCAATTTCACTGGGAACGCAGGCTTCATTTCTTTATATGTTAATATTTATTCCGCTAGTAATATTAGACAATCAGGTCGTCTCTTACATCTAATCGGGGATCTACATATATTACATTACCTTCAGTACTGTAAACATGGGTCGTATTTTATATCTAATCGAGGATCTACCTATATTACATTACCTTCAGTACAGTAAGCATGTTATAAATTATACGTAATATAAACTATGTGATCAATAGAATCAGGACACCTGGCTGAAAATGACCTACAAGTTCGTAGCGCCCTCCATCAGTAATGCTGGAATTCAGTATGGTTTTGTCCCACACTTAGCCTTGAGGACGGCTTCCACTCTTCAGACAAACTTTCAATCAGGTGCTGGAAGGTTTCTTGGGGAATGTCTGTACATTCTTCACAGAGTGCTGCACTGAGGATAGGTATCGATGTCGGTCGGTAAGGCCTGGCGCGAAGTCGGCGTTCCAAAACATCGCAAAGGTGTTCTACAGGATTCAAGTCAGGACTCTGTGCAGGGCAGTCCATTACAGTAATGTTATTGACATGTAACCACTCCACTACAGGCCGTGCATTATGAACAGGTGCTCAATCGTGTTGAAAGATGCATTCGCCATCCCCAAATTGCTCTTCAACATTGGGAAGCAAGAAGCTGCTTAAAACATCAATGTAGGCCAGTGCTGTGATAGTGCCTAGCAAAACAACAGGGGGTGCAAGCCCTCTCCATGAAAAAAACGACCACACCATAACACCATAGCCTCCGACTTTTACTGTTGACACTAGACGCGCTGGTAGATAACGTTCACCGGGCATTCGCCATTACCACACCCTGCCATCGGATCACCACATTGTGTACCGTGATTCGTCACTCCAAAAAACGTTTTTCGACTGTTCAATCTTCCAATGTTTAGGCTCGTTATACCAAGCGAGTCGTTGTTTGGCATTTATCGGCCTGATGTGTGCCTTATGAGCAGCCGCTCGACCATGAAATCAAAGCTTCCTCCCCATCAATCTAACTGTGATAGTACTTGCAGTGGATCTTGATGCAGTTTGTGATTCCTGTGTGATGGTCTAGATAATCCATCTGGTTGATGGTATTGACAGCGGCCTTAGACTGTTTGCCGATGATGCTATAGTCTACAGGAAAGTAGTATAACACGAAAGTTGTGAACAAATGAATGAGGATTTCCAGAAAATAAATGCGTGGTGTAATGACTGGCATTTATCTCTCAATATTAGTAAGTGTAATCTACTGCGTATAACAAGGCGGAAATCCCCATTAAAGAATAAATACAAAATAAATGATCAGTCTTTGAAAGCGGTAACATCAGTCAAGTAACTGGGTGTGACTATTCGAAATGATCTCAAATGGAATAATCAGATTACACAAGTAACGGGTAAGGCGAACTCTAGATTGTGGTTTATTAGTAGAATCGTGAAGCGATTCAGTCCTTCAATAAAGGAAATTGCTTACAATACGTTAGTTCGTCCAGTCTTAGAGTATTGTTTGTCTGTTTGGGAGTCTTACCAGTTGGGTCTGATTCAATATATTGAGAAGGTCCAAAGAAGAGCGGCAAGATTCGTGACTGGTACATTTAGCCATCGGGAGAGGGTTACAAATCTTATAGAAAGTTTGAAGTGGGACACACTTGCAGATAGACGACGCGCTGAACAGAAGGGGCAGCTCTCTAAATTCCGAAATCCAATCTTCGCTGAGGATGTAGAGCATATATTATTACCACCAACTTTCAAATCGCGTAATGATCATCATTCAAAGATAAGGGAAATAAGAGCTCGTACTGAGGCGTTCAGACAGTCGTTTTTTCCCTCGCGCGATCGGCTAGTGGAACAGAGGGGAGGAAATATGACTTTGGCGCGAATTGTGCACTCCACCACACACTGCTTGGTAGCTAGCGGAGTATCTATGTAGATGTAGATATGTAGATGCAGATAAATGTCTGCCTATTATATATTACGACCCTCTTCTATTGTCGGCGGTCTCTGTCAACAGACAAGGTCTGCCTGTACGCTTTTGTGCTGTACGTGTCCCTTCACGTTTGCACTTCACTACCACATCAGAACAGTGGACCTAGGAATTTTTATGAGTGTCGAAATCTCGCGTACAGATGTATGAGACAAGTGACACCCAATCACGTGACCATGTACGAAGTCCGTGAGTCCCGCGTGGAGCCCGACTGTGCTCTCTCACGTTGTCTAATGACTAGTGAGGTCGCAGATACGGAGTACCTGGCAGTAGGTGGCAGCACATTGCACCTAATATGAAAAACTATGTTTTTGCCGGTGTCCGAATACTTTTGATCACACGCAGTAAATGATATAGCGTAGGAAAGTAAATACATTTTACATTCGTTCATGTGTTCTACAGTGTGACAGTTTTCAGGAAGATAGATTTAAACTACGATTGCAAGCGAAATGGTCATGAGAGGAGGTCTGGAAGGCAGGGAAAGAAAGAGAGGCGTGACAAAATATAATTATTAATGAAGATAGGAGAAGAGAAAGTCAAATAATAGTTTGAGAATCGAAAGGAGGAAGTTGCGTAAGAGACAGAAGATGGGGAGCATTTGTTTTACGATTTTACAGGTGGAATACTGGTCATTAACTTTAAATTTTGGGAAACAGCTAGAAGACTAGCTAAAGAAAATGTTTGAGCTTCTTCTTGAAAAGTGGCAGATCATTTAATAGTGCGCAGAGTGCAGTGTAGCTTCTGCCAGACGCACGGAAAATAGAGATGCTTTTATTTATGGATGGGCACAGCTAGGTTATTACATAACATTCTGTTTTTAATATTTACTTCATCTCCGCTGCGAGGTACTGCAGTACATTCACGTTAAGGAGCCCGTGAAGCAGACGTTGCGACTGGTGGACACGTAAATTGCCAGAATGAGTAATTCAGTCTACATCAGTCATATAGACTTACTAATAATAAGTGAACCGCTCATTGGTGCTAGTGTAGCGTTCCCAAACTGACACCTCCATTGGCAGCACGACGCCATGCTTGCACTTAGTAAATGATGTCAAATATCTGATATAATGTCACATAAACAATGACATAACACATTCAAATAACGTTCATGAAGAATCTGAGTGGCTGTTGTCAGAAAAAAGTGTTAAAATTAAGTTGGTTGGTCAAGTTACATTTCAGACAAAAATTACTGAAATACAAGCTATGTGAACGAAAAATTAGATAAAACTGTGGAAAGGAAGGTACATAAAATCATGCCATACAAAAATAAATTAAAGACAGAAATCTAATGGCAAAAGACAGACTCAGAGTATGTCCCAGCAAATATTAAACAGGAATCGAAAGCGAAAAAGTTAGTGAACGATATAATAATCTCATTTTCTGCTACTTCATGCAGCTGTCCTGAATCGATAACCTGACGCATTTTCCTTCCTTCTAGTAGGAAACGAACCACAGATTCTTGATTATAGAGAGTGTTTGTTTTCACTTGTGACAACTAATTATCTCGCAAACGACTCATCGTACGAAGAAAAGGTTCTAGGTCAAAATTGTATATTCGTAAAGGTGACTTCAGTCTGTGACACAACTGGCTATCTCCTAACCATCCCTCCTGCGTTGGTTAGGTCCACTTCGTGTTGACAAAGAGGAAACCCCAATTTTAATTGCATATTCGTATTCTACGCCAAAAATATACGTACGGTTTACTCAAACCTTTTTTTTCTTTCATTCATGGTCGCTGGTGCTGTACTGGATAAATACCAAGTGCACCTGTTTTTTCACGTAAGAACCAGAGCATTTGAGGCTACATTTCATTTTAGATATAATTGTAAACCTTTGCATTTTAACGGTTGATATTTATATTAGAAATTTACTTTAGTGTTGCAAATTCCGTTGTACACTACAATATGGTAAGCCGTTTCAGAGTGTAGTTAGAAACTACATTTGGCGCTATCCAGAAACAACGACGCAGATGTAATAGTATTCTGTTCCCAGAGGGATGTTTGATTTCAGTGAGTCCCCTCGCCTCTAATTCTTGGGATGCTTGATCTGTACTGTACATTCACATTTGCAACACTCAAGTAACGTTTGAACATAAATATCAGTCCTTACAACACAAAAGTTTTCCAAATAAAGTATATAAGCAAATGCATTGCTTCTTAATTTCAAAAGCAGGCACACTTGATATTTGTCTACTACAGTCCCATTTACCACCAATGGGAAACAATGGTGTGAGTAAGCAGTACATATTTTTGACGTAAAATCACAATATGGAATAAAAATGAAGGATTTCCCTTTGAAGATACGAAGTTGACCCCGCCCACGTAGGAGGGTTGTTTAGAAAGTGGCCCTTTTTTCATACTATGCATCATTATTCAGATATTTAGTTGTCTCGAGTTAAAACAAACACCCTTTATATTCATTACTTCTCATCTTTTGACCTAATACAGGACACTAGAAAACTTCATGCATGTTAGACATGGGGTTGATTACTCATTGGGAATTGTGAAGTCAACATTCTTTATTTAGTTCTCGGTTTCCTTTCAGAGTTTCTCATGTCCCTTAAATCACAGGCCAGTGTTCATATTCGTCCATGCAAATTGGCCGCATTCGGTTCGGGAACAGTTGCCTTATTTCACCTGTACGGTGTTGTAGGGGCTTGAAATCAATTTACCATGCGCTCTTTTGAAGGTTTGTGGCTCTGAGCATTATGGGGCTTAACTGCTGTGGTCATCAGTTCCCTAGAACTTAGAACTACTTAAACCTAACTAACCTAAGGACATCACACACATCCATGCCCGAGGCAGAATTCGAACCTGCGACCGTAGCGGTAGCGCGATTCCAGACTGTAACCCCTAGAACGGCTCGACCACTCTGGCGGGCTGAAGGTTTCTGAAGCTGGTGTGAGTTAGTAGCAGATTTCAAACTGTGGGCGCTGCGTAACTCGTACCTGGATAGCTTGTCGGTAACATGATGGCCTGCAAAAACAAGGTTCTTTGTTTAAGTTCCAGTCTTACACACACTTTTACTCTGTTGATGTTGTTTGACATATAGTAATCATATATTGTGCAGGGAACCTTTATTTTTATGCACATTTTCTCTGAGATATGGAATCTACTTACATCCAAAGCTTCTTTATTACTGCGTAGAGGAATTACTTGTGAACTATTCCATGAGCCAAACCATTTTTCTATGGGCAACTGGTAAGTGGAGACAACAGCATTTTTATGAAGAAAGAGTTCGAGAACAAATTACCAGAATGTAGTTCCCATTGAGGAGTATTGAAAATGTTGTTGTTGTTGTGGTCTTCAGTCCTGAGACTGGTTTGATGCAGCTCTCCATGCTACTCTATCCTGTGCAAGCTTTTTCATCTCCCAATACCTACTGCAACCTACATCCTTCTGAATCTGCTTAGTGTATTCATCTCTTGGTCTCCCTCTACGATTTTTACCCTCCACGCTGCCCTCCAATACTAAATTGGTGATCCCTTGATGCCTCAGAACATGTCCTACCAACCGATCCCTTCTTCTGGTCAAGTTGTGCCACAAACTTCTCTTCTCCCCAATCCTATTCAATACTTCCTCATTAGTTACGTGATCTATGAAAATATGTCACCTGAAAAGTATGTACAAATTTGTTGAAGCTAATCTATTTGAAGTGTTTGTCACATAGAACAGTTATTGAGGGATACGGTTATACCTAGCAGCAAGACATGACTCACAGTCTAATGCGGGCTGTTTATGAAGTACATACAGAGCTGTAATGTGGTCTGTTATTCATATATCCATCTTGGGTTTCAGTTTCGCTATTATAAAACTGAGGCGTGTTGATATTTCTGCACTTTAAGTTGTGCAGGTCACTGACTGGTACACGTCGGCATAGCCTAAGAGAAATTCATCAGCACTGACGAATATCTGCACCCCATGTCACAGGACCATCAGCGGCGGAAGAGTGACTTTGCATAAATCTACATCTACGTCTACACTTACTCCGCAAGGCACCTAATGGTGTGTGGTGGTGGGTACTTTCAGTACCACTATATGATCCCTCCAACCCTGTTCCACTCACGAATAGCGCGTGGGAAGAATGACTGTCGGTAAGTCTCTGAACTGGCTCTAATTTCTTGAATTTTCTCCTCGTGGTCAATACGCGAGATGTATGCGGGGAGAAGTAATATGTTGTCTGACTCTTCCTGAAAAGTGCTGTCCCGAAATTTCAATAGTAAGTCTCTCCGTGATGCACAACGCCTCTCTTGTAATGTCTGCCACTGTAGTTTGTTTAGCATCTCCATAACGCTCTCTCGCCTGCTAAACGATACCGTGAAGAAACGCGCCCCTCTTCGTTGGATCTTCTCTATCTCCTCTATCAGTCCTACCTGATAGGGATCCCAAATAGAGGAATCGCGTGAAGAAGCGCCTTATAAGCCACTTCTTTCGTGGATGAGTTACATGGGTACGCATATGAAGAGCACTCATCCAAACTGCGGTATTGAGAACGTAATATTGGAGGTCCACAAACTGCAAATCTCTTTGAGAGGCAATGGATACAGTGTAGGACCAATTAACAGAATCACGTACTCAGCGATTGGGGTACAGTAGTGTGCAGTTGAGAAATGGACCGGCATATAAGAACACGGCTAAAAAAGCCGACTACAATCACAATGGGGGTCCACCAAGGGCCGCGGACAAACTAGAGCTGCTCTCTAAAAAAACTGTGTCTCGCTAGTTTCGGTACAGTATGCAAATCACTTACTAAATGGTAGGATTGCCAATACTATTGCCAATATTGGTAGGGAAGGAAACAAATTTATGTGTGAGAGGAGAACTATGAGCTAGCGATTTTTGTTTTCTGGTTTGTTGGTTTGTTTTCTTTGCACGTAATTATTGGTGTCACACCTCATTAGTGTTTCTCCATTGCCTGTTTTATATCCTCACAAAGTACAAATTTCATTATATAAATAAAAAATTAGCTGCTCACTTAACTTATGCGCTTTTACGTAAGCTAAACAAATACTTTTGACGCAAGTATAGTTTACATGCAAAAATAAAAAAGAATCTATATAATTATTGTTGTAATTTTGTACTCAGTAGAACCTTGTTCACCATGATAAAAGGCAAGAGTTTCCTGTTATAATTGATAAAAGCGAAAGTTGTTTGGCAATAACAGAAACACGTTTTACCACGTCTCTCTCTTTCATGTTACAGATCAACAAGTTTCAAACAAAATCTGAACCAAACAATGAGTATTTCAGTTTTGCTTTAAAGACCTTTCTTTGAGTAAGAGACCGGACGGTAACTATGTAGAGCAAAATTGTTCTTTAGGTAACGCAGCTCATTGTACTGTATATTCACACTCGGTTTCCAGAGGAGATTCTGGAGTAATCCAGTAAGACAATCATCGCATACACATAAAAAGTGCTCAAAATGAGGTAACACCCGACAGGTACGCCAAACACCTACTGCAGAGATAATGTGGTTACATTTTAAGCGACCAAAGGTACTAGGAAAACCACCTCAGTCTACCCTTACGTAGCACAGTCCACAGTAGCCTATGGTCGGTTTACAACTCTACCAGGAAGACCACCGTCAGAGCCGAATAGAGAGTGTTATGGGCTGCCCAAAAAGGCACTGGACTCAGAGTGAGCAGAATATGTGAAGAAAGCAGATGCATGGTGACTGGGCAATGTGGGCGAGTATCGTGCCACCTTAAATTATAGCCAATAAGAGACATGCGCCCCCTCTTTATCGTTTCCCATTTTGCGTGACGTCATCTACAACTTAATGAGAACTGACACTGGTCAGAGAAATCTACAGCGTCACTTTCATTTACGTAATCACAAATTAGGAATTACTCACGTTCATAATTAATTTATGTGGTGGTGATTTCGATGATCCATGTGTTGCAGGCAATATAAAAATAACTATGTTTCTTAAATATAAAGTAACTGAATTAGTGTTCAGCATTTGGAGTTGGTAGCATAAAAATCGATGAGATGTGATATTACGAGGAAGATAGTTAAGGGAAATTACACTTGCCTTTTTTTTACAGCTGGTATTTTATTCTGGATTGCATTTAGTGGAGCTACCCTTCACAAAACCTGTTCTGACCAATGAATAAACGGTGTTCAGAAATTCCCGTTACAAACTTCTACGACTTGCAAAAGAGAGTAACTATACAATATTCTGAATAGGAACCCATGTGCAAAAATATACTGTTTCCATTCTACGATGGTTTCAGTTCA
Source organism: Schistocerca serialis cubense (assembly GCF_023864345.2). Lineage (NCBI taxonomy): Eukaryota > Metazoa > Arthropoda > Insecta > Orthoptera > Acrididae > Schistocerca > Schistocerca serialis. Next base: position 236,633,175 of record NC_064646.1, read on the forward strand.
GATTTCTAACTTACTCACTTCTGCCTGTACAACGAAATTAGGTGTGTCACAGTTACTAGATAATAATTCGAAAGGAAACATAACGAAACATCCATTTATAATTTGAGGCCTTTCGTTTATAATACTCAGAAACAAAAATGGACCCAGCCTACTGTGCGTAGATAACAGTAGGGAGGCATTACAACAGCGGTTCGAAGTGGCGACCACCAATGTTGTGACAGACAATATACCTATGAAGAATGTTCTGGTACACTGTACATACAAAAAAATACTGAGGGATGACACAGCGGCTGGATGTGACGACCACCAACGTTGTTACAGCCACTGCACATATGAAGCAGGTTCTGGTACACATTCTCCATCCCGCCTGATGTGTCTTCAGTTTCTTGTAAAGTGACCAGAACACATGCCAGCACATCCTTCTCTGCCTATGTAAGTCTCTCGTAAATTAAGCCTCGCATATGACCTCACAAGAAGTAGTCCATAGGAGTTGAATCCGGTAATCGCGACGCCATGCAGTTGGACCACCTTGGCCTGTCCATCTTTCACATTTCGTCTGTTCAGATGTCTGCGAACCGCACTTGAGAACTGACATGGTTCACCATCACCGTGAAACTACATTTCCTGACGGACATTCAGTGGCGCATCTTCCAAGTACGTGCACATAAAATTTTGTAGGTAGTTCAAGTATGCAGGACCATTTAGCTTGAATGGAAGGAGGTATTCCGAATCATATGACCGTCCAGAATACCTGTTCACATGTAAATATGAACCTGGTGCTTAAATCCGCAAACGTGCATGCCACGAAGGTTTTCGTCTGACCAGACATGGCTACTTCACGAATTCAGAACACAGTCCCTTGCGAACTTACATTCATTTGCGAACGGGACTCAACCTAGTAACAGGGGGTGTGTCGATTCAGCGGTGCAGGAACCACGAGCAGAAGCAACACTTTGTGTAAAATCGGCTGAACCCACAGCGTGTACCTCTGTAATTGGTGCGGATGTAATTCTTCCCCAAGCGGAACGTTCCAGACTATGCTACAACAATCTCGCATTGCACGCGCAATTGTTTGAGTACTCCTTGACGGGTTCTCGTCAACGTAATGCAGTACATCTTCAAACTTGGGCGTGCGACGTTGCCGTGGAGCACCACTGTCTTGCCTCCCTACGGTGAAGGTACCTGTTTCTTGGAGTCGTGGACTATGCTGGGCAAAAGGTTTGTGCGATGGCATGCTACGTTGCGGAAAACGTTAGTGGAACACCCGGCTAGCAGGTCTTCCGTTACCTCGAGCTTCACCACACACAAGAAGCATGTCAATGTGTTTAAAAGACGTTTACTGAACCATGTTTACTGTATTGGAGAGGCACAGACATTGAATAGGTCTCGTAGCAAGCCGTACGTTAACGAACATCAGATGACCGTCTGGTGTAATACACGTGATTCTGTCTGCCGTACTGCATACGAGGACAAGCAGCTCTGAAACTTTCCCCCTTCCCTCAGCAAAATTGAAAGCTTTACACGTCTGAACTGAAACCGTTTTAGAACGGAAACGGTACGCTTCTGGACATGGGTACCTATTCAAAATATTATACCCTTACTCCCCTCTGCAAGTTGTAGATGTGTGTAACGGGAATTTCCGAAAACCGTTTATATGTCACTAACACACTAGATTATAAAATCTTACTAAATGCGTTAATAATTATATCAGTCTCTTCGTCTACGGTCGCAGGTTCGAATCCTGCCTCGGGGATGGATGTGTGTGATGTCCTTAGGTTGGTTTAGGTTTAAGTAGTTCTAAGTTCTAGGGGACTGATGACCTCAGCAGTTAAGTCCCATAGTGCTCAGAGCCATTTGAGCCAGTCTCTTCTTTGAGGATGTTAGTCAGACAGCTGACTAGGAGGCCGACATTTGTGGGAATGGTACAGTACATGTAACGTATACACCAGGGCCGGCCACGGAAGGCCAAACCACACACGAGGCAGATGTGTGAGCCGCGGGTGGGCTGATGCTTGACCCTTCAAAGCTCTGCTCAGTCCTTCTCGGAAGTACGCGATACGGCCAAACATTTCATTTAGTATTGCGGTTTGCCACTTCTCGGTCAGTGCAACGCTCTCCAGTTGGGCAGAATCGTGGTGTCTGCGCTGCTTGCCCTTCGCTTTGTGTTCCTGGTTTAACGGACTTTCGTAGGTCTACTGGCTGTTTTGTTTGCACAAGAAAGAGGTAGTCCAGTGAACTATCACAAAAATCTCTAGAAATTGAGTGAGGATGACAGAAGTGAGGGCTGGAAATTGTGAATATCTATTTTGCAGTCACAAATCGATGGGAATTGCAAATTTTCTATGAAACGACAATACACTATCATGTAGAAAGCATTCAACAATTTTGTTTGTCAATGAACCAAAATATAACAACCATGAACTGACTGGAGTTCATTGCACTGTATATCTGGATGCGTTTTGGTTTAAATTTGCAGGCATAGAGCAATTGAAAATGTAGGTGGTACGTATAGTAATATTTCTGAATAAGCGCGCATTATTCCACTGTTAGCTGGAAGAATTTTGATGGTATTGAATGAAGAGTATTGAGACTTTATCTATTAATGAATAGCACTTGCGTTGTGTCAAGCGGCATGCCTAGTACGATTTTTAGATTTAAAACCCGCTATTGTTGAATTTATGAAGGAAAACGGTGTACAGGAACGGGAATTAGAACATCAGAATGGATGGCAGATCTCGCATTGTAAGAGGACATGGCTCCGCACTGCCCGTTCTAAGACTCTTCACTTATTTCTGATTCGATGGGGATATATTTCAAAACAAAAACACATTTCAGCGTGGACAAATTTTGACGAAATCAGTACAGTTTCCTAAGATTACCTGCGTTAAGGTGAACGTGAGGTACGACGAATTCATCTTGACCATGAAAGAATTACAAGGATATTTGTCTAAGAGTTTTGAGGATACTGCCAATATTACATCTGTTTTCGAGAACGTCTGCTGTTCCAGTTTAAAGCTCCCTTGTCCATGCGCAGTTGCAAGTGACTAATCTGCAATGTAGTTCCGGTACTAAGACAAATCCATTTACGTAGAAACTGCACAGGAGGTCTCTATTGTTTCCCTCAGAGTTTCCGCGCCTCCATAACACGCTGCAAAAGTGCTGAGGTATTTAGATCAACATATGTGTGTGAAAAACCGCTTTCGATTGTGAAACGAAATGATTACGTGGCAGCCTGCCTATGAAAATTGGTGAAACTCTGTATGTCGGTCTGTATGCCAACAGTTTGTACAAGCAGAAAAATGATATGTCTTCATCACTCCAAAAATACATTGAAGAGCCACAGAAACTGCGACACCTGCCTAGTATCGTGTACAGCCCCCGCAAGCATGCTGATGTGCCGGAACACGACGCGGCATGGACTCTACTGATCTCTGAAATAGTACTGCAGGGAACTGATACCTTGAATCCATCTGGGCTGTGGATAGATCTGTAATGATACAAGGGGCAGGAGATCTCTTCTGAAAAGCACAATGCAAGGCATCCCAGTTATACTCAATAATGTTCATATCTGGGGACCTTGGTGGCCAGCGGAAGTGTTTAAGTTCAGAAGAGTGTTCCTGGAGCCACTCTGTAGAAATTCTGGACATGTGGCGTGTCACGTTGTCCTGCTGGAATTGCGCAAGTCCGTTGGAATGCACGATGCTCATGAATGGAGGCAGATGATCAGACAGGATGCTTACATACCTGTCGTCCGTCAGGGTAGTATCTAGACCTATCAGGGGTCCCATACCACTCCAACTGCACACGCGCCTCACCATTACAGAGCCTCTACCAGCTGGAACAGTACTCTGCTGACATGCAGGGTCCTTGGAGTCATGAGGTTGTCTCCATACCCGTACGCGTCCATCCACTCGATGCAATTAGACGGATGGACGCGTACGGGTATGGCGACAATCTCATGACTCCAAGGACCCTGCATGTCAGCAGGGTACTGTTCCAGCTGGTAGAGGCTCTGTAATGGTGTGGCGCGTGTGCAGTTGGAGTGATATGGGACCCCTGATACGTCTAGATACGACTCTGCCAGGTAAAACACACGTTAGCAATCTGTCTGATCACCTGTATCCATTCAACTGCGTCGTGCATTCCGACGGACTTGGGAAATTCCAGCATGACAATGCGACACCCCACACATTCAAAAATGGTACACAGTGGCTCCAGGAGTAATCTTCTAAGTTTAAACACTTCTGCTGGCCACCAAACACCCAAAACTTTAACGTTATTGAGCATATCTGGTACGTATACCAGTCTCTTTGCCTCTTCATTGTATATGCGTCGAGGAAGTAATGACGAAAATAACAGAAATATTGAAGAATAGAATAAAAATTCAAGTTGAAAGAATATATGTTGTAAGGTTCACTAATGATGTGGCTTTCCTCAGAGAAAGTGAAGAAGAATTACAGTACCTGTTGCATGGAATGAAGCTTCTAACGTCTACAGAATATGGGCTGAGAGTAAATCGAAGAAAGATGAAAGTAATGAGATGTGTCAGTACAGCGAGAAATTTAACATCATTGATCACGAAATAGGTGAAGGAATACTGCTATCTAGGCCGCAAAATCATCCATGACGGATGGAGCAACGGGAACATAAAAAGCGGAACAGCACTGGCAAAAAATGGAATTCCTGGCCAAGAGAAGTCTGCTAGTATCAAGTATAGGCCTACACTTCAAGAAGAAATATCTGTGCATTCGGATCACAGCATTGGTTATTGTTGTTGTTGTTGTTGTGGTCTTCAGTCCTGAGACTGGTTTGATGCAGCTCTCCAGCAGTGATAAAAGGAGTGTGGGAAAATCGGAAAAGAAGAGAATGAAAGCTTTTGAGATATGAGTCTGCAGAATGATACTGAGAATTATTATGTGGACTGATGAGATAAGGGATGAGGAGATTCTCTCCAGAGTAAGCGAGAAAAAACACTGACAAGAAGAGGGACAGGGTGATAAGGTATCTGTTAAGACATCATGGAACAACTTTCGTGGTACTAGAGGGAGCTGCAGCTGGTAAAAACTGCTGAGTAAGACAGAGATTGGGACACATCCAACAGATAATTGGGGTCGTAGGTTGCAAGTGCCATTCTGAGATGAAAAGGTTGGCACAGGAAAGCTATTAATGACAGGACGCTTCAAACCAGTCAGAAGGTTACTGTCACATCTGATTAAGCAGCTCACGCTTATTAACTCATCAACTGAATTATTTGTAAGCATCTTTCGTTACTGCTGACTTCTGCCATCTATCTCTGCTAAAGCAAGCATAAGTTTCAAAGAATGTAAAGGTCCGTTGATGCTGCAGCCACGCCATCGCCTCTCGCTGCTCGCCGGTTGCGTGTTGCGATTACGCTGCAACGTCTCTGCAGGCCGGGCCGGGAGAAATCCACTTCTCGGATTTTCACGTTGCAGAAAATCTTTGGGGTACATATGACTATGCTACGTCGGTGCATGGTCTAATATTTTCCTTAACAGCTTTACATTCCCTGAGAACAAAAGTCTACTTTTCGATTCACGAGATTTTTTGTTCCGCAAAGTATCTGAATAGATTCTGAAAGAGATACGTGGTTAAGAAATCTGATTTTTGTGCCCATGGTAGTGTATTACCTTAGCTTCTTAATGAGCACTTTACCTTTCCCCAATTCCTACCAGCAATTCGAGAATGATACTATATACCAACCAAAGACACTCGATTTACAACTCTTCTAGTGGAAAAGATTGATAGCGGGTAGCTTACTGTCATATACGTTTTAGACTATTCACTATTGCAAGTGAAATACAGCTAAGAGTGCAAAGGAGTTTCTGAAATGGTAGTGACACTGGATTAAATTAGGTGATGCTGAGGGAATTAGATTAGGAATGGTTCAAATGGCGCTGAGCACTGTGGGACTTAACTTCTGAGGTCATCAGTCCCCTAGAACGTAGAACTACTTAATCCTAACTAACTTAAAGACATCACACACATCCATGCCCGAGGCAGGTTTCGAACCTGCAACCGTAGTGATCGAGCGGTTCCAGACTGTCGCGCCTAAAACCGCTTGGGCACCCCAGCCGGCTTAAATTAGAAAATGAGACACTTAAAGTAGTAAATGAGCTTTGCTATTTGGGTAGCAAAATAACTGATGATGGTCGAAGTAGAGAGGATACAAAATGTAGACTGGCAATGGCAAGGAAAGCATTTCTGAAGAAGAGAAATTTGTAAGCATCGAGTATATATTCAGGTGTCAGGAAGTCGTTTCTGAATGTATTTGTATGGAGTGTAGCCATGTATGGAAGTGAAACATGAACGATCAATAGTTTGTACAAGGAGAGACTAGAAGCTTTCGAAATGTGGTGCTACAGAAGAATACTGAAGATTATATGCGTAGATCACATAACTAATGATGAGGTATTGAATAAAATTGGGGAGAAGAGAAATTTGTGGCACAACTTGACTAGAAGAAGGGATGGATTGGCAGGACATATTCTGAGGCATCAAGAGATCACCAGTTTAGTTTTGGAGGCCAGCGTGGAGGGTAAAAATCGTAGAGGGTGACCAAGAGATGAATACACTAAGCAGATTCTGAAGGATATAGGTTGCAGTAGGTACTGGGAGATGAAGAAGCTTGCACAGGATAGACTGGCATGGAGAGCTGCATCAAATCAGTCTCTGGACTGAAGACCACATCAACAACAGTGACACTAATATTTGTCTCAGTTCACAAGTAAATGTGAGTTACTGAACGGCATCAATGCCGCGATTGCAAGCGTACGGAGTTCGCGTGGGTTTAGCTTCGTTTAGCGTAGTGGCAAACACCGCAGGATATAACAAACCAATTGCTATCGATCTGTGCAGGCTTAGTGTCTGTCCCTCGGGTAATTTTAATGATCCATCTCTAAGAAAATCACAATATATACGAATTTTTACATCAGAGACGTTATATTATAATGGACAATCATGTGCTACGATTTTGCAGTGAGCTGCACTTTACATTATAGAAGGCAAGCAATTACTTGTTGGCCTTATCCTACAGTTCGTAGAAAGTGCATTTCGCATTTGAAATAAAAAGAATTAATTTCAGTTGAGACTTTGCTTTAGATAGACTGTAATAAAAGATTGCAACATTGTACTTCATTCCTTTCAAGTTAGAGACGAGAAACCGCAGTTGCTAAAAAAAGTAGTTAGATTTATCCATGTTTTCGTGTCTAAGATTGTACCGCAGGGTGTAAATAATTACATGCTTTAGATCGAGCGACACTCCACTCTTACAGAATTGCCCAAAGCTCTTACAAATAGTGTTAATTTTAGGAAATTAATGCAATTAATTTCCTAAACCGAGACTAAATATAACTGATTTTTCACTATGAATCTAAAAACAGCTGAAATAAGTGTCTGTTTAAAACTGTCACTAGCATCAAACAAAACTGCCTACATGAAGACCCCGAGAAATCGCTCACAACAGATAGTAGCCGAACGCTGGACTGCTATCGTGATCTTGAAGCAGCCGACCACAGCTCAAAGTTTCAGGAGATACTTTGACTAAAGTTCAGTCATGATCACATCATGTATGTTTTAATGATATTGGTAACCGGTTTCGGTTCTTTCTACAAAACCATCATCAGACCTGTGGATAAATTTTAAGAAATACTAGATACCAATCTTTAAATAAAATTTGTTAAATTTTGACATCGTTAGACACTTTCATTTTATTTAAAGATTGGTATCTAGTATTTCTTAAAATTTATCCACAGGTCTGATGATGGTTTTGTAGAAAGAACCGAAACCGGTTACCAATATCATTAAAACATACATGATGTGGTCAAGACTGAACTTTAGTCAAAATATAACAATTAATTGATCACTGCTTTCCAAAAATGTTTACCAAAATTGTTCAGGAGATACGGCGATCGCCGCAGTGCGAAACACAAACCGGCTTGATATTATCGGCCGGCGAGCATCATAGCCAGCAGCGATGTTGCAGGTAAAATGGACCGGGAAGACTCAGCCTGTTCGATTCATCACCGGCGAGTAGCGAGCAGCGTTGTGGCAGCAGCATAAACGCACCCTCGCTCTCTAAAAGTATTACTTTGTACTCTTGGGTATAATTCATTTTGACGGTACACAGAAAACTTCCTCGCCCTGCTGAATCATCCGTCATTCAAGATTCTCTAGTTGGATCTTGTGCAAATACAGTAATTCTCATATTAGATTACGTAGTGATAACTCCTGTAAAGGTTGACTGAGTTTTCATCTACATCATACTCCACGAGCCACGTAATGGTGTGTCGCGTATGGTATTTTCGGTACCACTCCAACCCTCTTCCACTCGCAAGTAGTGCGTGGCAAGAATGATTGTCGATAAGCCTGTTTACTGCCACTAATTACTCGACTTTTGTATTCGTGATCAATATGCGAGATGTACGTGGGGGAAATTAAAATGTTATCCGACTCCTACCGAAAAGAGCTGTCTCAAAATTTCGGTAGTAAACCTCTCCCTGATCCACAAGCCCTCTCTTCTAATGTCTGCCAGTGGAGTTTGTTTAGTATCTCCGTAACGCTCTCTCGCCAGCTAAACTATCCGGTAACGAAACGCGCAGGCCTTCGTTGAATCTTCTCTATCTCCTCTGTCAGTCCTACCTGATCGGGATCCCAGATAGATGAACAATACTCAAGAATCGGGTGAACAAGCACCTTATTAGCCACTTCTTTCGTGGATGAGCTACCATTCCTAAAGATTCTTCCGATGAATCTGAGTCTGGTATCTGCTTTTCCCACTATCTGTTTTATGTGGTCATTCCACTTAAGGTCGATCTAGATAGTTGCGCCTAGATATTTTAGGGCAGACGTTGTCTCCAGCTGTTTGTAATCAATAGTGTAACTGTACAGTAGTGGATTTCTTTTCCTATGAGCAAGATGTTACATTTATTAAAGTTCAGGGTCAACTGACAGAGCCTGTACCATTCATTAATTCTCTGGAGGTCCTTCTGTAAATTCTTAATATCTTCTGGAGTTGCTCTTTGGTATAGACAACTGCATCATCTGCCAATAGCCTCAAAGAGCATCCAAAGCTTTCTACTAGATCGTTAATATATATTGCAGGACCACTGCTCATATTCTCGCAGTAGCATTCTCGCTTTCCCAGGACGGGGTCCCAGGTTCGATTCCCGGCGAGGTCAGGGATTTTTCCTGCCACGAGATGACTGGGTGTTGTGTCGTCTTCATCATCATTCATCCCCATTACGGTCGGAGGAAGGCAATGGATAACCATCTCCAGTAAGACCCTGCCTAGTATGGCTGTACGGTTCTACCGCTTCGTTCCCCTACGCTCTGTGACGGAGAATCGGACTCCATCATCATCATCATCATCATCATATACTGCAACAGCAACGGTCCTATCACACTTCCCTGTGTTTGTCGATTTTGTTACGTTGACAGCGACGTGTTGTGTTCTATCTGCAAGATAGTCTTGAATCAAATCGCAAGTCTACTCCGATAGTAGATAAGATCGTATTTCTTTCATTAAAAGGCAATGCGGGACGGTGTCAAATATCTTACTGAAATCAAGGAACAGTGCATCAACCTGAGCGCCCTTGTCCAACGCGCTGAGTATCTCATGGAAGAACAGAGCGAGTTGAGTTTCGCAGGATCTCTGTTTGCGAAGTCCAATCTGATTTTTATAGAGCAGACGTTGATCTTCCTAAAACGTCATAATTCTTGAGAATAAAACATGTTGTATAATTGTACAACAGACTGACGTCGGCGATATAGGTCTGTAATTGTGTGCATCTGTCTTAAGGCCTTTCTTAAAAACGAGAATGACGTGTGCATTTTCGCAGTCGTTAGGTACCTTTCGTTGCTCGAGCGATCTGCGATAATTTACTGCTAGAAGGAAAGCAAGTTCTTTCGCATAATCTTTATACAATCCTATATGTATCTCATCTGCTCCTGAAGCCTTTCCGCTACTAGGCGATTGTAGCTCCTTTTCAGTTTCGCGATCGATTATCTGAGTATCTTCTATTTCGACGTTCGTACGGCGTATGAAAGGAGGGACAGTGTTACGATCTTCCGCGGTGAAACAACTTCGGAAGACCGAATTCAGTATCGCTGGTTTCTGTGTTATCTTCCGTTTCGGTACCGGTGTGGTCACTGAGAAAATGAATACATGATTTTGACCCACTTACTGATTTTACATACGACCAAAATCTCTCATGGTTGTTACTCAGTTAGTTGACGAAGTCCTACTTTCCAAATCATTGAACGCTTCTCCTATTGCTCTCCTTATGTTCGTTTTCGCTTCGTTCAGACTTTGGTCGTTAGCTAGATTTCTACTTGTCTTTCATCTGATATGAAATGCTCTTTGCTTACATAGTGTTTTCCTAAAACAGCTATTAAACCATGGTGAATCTTTCCCAGCCGTCAAAACTTTACCCGGAACATAATTGTTTAGGGCATATTACGCTGCCTTTGAGTTTTTTCCATTTGTTCTCTACATCTTCGTCCTCGTCACCGAATATTTGATGATGGATGCTGAGATGTTCTGAAATTTGTATCTTGTTGCCCTTGCTGAGCAAATATATCTTTCTACCTTTCGTAACATTCCTTGTAAGACCCATCGTCATAGATGTCGTCACTCCCTTGTGATCACTGATACCTTCTTCTACGTTAACTGATTCGATAAGTTCAGGTGTGTTTGTTGCCAGGAGATGTAAGACGTTAAACTCATGAGTAGGTTCTCTAACAATTTGCTCAAAGTAATTTTCGGACAAGACATCCAGAAAAATGGCACACGAATTCCTGTCCCTGGCATCAGTTTTCATTGCATAACATTCCCAATCTATACCTGACAAGTTGAGGTCACCTCCTATTACAACGGCATGACCAGAAAAATTACAAATGATATTCTGAAAGTTGTGGCTGAAGCGCAGATCCCTTCCCAAATTGTCTATGAAAGTATCCGATCACGATCTTTTAGCTTTCTTTGATACTCAGTTTCACCCAGATTAATTCACATTCGGAATCCTTGATAAACTTACTAGATTTTATCGAATTTTTTCTGCAATAAACACACCGTCATCATTGGCGATTTACCTACCCTTACGATAAACATTCCAATCAGAACTTAGGACTTCGTTGTCATTGACGTCTGGCTTCAACCAGCTTTCTGTTCCCTAAACTATCTGTGCATTATAACCCTCAGTAAACGAGTTTTAGAGTTCACATCCTCTATGCTTCTACATCAGCACACACAGAGCTGGAGCGTTTTCTTTGTTGATAACTTCTGGTTTAATATTTTCTTGTGTTTTATACCTTAAGTTACATTTTTAAAATTTGGTTTTTCGGTCTATATGACGAACAGGTAACAGGACATGTGAATCACATCTACATACAAAGAAAAAACGTTCCTTAGGCTCTTATTTTGACTAAAATGCATGGTTCATTGTTGGTTTCCTATTCTTTCCAACTGTTATTGCATTATTTCACTATTCTGTTACAACGCTAGGGTTAGTTTGCCCCATTTCTTTACCATTTTTATGCATTCATTATTTCGGTTCCTTGTTTTTCAGTATTTATATACTGAGACACATTCTTTGTCTTCAGAGAATTTCGTTACAGTACGACGACCTTATATGATACAGTAAACACATAGTGTGCAGTAGGGGGATAACTCTGTTGTAGAAATAATTCAAAAGCCAAGATCGCTTAAATACTTTTTACTGGATAACCGGTTTCGACACACCAAAGGTGTCATCATCGGATCTGTGAAGATATAACATGACAGGTTTGAGGGAGGGCTTACATGAGTTACGCCATATACATTACTATTAGTACAGCACCACATACCTGAATGCAGCCCATCATTTATAAACTATTTGGATACAGCGATACATGAGGCAGACCAGCTGATATAAAATCATTGTCACAAAAATAAAAAAAAAACTGCTCTCATCGTCATTCGTTTCCATCAGATATGTAAAACAGAAGTCACAAGATAAATCTGTCTGGCACATGACCGCTGCTCGACTAACAACGGTCGGCATCATACTGTCCTACTCCACGCCGGTTTACCTGCTACGATTCTGGTGGTTCACAACCAGCCACTAGATAGCGCGGTCCTAGCAATGCCCACACAGTCCCACGGTGTAACCACTCATTACTACTACAATGAAACCTTACTATTACTGCTAATCAAATACCCATGGAAAGAACACTTTGGCATACACTTAATGTACAAACTATACATGGTATGCATACCGTACATACTATGAAGTGCATCAATTACAGAATAAAAACATCTGAAGCTTTATTCATATATGGAAGTCAGGAATTTACACATCTCCCTGGTGGGAATCTGAAACACTAGAGCAATACTCCCGTTTGGGTGGTACTGGTGATCTACACACGACCTCCTTTACAGATGAAGCACTGCTCGCAATAAACCGAATTCTTCCCTTTTATTTCCACACTACCGACCTACTGAACTCGCTCTATTTTGTATCTCTTTCCAACGTTATTCCTACATGTTTAACTGCCGTAACGTCGTCAAAAACCACACCACCAATACCGTCTTCTAAAATTATGGGATTGTTTTTCCTACTGATTTGTGTTATTTTACATTTTTCTACGTGTAGAGCAAGCTGACATTCGTCACACAAACACAAAGTTTCTCTAAGTCATTCTATCCCATACTGTTGTCACACAACCGCCACACTTTTCCGTAAACTACAGCATCGTTGGCCGCAGGTTGCTGACGATAATTTGTGAAATTATTTGTGTATAGAGAACAAGAGCGATGCGATTTCACTTTGGAGCACTCCTGACGATGGTTATTTATCTGATCAGCACACGCCTTCCTGTACAACTATTGGCTTATGTGATGAAGGAAGCCTTCAACGCACTCAAATATCTAAGAACCTAACTCGCATGCTCGGACTGTCATTAACAGTCTGCGATGAGGCACACTTTCTGCAAGTCTGCAAATATGGAATCTGCTTCTTGCGCTTTATCCGTGATTCGCAGCATTATCTGTGAGACGAGGACAATCTGAAGTTCGTACAAGTAACACTTTCTAAACGTTTCTTTATGTTGCCTATCTGTGACTTCAGGGAATTTTCGGTATTATCTTACATAAACACCACAGGCTGAAATATCGCAACGGGAGGATCCTATACTCTAGGCTCTTACATGTTGCCGCCATTATCGACGTTGTTTTCCCCGATTTTAACATCTATCGCTTCTTCTATTATACTGTCCCGGAAGACATTCCTCGGTCTAAGGATGGTAATGTCGTGAAATTTAACAATATGACCTCAATCTTGTTATATCTACTATTCAGACGGTAAACTCCTCAAATGTGTGTATACACAGGGCATGAATTGTCGCACTTGTATTGATCCTTAATGATTGACTTATTACTGTCAGTGTTGAGGTATTAGATAATTGTCCCCACATAGAGTCACAAAAGGGCAAAAACTCTATCTTCATGTTTTGTTCAAATGGTTCAAATGGCTATGAGCACTATGGGACTTAACTTCGGAGGTTATTAGTCCCCTTGAACTTAGAACTACTTAAACCTAACTAACCTAAGGACAACACACACATCCATGACCGAGGCAGGGTTCAAACCTGCGACCGTAGCAGTCGCGCAGTTCGCGACTGTAGCGCCTAGAACCGCTCGGCCACACCGGCCGGCTTCATGTATTGTCCATTGTGGATTTTCTGTATGCATATTGTAACCTCTCCGGAGAAATTTTTGAAAGATATTATATTAACAGAAATGGGAGCCAAATGTAACCTCCCTGCAATGAAATGTACTGACAAAGGCAATAAAAATGTGAAATTCGCAATCTGACTCAAAGTATAAGCTGTCACGAAAATAATGAAAAACAATTCAATGCTAATGAAACTTCAGTGACAATGAAAATTCAATTAAACCGAAATATCGGTCTTTGGCCCTGTGCAAAAAATCATGGTTAATTTCTTACCTCAGTATAACTGCATGTCAAATTTCTGCTCTTATTGTTGGCCACGGCTTGGAGGAAATGCATTGCAAATAATATTATTATTATTATTTATTTATTTTTTGAAATTTAACTGAAACTTTTCTTTAAAGGAAATGGAAGGAGATCGTTAGTTCAATTAAAAGGTTCTTTTAAAAATTGCTTTGAAATCAAAATTATTATTGGGGCGATTATTGCACAAATTAGTTACAGTTAATTTACATTATTAGCTGAGCACATTTAAAAATAATATACCTCGTCCTGTATCTTGACCAGAATGCCATGTCGACGCCCGCCGACTCCTCACACACAACTGCACTCGACTGGTACTACCGACATACTGCACTGCTCACAGACTGCCCACTGACAGACTGCTCGCAACTGTACTGCACGACTACTACCGACCGACTACTACTCGCAACTGAACTGAGCTACCGCTACCGACAGAGTACTAACAGAGTACTGCTCGCAACTCTCGCGCGGTCAAGCGCAGACTAACCACGATAAAAGGCTCTCTGGTCAAAGATTTTATCATGCCTCACCATCGCTGCTACGTTACATGCGTGTTTCATAACTCTCCACTGGGGGGGGGCAAAAATTTGGCAGCGATGGTGAGTCATTTGGACTTGCCATCGCAAGAAATTTTTACAATTTACATAATATTCAAATGTAGAACATAAATTAAATGTGGTGGACACACACCAAGTACAAAATATATCAGACAAAGACAAGATATGAGTACAAAACGTAGTAGCAAATCAGAAAACTATGTATACAAATTATTTGACAGATAACAAGGTGCACACGCACTGAAAAAATTCTTTAGCATTTTCAGAACAAATAAACAGAATGGCAGAAAATCATGTTGACAAGTGGCATGAGTTTACTCGAAATGGATTTGAGAAGATATCAGCAAATGACGAAATGTATATACAATGAGTAACAAATGACATAAGTGCATACGCACTGAAGTATTGAACATATAGAATGAGTACAAATCATACTGAAAAATGAGAAAAGTGCACAGGCACTGAAGTTCAGTAGAAAACATATTAACACATAACCTAAGTGCACATGCACTGAAGTTCAGAACATATCATTAAAATGAAAATGTATATACAATATAAAAGACAAGAGTGCACATATACTGTACTTCAGAACAAATCGAAAAAATGTCTTTAGCATTTTCACAACAAATAAACATAATGGCAAAAAAAATCATGTCGACAAGTGACATAAGTGTACTCGCACTGGAGTTCAGCAAATCGAAAAAAAATATATAACCCATGAACATAAATGATGTTAGCAAAAAATGATCTTCAGTATGTGACAAGAATTAGGATAGGAAAGGGAAGGATTGCATCATGGTTGTAGCACTTTAGATTGCACACAGCTGTTCTGAAAGTCCATATCTTTCCACAGAAGTACAACACCAAGTGACACAATTTGAAGTTCTTTTCCCATCAGAATTTATCAGCGTAGCCAAGACACTGAACTGTCGTAGTAATGTTCCATGTTTTCATTTTGGCAGTACACTAGGTACACCAAAGAGTGCGACCATAATAACGTCTTCATCGCTCACGGTGGTGGACAGCACGTCGTGTCAACACCACGCTCTTACAAGGCACACCAACGTAGAATTGGTGCAAAAACCAAATATAGTGCTCCTTGATCAGTAGGATGGACAGAACAAATCGACATTCCAGTAATTCAGGGTAGTTAGCTCATAAGGTGAAGGACATTAAGTCACATAATATTGAGAATTACAGTAGTAGTTTGCGGCGTTCATAGCCTAGTTATTGAACATTTCTGTACCATGTATTTAATATTACAGAATAATGTTCATAAAATTAATTTATTGGCGTCATGGGTAATCGTATTACACTAAACACTGGCGGTCCTTGGCCAGTTACAAAGCATATTTAGTATGACAGATTAATGTTCATCAGACGTCTTAATTGAAAAGGAGAGTCAATTATTGGCCTAGCATTAACATAATACATTGAGTGATACAAATTATTGGCACTCAGTGGCCAGTAATAGAACATGAAAAATCATCATTGAAAACAGGAGCTAATTAATGACATAACTAATAACATAATTCATTTACTGACATTATAGAACATGAAAAATCATCATTCATAACAGGAGCTAATTAATGGCATAACTAATAACGTAATTCATTAAGTGACACTAATTATTGGCACTCAGTGGCCAGCAAGTATTGAATAGAATAAAACATTGTTCCTCATTCAGTATTATTCAGATCATTATGACATCAATATTAAAAATCAGCTAATTACAATCATAGCATTAATAAAAGAAAACTGGCGTTCTACGGATCAGAGCGTGGAATGTCAGATCCCTTAATCGGGCAGGTAGATTAGAAAATTTAAAAAGGGAAATGGATAGGTTGAAGTTAGATATAGTGGGAATTAGTGAAGTTCGGTGGCAGGAGGAACAAGACTTCTGGTCAGGTGACTACAGGGTTATAAACACAAAATCAAATAGGGGTAATGCAGGAGTAGGTTTAATAATGAATAGGAAAATAGGACTGCTGGTAAGCTACTACAAACAGCATAGTGAACGCATTATTGTGGCCAAGATAGATACGAAGCCCACACCTACTAAAGTAGTACAAGTTTATATGCCAACTAGCTCTGCAGATGACGAAGAAATTGAAGAAATGTATGATGAAATAAAAGAAATTATTCAGATTGTGAAGGGAGACGAAAATTTAATAGTCATGGGTGACTGGAATTCGAGTGTAGGAAAAGGGAGAGAAGGAAACATAGTAGGTGAATATGGATTGGGGGACAGAAATGAAAGAGGAAGCCGCCTTGTAGAATTTTGCACACAGCACAACATAATCATAGCTAACACTTGGTTTAAGAATCATGAAAGAAGGTTGTATACATGGAAAAACCCTGGAGATACTAAAAGGTATCAGATAGATTATATAATGGTAAGACAGAGATTTAGGAACCAGGTTTTAAATTGTAAGACATTTCCAGGGGCAGATGTGGACTCTGACCACAATCTATTGGTTATGACCTGTAGATTAAAACTGAAGAAACTGCAAAAAGGTGGGAATTTAAGGAGATGGGACCTGGATAAACTAAAGGAACCAGAGGTTGTACAGAGATTCAGGGAGAGCATAAGGGAGCAATTGACAGGAATGGGGGAAATAAATACAGTAGAAGAAGAATGGGTAGCTTTGAGGGATGAAGTAGTGACAGCAGCAGAGGATCAAGTAGGTAAAAAGACGAGGGCTAGTAGAAATCCTTGGGTAACAGAAGAAATATTGAATTTAATTGATGAAAGGAGAAAATATAAAAATGCAGTAAGTGAAACAGGCAAAAAGGAATACAAACGTCTCAAAAATGAGATCGACAGGAAGTGCAAAATGGCTAAGCAGGGATGGCTAGAGGACAAATGTAAGGATGTAGAGGCCTGTCTCACTAGGGGTAAGATAGATACCGCCTACAGGAAAATGAAAGAGACCTTTGGAGATAAGAGAACGACTTGTATGAATATCAAGAGCTCAGATGGAAACCCAGTTCTAAGCAAATAAGGGAAAGCAGAAAGGTGAAGGAGTATATAGAGGGTCTATACAAGGGCGATGTACTTGAGGACAATATTATGGAAATGGAAGAGGATGTAGATGAAGATGAAACGGGAGATATGATACTGCGTGAAGAGTTTGACAGAGCACTGAAAGACCTGAGTCGAAACAAGGCCCCCGGAGTAGACAATATTCCATTGGAACTACTGACGGCCGTGGGAGAGCCAGTCCTGACAAAACTCTACCATCTGGTGAGCAAGATGTATGAAACAGGCGAAATACCCTCAGACTTCAAGAAGAATATAATAATTCCAATCCCAAAGAAAGCGGGTGTTGACAGATGTGAGAATTACCGAACTATCAGCTTAATAAGTCACAGCTGCAAAATACTAACTCGAATTCTTTACAGACGAATGGAAAAACTAGTAGAAGCCAACCTCGGGGAAGATCAGTTTGGATTCCGTAGAAACACTGGAACACGTGAGGCAATACTGACCTTACGACTTATCTTAGAAGAAAGATTAAGGAAAGGCAAACCTACGTTTATAGCATTCGTAGACTTAGAGAAAGCTTTTGACAATGTTGACTGGAATACTCTCTTTCAAATTCTAAAGGTGGCAGGGGTAAAATACAGGGAGCGAAAGGCTATTTACAATTTGTACAGAAACCAGATGGCAGTTATAAGAGTCGAGGGGCATGAAAGGGAAGCAGTGGTTGGGAAGGGAGTAAGACAGGTTTGTAGCCTCTCCCCGATGTTGTTCAATCTGTATATTGAGCAAGCAGTAAAGGAAACAAAAGAAAAATTCGGAGTAGGTATTAAAATTCATGGAGAAGAAATAAAAACTTTGAGGTTCGCCGATGACATTGTAATTCTGTCAGAGACAGCAAAGGACTTGGAAGAGCAGTTGAATGGAATAGACAGTGTCTGGAAAGGAGGATATAAGATGAACATCAACAAAAGCAAAACAAGGATAATGGAATGTAGTCTAATTAAGTCGGGTGATGCTGAGGGAATTAGATTAGGAAATGAGGCACTTAAAGTAGTAAAGGAGTTTTGCTATTTGGGGAGCAAAATAACTGATGATGGTCGAAGTAGAGAGGATATAAAATGTAGGCTGGCAATGGCAAGGAAAGCGTTTCTGAAGAAGAGAAATTTGTTAACATCCAGTATTGATTTAAGTGTCAGGAAGTCATTTCTGAAAGTATTCGTATGGAGTGTAGCCATGTATGGAAGTGAAACATGGACGATAAATAGTTTGGACAAGAAGAGAATAGAAGCTTTCGAAATGTGGTGCTACAGAAGAATGCTAAAGATTAGATGGGTAGATCACATAACTAATGAGGAAGTATTGAATAGGATTGGGGAGAAGAGAAGTTTGTGGCACAACTTGACCAGAAGAAGGGATCGGTTGGTAGGACATGTTCTGAGGCATCAAGGGATCACCAATTTAGTATTGGAGGGCAGCGTGGAGGGTAAAAATCGTAGAGGGAGACCAAGAGATGAATACACTAAGCAGATTCAGAAGGATGTAGGTTGCAGTAGGTACTGGGAGATGAAAAAGCTTGCACAGGATAGAGTAGCATGGAGAGCTGCATCAAACCAGTCTCAGGACTGAAGACCACAACAACAACAACAACAGCATTAATAATCACGGGCATTATAAGTAGTCTCATTACAATAAACAGTGGCAGATATTAGCCAGTTACAAAGCATTATTTTATATATATATTTTTTTTTGTCTCATTAAGAAGTCATTACTCAAGTGACATACTATTCAGAGCTAATCAGTATTATTCAGAATTATCATAAACTAGTGACATTATATGGGACTGGTAATACTTTTTTTTTGTTAGCAATGCATTGCGTTGGGATCGATAATTAATTGCTGAGGCATAACAATATTTGCTTTTGACCTATTGCTGCAAATGAGGATAGGTAACGTCATTCGTCATGAGTCAGCTGTAGCAAGGTTATGTAGCAAGGCAGTATATGTGATCACATTTATAAATGATAGACAGAAATGGTTAAAAAAAATAAAAATGCAAGTACTAGAACAGGTATAATAAGTAACAGGTTTAGTAAGTATCATGAAAATCTTCTCCTGGAAAAAAAATACAAAATGGATTATTGACCTGAAAGAAGAAACGCATACTATGCTGAAAAGTAGTGAACTTCGAATTAACAGGTAGTGAAATGTGTATAAAAATGTGTTCCATAGCTGTCCTTTCCAAAACTTTCCGTCATCCTACTATGCAATATAACACCTGCTGTCAAAGCAAACTGCAACAAATACTTAAATAACTACATAGCATAAATACATAACTTCAACATTATCCTCATCTGTAAAGAAAAAAACTTCATTATCAATCACTTCATTATCCATATTATCATAACTTCATTATTATCATCACCTATAAAGAAAAACTTCATTATTCATAACAGCATATCCTTCATCATTATTCATCAGCATTCATTATCATCTGCAAAAAAAATCACTTCATTACTCATTACACAACTATTCCTTATCTCTAGCATATTTCATCACTAATACTAAGATGTGTAGTTCTGTCTGACAGCCTGCATCAATCACCTTGTATTCTGAAAGAAAAATTAGTTAAGACTGCTATTCTATGATGAGTATAGTATATTCTTGTTAATGCTTGTTAATCCTGATCCATTTACTCTTCCTCATAAAGTTATTGCATCTTCTTTCGTTTATTCCGTAGGTGAAATTCCCATTTATGTTGAATTTATTTCTTACACGCATCATTTCTTTCTGAAATTGATGAACAAAGATCAATGTCTTGCATTTAAATAATATACCCACTAAATAATGACTGGTTTGTGGTGACATAATTAACCATACAGCATAACATGACAGAAAACGTAATATGTCAAAGACATTGACAGTGTGCAGAGGCAAAATGTACAGAGAATATCACAATGCAGCAGCAAAAAGAAAAATGTAAAACCGTCACGATGTTGAGATATCATAGGGCAAAAAAAAAATGTCAAAGTTAACAGGTGTGTGTTATATCTTAACTGTTTCACAGTGCATATAAACAAAACTGGAATACAATCATATACACAAAAGAATGGAAAATGTGCATGGTCTGATGTGTAACGACAAGAAGAGCGGCCTGCTAACCTTACCTTGCCGGGCACTTGCCAAGAAAAAATACGGTAATCATCAGTAATTAGTCATGTGAATATAATTGCATTAGTAAATGGCATCATAGTGTGTTGAATCATACAGTGTCTTCATTCAATAAAGGGTTTAATATTTGACCAATGGTGGTTGCCTTTCGATTTTCTGGTTCTCAAAGTTTCGACGTGTGCAACATTGGGATGAGGAATGCTGCGAATCCGATATAAACCTGCGTATAGAAGTTCAAATTTACTGCACTTACCTTTTAGTTTGCTGGATAAATAGTGTGTACGTACTAATATCTTCTGTCCAACGTGAAAGTCGCGGCGTGTACAAACCTGTTTTTGCTGTCTTCTCCGGCGCTCTGCGGCACGTTTGATGTTGTTCAGCGCAATGTCAATTATTTCGTGGTGTCTTAGTTGACGACATTTAGGGAAGTTTACTAATTCTTTAATTTTGTTTGGTGGTTCAACGTTTTTCAGTATAACAGACGGAGATAGCATAGTGGATTCATTAGGAATGGAAGTAATTACATCTTGGAATGAGAGTATGTGTGTATCCCAATCAATATGTCTTTTGTGGGAGTATATTCGGCACAGCTTACCAATTTCTTTCATTAACCGTTCACAAGGGTTCGAAGAAGCATGGTACTTGGATATATAAATCGGAGAAATGTTTCTAGCTCGTAACATGCGTGTCCATATGCCAGAACGGAATTGAGATCCATTGTCAGAAATTACTTTCATCACATGCCCTGCATGAAATAGAAAATTTTTACAAATGCTTTCGAAACAGTTTTAGCAGTAGCTTTGCGTAACGGAGTGAAAGTAACAAATTTTGAAGTGAGCTCAACAGCGACAAAGATGTAGCAAAAACCTCTGTTAGTTCTCGGAATTGGACCAAAAATGTCTACAGCGGCCATATGTTTTAATTTAACAGGTACAATGGGATATAAAGGAGGAATATGTGAAGTGGTGTCTGATTTAGCTTTCTGGCAAATTTTACAAGACGCTAAAACTCGTCGTATACGTTTTTCTATGTTGGTAAAATAACAGTTCTGTCTCAGTATAAGAAAACATTTTCGTGCTCCGTAATGTGCGTAACTTAAATGAGTGTACCAGATTAATTTGTTAACCAGTTCGTCAGGAATGCATAATAACCAATTGTTGCTGTCAGGATGAGAGCGGCGAAACAGAATGTCATTGCGTACTGTGTAATGGTTTCTAATCGTAACATTATTCTTATCTTGCCAAAGGTGTTTAATTTCTTTCCACACGTTGTCTTTATTTTGCTCCTTTGCTATGTCCAGTAATGACGATGAAATAAAGTTTTCAAATGCAACTTGCTGAATGTACATGTCACTGAAATTTGCTTTGCAGAAGTTGGTTGCTACGTCTTGCTGATTGTTGCTCAGAGAACGCGATAGTGCGTCTGCTATAACATTTTGTGTTCCGGGAATGTGAACAATCGTAAAATTAAATTCCTGTAAATAAAGTTTCCATCTGCTTAATCTGTCGTGAGTGAATTTAGCCGAAAGTAAAAATTGTATTGCTCTGTGGTCTGTGTAAACGGTGGTATGTCTGCCATAAAGAAAGTGCCGAAATCTCGTAATAGCCCATACAACACATAATGTTTCAGGTTCTGTAACAGAATAATTTCGCTCAGCAGGTGACAGAATGCGGCTTGCAAATGCGATGTTTTTAATTACTGTTGAGCCATCTTCTTCAATTTCCTGGAAAATATGTACGCCTAAAGCCGTGTTAGAACTGTCGGTGGCAATGGAAAAATTTCTAGTAAGATCTGGGTGCGATAAAAGTGGTGCATTCAACAGAGCATGTTTCAGGTTCATGAATTCAGAATGTGCTTGCTTATCCCAAGACCAAATACTGTTTTTACCTGTTAATTGGCATAATCTAGGCGTGTCTAAAGCAGAGTGATGAATAAATTTACGAAAAAAGTTAATTAAGCCCAAAAAACTGCGTAATTGCTTCTTCGTTGTAGGAATAGTAATATCACGTAGAGCTTGAAGTTTTTCCGGATCAGGCGCAATGCCTTCTGCTGAAATTACGTGTCCAAGAAATTTTATAGAAGTTTTGCCAAAGTGCGATTTACTGAGGTTAACTGCGAGTCCTTGTGCATGGAAAGTTTGCAACAGTTGTTCAAGAATCAGATTGTGTTCAGACCAGTTAGCTTCTGCGATAAGAACATCGTCTACGTACGTTGTAATTCTGTCCTTAATGCAAACATGTGTCGGATGGCGTCAAAATTAATAACATTTTCGTGAACAAGATTCTGCGTGTCTAAATTATTGCTTACGTTACTGGAATATGCAATCTGTACTGTGTCTGGTCAAATTCTGTCGTACGTGCTATTATTTACGGGAGGATGCTGTGGCATTTCGACTATTTGAACTGATCTGTTAACTCTTCCTGACGTATTACGCTATGGATGACACCTATTGTCTGGATCATTCATGATAATGTGTTGTTGCTGATGTTCTTGCTGCTGAAAAGATCGACTGTTATTAATTGTACGCTGAAAATTGTGCTCATTATTTTTACGTTGGTCATGATAGTCATTTCTATACGGTGCATTGCGATAGGAATTCAAATACTGCGTTTTCTATACGTAGTTATTTCCTTGCTGCTGTGCGTTACTATTTGTTGGATCTGGGACTATACGTGCACGCGGCGAAACATTAAAATTTGGTTGACCTTGTAGACTGCATTGTTGGTTAGGTATGCTAAGCGACTGACTTTCATGCTGTTGTGGTGAAAAACGTCTATTGTTGCTAAAAATGTGGTTCCGATTGCTCAAAATTTTATACATACTGATGATTATGATTTTATCTGTTATCAAAATTACGGCGGTAGTTGTCATTACGGGAGTGCTTAATAAAATTGTCACATTCGGTAAAGATTTGTCATATCCGGTTTTCATTACATTTTCTTAATCCTAGATAGAGCAATAGCTAAAGAACTGTTTTGATAGATATAAACGATAGTAGAAGATAAGGCAGCAGTGCAGAAAACTAAAGATGAAACAGCACTACTACAGCTCGGGGCCCTATGCACGCTACGGCACATATTCATTAAAGCGTAATGAATCCCCTGAGGTCTATTACGCACTGCAAATAATTTTTTGCTTTTGCGTTACAGGCAATAGCAGTATAAATTCAAAAGCAAATAGTTGTATCCATGTTAATTCCAATTTCTGCATTATAGGCAATGCTGTTGTAAATACAAAAATAAATTGTCGCATCTGGTTCAAAGCTAGTTTCTGCATTACAGGTGATAGCGGTGAAAGTACAAAAATAAATTGTCGTATACAGTGCAAATCGTGTATCTGTGTTCTGTCATTATTAAATTCTTTACATTTTCTTGCGGATAAAAATTGCTCGTAATCTACGTTCTCGTCATTGAATTTGAAAACACGTTTGGGTTTGTGTGTGAATGTGTTCGTCTGTGTCATTTCGGATTTCAAGTTGCGTAGCTTTTCAGATTTTAAGTCGCGTGGCTTTTCGGGTTTTAAGTCGCGTAGTTGCTGTAAATTGCTCAAATTATACGCACTGCGTAAGTCTGACAAATGCTCGCAACGTGGCGGGTTCTGTGACGTATTGGTGACTGAAAGAATTGTTAATTCTGTTACTTTAATACTTTCGTCAATTTGGTTGTTGTGTCGTTCACTTTTATTAACAACTTCCGTATTCACAGTGTGTGAAACTTCCAGTGACTCG
The DNA here is from genome assembly GCF_023864345.2 of Schistocerca serialis cubense. Taxonomy (NCBI): domain Eukaryota; kingdom Metazoa; phylum Arthropoda; class Insecta; order Orthoptera; family Acrididae; genus Schistocerca; species Schistocerca serialis. The sequence continues at coordinate 236,657,643 of NC_064646.1, forward strand.
AAATTAAACTCGTCGCGTATCTGTACTGCGTTTTTAGGGCATTGTTCGGTGATTGCATTAATTTCGTGTATCTGTGTTGCGTTTGCTGAACATTGTTCAGTGACTGCATTAATGTCATCTTTATGTAGTTCTGTTGTGCTTACACGTGTACTATTTAATTCTTGTGCAACCGTCCCAACTTTTTCATTACTGTTATTAGCACAAGTCTTAGTATTCACACGTAATTGTTCTTTAATGTCCTGCCATTGCACGGTAACAGCTGTATTCTGTTCACTAACTTGTCTGTTCCGTTCGTTAAGGTTGTCTTGTTTTTCGTTCGTCAGTTTGAAACTTTTATCAATTGCTTCGCTAAGTTGTTTGAAATGGTAGTCTAATTTTTTATTTAACTGTTTGTTCTGTTCCCTAAGTTGTTTGAAATCTTCACTCTGTTTGTCTAATTTTTCATTCTGTTGTTTGGAATTTACAATAAAGTCGTTCTTAAACTGTAGCATTACTGTCATAAATTGATTCAAATCAAAAGTAGCTGTTGCATTCTCAGTGCTGTGTGGTGGTATATGTGCAATTGTCACGTTTTGTGCAACCATTTGGTCATTCTGCATTTTACAAAAAGGTTTACCAGTCGAATGTACACTGTCAGTCACTATTTCGGAGTTAAATGAATCCGTCCTACTTTGTGTACCCTGTTCATTTTCATTAGACAAATTTGTCTGTTCGTCACGTGAATTTTCTCAATCGGGTGTGTTAAGATCGGCACCGCTCATTACAATAGGGCTCCCCGCGTCATCAATTGTCGTCAAATCAACAGAGGACATAACCGAGTTCGTTTGTTCATCATTAAGATAAATATCATCATTAGCGGTTGGAATGCACTGATTCTCAGTGAACGCAGGATTGTTATCATTACACTGCGTGTCACATGTCCTATCGGTAAAGTTGTTTGACTCGTTAGTTTCATTCATAATACCTCGCGATACACTATTCACAGTCTTTCGCGGCATTTTTACAATAGTCAAAATTATTCACAAAATAAATAAGCACAATGCAAAAACAACACACAAATACAATAGAGCAACGAATTGCCGTTGACCTGTAGAAAGAAAGTCACAATATTAGTAAAAGCGTTGCGCCAAATCCTAATTATATCTAAGCAACAAGAGCAGATATCTGACTGTTTTTCAAAAGACTCTCAACGAAATTCGATTCTGGACTGGGTGTCGCCAAGTGTAACCTCTCCGGAGAGATTTTTGAAAGATATTATTTTAATAGAAATGGGAGCCAAATGTAACCTCCCTGCAATGAAATGTACTGACAAAGGCAATAAAAATGTGAAATTCGCAATCTGACTCAAAGTATAAGCTGTCACGAAAATAATGAAAAACAATTCAATGCTAATGAAACTTCAGTGACAATGAAAATTCAATTAAACCGAAATATCGGTCTTTGGCCGTGTGCAAAAAATCATGATTAATTTCTTACCTCAGTATAACTGCATGTCAAATTTCTGCTCTTATTGTTGGCCACGGCTTGGAGGAAATGCATTGCAAATAATATTATTATTATAATTTATTTATTTTTGAAATTTAACTGAAACTTTTCTTTAAAGGAAATGGAAGGAGATCGTTAGTTCAATTAAAAGGTACTTTTAAAAATTGCTTTGAAATCAAAATTATTATTGGGGCGATTATTGCACAAATTAGTTACAGTTAATTTACATTATTAGCTGAGCGCATTTAAAAATAATATACCTCGTCCTGTATCTTGACCAGAATGCCATGTCGAGGCCCGCCGACTCCTCATACACAACTGCACTCGACTGGTACTACCGACATACTGCACTGCTCACAGACTGCCCACTGACAGACTGCTCGCAACTGTACTGCACGACTACTACCGACCGACTACTACTCGCAACTGAACTGAGCTACCGCTACCGACAGAGTACTAACAGAGTACTGCTCGCAACTCTCGCGCGGTCAAGCGCAGACTAACCACGATAAAAGGCTCTCTGGTCAAAGATTTTATCATGCCTCACCATCGCTGCTACGTTACATACGTGTTTCAATATCTCGCCTGAAATTGCCTGTATTGTATGTGAGTGGCTATATCCACTTCTGGGGAAGTGCCTTAGTCAATATCTCAGACGTCAGCCGTCTGAAATGACTATTATACAGTAGGCTCTTCACAACATTGATTTTAGACCAGATGATGGTGACGTGTACTTTCTGGGAGGGGTTTTATATATATTTTGACTGTGGCACGAATTCGTTTATCATACGTTGAGGACGCAAGGAATGGCAACAAAACCCTTATTCTAAACCTCCATGGAGATTTGAAAATGATCAACAATTTCATTCTGTCCTTCGTAGATATCAGCCATTTATTCACGTCCATGCATAGCTGTAAGTGAACTAGGCTCCGCTGTAACTGCATTCAAGGCAATATTCTGAATGTTAGCCTAAACAGGTTTACTATAGAATGAAATTTCCACTCTGCAGCTGAGGGTGTGCTGTTATGTAACTTTCTGGCAGATTACACTGTTTGCTGGACCGAGACTCGAACTCGAAACTTGCCCGCGAAAGACAAAGGTCCTGAGTTCGAGTCTCGGTCCGGCACCAGTTTTAGTCAGCCAGGAAGTTTCCGGTTTGCTACTGTTGAAGCTAGCGGGCTTCAATTGCAACACCTCTCGACAGGACCAGAAACTGCCCATCATATGACACAAATCCGGCGTTGATGTGGTACTCAACAGTCCAACAGCCGGGCTGTCGAATGACTGGGAGAGCAGGCCCACGCATTTTTTCAGGGAAAACATCAAAGTTAATCATAATATTTTCTTCTCCAAGAAGCGTAATGTCGCTGATCAAATCGTTCGTGTTCATGATATGATTTGCACACCGTCCAGTACGTTTGCGCAGAATAGCCAGGTAGTTTCCCTATCTGGCCAATGGTTATTCAGTTGGGGTGATGGGCATTTGGTGTGCTGCCATATTACACCAAATATTTGCTAACAAAAACGATAAAAGTTGCAATGATGTTTGCAAACAACCATTCGATGATTTGTACATATGTTATAAAGAGAAGTAATAGTATAATAAAGACTACACCAATTCAAACACCACGTATCACCGAATGAATAGTAATACCTTTCAGAGTAATAATGATAATGTGCCGGCCGCGGTGGCCGAGCGGTTCTAGGCGCTTCAGTCCGGAACCGCGCTACTGCTACGGTCGCAGGTTCGAATCCTGCCTCGGGCATGGACGTGTGTGATGTCCTTAGGTTGATTAGGTTTAAGTAGTTCTAAGTTCTAGGGGACTGATGACCTCAGATGTTAAGTCCCATAGTGCTCAGAGCTATTTGAACCATTTTTTTTTTTTGATAATGTAAATAATGGTAGGGTAACAAGTTTGAAACTGGACTGTGATCTGTGTTGTGACATAAGGTGGGAAGAGGGCACCATATACAGACGAGAATGGAGGATGTAACCACTGCGTACAGAAGTAAGGCTTGCAGCAGGGGATGAATTACTCAGAAAATTTGGAAATTTGTGGGAGGTTCCTATGGGACCAAACTGCTGAGGTCATCGGTCCGTAGGCTTCCACACTGCTCAGTTCAACTTAAACTAACTTATGCTAAGGAAAACACATGCACCCATGCCCGAGGGACGACTCGAACCTCTGACGGGGGAACCGCACGAACCGTGACAAGGTGCCTGAGACCACGCGGCTACACCACACAGCAATTACTCAGAACAAGAAGAAAAAGGAAATACAAAATAATGAAGATGTACAGCCTTCTTTGTGTTATTTCGATGAATTCACCGTTAATGCGGTTAAAAGTTAAACAATTTATTCGTAAGTTTTCCATTCGACTTGATTGCCTGTAAAATGTGGCGTCGTTGGTCGCAAAGATAGAGACTTGTATTTCGAAGACGCACTGTCGCACACGAAGCGTGATAATCACAGAAAACACTTCAGCCATGTAATAACAGAGTATGGACAACTACTTACCGAAGCACTGATATTACATCCAACTTACATTCATCGAACTTCTGGAATCATCCACGTGAATATGAAATTTCACAAGTTTAGTTGGTGTCCCGTGAATAAAGAGAACATATATACTAAGTGATACTTAAATAGATGAAGATAATAATTAATCATGTAATTCAATGGATATTGATAATAAATGCAGTTTGTGTTCCGGGCACGTTTCTTAACACTGTCCAAGTTATTTTACGAGGGCAAATATAATTCACACGGCGTACGTTCGCTCTCACAGACGTTTGCTTATTAAGATATTACAAGAACACGGCAACCAATCTTCCCATTTGTCAATGAAATAAAAGATGGGGGATAGCGTCTTTGATTAGAAACCAGAACGTCTTCAGTCCTATGTTCGAAACCCGCCGCTGCATAATTTTTTACCGTTCTGCGAGTCGGAGCGTGGAATGTCAGAAGGTTGAGCGTGGTAGGGAAGCTACAGTATCTGAAAAGAGAAACGCAAAGGCTCAGTATAGATATAATGAAGTGATTGGAAAGAAATATAACGCCTCTTCTTCTTGATGATTTGGTTTGATTTGTACTTGGCGTCGGCTAAAACTCGTCGTCAGTCGGATAGAGTGTTGAGATCGTTATCAAGTTACGAAGACGACGTTACACAAAGTAACAGTGATGAACCGAACTGTCGACGTGCGTGAGATATTTACTTCACCAACAATCCTATTTAATAGTTCGTAATCGATGTTTAACTGATTAACGATGAAATATTAATGATAAAACCAATACAGTCACATCCACAACAAATTCCCTACAAGCTGGTCGTAATTTCTAGTATCTAAGAAATCGTAACGGTGGGCTTGTTATTTGAGTCAAAGATTCTACACAACCGCCGAGCGCTACAGTCAAATATTATCGCTGCGCGTAATTATTACTCGGGAGTTTCATGTCAATAATGTGATTGAATTTTAAATCACAAATGCACGACTTGGCACGAGAGGGTGTTTTACTGCACGATATCAGTCACTTCCTAACCGAGCCTTGAGAAGAAAACGTTCCCAGGTGTTGGGGGGATTTAAATTACATGCTTCGAACCTATCACTGAAGTTCCATAAACCACTGGCTATTGTGAATGAAAATTGTCTATCAGTGTTCGTTGCCTAAATCACTGTCTAAGTAATGTTTAGTTCAATTATCTAGTTAAAAGTTCAATTTATTCTAGTAGGTAAAAATCTTCCGTTAGAATTCTAATACCGTGATATTTGAAGTCAGAAGATCGTATTACTGCGTCATAATAGATCGCAATTATTCAATCTCAAAAACAATCTAAGCGCGCCCACATGTACGAGCATTCAAATATATGACCTGCTTCGGCTAACTCTCGTAACGTAGTGACAATGCATTGAATTATGCTTAGTCATTACTCACGATTCGCAAAGAGTACTCACACGGAAAATTCTTTGGGATCGTTGGTTCTATTTTGCGAATGTTAATTTAAGCTAACTTAGCTTTTTATTGTGATTTTGATTTTAATTTTACTGAAATTTAATTTTTCTTTCGTAGATTGCTAAATTGTCAAGTCTTAGATTCCTGATTTAATTACTTGTTATTGTCCTAATGATACTGATAAATGGAACTTCGTTCACTTATTCATTTTTCTGGGAATTTTGGACTTGGGGGAAAATCTTTGGGATATTGGGAGCTAAGTTTTGATTTTTATTTCTTGTCCAAGGAAGTAGCATTACAGAAACCAAGGATTTCTGGTCATATGAGTATAGGGTAATATCAACAACAGTAGAAAATCGTGTAGCGGGAGTAGGATTCGTTATGAATGGGAAGGTAGGGCAGAGAGTGTGTTACTGTGAACAGTTCAGTGATAGGGTTGTTCTTAGCAGAGTCAACAGCGAAGCAACACCGACAACGATGGTTCAGGAGTACATATCGACGTCGCAAGCTGAAGAAAATGAAAGTATGTGACAATACTGAAAGAGCAATACAGTACATAAAGGAAGACGAAAATGTAATAGTCATCAGGGACTGGAATGCAGTTGTAGGGGAAGCAGTAGAAGAAAGGTTTACAGGAGAATATGGGCTTGGCACAAGGAATGAGAGAGGAGAAACACTAGTTGAGTTCTGTAGCAAGTTTCTGCTAGTAATAGCGACTATTCTGTTCAAGAATCACAAGAGGAGGAGGCACACTCGGGAAAGGCCGGGTGATACAAAAATATTTCAGTTAGCTTGCATCATGGTCAGAAAGAGATTCCGAATTCAGATACTGGATTGTAGGGCGTACGCAGGAGCAGATATAGACTCAGATCACAATGAAGATTAAGAGATTGGCTAGGAAGAATCAGTACGCAAAGAAGTGGGGTACGGAAATAGTAATGAATGACGAGATACGCTCAAATTTCTCTGAGGTTTTATATACGGCAATAAGGAACAGCTGATTTGGCAGTACAGTTGAAGAGGAATGGGCATCTCTAAAGAGCAATCACGGATGTTAGAAAGAATGCCATCGGTACATGGAAGGTCACTGCGAAGAAACCATGGGTATAAAAAGAAAAACGTCAGTTGATCGAAGAAAGAAGCAAGTACAAAAATGTTCAGGGAGATTCGAGAATACAGAAATACAAGTCGCTGGGGAAAGAAATAACTAGAAAGTTAAGGAAGCTAAGGTGAAATAGCTGCATGGAAAATGTGAAGAAACCGAGAAATAAATAATTTTTGGAAGGACTGACTCAGCATATAGCAAAGTCGAAATAAGCGTCGGTTAAATTAAAAGCAAGGGTGGTAACGTGAAGAGTGCAACGGGAATTCCACTGTTAAATGCAGAGGAGAGAGCGGAAAGGCGAAAATATTACATTTAAAGCCTCTACGATGGGGAAAATTTGTACGATGTGATAGGAGAAGAAACAGGAGCCGATATAGCAGAGATAGGGTATCCAGTTTTGGAATCTTGAATTTTAAAGTTCTCTCTAGTACTTAAGATCAAATAAGAGGGGATAGATAACATTCCATCAGAATATTTAAAATCACTGGGGTAAATGGCAACAACACGACTATTCACTTTGGTGTGTAGAATGTATGAGTCTGGCGACATACCAACATCCACACAATTCTCAAGACCGCAAGAGCCGACAAGTGCGAAAATTATCGCACTATCAGCTTAACAGCCCACGCATCCAAGTGGCTGACCAGCACTCCAAATGCCCGTCCTACTCCTATGAATATCCAGACCAGGCAGACTGAATTCGATGTTTAAAAGTCTCTTGTCAAGAAGGCAAACGCTAGACTGTCGGCTAGCGTTACAAAGCCTATATACAGAAAGAGATGCTCCTTAGACCATAGGCAATATGCACAGGTGGGCGATTCTTTTTTTTACCAGAATTCACACGGGAAGTAGCGTCATCCCTTATTACTAGAAATAGAGAAATACTAGCTATTAATGTGATATATCGCTACTACACAAGGAATGGGGAGTAAATTAGTTGGGCATGATGCAGTGTATTACTTCAACGTTCCGGAAAAGTTGAGAATCGAACAAGGAAAAATGAGTTTCATTTTAAATATTTCAGACGCTCTGAAGCTTGGGTGCTCGATAATGAAGTCAGAAGACTATAAGCTTTGTACAATTTTGTCCTTCCTAGCGTAATCTATTATGCTTGAGATTATTGTGGGTATAGTAAACATGTCCTATACCGAGGAATTCCAGAAACGCTAAAGAAAGGAATCATGGTTAAACGATTTCATAATAGCTGATTTTAAAAAAACGAATGTTCTGGTACTGCGAATACTAAGCATTTTATGTGATTTGTATTAAACATAACGATATTATGGACAAGAATTTATTAACTGTTACGTGAATTAGATAAATTCAGTTCAAATAAAGATGAAATACTTGGTGACAGTGAGAATTCAGTTGCTGAAAGTACAATTTGTACTCTAGAATTCTCGTTTCTTGGCAACACACGAAATTACCAAAGCTGAGCGGAATATTTTGTTCATAATACTGCTTAGAAATTTTCGAAGTTGATTTCTTTCTGCTAAAGATAAGAAACCTGTAGCCGTAACATGCTATGACCTGAAACAGTTCACCAAGACGATTTTTTCAGCACGTGGACATTTATTCGCAGTGAATACTGTGAAGGCATCTATTTACAAATACAAAAATTCGTGCTAACAACTCACCTCACGTCTGCTGTGTCATGCATTGAAATACGTGGAGTTTCAGTTCATTTATTTCCTCTTGACGGGTCACTTCAGAACGCAGCAAGGAAGTGCAGATTTTAGGCAAGAGTTCCATATTGACAAACCTCTGTTGTGTCTAATTCAGATCATGAGGATGCACTCTCATTTCCAGAGAACCTGAAACTTCAAGTTGTGAGCATCAGTGTGAACTCGCATCTTCAAGACCTAGGCAGTGAATAGTTTTCAGGTGGCATGTAATTTATATAAGCTGTTCTCAAAAATGTTTCAAATGGTTCTAAACTCTATGGGACTTAACATCTGAGGTCATCAGTCCCCTAAACTTAGAACTACTTAAACCTAACTGACCTTAGGATATCACACACATCCATCCCCGAGGCAGGATTCGAACCTGCAACCATAACAGCAGCGCGGTTCCGGACTGAAGCGCCTAGGACCACTCGGCCGCAGCGGCCGGCAGATAAGCTGTTCTCCTCATGCCAATCCAGTATAGTTTCCTGACCACATGGCTTTCATCAACAGTGCCGAAAATTACATTCACTGGCGAAATAAACTGACAGTAAGGAAAAGATGAACACGAGGACATGTCACTGCTCACCAAACAGACAAAGCACTGAGGCACAACAGGCACCCAGAAAGGAATTTTTGTGCCTGTCTATCGCTCAGGACTTCTTTCTCCATCTGGTGAGCGGTTACCTTTCCTCATTTTCATAATAGTGCTTATGCACTGGTACACCTGCCTAATATCGTGTAAGGCCCCCAGAGCACGCAGAAGTCCCGCAACACGACATGGCATGGACTCGATTAATGTCTGAAGTAGTGTTGGAGGGAATTGAAACCATGAATCCTGCACGACGTAAATTTTTCTATCGTGCAGTCAACAAGGCTACACGAGTGAGCCTTCGGCTCCGAAAGCCCTTATCGATGATGTTTCTTTGAATGGTTCCCTAGGTGACACCTGTTGATGGTCCAACACGGCAATTTGCAGCAGTTTGCCGAAGGGTTGCACTTCCGTCACGTTGTACGATTCTCTTCAGTTGTCGTTGGTCCCGTTCTTTCAGAATCTTTTTCCAGCCTCAGCAATGTCGGAGATCTGTTTTACCGGATTCCTGTTATTCACAGTACACTTGTGCAATGGTCGTATGGGAAAATACCCACTTCATCGCTGCCTCGGAAATGCTGTGTCCCATCGTTCTTGAGCCGAATATAACACCACGTTCAAACTCACTTATATCTTGATAACCAGCAGTAACCGATCCAAGAACTGCGCCAGACACTTGGTGTTTTGTATAGGCGTTGCCGACCGCAGCGCCATATTCTTCCTGTTTACATATCTGTGTATTTGAATATGGATGCGTAAAACAGTTTCTCTGGCGCATCAGTGTAATACAGTTGGGCAGACTTAACTCAACTTATTTTATTTGAGTTATGTAACGGAATCTAACACTGTGGGCTGATGCAAAAACTGTCCTCCAGCGACCTGCAAGACTTTTTATTCGAAGTCAGAACGAAGAAGTAGCACAGAACATAATCGAACATGAATGTATAAATTTGGAAGTACATTACATTCAAATATTTGAGTGAGAATTTCATGAAATACTCATTTGGAATGTCGAGGAGTTTGTTGAAAATAGGGAAACAGACCATCCTCTTAATATTCCAAGTATTTTGAGCCTGTTAAGAAATTGCTAAATGACCCAAACTTCTTACATTATTTTCGCATTTAACACATACACTGAAAAGTATATATATGTAAAAATGCAGGTAGTAAATGCAACTAAGTTAATGCAGTACCTTCATATGTTATTAGTTAACAATAAACGTAATTACGTTTACAACTAAGACTTCAATTAAACAGCGCAAATGATGTGCAACATACAAGTACATAAACAACGTACACATACATATTTACTGGATACGATAACTGAAATTTATTTTCATTGTAAAAATGTGACAACAGAGTGGAATGTGCATATCAGGAGGTTCGTAACAATAAACCAAACGTAGCTAAACACAAAAACTAGAAAATATTTAGTGTAATATTTCAGCAGTGGTGAGAATTATCTGCCACAGAATTTGTCAAAAGCAAAAATTTTACTAAATGGTTCAAATGGCTCTGAGCACTATGGGACTTAACTTCTAAGGTCACCACTCCCATAGAACTTAGAACTACTTAAACCTATCTAACCTAAGGACATCATACACATCCATGCCCGAGGCAGGATTCGAACCTGCGACCGTAGCGGTCGCGCGGTTCCAGAATATAGTGCCTAGAACCGCTCGGCCACCCTGGCCGGCACAAATTTTACCAATGCAGATCACAGTACACTATACAGTTCTCTGCTACCAGTAGTGCCTGTGCTACTGCGCAGGAGTATACAGTCAGTACTACTGCTTTCAGTATAAAAAATAAAACTTCAACAGGTTCAAACTAGAAGTTCCGCAATTGCAGCCAGATGTCGTCCATTGCATTCCACGGCATGTCTACTGCATCCTTGCAGGTATCCTCAAGTGAGCCATCCGCAGCTAAAGAACTTTCCCCTGACTGCTGTTCTTTAGCATGATATGTGTATTACGCGTGTGCGTCAAGATCGTCGTGAAAAGCTGACTGCACCAGTCGACAGGCATCGCCGTTGGTGGTAGAATTGTGAGACTCTACAAGATTCCTTGCTGTTGCAATGTGGCTATCTCAGACTGTGCAAGAATGTTGCACTGAACATTAATCCCGTAGTCGCCTTTTTCAACCAACGAAGTTTGCTATTGCCGAACATTGTATCTTCGCCGGGCATTCAACAAACGAAACAATAGTTTTGGTCCCAGCATCACTTACCGCTCAGTTCAGCAATTTCACCAGTGACGGTGCTATCCGCCGTGTGGAGATACCAGCCTGTCACCATGATCTTACTGCAACTGTGGAATACGCACAGTGGCCGAATACTCTGGTGCGCAAAACTTAAGAACGTAGTAACTTTCCCTTGATGTGTCACTACTAACATACGCCTGTATCAAACTTTGACCATTCATACAAAAAACTGCTGTAGTATACTACGGAAGGTAGCTAAATGCGTAATCAGACAAACGGAAACGACAATTTCCTCAAAGACAATAATTACTCTGAAGTGACTGCGATTAATGATGGTCACCTGGACACTGCAAAAGTCGGGACACGGCTCTTAACGGGGAATGTGATCACCTCGGGCGGCAGCGCATGCCCTGCCATGTCCTCACATGCTGGCCAATAGAGCGTTTCATTCCTCCACCAGGACGGCTGACAACTATTGGATGGACGTTGGTGCATATCGACATACAGTAGTACGTCTCCACAACGCATATCAAGCGTGCTCGATGGGATTTAAATGAGGGGGACTAGCAGGCCAGGAGTTGGAGCTCAGAATGCACACAAAACATTAGCCCTCCTCATACCTGAGCGCCTGGAGCACCGAAATGATCATGTTCGACTGCGTTCCTAGGTTCATTATGTGTCCCCACTCCTCGCCATGTGAATGTACGTCAGCATTGTCAATCTAGGTCGTTTATATTCTCCAGGTGTTGTGATGTGGGGAAGCATATTGTTGGATGAGCGTACTGAAGTCAAAATATCTTAACACCCTCTGGTCAACGTTATTACTCTTTCCCCAAGTGTGTCTTTCCAAGGTACATCCACATGTCACTTAATTTTTGAGGATGTCAGTGCACGACCGCATTGTACAGCGCCGATGGAGATGCTCTTGGAAGGAGAGAATATTCGGTGAATGTACTGACCTGCACCATCTCACGACTTAAATTACATCTAGCACGTGTATGGTACGTTTGGCAGATGCGTTTTGGGACACGTATTACTGTTATGGCGTAAGCATAAGCGCCCGAACGTAGACGAAGAACACAAGACAAGAGAAAGCGGTGAGAAGACGTCAGCCAATAACACGCTGCCCAGGATTCACCACGATAGGAGCGGCATCTAGCTGAAGTGAATATAAGCGCCGCTCCTGCCAGCCTAGGCCGGACTTTAGGGGACAGTATCCGCAGAGTATTAGCACGGCCTAGCAGAGAGTGCTACGATAGAAGTTAGCAGTGATCCACAAACTGTGCGTCAAATTGCATGAACACTATTTATAGCAAAGGATTCGGATTTATGTTGCATGTCGCCTATCACTTGCGACACCATTGTTATTTCAAAGTTTTGACAATGTATTTTATTGAGGTAAAACTACTATTATATGAAGACAGTAACTCTTCTCGAAAGAACAGATACCATTCATGACCGTGCAGCTTCTCTAGGATAAATGATAAGTAACTGAAACCCTCAACTGCCGACAGGTGTTGTTGATATACCTCGATGGGGACAGCTGAAAATGTGTGCCCAAACCGGGACTCGAACACGGGACCTCCTGCTGACATGGTAGACTATCTATCCATCCGAGGCACCGAGGCTGCCCAGGGAGTGACATTCATCTGCGCGAATGCGCACAGCTTGCTGGAACTCTTACGGGAATCGTCACCTTAGTGTGCGCGAGTAATGATTGGATAGGGAAAGGTACATTACTTATGTAGATTGTGGACCGTTCGGGTCTCACAAGAAGTCGCGCTATTCATCTGTGTCCTCAGTGGCTCGTATGGATTTGCCGGCACTGGAGCTCAGTGTGTTCAGTCAGAGAGCTGGTTGGACTCTGTAATAAAAACCTGAGTGACAGGATCAACAAACGAACTCTAACGGATGTCACGTGACGACCGCAACGACCCAACAGCGATCAACAACGAACAAAATGAAAAAAAGGATACAGCGACTGTATGTAAGCAGGAGATCCCCGGTTCGAGTCCCAGTCGGAGCACACATTATCAGCTGTCCCCATCGAGGTATATCAACAACACCTGTCGCCAGATGATGGTTTCAATTAATTTTCATTTAAAACTACTAATGTTAATGTCTAGAATTTTTGTATAGCATTCCGAGGACCCAGCATCCCTTAGGCAGCCTATACGAGAGGGGTGGGCAAGACACCAAATTTGGCGTCGAGGACTCAACATTTGCAGCCAGTCCAGGTGCACCAGCGACCATCCATCAGTTGTCACGCTGCTGGAAGAATGGAAAGCTCCTCATCAACCTTTTGGCCAGCATTAGAGCAAGCTGCGGAGCAATGTTGCTGCCAGTGGTGACCTCACGGCCTATTAAGAACTACGCATTTTGGAATGCTTGAGGGACCATCGTAAATCGCGGTCACTGTAGCAAAATTGTTGTCTTTGAACCAATGTGCCATTTCTATTCGTCTCATTACTTATTCTTTTCATCTAAGTTTTGTATAATACTGAACCAGTGTAAGTAGGCTGTTTATGTTTTCTTATTGGCAACGTTACGTAGCGCTCTGTATGAAAATCACTGGCTGTGCTGTGTGCAGTCGGTGGCTAGTTTGCATTGTTGTCTGCCATTGTAGTGTTGGGCAGCTGGATGTTAACAGCGCGTAGCGTTGTGCAGTTGGAGGTGAGCCGCCAGCAATGGTGGATGTGGGGGGAGAGATGGCGGAGTTTTGAAATTTGTAAGACTGGATGTCATGAACTGCTATATACATTATGACTTTGAACACTATTGAGGTAAATACATTGTTGGTTCTCTATCAAAATCTTTCATTTGCTAACTATGCCTATTAGTAGTTATTGCCTTCAGTAGTTTGAATCTTTTATTTAGCTGGCAGTAGTGGCGTTCGCTGTATCGCAGTACTTCGAATAACGAAGATTTTTGGTGAGGTAAGTGATTTGTGAAAGGTATAGGTTAATGTTAGTCAGGGCCATTCTTTTGTAGGGATTTTTGAAAGTCAGATTGCGTTGCGATAAAAATATTCTGTGTCAGTTTAAACACAGTCATGTACAATTGTTCAAAGGGGACGTTTCACCAGGTCTTTGTACACATGGTCAAAATTTCATGTTAGTTTGCAGTGATACATCATGCGAAATTGACACAAACGTATTTTAGTATTTGAGATATATAACAGCATTTCACAGGTTTTGAGCTTCAGTTACTTGTCTACGCCAAAAAAATTGAAGGCGATTACTGCTTCGTGGACGTAATCGCTGGTAAAAACAGAGGAAATATTCCCTCTTGGACGCCTGCGATGTCACCGCCGGTCTGTGTTCCGGCAGACTCCTCGGAGTCGAGTCTTTCATCGGTGCTGTGTGCAGAGCGGCTCTCTTGCCTGCTACGAGCGCGGATTAATTTCGCGTTGACATTTACAGGGCTCCTGGGTGCGGCGCTAATGAAATTGCTGCGAAAGCGAAGTCCGTTATCCGCGGGGATTAAAGCGCCCGCCTACAGCGATCGAGCCGATGGCGAATTTACTGAGAAGCCCACCCAGGGGATGCTCGCGATGGAAGCGACCTCTGACGCTCCCGTTGCGAGTTATGGCAGTGGCAGCATGCGTCGCAAGCAGCTTACTACACCGATTCACATTACGGTAATCAGAGGGATGAAAAGCACTTCGAATACGTCAAAAGCAGCTAGTGGCCTATATCTATAATCCGGCAAAGAGGGAACACGAGCATCAGACACAATTGCAGCTACGTTGTCGGGGTACATGTATTACGACTGCCTGTCGGCATGCAGTGTGCGCGCAGTTTCCAACAAACGCAACAGCTATAGAAGCTTAAGTTGAGTGAATCACGTACTGCGCGAGAGGCTGTAGCACTGCTGTCTGCAGGGATCAGCACAACAAACTGATAGTTTATAAGCAAGCGTTCGAGGATCTATTCAGTGAACCAGAGGTGTTCGCACAGACGGTAACTTGAGTGCTGTTGCCAGCTAGGCGAGCGTTCCAAAATCGCCGGTGTTTGATAACTAACTCTTATTTTCTAGTCATTGCTAACCTACGTTGGCCATTCTGAATGTAAGAAACATTTGTTTTCCAACACATTTTTTCAGGGTAATAACAGAAAACTTATTTTACAATGACTTCTGTTAAAATTTCCATGCGGAGAGGGCCGCGGACGATATATAAATCTGCTTACTGGCGTTTCATCTCCAACTGCGTGAGATATTTTCCATCGTAAAACGCATGCTGCTACTAAGGTTTTTTTTCATTCATTGTGATTTCATTCCCGTGCCTCATATGGTCAAGGGAGGACTGTCAGCAGCACAATTCGCCGCTCCCTTTTCAGCCGAGTGACAAGACAACAAATACAAGAATAAAATCTTACATATAAGGCGATTGAAAAGAGGGACATAAAACAGAGTAAGGGGAGTTAATGGAGCTAAAATACACTGACATGGAGACGTTCATGGGGGAACATTTAAAAAAGTCGACATAAAGTTAAGAAAACACACCTGGCGATTCGTAGAACACAAAAAGACACTGAAGTCACACGCACAGGTTAAAAGTTGGCCACAGTATGAAAAACACTACAGAACAACACACTTTAAACCCACTTGGAGCACACAGGATGAATAATAAAACTGCCAGGTGGGACCTGCCGAGGGAGAGGCCAAAGAGGATGGAAAAGGAGGGAAGAGCAAGGTGCGGCAGATACTAAGGTTTGAGGGGCTCTCGCATTTATACAGCGCTTAGAGGACACCACCATACGTCACGTGATGCCGACTGTGTGAATATCTCCGGACTGCGTTATCATTCTCGATTAAAAATAATCGATTGTTAGTCTGCTGCCGCAATGTCTAAATTCATATTTTATTTAACGTCAAACCTTCCTCATTTCTATTAAAATTATTATGGTGTTTATGAATCTCTGTTGCTTCTCTATACATGCGTGCACGATAATGCGATGTCGTTGTTAAAACGCTCATCACATTGAATTTTATTTGTGGTCCCCATCTCGAAAAACATGTTGGCTACTGCTGATTTTTCAGTGTGCTCCAGACAGCAATTCCCTTTTTGCTCACCTATGCGGGTGTTGATCCTTGTTTTCCATCGTATACTTGTCCACAAATGCAAGAAATTTTATACATCACAGGTGTTGCTATTGGTGCCGTGAATCTTTTGCCGTTCTTAAATATTCATTGGTGGTATTGGTGGGTCTAAAGATCGCCTTCGGAAAGTTTTGGCCAAGTGTAGGGCCCAAACGATGGTACGAAAACAAACATGTGGTTTATCGCAGAGGCAATAAAAAACTCCATATCAGAATCTCTCTTAATATGTAATTAATTGATCGCTCGCCAATATACAATGTCATGTATTTATAATTGCTTGGATTTGTGGGGTATCATGAATGTAGCTGATCCACTCATTAGCGTTTGGTTTCTGCACCTTTTGTGGAACCCTATCTTGTCACTATTAAGTATGTGGTTTCATAAGTCCTCGTCATCCCTGTAGTAAGAAATGAACAAAGTCAGAGCATGTACAATTCTTTGTTTTCTTGTGTCCATCTGTCGACAGTCGAGGAACCGAGCTGGCTTTTAATAGCCAAAATCACAGCTATCAATATGATTCATAACAAATTAAACAAAAGCTTATTCCGGCAGTAGTGAAACTTCTATCCTGCTGAATATTTTCTCAATCCTACGTTTGATTTTGTCAGCCACAAATGAAGGTCAGTCTGATCGCTCACCAACAAGAATGCTCGTTTGTCCGCCATTGAACATGATGAACCATTTCCGGACGAAAGCTAAATTCATCACATTACCTGAACCTTCAGTTATCTGTCTGTAAATTCTGATAGACGGGGATCTGTTTGTATTCGGAAATACTGTATTGTTTCTAGTCTATATTTGATATGCAGTGAGAGGGATGTGAGCTCTGTTGCCATGTGAACTCGATGTATCATACTTCGTATCCCTACTCTGGGTATTGCTTAAACAGTAGTATTCAATAGTCGATATGTTACGCCACAAATCACCGCGGTCTTTGGTTGCCAATGGCATTTTCGTTGGAGTAGCATTGTGTCAGAAGTAACTGAGTGAGTTAGGTGTTGGTCACACTAATGAGCGGAAAGAGCTTGCAGAGCATAGAGATAAAGATTCAAAGGATGCTGAATTTTAGAAATTTGATTTGCGAAAGATTAATTTCAAAAGTGAAGATTGTCAGATAACGTAATTGCTACATTGCTAGCCTGTGATTAAGTTATTTTTAGTTTAGAATTTATTGATTCGGGTTAGTTGTATCGATTATTGAGACGTGAATAAGTAAAGTTGCTTCTTCACAGAGCCTGCACTAAGAACTAGAAGATTTACCAATCCTTTTCAGTTCAATAATTAATATCATGGCAGAGACATATTTTTAATGAAGAATAATATTTGTAAAGATGTTTCTAATAGTCAAAGAATGAGTTAAATTGTTCGCTGTTTTTGAATGCTGATCTCTATACATTATTTAGTAAATGCAATATCTTTCACCATCTCTTCATAAAAATGAGGTTTTATAGAAAATGAATGTCACAGAATTCCACTCCGCTGAACACAGTGGTTAAAACTTGCGCATGATCTACGTAGGACAGATGAACGTCCTGGCACTGTACTGCGCAAAGCCTTAGCTAATTATTCTGTTTCTCTTCATCACTCCGACCATTACAGAGTTTAGGCTGCCACAGGGAGGACTTGAAAATTTGTTTACTCCACTGTCAGAACATAACAAGATCATTCACAGTTAGCTTTATATTTCAAAATTATTACCGGGTTCAGTTTAGATAAAGTTCATTTCAGATCTTTTTTCTTACATTGACGCTTTTGTTCTTACAGTACAGTGATACATTCGTGTGTGTATCATGTAGTGTTCGGAATATTATTTGGTGTGCCTGCAGACGTAGAATCACACGGGATTTTCACGGAAACGTTTTGGTTATTTATTCCTTCAAAATTCCGTTGGTAATTTTACGTAGCATTTTTGATTCTGTTAGCTTTTTGTGTTGAAATTGGAAGTCACGTATTGTGGCGTCACACAGTGCAGAACTGTTCACTTCACTGCACAATACAGAATTTCACAGGACAGTTTCTTTCGTTTACAGCTTTAGGTATTCTTATTAATTTGTTTGATGTTAATTTCAATAAAGTTATACTGTAACACAGTTTCATTTAGTTTGGCGACTCATTTTATTAAATAGTGTTCCGATAACACCACATACATTTTCATGACTACAACACAAACAGCCACATTAATTTAAAGATAGGAAACCGATTGAGTCCAGCACATTTATAGTTGACAATATTCAGCTCAGCATATACTTACTTTTGAACAGAAAAGTTAAAATACACAAACCTCACATTTGGATGCATCGTTAATTTAGTCACGCAAAATAAAAATTTTACAGACAAATATCGTTAACAACGGTTCCAGCTCGCTGTTAGCGTCAAAATGGCGATTAAGAAGCCGGGGAAGGGGGGAAAAGAGAAGTGAACGGTTTGTCAGATCAAACCATTTTTCCTCACTTAGAATGAATCTCTGTACAGCAGACTATGAAGTCTTGTCGGTCCTTCGATAAATTTAAAACTGCCAGTTTCGGCAACGCCTTTTCAAGACAAATTCCGCCAGCGTACAGCTTCCGCGTTCAGCAAACCACATGGTACTTCCGTGAACACAAAGTATGTGCTGCTCCCTATTCGTGCAAAACTTATGATTTCTTTCGAAAGCTTCTATTTTCTTGTCTAAACTATTTATTGTCCACGTCTCGCTTTCATACATGGCCACACTCCATACAAATACTTTCAGAAACGACTTCCTGACAATTAAATCTATACTCGATGTTAACAAATTTTTCTTCTTCATAAACGCTTTCCTTGCCATTGCCAGTCTACATTTTATATCTTCTCTATTTCGACCATCATCAGTTATTTTCCTCCCCAAATAGCAAACCTCCTTTACTACTTTAAGTGTCTTACTTCCTAATCAAATTCCCTCAGCATCACCCAACTTAATTCGACTACATTCCATTATCCTCGTTTTGCTGTTGTTGATGTTCATCTTATACCCTCCTTTCAAGACACTGTCCATTCCGTTCAACTGCTCTTCCAAGTCCTTTGCTGTCTCTGACAGAATTACAGTGTCATCGGCAAATCTCAAAGCTTTTATTTCTTCTCCATGGATTTAATACCTACTCCGAACTTATTGCTTGCTCAATATACAGATTTAATAACATCGGAGAGAGGCTACAACGCTGTCTCACGCCCTTCCCAACCACAGCTTCCCTTTCATATCCCTCGACTCCTATGACTGCCATCTGCTTTCTGTACAAATTGTAAATAGCCTTTCGCTCCCTGTATTTTACCCCTGCCATCTTCAGACTTTGAAAGAGAGTATTCCAATCAACATTGTCAAAAGCTTTCTCTAAGTCTACAAATTCTAGAAACGTGAGTTTGCCTTTCCTTAATCTTTCTTCTAAGATAAGTCGTAGGGTCAGTATTGCCTCATGTATTCCAACATTTCTACGGAATCCAAACTGATCTTCCCCGAGGTCGGCTTCTATCAGTTTTTCCATTTGTCTATAAAGAATTCGCGTTAGTATTTTGCAGATGTTACTTATTAAACTGATAGTTCGGTAATTTTCACATCTGTCAACACCTGCTTACAGAAGAATGCTGAAGATTAGATGGGTAGATCACATAACTAATGAGGAGGTATTGAATAGAATTGGGGAGAAGAGAAGCTTGTGGCACAACTTGACTAGAAGAAGGGATCGGTTGGTAGGACATATTCGGAGACATCGAGGGATCACTAATTTAGTATTGGAAGGCAGCGTGGAGGGTAAAAATCGTAGAGGGAGACCAAGAGATGAATACACTAAGCATATTCAGAGGGATGTAGGCTGCAGTAGGTACTGGGAGATGAAGATGCTTGCACAGGATAGAGTAGCATGGAGAGCTGCCTCAAACCAGTCTCAGGACTGAAGACCACAACAACAACAGGTACACTTGTTGCTTTGTCTATCCCCAATGGAAAAAGTCGTAGGGGTTTTTGTCAGACTAGCGAGACAGGCATTCGTATGGGCCATTTACTGCTATCTACTGACCTGGAAACGAACAACCCATCGAGATGTTGTTTCAAAAATATGGATCTGCATTATCCACCATCTAGTAAATTTGTGAAATGTTTCTAACTAAGTGGTTATTAGCAACGCACGGGCTCACAGTATATCGATTAGCTTGCACCATTCATTGTGGTGCGAAGTGCAATGGACCGACAATGGAGGCCCTGAGCGTTTACAATAGAGACAGTTTTGTTTGACGAATAATCCACAAAGGTGAAGCACTGCCGGTTCTGACCATAACACGCTGTCAATGAGTTCAATATGACAGCCCAAAATGAATTAAGCGTACTCAGTTCTGAGATCACAGAACGAACTCCTGTATGTAAGACGGCTTCCATTCCTTGAAAGATGTTTTTCCATCATCTTTCTAGTCACACCTCCTGAGTCCTTGATGGAGTAACTTTTGAGGGCTCCTGGTACCCATTTCATTAATGCTAACGACTTCGTCGTATGTTTTCTTAGTAGGTATTCATGTTTTCCTCGAATCGATACCAGTCACCATTCTTACGTTCTTCCGATGCCAATTTTTAATGTGTTTAACACACAACGACGCATTAATTCCATGATCAGCTCTCCACGCCGTTTTCGCGCATACCTAAGGTTAACAAACGCCAAGCGGCGAGAATTCCACACTTAACTTTGTGGTCATTACTTACCAGGAACAAGGTTAAGCAAAGAAAAGGCAAACACAGAGTTTCAATTTAGTTCCATAATAAACAAAATTAAGATATTTTGTGACCTCTCAGGTTTTCTCAGTGCTATTGATTAATGGTTTGCTTCCGAGTGTTTGTGGTGCTGCTAGTTTTGCTGTTATGTGTACTCTCTGGCTGGTCTCCAACCAAGCTGTGATCAATTGTTCCGCTGCTGTTTATAGCCAAATTTGATTCCCGACGCCCACTATGCTCTTTAATGCTCTCTTGTTTTATAGAGGTCGCACTGATATTCTGTGAAATGCAAATTCTCTCAGCTTTCTCGAACGCAGCTGCACTTATCGGCCGGCGATGTATTAGTAAACTGAGTTCCGGACATCAAGCGTTATTTGCACTACGCAACAGCATCAAAGGATCATTTCTTCGAAACCCCGTAATTTCCACCCTTTACGATGCAAAGTTTGGGCTCAAAGGTGCGTCCAGCCCTCCTCTCTAATGGTGGAAAAGCAGGTGGCTGGCGACGTCACTCTCGGGCTCGATGACGCTTTAGGCCTAAAGATGTCTAAACACGCGACGAAATGGCCACAGCTCAGAAGTTCGTGTGACGCGTTAGGTGGGTTAATAGATGTCACAATGTTACCAAATGTCAGCACAGTTCTGCCAAAGGCCAACGCGGGCGAGTAACACAATAGGAAGATCTACGAATCACGTCTTACCCACATTTCACCACTTCTTTTGGCTCCTCCACGATGGAGGTTAGAAACGCGACACCCGTCGTTCAAATCAAGTGGTTTCTTTATGAGCGTCCGAATAAAACATCACAGACTCACCGACACTCAGAATCGTCAAAAAGGTATCAGTGGGTGTCACTGACACCCCTGTAAGTCCAGTTGCCTGTCTATAAGGGCCTCTTACTATTTCACAGTTTATTTCCGTATGCGATCATTTCCATAATTCTCAATAAAGGCGAGCAGGAGCCATCGAGGATTTTGCCGAACTGGGAGTCTCAATGTTGCACTTCACCGTTGTAAAACCACAGAAGGTCACGGAACAGGAGAGATTAAAATACACAGGTACCTTTCCACGCCACGAATCACGTTCTAATTTCGTCGAATGATTTTGAAGGGTTCCAATTTGTACACAGCGCGAAATTTGCGGTCGCGCTGCGTTCCAAAGGGGTGTGATCCCGTTTAGTAGGGTTGCAGTTCCATAATGTCCTTAGAGAAGGGTTTAAACATCCGAGGGTGTAAGGACTGTCAAAGGTTGCCAATAACGTCTTCCATTGGCTCATCCCAATGCGAGTTGTCGTTTTCTGCTGCGAAATGTGTGGGAATCAACGCCACAGGGAAGGAGATGGTTTCATTAATGCCTCTTATGCCACCCCTTGAGGCTTTCTCGTTCCCGTTTTGAGCAGCGGTGTGTCTGGAATGTTTTCCTGGCCATTCACAAGAAAACCGCGTGATTTTAACCCTGAGCGTTCTAACCTCCATGGCAGAGGGTGTCAAAAGCAGGGGTGAAATGTGAATAAGGGGGACTACGATGACCTCTTCATCATGTGACACTTCTACAGTGGCGTTGGGCAGAAGTGTGGAGAAGTTTGGTGCTAATATGGCAACAGTAACGCACTTCACACGTCATATGAACTTTTTAGCTCTTGTCTTTTTTCAAATGTCTCGTCTTCTTCGTTTTTGAACCATTCGAGAGGACGGTTGTACGCACATGTGAGACGAATTTAAATTTGAAGTGTCGCAATAGGAGACAATTATGAAGCCTCGAAAAAAGATACCTTAATTCTATTTCTCTGTGCGCCTATTTGTTAAGTTTTCTGGTAACTTTATTTAGATAGACCCCTTAATTAAACTGATCAGTGAACTTAGCTTGTGCTCGACGATATTGATCTGACTGTATTTCATTTCATAATTACATTCAAAGCAGTGCTCAATGAGAGCAGATTTGCTTGGCTATTTTGGTCGGGTGTGTTTCTGGTGTTCCTTGCATGAGTCGTCGACTGTTCTGATCATCTTCCCCACGTAACTCATCCCGCATTTGCATGGAATGTGATATACATCCGGCTTTCGGAGATCTAAATCGTCTTGAACATTACAAAGAATACTTTTTATCTTAGTTGATTGGAGTGAAATAGACTGGATGTTATGTTTCCGTAGGAGTCTATCGATGTCTCTGGATACTGGGCTCACATAAATTACATAGGCGAACTTTGATTTCTGTTCCTCGGTGTCTACTTCTCTCTCAGGTGTTCTTAATTTTAACGGAATCACGCAATCAGTCTGCTGACTAAGTATCCATTCCTTCGGAACATTTCTCCCTGGATGTTCGCCTTGTGTGAAAGTGTTCGAGCTCTATGGACGAGAGTCTTCAGGGCTGAATTTCCTAGTGACTGACAATGATGGCTCGAACAGTGGAGATAGAGGTCAGTTTGTGTAGAATTTCTTTATACGCTGTGACCCAGGGATCCATCCATTCTTCCACTGAGGGAAAGTAATTGGCCCTCTTTTACAAGTTCAGTCATGAGTTCAGTAAAACGATGGTTAGAGTTCAAATGTTCCAGGAACTCTTGAAGCATTTCCACTGCGTCTGGCCAAATCAAAAACGTGTCGTCCACATACCGATAGCAAGACGTTGGTTTAACCTTTACAGAAGATAGTGCCTCTGATTCAAATCATTCCACATAAAGGTTCGTCCCGAACGGCGATAACGGACTACCCATCACCACGCCGTCGATTTGTTAGAAATATTTTCCACCGAACAGGATTTTCTTTACTGTCAGAAACTGCATAAAAAGTCATCCGAAACAGTCCCAGAACTTTTAGGCTACTGGTTTCAAGGAATCAATAATAGAACTCACATAAAGAGGGAGAATACGTCAAAACTGACTATATCCTCGAGCTGCATTTGACTGAGGCTGTGTACAAAGTCAACAAAGTCGCAGATTTAGTTCGCACTTTCCAACACACACGCTGAGAATGCATTTCGGATATTTTGTCATCTAGTATATAGGGGCGCCAATATTGCTATGGGTCTTAGAGGTATTCCTTCCTTGTTGTAACTTATTTAAGCGTCGAGTTCAAAAATGGTTCAAATGGCTCTGACCACTATGGGACTTAACATGTATGGTCATCAGTCCCCTAGAACTTAGAACTACTTAAACCTGACTAACCTAAGGACATCACACAACACCCAGTCATCACGAGGCAGAGAAAATCCCTGACCCCGCCGGGAATAGAACCCGGAAACCCGGGCGTGGGGCGTCGAGTTCCGTAGGACCAAATTGTGGAGCAAATGTCCAAGGTCAGGGAACGTGGCAGTACATGAAAATTACAAAAAAAATGGCTCTGAGCACAATGGGACTCAACATCTGAGGTCATCATCTAGGGACTCAACATCTAGTACTTAGAACTACGTAAACCTAACTAACCGAAGGACATCACACACATCCATGCCCGAGGCAGGATTCGAACCTGCGACCGTAGCAATCACGAGGTTCCGGACTGAAGTGCCTAGAACCGCACGGCCACCGCGGCCGGCATGAAATTACAACATCCATGCCCGAGGCAGGATTCGAACCTACGACCGTAGCAATCACGAGGTTCCGGACTGAAGTGCCGGCATGAAATTACAACATAAAAGAAATAACACATAAAAATTAATATTTATGAACCCGAAAAACCCAGTCCATAAGTTTAAGTAAAGACAATCAACAATACAACAAGAATAAGCTTAATTTTTCAAGGAACTCCTCGACAGAATAGGAGTGATCCATGAGGGAACTCATCAGTTTCGATTTGAAAGCGCGTGGATTATTTCTAAGATTTTTTAATTCGAGTGATAGCTTATTGAAAATGGATGGAACAGAATACTGCACACCTTACTGCATAAGAGTTAAGGACGTCCGAACCTAATGCAGGTTTGGTTTCTGCCGAGAATTAGCTGAATGAAAGCTGCTTATTCTTGGGAATAAACTAATATTGTTTACAGGAATATACATATTGAGAGGCCAATGTCAAAATACCCAGACTCGTGAACAGGAGTCGACAAGACGTTCGTGAACATACACCATTTTGCCAAAACAGCCGTTTGTGAGTCAAAAATAGCCTTTCAGAATGGGAAGAGTTACTTCAAAACATAGTACCATAGAGCACATGCGAATTAAAATAAGCGAAGTAGACTAAATTACAATGAAATGAATACCCCTAGCTGCATACAGGCGTTGATATATGTCAACGAGGACAGTTGAAAATATGTGATCCTACCGGAACGCCTACCCAGGATCTCCCGCTTACATGGCAGACGCTCTATCCATCTTTTTTTTGTATAAAAACATTTATTAAAAAACATTGTTACACATTCCACGTACACGTGTTATGCATGAAGTGATTTAAACAAAAACCGTTTGATCATTTCAATTATGCTGATGTTAAAGATACACAACAGAAAATTGTGTTACTGACTAAATTACCAGAAAGAATTAAGTCAAACATTAAGAATAGTTTTCTTTTAAGACATTCAGACTTAAACATGAAGAAATAAAAATCTGTACTTTGAGTTACACGTGCTCAAATCTTTACAGGAACATATATAGCTCCTTATGAAGAATATCAGAAAGTTGGTGGGATAATTTTAAATGTAAAACAATTTAATAATCATATTAGACTATTTCTGCAATACTTGAGGATGGCCGAAAGGAGTAATTATAAAGTTGGCTGGCCTTGCAATTACACTTTTTGGATAATAATTGAATGATAAGTGTCTGAAGTGATCAGACCTATACAAATAAGTCTTTCACTGCCTGAGCCACCGAGGACACAGATGAAAGTGCGACTGCAGGGAATTATAAGTGGCACGCCTCCCGTGAGACACACTTTCACAACTTATTGTCCCACACTATATTCTTAGTGCCCCTGCCCATCATACTCCTTACTCGCGGCTTTACTGCCGATTCCCATAAGAGTTCGGACACTGTTTGTGAAGATGGTCAAATGCCCGGTGATCCTTAACTATATATATAAAGAGGGTATCTGTTCTTTAGGACATGTCTGTCAACATCGACACTGAAAAAATTCGATAAATGCAATGTACACCATAATGATATAACTCACCAAAAATATGAAAGCAAAATTACTTATGAAAAAACAGGTCAGTTAAACACATTTCCCATCTTCCTTTTAAATTGATACAACAAACAAAACTGTTGTCACAGTGATTTTTATACCCTCATTAAAAATTGGATGTCGAAGATTATTTGTAATTACAGTAACTTGGAAGTGTACAGTCTGTTCACCTTCATAATATGTTTTTAATTATATAGAACTGTCTATTCTAATATGTTTCAGTATTTCGGTATTGTAAAATATCAGTTGGTTATGTAATAAACCGTATACTTCTGTGCCTACACCTTGCCTGACTCACGTATCATGGCATAAACGTTGTAGTAGGTTAGGCACCATCTGACATACGATGTTTCACATCAATTATGGGCCTAATGTTTTCATTATTTAAGTAATCCTATATGTGAATATGGTTTCTGTATTCGTTACTTTTAACTTATCTAGTGTCAAAGTTAAGTGGGCTTCACTTTTATTTTGTTATTGTGTACTCTGTAACTTTCACTGTCACTGTCCTCCATGTTTTCCATCTATCAAAGATATTTGGTAAAGATAGTCCGTCCTTTTCTAATGATGTAAAAGTTCCTTTTAATGCTGGCTACGTATTACAAATATACTGTTTTTGATGTGGAACTTCGGCAGTTCTCAGTTCGTTTTGTTCTTCTATGGCAAATTGTCTGTTTCACTTGAAGTATTATGATTTGTGTTCTTTAGTATTCCCAGGGCGCGTTGCGGTTCACTGTGATAACCTTGCGGTTTCATCAGCTTGAAAGGAAAATGGGATATGTTTTAAACTGATATGTTTTACCTTGTAAATGTATCCTGCAGAGATAGTTTTGCACCGATATTTTGGTGAGCTATGTCGTTTTCATGTACATTATATTTTACAAATTTTCTAAGTTTGTGTGTTGACTGCCATCTAGTCATCATGCTCTATGACCGAATCTGGTCGATGATACATAGATTAAATAAAATAGCTGATGTTAAAATGCATGTTGGAAAGTAAAATGCTGTAGACACTGTAAAGGAATCATGACACAAAAATATTAACTGCTACGTGAGTTACTTTTGTAAGATTCTATGTTGTATGAAATGTTAAACATAATTGATAAAAATGTAAATCAATCATGCCAATTGTAATTAACAAGTTATATGGCATACATGAGATTAATCCAGAGACATGATAGAAACAATGGAAGTCATCGAGAAGGCTGGAGAGATGTAGTGAAGGGGAAAAGCAGTAGCACGGATGCATTATGTTACTTTAGTGGGGTTAGTACCAGTAGAACAGTTGGAATTTAACAAGTAACTGTTCACTGACGGAGCAAAACTGTGAAGTATGAAGCACTGTGTTCTTTATAGTGGAAATCAGATGGTGCCAATGGCTCTGAGCACTATGGGACTTAACATCTGAGGTCAACAGTCCCCTAGAACATAGAACTACTTAAACCTCACTAACCTTAGGATATCAAACATATCCATGCCCGAGGCAAGATTCAAACCAGCGAGAGTAGCAGTCACGCGGTTCCGGACTGAAGCGCCGAGAACCGCTCGGTCACAGGGACCGGGTAGTGGAAATCACTGCTCAGTTAATGATAGGAGCGTTGGGCAACGAAAGAAAAAACCTTTGGCTATGAGGAAGAAGTGGCGTGAGCATCAACAATTATAGGACCAATGTGATGGCGTGGTTTGGTATTATGTAGTCGTTTCGTGAAATAAATGCGCAAATACCGATTATGATATTTGTTGTAGTTGTGGAAGCATTACCAACGTGTTTCTTACTATTACATATGATAGCAAAATTGAAATGGAAATGATATTCAAATGTAATACATTAAGATTAATAAAGCAGGGAAAAATTTAATACATTTCTGTTGTGAACAAATCATGAAACCAAACGTGACTGATCCAATTTCACTTGACATAATCCCGGCACAGCCACTGCCAATGTAAGGAGGGAGTTAACAACTTTATCTACACACATGATGTAATCATCGATAGATGCACGTGTAGGCGGCTGGAACGATGTAGAAACCACGTGCAGAAATTAAGGTGTTTTAGCGTTGTGTCGTGTGGACGTTGGCAGGTTGCTTGAAGATTTTAACAACAGATACCATGGATTTCAGGTGACGCTTAGACACCTTCATCTGTTTACTCATCTTTCTTCAGCCTTATTCTACTGAAAAGAGAGGTCGCCCACTGGCTCCCTATACACAGGCAGCATCTACTGTCTGCAGAGGTTAGACTACAGAGCTGGTGTCTATTTATTATTTTAAAGTTGAGTTCAGATGAAGGGAACACCACTGCTGAAAGAATCAAGCATCGACTCACAAGAAGGATCATCCGACATGGAATGGAAATGGAGGATATTGCAAAGTGACATCCTAATGAGTGCAAGGATCAGACTTAAATTCAGAAAACTTAGTTTAAAATAGATTGAAACGGCTTCAAAACGCAACCTCAGAGTATTCTGTGCGAAATAGTATGCAAACAACTCAGTATGACGTTACAGGAAAATTTCCTGAAGGAATCCCTAGAGCGACTCTCGAACTACGTCTGAATGAAATTCTCAAGGTTTCCAAATGCTCTTCGAATTATTTCCACATCATCTGATTCCCCCTGCTCAGCAGTTTTGTTCTTGTCGCCTCCCCTCCCTTCCTGTCCGTTCTTAGGGCTCTTTAATTTCCCTTTGTATTGTCTGATGACTGGTAGGATTCCATTTTTAGAGACACCCAATGATCCATCAACACTAGATATCTCTTTATATTTACTAAAATGGTATCTGTTCTTTCGGACATGCGGGACAATACGTTGAGAATGTTGGTTTCGCGGGAGGCGTGCCAAAGATAAATCCCTGTAGTTGCGCTCTCCTCTGTCTCCTCAGTGACTCAGATGGATATAGCGTCTGCCATGTAAGCAGGAGATCCCGGGTTCGAGTCCCGGTCGGAGCACACATTTTCATCTGTCCCCGTTGACGTATGCAACGCCTGTAAGCAGCTAAGGGTGTTCATTTCATTGTAACTAGATATCTCTTCCCCACCGAACGAAGTGGTGAAACGGTTAGCACGTTAGACTCGCATTCAGGTCGAAGGTTCAAACCCGCGTTCGGCCATCCTGATATCGGTTTTCCGTGATTTCCCTAAATTTCTTCAGGTAAATGCCGCGATGGTTCCTTTGAAAGGGCACGGTAGACTTCTTTTCACATCCTTCCTAAGTACGATTGGATTGATGAAATCGCTGTTTAGTCTCCTCCTCCAGATCAGCCAAATCCCTGTCAGTCTTGGCTACATGTGTCAGCCCATGCGATCGTGGTCCGAAAGGTCCCCGGATGGTGGCCATCGTGCAGCGTGTGAATTCAGGCGGTGTTATACCGTCTCCTACCGTGGTCCTCGCTACTTGTTCGTGGCCCGTTCTCCAATGGCTTACGTGGCAGATATTCTCTGTAACACCGCTGAGAATGCCTCCAGGAGCTGCAGTTAAGTACAAGCGCGTTTTCTTTGCATACGGAAGGTCTTTAAGCTCCCTGTCAAGTGTCTCAAGTCCTCTTCAGAACTTGGCGGTGTCCCTCAACTGTCAATCAGTTTTTGAAGGTGACCCTTCTTTCAGAGTAGCGCACAACTCTTGAAAACTGTACCTGTTCACCTACATCTACATGATTCCTCGGCAATTCACAGTGAACTGCCTAGGAGAGGGTTCGTCGAGACACCTTCACACTATTTCTCTACCGTTAAACTCTCGAACAGCAGGCAGGAAATACAAACACTTAAATCTTTCTGTGCGAGCTCTTATATCTCCTATCTTATTATGATGATCATTTCTCACGTTGTAGGTGGGCTCCAACAAAACATTTTCACATTCTGAGGACAGAGTATATGATTCTGATCTCATGACAACATCTTGCTACAGCGAAAATGTCTTTTGTTTTAATGACTATCACTCCATTTCGCGTATCATATCCGTGACACTCTCTCCGCTACTTCGAGATAATATAAGACGAGTTGCTCTTCTTTAAACTTTTTCGATGTCCACCATCAATCCTATCCGATACGGATCCTAAACCGCACAGGAGTTCACCAGAGGGGTGTAGTGTATGCAGTCTCTTTAGTAGATACGTTCCATTTCCTAAGTGCTCTGTCAATAAATCGCAGTCTTTGCTTTTCTTTCCCTCTAGGATTATCTATGTGACAGTTCCAGTTTAAGCTGTACTTAATTGTAATCCCTAGGTACTCATCTCAATCTACAACCTTTAGATTTGCGTGATTTATCGTGTAAGCGAAATTTAGCAAACTCCTTTTAGTACTCACGTGGTTGATTTCAAACTCCTCATTATTCGAAGCCAATTGCCACTCCTCTCACCATGCAGGTGTGTTGTCTAAATTATTTTACAACTGGTATTGATCATCTGACAACTTTACAAGTCCGTAAATGTCAGCAAATAATGTCAGAGGTCTGCTCAGATTGTCTCCCAAATCCTTTATGTCGACAAAAAACTGCTGGGGGCCTATAGCACTTGACCTATAGCACTTCCTTGGGGAACGCCACATATTATTTCTGTATTAGTCGATGGCTCTCCGTAACTTACTATGAACTGTGACCTTTTTGATAGAAAATCACGAATCCAGTCACACAACTGCAAGCATGCAGTTTGATTAGAAGTCGCTTGTGAGGAATCGTGTCAATAGCCTTACGGAAATCTTAAAATGTGCAAACTATTGGACGTCCCCTGTCGATAGCATTAATTACTTTGTGACAATAAATAATTAGTTATATTTCAAAAGAGCGGTATTTTATGAATCCGTGTTGGCTATTGTCACACAACTGCAAGCATGCAGTTTGATTAGAAGTCGCTTGTGAGGAATCGTGTCAATAGCCTTATGGAAATCTTAAAATGTGCAAACTATTGGACGTCCCCTGTCGATAGCATTAATTACTTTGTGACAATAAATAATTAGTTATATTTGAAAAGAGCGGTATTTTATGAATCCGTGTTGGCTATTGTTCAACAAATCGAGGCAATTCATAGCGTTCGAACATAGTATATATTCCAAAGTCTTACTGCAGATCAACGTTAGCGATGTGGTCCTGCAATTCAGCAGATGACTCCTCTTTCCTTTTCCTTGGATAATGGGGTGACTTGTGCTACTTTACAGTCTTTAGGTACAGACCTTTCGACGAGTGAGCAGTTTTATATGATTACTTAGCATGTAGCTATTGTGTCAGTATGCTCTGAGAGGAACCTGACAGGTATATAATATGGACCACGTACCTTGCCTTTATTAAGTGATTTTAGCTGCTTAACTACACCGTGAATATCTGCTTCAAATTATTCACATTGACCGCAGTTCATCAACTGTTACTTCTGGTTGAGCCTCACAAAAACTAGGCACAGCTAAACTCTCTAGAGTATTATGCTGCGAAGTATTACAATAAAGAGAACTTGCTGCCCACATCCCTAACTGAGATTTATTGAAGCAATTTTTCAGTTTTAAGAACGGAAACTTGTCTGTGGAAGTTTTTTGCGTGGCTGATAATTGCAAGTATAACATAACATTTATCACCTATGGGTATTAAAGGTGTTGAATGACATTGGTTGACAGTTTGTTGATCGGTAAACATCATTATAAGAGGATAACAACTCAGAGAGGAAAGTGTTCACTACTAAATATAAGATCGTTTACCTCGTTCTCATTTAACCTGCCACGCTCACGGAACATAAAAATCATCGAACACAGAAGCAGAAACGAGAAACCTAGTTGTTAATAATCATACAGAAACCAGTGATGACCCGCAAAGACACAGCCATATTTTAAGAAGAATATTTACCTTATAAAATAGTATCTGAAATCTGGAAATTTTTCTGTGTATTCCATTGTAATCTGACAGTAGCTCTTTCAGTGGATATTGTGTGGATGATTTATTTCATTACAATGATTGACAGCGCTGTAACTAATTTATGGGATAATATTTTGTTAGAACAGTTTTATTAAACCCCTGAAGTTTCTTTGGAGAACAAATTTTTTCCAGCTGTATGTCATTACTCAGCTTTCAAGTCTATTGATCGCAAACTCCAAAGAGTGTGTTACACAAAATTCCTGATACGTGTATATTCATAAGATGTTATCAGATCATTCAGAATTTCTTTGAGATTTTAGGCTTTGAACTTCACCATAAGACTGTCTGAAACATTCTTAAATGATTACAATGGTGTTTTTACTTTATCATTTAGCACAATTATAAATTATTGTCCTCGAAAAGTTCTCGAACCCTTGGACCAATAAGAACACCTGGTTTTACTTTTTCAAAACTGACCCAAGGAAACTTTTTCACGAAAGTAAATGAACGTACAGCAATCTGCATCTAAAGCTTTACAATATTTCTCAAGAGTTCCGTTTTATATGTAGCGCTTGCGGCAAGGCGTTCTTATGCTGTATCTGTGGGTCATACAAAACATTTTTCTTTCCAAGAATTGATGACTATCTCATGGACCAATATTTCTGACAATAGTGATATTAGCACTGCTATTGGACTCGGAAAGGATGCATGAAGTCTTGAAGTAAATAGACTGCATTCCCAGTAAGAAGGCAGCAACTTTTATATCCCCCCCTCCCCTCCACACACATACACACCACTGGTATCTCTAATAGTCCACTTCTATCAGAATGTCTCTCGTTTTTGTATTCATTTCTTTTGTATTAGTGGCATACGCCACAGGAATAGAAGGAAACTCGTTTGCATTGTGTATAAGTACTGCTCTAAGACTTGTCTTCGAAGCAACGACGATCAGTCGTCATTCATCACGGCTGTTCTTCATATTCAGTGCATCCATCAGACCAACTATGTGGTTGCAGAATGTAAAGCCCCCTCAGCGGAAAAAAATGTTCAAGTTCTTTATTTTTTGCGCGAAATTTTGTCACTTTCACGGTGTCGTGTAGATACTTCTACTGTTGTAACTGAGATGCCAAGAATTTCTGCCTCATATTTCGGAAATTCTGGATCCCTGTTGAGGTCAATTGGTTCCCCTTGTCTCATCGTGTGATTCGAGTACACATCTCATGAAGCTCATGGCGGTTATCCCGCTTACATAAGCATTTTCTGGCTGTTCAGTAACAGGAAGTTCGTTGTCATGGGGTACTGCAGGGCGAACTGCAGAGCTTATATTAGTATATCCCACTGCTGACATTTTCTTCTTGGAGATTGCTTTGTTTACAAGGGGAACCATATAGAAATAACAGTATAATGGCTGTGAGGCTCTCACCAAATTATCGCGACTGCAAATGGCATGTGATATCTTTTTATATTTATCCATATATTGAGGTTGGACGAACAGGAAGTACAGCATGAATGTGGTACCCACTTTTTATTCTGGTCCCCAGTGTTACCGTCAAAGATAAGAAATGCACCTTTTTTACAGAAGGTGTTATTGAAAAATTTATAGAAACAAATCTTACTTCGCTGCAGATACAACAGAAGTTATCTGTATTATTTACGCATTTTACATTTATTATTTGCTTGTAAATCACAGATTGTCTACAGCAAGTACACCCAACTTATTTATAACAGAAGAACTCCGAGACACCTTATTTATAATACTTGCCACAATGCACATATCTGGCTACTGAGTGAGTGACGGACATGTGCGCGGGTGTAGACGGTAAAATGACGATAGCGTCCTATGTGAATGAGGACATTCTCAAGCAGTGCAGCCAATTGCTTGTATATGGGACTCGGTATTTTTCAACTAAAAGCGTAATCAACGGGAGATGGCTGCAATTCAAAACCTGGAGCCAATATGCGAATTATAACTTCAATTTCGAAGTCAGTGGTACCGACTTAGCTGATTTCATTTCCATAAAGTTTTGTGTGTAGAAGAGTGATACATTTAATGGACGGCATTCAGTTTTTAGTGAATCCCTCGTCCATTGCCAACGAGTCACTTAAGCTTCTCACATCGTAAAGGCACAGTTCGAGGTCGAAGTCGATCATAAATTAACATGCTTCTGCAAATAATAATTAAAAGAGTTTTCTGTGTTTGTAACAGGCAAAGAAACACACTGTCATATACTCGTTCCACGTCCACATCGGACCTTCGTTGTGAAATAAAGGGAAACCACTGGATACCGACTTTATATAAAGCCTTTACCAAGTGAGAAGAGGGCATTCCACCCATTATGAATCAGTCTCATCGATAAGTATGCCGTTTAAGTGACAGTTTTCCTATTTGAGTTTCCGACATCTTTGACTTAGAATGAACTCACTTGTGGCAGTACTGACACTGACGTCGAACGCTAACGCTTGCCGTGCGAGCTTTGAGCAAGCCTCATTTGGATGGGTCTCCAAGTGTTGTAACGTGGCGACTATCGGCGAACATAGAGAACGTACGATACTTTATTGCCTGTGTGATCCGAAGGAACATTGCATCGTTCTCTCTAAAAACACAGGGACTGCATTACACTACTTACTCGACGATATCTGGCAGTGATTTTGAATTTCGGTGTCCTCCCATTCGCGGAAATTACGTGATGTGTGTACAAGTTCAGTCTGTGACGCAGGAATGAGGACATATGGAAGTCTGGTTCTGACCGTCAGTCGTGCATGGATAGCCAAAGCGGTTAAGGCGATCGTTCAAGTAAAGGAAGAAATCCGACATCGAGTCCCTGTTCGGCACATATTTTCATTGGCGTCGTTCCCTTACTTGGCTGATGGTTTTTCGTATTCGCAACTGTAAATATATTCCATATACATCGAGAATGTGCTCAGCGCCGGGCATCCAATAAGCAGTTATCTTATAATGGCGGTGTTCCCAGTTAACCCAATATCTGCCTACATCTGTTCAGTGTTCGTGATTAGCCAGTGATTAGTTGGGTAACGAGACTGCATCTCTGTTTCTTTCCCCGTTTTTCAACTACATCGGTAGT
Source organism: Schistocerca serialis cubense (assembly GCF_023864345.2). Taxonomy (NCBI): domain Eukaryota; kingdom Metazoa; phylum Arthropoda; class Insecta; order Orthoptera; family Acrididae; genus Schistocerca; species Schistocerca serialis. The sequence goes on from NC_064646.1 coordinate 236,692,482, forward strand.
AATTCATAATTCTTGTTGGTTATGCGTTTTAATTTGGTTTCCTGGTTTCTCTGGAGCTGGACTTTTAACCACTTTGTCTCATAATTTAGCAGCAATTGTCATATCATTCTCTCTCTTCAAAACTTTTGTGTTTCATATCGTCGTTCCGGCATCGTTTTCGGGATATAATTAGGTGTGTTTGTATAACAGTTATCTAAACTATTTCATACAGGACCAATGATCTTGTTTTCGCACAGTCACATATTTAAAACTATTTTTCAATACATTACTGCCCACATCATTATTTAGCGCGCATCTTCACCTCCTTGTCGTGACTATCACAAATGTTTAAGTAAGTTCGTGTTCTTTTGTATTAGTGGCCAGATAGTCTCATAATATTCAAAGTCCTTATAAAATACCATTAAAATGAATCTTTATGGTGCCAATCTTCCTGAATCAAATAGATTGCCTTGTCCTTCATTTCCTTCCACTCACGTATCCCCTTTGTTTTCTAACCCTCATCAGTCCCCACATCTAACACATAGCGTTAGCAGCTACACGTAAAATAATTCACATTGTAACAGTGTCGCTGGGCCCGACGAGTACAACGAAGAGTAATATAATTTCTTAAGCATTTATCCTTACTTTTCCGTAGCACAGATTTGCATTAAAATCTAAAATTGAGACTACAAAAACTTGGCCACCTCTTTTTGCTTACAAGCTTTAACCCTTCCCCAGAGACGTTCCGTGCTAGTTTTTGACACTACCCTACACTGATGATTTTATCATGCAACAAGCAACAACCTGTAGTAGCTTTCACTCTTCAACCTGTATTGAAGGAGCACTCATACTATACTTTATTGCTGTACACTCAGAGATTCATCATTGTTTGGTAGGTTCTACGCAGTTTCAGCCATTACTATGTCGACTATTGACAAATAGCCTATCTTACGTTACTAGTGCCCATTTCACAGTTTATGATAGCGGGTATCACCTCTCCACAGGGGGTTAGGACAAAAATATTACTGAGTTTTATGAACGAATATAACAACTTAAAGCGGCCGTGGTAAGCCTTAGATCCGTGGTGCTTACTAGTTAAAAGAGATGCTGTGCGATGCAAGTATTTCCATTCCAGTTTCTATTCTAGGATTTCTTAAATGTAAGAAGCTGCAAAACTGATCTTACTTATGTTCTTTTCATGTATCTATAACATTTTTGCCGTTAATGACACGACATAGTGTATGAATTGATGTACTTTCACGAGAGTTTTCTACGCGCTTTCTATTCAGCGTTTTCTGGAATGTTGCACTGCACGAGTTTTCAGAAGCGCGACCGTCCATGTCGTGCTTGGAAAAATGTAGCATTTCTAAGAATACAGAGTAACGAGAAAGCGCTCAGACACAGTTCTTCCTTTTCTTGTTATTTTAAAAATCAAGGGCAAGAGGACTGCCGGTATCTCAGGGTAACAAACAATCCACTTCTTCCTACTTGACGCAGCAGGTCTGCTAATGAGACTGCTTTTTCTTTATTTGTGAAACGACTCAGCAGCCCAGCACCCAGCAGAATACGGCCGTAGTTCCTCGGAAACAGCGTTCATAGAAGGCATTACCTGCAGTGCGACATCTAACAGCTGACAACGTTTATCCGAAGGAAAATAGTATTACGAACATATTTTACGTCATATTTAAATTAAAGTAAGGGATCTGTTAATGCGAGAAGTTCTCTACAGAAAATAATACAGAAGTTGGTTTAATTCCATTAGACACAGTTCGTTAACAGGATTCTGCGTCGCAATGGAGCCGCATAAAGACAATGATGATCCAAAATATTATGAACATGAGGTTAATAGCAGCCTCGTCCACCTTTGGGAAACACCACGGAAGAGATTTCGCCTGTCATGGATTCGACAAGCTCTTATAGATTTCTGGAATCATGTGCCACAGATGTAAGCAGAGGTGACACACGTCCATAAATTACCGGCCGGTGGTTAATGGGAGTGGATTTAGCGCCCTTTATAGACGCAGAAGTGATTCACTGAATTCAGATCAGGTGAATGTGATGACCAAGGTTCATTGTCACGCTCCTCAGGATTGTGACCTTGCGGCACTGACTGCAGTATTGTTAGAAAATGTCTTCAGTTTCGAGTAAGACATAAGCATGACGAGACCCATATGGTCCGATTTAATGATCACACAGTCCATGGTTGTCTAAGTGCCTTCGATTACCAGCACAGGTGCCATGCAAGCCTGAGTGAATGGCACCCATAACATTCAATAAGTAATGGAACACTTTTTTCTGAAAGCAGTTTGGCTTTGTTCAGGATTACAGTGTACCATATTATTCCATGTTTGGCAACAAAATCCAATTTTTCAACATAATCTCCCTACAGTGCGACGGTCTTGCGCCAACTTGCTGCTGCGAGGGCCAGTATGCCCTCACGGAAGCACTCTACTGGTCGATATCGATGCCAATGTCTTGGCATCAATAATCTCCCCATAATCCATGTACTGCTTCCCACGGAGTGCTTTCTTCATTGGGCCAAACACATGGAAGTCTAAACGTGCGAGATCCGGGCTGTAGAGTGGATGAGGAAACAGTCCAATGAAGTTTTGTGAGCTCATCTCCGGTGTGCAGAGTTGTGTGAGGCCTTGCGTTATCAAGCAGAAGGAGTGGTTCGCTAGTGATCCGTCGACCACCTCGAGTGAGAGTGTGCACACGTTCCAGCATTGCAGGAGTCACAACTGTGTGCTGCCCATTTGCACGTTGACGTGACCTTGTTTCGATGAAGACAGGCGCCTAGGTCAACAGCTCACAGTACTTTTCCTCACTGCCAGGTATCTGCAAGTGCCAATCAATATCTGCGATGCTCTCATTTTCCACCAAATGAAACGAGAGGCAGCTCTCCACTAACAAAGCACCTCCGTTACAGACGCCATTTTGAATGCTACATATAGCGCCGCCACGTATAGATCTTCATGAAGCTAATGGGCCTCAAGCAGGAATATTCCACTATGTCCCACAACAAATTCCACATTTTTCTACCGAAACAGTACTAGGAAAAAAAAAGTGTTACATTACTTATTGAACACCCCTCGTATTACTACGCTCACCAGTCTCATTCCATGGTGCCCTTCATGTTACTAGCAGTCCATCGCCTGAATGACCATCGACCTGTTGTAAGAGTAAATATACTACTGGCCATTAAAATTGCTACATCACAAAGACGACGTGCTACAGACGCGAAATTTAACCGAGAGGAAGAAGATGCTGTGATATGCAAATGATTAGCTTTTCAGAGCATTCACACGCCGGTGGCGAAACCTACAACGTGCTGATATGAGGAAAGTTTACAACCGATTTCTCATACACAAACAGGAGTTGACCGGCGTTGCCTGGTGAAACGTTGTTGTGATGCCTCGGGTAAGGAGGAGACATGTGTAACATCACGTTTCCACTTTGATAAAGGTCGGATTGTAGCCTATCGCGATTGCGGTTTATCGTATCGTGACATTGGTACTCGCGTTAGTCAAGATCCAATGACAGTTAGCAGAATAAGGAATCGGTGGGTTCAAGAGGGTAACGCCGTGCTGGATCCCAACGGCCTCGTATCACTAGCAGTCGAGATAACCGGCATGTTATCCGCATGGCTGTAACGGATCGTGCAGCCAAGTCTCGATCCCTGAGTCAACAGATGGGGACGTTTGCAAGATAACAACCATCGACGACGTTTGCAGCAGTACGGACTATCAGCTCGGAGACAGGAGCGCCTGCGATGGTGTACTCAACGACGAACCTGTGTGCACGAATGGCAAAACGTCATTTTTTCGAATGAATGCAAGTTTTGTTTACAGCATCATGCTAGCCGCATCCGTGTTTGGCGACATCGGGGTGAACGCACATTGGAAGCGTCTATTCGTCATCGCCATACTGACGTATCACCGAGCGTGATGGTATAGGGTGCCATTGGTTACACGTCTCTGTCACCTCCTGTTCGCACTGACGGAACCTTGAACACTGAACGTTACATTTCAGATGTGTTACGACCTGTGGCTCGACCCTTCATTCGATCCCAGCGAAACCCTACATTTCAGCAGGATAATGCACGACCTCATGTTGCAGGTCCTGTACGGGCCATTCTGGATACAGAAAATGTTCGACTGCTGCCCTGGCCAGCACATTCTCCAGATCTCTCACCAATTGAAGACGTCTGGTCAATGGTGACCGAGCAACTGGCTCGCCACAATACGCAAGTCACTACTATTAATGAACTATGGTATCGTGTTGAAGCTGCATGGGAAGCTGTACCTGTACACGCCATCCAAGCTCTGACTCAATGCCCAGGCGTATCAAGGCCGTTGTTACTGCCAGAGGTGGTTGTTCTGAGTACTGATTTCTCCTGATCTATGCACCCAAATTGCGAGAAAATGTAATCACATGTCAGTTCTAGTATAATATATTTGTCCAATGAATACCTGTTTATCATCTGCATTTCTTCCTGGTGTAGCAATTTTAATGTCTAATAGTGTATGATTCATCGGACCGGGTGATAGGTTTTCATTGGTCCATGGACCAATCTTGATGCCACCGCATCCACTATACTCGTAACAGAGATGGCGTTGGGCCCACACGGGTGCACCTAGAGTTCGTCAGTTGCAAAGCCCCATTGAGCCGTGCCTGCTTGTTTGTGGCAATCGAAATTAGGTAAGTTTGCCGCGAATACGCTGCGGCACTGGTAATCTGTGGCTGATGTCAGGGAGCGTTGGCAGGTATGTGGTATCAGTCACGAGTTTGCCTACGAACGAGGAAAGAAACAAATTGTGCCCTGCAGTGCCTTTCGTAGCAGCCGGCTTGTGTTTTGGCCACTACCCTGAACACGTAGGGCAGTCCTGAGTTGGGCGCACCGAGTACGGTCTAATTGCCACTTCTCGGTGGCATGCATGGAGAAACGAGGCCGCGTAGATGTTGCGGAACAACAGGCTGTAGGCGTATCGTTGCCTCGATGCCGTCTACGAGTACCGGGCCCATATGTGGTTTTACCGCAACGGGTATAAGCTGTTGGCTTGCCATTTTCTCGCTGCTGTGTGTCTGAAGTACAACGCCCCAGGGACATCAGCATTATGCTACAGAGACATCAGCATTGTGCTACAGGCCGATCGTTTGTGTGAGCAACGTTGTTCTGTCGGTCATTATGCTTCGTATGGCGGTGCTGTTTTGGGGTTTTAACTGTCCTCTATGTTATGCCCTCCTCTTCATGGTGTTGTGTTGGTATTTCTTACCGCAGGTGAGTTAAGCTATGTATGCCAGTTCGTAGGGCTCTCGTTCACCGTGTTTCATTAATTATTGTTACGTTTGCTTCGTCATCTTTTTATGTCCGAAATCATGTGTTTGAGTGTTGCTAGTAACTGTCATGCTTTATGGATACGTAAAAGTTTTCATGTGTCTGAAGTTAATTGTATACATATGAAGATGGTATCTGTTCCTTCGGACATGTCCGAAATAAAACACACACACACACACACACACACACACACATATATATATATATATATATATATATATATATATATATATATATATATATAGTTTGGACTCACCGACCATATGTGACCATCTTCTTCTGTGAGAATGCACAAACAGAGCCCGAATTCTGACGGGAATCAACGGAAAAGCCGCGAGTAATGGGTATAATGGGCAGGGGCACTATGGATATTGTGCGGAACAATAAATTGCGAATGTGGGTCTCACGGAAGACGTGCCAGAGATGAGTCCCTGCAGTCGCACTCTCCTCTGTTTCCTCGATGGCTCAGATGGCGGAACGGTAGCTCACCGTGTTAGGTTAGACGGTTAGCTGCCTTCTGTAATTAAAAAAAAAACACGGTTAATCGATCAACGACGAACTTAAACGGGTGTCTTACGACGTCCGCCCCGAGCAGATGCAACGAACGAAAGCGAACAAAATGAGATCAAAAAAATGGATAGAGAGTCTGCCATGTAAGCAGGAGATTCCGGGTTCGAGTCCTGGTAGAGGCACACATTTTTGACGTCCCCGTTGACTTATATCAAAGCCTGTAAGCAGCTAGTGATATTTATTTCATTGTAATTTCAAGTTAACTGGTGTACATGCCGCGTACGTTCTTCTGCAGAGTGTGAAGTGAATATGTCTGCTTCAGAGCCCAAGTTGCACCGAAGTGTTCAAGCATTACGTTATATCTCAAGTGAAGTGACATACTCTCAATAGATGTCCTGGCGTAAATTTCTGCGAGACTATTCACAATAAAGAATTCGCTGAAATATTTGTCTCAATATTTTAATACAGGCTCTTTGGAGTTTTAATATGGGCTATTATCAGTCAGTTTAGCGACTTTCCTGTATCATTGTGCTTTCCTAATATGTGTGTGCATCAGTTTTTTCATTGTTGTTTTAATACAATGTGCATGTGAGATTACTGCCATATGTTTTCATATCAGTTATAAGAAAATTTGTTGTCTCACAGCCAAATGTAATAAATACAGTGTGTACGGGTTCGACGTACACAAAAGCATTCGTTTATATTTCAGTGCCTATTAAGATTTATAACTTTATTTGTCCAACAGTGTACACACGAGCTGAAACATTTTTATGCATTTTGGTACAGTTAAATGGGAGCACCGTTTGTGGCTCGACAGATATCGAAGAGGTACTCCACTTCTCGCCACACTCTCGTAACAAGACATGACCTCTTGCGGCGTATATCTGATGCCAAGCCCGCATCTCGTGGTCGTGCGGTAGCGTTCTCGCTTCCCACGCCCGGGTTCCCGGGTTCGCTTCCCGGCGTGGTCAGGGATTTTTTCTGCCTCGTGATGGCTGGGTGTTGTGTGCTGTCCTTAGGTTAGTTAGGTTTAAGTCGTTCTAAGTTCTAGGGGACTGATGACCATAGATGTTAAGTCCCATAGTGCTCAGAGCCAATCTGTTGCCAAATCGACCATAGCTCGAACCTCTGTTCTGCAAACAGTGTCCTTAATAAACCCTGGTGCTTTAAAGTCACGTCGATTAGTTTTGCCACAGACGTGGAAGGTGGATTCATCAGTGAAGAGCACTGCATAGCGGTAGTCGTTGTTTTCGTCTATGCGATGCGACATTTCTACAGCAAAACGAACAGTATAACCAGCATCACCTGCCACTGTCCGACTCCCACGATTCCTGCCGTTTCACCCATGTTAAAAAAATTTCGCTGTATGTTTTGTTCCATAACACTTGTGCATGCACCGGCATTGTACTCTGTCGTCAAATATACCACAGATCGCTACATAGCCTGCTTTAGAGAGCGGACAAACCTCCAATTTCCACGTTCTGTTATGGGGGTTTGAGGTTCAATAACTTTTCACCTACTACTGATTTCAAGGTCACTTAAAAACTTTCTGTAGATGCTCACGACACTGGAAAGGCCAAATCCGACCAGCTTCATCCAGTCTGAAATGCTCAAGTCCAGGACCCGGGCGTAACCATCTACCCTTTGTCACAGTTCCTTATGCCGGCAGGTTTTTCCATTTGAGTCCCTTATCGTTACTACAATGATCTTCATTGGCTTCTGTTCCGCTCATATGTTGTCATTACCAGGGTGAATTCACTCTCACGGTGGGCGGTTTTGCTCATCCGTTTACTTTATATCACATCTTAATAAATGTACGTATTGCAAGCGATTCATATGAGATGCCCTCAACAGATAGTGAAACAGAAGGTTTCCTCTCGTGAAGCATAGTTAGTAGTTTTCCTGATGGATATGGAGCAGCGTAAAAAAAAAGCTTGCTACTCGTTATGACGACACTGGGGCTAGTTTTATCAGGAAGAAAAACATTATTGGGCCATGAAAGTTTTTAGTAATTCACGTCTGAAATTTACTTACAGAATCAGAGATAAACCGCAGTATTCTGGAATCTATACTGTAGAACGCATATTTTAGCGCTGACGCTCACAAATTTGAGTTCACACTCTTGACATAGCTTGTCAGGTCGCGTGATGTTGTCTAAAAAGTAGTCAGTGTTCACTTCATTTCATCTTTTTAGTTGCAGAGAAAGTATTCTAACTTTTAGAACGTAAAGAAATCGTTCGCTAAATGATAGTGTAAATATAGGTAAATACTATTTCTCGTCCGCTACTGAATCATGTATTACCGACCACGTAGAGACAAGGGACAAAGTGAAGACGAAGAAGGATAAGAAGACGAAGAAGAGGACGGTGAATCATCAGTATACATAACATATCCGCAAGAGTTTACACTTACAAGGGGACAATCTATCATGTGGGTCACCGTTTTTGATCAAGTTTTCAATGGACGTTCCATATTGAAAATAAAGAGACACGTGTTTCGACTTTTTCGAGGTCAACGATCGAACAGTCTGGGGATTAGACTAGCAAAGTGCTGGTCTTTGTTCGTGTCTTGGGCGTGACTTTTTCTTCGTTCGGTATTTTTCTTGGTGTATCTGATAATGGTAATACCTTTCTTTCCACTATTTTGAAGCCAAATATTGAGAAGTATGATCGATAGCCAAATAAGTATATATAATGTGTTGACAGTTATTTTCATTGTGATACACGACGCGCTACGATAGGACACTCGTAGATAATGATCCTCAACCAACCTGCGCTGTGTAACTGATACTACCGAAATGTATCTCTCGTTTTCGCCGTTGTGGCGCTTATTTCTTCCGACAGGTAAAGAATATCATCGCTCGATTTCAAAATCATGTGACGTCCCACTAGTGTTCGGAAATAAGACGTTGAAAGAACTTGATGAGTTTTGCTCCTCGGACAGTCAAATAACTATGTCAGAAAACAAGGAGATATTATATGAAGACTGCCAATAAGAAGAAAAGATAGTCTGAGAAAAGAAAAATATTTTCACATCGAATATACTCGTAGATTTGAATGGTCGAACCTCTGCTATAGTGTTGTGATAGATGGGTGGGTGCGTGATATGTTCACCACGGAGGGACATGAATAATACTTGGGGGCGTCGTCAGTCTGGTCTCTGTCTGACGCATAGCTCGTGCTCCAGCTGTTGCCTACGCCAGAAGCTCACAACGCTGGAGAACGCGACATACTGGCCACCGTTTCTGCTTATGATTCGCGCTAGGTAAACTCATATACCGGAAACACTAACGCTAACAGTTCATACATAATACTTACCTTGTCTGCTTCACGTCGTCCACAATGAATACTCTAGTGACTAAGTGCCTACCATACCAAAATTAAATGAAAATCAACGAAAGATATTCTATGTACACCACAAAGGGTACTCTACAGACAGTCACGGTAAACTGATATTACTGTCTGCTATATTACTTGATACACTGTACCTTATTACTGTGCCATCCTACGCTCAGACCACTACAGCAGTGTTCTGATATCAGGGTTTGAAACGTTAGTGACAGTGGGTATCTTCCAGTCAGTGGTCTGCTACAGTTTGTATTATCTGCATTTCGTTTCCCTCTACCACGGCTTTCCGGGAGGAGATAATTAACTTCCACTCCGGGTTCCAACCGTACACTCTGAATAATCTCTGCTTCGTGTGAGATCGATAAACAGACCTTGCTGGTCACAGCCTTATGACCGCATGACTGGCGCCTCTTATTGTAATCATCTGCTTCGGCATCGTGACGCCATCAGGTTTCTGCCTGTCTGTAGGACCACTGCAGAGCAAGCAGTAGTGTTACCGAAATCCGAGATTCCCCTCAGCGTTTCGATAGAGAAAATACGTGATGTCTTATATACATAATGTGCCGAGCCAGCAAAGGATAATGAGTCGTCGACTGCTGTCGACTACTGTTGAGCGGGCTGCATAGGCGTCGTTAGTCTGTCAAGCTACACTAAAGCAATGATCAGAGCAAGCAGTAGTGTTACCGAAATCCGAGATTCCCCTCAGCGTTTCGATAGAGAAAATACGTGATGTCTTATATACATAACGTGCCGAGCCAGCAAAGGATAATGAGTCGTCGACTGCTGTCGACTACTGTTGAGCGGGCTGCATAGGCGTCGTTAGTCTGTCAAGCTACACTAAAGCAATGATCACTGCCATTCAGCATCATTCACTGGGATCGCTTGCTGTCTGGTCCTGCACCTAGCATTGATGGCCCAGAGAGTTGTATTGGGAGTCTGTCTACTACAACCTGCAAAGCTGTTGCAGTCACTGGCCGCCGCCAGGAAGGCTGTACGGCCAGCACCGCATCAGCATCAGCCACGCTCTGAGTTACGCGGTGGTATTTACAGCAGTGGCCAGGACGATAACAGCGCGCCGTAACCAACCTCCGTCTGTTCGAGGCCCAATCTGCCCTCTGTACGAAGACATGGAGCTAATCTGAATTATAGCCGATCCCACTAAATGTATATGACTTGCGCTTCCTCCCCACTAAATAATCGGCATGCTCAGGGGTTAGGAGGTTGGAACAGCCACCCTAACAAGCCTACACCTGCTCCGCCACATGAGATGCATAACAAAACTCCACAAGCCACCTGACGAGGTGTTTCCCAGGGTACGTCTGGTACAACTAACAAACCCATCTTTCCCTGTTCCCTTTGGGAATGACGCTTGGGAAGATTTATTGTCGGTAAACCTCTGTACTTCATTACACCGAAAGTAATATGAAAATCAGCAGCATATACACTACAAAAAATCTGGAGACTCTACAGGTTGAAACGCTGAAGTAATTTAACTGGCTGATACGTACATGGTAGACCGCACCTTCCTCTTCCAGCGGAGTCGACATTGCATAACTATGAGTACACTTTTTCACTCATATTGAGGCTAAATTCCTTTCACGAGGAACGCTCTGTTTTCTTTGCTTTGTTATTTTTTCTGTGATAGCAAGCATTTTATTTTCTACTACTTTCATCTGCTATATGCTCGAATGTTCGAATGTGTGTGAAAACTTATGGGACTTAACTGCTAAGGTCATCAGTCCCTAAGCTTACACACTACTTAACCTAAATTATCCTAAGGACAAACACACACACCCATGCCCGAGGGAAGACTCAAACCTCCGCCGGGACCAGCCGCACAGTCCACGACTGCAGCGCCTTTGACCGCTCAGCTAATCCCGCACGGCTGCTATATGCTGGTTTGATTTCAAGGTAGCAGAATTTTTCACAATGTCTACTTTGTGGTCCTCCGTTTTCATGTAAAGTTTCTCTCTAAATAGATTTTTCCTGCTCTTCAGAACGTCTTTCTTTCTTTGCCTTCTCTCAGCCTTATGTGCTCATCAGACTGCCCGTTCCATTCAACATGTTCTGAGAATAGGAATGTCGTTAGGTAATCTTATCATTGATCTCCTTTCTTCTTTACTTGTAACCCATTACTGAACCTTTCCTTATTTTTCGTCATTGATTCTTCCACGCACAGATTGAGCAGCAGAGGAGAAATACTGCGACCTCGTTGTAACAGTTTCCGCTCTTGCAGAAATGTTTGCTTCCTTTTGATCCAAAGCATGCTACGTGTTAGAGAAGGCAGCTGACATAATAATAAAGCATTTCTAGGTCTTTGCGACCAAGGAAAGCTGCCATGAGTCGGTTTGCGCACGCCTGTAACGCTCAGTGAGTTCCTGCTATTAACTGACGTGAACCAAAGGTGAATGCTACATCCTTGTTGGCTACTGAGGTGCGGCTTGAGCGTCGAAACCTTTAACTACAGTACTATTTAATATCTAAACAAGACGTCGAATAAAAATTCGCCAAAGCAAAAGAAGTCTCTCTTCAGTGAACTCTTTGAGACGTCCTTATTAAAATGATTTGACTGTAAAATTTCTATAATAAGAAGGGATATAAACAGCCTGAAGGTCTCCGTGATTTATCGGGTTATAACGGACGATGCTTAGCGAAATTATCTGCATTCGTAGTTACTCGTATATTGCTCGCTTTGGAGGCAAATGTGTGGTTGCTTGTTGGTGCGAGTCTGTATGTTATTTATTGTTCACTGTACATGAAAATTATTGTAACGTATGTTCTTCCATTCGTGTGGATTATTGATCGTTGGTGGCACACTATTTTGTCAATATGCGTTTGTTCATTTTAACCGAAGCCAGCGTCGCGATAATAAGTGGCATCCCTAGTGAAACATCGAATATGTCACTTAATACTACATACGTAATATAATCTATATACTTATACTATACTTAGTATTATGCCCAATCCTGACTATCCGCATCAGGTATAATGTTAGTCCAGTTTAGTTATAATGTTAGTTATAGTGTTAGTCCATTTTATCCAACAGTACCTGATCAATATCGGATCCCACATCTATCACTGCGCTGGAAAATATTTCTTGGAGTGAAGACAACAGATAAGTGCAATTTACAGAACACTTCCATCTTTTCCGGTTCATTAAGATCCAATGTGAGCCCCACACGAACAATACCAGTACTGTGGAGACTGTAGTAACATCTGTAAGGGGTTTTCTTCCTTATAAATTAAACCCTCCGTACGATCTTGTGAGAATGATGCCTAATCTGTACGACTTTCAGGTTTTGTTATTGTAGCCAAAACAGTAAGCTACAAATTTACTTAAAGAGTGCCATCATCACTGTATATTTGTTACCGTCGGTGGTTTTACGCAGTTCCTCTGGCTTGCCCAATAGTGACATTATGATGGGGCAAAGTATCAAGCACCTAGGTACGACTACCTTTTGGTTCCGACCTTCTCGATTTCTTCGTGGGAAACTCTGTACTATGCTTAACAATTTTTATTTCGTAATTTGCAGCTTTGTTTCTGTATTAAGCACATGTCTTTATTGGTGGCTTAGACACATTTTATATATTACTTTTGAATGCATTATGGGAACAGCAGTGATCAATAAAATTGTAAATAATTACTATTAAAAACAGTCTTGATCACAATTTATTTTATAAGGTGACCGGTTTCGACCACTGCTGTGGTCATCTTCAGACCATTGAGTGGAAACCCCTTTCTGTTGGAGAATCACAACTGATTCTCCAACAGAAAGGGGTTTCCACTCAATGGTCTGAAGATGACCACAGCAGTGGTCGAAACCGGTCACCTTATAAAATAAATTGTGATCAAGACTGTTTTTAATAGTAATTATTTACATTTTATATAGTTGGACATTCATTTATTCCAAGATCCACATGTAGATATACCATACAGCTAAATGCAGTTCATCTGTGCCCTACTTTCTATAATGTCTTTGTGTTAGCATATCTCAATACAAAATTATTATTTAATTAATTACTTAGGGTCAAGAACGCAGTGGAAAATTCACCACATCATTTCTAAGCACTTGGTTGCACTAATAATGTTACAGGCATTTTTAAAAGCTCAGTATAGGAGAAAGTTTCTTAAATTAAAATATCGGGAACTTGTAGCTGTACGTTATACACAAAGACGCAAATTTCCCTTTGTCAGTTCCCTACAAACGAAGTTCAGCTAAGAAAGATTCACAACAGTCAGAAAACTGTGGTTTATTTCATGTGTACTCACCGATAAATAAAAATTTAAATGTTTCATTGACATTATAACTGTGTTCGGCACGTACATGAATAGTTATATGGAAACTACTACGAAACGGTGTCTCTAGACGATCTGTCCCTCAGACCATACCACACTCATAGCTGATAATATGGCCCCAAGACGTACGTAGTTCATCCTCAAGAGGTACGAATTTGGTAATAGTGGTCGTAACTAGAAGTTGGTACAATACAGAAAATATTCCGGATATACCCTTTACAAGTCGGGACTCATTGTTCTCGGCCTTTAGTTCTTGAGGACGAAAATCCAAGTCCGAGCCTGGACATCCCGGTTAAAGTTTCCGGTTATTTCGCTAGTTCGCTCAAGCCAAATACCAGGACTATTCCGTGCTAGTGGTCCGTCTCATGTGGCCTCGATATCGATGGAACGTTAAACCCTTATTATGCCTCCTCCTCTTTAGGACACCGTACCTCAGTCGGAAGAAACAGAACCCTTATAGGATAACTACGTCGTCCATCTGTCTGTCTGTCTGTTTGTCTGTGCGACTGTTAAAAACTCTTTCCTCGAGAATAGGAAGACGTATGAAGTGAAGCGTTAACGGTTCTCTTTGCGAAGGAGAAGTTCAAGTTTCACTTGGAACTCCGGGAGTTCACCTTGGAAAATGACAATCAGGCTCTTAGTTTGGTTTCAGCCCGACATATAGCTCTATGGGCTGTGCATAGTTCTGCCTTTCGGTTCACTGTGCACCATATAAGTTGGTGTGACAACGTTGTTTCCGTTATCCTGAGCCATATGTTCGAGGTTCAGGAGGAGGGTCGTCCCTTAAGTGAAGACGACCAGGGAGAGGTTTCTATGGTCGCACTACATACTAACATTCCCTTGCTGATTGGCGACCAGATGTAGCAACAGCAGAATGATCGCAAACTAAGCCACGTTAGGGATCAGTTGAAGTCTGAGAAAGTTATTCTCGATTATGAGTTGCGGAACGATATACTCTGCCGCAGGGGACATTGGCATGAAGAGGTTAGAATTTGACTACCCGCATTCTTGTTTCGGCTATTATTAAATATTTGCAAAGTCCACTGTCCGGGACGGATTTGGATCTCACCAGTACCATCCATAAAATACGTCTCTAAACAGGCCCTCTTGAACTGGGATATCAGGAAGATGGTTAAACAGTGCTGGGACGGTCAGATGACCAAGTCCAACTTGGATGGGCGAAGGGGGTTGTTCCAATCCACCGAGGCGTCTCTTTATAGATTATGTCAGTCCCCTTCCCTGTACCCAAGGCAGACATCATTGTATATTTGTCACCGTCGGTGGTTTTACGCAGTTCATTTGGCTTGCCCTATAGTGACGTTATGATGGCGCAAAGTACACTACTGGCCAACAAAATTCCTACACCACGAAGATGACGTGCTACAGACGCGAAATTTACCGACAGGAAGAAGATGCTGTGATATGCAAATGATAAGTTTTTCAGAGCGTTCACACAAGGTTGGCGCCGGTGGCGACACCTACAACTTGCTGACATGAGGAAAGTTTCCAACCGATTTCTCATACGCAAACAGCAGTTGACCGCTGTTGCCTGGTGAAACGTTGTTGTGATGCCCCTTGTAGGGAGGAGAAATGCGTACCATCACGTTTGCGACTTTGATAAAGTTCGGATTGTAGCCCGTCGCGATTACGGTTTATCGTATCGCGACATTGCTGCTCGCGTTGGTCGAGATCCAATGACTGTTAGCAGAATATGGAAGCGGTTGGTTCAGGAGGGTAATACGGAACGCCGTGCTGGATCCCAACAGTCTCGTATAACTAGCTGGCGAGATGACAGGCATCTTCTCCGCTTGGCTGTAACGGATCGTGCAGCCACGTCTCGATGCCTGAGTGAACAGATGGGGACGTTTGCAAGACAACAACCATCTGCACGAACAATTCGACGACGTTTCCAGCAGCATGGACTATCAGCTCGGAGACCATGGCTGTGGTTACACTGGACGCTGCTTCACAGACAGGAGCGTCTGCGATGGTGTACTCAACGACAAACCTGAGGGCACGAATGGCAAAACGTCATGTTTTCGGATGAATCCAGGTTCTGTTTACAGCATCGTGATGGTCGTATCTGTGTTTGGCGATATCGCGGTGAATGCACGTTGGAAGCGTGTATTCGTCATCGCCATACTTGCGTATCACCCGTCGTGATGGTATGGGATGCCATATGTTACATGTCTCGGTCACCTCTTGTTCACATTGATGGCACTTTGAACAGTGGACGTTAGATTTCAGATCCGTTACGACCCGTGGCTCTACCTTTCATTCGATCCCTGCGGAAGCCTACATTTCAGCAGGATATATCACGACCGCATGTTGCAGGTCCAGTACGGGCCTTTCTGGATACAGGATATGTTCGACTGCTGCCCTGGCCAGCACATTCTCCATATCTCTCACCAATTGAAAACGTCTGGTCAATGGTGGCCGAGCAACTGACTCGTCACAATACGACAGTCACTACTCCTCTGTGGTATCGTGTTGAAGCTGCATGGGCAGTTGTACCTGTACTCGCTATCCAAGTTCTGTTTGACTCAATCCAGGCGTATCAAGGCGTTATTACGGCCAGAGGTGGTTGTTCTGGGTACTGATTTCTCAGGATCTACGCACCCAAATTGCGTGAAAATGTTGTAACACCCCACCAGTCACTTATCTGTTTTTGGCATGTGTTCACCCCAGCTAACTGACTAACAGATCAACAGTGAATGCAAAACTGCCGCAATGTCGGATAACGCAAGGAAAGTATTAAGGCCCTCTGACTCCTGATTGATCTGCAGTGACAGTGTTGACATTAATTGATTCAGAATTGATCACTTTTGATTAAAAACGGGTGCCATTGATGTTATATTCCGCTATTGAACACCAGATGCAAATGTTGAACATAAAAGTAACTAAGAAAATGACTTGGGACTTGATCTACTTGATTGAAAACAGATGCAATAGATTAGCACAAATTTATTTTAACTCACGACCTTCAATCATCTCCTACCAGGCAGTGGTAATAAATTGCGTTTGCGTGGAATCAAGCGGTCCATGAAACCCTCGTGGAAACTTTGCCGACGTGATCCACAAATTAATCAGTGGCCGGAGCGGGCGCAATATCACCGAATAAAGCGTGGCGGAGCGGCGTCGTTGTGTGGCCGTTGGCCGACCTCGTGGTGCTGCAAGGCTGCGCTCGTCTGTTCACTCCTAGCCATCCTGCTCAGTACATAGCTGAACCAAAACTTCCTATGTCCAAGCTCATTCGTTCCATTTGCTAAGTCCTAAACTGCAGAGATGCTCACTCTTTCTCAGGCAAGCTGAGTAAAGAACGCCACTACCGCCCTCTAGGCAAGCTGGGAATGAGAGACCTCTACGGGGACATCTCCCAGTCCGCTCTTCGCCTCTGTTACCCCTCCAGCAAAATCACTTACGCCAATTGCGGCGCAAGGCGCGTTAATTATGCGTCGCTTCCCAGCGCCGACCAATGCATGCTCTGGGAAGTGAACAAATTCCCACAAAATTTCTCTTCCTCTCAACTTCTGCTATTTAGCCCCTCCCAGGCCACCCATCAAGGTTAGCGTCTGCACAAGACACCAATTTTTCCGTAATTCTGACTCCTAGGCGAGTACTTTAAATTCCTCGGTCCTACTTTCCCATCGGAGGCCAGCGTATTTCATTCTGTCGCTCTTCACCTGATTTACTTCAGACTCTGCGGACCGTGAATTCAGCGTGAAGTTGCTATAGTCACAAACACGCATATTTTGGCTTCTGTTGACCGCTCCATCGTAGCTTTGCGCGGCTTTCTCGCATGTTTCACTGAAAAAGGGACGAAGGACATTTATCAACAGGCGTACAAGTTCTCCGTCTGCTTCCCAGTACATCAGCATGGAGTCAACCACCCACTCACTGTTACTCATCTTAAGGCAGCTGGAGGCCGCACCCCGTTACTGCTTTCTCAGAGCTTGAGCCGCCCTAAGCTGCCAATTGTCGCTTCCTTTCGCCGCTCCCAGCCGGCCTCGGTCAACTCTTGAATAAACTAGCCTCCAGTAAATCGACGCTTTTCCACAGAGTTTTCATGTCGTGTGAATTACTTTAAAACCATCACCCGACATTAATTATTCCAATATGTCCTTACTATACCCTCTACAAAATGCATTGTGCCTTGTCAGTCATTTTTGTTCAGCCCTACTGTTCGCTCAACGTGAGTTAGGTGATCTTTAATGACTTCATGTAAGGGGCATAGTTCTTGCCATCTTACAATGTAACCACATGTCAGTTCCAGTATAATATATTGGTCCAATGAATACTCGTTTACCATCTGCATTTCTTCTCGGTGTAGCAATTTTAATGTCCTGTAGTGTATCAAGCACCTAGGTACGACTATCTTTTGGTTCGGACCTTCTAGATTTCTCGTTAGCGACAAAGCTTTCTGTTCGTTTCTAGAAAATTCCAGAACTTTTGCTTGCGTTCTGGGGTTAGACATGTCACCAACACCCCGCATGACCCTAGCCGTCATTTGTGAGCCATATTAATCGCAACGATAGTCTTTCTTAATCTCCTTGCACTCTGTGGCTCAAACCGAGTAGCACATTACCTAAGCTTGGTTGAACCTGGCTTTTAACACCGTCAGGCACGAGGTATAACGAACCACTTCTGGCTCTCCTGTATTGACTTATCCTTTCATTTCCCCATTGGCAAACGATTGGTCCTTTCTTGAACTCCTACCCAATGAGGTTACTCCTCAGGTATTCAAAGTTAATTGGCGCTGGGCTAAGGCCAGGGCCAAAATCCAAAACGCCGATAAGAGAGAAGCGACGTAGTATAACCAGGACCGTGGTCTGGGGAATTTGCAAGTGGTAGATGTGGTCTTCGTTAGGAAGTTCAAGGGTAGGGATCTTTCGGGTAAAGTTTCCGGTAAACAGGAACACCAATTCGTTGGTATCTGTAAAGTAACGGAGTTTTCCATTTCGGTTTCGCTCAGGCTTAGTAATGAGGAGCAATGAGAAGGAATTACGTGTCCATCGGAACAGGGTTAAACCAGACTGTCCCGTGTGGGTTGAGTCCTCCCCCTCATCTTTGGTTGAAAGTGGAAAATTAACCATTGCGCGATCCATAGGTCGCACTACTGTCTCTAGCACAACATCTTTGTGCTAGGGTTCGCTTGGAGATCGGAGGCGTTGGGGTCCTGGCAGTGAAACCGGGAATGTGAAATAGTTCGCTGGGTGCGAGGCGGTCGAGTTGGTACTTGGCGGCGAGGCCGCTAGAGGGCTGGTAGCTGATGGGTGGTACAAGTTCGGCAGTTAACAGTCACAGGCTCTGAGCGTAGCAGCAAGAGAGACTTTGGCGGGTCCCTGGAAGTCAGACCGTTATAACTCGGTTGCAACTGTTTGGACGTGATGGGAGTGTATCGAGGGAAAGAGCGTGTTGTGTGCTTCAGTGACTCACCGACTTTAAGGACGACGGCGGACCGCCACAATGTTGAAGCTGTGTGTCGGTTCCACGCTGTACTTCCTGTATTGCTATATGGATACGTCTGTTGAGCTTCCGATTTGGTTTATCATATACGAGTGAGCCAATCATAGGCAGTAAAGATAGCTATAATTACCGTTTCCTTTACCAGTGCTGTGACTGTTTAGTTCGTAATTTTTCTGGTTGTTTGTTCCAGGTTCACGTGTTAACTTTCGGATCCATGTCAGACTTCTCGTTATTGATCCAGCTTCAGTCTCTAGGTAGGTAAGTTGTGTGGGCTCTCCTATTAATTGATTTGTTTCTTTATCTAATGCTGCAATCTTAGTGTTATTTGTTTTAAGGCGTCGGATTTTTGATGGCGCGCATTTACATTTTAAGTAGGTTCATTTCATGTGCCACCTGTCTACATTCTGTCTAAATTCATAAGACTTTGCCAGCATGACCAGGAAGGATTCAGGATTCACACTCGTACCAGTGAAAGTTCAAAAAAATAACAATATAAATTTTTTTAAATGTGAAATTTCATCATTTTTTCACTTACTATTGGCTGCATTTGTTGCTATAGGTACACTTTTCTTCATAAGTAAGAGATACTGTTCGATGAATTTTGCACAGCATACAAACCATACTTACAGGTGTCTGAAACTCTAGAACATATTTAATTTATAAAAAATGAATGAGCTGTAACGTTTTAAACTTTATGTTAAGAAAAAAGTCTAATTTTGTAGTTAATTATCTCAATCTTTCCCACAGTTTTTCATAGATTTGGAAAATTCTAGAGTTTCGTACACCTGTAACTATGGTTTGTATGCTGTGCAAAATTCATCAAAGAATCTCTCTTACTTGCGAAGAAAAATGTACCTATAGCACCAAATGCAGCCAATAGTAAACGAAAAAATTATGAAATTTCACATGTAAAAAAGTATATTTTGTTATGTTTTTGAACTTCCACTGGTATGATTGTGAATCACGAATCCTTCCTGGTCATGCTGACAAAGTTTTATGAATTTATTTGTAAAAGTATTGACAGTGGAAATTAAAATGTCCTGTGGTGCCTCTCCTGCTCCAAGTCGGCCCGTGTGACGTCCTACACCTCTTAACCTTAATTGTTAATTCTCTGTCACTGAGAACATTATTTGGCGTTTGTTACTTCTACGTTAGTCATGGCTGTAACGTTGGGCAAAAGGTTATATTCTACATGCTGTTAGGTGTTCGTTAGCCAACCAAACGCGTTAGCTTTGTGTTTAGTGCTCCGCTCCGCCTAGCGGTTACTTGTTTACCTCTCGTGCACGTGGCACGAGTTTGCTAAAATTTGTGACTGGCAGTCCCACTTCCTGCTTGGTAAGTGTATTTATATTTTGGTCGCCTTGCGAGTTTCGTTGATTTGACTTTGTTAACTCACTGAAAAATTATTTACTTCTTGTTCTCGTTCCTGTAATTATGACTGTTGTGCAGCGGCGTTCGGTCTGTAGTAGAGGCCTGCCGTTACCTGTACTAAATGTTCTATTTCTCCAGTAATCAGGCCAGGATATGTGATTCTTTTGGTGGGACATGCGTGAAATCTGCCTTGTAGACAGAGCAGACGCAGCGTCCGAAGGCCGAGCCAGGTCCGGGTCTGACCGAACAGCCAGCTGTGTGCAGGTGGTGCGGTATCACTCCTTCATTCGGAGCCCACTACGCCTTGTCAAAACGTGGTTGCATAGCACGTCGATGTTTTCATTCGCGCTGTAATCATTGCTCGCTAACTGCAGCTCTCGTTTTAACTTTTTTATTCAGGCTGATCTAAATTGTTGAAGTGTTAACCAGCTAATATGCCAATTGAGTAGGCACTATATTTATGTACTTAATTGAGTTTATGCCAGCGTGGGTCGGTTAACTGGATTGTTATTAATCTTACTTCTTGTATGCTCTGTTCGTGTTTGAACTTGTCAAATACTAGGTGATTTAAAGTCTTTTAATTTCGAGAAGGTTCTTACTGACTATTTTTGCGATTCAGGAAAGAAAATGTAACATCAGTTTTATCTGGTTATTTCGTTTATGTGCCTTGCACACTTCCGCTAGCTCTCGACGTAGTAATTTTCTTATCTGGTGCTTTTTTGGGGAGCATAATTCTATTCTGAATTGTAAATCCTAAAATTTCTTTCGTGAAGGAATTCTTATATCTTTTATTGGACTGCCACAGTTTTCATTATTGTATTTAATCAGTTTGCTATTAATCAATCTCGTACAGATTTATGGTTGTGTATTATTCTTTCTTAGTGGTCAGTCCAACTGTAGATGTTTTACCAATAGATATTTAGCAAAGTTAACTTAGTGTGTGCCGTTGCAATAAAGAGGAAATTCCCTCCGGCCCTATCCTTCCTACAACAGAGAGCCTGACGCGGATACTGCATACTAACGATGTAGACATGTAAATATACTGTACATGTGCATAGCTCAGATGGCTTGAGAAAGAAAGCGTAGGAAAAGGCAGACTCTACATCTACATCTACATGATTACTCAGCAATTCACATTTACGTGCTTGGCAGAGGGTTCGTCGAACCACAATCATACTGTCTCTCTACCATTCCACTTCCGAACAGCGCGCGGGAAAAACGAACATCTAAACCTTTGTGTTCGAGCTCTGATTTCTCTTATTTTATTTTGATGATCATTCCTACCTATGTAGGTTTGGCTCAACAAAATATTTTTGCATTCGGAAGAGAAAGTTGGTGACTGAAATTTCGTAAATAGATCTCGCCGCGACGAAAAACGTCTTTGCTTTAATGACTTCCATCCCAACTCGCCTATCATATCTGCCACACTCTCTCCCCTATTACGTGATAATACAAGACGAGCTGCCCTTTTTTGCACCCTTTCGATGTCCTCCGTCAATCCCACCTGGTAAGGATCCCACACCGCGCAGCAATATTCTAACAGAGGACGGACGAGTGTAGTGTAAGCTGTCTCCTTAGTGGACTTGTTGCATCTTCTAAGTGTCCTGCCAATGAAACGCAACTTTTGGCTCGCCTTCCCCACAATATCATCTATGTGGTCTTTCCAACTGAAGTTGTTCGTAATTTTAACACCCAGGTACTTAGTTCAATTGACAGCCTTGAGAATTGTACTATTTACCGAGTAATCGAATTCCAACGGATCTCTTTTGGTACTCATGTGGATCACCTCACACTTTTCGTTATTTACCGTCAGCTGCCACCTGTCACACCATACAGCAATCTTGTCTAAATCGCTTTGCAACTGATACTGGTCTTCGGATGACCTTACTACACGGTAAATTACAGCATCATCTGCGAACAACCTAAGAGTACTGCTCTGATTGACACCCAGGTCTAGCGGAACTAGTTGTTGGAGCGTCAGCTGCTCACATTCTGAACAGTACACTCCCCTGGGAAGCGGAGACACACGCAGCGCGTTAACCGATACGTTAAATAGCCATGTAACTAGCGTAACATTGCCTCGCACACCGAGCAGCCAGGAACGGGATGACGGCGGAATGGACGGCCCACTGTCGCCCACTTCAGCGTGAGAGTGAGATGCACGTCGTCCCGGAAATGAGCAGTGCGGCGCACCCAATGTCCGGCACGGCGAACGCTCTGCCCGTTCCGCTCCAGTGGTGGCTGCCGACCCCACGTCCACAGACCGATATCGCCGCAGCGGGGCTGGTAGTAAGCGGCGCGTGTGACGTAGCAGCAGGGCGGGCGCTGACGAGGCTGCGAGCCGGTGGCGCGTGACGCGCGTCCGGCCTAGTCATCACCAGGAGACGCAGTCGCTGGAGGCGGCTGTATAGGCGGCAGCTGCTGCCCCGTCCGTGCCAGATGCCAGTCACACACCGGTGGTGTGCGGGCTGCCGCATCAGCAGGCGCCGCGTGCTAGACGCTTCGCCGACAGACCACAAAGTCGTCGTCGTCAGCACTGCCCGCCCACATCCTAGCCTGCTGTGGCTCGCTCCGGTGGGTCCGCCAGGAACTTTACACTACAGTAGGATTATCAAGAAGAAATGGAAGTCCAATAAAAACAACTGGCCAGATGTCAGTGGGATCAGCACAGTGAGGATTCTATACACGCTTAACTATATTTACAGACACTTCATCCGCTCCAGGAATCGAGAATCTCGACCATTTTTGCCTGTTATTAACAATGATAGTGGCAAGGCATCAGTCCCAGGAATTCCAAGAATTTCTAGAAGGTTTTAAGTTCAGTAACATAAATGTGACATGGAGTTATTCAAGAGGAAGGCGACCTTTATTACAATAATTAGTAGATCTCCACTGAGGGTTATTGGGTTGCAATGCTAAAAGTAAAAAATCGGGCAAAGAATGGCTTTATTACTCGTATGACGCGTTTCGGAACTTATCCTCGATCTGATATCCAGGATCGATTACTGCACCTAGATGTAGCGTTTCAAGGAAATTTCAAGTCAGAAGTCGGATAAAAAATGACAAAGAAAAATTTTTCCGGGTGATAAATTTACAAATTTACAGATCTCGCTGGGAGACAAGCACATAGAGTAATCGTGTAAGATCATCACTGCCCATTTCATTTTCTTGCTGAAGAAGCACAGTAGCAACCCCATAGTAAGCGGTATCGGTCTGAAATGTAAACGGGTGGTAAAAGTCGTGGATCGCCAGAACTGGATCATTACTCAATGCAATTTTCAGAGAGTCAAAGGCGGCTTGTTGGCTGTCAGTCCAGACGAAAGTTTCACCCTTCTTTCGCCGAAAGTTCGAGGGAGCAGCCACTCCTACTAATCTGGGGAGGAATATCCGAAAAAAAATTTGTTATCCCTATAAAATGAGCAATGCACTTCTTGATTTTGAGAAACTATAAAAGGATTTTGCCCTTGCCTGGTAAATGCTAATCCGCTCTGCTGAAACCATGTCCAAGAATCAATATCTCATGCTGGGCTAATGTAATCTTACATGGTTTGACTGTAAGACCTGCTTGTCTCAGATACTCAGGAACAAGAAGTAGATGCTCCAAATGATTGTCAAAGGTGGCACTATAAATTACGACGTCATCGAGATATTTATAGACACCTTTGAACATGAGATAAGCAAGTACAGAATAAAGCAACCTAGAAAGATACACTGCGCTGAGAGGCAGGCCAGAAGAAACTCGTGTAATTTCCAATCTGTACAAAACGATAGGGCCGCCTAGGACTCTTTGGCCAAAGGAATTTGGTATTAGACGTGATTCAAATAAAAAAACGAAAGCACCTGGAAACCAAGAAAAACAGTAATGTAAATCGGGAAGGGGAGTGGACTCCAATATGACCTTTCGATTAGGAACGCGGTAGTCGACAATCAGTCAGAATCTTCCTCAATTATTGTTCACGACCAGAAGCACAAACGGCGAGGTCGATGGCCAATAGCCTCCTCTGCAAACATTTTGCTAACTAACCCGCGCAGCACCTTCGTTTTAGGTGGAGAAAACTGATACACTGACTGTCCTATCAGATTCTGATCAAACAACAAAGTGTGAAATTCAGTATGGTTGGTAACACTTAATGTGTCATTATGCACCTCAGCAAAACTATGCAACATACCTAGCAATACTTGATATTGACTGGGAGGCCGGTGAGTCATATCATAGTCTGTACTAAATACAAGATTATTACACGGGTTCGCCAGCCTTGGCAAAAATAGAATTTAATTTAGGGGCGAAATCCAAAATAAAATTGGCGGCACGTATAATCTAATACGAGCCTAATTCGACTAACAAAATTGAATTCCAATAAAAGGTCGGTACTGAGACCCTCCGTCACCAAAACTTCCATAGGCCGAGAAAACTCGCCAATCCAACAAGAAAAGCGTACGTGGCCAATGAGGGAAGAGCTTGACCATTAACGGCTCTGCATGATATACATGTGGGTTTGAAATCAGGGAGCTTACAAATGTGGCGGTGTTTGGAATACACCGACGACTCATAGCGAAACACTATTACCAGAATGTCAAATCATACACTTTTTAGCCGTCTAAATTCCAAATTGTTATTTTACTACGGTATTCGGCGACATACACTCCTGGAAATTGAAATAAGAACACCGTGAATTCATTGTCCCAGGAAGGGGAAACTTTATTGACACATTCCTGGGGTCAGATACATCACATGATCACACTGACAGAACCACAGGCACATAGACACAGGCAACAGAGCATGCACAATGTCGGCACTAGTACAGTGTATATCCACCTTTCGCAGCAATGCAGGCTGCTATTCTCCCATGGAGACGATCGTAGAGATGCTGGATGTAGTCCTGTGGAACGGCTTGCCATGCCATTTCCACCTGGCGCCTCAGTTGGACCAGCGTTCGTGCTGGACGTGCAGACCGCGTGAGACGACGCTTCATCCAGTCCCAAACATGCTCAATGGGGGACAGATCCGGAGATCTTGCTAGCCAGGGTAGTTGACTTACACCTTCTAGAGCACGTTGGGTGGCACGGGATACATGCGGACGTGCATTGTCCTGTTGGAACAGCAAGTTCCCTTGCCGGTCTAGGAATGGTAGAACGATGGGTTCGATGACGGTTTGGACGTACCGTGCACTATTCAGTGTCCCCTCGACGATCACCAGTGGTGTACGGCCAGTGTAGGAGATCGCTCCCCACACCATGATGCCGGGTGTTGGCCCTGTGTGCCTCGGTCGTATGCAGTCCTGATTGTGGCGCTCACCTGCACGGCGCCAAACACGCATACGACCATCATTGGCACCAAGGCAGAAGCGACTCTCATCGCTGAAGACGACACGTCTCCATTCGTCCCTCCATTCACGCCTGTCGCGACACCACAGGAGGTGGGCTGCACGATGTTGGGGCGTGAGCGGAAGACGGCCTAACGGTGTGCGGGATCG
Organism: Schistocerca serialis cubense; assembly: GCF_023864345.2. Classification (NCBI taxonomy): domain Eukaryota; kingdom Metazoa; phylum Arthropoda; class Insecta; order Orthoptera; family Acrididae; genus Schistocerca; species Schistocerca serialis. Next base: position 236,718,264 of record NC_064646.1, read on the forward strand.
TAGCCTAGCTTCATGGAGACGGTTGCGAATGGTCCTCGCCGATACCCCAGGAGCAACAGTGTCCCTAATTTTCTGGGAAGTGGCGGTGCGGTCCCCTACGGCACTGCGTAGGATCCTACGGTCTTGGCGTGCATCCGTGCGTCGCTGCGGTCCGGTCCCAGGTCGACGGGCACGTGCACCTTCCGCCGACCACTGGCCACAACATCGATGTACTGTGGAGACCTCACGCCCCACTTGTTGAGCAATTCGGCGGTACGTCCACCCGGCCTCCCGCATGCCCACTATACGCCCTCGCTCAAAGTCTGTCAACTGCACATACGGTTCACGTCCACGCTGTCGCGGCATGCTACCAGTGTTAAAGACTGCGATGGAGCTCCGTATGCGACGGCAAACTGGCTGACACTGACGGCGCCGGTGCACAAATGCTGCGCAGCTAGCGCCATTCGACGGCCAACACCGCGGTTCCTTGTGTGTCCGCTGTGCCGTGCGTGTGATCATTGCTTGTACAGCCCTCTCGCAGTGTCCGGAGCAAGTATGGTGGGTCTGACACACCGGTGTCAATGTGTTCTTTTTTCCATTTCCAGGAGTGTATTACGCCATCTTTAGGCTCCCTGACGAACATGTAGGGACATCTTTGTTCAAAACAGAGCCAACATTCAAAGACTGGTTTCTGTAGATTATTGATAGAGCAGTCACTTCAAATATCATCTGTTAGGGCGCCCGAAAATGGCGTAATATGTCGCGTAAACTGGTAATCCCAGTAAAATAACAGTTTGGAAATTAGACTGTTGAAAGATGTTTGATTTGACTTTCTGTACTTAGTAGCCGACATCGTGCAACCGTTTCTGAAAAGATGGACATACAGAGACTACTACCAGGGTCCAACAAAGCACACAAGGGCTCTTGATTAACATTAGAGCTAACGAAAGGGAGAGAACTTTTAGTCACTGCTTTAAGTTTATTACACTGATAGGGTAAGACTGAACCATTAACACGTTGGGCCCTCTAATGGCGGCAGCTGCTAGGGCATGCCTTGACAACGGACTGGCACTAATGGGCAAAATGTCCCTGCCGACCACAAAGACAGCAATGATCTTTAAAGGCTGACGACTTTTTAGCAGATCCCGCTACTGGAGCGGGATTTGAAAAAACTTGAGACGACGCCCTCTCGCCAGCTCTCCTTTGGTCGACTTGCTTAACCCCTCCACCAGAGTAGCCAGACTAACCAAGTCGTGATTGGTCATGGGTCTGTCAGCAAACAGAACCATGAAACGATCATCCGGCTTATTACCCTGCAAGATAGTACTCACAACCTCAGACCAAAAGCTACAACTGCTGTATATAGTGAACTAGTTCCTTATCCTCCTTCTGAAAACAAAAGAAATAATAATTAAAAAGGTCGCTTTTTACGGTAACAGAAAAATGTTCCCTCAGAACCCGAGCGAATTATTCTTTTAAGGATCACCTTCTATCTAAAACCGCATCGACCATTTTGAACAAGGACCCTTGACACAACCGATAGATCAGCTGGAAAACGCTTTTCCACGATATCTTGGAAAACCTTGACTTGCTTTTTTAGTTTACCAAAAAACCAAGAAGAACTATATAACTCCTGCAGTGTGTCAACAGCGAGACGTTGTATGCCTTGCAACAAACTCAGATTAGGATTGGGCAATTTAGCAAATCCGGCAGGAAGTTACTCTATAGCAGCAGTTCTTGATGACGAGGGAATTCCTGAAATGGTAACTTCGCTTTTCCTGAACTCATAGCCCCTAAAAGTTCTCCTGTTCTAAGCCGCTCAAACCAATCTACAAACTAATCTCCCTGTTATAAAACCAGTCAATCTGAGGTCTGAGCTGAAGATCGTTAACCTCCATAGCTAAATGTTCAACCTACCTTAACAAACGCGCAATTTGCGCCTGCATTCGATGAACTTGGGCACTGGGTTTTGGGAACTGAAGGATTCACTGAAGCTCAGAGAGGGGAGTAGTACAATATTCTAAGTGCAATCCTCACCTGTCCTTATCCATTCCATCGTCACCTCGACTTGTGCCCCACAGCCACATGAACTCGTGACAATATTCGCAAACACATCCATCTTCAGTTAATCAACAGACACGACACACTTACTTCAGCTGTTCCTTTCTCAAACACCCAATTCCGACCATGACTCCAGACTAATTGTGGAACGGAACGCATGTGGAACCCAGATTTGGAAACAACAGCAATTGTGTTTAAACAAGAAATATGCAAAATAGAGTATCAAACTGCAACTATATATAGTGACACAAATGGTGCTCAATAAATTCCTAACCTTCACCCCAAATATCACCACGCTCTGCTGCGAGATTGGTACATAGTAGGCCGTCTGTGGTAGGAAAGACAGGGCCGATAGGAGATTGCAGATCATTTGTGTTGTGAACTTTTCCTTTATTTTAACAGTACACCCTAAATTACATTTATTAATCATCTATTTAAAAAACCTCTAGTTGCACAGACTTCTAAGGAACATAATAATTTACAATCTTAAAACTGTACCAGACTGAAAGTAACAAACACATTAAATACAAGAATAAAAACTGCAGCAGTAGTATAAAAACAGAAAAAACTCTTTCTTGAAAGAAACTTTACGATTTACAATTCAAAATAGAAATATCCTTCGCAAAAAATCACCACACTAGAGAAGTATTATACCACCAGGTAGCAGAGGTGCACAAGGCACGTCACAGAAATAACCACATTGTATTGGTGTTAATTATTGTGTCCTCATTGGTACAAACTGTCAGTGATAACTTTCACGAAATTAAATCTTAAATACCCTAGCATTTGGCCACTTCTAAAACCAGCAGTGTATACAAGAAGTAAGATTAATAACCATTCAGTTAGCCAAGCCACTCTGCCATTAACGCATTTAAGTAAATAAATCTAGTAATTACTCAACTTGCAAATTTGCTTCAACAATTTAGATGACATAGAAATTCTAAAAAATTAAAAGGAGAGCTGCAGTAGGCGCGCTATGATTAAGACACAAATAACTACATCGACTTGCAGTACAACCCAGTCTGGCCGTGCGGTTCTAGGCGCTACAGTCTGGAACCGAGCGACCGCTACGGTCGCAGGTTCGAATCCTCCCTCGGGCATGGATGTGTGTGATGTCCTTAGGTTAGTTAGGTTCAATTAGTTCTAAGTTCTAGGCGACTGATGACCTCAGAAGTTAAGTCGCATAGTGCTCAGAGCCATTTGAACCATTTTTTGAACAACCCAGTCGTGGAAAGGTGTAGTGGTTTCAGAGAGATTAAGTGGTGCAAGGTCACCTGCACTCCGCTGGCTATTCAGTCGCGCATGAATTTGGCTCCACTTTCAGACTTTTCACCTGCTCTATCAACCAGGCAGATTTCTCCCAAGTCCCAACAAAAGAGATACAAATCGTAGCCTAATTAACGGAGAATTGTGAAATCTAGTACAGGAATTGCGTCAGGCCTCTAATGTCGACCGTAGGCTGCCGCACGATACTCAAAATTACAGCAGCAAGAAAAACAGATTAACAGTTTTTCAATGGGTTAACGGAGTCAAATAAACGAAAACCCTAAGGCGACATAGATCTAAACACAGTTACCGAGCAGGGAGTTCGAGTTCCATCCACACACTGTTGCAAACTCGTGCCAAGTGGGAGAGGGATGAACAAATAAACCATTAAACCGCAAGACCTTCCCTTACAAACAGCCAAAAAATACAGCCAGTCTTGGTAGTATTAACACACAATAAGACATTAGATGAAATTGTGCGTCCCAGTAATAGAGTATGCATGATATGGAAGATGAAATGAACCAACTAAAAATATATATTCGAGCCGCTACATTTCAGGCGCCATACAACAAACAATAATCAGGATGGAGCAATAAACAAATTCAGTAGTTTCATAGGACAGCACACACGACTTTCCTGCCCAGAGACGGAAGGGCGATCAGTAACAAAAGTCTGAAATGGAACTGGACGTTAACCTCGAAGAAACAATTTTAGGACTACCGGAATAAAGGTACGCAATACATGTACAGGAAACGGCAGACATTGCTGTGGTTACTGCCGGTGATTGGCTCACTCGTATCCGATAAATCAAATCGGAAGCTCAACAGACGGCCGGACGCTGTGGCCGAGAACTTCTAGGCGCTTCAGTCCAGAACCACGCTGCTGCTACGGTCGCAGTTTCGAATTCTGCCTCGGGTATGGATGTGTGTGATGTTCCTAGGTTAGTTAGGTTTAAATAGTTCTAAGTCTAGGGGTTGATGACCTCAGATTTTAAGTCCCATAATGCTTAGAGCCATTTGTACCATTTGAGCTCAACAGACATATCTGTTCAACGACCCAGGAAGTAGAGCATGGTGCCGATACACAACTTCAACGCAGCTGCGATCCGCCGTCTGTCTCCAGGACCGGTGGGTCGCTGAAGCGCACAACACGCCCCTTCCCTCAGTCTACGCTTCACACTTCCAAAGGCTTACAGCCGGCTCCAACCTAGGTAATAATGCTTCTCAATCAAGGAACTCGCCTGAGTGTCTATTCCTGGTATCGCAGCTACGCTCAGAGCCTGTATCTTAATTTCCGAACTTGTACCAACCTGCAACTGCCGGCTCACTGCTCTTCTCGCCATCAAGTTCCAACTCGGCCGGTCTCACTGTCACTGCCCTTGTCCCTCCAATCTCCACGCGAACCAATCCCTCCTAACTCAAAGACGTTCTACTAGGGACCGTGGCGCGACCTATTGATCGCACAACGTTTGAATCTTAATGTCTCTTCTGCATATCATAAAAAATGGCTCTGAGCACTATGGGAGTTAACATGTGAGGTCATCAGTCCCCTAGAACTTAGAACTAGTTAAACTTTACTAACCTAAGGACATCACACACATTCATGCCCGAGGCAGGATTCGAACCTGCGACCGTAGCGGTCTCGTGGTTCCAGACTGCAGCGCCTAGAACCGCACGGCCACTTCGGCCGACTGCATATCATACTTAAGTGTCTTCTACAGTGTTCATCGAATCGCTTCCAGACAATTAGTCTACCCCTCCATCTTCGAATACCTCATGAGAAGATGGAACATTTACATCTTTCTATGAGAGCTCTAATTTCTCTCAATTCATTTGGATGATCATTCCTCTCCATATACACTCCTGGAAATTGAAATAAGAACACCGTGAATTCATTGTCCCAGGAAGGGGAAACTTTATTGACACATTCCTGGGGTCAGATACATCACATGATCACACTGACAGAACCACAGGCACATAGACACAGGCAACAGAGCATGCACAATGTCGGCACTAGTACAGTGTATATCCACCTTTCGCAGCAATGCAGGCTGCTATTCTCCCATGGAGACGATCGTAGAGATGCTGGATGTAGTCCTGTGGAACGGCTTGCCATGCCATTTCCACCTGGCGCCTCAGTTGGACCAGCGTTCGTGCTGGACGTGCAGACCGCGTGAGACGACGCTTCATCCAGTCCCAAACATGCTCAATGGGGGACAGATCCGGAGATCTTGCTGGCCAGGGTAGTTGACTTACACCTTCTAGAGCACGTTGGGTGGCACGGGATACATGCGGACGTGCATTGTCCTGTTGCAACAGCAAGTTCCCTTGCCGGTCTAGGAATGGTAGAACGATGGGTTCGATGACGGTTTGGATGTACCGTGCACTATTTAGTGTCCCCTCGACGATCACCAGTGGTGTACGGCCAGTGTAGGAGATCGCTCCCCACACCATGATGCCGGGTGTTGGCCCTGTGTGCCTCGGTCGTATGCAGTCCTGATTGTGGCGCTCACTTGCACGGCGCCAAACACGCATACGACCATCATTGGCACCAAGGCAGAAGCGACTCTCATCGCTGAAGACGACACGTCTCCATTCGTCCCTCCATTCACGCCTGTCGCGACACCACTGGAGGCGGGCTGCACGATGTTGGGGCGTGAGCGGAAGACGGCCTAACGGTGTGCGGGACCGTAGCCCAGCTTCATGGAGACGGTTGCGAATGGTCCTCGCCGATACCCCAGGAGCAACAGTGTCCCTAATTTGCTGGGAAGTGGCGGTGCGGTCCCCTACGGCACTGCGTAGGATCCTACGGTATTGGCGTGCATCCGTGCGCCGCTGCGGTCCGGTCCCAGGTCGACGGGCATGTGCATCTTCCGCCGACCACTGGCGACAACATCGATGTACTGTGGAGACCTCACGCCCCACGTGTTGAGCAATTCGGCGGTACGTCCACCAGGCCTCCCGCATGCCCACTATACGCCCTCGCTCTAAGTCCGTCAACTGCACATACAGTTCACGTCCACGCTGTCGCGGCATGCTACCAGTGTTAAAGACTGCGATGGAGCTCCGTATGCCACGGCAAACTGGCTGACACTGACGGCGGCGGTGCACAAATGCTGCGCAGCTAGCGCCATTCGACGGCCAACACCGCGGTTCCTGGTGTGTCCGCTGTGCCGTGCGTGTGATCATTGCTTGTACAGCCCTCTCGCAGTGTCCGGAGCAAGTATGGTGGGTCTGACACACCGGTGTCAATGTGTTCTTTTTTTCCATTTTCCGGAGTGTAGGTTGCCGCCAAAAAATGGACTGACGATAAAATAATCACAACACCAAAAAGTAATTGATTTAATGTAACGAAATTTCGGTATTGCATTTGTCTAGGTAGCATATTTAAGTGATTAACGTTGCAAGATCTCTGGTTATGTAAGAGCGAGATGTCATTGCCGATGTGAAACTTTGGTACACGGATAACCGGTGCAGCCGCCACAATGTTGAATGCAAATGTGCAAACACACATGCATTGTTTTGTACAGCTGCCTGATGTCAGTTTGTGGGATGGAGTTCCATGTCTGTTGCACTTGGACGATCAATACAGAGACAGTTTTGGATGGCGCTGGGGTTGTCGGCCTATGATGTCCCATGTATGCTCGATTGGAGACAGAGCTGGTGATCGAGCAGGCCAAGGACACATTTCGACACTCTGTAGAGTGTGGTGGGATACCCCCGCGGTTTGTGGACGAGCGTTATCATGTTGGAAAACACCTCCTGAAATGCTGTTCGTGACTGGTAGTACAATAGATCGAATCACCAGGCTAACGTACAAACTTGCGGTCAGGATCCGCAGGATAACCACGATAGTGCCACTGCTCTCATATGAAATCGCATTCCCGATCGTAATTACTGACAAAGTAAGAGATGTTGGTCAAACATCGGCCCCTGGCCTCTCAGCACATGATGTAATATTCCTGGCCTACTCTGTGCAGCCCCCAAGGATCAAATCGCGTTACATAACTTGTAGGAACATGAAACGTATTGACCTTGACGCTCTAACAGCCGTTTGCTCAGAAATCTCATGGCATCAAATAATCAGAAAACCCACAGTCGACGGCAAAATTAATGAACTTGGTTATAAACTCACTGCCCTCTATGACAAACATGCACCTGTGCGCACAATCCGTGTAAGATAATCTCCTGCTCCATGGCTGACAGCTGAATTACGTCAAATGATGACTAATAGGGATGCTGTCCACAGGCGTTTCAAGGCGGATCCGAAACCCGAGCGTTTCGAAGAATATAGAAAGCTACGGAACAGAGTGAAACAATGCATTCGCAATGCTAAAATCAGGCACGCTCGCTCCCTTGTATGCAGCGATCTGACGCCCACGACTCTATGGAAGAATCTCCGTAGCTTGGGGGTCGGAAAGGCAAAATCGGAAACTACTTTTCATGTGTCAGCTAACGAATTAAATGAATTCTTCTCTGCACCTCTGAATACCAGCACAGCTGATAATTACCGTCCACAAGAATCCCCATACAGGAAAACTAACAACGATACCTTCCATCTAAAACATGTAACAACAAATACGGCAAGACAAGAAAAGCAATAATGAGAATCTCTTCTGATGCAATAGGCAACGACAGTATCGGTATAACCATGATTAAGAATGTTGCCGATATCTTAGTACCTGTCTTAACTGACATATTTAATTTTTCCCTCGTGAACGGAATATATCCCACTGCATGGAGAAAAAGCCTAATTCGACCCATCCCTAAGATCGAAAACCCGCAACTGCCTAGTGATTACCGACCAATTAGCATACTGCCTGCTGTTTCCAAAGCACTTGAATATATTGTTCATGACCAAATCACTGAACACTTGCATGAATTCAGCCTATATGACAAATTTCAATCCGGTTTCCGTAAACATCACAGTACAAACTCTGCTCTAATTAAAGTAACTGATGACCTGAAATATGCCATCGACAATCGAAAGGTAACAATATTGACGCTACTGGACTTCAGCAAAGCTTTTGACACTGTTAACTTTGACATATTGCTCAGAAAAATGCAACAGCTTAATTTCTCTGATAGTGCAAAAGATGGTTTGAAAGCTACTTAAAAGACAGACAGCAATGTGTTGTCTGCGTAAATGAAAAATCTTCCTGGAAACATGTTTCCTCGGGAGTGCCACAAGCATCAGTCTTAGGACCACTTTTGTTTTCTTTCTATGTCAACGATATTTCGTCGGTTCTGTCCTCCTGTAAATATCATTTCTATGCCGACGACCTCCAGCTCTACCTAAGCGTCAGACCTGAAGATGTAAACACTGCAATCGCTCAGATGAATGATGATCTGTCTTCAGTAGTGAGATGGGCGAAAAACCTGGGGCTTAAACTAAATGCAAAAAAGACGCAAGTAATCTTAATAGCCCATCAGAAATTAATAAGTTCAGATTTCCGCGAACGGCTACCTCCTATTCTGCTCGACGGTACTCCAATACCATATCAGAAAACAGTGAAGAACTTGGGTGTAACTTTGGATGAGCATCTCAACTGGGCGGAGAATACAGTCGCAGTGTGCCGAAAGACGTCTGCTTGTCTCTATGCTCTCAAAAAGTTTCGGAACATATTTCCACAGGACTTGAAACGCCAGCTCGTGCAAGCACTCGTTCTACCGAACCTCCACTATTGTGATGTGATTCAACAAGGCATGAGTAGTGAAAACAAAAGACGGCTAGAGCTAACCATGAATGCCTGTGTGCGTTACACCTGCAACATTCGCCGATATGATCATGTTAGTGCTTCATACTCCAAGCTAGGGTGGCTGCGGCCGGACAAATTGCGTGACTACCACACTCTATGTCTACTCCACCGACTCCTCATCGCGCAAGCACCCCTGTACCTTGCTTCAGAGATTAAAAACCTGTCATGTCATCATAATCGAAACACGAGGTCACTCTTATTTGGTATCCTAACTGTGCCCACTCACAAAACAAAAACTTTTGCAAACTCCTTCTCAGTTGCCGCTGTCCGCCTCTGGAACAAACTGCCCCTTACCTTGCGCAAAATTCGATCTCCTTCTGCTTTTAAGAAGAAGTTGAAGCATTTCCTACTATCATCCTCACAAAGTTCTCCACAAAATTAATGTACAAGGACAATCCCCTCATCTGTCAAATAGCAAAGCTAGCGTCTCCTATCTTGCTCCTGAGATGCCTTCCTCTTCATCTTTCTCTATTAGCTACGCAATCTTCTTTTCCCTTACATTTCCTTAATTATGTTTCATCATGTCTCTATTCTTCTCCTCCCTTCACCATGAGTCTCCCTCATACTCCCTGCTGCCGGCACTCCTATCTAAAATCTGTCTCTTCAATAATGTCTAATTATAACAGTACTTGTGACCTAAGAATATAAACTCTATATGTATGTATTTTTCCAGGTGTACCTTTCAAATTGTTTATTTCACTTTTTGTACTAGATGTAGTTTAACATGCCTACTAAAACATATGAATGTAAAATAAGTAGAATGCCTGGTTAGATGTAAGAGAGGGCCTGATGGCCCTAATCTTGCCAGGTTAAATAAATAAATAAATAAATAAATAAATAAATAATTCCAAGTGTACGTCCAGTGTATGTAGCACACAGACAGGTTGGTAGCAGGTCCTCAACTGGCCTCCCCTTCATCAGAACACTTCCATCACTGGCACTGAGACGCTACAGATTTCATAAGAGAACACAACAGAACTCCACCCTGTCCGCCAATAAGCTCCCGCTTGACACCGCTGAAATTGCAAATGGCGGTGTTATGGGTTCAGTGAAATGCACGCTACGGGGCGTATATCTCGGAGATGTCCTTGAAGTAACAGGTTTGTAACAGTTAGTTTTGTCAGTGTGGTGCCAACAGCTTCTCAAATTGCTGCTACAGATGCTGTACGATGCGCCAGAACTATACGCCGAACATGATGGTCTTCCCTCTCGGTAGTGCCACGTTGCCGTCCGGAGGCAGGTCTTCCTGCGACCGTACATTCTTGACCATTGCTGCCAAGGGTCGTGTACAGTGGTTACATTCCTGCAAAGTTTCTCTGCACTATCGCAGAAAGAATATCCAGTTTCTCGTAGCCCTATTACACGACCTTCTTCAAACCCAATGAGATGTTGATCAGGACGTTTTAGTCAGTTTAAATGCTTTATTGACTAATATCAACTCTCTACGACCAATCGCAAAGGTAACTAATACCCATGACCGTTATAAGAGTGTGTTTAAGGCACACCTGATTTGCATCCTCATACTGACACTTCTAGAGTCAGTCTTATGCGACTGGCTTGAAATCTTATGAGACACCATTACTAAGATGTAGAAACACTACTACCATCTTTCGTTTATGTGACACACCTTCTTCTTAGTGCTCCGATTTTCTTATTTCCGTCATTGTACTTTCGAGTGCGGATGAGAAAATTGGTGTAGAAATGTAATGGAAATACCACGCCACAACGGAAGACCTCTTTGTTTTAATGACTGCCACCCCAACACACGTATCGTATCCGTGACACTCTATCCCGTATTCTGCGTCGAATTTTTTCTGACATCTGTGTGGTAAAGGTCCCATGTCGTGCAGCAGTATTTCAGGAGCGGATGGACAATGATCATATAGACAGTTTCTTTAGCAGATCTCTTGCTTGCTGTACGTGTTTTGTCAAAGAAGCGCTATCTTTGGTTCACCTTCCCCACTATATCTTCTGTGCGATCGTTCCAGTTTAAGTTATTTGTAATAATAATGCCTATATATTTAAGTGAATTGACAAGTTTTAGAATTATTTGATTTATTACAGCTATACGAATACAAAAATTTAAGCCCACGCCACATTCTCTGAGTGCAGGCTAATCTCACGAGATGTTCTGGGACTATTGATACGGTTTTCGCTGATTGATAGAACAATTCATGAGGAACAATCTTGTGTAATATATGTACAGTTACCTTTTCCTTGTTGTATTGGGGTTTTAAATGACATTTCGTGACAACAAAAGGGAGTCATCAAATACTCAGCTATAGAGGAACTTATATATATTGTAGAGATTAATATTTGGTTTTCACTAATAGATCGACTGCCTCACGACGAGTGTTTGTGTAGGGGGCAAGTCAATTATTATCCGTAATTTAGTTATATTTTTGTTTATTGTGGTAGTACTGTCGTTTTAAGTTGATGACGCATGCTTTGTTTATTTGTTGTTATATCTTTGCAATTTTCTAGTTGCTAGGTTAGTTTCGCTATAGCTACCATGCGAATAATCATGCCTGGTCCGCTGACTATTTGCACCAAAGAAGAGCAACGTTCAGTGATCGGTTTTTTGTGGTCGGAAAGCGCATCACGGGCCGAAATTCATCAACGACTTTCGGTACAGTACAGGAACAGTGTTTTGTCACAAGGGAGTGTCTACGAATGGACTGAAAAATATCGAAATACTCGCACAAGTGTTACGCACGATGAAGGTACCGGACGACCGTTTACCGCCACAAATGAAGAAACCATTGCGCGTTCACGTGAAATAATTCTCTTAGACAGACGATTAACTATAGACGAAGTGGCACATCGTCTGCAAATTAGTCACGGCTCTGCCTACGTAATCATCCACAACAGACTTGGGTTTCATAAAGTTTGTGCAAAATGGGCCCAAAACTACTCACACCGTTGCATAAACAAACGCACTTGGACCACTGCAAAAAAACATTTGGTTCGCTATGGTAACGAAGGGGACAACTTCTTAGACAGGATCATTACTGGTGACGAAAAATGGAAACATCCAAATTCTCCCTGCTAGAAAAAGTTCAAGACCCAACTGTCCGCAGGAAAACTGATGCTTAAGGTTTACTTTGACGCACAAGGTCAGTACTGGAACATTATGGGGAAAGGGGCACAACAATAAACAGGGAACGTTACAGTGAGATGCTTACAGACAGGCTAAAGCCTGCAATTCGGAACAAACGCCGAGGATTGCTGTCGAAAGGTGTAATGTTGTTGCATGGCATTGCCCGTCCGCATACTGCTGCCCACACTGCTGAAACGCACCAGAAACTCAAATCTGAAGTACTGGATCATCCTCCATATAGACCCGATCATGCCCCCTTCTGACTATCACTTGTTTGGTCCACTCAAACAGACATTAAGGGGCCGTCGGATTGCCTCGGACGAAGCAACGAAAGAAGCGGTGCATTCCTGGCTCGCAGCTCAACCGAAAACCTACTTTTATGAGGGCATCAGGAAACTTGTACAACGATGGACCATGTGCGTTGAAACGCAAGGAGACTATGTCGAAAAATTATGTTCTTGTAAATTTCCTATTTCATTACAATACAATTTTATAACTACTTTGCGGATAATAATTGATTTATCCTCGTATACACTCCTGGAAATGGAAAAAAGAACACATTGACACCGGTGTGTCAGACCCACCATACTTGCTCCGGACACTGCGAGAGGGCTGTACAAGCAATGATCACACGCACGGCACAGCGGACACACCAGGAACCGCGGTGTTGGCCGTCGAATGGCGCTAGCTGCGCAGCATTTGTGCACCGCCGCCGTCAGTGTCAGCCAGTTTGCCGTGGCATACGGAGCTCCATCGCAGTCTTTAACACTGGTAGCATGCCGCGACAGCGTGGACGTGAACCATATGTGCAGTTGACGGACTTTGAGCGAGGGCGTATAGTGGGCATGCGGGAGGCCGGGTGGACGTACCGTCGAATTGCTCAACACGTGGGGCGTGAGGTCTCCACAGGACATCGATGTTGTCGCCAGTGGTCGGCGGAAGGTGCACGTGCCCGTCGACCTGGGACCGGACCGCAGCGACGCACGGATGCACGCCAAGACCGTAGGATCCTACGCAGTGCCGTAGGGGACCGCACCGCCACTTCCCAGCAAATTAGGGACACTGTTGCTCCTGGGGTATCGGCGAGGACCATTCGCAACCGTCTCCATGAAGCTGGGCTACGGTCCCGCACACCGTTAGGCCGTCTTCCGCTCACGCCCCAACATCGTGCAGCCCGCCTCCAGTGGTGTCGCGACAGGCGTGAATGGAGGGACGAATGGAGACGTGTCGTCTTCAGCGATGAGAGTCGCTTCTGCCTTGGTGCCAATGATGGTCGTATGCGTGTTTGGCGCCGTGCACGTGAGCGCCACAATCAGGACTGCATACGACCGAGGCACACAGGGCCAACACCCGGCATCATGGTGTGGGGAGCGATCTCCTACAGTGGCCGTACACCACTGGTGATCGTCGAGGGGACACTGAATAGTGCACGGTACATCCAAACCGTCATCGAACCCATCGTTCTACCATTCCTAGACCGGCAAGGGAACTTGCTGTTGCAACAGGACAATGCACGTCCGCATGTATCCCGTGCCACCCAACGTGCTCTAGAAGGTGTAAGTCAACTACCCTGGCCAGCAAGATCTCCGGATCTGTCCCCCATTGAGCATGTTTGGGACTGGATGAAGCGTCGTCTCACGCGGTCTGCACGTCCAGCACGAACGCTGGTCCAACTGAGGCGCCAGGTGGAAATGGCATGGCAAGCCGTTCCACAGGACTACATCCAGCATCTCTACGATCGTCTCCATGGGAGAATAGCAGCCTGCATTGCTGCGAAAGGTGGATATACACTGTACTAGTGCCGACATTGTGCATGCTCTGTTGCCTGTGTCTATGTGCCTGTGGTTCTGTCAGTGTGATCATGTGATGTATCTGACCCCAGGAATGTGTCAATAAAGTTTCGCCTTCCTGGGACAATGAATTCACGGTGTTCTTACTTCAATTTCCAGGAGTGTATAATGCATTGCCGCTACGCGAAACAAGTCGCCCATCTGTAGGCAGTGATACCTAGGACAGGTAGCGAATGTACAGGGTCATCAGAAGCAGGCTGAAAAGCTTCTGAGGGTATTGCAGCTTAGTCTATGCTGAGCATAACTTTTAAGAAAAAAATCGATACTTTGCGCGGTTTCTGAGTTAATTAGCATTGAAATTAGCCAATCGGGCCTTTGCACACTCAATTTCTAGCGGCCCACCGGTGTCGGGATCGTCATATGTGTTCTTCATTTGGTTTCCTAAAACCGGACGGGAAACGAAGCAGAAACTAGAGACAGGACTTCAGTAAGCATTGAATCCGGGTCTGAGTGGGTCTGGATCGTTGTCTATCATCTATGCTATAAGAACAAGTACCAGTAATTACATTAGGCGAACCCCTTGAATTTGGACTCGCAATAGCGTGCTTGGCCCACTTCAAATATTGTACTTATAGTAACTTATTGATTCTAAAACGGCGTAATATATCGATTTTTTTCTTAACATTTGTTTTTCAGCACAACATACCCTGCAACACCCTTACATACTTTCCAGAGTGTTTCTAACCATCCTACATACACTGCCGGAAAAAAATTTAAACCTGGAAAGGCGACGTCGATTTTAAAACGATGACGACATACGCCATCTAAGGAGTTGTAGAGGTACTGATAATGGATTCGGTGTCGTCAGCAAACAGATAGCGTAGCGATATAGCTACCAAAGCGCCATTTGTGCCAGAGGATTCGTCGACTCTGTAACGGTCTTGGCTGCAGATTTCTAGACTTGCGCTATTGGGTGGGGAATTGTAGGACTCCCCTAGATAGGTCAGGGGTGCACTACACATAGGAAGCGGCTACTCGGGTAGCAGAGTACTTGTGGCGTGCACATGGAGGTTTTTTAAGCTAGGAAGTAGTGCGAGGTGTCCTGATGATCACTCACCAGTCGACGTGCGGGCAGGGAAATCAGGACGCGCTCAGTGTAAAGACACTTCAGCTATCAAGATATAAGCAGTAAATTTTCAGAATGTTCGGAATAAAGTTCCTGAATTTACTGCCCTCCAGGAAGCGTACGGCGCGCAAATTAATCTCGAGACTGAGACCTGGCTGAACCCTTAAATAGGAAGTTCTGAAATATTTAGTGAGGGTTGGAACGCGTATCGGAAAGACAGAGTAGACACAGTAGGAGGTGGTGTCTTCATTGCAGTTGACAAAAATGTTGTGTCTAATGAGGTCGAAGTAGAGTGTAATTGTGACGTTATCTGGACACGTTTGACAGGGCTAAGAGAAATAAAGTTAATTGTTGGGTGTTGTTACCGGCCACCAGGTTCCACCGCGACAGTTCTAGAATCATTCAAAGGTAGCCTACACTCTCTATCGCGTAAGTACCCGGATCATTCTATATTAGTCGGAGGCGATTTCAACCTACCTAGTATAGACTGGGATGTCTATGGATTCATTACAGGTGGTTCAGGCAAGCCATCGTGTGAATTACTTTTGAACGCATTATCCAAAAACTGTCTTGAGCAGCTAAATCGACAGCCAACGCGTAATGGAAATATTTTAGAGCTGGTAGCCACGAACAGACCAGACCTCATCGACGGTGTCAGTGTTGAGGCAGGGATTAGTGATCATGATGTTGTCATTACGACTATGGTTACGAAAGTTAAAAATTCGGTCAAGAAGGCTAGGAGAGTATCCTTACTAGAAAGAACAGATAAGCAGTTGTTAGCATCCCACTTAGTAAATGAATCGACTTTATTTACTTCCGGTACGATGGACGTGGAAACATTATGGGCAAATTTTAAACACATTGTAAATCACGCATTGGAGAAGTAAGTGCCGAAAAAGTGGGTTACGGACGAAAAAGACCCACCGTGGTTTAACAGCGCTATTCGGAGAATCCTCAGGAAGCGAAGACAGTAGCACTCGCGGTACAAGAAAGCTCGGGAGAATGAGAACAGGCAAAAGTTAGTAGCGATTCGTGCTGCTGTAAAAAGAGCGATGCGCGAAGCATTCAACCACTACCACCGTCATACCTTAGCAAAAGATCTTGCTGAAGACCCAAGGAAATTCTGGTCTTACATCAAATCGGTAAGCAGGTCGATGGCTTCCATCCAGTCACTCACTGATCAGTCTGGCCTGAAACGGAAGACAGCAAAACGAAATTTTAAATTTAGCATTTGAGAAAGCTTCCACGCAGGAGGATCGTACAAACATACTGCCGTTTGAGTCTCGTACAGAATCCAGCATGAAGGACATAGCAGTTGAATGGTTTGAAAATAAACATATCGCCAGGTCCTGATGGGATTCCAATTCGGTTTTACAGAGAGTACTCTACTGCATTGACTCCTTACTTAGCTTGCATTTATCGCGAATGTCATGCCCAACGTAAAGTCCCGAGCGACTGAAAAAAAGCGCAGGTGACGCCTGTATACAAGAAGGGTAGAAGGACAGATCCTCAAAATTACAGACCAATATCCTTAACATCGGTTTGTTGCAGGATTCTCGAACATATTCTCAGTTCGAATATAATGAATTTCCTTTAGACAGAGAAATTGCTGTCCACGCATCAGCACGGCTTTAGAAAGCATATAGGCATATAGGCAGTCATTTTTCCTTGTTCTGTTTAGGAGTGGAACACGGAGAGAAGATGC
Organism: Schistocerca serialis cubense; assembly: GCF_023864345.2. Taxonomy (NCBI): domain Eukaryota; kingdom Metazoa; phylum Arthropoda; class Insecta; order Orthoptera; family Acrididae; genus Schistocerca; species Schistocerca serialis. The sequence continues at coordinate 236,735,049 of NC_064646.1, forward strand.
TAGTTGTGGTACGAGGTACCCTCCGCCACGCACCGTATGGTGGATTGCGGAGTATGTATGCCGATGTAGATGTACCCTTTAATAGGAAATACTCACAGCCTGAAGTTTCAATGGGGAGCAAACGTGTGAAGCAAGCAGGCAACCATGCCACAGAGACGGACTCGTGCTTCCTACAGCCAAATTAGCGACTTTGAAAGGGTCAAATTGTGGCCTTTCGAGTGGTGCGATGGTCCATTCGGGGAAGTGTCAGACAAATTGGAATTGCGGTGTCCGTTGTGCAACGGTGCTGGTATCAGTGGTCATATGAACGTTCTCTTCCCCGTAAGTGAGGTTCCAGACGTCCACGCAGCTCAGACGCCCCTCAGGATCGTTGCCTCTTAAGGACTGTATTGGCAACTACCACAGCACAGATGACTTGTGAGTCCAGACGTGTTAACACGAACTGTACCAGTGGGACTACTGGAACACACACCTGTAGCCCAGCTTCCACTTACGCCAAGTCACGACTAGTGCCATCATAGCATCCCTTGAAAGATGGAATGATGTGCTGTGGTCTTCATTAATGAAAGCAGATTCTGCCTAAACACAAGTGATGGTCATTTGTATGTTAGACGTATAACTAGTGAGTGCTGTCTCGTAGAGATCATTCTTCTAAGATACAGTGGCTCCACTCCAAGCCTTATGGTCTGGATGGCGATAAGCCACGACTCTCGTTCATCTTTGATGTTCCTGTAGGGGGGTGCCAACTAGCGCTCGGTACGTCGAGAATGTTGTTAGATCCGTTCTTTTGCCGTTTTTTCAAATGGAAGGTGATGTGTTGTTCCAAATGGATAATTCGCCCACGCACTGCCAGTGAAACTCAAGATGCTCTGCAAGACTGGCATCATGTTCCCTGTCCAACATAATATCCAGACTTGACCAAAATCGAGTACGTGTGGGATATGATTGAAGGATAAGTGACTTGTGCAGCTCGTCAGTCAACAAATCTTACATAACTAAGTGGACAGGGCAAGCAGGTCTGACATGACGTGTCCCAGGATAGCATTAGCCATCTGCACGATCGAATAGATGCCAGAGCCAGCGCCTGCATTGTTTCCCATAGAGGCTACACCATGTACTAACATGTGTGCTTCAGCATGGGCCGAGACTCATATATATAAGTGCAAGTATTTTCCCTAGTTGTAGCCACATGTATATGGGTGTAAGTGCAGATATTTCTATTGGTAGTTGCACATAGTGTACTTAATAACATTACACCAGTATATGCTTCATCAGCGGACTAATAACTATAGCTAAAAGGAGTAGCATATTTTTAAGTTGTTCAGTGGCAAATGGAAGCCATTAAAGCTTATTTTCCTCTGGGCAGCAGGTTGTTCAGTGGCAAGTGGAAGCCATTAAAGCTTATTTTCCTCTGGGCAGCTGGTCAGGTGTTGAAGTGCAGACACGTCGAGGCAAAGCGGTTAGTCTATATTGACAGGTGTAGTCCACTTATTGCGCAGAACCTGAATGTAGAAAACATTAGCTCATAAAGTTTGTTACATGTTTGTGGGAAGATTGTTCCCTGCAGAAGGAAACAATCAACAGAATTATGTTTGTACATATTGAGGTACTACATATAAAAGTATCTGCACTTATATATATTACACCCTATAATATGCACATAAAGCAGAGAATATGTATATATGTATGGATCTCCTCCCAAACCTCTGGGTCGGTTTCAACCAAATATGTCACAAAAACAACAGGGCTTACAGGTGTCAGCAGTGTTTGGTTCTTTACATTGAATTTCCAATAGGAGCAGAAATATTGGCAAAAACGTGTTTTTTCAGTTCTTACAATATAGGCTGCCCTGAACGACAGATATTTTATGTGGGAACAATGTCAGCCTGCTGAAAAAATCTGCCATGCAGGGTAGGTTACATCAGGGACAAAAAACAATGTTCTGGACCCTACTATGTAAGCTGCCATACATGACGCGGTGTTGTGTTGTACTGGTTGCTTTATCGACTTGTTCAGTCTGGCGACCTTACATCAGTGTCATATAAGTGATCCTCAAGCTGCTGATGAGTAGAATGCAATGCATGGCAGGCGTGTTGCAGTAGTAGTATCACACTGCTTTATGAACTGTACCACAGGGTCTACGTGTGCCAATGGGCATGGTTGGAGACAGGCTGATATGGGTAGAGGAGGAGGTGGCCACAGCAAGAGGGAGGAGAAAATTTACATAGAGAGAGGAGGAAGGGGAGATCCATGAGGCAGGTGGAAGGAGTAGAGGGATCACTGGCAGTGGAAAGGGAATAGGTGGACGAGACGGAACGTGGGAGTGGGGAAAGAGGGGAAGAGAAAGAGAGAGTGAGGAGAAGGGACAGACAGAGATAAGTGGTAGGATGAGGTGATCAGACAGAGCGTGGAAGAGACGGAACGTGGGAATGGGGAAAGAGGGGAAGAGAAAGAGAGAGTGAGGAGAAGGGACAGACAGAGACAAGTGGTAGGATGAGGTGATCAGACAGAGCGAGGAAGAGATGGGCACAGCGAGGTGTAGGTGTGTTCAGTACGTGTGTCTAACACATATGGGAGCGAAGTCGCTGGGAAAAAGCTAGTGTATATGTATTAGTAGCTTTGTGACTAGATATCATGTAAGTAATGGACTTGTGACGCCAGATACATAGTGGCACATCCGTGATTACCGAATGCATTGGTGAAATTACATTTCTCCATTGGTATGCCTATATACTCTGTCATCCTCAGGGGATATCATTTTAAGACTGTCTAGTGCACCCCCTCGCTTTGAAAGTAGTCTCAAATGGATGTGGACGAGCCTATACCATGTTTTTTTCATGTGGATCATATCCATCAGAGGCTACGCTATGATAATTTAATCTCACAGAGCAGGGATGTAGAAATCTGCTAGCACTGCAGGCTGAAAACCCCACACTGGTGAAGCGTAAGTCTTGGAAAAAGTGGTAGCTGAATTTTTTCAGCAAACCTGGAACTTATGCCTGCTGCCTTGTGAACACAGCAGTTGTCATTTGCTAGTGGACATCATGTACAAGAAGGAACAGGAAATGTTGAAATTATTATTCATGTTCATGGTAACCTGCATTAGCGAGCATCAGCTATGATACGAGAAACATTTCCATCCTGAAAAAATGTTTGTAAATTACTAAGGGACCAAACTGTTGAGGTTATCGGTCCCTGCACTTACTCACCACTTAAACTAAACTATGCTAAGAACAACACACACACCCATGCCCGAGGGAGGACTCGAACCTCTGGCGGAGGGGCCGCGCAATCAGTGACATGTCGCCTCTAACCGCGCGGCCACTCCGCGGGGCCTTCCAGCCTGACCTACAACCTCTACACACTATGAATGTCTCACTGAGCTTTCCTAATAGCCAAACTCGTTTTTCGTCACACAACACCCTCCAATCACTAGCGGTCAAATCCCTGTGTTGTTCGGTCGGTTGAAAACGCACATCTTCGTGTGTCGCCGTGAGTGATGGGCTTTAGCAAATTACCTGACCCTAAATGTCAATTGCATGCAGTTGCTTTCGTAATGCTAACTCGGAAAATTTTTGAGATGGAACTGCATTCACAGTAATATTGTGTGTTTCTTGGCCCCCGAGGACGAATTCACGAAGCTATAATCCTCAATCACCCACTTAAATGGCATCAGCAGAAACCACTATCTATACAGCTATCACTTTTGAAAAGAAATGAGTCTATATATTAACGGCACGCTAAGACAACAGTAACTGAGCCACTGTATGCTACCCAAGAATAATGAATAAGTCATGAATTGGGTATGATTTCCTCAATTTGCTGTAAAAATTCCACTACTAACCAAATTTATTGATATCCGATATTTCAGAAGTCTTACGAAGCGTATGATCCACCTTAACACGGGATACATCTTTATGCTTTACGGCACGCTGCCGTCATTTTTTAACCAGCCTTAAAATTATTCAGTCAGCTTTCAAATAATTTGTCAGTGGTTAAGAATCGATTGACAATAATTATTGTGAGGGCTGGTTCGAAACGATATCCTATCAGACGGTGATAGAAGTTCTTAAGGAAGTTGAATATACTCAATTTGAGACTATTGTAAAACATTCTACACTTATCATTCAACAACTAATGCAAGAAAGCAATTAACCCCATACTACGTAGAACGGAAGTCACATTAGATAGATCTGAATTTTCCGTCTCTGTCCTTTTCCGGTGTCGGTTCCATGTTATACAAGCTTTTGTCCTGCCTCCTTAACTTCCCTATTTAAGTCGAATTTTTACAGTTTTAAAACGAATCTGAAATACTCAGTCCAAAAAAATACCTGAATCACGTAAAATTCGCCTGAAAAGGTCAAGCGAGAGGGATTGTGATTTAAAGGAACACTAATTTCAATGTTTCGAATGGAGGTGAGATATGTTAGTACACCTATCATTACCCAAATCTTATAGCTAACAGGAATCCCAGTCATAGTCATGACAGAAAAACGGGGGTATTAGTGTAGTTTTGTTTGTTGCTTGTTTAATTAGTGGAACATTTCACCCTTTGATGCAATGTATATTGCTTAAATAAGTTACAAAGTCAGTACCACAGATATAATAACCTTCAACTGGTTGGTGTTTACTTGTTGCTTTCTTATTTAATACCTATAGGCAAATTTAAACATTATTTTAAATAAATCGAAATCAATTCTCGGTTAACCATTGCTAAAGACAAACAAAGTCACATATTTATGCAGTGTATTACAACATTTATTTTCTGACGGTGTGCAATAGTGTAGCTAGCTAAACGTCAGAAATATATCATTGTCATTTGGAGAAAGTGCTTTTAACTGGTACGATATGAAGAAATTTAAATATCCACCTTTAAATGCAGCTATTTATATCTCAAACTGTGACAATGGAGTAAAAGATGTAATTTACCCGAACATTTCCTACTATTTTTAATACAAATGTAACTTGTTATTACATGTGATGACGCACACTCGTAACCAAAGCATTAAATCAGTGGAGGTCGATATGCTGGCTCACTGAAATAACTAGAGTGACTGTCAAGTTTTATATTATCATATAAATTCGCAATGCAAGTCGAATTAATCACGTCAGACGTCAATTAATGAATAAATAACTGCTGCTGATTTCTCTTTCAGCTTTAGCAACCGGACAAACAAATTTACAAATTTTTTTTTCTTCCTTTATTTCACATGGCCGAATTATCGCCGGTTACTTTAATTTGTAGACAACTTTGATTAATGGGAGGTTAAATACAATAAAAGTCGGCTAACATTTTACGCTCCATTGTTGACAATCGCGAAAAGCCATTAGCACTTGTCAACGCCAAATTGATACACGGACGCGCTACAGCGCCGCTCTTTCTGGACACGCGTCACGTGGCACCAAATTATTACTCCAACAATTAGCATTAATTACGCATGATATTCATCGGATCTCGTCACTCAAAATACTGGCTATATGAGCGCTATGTTCGCAGTAGATTTCCATGTTGCCATCCAGAGGACTTTTGCGTCACTGGGCGGCGAAAACGGCGGAGTCTCAAGTGTGTACTGGTCGCAAAGGAAGGTTCACAAGCAGCTGTCACGAAGCCAGACGTATTACGGCAGGCTACGGGGAGCGCGACGTTCCCCATATCCGCTCCCCCACCCCCTTCAACCCTGTTTTCCGCCTGCCTTACTCCTCTGCATTCTTTATTCCGGGCGCTGATTCCTCTCTTTCCAAAAGAAACTGTCGCGATGCATTCATCCTCAATAAAAATTCGTTATCAAGTTACGCTTCGGAGCACAAGAAAAGAAGGCGCTTACAAGAGCTTTCCGGTCGAGGACGACGGAGGAGCTGGAAACGGGAGGAATGTGGCCGCGGAAATCCTCTCCTCTGTCCTAAAGAGCGAGCACGCCAGCAGGCCAGGAAATGCGGCGAATATACTTCCACATTCATGGTGCGGAGGCGCTGTCCTCTGCCTCACAAAAGATAGAGGGTTTTCGCGGCACAAACATACGTTCCACCCTTTCAGGAATTTACTCTTGGAAGGGGAGAAGAACGGCCTTAACGTATGGTCGTATTCACAGCAGAAGTACCTTGTCTGAGAGTTCTCCCATTGCTGGCCGAGGTATAGTGGCAACCGATGCCCGCAAGTGTAGTAACGGTTAGCATGAAGTATGTTGACATGTCGCAGGATCCGTTAACGGTAGTGAGGGGAGAAACGGAAATACATTCATTAAAAAAATAATACCATATGCTGTGCAATTCTGAGTATAAGTCGTCGTTAAATACAGAGGCGTCCAAAAAAATGTATCCACTGTTTAGAAGTCCATAACCTGCAAACTAATTGACAGAGTTGTCTCATTTTTGGTGAAAGTGTAGCTTAAAGTCCACCTTCAAGATATCACTGTAGGTGTTAGAAATGGTCACCATTAATATCCACACACAAACGATGCCGCCGAACTACAGCACGAACTATTGACTGCAAAGTGTTCTGTTGGATATTTGCACATGAATGTACAATGGATTCTCGAAATTCATCCAATGTGCATGACTTTTGTCGATAAACGATATCCTTTAGTGTTCCCCATAGGTAAAAGTCCAGAGCAGTTAGGTCTGGGGAACGTGGTGGATACTCCACAGCACCTCTACGGCCTATCCATCTTCCTGGTAGATTTTCGGTCGAGATACGCTCTAACACGATTTTGGTAGTGGGCTGCAGCACCATCTTGTTGAAAGTAAACTCTTCCGTCTGCGTACAAGTCTCGGATGGCAGGTAAAATGGATGTCTGAAGCTTCTGAAGGTACACCTCACCGGTAATTGTGCCGTCAAAGAAGAATGGCCAAATCAAGCCCCGGTAAGGCAACCCACATAACACATTTACTCTTGGCAAATTCACGGCGTTGTCTACATGGACGTTCGGATTTTCGGCGGCCCAGTAGATGCAATTGTGGCGGTTTACTGTACCATTGAGTTTGAATTGTGCCTAATCAGACCACACAATCATCTCTGCAAACTCTTCATCGTTGCGCACCATGTTAGTAAATCACTCGCGTCGTTCTCGTTCATTGCGTGTAGCAATCGTAGTGTGTAGCTCTTCCAATCTGCAGTCTTCAAAATTCGCCGAACACCTGAGCGACTCACTCCAGTTTCACGGGCACACTGTCTCACAAACTTCTGTGGTGAGCAAAGGAATTGTTGTAACACACGACGGGAGTTAGCAGGACTTGTTGCTGTTACAGGTCGTCCAGATCGTTGTTTGTATACTTCTTTAACACAGCTTTCGGATTCAAATTTGTCTCGGTGTTTGTGTCGGTGGCTCTGCTTGATACTCATTTCGCCATTGCCTTTGAAACTCATTAATGTTTTCGTACTAAAAATACCACTTCAAAACTGACTTCCTTTCATCGAATGTAAGCCTAGCGCCAGCCATGTTTACTCGAGTAACTAGGTGCAACTAAGAACAAAACACTATCTGGCGACTGTCATCTGACAAAACAAAACAACGTAATACTACGCTTGTGTGGCGATTGCCGGAACTACAAACTATTACACTACCAAAGATGAGACAACTCCGTCAATTAGTTTTCCAGTTATGGACTTTTAAACAGTGGATACATTTTTTGATCCCTCTGTATTCTAAATGGAACGAAGCCAGTCTAAAAATAAATTTTCAGTCTTCGACAACGTCACTAAAGAAGGAGCTAATCCTCGGATTAGATTAGGAGTTTGGGAGAAAATATTAACTTCTGTAATTTAGCTCTAAAATTAGTATATGACATTAGGAATTTCTGGCTGAAATACCCCTAGGGAATTAAGACGCTCGACGAAAAGAGCCCTTCTTTACCCGCTGGTACTGGGAACCTAACATTTATGTGACAGGCTATGTATGCGACTAGGAGTAGTGTATGGGGAATATACTCTTTATTATCAGCTTATCTGTTGCTACTTACGTTTCAACTGGCACCTACTGACTAAGACAGCTCGTATTTTTATAGTATTGAATTGTGTACGTATTGAAAATGAGGTTTACTTGGTCTTTTAAGGTTTCAACAAAATTGCTGCACAACTGAACAGGATCGTTTGGAAGAAATTAATGTAATAAAATTCTGTGCTGGTAGAAGTACGGTTATCGTGTTCTTCAAGCAAAAAGTACAAAAGGGCCTCCAAATGCAGCTCCATCTCCACACTCACAACTCAGCAGTCAGGATTTCTGCTGTGTTGTTCGTGACACTGCCTCTTAACACTGCATAAAAATTTTCGCCTAACGAAATGTTCTCGATATTCGACCGTTTTTGGTCCCTATTGACTGGGCTATTACGCCACCAGCATAGACACCTGTTTCGTTAACACTGTTTTTCTAACCTGCCCGTGAGGGCATTGAAACGAAGGTTATGATAAAACTAATTGCGTTGACAACAAGATCCAAATATAACCCTCACAAGCATGGTAGTTCGTTGCCAGTAAGCCTGACGAATACAACGATGTAACAGATAAAATTCACAAAACTGTTAGACAAAATTTACTGAAAGATCACTGCTAGAAGTTGTGTGTACTCAACTAAGCTGGTGGAGTAGTAATGCCACTCAATGAAGCAACACGCAGGTCAAATGCGGGATACAAATGGTGAAGTAAAAAATTTTTAAATTTTTGTACAGTGGTAGGAACAGTGCCATGAACAGAATACTAAAAATCTTGGCCTGTAGGTGCTGAGTGTGTTGTGGGGGTGCGTCTGAAGACCACTTTTGTACTTCTTTCTTCAGTATCTCAAAAACTAAGGCCTCTAGCGAAAATGTATCGCAGTACAGAATTTAACTAAACTAAATTTCGTGTTCATGTTTTCTGTATGACTAATAGTTTTGCGTGAAGAATGAGATAACACGAAAATCTATGCGTGGTTTTGGAATTTGAGATGTAACATTATGGGCTGCACTAAACGACATCGGTAGGGGAGCTGTGTCACCCTGCGTAGTTGGAAATTTACAACTCATATCGAAACGGAAAGGCTGAAAACTAACAATTTATGTATTTGCTCAGCGACCGTTCTTATATCAGTTGGCGAAAGAAGGTGCAGCGGTCAGTCGCAACTTCTGTTTAGTGTATCACTGACTGACGGCAGATAAAATTAACACATTTCAGCCATTACATGTCGTAGTCCCTCTTAGACTACACTCATGAAGAGTCCAAACTGCACAACCTGATGGTCCTCAGATGTTAAGTCCCATAGTGCTCAGAGCCATTTGAGGGGCCGATAACCATAAATCTGAATATGTGATGTAATGTTCTGTGTAATATACATCTCGACGGACCGTTTACCACTATAGCATTCAAGGCGGTGTTGACTTAACATCACAAGCAACACATCATTAAGATACAGATCACCCACTTCCACCTACTTTCACATTACTATATTTAATATCAGCATGGGAAAGGAGGACAACACTAACTGACCCATCCCTATGGTGGAAAGAATCCTGACTGCCATTTTTAAGTAACAGCGGATCTGCTTTGGGGAGATGGGTCATGAATTTTACAAAGAAGACATAAGGATCAGTGTCAAAGTAAGCGGTATAAACTGGTAAGAGGTAATACCAAACTTTTCCACTTACAAATGCCGGCCGGAGTGGCCGTGCGGTTCTAGGCGCTACAGTCTGGAGCCGAGCGACCGCTACGGTCGCAGGTTCTAATCCTCGGGTTCCCGGGTTCGATTCCCGGCGGGGTCAGGGATTTTCTCTGCCTCGTGGTGACTGGGTGTTGTGTGATGTCCTTAGGTTAGTTAGGTTTAAGTAGTTCTCAGTTCTAGGGGACTGATGACCATAGCTGTTAAGTCCCATAGTGCTCAGAGCCATTTGAACCATTTTTTGTTCTAATCCTGCCTCGGGCATGGATGTGTGTGTTGTCCTTAGGTTAGTTAGGTTTAATTAGTTCTGAGTTGTAGGCGACTGATGACCTCAGAAGTTAATTCGCATACTGCTCAGAGCCATTTGAACCATCCACTTACAAATCATGAATTCTGAGGGAACTCGGCTGCACATGACGGGTCAATTTATCGAACAGAAAACTAATAACTGTAACTTTGCGTGAGATCAGTTTGGACGACAAGCTGTCAACGAAACGGTCGGAAGTGTACCAGAAGCACCGTTAAATTAACACAAAACACTATTCAACGACGAATAACCCCTCACAAAAGTCACAACACGCCACGTAAACAGCTAACGGCTACGACTCGAAACGCTGCGGCGGAGCGAAAGCGTAAACACGTCCTAGCCATATGGGGTGGTAAGGAAAACTGCGACCATCAAAACACAAACGAATTTTCTGACGCTTGGCTGCGGTCTCCATAAATATTTCCGAGCCTCCAAAAGCGTATAAGCACACCTAAAATGATACCATTCAATTTCCTCGAAATTGTTTGAGAAGTATGACTTTCACAGTACATATGCAGAAGTCCGAGTCCTGCGCTACACACCTTGTCAATCTGAATGAGATCGGTGAGGGGAAGTTCATACGGTCTCCGTACAAGCTCGCTGATTAGACAGTGATACTGGGGAGACGAAGAGCGGTGAGTTGTAACGGCTTTGTCTTCTGGAGGTGCACATTGTTCCAGTGTATTAGCTTTCGTGGAGAGTAATGAACTCCATTTGTCTCCCTAAAACAGTTTTGGTGGGAAAGAGAAAGTACAGGCTGATTAGGCTGGGTTCTTAGGCTGCAACAAGAATCAAAGAACGCCCGAATGACGAGAAGCAAATCTTTTTGGAAATTTGTACGTCGGCAAAAACATCGATGCGCGAGCATAAGCTGCCATAGACATACCACAGCAAAAGATCTTGTTGAAAACCCGAGATATATCTTGTTCTACCTAAAATCGATAAGCGGATCGAATGTTTCCATTCAGGCTGTAGTTGACTAGTCTGCTATGGCAGTAGATGGTAGTGAAAAGAAGTCTGAAGTTTTAAATTCGACGTTTATGAAATCATTCACGCAGGAAGATCGTAAAAACACACCGTTGTTTGAGCGTCGCGGAGACCCCCGTATGGGGGGGGGGGGGGGGAGGGGGGCGTAGCAATGTACATCCCTGGCGCAGAGAAGTATTCGAAAGAGTAGAAAACAAGGAAGTCCCCAGATGTGGAGGTATTCCGATTCAGTTTAACGAAAGGTTCAAAAAAATGGCTCTGAGCACTATGGGACTTAACATCTATGGTCATCAGTCCACTAGAACTTAGAACTAATTAAACCTAACTAACCTAAGGACAGCACACAACACCCAGTCATCACGAAGCAGACAATAACGAAAGGTATTCTAAGGCATGGTACTGAGGGGGGTGGCGCAGTGGTTAGCACACTGGATTTGCATTCGATAGAACGACGTTTCGAGCCCGCGTACGGCCATCCTGATTAAGGTTCTCCATGATTTCCCTAAATTGCTTCAGGCAAATGCCGGGATGGTAGATTTGAAAGGACACGGTCGACTTCCTTCCTTAATCGACGGGACAGACGGTCTCACTGTTTGGTCCCCTCCTCCAAACCAACCAATCTATGGCGTTGGCCCTTTCCTTATTATTATATCGACTCTCTCACCCAGCACAGGGACCTGAACAACTGAAAAAAAGCACAGGTGATTCCTGTATGTAAGAAGGGTGAAAGAAAACAAGCGCAAAATTACAGACCAATAACGTTAACACCGGTTTACTGTAGAATGTCCGTATGTATGTATTAAACCGGGGACCCAGAAACGACGGGGAGACTTTGTTCCGCCGTAGCCCTCAGAGGTTCACAACCCCACAACAGGCCACAGCAGTTCACCTACCGCACTTCCGCCCCATCACAAGAAACCCAGGGTAATATTGCGGTGTGGCCCCCAGTGCTCCCCCCACCCCCACCCCCACCGAAACGTCTCATACGAGACGAGTGTAACCCCAATCTTAGCACGGTAGATTAATTATGGTGTACACGTATGTGTAAACGGTGTCTGCGCAGCAACTGCTGAAACTGTGTAGCTGAGGCCGAATAAGGGGAACCAGCCCACATTCATCGAGGTAGATGGTTAATGTCCTGAAAAACCATCGGCACACCAGACCTCGACACTAATCCGCCTGGCGGAATCATGCCAGGGACCGGCACGCCTTCCGGCTCGAGAAGCAGCGCTTTAGACCACATGGCTAGCCGGGCTGGCTTGCTGTAGAACTCTTGAACACTTTCTCACATCGAATAGCATAAATTTCGTTGAGACGGAGGAGTTTTTGTCCGCAAATACGCACGGATTTAGAAACTCGCATTGCCCTTTTCTTGCAGGATGTCCTGAAAAACACCAAAGAAGGCCAACAGGTATACACCATATTTCTAGATTTCCGGAAAGCGTTTCAATCGATGCCCTACTTCAGACTGTTAACAGCGGTACGGGGATACGGAGTAGGTTCCCAGAAACGTTAGTGGCTTCTTAAGTAATAGACTCTAGCCCTTTCTCCACGACAGCGAGTGCTCATCAGAGAGAAGTACCTCTTCAGGAGTGCCACAGCGAATGTGTGATAGAACCGCGGTTTTTCTCTGTATGCTTACGTAATCTGACGTACAGCGAGTAAGCAGCAATCTGTGGCTGTTTACTGATGACACTATGGTGTGCCAGAAGGTGTCCAATTCGGTTTTTTCTTAGGATCTTAGGAAAGTGTGGCCCGGCTGTAGAGGAGACAGCGTATAGAACACTAGTGTAACCCATTCTTCAAAAATGCTCGTTTATTTGGATCCCCACCATGTCACATTAAAGGAAGACATCGAAGCAATTAATAGGCGAGCTGCTATATTTGTTACTGGTGAATTCTCTTACTTGATTGCACACCCAAGGCAGCAGCAGTAGCCAGATTCAAGATCACTGTATTATTTTGTTTCTGGATTCTCTTCACAACCACAGTCATATGTGTTAATCACAGACAGATAGGGTTTCCATTTAAAGTCACAATTAAAGTCGAGTCATCACCCTAGAGTCAACTTTATCAACTGCCAGTCGGATCACATAAATTAAGGAATACGAGATAAAGTACAGTCTATATATTATGTTGATGCACATTCCATTAACTTACGTTTTATGAAGAAATCTGACTTCTTGTTTATTTCTGTCTATCATTGAAGTTCATAAGTTCCCGTCATCGCCTTCCATTGTTTTACTTTCTGAAGTGGGAGATAATAGGGGAGGCGTGCAGTAAGTAATGTATTGTGTCGTCTGTAATTTCACTACGCGCGGCCACATTTTATACCCACTTGCGCTAAAATACGTTGCATTTAATTTTCACAATAGTGTCACTGAAGAGGTGACTGTGTCTTAGAGGCAGAGGTTCATTCATTAGAGGTACCCACATGTTTGCCCACCAGAAAGACACATTGTAAGGTCACTTGAATTTACAGATGCAAGCAACTAGACGAAATCTAATCACTTCTTGTTCTGAATCAATGTAAAATGTGAACAGAGGTCAAATATTCTGCACACAAAATCCACACGTAAAAGAGAACGCGAAAAGGACACCTAATAGTCCTGAACCAGGAAATGCTGGAACAGGGCGCTAGCTCCTCACAGAGTCGACGTCGTTTTGCCTGTATTGTGAACATCTCTGTGTCGTCGCGTGTGGTTGTAGTGAGGCTGTTTTCTGTCACAGTGTTGACGGAAGAACGACCTTTAGAAATAAATCCCCTGTGATGGATTACTGCCGTTGTTAAGGAATACAATCTAAAAAATTAAGATGTACCATGCACAACAACGTGAAATTTTAAACTCTTTACGTCACTTATATAAGAACACAGGTTATGCCGCAAACATTACTGCGTTTTTCCACAAACGACAGATTTGGCACGTCTTTCGAAATGTCTGCACATGGGCCTATTTTCCCCTGTACACATGGGGCTGATTCCGCTCGGTCAAATTATAATTTTAGTGGGTCTTTAATAAGAAATTATAGAGAACATGTCTTCTTGGTTTATTTTCAGACAGTCTGTACAAACAAAAAGAAAAAGCCAAGCGTTTCATCGTTCGAGGAAGAGTAGAAACACGCAGAGACAAGTGTTACAGACGGAGACACGAGTATGAGAGAAGCTGCTGTGTTGCTCAAAATTCCTTGACACTTAAAGATCGGGTAACTGTTTCACAAAGTGATTCGAAAATGGGAGAAAAGAAACCTCATAGACCAGCTGCTCATCTGATTGTATTCAGCACAGAAGAAGAGGATGATCTAGGCTGAAAGATATAGCAGCAAGGGGTTTTGGCTATACTTCTAAACAAATTCGAATAGCACCATTCATGTATGCAACAACGAATAACAGGAAGCATCCCTGGGCCATAGAACACGTTACTGCAGGTAAAATCTGGTTTACTATGTTAATGGGGAGGTATAGTGACCTATAACTCCGAAAACCGCAAGATTTGTCGAAATCTAGACAGAAGGCAGGCTGTGACGGCATTTTACGATGTGTATCGGAATTTGTCTGAGCAGACTCTTGCAGTTTGTGATAACTCTCATCTCATTTTCAATGTCGACGAGACGGGTTTGCTACCTAAAATAGTGACAGAAAAATTTCCGGGGAAGTAATGAAGTTGGCAAACGTAGAGAGGGGGAAAATGTCACTATTATAGCTTGCCTTAGTGCTAGTGGCGTTCTTATTCCTCTCTCTGCTACCTTCAAATGTATTAGATTTAGAGAAGTATACGAACATCCCCTACCAGCGGGTACAGAAGCCACTATTTCTGATACTGGATATGCGAAAGAAGATGTTTTTTCTAAAGTGGCTCTAACACTTTCAGAGGCACCGATCACATGGAAAGTGCCTTCTAATTTAGGAAGGCCATGGCTCTCATTGTTCTCTCCAGTGTCAAGAATATTGTTGTCAGAATAACATGGAGATGCTCTGCCTTCCACCTCACACCGCACATTCCTTTCAGCCTCTGGACGGATCAGTATTGAAACTGCTAAAAGTTTTTTAGCACCATGCTGCTAAAAATTACACGCATTCGACTCCAGGATGTGCAATCAACCAGTATAACTGCGGAGAACTGTTTTCCGAATCTTGGAATATAGCTACCACCGTTGAATATAAAGGACTTAAATGCACTTATCTGTTCCCTTTCAATTTCTCCCCTCAGTTTATTTCCATTCAGACATTTCCAATGTGCCATCATGTTCTCTTCCGGAGATTACTTAATGTTCCCAGCTGTGACGTGAGTCCCCTTTGCCAGGACCTTCTTCCGTTCTCTTTTCAATGCAATCATTTCCCACGCAGAAAAAAAAGAGAGAGAAAAAGAACCCAAAGGTCGTCAAAAATCGTAGGAACAAAACCAAGGAATTTGACTTCAGACACGAATTACGAAGCCATTGAGGCTAAACGCAGACTAAAAATGGAGAAGGAAAGCAAAAGTAATGCAAGTAAGAATCATCATCAATTGAGTGAGCCGGATGATGACTTTCATCCAACTGCAACTGAGACGAGTATCAGAACACTCCTTGGCACTTTTGCTGTCTCAAGTATTATTCGCCAGAATCGTTCAAGGTAGACTGGTTACAGTGTGCTAATGGTTTCACGAAGTGTGTTGTGTGCAAAAGGACGAAAAATGCTTAGCTGTGGTAAATGCCTGTGATTTGGACTCTGAACTATACTGGACGGAATAGCCCCGTGACTGGGCGGAATAGCCCCACCATTTTGGTACGTTGTGATTTCTGCCTTCTTCAGATGTTGATTAATACTTTGTTCTCGTAAACGAATTTCCACATTTTCTACACTGGATTGTACTCAAAATTAAACAGCGATATTATATCACAATGACTGATCTTTTTAGAAAAGTTGCGTATCATAATACGAGGGCAGTTCAATAAGTAATGCAACACATTTTTTTTCTGAAACAAGGGTTGTTTTATTCAGCATTGAAATACACCAGGTTATTCCCCAATCTTTTAGCTACACAACAATATTTTTCAACGTAATCTCCATTCAATGCTACGGCCTTACGCCACCTTGAAATGAGGGCCTGTATGCCTGCACGGTACCATTCCACTGGTCGATGTCGGAGCCAACGTCGTACTGCATCAATAACTTCTTCATCATCCGCGTAGTGCCTCCCACGGATTGCGTCCTTCATTGGGCCAAACATATGGAAACCCGACGGTGCGAGATGGGGCTGTAGGGTGCATGAGGAAGAACAGTCCACTGAAGTTTTGTGAGCTCCTCTCGAGTGCGAAGACTTGTGTGAGGTCTTGCGTTGTCATGAAGAAGGAGAAGTTCGTTCTGATTTTTGTGCCTACGAACACGCTGAAGTCGTTTCTTCAATTTCTGAAGAGTAGCACAATACACTTCAGAGTTGATCGTTTGACCATGGGGAAGGACATCAAACAGAATAACCCCTTCAGCGTCCCAGAAGACTGTAACCATGACTTTACCGGCTGAGGATATGGCTTTAAACTTTTTCTTGGTAGGGGAGTGGGTGTGGCGCCACTCCATTGATGGCCGTTTTGTTTCAGGTTCGAAGTGATGAACCCATGTTTCATCGCCTGTAACAATCTTTGACAAGAAATTGTCACCCTCAACCACATGACGAGCAAGCAATTCCGCACAGATGGTTCTCCTTTGCTCTTTATGGTGTTTGGTTAGACAACGAGGGACCCAGCGGGAACAAACCTTTGAATGTCCCAACTGGTGAGCAATTGTGACAGCACTACCAACAGAGATGTCAAGTTAAGCACTGAGTTGTTTGATGGTGATCCGTCGATCATCTCGAACGAGTGTGTTCGCACGCTCCGCCATTGCAGGAGTCACAGCTGTGCACGGCCGGCCCGCACGCGGGAGATCAGACAGTCTTGCTTGACCTTGCGGCGATGATGACACACGCTTTGCCCAACGACTCACCGTGCTTTTGTCCACTGCCAGATCACCGTAGACATTCTGCAAGCGCCTATGAATATCTGAGATGCCCTGGTTTTCCGTCAAAAGAAACTCGATCACCCCGTTGTTTGCAACGCACATCCGTTACAGACGCCATTTTAACAGCTCCGTACAGCGCTGCCACGTGTCGGAAGTCAATGAAACTATACGAGACGAAGCGGGAACGTTTGAAAATATTCCACAAGAAATTTCCGGTTTTTTCAACCAAAATTGGCCGAGAAAAAAAAATGTGTTGCATTACTTATTGAACTGCCCTCGTACATAGGGCTTACAGTGGAAATGAGCGGAGTAGCCCCACCGTACCCAAACTCAATCACATGAAAGCAAATCCAATGCTCATGATTTGCTGCTGTCTCAATATAAGACAGCAGATGGCTGGTTAAAAGCGTCCATATTAGCGCAAGAGTGGCTGAGTTCTTATACATTGTAACATTATAGAATTGTACTGACACGTTACTTCGATCCTATTACAATGAAAAACTTTTTCGATAACAACCATATCGGCGACGGTGGACCAAAGTTTTCTATACACTTGTTCCTGCGCTCTGCTGGAAGATAGAAACGGCACGCTTCCTGAATAGCTTGCTGGAATCTGGTATCTAGAGAAATATCTTCAGCAATATGTAACGTACCATTCCATGGCCCTCCATGTGTGCTAGAATGGTACTCTATTGCACGAGGGCATGTCGAAAGGTAATGTTTCCGAAATTAACAAATGAAAACTCTTATGGCTTTCTAGATAAAACTAACGTTATTAACGTTCTACATCTTTGTTCTTCGTGTCGGTATACTTGCAGGTCTCTGTCTCTAGAGGGCTCCGAATTGTAACGTATAACTGTAACGTCCGTGAGTTTAGAATTCGAAGAGTTCATCTTCTCATGAAGCACCCTCTTCTTCAGCATGACAAAGACGCATCACATACGAGCGCTGCTACATCTGCAACAAGCCGATGCCTTTTGTTCAGCAACGTCGGTCATCCAACACACGATTTTCTAGTTTCCAAAACATAAAGAACATCGTCGAGAACATGTGGCTGTAATAGAATAGGGCAAGCCATTTTCCCATGAGGGTCGTTCTGCTAGGAAGCAGCACCATGTAGCAGCACTAAAATTAGGAGTACGGTATGGTCAAAGAAAGTATCTACACTCTGCTCGTGATTCCGACTTCTTGAAAAGCCTAACGAACAAGTCGGTTGGATGGACTGATTGGTACTGAACGCTTAGCCTTCTGGAAGGCAAGTCGGGTTTTCGTAGCGTATTTCAGAAGATAGGAGAAGGTGATCCTTCGTGATCAACGGACTTACTTTTCACAGTGCGGATAATTGTGAAATTACGAAAGTATCTTTCCGTACAAAGACGTGGGTTAGTGGCGAACCATTCTGATGTTCTAGGCGACTCTTCCGTTTAACTGAGCTTACCCATTGTTCATGCGCTGAGCCCTTGCATTAGATTGTGAAGCCAGTAGCTTGCTGGACGAAAGCATTTCAGTGAGCGACATGATCTTGCAGAAACAAGTAAATTATGTTTCAGAATGATGTCTTTTTGTAACTTTTCCGCACCTGATTTTCAATTGTGTTCTTGTTTTGTTGTTATGCTACTTATCGCTGGAGCTTACAAGTAGCCAATTGGCGGCATTGTATTCAATTTAAAGCACTGACCATACTAGAATCCAGAGGTCGATCTCGGAAACATTAATAAGAAAGTATTTACTTTGGAGTTGGGAAACTTAACCGTGTCTTACGAGTTTGTGTGAGGCTGTCGACCGTTATTTAGACTGGTTTGTAATTGTAGCAGAGCGGAGAATTAGTGAGGGTCTGCCAATAATTATTGCCGATTATATCCTAGGAAGAGAACGAGGCTTAATTTATCTCTCGCGCAGCACATCACCTGACGTAAGTGAAACAGATCACGGTCCCGAATTTGTCTTTGTCAGACCCATTAAGAGCTGCGAGATACGTGCAGAAGTAACTTTTCAGTTCTTAGAACGAGTACAAACGGTGAGACGACTCCAATGAGACCTTTCATTACATATCACCTACACCAATCGAGCATATATTACAGTTACACAAATCACAGCATTACTTCTTCTTTCGTGAAAGACCTACAATACTACGTATTCCACTGAAGCACAAGAATACATCTGCAGCAAACAGGTCTCATAATGCCAATTAGTTGATCAACTTTGATGGAATCTGTCACAGCGTAAAGACGCAGTTCATGTCGAAATGCTAACGTCCAACCAATATGTCTCAGAGAACTGTTCTGCAGTAATGTTATCAAATAAACTGCGTGCGATTTGCGGATGACTTTGTGGTACCTGTGGAATCCCATGAGACACTGAAATATAAATCAGTCTCCTGCAACATAAGGCAGTAGAGTGGTTTTCACACCACTTACGAGCAAATAGCATCGCTTACCAAAATAACAATGCAAACAAGTATGAAGCATTCCACCTTTCTCCAGTAAAATGGTTAGAAATGTCGATTACACGGTAGACATAATTCATGTATATGGGTTGTAAAGTCCGGCATGGACGAAAGGATACTGAAAATGTAACGATCACCCGGAATAATTAAGACTACTCACACTAAAAGCTGCATTCTGAAACATGCCAAAAATAGATGGCAGATGGGAGAGACAATTCAAATAATAGGTAAAAAATGTCTACCGTGGAGGAAAGGAAACTGAAAACCGAAAGACGAAACAGAATGGTTAACAATATTTGCAATATGTGATGCATTTTGAAAATAACTAATGACAATTTGCTAATGAAATCAGAACGTGTAGCACTAATTTTAATGTAATTGGAACGAGCTAGAGGTACTCGAAAGTACATCATAAAGATTATTCTAGGACCTTCAAGAATCATGAATATATGAAGTAATGATGAAATATATGAGAAAAGAAAATTTATGTTTCTACAGTATATTCGATTGTCGGTATCAAACTTCAAGTACCTCTGGGAATAGAAACTAATAACCTGAACCTGAGATATTAGTAGACGTATTTCGATCTAGAACAGAATAGTAGAAAACGCAACAAAAATCTTTTAGAAATAAAGTTTTATAATTACGAGGTCTCCAAGGTAAGATGTGTAAGAGAACATATATAGTGAAGTAGTCGGGAGAAGAAAAGAACATGTTCAGAAATTAAGAGAGCAGTTAAAATAAAATAAAGTAACATAGCATGAAAGTCAAGAAACTTAAACAGACACATGGTTCCCAAAAGACTGTAACGAAAACGGAAAACAGTGGATTTGGAGTGTGCTAGCTGCCCCCTGCCAAGGTTTGCGTGTTTCTTGTCCCTCCATTCTTGTTTATTGAAGCAAGGTTGCCGCGTGGACGTAGTTTCCACACAACCACCCTGTGGGAAACACTGAGATATTCACCGAAGTACACGAACTCATAGCGAGGAGCTGAAACAAAAGAGTGCTTGTCAGTGTAAAACAAGCGGCCTAACCCATGGTCCCCATGTGCTCTACAATTGCAATGTGCCGAAGTGGGAAGAGGCTTCAGGGTCGACGTTCCTTAGCTACTAACCCTGGCGAGCTTTCACAGTAGCGGCATAAGAAAGTAGGAAGCCGAAGAAAATAACAGCCCGGGGCGCGGCGGTTTGGGAGCGGTGACGGTCACAGGAAACAAAGAAACTACAGGAAGTCCAAGAGGATGGCAGGGACTGTCAGAGCAAACGGAATCCTCGTGAAGCGGGTGGCTTTGAAGTTTTGGGATCGGCCCACTCCAGCCAGCGGCAGCGAAAGCTTCGGTCTGCTTGGAGGGAGTGGGACTTGTAAAGAGGGAAGGCTGGGGGTGGAGGTGGAGGGGTGGCTGCAGCAGCCGCTGGCTGCCGCGTTCGGAGGCGGAAGGCCCTCCGGTCACTTGTGCCTTCGTGGACCCGGCACCTCGGCCTATCAGCTCCTACACAGAGGACAGGCCATTGAGGAAGTGACGGCACGGCGGAAACTTCAAAGGGCATCGGCAAAGCTCGCACAAATGTCAATATAAAAGCTGACCGCTCTGCAGGCGTACTGTCGGACTGGCGGCAACGAGTTGGTAGCAGCGACTCACATTAGGCTGCTTTGACTGCAGTACGACGTTACGGACGTATGCTCATTTTGGAATGGAAGCTCTACAGTCCGTATTTACTCTGTGAGACGAATGATCGGTATTGACAGCACGGCCCAAAGTGACAGTGTTGCCGGAGGTGGCTTACGACACCCCGTATCTAATCGGAACTGCTCGTGTACTCCGGTGGCTAAAACAAAAATCACGACAAAACGTAGTTCGTAGTTTCATGTGTAATAAATGCTAAACAACAATTCTAGCTTCTTAAAATCTTCTCTGTGATCACCATCTCGTTTTTTCAACCAGCAAATAATTTCGCCTTTCTTGTTGCCAAAGATGGTGTCCTATCATGAAAAAATGAATTATGCAAGACGTTAGCCATACTCGAAACTGATGACCTCGAGAGATTTGTCATGAGCGATGCCTTGAAACACTTCTAAATAATAACAGTATTCATTTTTTCATGATAGTTGCTTGACTTACGCCAACGAAACATTAACAGGAGGGGTTTTGACTAAACCGATCAATGTCCTTCTGTGTCTTTGTGCAATCGGGAGTTCCTCCATTCTAGCCTGTAGTAATGCAGGAGACGTATTTCTAGTTGGGAATACGGACCACTGTCGGCTGTATGTGAGAATGATGAAAATGAAAATCTGTGCCAATCTGGGAATCGAACACGCGTTTCCGGTTTACGTGAGTAGTCGCCTTAACCGCTTGGGCTATCAGTGCACGAATCACGGCCACGTACAAAATTCGATATGTCACAATCCTTGTATGTCAACCTGCATCATATGTTACGTATATTCCCGTCCAAGACGGACATGATTATTGAGAGTCGAGGTTCCGGTACTGGCGAATAAATACGAAACAGCAGTGCATGCGTTATAAAGAGGTACGAGGTTACTCGTGATATTCATGCATATCCGAAGGAAATGGCACTGCAGTGACTACAGTCATCAAGAAATACAGGAAATTTATTTATTTATTTACACGTCAAATTCTGTAGGATAAAATTGAGGAGCAAATCTCTGAAGTCATGGAACGTGTCAGTACATGGAATTACAACATAAAAGTAATAACAGATAAAAATAAAATATTTATGAACCCGAAAACAGTCAGGGCATAAATTTAAGTAACCGCAAACAACAACACAACAAGAATTAGCTTAATACTTCAAACAACTCCTCAACAGAAACGAAACAGTGATGCATGAGGAAACTCTTCAGTTTCGATTTGGAATCGCGTGGATTACAGCCAAGACCATTGAGTTCTTGTGGTAGCTTACTTAAAATGGATGCATCAGTGTACTGCACACATTCCTACACAAGTGTTGAGGAAATCCGATACAAATGCAGGTTTTATTAATGCCGAGTATTACCTGAGTGAAAGCAGCGTATTCTTGCGAAAAAGCTAATATTGTTAACAAGAAACGACACTGAAGAATATATACCGGGTGATCAAAAAGTCAATATCAATTTGAATACTTAATAAACCACGGAATAATGCAGACAGAGAGGTAAAAATTGACACACATGCTTGGAATGACATGGGGTTTTATTAGAACCACCCCATATTGCTAGATGCGTGAAAGATCTCTTGCGCGCGTCGTTTGGTAATGATCGTGTGCTCAGCCGCCACTTTCGTCATGCTTGGCCTCCCAGGTCCCCAGACCACAGTCCGTGCGATTATTGGCTTTGGGGTTACCTGAAGTCGCAAGTGTATCGTGATCTACCGACATCTCTAGGGATGCTGAAAGACAACATCCGACGCCATTGCCTCAACGTAACTCCGGACATGCTTTACAGTGCTGTCCACAACATTATTCCTCAACTACAGCTATTGTTGAGGAATAATGGTGGACATATTGAGCATTTACTGTAAAGAACATCATCTTTGCTTTGTCTTACTTTGTTAGGCAAATATTGCTATTCTGATAAGATGAAGCGCCATCTGTCGGACATTTTTGAACTTTTGTATTTTATGGTTCTAATAAAACCCCATGTCATTCCAAGCATGTGTGTCAATTTGTACCTCTCTATCTACATTATTCCGTGATTTATTCAGTTTTCAAATTTATACTGACTTTTTGATCACCCAGTGTACTGAGAGGCCAATGTCAAAATACACAGACTCGTGACCTGGGGTCGACAAGAGGCTCGTAAACTTATACCACTTATTGGCCGAACCACCCGTTTCTGAGCAAAAAATATTCATTTAGAATGTTACTCCAAACTATAATGCCATACAA
Organism: Schistocerca serialis cubense; assembly: GCF_023864345.2. NCBI lineage: Eukaryota > Metazoa > Arthropoda > Insecta > Orthoptera > Acrididae > Schistocerca > Schistocerca serialis. The sequence goes on from NC_064646.1 coordinate 236,758,272, forward strand.
CATAAGGAAATGAAAATATGCAGTGTAGATTAATTTTCGTGTCGAACGATCACTCACTTCAGATACCGATTCGCATAGTAAAAGTGGCATTATTAAGTCTTCGAACAAGATCCTGAACGTGGGCTTTCCACAACAGTTTACTATCTATCTCAATATGTAGAAATTAGAACTGTTCAGTTTCACAAATCATATGCCCGTTCTGTGATATTAAAACGTCAGCTTTAGTTGAATTTTATGTTAGAAACTATAGAATCAGGCTCTTATTGTGATCTAGCGTTAGTTTTTTTCTACAAGCCATGAAATTATGACAAACTGCACTATTTGAAATCGAGCCAATGTTGCATACAACATCCTTTACAACCTAGTTAGTGTCATCAGCAAACAGAAATATTTTAGAGTTACTCATGAGGGTACATAATTTATGTAAATAAGGAACAGGAGTAACCCCAACACGGATCCATGGGGCAACCCCCACTTGACCATATCCCACTCATACCCCACACCACAGCCATTCTCAACAATGTGTATAATGACCTTTTGCTGTCTGTTACTAAAGTAAGAGGTGAACGAGTTATGAGCTACTCCACATATACTGTAATGTCCCATTTATGGGTCAATATTTCCTGATCAACACTATCAAATGCCTTTGTTAAATCAAAAACTAGGCTCAGCCTTCGAAACCTTTTGTTTAACCCATTCAGTACCTCACAGAGAAAAAAGAATATAACATTTTTAGTTGGTAAACGACTTTTAAAGCTAAAGTGTACTTTTGATGCTAAATCGTGAAATACAAAATGAACACTTATCCTTAAGTACACAGCCTTTTCAATAACTAAACACTGATGGCAGAGAAATAGGTCTAAAATTGTATACATTATCCCTTTCTCTCTTTTTTTGAAGCGGCCTTACTACTGAGTGCCTTAATCGTTCAGAACACTGACCATTCCTAAAGGAAAAATTCCAAATATGCCTAAATACAGGGTTAATATGTGTAGCAGAGTACTATAATATACTGATAGGAACTCCATGATATGCATGAGAGTCCTTAGTCTCCCCCTCGTCTGTATCACAGAGGAGTCTTTCGAACATCAGTCTCAGAAAGGCATTTGATAAAAGTGTTACATGTTGCCCTCTAGAAACTAAATTTTTATTTAATTCACCAGCAATGATCAGGTAATCATTGTTAAATAGTGTACATATATCTGATTTATCAGTAACAGACATATTCTTACTACGAACTGACTTTATATTGTCGACCTTGTGCTGCTGACCAGACACTTCCTTCACAACTAACCATATGGTTTTAATTTTATCCTGTGAATTAGCTATTCTACTTGCATAGGACACACTCTTTGGCTTCCTAATAACATTTTAAAGCACATTATAGTACTGTTTGTAATGGGCTACTGTAGCTTGATTGTGACTACTTCTAACATTTTTATGTAATTCCCGCTTTGTTCTACGGGATATCCTTATCCCACCGGTCAGCCACCCAGGCTTCCTTTTACTGCTACTACACCTTCAAAGGGAAAGCAGCTCGTAAAGCGCATGAGAAATATCTTAAGGACGAGGTTTAAAAAACTTTCTATTGCTGTTGGATTAACTTTCCTACATAGTTTGTAATTATATGTGACATTTGTTTGAGTACAAAAGCCTTTTAGCGTTAAAATTTGTGTGTCATTGTCTGAAAGGTCATTCACCCTTTTACTAACAAAACACTCATCTAGTAATGAAGAACGAATAAAAATATTGTCTATGACTGTGCTACTGTTCCCCTGCACCCTAGTTGGAAAAAACAGTCTTCATCAGGTCATATGAATTTAGGAGATCTGCCTACATCCTTTTCTTATACTATCATATATAAAATTTATATTGAAGTCACCACATATAACTAGTTTTTGGGAATTCCTATAAAATGAATCAAGAAAGCTGTGTAAGTTGAGCAGAAATGCTCTGGAGTCAGAATTAGGGGACCTATAAAAAACAACAATTAGATATTTTGTTCCAATAAATTCAACTGCCCCTGCACAACATTCAAATATCTGTTCAGTGTAGTGGTGTGATACATCTATGGACTCAAATGTTATACTTTTTTTTTTACACAAATGGCCACTCCCACAACCCACAAGGAACTCCTTGAAAAGCATCCAGCTGATCTGCATCCTGGTAAAGGAACCTTTGACTTGTCAAATTATTCAAGTGGTGCTTCGATATGCCAACAATTTCACAGTCAACATCTATAAGCAGTTCATTAACCTTACCTTTAATACCTTTTATGTTTGGATGACATACGATGATTCCTACTCTAATTCGAAACATGATGTCCTCTGAAGATGATCCTTTAGTTAGAGGGACTTCCTTTTAGCAGGTATACCTGTGAGCTGACTTCAGTCTAAAAAAGGTGAAGCTCTAACACCAACTACTACAGGAATTTTTCCATGAGTGATTCCATCACCACTACACTGTCACTTATAAGCTTTGCCAGCCTCCCTTTCCGAAACCTATTGAGGTGCAGGCCATGCCTAGTGACTAAACTGGCACCAATGAAATGTGATACACGCCCTCTGCCACCAGTGCTTTCTCCAACTCCATGTTAGCACGCCTAAAAGCGGCATTAAATTGAGACCGATCATGACGCCGAATCAGTTGCAAGAAATGCACATTAGTGCCACCAGTTTTAGGAGTTATCTTTACCAGGTCACCACCTACATCATATTCACCATCCCTATCGAGACTGTTCCCTGCTCTACCCACTATCACTACCTGATCCTTCTTCGAAAATATCCTACCTAACTCCCCTATGCTGTCAGTCACCTGAGCCAACCCTGCACTTGGCTTCACAATGCTGGAGACCGGGTACTCACTCCCCAACACTTTCTGCTACTGCTGGCCCACACCTCTACCGTGTGAACTACCTAGCAGCAGAAATTTCTTCTTTCTGTTAGACTTTGCAACTGACCTAGACCTCCTAATTGTTGAGGACTGCTGCACCTTTCCTACACCTACAGCTACAAGAGGCTCCTCTCCACCCAACTTTGACAGTTGGTCAAATCTGTTGCATATGCGCAAAGTATAACTGTCTGAACACCTTCTCCTCCTAGTTACCTTCTTTCCAACTGCCAGTTCCCATTTCCCAGTGCCCTTTACCCTCCTTAACCAATCTAGTTCTTCCTTTGCGCGTTGTAACCGTACCTGAAGGTCACAGATCTTATGATCCTGCTCCTCTACCAACTTATTTCTCCTACAGATTCTGCATTCCCAGGAGATCTCACTAGAATGCCCACTGTCTTCCCCACTGCATTCCCCCCCAGGTGATCATACTTTGAACAAATCCCATGGCCTAAACTACTCACAAACCTACGACAGAGCAGACACTTCTCACTCCTGCTAAAATTTTACAGTTACTAAAGAAAACTATAGGTCTACATTACCTAAGTTCAGTACACCAGTAGAACTATTTATAGAACTATTAATAGCGGTCTCGAAAATCCCTCTCTACTAAGAAAGCAACTACTTCTATTAATACTACTAAACCACAACTAATACCACTACAACAAAACTTCACAAAATTATTAGCTAAAACCAAAAATTCAAGTGGCCCCTGGAACACTCAACTAAGTTAAAACGCTGAATGTATTCGCAGTTGTTAATACAAACCAACATATGCTACATATTACAATGACGACTGCGAAGATCTGTGCCGAACTGGGAAACGAACCTACATTTCCCACATTACGTGTGTGGTCGCCTCAACGTCTTCGGCAATCCAAGCACGAATCACAGAAACATCCAGACTTCCACACATCATCGTTCTTGTGTCACTACCTGCGTTCGTACATTACATATATTCACTCACGTCCAGGACGTATTTCTTCATAGTCGAAGGCCCTGTACTGGCGAATAAATACGAAATAGCAGTGCCTATTTTATAAAGAAGTACATAGCAATGTTCCTTCAGACATTCGTGCATATCTGGAGGAACAGCGACTGTACCGACTGTGGTCAACAAGGAATACAGGAAATTTATTCTAATTTGCAAATATGAACCAGGTTACGCTGTATTTAGAATGACGCCAGCGAAAATGTGTGCCAAACTGGGAATCGAAACCGGATTTCGACCTTACGTGAGCAGTCGCCTCAACCGCTTCGGCTATCCATGCGTGAATCAAGGTCAGATCCTAACTCCCATCTGTCGTCGTCCTTACGCAGCGACCTGCATTTTTAGTACGATGCGTATATTCCCGTGCAGGAAGGACATATTTATTGAGAGTCGAGGGGCCGGTATTGGCGCATAAATATGGACTAACAATTCCTGTGTTCAAATGGTTCAAATGGCTCTGGGCACTGGGAGACTTAACTTCTGAGGTCATCAGTCCCCTAGAACTTAGAACTACTTAAACCTAACTAACCTAAGGACATCACACACTATCCATGCCCGAGGCAGGATTTGAACCTGCGAGCGTAGCGGTCGCGCGGTTCCGGACTATAGTGACTAGAACCGCTCCGCCACTCTGGCCGGCAATTCCTGTGTTATTCAGAAGTTTGGTGCAATGTTCCATCTGATATGCATGCATCTCTCCAATGAATGGAAACTACTGCGACTACAGTCATCAAAAAATACAAGAAATCGATTAACAGCTGCTAATACGATACGGCTTCGCCTGTATATTAGAATGAATACCGTGAAAATCTGAGGCATACCGGGAATTTAACCCGGATTTCCCTCTTCTTCTTAATATCACAGCCACTGCTGTTCCATATTTATTCGCCAACACCAGGACCTTGACTCTCAGTAAATATGTCCTTCCAGGACGGTAATGTATGTAATGTACGAGTGCGGGGGCGACGATATATGGTAGTTTGGGTATGACCGTCTCTCGTGCGCGGATAGCCGAAACTGTTAATACCAATGCTCACGTAAAGCGGAAGATCCAGATGTGAGTCTCGTTCCGGCGCAGATTTTAACTCTCACCACTCTGATACACAGCCGAAGATGGATTACGTACACAACTGCGAATACATTTCTTGACGGCTGTAGTCACTGAAGTTCATGTTTCTACGTACATGCATGCATGTCTGAAGTAACCATGGCATCCTACTCCTTAGTACCACAGGCATTGGTATTTCGTATTTATTCACGGATACCAGGCTTTCAACTCTCAATAAATGTGTCCTTCCTCGACGGGGAGATACGTAAATACGATTGTAGGTTGTGACACATAGCCTATGGAAGTTTGGGTCTGGCCAGGATTCATGCACTCATGTACGCATAACCGATGTGGCTAAGATGAACTCTGAGAACATTGCACCGTATTTCTTAATAACAAAAGCACTGCATTTCGTCTATTAATGAATCACTGGCATTAAGCAAAGTTTCATCTAGGTCAGTAATACTCTCGAACGTCAAACCCATGATCCTCCGCAAAACTCATGTCTAACATGCAACACTTCTAGTCCTTTCCGGTAACATTTCGTGTACGTTAATAACTGAGCTGCTGAAGACTGTGTCTTTCAGCAGTGCACACAATAAAGATTTACTGCCTTTAAATTGACAGTCTCTTTGAAGCAGCACTAGCAATTTCGATACAGTGGGATGTATAAATGAGGGGATAATAGCATATTTTGGAAAATCATTCTAAACAATCAATCGCCTTCTTTCCTTTCCTTCACAACGTAGCTGCTCAACGAAAACAAATTCTCTGGCCTGCTTGTGTAGCACATGTCTTTCTTTTTTTGTTCCGTTTCCCATGTTGGAATTGCACCACGCGTCGCACATACCACTGTTTGAAATGAAACAGAAGTGATTAAAGACTAAGAACATCAAAACTGAAATTAACTTCAAAGTATACTTGTAGGTACAGAAAATAAACTCATTGTTAAGTTTCACAGAAGTGTTCATTCGCTTCGCTGCGTGGTGAATTTGCGGGTGCATCCTGTTCCAAAGGCAGTCCGTCATTGGGTGGCTCCTAGCGGCCGCTAGACAACAGAACATAAGTACTAACTTGTCAGTAATGAAGACTCGTCTCCCAGACAATATATAGAAACTTCTGATCGTCATGCACATATATACACGTCATTATTTCTGTTTTTCTTCTGTCTTGTGTACGCTTATATGAGGTCCACCATTGTTTATTGATTCTCCTGCACAAATATCTTCCTTTAAGAGTAACACATCCATCCGACGTCACCAGTTGTTTGTGTTTTACGATATTATCCGTCTGCTTTTGTAATTCAAAAGTCAGCGTGTCTGACGGCAATGCGAAGGACCTTCTACTATCATGGATTTTTTTTTCTTGAGAACGATATCCACTTAGCTTCCTAATGCCATCTGAGGAGCTCCTCAATACGAAGTAACAACTCCAAGGTCGAGAAAACCAACAATGGCTCGGAGACTGGCATGCTGATCCATGCTCCTCCGTACTTGCGAATGACACTATAGGGCAGAGGATAACACAAGGGTTCGAGTGGCCCTCTGGGTCTATTTGCAAAGTTCAATTATCTATTTGGAATATTGTGGTTTCAATACAATTAATGTTCCTTAGAACTCAACGTGATACCAAGGTACATCTTGATGTTTTAGCACATGACTTATCATTCCGTCGCTTCATCAAGTTATGTTTTTCATGAATTGCTTTGCTCGCCGATTCTTTAGAGAATCTCCTAATGTCTAACGTTGTCAGCTTCATTTTTAGCGCCACATCTGAGACGCTTCGATTCTCATCCCCAATTTCGCCACGCTACATGATCCTCTTCCGCATAATGATGTACTTTGTTGTACCACTGCTTTTTCGAGTGCTGCCCATAACTGATACAAATCCGGAATTAAAAGATATGAATGAAATCGGAACAGTTAACCCCAACCGCTAAATGAAATGTACATCAGTGTCAGTGATTGTCAATACTTAACCATCGTAGATTACATTTTCATACCATCTACATGTTCACCTAAATAAGAGGCCCCTATGTGAAACCGTACTTTTCTGCGATGTCAGCGCATGGGCGTGTGGGATACGAAGCCAGCGTATCAAGCAGCTCTCAGCCGAAATTCGCAGAAAGGTAACGAATGGGGGTCATCCCCGGAGAGTCAGATTCGCTAGCACTGTAGAAAATTGCTCTAGGCACTGTACGCTAAAAGTCAGAAGATACCATCTGCTACATACCATCTGCTACACTGTCAGGTACCAAAGACTGCTTTTAATGAGGAGACTAAGGAAGGGGGATGTTCTATTTCTGGCAAAGAACACAAAGAACGATTTTGTGGACAGAACCATAGAAATCAGGGCTTCCTCGAAATGCACAGTTCACAATCAATAACACCTCAAAGTGCACTGAGGAGGACACCTCTGGAGGCGTGAGATGCCCCCAGTTCAGACATTGCCTGTCAAAATTGTTTAACACCATGTAAGAAGTGCACCAATTGGGTAATACAATTAATTTAGAAGTTAGAGAGAGAAACGCGACTGTACTACAGAGGTCCCACCTCATTGACCACACACAGAGAGAGAGAGAGAGAGTTTTTCTGTATCAAGTGTTATGTAGTTTGTTGCTGATTAAGCGCCTTAAATAAGAGTCAGAGTAGGATTTCAGTATCTTGTAATACATCGGTCGGCACTGGGAATATGCATAGCTTTTCCAAACCACAGAGATACGAGTATTCCTTTTACGGGGCAGACGACGCAAAGTGACTGCCCCGCCAGGCCTGTTCCTCGACACATTCTCAATCGCATCTCACCAGTCGAGCGTCTTTGCAGCCATGTGCCTCATCGAGCAGACTTTATGGGCGAGGGAATTACATATTTTTCCGGCTGATCTGAACTTACCCATAGATACAAAAGTAGTTGGTAGAAATTCAGTGACTGATGATGTAGCCATTTCAGCCTCCACCTCCAGATTAACATGATAAACTCTGCCATTGACAGTGAAAGAAGCTACAGTGATAGTAAAGTCATTTTTACGTACTTTCAGTAAGTTTAGTTTTTTCTGAGAACTTATGACTAATATGCTGTTGACTTCGGCCATGAATGCAAACGCATAACCATCTGTAGCGCTATCTGTCTTTCATTACTGACCTTTCAGTGAACACGTTATGAATTAGCAAATTTGATTGTTCTATTCTGGTATGTGAGTACTAGAATTAGATTCCATATCTCTAGACTTCGCTTATTACCTTAGCACTCTGAACGTTTGGCAAAATATTTATCATGCACTTTAATGTAATAAACTGTGTTAATTGTGATTCTTGTTTAATTTTATTGATAACGATTTCGCTGTTTATTATTCTGGAGGCCACTGTTACAATAACGTCAGCTCAATGGGGCCACTTCATGTAACTCTAATTAACTTAACTTCAAGTCCACTTACAACGTTCTTGGAAAGTAAGTTCGGTAATGAGTGCATAGGTTTATACCAGTAGGCTTTGCTTCATCCGTCAGGCATCAGTTTGTTTCCAAAGGAAGAAGAATTCCGTCACATCGCGTGATAAATGATCCTCAATTTTCCTTATATTCTTCCGCTTCTGAATACTTTAGTCTTTCTCTGGTTTGCTCTCAATCCATTTTATTTATACGGCACTCTATAAAAAGGAATCCATTTGTTCACACCCGCGAGGTACATACTGCATCAAGTGAACAAAACAACGAGTGGTCCTCTGAGTTGGCCGGCCAGGGTGACCGAGCGGTTCTAGGCGCTTCTGTCTGGAACTGCATGACCGACACGGTCGCAGCTTCGAATCCTGCCTCGGGCTTGGATGTGTGTGATGTCCTTAGGTTAGTTAGGTTTAAGTAGTTCTAAGTTCTAGGGGACCAATGACCTCACATGTTAAGTCCCATAGTGCTCAGAGCCATTTTGAACCTTTGAGTTGCTGTTAATGCAATACAAAGCTTCGCTACACTAAGAATGAATTTTATATAGCATACAAAACAGAATTAATTATACTCCTTAAACGCTCAAGTATTTCACATATGCAGAAGTTCTGTAGGTTAGCTACTAAGGCCACGTATAATAATTTTGATAATTATTATAAATCTTACTTCTCTCCTTGGAGAAAATTGATACAAATCTAACTACAATTCTAACTTGATCATTTCTTGACGGATTCATAACGTTTGGAATGAACAGTCGAAATTTTGAAATTTCGATGTAAATAATATGAAAGTAATGAACGTTATGTATGAGATAAAGTGTATGGAAATACACAGATGGTTCGAATTATGTGGACATACACCATACATAACTTCAAGGTTTCAATATGGTGTGTACTATAACGTGCTACAATTGCAGTTTCATATTCACTACCGCGAAATCAAAAACAACGTGGGTACATCATTACACACATAAAAAAAGTTTGGCATCAGTTCGGTTCCGAGAGTTCCGGATCCTGTACACAAAATTGGAATAGAGATCAACATAAACATCATTTCCGCCCTTTTTATTGTTCATGAAAACCACACATTGCATGTTGTACCACCATACCGCAAGACTTTCAGAGATGGTGGTCCAGATTGCTGTACACACCGGTACCTCTAATATCCGGTAGCATGTTCTCTTGCATACTATCCACAAGTTCATCAAAGCACTGTTGGACCAGATTGTCCCACTCCTCAACGGCGATTCGGCGTAGATGCCTCAGAGAGGATAATGGGTCACGTCGTCTATAAACACCCCTTTCCAGGCATGCCAGATAAGATTCATGCTGGACTACATGCTGGCCAGTCTAGTCGAGCGATGTAATTATCCCGAAGGAAGTCGTTAAAAAGATGTGCACAATGAGGACGTGAATTGTCGTCCATGAATACGAGAGCCTCTCCCAAATGCTGCCGGTAAGGTTGCACTATCGGTCGGAGGATGGCATTCACGTACCGCAGAGCCGTTAAGGTGCCTTCCATGACCACCAGCGGCGTACGTCGGCTCCACATAATGCAACTCCAAAGCAGCAGGGAACCTCCACCTTGCTGCACTCGCTGGACCGTGTGTCTAAGGCTTTCAGCCTGACCGGCTCACCTCGAAACACGTCTCCGACGATTGTCTGGTTGAAAGCATATGTGACACTCATCAGTGAAGAGAAAGTGATGCCAGTCCTGAGCGGCCCATTCGTCATGTTGTTGGGCCCATCTGTAGCGCGCTGCATGGTGTCGTGGTTCCAAAGATGGACCTCACCACGGAGGTCTAGAGTGAAGTTGCGCATCACACAGTCTATTGCGCACAGTACGAGTCGTAACACGACGTCGTTTGGCTGCACAAAAAGCATTATTCAACATAGTGGCTCTGTTGTCAGGGTTTCTCCGAGCCATAATCCGTAGGTAGCGGTCATCCGCTGCAGTAGTAGCCCTTGCGCGGCCCGAGCGAGGCATGTCATCAACAGTTCCTGTGTCTCTGTATCTCCTCCATGTCCGAACAACATCGCTTTGGTTCACTCCGAGACGCCTAGACACTTCCTTTGTTGAGAGCCCTGCCTGGCACAAAGTAACAATGCGGACGCGATCAAACCGCGGTATTGACCGGCCAGAAATGTTTGATTTACAGATAACACGAGCCGTGAACCCTCTTTCTGGTGGAATGACTGGAACTATCAGCTGTCGGTTCTTCTCCGTGTAGTAGGCGCTACTCGTGCATGGTTGTTTAAATCTTTTGGCGGGTTTAGTAACATCTCTCAACAGCCAAAGGGACTGTGTCTGTGATGCAATATCCAAAGTCAACGTCTGTCTTCAGGAGTTCTGGGAACTGGGGTGATGCGAAACTTTTTTGATGTGTGTACGATGGTTGTGAACTCACGGGAAAAATCTTTCACGCCACTAGAATACACGGTGAAGATGTATGCTAATAATAATAGTAATAAAAATTTCAACAACAGCTCTTCTGTCCATTCTACTAAATAAGTATTTGAGATTAGCCGAAAAACAGACTTATGGTATTCATTGACTCAAACTGCAATCGCAGGCGTAATATAACATTTCTGAACCAGCGAAGTGGTTGCGTATCGCAACCCCGTCTTATTCCTAAACGCGAGAAAACCAATTTGGGACTGAGAAGTTTCGAAGTCACAAATAAAATGCTAAGTATCTACCTTCCATTGTGGGTTCGCCCTGAAGAAAACATTTTTATTATTTGTTTTAATCTCTTTCCCAAACTAGTTTCAGCAGCAATACCGCCATCATCAGTGTTCTTATCCTATTTTTATTTTTTTATTTTAAAACACGCAAACATAGCATCCATATAAACATTGTAAAACATTATTATGTGTGCACTATTTGCTTCCAAATATTGTATTCTGTGACTAGTTTAATAATATCTCATTCGCATTATGTCACAGCGTGGATTTTACGTTTGTTGCCGTTATTTCCCGCATATTATTTTTCACCGCATACAATAATTGGAACCAAATAGTACACACGTAATAATGTTTTATATTGTTTGTACAGCTGCTGTTTTTAATTTGCGTAGTCTGCCATTTTCTGAACTTGTCGGACTTGAAGTAATTATAATGCAGAGAAAACTATAATTTGACAACCCTTCGTTTATTAATCTATTTTTACGCGTTTCGCCATTAGTCATTATTAGCATCAGTATATAAAAATGAAAACATAAGTAATACAAATGTTTGCAGGTACTTAGGATTAGCATATAGCAAACAGGGGGTACGTTAAATAATTACAGATAAGACACATGTATCAAAATGGAACCACACTATACATGATGAAGAGAGATACCTATAATTTTGCAAGAGTACCTACCATGGTTCAGATAAACACCGCAGTAGATGAGGTGTGACTCTGTTAATCACATTCACAGTCCTATTACACTGCTGGCGCATGGTACTGCTGTTATCACTGTACACATAAGAAGAGGGGTAAGGAAGTCACGTGATCTCAGGGAGCACATACGCGGTGAATCTCTATCTCTCCACGTCAAAGGAACATGTAGTCCCAGTAGTCTCCCACAGTAAGAACAAAATGTGGAAGACCCGTGTCCTGCTGCTGCAAAACGGAATGAAAAAACCACCTGACTCAATCTGTCTTTCCAGTAAAATCTCAGGCATGTGTAAGTAACTGGTGCCTGTCGTCATCGTTTGTCCTGCAAAAAAGAATGATCCATAAAACATAGTCTTGGTCACTCCTAGCCACATGTTCAGTTTCAGGGTATTTCTGTCCCATTCTTGTATATCAAGGGCTTGTTTTTGGCAGTTGTGACGTTTCACAACCGACATATGTGAAACGTGCCTCGTCCAGTTAGAGGAGTATATCTAACTGGTTTTCAGTTTCCACGAACTCAGGAAGTTCAGTAAGCATCCCTACATTTTCATTACGTTCCTCCGATTGAAGAATTACCTAGATGCGATATGCCACAGTCTTAAGAATAAAGGGGTGAGTACGCGGGACAATGCATCGCGGACTGGTCACCTCACGGCTCAAACGACTAACAGAAGCGCGTATGCCCTATTGAGTGGCCTTCTCAAATATGTCGTCGCATGTTGATGGTCGTTCAGGGTGCTCCTAATTAAGAAAACTTTCTCTGCGTCTGGATTTGCTGACTTAAAGCTAATACTGGTCCTTGTTAGTGTCTCGTTTCCGTATCTTCGACGGTACAGCCCATGAACCTCCTCAAATGTCTTAGCACCAAGTTTCCAGGAAACCAGGAAACAATGGCTATTCTGAAGTACCCGAGAAAGACGAATCGATTTCATCAATGTTTTCGTGAACATGAATCGTTTCATTTCAGACACGGTGTGTTATCTTAATGTGCCTCCGACTTTACAAGGCGCTATTTACTGCATCTGATGATCCGAAGTGATGGTGGCCTACAGTCGAAGCTCACTAGAATCTGTCATTGCCTTCTGGATAAATTTTAGCTTTTGTTGACATTGCATGTTGTCTAAGCTTCAGTTTCGAAATGTAGTTATTTATAGACAAAACAACTAACTCTCATCGGGTCAACCGAAGTGTGTGAACCGAATTATTGGCTTTGAAGAACTTAATTAATTTGTGTTGTTTATTCTGAAAATTTTGCTATTTCAGAGGGTGTGATTAGAGAGAAAACAAAGAGCACAACCTACAATGCGGCCAAGTGCAACGAGCAGCAAACCATATTTATTACCTATGTTCTCAAAAATATTTGGCCTTTTCTCGAATATGACACAGTTTCCAAGGATGAGTATCGGCACAAACGTAAAAGCACAGCTTACATTATTGCTACTAAAATGAGCAGCAACTGTATTTAAAATCTTCGTTCTCACTAATATTTGGATGTTTCCTTTTTGTTCATTGTTATATTTTTAGAAAATGGGGCGATATCTTTCAGGATTTATTTTATGTGTCACTCTGTAAAATTAAGTTATATATAGGTAAATTCCAGTTGTCAATTCCACGTTTCGTTATTTTTAGCGGATTTTCGTTAGAGGTGTTGTGCTATTTCTTTCAACATTTGCATTTTTGGTATCGCTGTATATATTTACGCTATACAGTTCAACTGAAAATGTCGATTCCATATGATATTATTTTTGGTCAGTTTACGTTAGGCGTGTTGTGCTGATTCTTTTACGATTTATTTTATTGTACAGCGCTGTATACTTGAACTATTCAACTCTATTCAAGTTATACACATTCCACGTTTCGTTATTTTTCGTGAATTTTGGCTATGTCTTGCTCCTTTCTCTGTCGCGATTCTGGTACTTTACTGATACTGTGATTCTCATGTTGTTACGTTACGTGATAGTTCCTCGCAACCCAGCCCAGTTTGCTTCTATTGACCCATTAGTTTTAATATTTATTATTAATAATTCCCAGAAATCTCTTAATCGAAATTACATACCGGTGTCTTGGAAACCTTTACGAGTATTGGTCGCCGTTTTGAAATCATCAGTGTGTCTCGTCTTTGGCTGCTGTATGACGGCACTGGTCAAAGCTGACGAGTGGAATCTTGCGCTAGTATTTGTCGTACTTATCTGAACCGGGCCAGGATGTGAACCTTTCACCTTCCCATACGTTGCTAGATTCCGGCGACGCTCTTGATATGGGCCTGTTATCACAGACGCGCACAATACGCAGGAGGGGCGTAGTGTGCACCCACCCTCAAAGGCTCCAGCGGGATGTTAATTGCTGTGCCTCGGTCCCTGCCACGCCTCCCGGATTCCGGCTTGAATGTCGGCGCGTGCCTCGTGTTCCTGCAGACTAATGCCCCAGCACGCCAGCTGCCGGCGTCTTCAGCGAGCAGTTGCTGGGCTGTGCGTCGCTAAGCAACCGCCCTTCTTCGGCGCTCATTAATCAACCTCAGCGACCGCCGGGCCTCGCTGTTCACTTAATAAGGAGCGGCCGGCAGGGGCCGTGGCCGCGCAGCTTGCAGAACTTGGTCTACAGCTGCTGGGAAAAGCGAGGGCCGGCTCGAATGATTAGTGCTCCGAGTCGAGCTGTAACTTCACTGTCACTTTGCTATAGCGAGTGAAGTAATTTCTGCCATCCACTGCAATGACTTCACGGCCTGGGAGCGAATCTGTAAAAGGATTTGTTACCCCATTGGCTGGGTTGATGCCCACTAGTACAGTATGTTGATCTCACAGGGAGAGCAATAAGCGAACAGTTACCTGCCTGTTCAGCTGCGAGAGATCTGTGTAATGCATACATAGCTACCAGAAAATTCACAGTAATTTACTAATATAATTACTTGGTACTTACTTCTAATGAGTTATCTAGGTTCTAAAACAATCAATACATTTCACATTACAAAGTAAACTCACTTGAGGAGGAATTGAAGACAATCCGAAAAAGATCACAACGATCGTTTTTCGAGCGTTCGATCGGTAAAACAGATAATCTGAACTCATGTGACCCTCACCCGTTAACCTAAAACGTAGCATTGAAGTGTTGTACGTACACAGTCCGCCCCACAGGGAAAGTGACAGATCTTACACTAAGTGATCAAAAATATCCGGACACCTGGCTGAAAATGACTTACAAGTTCGTGGCGCCCTCCATCGGTAATGCTGGAATTCAATATGGTGTTGGCCCACCCTTAACATTGATGACTGCTACCATTCTCGCAGGCATACGTTGAATAAGGCGCCGGAAGGTTTCTTGGGGAATGGCAGCCCATTTTTCACGGCGTGCTGCACTGAGGAGAGGTATCGATGACGGTCGGTGAGGCCTGGCACGAAGTCGGCGTTCCCAAACATCCCAAAAGTGTTCTACAGGATTAAGATCAGGACTCTGTGCTGGACAGTTCATTAAAGTGATGTAATTTTCGTGTATCCACTCCGCCACAGGCCGTGCCTTATAAACAGGTGATCGATCGTATTGAAAGATGCAGTCGCCATCCCCGAATTGCTCTTCAACAGGGGGAGGCAAGAAGGTGCTTAAAACATCAATGTAGCCCTGTGCTGTGATAGTGCTACGCGAAACAACAAGCGGTGCAAGCCCAGTCCGTGAGAAACACGACCACGCCATTACACCACTGCCTCCGAATTTTATTGTTGGCACTACACACGCTGGCAGATGACGTTCACCGGGCGTTCGCCATACCCACACCCTAGCATTGGATCGCCATATTGTGTACCGTGATTCGTCACTCCATAACGTTTTTCCACTGTTGAATCGTCAAATGTTAACGCTCCTTAACCCAAGCGAAGCGTTATTTGGCATTCATCGGCGTGATTGAGTGGCTTATGAGCCACCGCTCGACCATGGAATGCAAGTTTTCTCACCTCCCGCCTGACATAGTACTTGTAGTGGTTCCTGATGCAGTTCGGAATTCCTGTGTGATGGTCTGGATAGATGTCCGCCTATTACACATTAAGATCCTCTTCAACTGTAGGCGGTCTCTGTCAGTCAAAAGACGCGGACGGCCTATGCGCTTTTCTGCTGTACGTGTCCCTTCACGTTTTCACTTCACTATCACATCGGAAACAGTGGACCTAGGGATGTTTAGGAGTGTGGAAATCTCGCCTACAGACGTATGACACAACAGACCACGTTCAGAGTCCGTGAGTTCCGCGGAGGGCCCATTCTGATCTCTCACGGCGTCTAGTAATTACTGAGGTCGCTGATATGGAGTACCTGGCAGTACATGGCAAAATAATGCATCTAATATGAAAAATGTATACTTTGATCACTTAGTGTATTTTCGGTAACTACTAATAGCATATGTTAACAGAGACATGCATTAACTTCAGCGGAAACACAGACGGCAGCCCTTAATAACCGACACTTTAACAGCATTTAGTACACGAGAATTTCGTTTGTGTATACATTTTTAAAAAAAAGGGCATTTCACATTAGGAAAGAATTTCACAAAATGGACGGTAACCGGAAGAAGTGATGTACATATGTACAGACAAAAAAATGGTTGCAATGCAGAAAAATTTCATGATTTATTCGAGAGGAAGAAGATTAGGAAATGGAGCAAGTCAATAACACGTTGATCCACCTCTGTACCTTAAGCAAGCAGTTATTCGGCTTGTTATTGACTGGCAGAGTTGATGGATATCCCGTTGGGGGATATGGTTCCATATTCTGTCCACCTGGCTTTAGATTGTCTAAATATCGGTTGAAGGGTCCTCCCAATGAAGTTTCAAACTTTCTCATTTGTGGATAGGAATGGCGACCTTGCTGGCCAAAGTAGGGTTTGGCAAGCAGGGAGACAGGCAGTAGAAGCTATCGTCATGTGCGATCGGGCATTATCTGGCTGAAATGCAAGCCCAGAATGGTTTGTCATGAAGGGCAACGAAACTGGGCGTACATAATCTTCGACGTACGTCTGTGCTGTAAGGGTGCTGCAGATGACAACGAAAGTGGTCCTACTATGAAACGAAGCAGGACCCCAGGCCATCTTTCCTGACTGTTCGGCCAAATTAAAGAGACTTTTGGAGAAAAGAGTGGCAGCTGTATGAATACCAAGAGCTCAGATGGAAAACTAGTCCCAACAAACGAAGGGAAAGCTGAAAGGTGGAAGGTGTATATAGAGGGTCTATTCAAGGCAGATGAATGCATCATTACAGAAATGGAAAAGGGCGTAGATGAATTTGAGATGGGGGATATGATACCACGAGAAGAATTTGACAAAGCAGTGAAAGACCTAACTCGAAACAAGGCCAGTGGAGTAGACCACATCCAACAATACCACTGATAGCCATGGCAGAGCGCACGAGACAGGCGACATGCTTCAGACTTCACGAATAATGTATTAATTCTAATTCTAAAGAAAGTAGATGCTGACAGATGTGAATACTACCGAACTATCAGTTTAATGAATCATGGTGGCAAAATGCTAACACGAATTGTATACAGACGAATGGAGAAACTGGTAGAAGCCGATCAGGGCAAGGATCAGTTTGAATCCCGAAAAAATGTAGGCACAACCGAGACAATACTGACCCTACGATTTATCGTACAAGAAAGGTTAAGGAAAGGTAAACCTACGTTTGTAACATTTCTAGACTTGCAGAAAGATGTTGATTATGTTGAATGGACCACTCTCTGAAATTCTGAAGGTAGTAGTAATAAAAATTCTTGAGCGCCCATAAGCTCCATTTGAGAATATTTCTGAAGTGTGTGGGACCAGTACCAAATGGAAGTAACAAGGAATAATGGAAGTAAGAGGGAATAGTGAAAGCATGCAAAGAAGGAATTAACGAACAGCCACTGGTTCGTCCAACTCAAGTGAGAACGAGGCAGATACACTAAGACATCTGAACTGGCAGACCCTTCAAGTAAGACGTAAATTATTCCGTTAACGCATACTTACAAACATTTCGGGAACCCGTATTAACTGATTAGTAGAGACCTATTCTCTGCTCTCTACACATTGATCCCGTAGGAACCTCAAAGACAGAATTACGCTAAATAGAACACTCTGTGACGAAGGAAGCTGGCATATTTTAATTCCCATCTTGTTTTTCCCATTATCATCCTTAAATTTATTTATTTTTTCATTTTTTGGACTAATTACGTTTAACATACGTGACTATGATATGCATTTTCGCAAAAGAGAAAGGTTGGCCCTCAGTTTTGACGAATATAACACCAGATCAATATTTGTGCTTCGTTTTATGTATGTAATTGATTTTCTGATTTATTTTCACTATGCCTAGTTAGTATCGTTTGTTATAGGGCGATATCAATAATTGTTTCGTAACTTAAATTCTATTGTTGTTGTATAGACGAATATAGATTCCTTACTAATTACTAACATTTGCGAGACAAAACAATAGCATTCATTAAGAATCTACCTGGCTGTATTCGATATCATGTTAGCAAAACCAATCCTTCATTAATTCCGCAGTAATTAACAGTTTTGCCAAAAATATTGTTTACATAACTATATACTCGTATGTTAATTTCATCATTTAAACAAATAATTCGGCTTAACTCTTGCAGTAGAAGAAACTGTTAGAAATGACCAATTTTTCGACGTATTCAGTTAATTAAATGAGTTAAGTTTTAATTGTAATTTCTGTAAATTAAACTTGGAACAATGTTTAGTTTCAGCACCCGTTACTATGATGATGTATTAGAAACCGATTTTGGGTCACGAGGCAGTCAGTCCATGGGCGAGTTTCAGATGAGAAACCTGTGTTGGTTAGAACAACAAAAATGTGGAATGAGTGTTCAACAATAAGGACGTGTGTAAAAACAATGACAGTGTCCGCTCCGTATGTACCTTTCTATTCTACAGGAACTGCGAACTTTGTGGTTAGGATTTTACTGCTCTTAGATGTTCAATAGTAAACTGTTGTAGCAGTATGTTCAGGTTTGCCTGTAAACTATTAATAAGACTTATCAAAAGTTAAATAGTAGTGCAGTGGCCATACACATATAACTGTGCATTTATGGGGAGGGGGGGGGGGGGGTTGTGGAAAGTGAAAGTAAAAGACAGTGAAATGCAACTGAGTACCGGTCGGCTACATTATTTACCGCAGTCAGTGTCCAAATTAGAAAGCTCATTTTTCAGCCAGTGTAGCAACGCAGTACGTCGACACCGAGGACAATCAACAAACGAAGAAAATAAAGCAAGTGGAACCGACACAACTCATAGAGCCACGTAATTAGTAATATTTTCCAAATTCCATACGCAATCGGAACAGGAAGAAAGCAAAATATGTGGCACCAGGCTCAATACTACCTGCCAGCCACTTCACTGTGATTTGCAGAATATGTATGTAGATGTACATATACAACTGACCATCAATGTCTTTCTTGAGGTAGATTTGGCAAACGTGAATGAGCTTGGGGACTGTCTTCCTTGCAGAATTGATGCCATTATCAAAGATAGAGGTTAATTTGAGTATTATGCTGTTTCACGAAGGGAAACAAAATGAAGTACTGCAGAAGAGAAACCAAGCTTCACCCACATACATACACACATACACACAGGGGAGCGCGTGCGCGTGCGTTTATTTACAGATTGACTCTCTGGCATGCAGGAGTACACTCATCTGGGGTACGAAAGACATTTTACACATTGCTTGCTACATTTCTATTTCCCCATAGCTATACCAGAGTGATAAATGCTCCTTTCATAATACAAAGAAAGGGGAATTGTTCTGGGCAGAGTTACAGACGTAAAAGATGGGAACTAGCCTTTCGACTTATGTGACGGCATTAAACACATTTTAATCGAAAGTTCTTGACATATTCCGACATATTCACTTGTTAGTTCAAATGGTTCAAATGGCTCTGAGCACTATGCGACTTAACTTCTGAGGTCATCAGTCGCCTAGAACTTAGAACTAATTAAACCTAACTAACCTAAGGACATCACACACATCCATGCCTGAGGCAGGATTCGAACCTGCGACCATAGCGGTCGCTCGGCTGCAGACTATAGCGCCTAGAACCGCACGGCCACTACGGCCGACTCACTTGTAAGTATTAGTACTGATGGCATGTAATATAATGCATCGTGTCATATAAAGTAACATTTTACCTAATGATACTGTTGTGGCGTAACAAGACAGCTACGCCACACTGAAGTAGCCGCAAAGGCACGCGTTAATCTCACATAGGCTAGAGAGAGGTCTGAAACAGGATACGTAGTGAATGGTAGCAAGAAAAGTACGTAGCTGCTATAATACTTAACTTTTAATCCATCATTGGTATACAGCATTCCTTGATGATACAAGTGAGACTCTATCTTAAAATAGTTAATGGCGCCTTGCTAGGACGTAGCCATTGACTTAGCTGAAGGCTATTCTAACTGTCTCTCGGCAAATGAGAGAAAGGCATCGTCAGTGTAGTCGCTAGCAAAGTCGTCGTACAACTGGGGCGAGAGCTAGTCCATATCTCGAGACCTGCCTTGTGGTGGCGCTCGGTCTGCGATCACACAGTGGCGACCCGCGGGTCCGACATGTACTAAATGGACCGCGGCCGATTTAAGCTACCACCTAGCAAGTGTGGTGTCTGGCGGTGACACCACATTCCTCCCCCGCAAATCGGCGAACGGTCGTGTGATAAGGCTTCCGCCCGCCGTGGGGAGGACCCCATGTTGACATATGCGATGAGGTGGGGAGACTAACAACAGGCGAGGCTGTGCCACCCCCACCCGGCCATTCGGTCTGAGGGGAGCTAGGAAACGCCTGAAAACCTAGTCCAGGGTGCACGTCAACATGCGGTTTATGCGCCCGTAAAGAGACAGGAGGGGAAGAAGGGTCGACCGCCATTGCGTCGGGGTATCCTACGCGCGAAGACGCCATGTGGTCCGGAGCGGGCAAGAGTTCCATGGCGGAGGACGGCTGGTCACGGGAAGCGATCGGCCGCGCGTGACCCAGGGAGGCGCTTGGCGACTGCAGCGAGGCGTCCACTGCGGGCGGCGCCGGCTGGAGGACAGGCGCGTCGCCATGGGGCAAAATGGAAGGCATCGTCGGTAACACCTGGGGATGGGGCGAGCCAGTAGATGGGTCCCCAGGGCGCTGACCGGACGGTACCGTCGCTGAAAGCAGACGGGGAGCGACAGAACCCGTGCGACGACAGAGGCGCAGCTGATTGAGATGCCGACGCACCTCACCAGAGGCCCCCAAAACCAAATACATCGCGCGGCCGAGGCAGCGAAGAATGCGCCCTGGGAGCAAACGCCGTGAACCTCGATAGTTGCGATAGAATACAACGTCGCCTGGAGCAAAAGCAGAAGTCTGCCGCTGCACAGGAACCTGATGCGGCGGGTGCAGCAAAGACATCAAGGTTCGATGAGGACGACCGTGGAGCAACTCAGCCGGCGAGCGACCATCTCGGGGCTGAGAGCAATACGATGACAAAAAGAGCAACAACGCGTCCTCCCGAGAATGCGACTCTTTCAACTTCAACATCTGTGACTTGAAAGTCCGGACCAATCGTTCAGCTGCACCGTTTGACTGAGGCGAAAACGGCGCGGATGTCAGATGTTGAATACCATTAGCCATGCAGAAGGACTGAAATGCTGCGGACATGAATTGTGGGCCATTGTCGGAAACAATAGTCTGCGGAAGACCTTCAATGCAAAAGATAGCAGACAACGCTTAGATGGTGGCAGTTGACGTCGTGGAAGACATCCGGACAACAAAAGGAAAATTACAGAAGGCATCTACCAGAACCAACCATCGAGCATTCCAGAATGGACCAGCAAAATCGATTTGCAAGCATTGCCAAGGGGAAGTGGCTTTTGGCCATGCAAAGACTTTCCGCGGCGGTGCGGAATGTTGTTCGGCACACGCCATGCAAGAAGAACACATATTCGTAATCGCAGCATCGATTCCGAACCAAGTACAGTGCTGACGAGCAAGTTGTTTCGTTCGCACTATACCCCAATGTCCTTGGTGAAGAAGCCGTAAAACAGAGGACTGTAACGAACGTGGGACCACGACTCTGGACTGATCATTATCAGAACACAACAACAAAACACCACGTCGAACAAAAAGTCGCTCCCTGTGAGCAAAAAATCGGCGAACCAACGGATCCTCGATCCGAGACTTTGACAAAGGCCATTGCGTAGCAACAAAACGCAAAACGGTAGCAAGGACAGGGTCAGCAGCTGTAGCTGCAGCTACACGACGAAAATCAATCGGAAACGATTCGACCACTTCATTGGTTTCCGAATCAATGAACATGCAAGCAAGTTCGGAAGAATCGAATGCTCTATCCTCAGCAACAGGCAAACGGGACAACGCATCGGCGTTTCCGTGCTTAGCAGTGGACCGATACAAGATATCGTAGCGGTACTGCGAGAGGAAAATAGACCAACGAATGAATTTCTGCGCTGTACGCGGAGGTACAGGCTTGTTCGGATGAAAAAGCGATGTCAAAGGTTTGAGGTCTGTGAGAATGGTAAAGTGATGACCATACAAGAAATCGTGGAACTTAGTAACACCAAACACGAGAGCCAAAGCTTCTTTCTCTATCTGTGAGTAACTTCTTTGCGCAGACGAGAGCAATTTTAACGCAAAGGCAATAGGGCGATCATGCGAGCCAACTTTGTGCGCAAGCACAGCACCGATCCCAAAAGCCGATGCATCTACCATCAACAAAAGGGGTTTCTGGGGATCGAATGGCGTAAGGCAAGTATTAGAAAGCAACGCCGATTTCAACTGGCGAAAGGCGCGTTCGCATTCCGTCGTCCAGACGAACGGAACACCTGTATGGCGTAAGCGATGAAGCGGAGCTGAAATGGAAGAGGCATTGTGCACATTCACTCACACCTTGTGATTCCAAATCGTTTAATGTTCTTGCGACCTCATCACGCAATGCGTGAGGAACATTGCGCGCTCTGAAAAATTTCGGTTGTGCGTTTACTTTCAGTTCCAAATGTGCTTCATAGTTTTTAGCGCAACCAAGGCCCGGTGCAAAAATGTCTGCAAATTCTTCACATAGCCGAGAAACACTGTCTGAAGGCACCGTCTGATTCACTGATAGGATCTGATTTACTATAGACATGTTAAACAACTGAAATAAATCTAAACCAAACAAGTTCACTGCAGTAGAAGAACGAAGAACGTAAAATGACACAAGTTTTGATTGTCCCTTGTATGTTGCAAGAAGAGTGCACTGTCCTAACACAGGGATCTGCTGTCCTGAATATGTAGTGAGCTTAACAGTTGTGGCACGCAACGGAGGTTTGCCCAGTTGTTTGTACGTGTCGTGATTGAGCAATGAAACTGCAGCTCCGGTATCGAGCTGGAATGGTATGACCCAAAGTCCAAATCTACAAAAAGTTTATTGTCCTGCTGATGACAAGAGCGACTGTCTCGTGCAATTTGAACTGATACAGGGACAGCATCACTGGCTACTTGACGTGATATCCGGCGACGTCGACACACACTTTTTGTGGGACGAACACAGTCACTATTAGAGACAGTGGCACTGGACGAAGTGGAATTAACTACATGAATGTCCATGGGCGAAGGTCCACGAGCCTGAGTGTCCTTGGTGCGATTCTGGCGTGAAGCAAAACGCCTGGAATGGTTGTGATTGTCTGATCTGAGCTTTTCCTGGCAAACACTTTGAACATGTCCTTTCTTATTACAGAAAAAGCAAATAGCTTGGCGTGACGGGCAATTTTCACGCGAATGTCTAGTAGCACACCGCGGGCATGATTTCACTGCATTTGTGTGCTGGCGCGGCACAACTGGTTTAGAGCGTGGCGGCAGCTGTGTGGACGTGCGCGAGGGCAGTTTACCGGGCCGTGCAGCGCGCCCGGCGGACCAGTTAATGTTACACACGGCTGGCGAAGTTGCAAATGATTCCTGAGCAAAGTCAAGCGTGTCTTGTCTATCCAATATGTCTATCACTTGTTGAAGGGAGGGATTAACTAGTTTCAAAATCTGTTCCCGTATGCGAACATCAGAAACGTTCTGTGCTATAGCATCACGTACCATTGTATCTGAATAAGGGAGTCCACATTCACACTCAAAAGCACAATCCCTTGTAAGGCCTTGCAATGTTGCAACCCACTCCCTATTAGTCTGACCGGCCGTACGTTTTGTACGAAAGAACGTATACCTTTTTGCAACTACATTAACTGTTTCTTTGAAATAGGCATCCAATGTCGACAAAATTTCTTCGTAGGACAGAGTTGCTACGTCGCGTCGGGGAAACAATTTCACTATCACCCAGTACGTTTGCACCCCTACACACGACAATAAATGAGGCTGCCGCTCGTTACCTTGAATTCTGTAGGCGGCGAGTTGAAATCCAAACTGGCGTGACCATTCCGTCCAGGATTCTACGTCTGCTTGAAAATTACAGAATGGCGCTGCAACGGCATGTTGTGGCTGCGGTAGCGGTGAAGCGGCGGCGGCTGCATCGGTGTGCAGTGCACGCTGACCCTGGACGAGCTGTCCAAGGGTATCCAATAACGCCTGCATCTGCTGATTCTGCAAGCGATAAAATTCGGACAGTACATCTGGCGAAGCCATGACACAAGTAAATGTAAGCAATTAGAAAGAACAAGATCCTTTCCGTTGACTCGTCGCCAACTGTTGTGGCGTAACAAGACAGCTACGCCACACTGAAGTAGCCGAAAAGGCACGCGTTAATCTCACGTAGGCTAGAGAGAGGTCTGAAACAGGATACGTAGTGAATGGTAGCAAGAAAAGTACGTAGCTGCTATAATACTTAACTTTTAATCCATCATTGGTATACAGCATTCCTTGATGATACAAGTGAGACTCTATCTTAAAATAGTTAATGGCGCCTTGCCAGGTCGTAGCCATTGACTTAGCTGAAGGCTATTCTAACTGTCTCTCGGCAAATGAGAGAAAGGCTTCGTCAGTGTAGTCGCTAACAAAGTCGTCGTACAACTGGGGCGAGTGCTAGTCCGTCTCTCGAGACCTGCCTTGTGGTGGCGCTCGGTCTGCGATCACACAGTGGCGACACGCGGGTCCGACGTGTACTAAATGGACCGCGGCCGATTTAAGCTACCACCTAGAAAGTGTGGTGTCTGGCGGTGACACCACAGATACATACCATCATTCCATCCCACATGGCATTTGACATGTTGTGCTATATGAGACAACGAGTCATTAAACTTTAGGAAATGTGCATCCCCACTCTGGGACACTTTCTATTATAGATGCAGTCACACTCTAGGATACTTCCTATTACAGATACACCCCACTCTAGAAGTACATAAATTTGTGTCTACGTGTTCTTACACCCATCAACATACGTATTTAAGACAGCTCACTGTGTCGAGGAAGTTGGGTTAGTAACTAAAAATCCGCGAATGTATGAACGTATTTAGATTTAAATGTCGTTAAAGGTAACTGGGAAAGCTACTTTCCTCTTATATCTGTAACTCAGCCGTGATATATTCGCCTTTTCTATGCTACGATAGCAGCATTTTTCATTCTACATCTTTTACTCATCCTAGTTTTCACATTAGACCGTCATAGCTTGGCAACCAATGTAGAGTTTTGAATGACTCAGGTATAAACTGATCTGGTATTGTTCCTTTATTGTCCTTCGAACCATGCTACTTAAATTGTGAGAAAGGACAAAACTTTGACAAAACAACAGAACCACTATTAATTACATGTACTTGTCTACCTTCTTATTAAATACTAACCGATTAGCACAAGTTAGAAGATAGAAGTGTCACGCGTGATAAAACTGATAAAAAACCTATTTTTTGCACGTATTATGTGACAGAAACTAGATTTTTAAAGCTAGTTGTCAGTTTTATCTTAAGCGTACATTTTTTATTAATTTGATTTGACTTTAAACTGTTTCCTCGAGTCTGCTCACGAAGAACGAATTTTACATGCTACATTTACCTCAACTTTAAACCATCATATCTCTACAACGGAAAAAAGATCCTCCCAGAAAAACGTGTCTTTTGCACGTAAAATCCAAACGAAGTAAGATGTTGTCAGATGACTAAACCCTGTCTTATACCGAAGTCCGATATACCGGTGGACCAAATTTGAACCATCAGTCACGCTCCAGTTCGAAGTTCTTCAACGGTGATTGTTTTACCACGAAAAATCCGAACGAATGTGACCGTTTTTGCACGTAAAATCAGAACGGTGCACATAAAAGAGGATAAGGGGACATTAGCTGAGTATTAATTTCAGCCCAATTAAAACCCTCTGAAAAAGGAAATAAGCGATTCACATAATTTGCCTGGGTGCCAACTCAGGTTCGTAGGTCAAATACTGCTTAATATACCGTAACATATGTACAGTATGACAAATGTCTGAATAACTATGCAAATGACGACTGGTCTGCCAGTGCCAAGGACGTTTTACCTCATATTCCCAGATCCTATAATAATCAAGCATAGAGACCCTCCCCCATCCCCAAACACAATTCTGCGCATGGCTTTTTCAGACGTACCTGTTACAATGCTCCCGCATTGTAACGACTGTAAATTTCGTAATTTATAGTTTTATAGCACACTACACAATACTGCGCTCTACACTACAGTGCGATTCAATAACGATAAGACACTGAAGAAGAGTGTAATGTTGCCAGTTTCAAGTGACACTTGCGGTTCACGTACAGGCGCGTTTTGCGCTGCAAGACAGCGCCAAGTCCTCCAAATTATATCTCTCACTTCCTTGTGTAGAATTTCTCACTTACCACGACCGTCAGCGAAGGCAGCTCGCAACAAACGGAATAAAAATTCACCAAATAATTTGCTAAGATCACGCTTAATGCTTACAGTTGGCTGTCACATTAATCCCAGAGGACTTGGAACAGTTCAGAACTTTTGCTGAAGTGGCAACTGCTGACAAAAATAACATGGCTAGGCAGTTTCTGCCCCAATATTGCCCTTTGTTCTCCTGATATAAAGGAAGCGGCCACTTGGCCTTACGGACAAAAACTGTGGTTATTTATGTCGTAGGCACTGACCAGTAATTGTCAATGTAATTACCATAATTTATGAGCAAGGTGGCCTCTGAGTAGTCTGTGTTTACTCATTTATCATTGCCTAGTCTTAATGACCATAATTTGTTAGTCAAACAATCCCCCCCCCCCCCCCCACCATTGGATTACTACGATGCTATGGGTTCTCCCCCCACTACCACGCTTCCTGGAAACCCAGCATCCTGAGTGGAGACTTGGCATTCGTACTGTATATTTCATTTGGGAAACAGCCACAAATTTTGTTCATTTTCGCTAATCTTCGCAGACTGTAGTACCCAATGATGTTTGCATATTTTTGGCTCTGTTTACGAACATTTCCAATATACTATGGCACTTAGAGGTGTTTGCAATTTGTGGTATTTTTATCATGAATTCCCAGCGTAGTACCAAGCGCGATGCTATTTTTTGCAACGTATGACTGTATTTATAGTTTTGAGGTAATTTTCCAGATTTTCCCCAACAATTCAAGAAGAAGCCCGTAAACAGGTGTTTTGTTGCTATATTACTGACATTTAAGAAGACACAATGAATACAGATATGGCTGCTGCTTTATTGGTTTTTCCACTTATTAAGAAGTACATGTAAACATAGGTTTACTTGCTGTTTTACCTATCTCTCCCTTAATTTTATGAAGACAGACGTAAATAATGGGCTGTGAATGTCAAGAACTTTCTACATTGTATTATTCAACAACAAATTCTGGAAAGCATCGTCTGAAGCACACTAACTTCCACCATTGGTATTTTACTGATTTCTTGCCAGTGTTCCACGAACATCCACTGTATTCGAGAAGTCACGCATAAAAAATACGGTGACTGTAACTATCACACTGCAATAGCTACAGTGCGTTTAATAAAAAGAATTACATGAATACCCTGCTTTAAATGACTTTTTAACCACAAATGCTCATAAAGCCAATGTGGTACTTAAACAAACTTGGCCACCAGCACTAATCGTGTGTTAAAACAGTGACATCATTTTCAGGCCCGTAAGAGGAACTTAAAACTAGACTTTTTAAAAAATAGGTGGGAATGCTTCAGGAGAAAGATCAAGCTATGGTAATATTCCACACCTTTGGTCTACACTCGGCCGGGGGAGCATCGTGTGACCAGCCATATAGACGTCACTCCCAGCCCAACAATTCCGTTGCTGTCAATGCGCATCCTATGTGCCACAGTTGATTCACATCCAAAGGTACGTCTAACGCCTCCGTCAGCACACGAGACTCGCCACTGATGTGCACCTTGGAACCTAGGAGCGGTGTAGAGCACGCGAATATACAGACTTTTAGAGAACAGGTATTGCATCCTTTTGACCAGAGACTGCGCCCTCTGCCCCACTGCTCCTCCCACCCATCACTGAGGGGGAAATAAGCGAGACACAACATGCCACAGTCCAGCCCTGCTGCAGACGAGCCTGTGCGGGAGAGAACCTACAACACATATCATGATGAACAAACCCAATGTGCAATACATATTAAACAAACAGACGTTACATGCATTTCTGTTACTTCTTATGTTAGTGAAGCACACATTCTTTAATAGTTGTCTAATATCCATAGGCTATCCCACAGATGAGTAGTGCAGATGTAGTCTATTCCGGAACCTGACAGTGCATTGATGTACCATTTTCACTGAATACAGCATCGCTTCTACACAACACAAAACCTTTTATAGGTTTACAGGAGTATATGTTTCATGAAATTCACTTATGAGGTGTGCGTGGCTCGTGTTCGTGCCATCTCTTATTTAATAACCTGTTTTTACCGTATTGCCACCTCGTTATGTTAATTTTCAATTACCAGTGTCACTGAGTTGCTGCCTTTTCCTGCCCATGAGCGGCAGCAGCAGCACTAAACGATATAGGCCCTGCCGTACCATCTTTTCTGGACTGCTATTACTTCCTGGTCGTCATGTGTCTTCGAACGTGTTGGAACGCATCAGCACTCCAATTCGGACCGGACAATGAAGTCAGTTGGAACGCGCCAGCAGTGGAATTCCGACCTGGCAGTCGGACAGTTGGGACGCGGCAGAGGTTCGGTCGGTTTGGAGCTGCAGTGAGGTACGGATAGCCATGACTCGCCCGACCGTTGCCGGCACACAAGGCTTGAGTGGGGACGGTCGTGGTTGATGGTCGTTGGTCGTCTTACCGGACTACCTGTATTTGCTCGCCGATCGCTTATACGTTTGCGGTGTATGTCTCAACTCGTGGTTCGTCCTTGTGATTGCACAATCACTGCTTTTAACAGAGGTATCGTTCTTCGTCCCAGTGTTTGTGAAACTGTGTGTAGCTGGTGATGTCGACTGCCCAGTTATTTTAGTGCTGTCTCCGTGCTGATGTGTAGCAGTTGGTCGGCTGGCACAGTTGCGACGTAGCGCCAGTGGGGCATGCAGCGCCAGGGAGGCGCGGATAGCCAACAGTCGCCAGATGATTGCTGATTCGCACGATTTGAGTGGGGACGACTTGGTTTATCGTCGGTCGGTCGTCATGTCGGACGACGAGTATTTGGCCAGCTGTCTCTTATGGGTTGGCTGTGTGCCGACTCGTGGTTCGTCCTTGTCGTTGCAATGTCACTGTTGTTAGCATCGTCTAATTCGTCGTGCAAGTGTTCGTGAAACTGTGTGTAGTTTATGTGATTCTGACTGACAAGTTAATTCAAATGTTGTCGGCGCACTGGCTCTGAATTGGTCGGTTGGCGTGTAGTAGCGAGGAAGGACAGGATAGCCATCACTCGCCCGACGACTGCCGACACACACATTTGAGTGGCAACGAACTTGCCTGGTCTTTTGGTCGGTCATCTGATTAGGCTAGGTGTATTTGGGTCGTCCACCGCTTATGGGTTGTCTGTGACCCGTTCTTGTTGTTTTTGTAATCTCCGCTATTAGCATCGTTTGAGTTTTGGTGGAGGTGTAGAGCGGAACTGATCTTGATCATTGGTCTGTTGACTGTTAGTCGGTTGTGTTGCCTGCTTGTCTCACCTAAGCGAATATCTGAGCGCCCTTGTGCGTACTGCCCTTTTTTAAAATTTGTTCTTGTTATTTGTACTTGCATGGCATCATGCCGATTTTTTTAAAAATTAGAGTTGTTTTGCTCTTAAGGCCTTCAGCTTGGCCAGAAAAACTGTGTCACGTGAGGCCTTTGGCATTTTCAAAATTTTATTGTTGCTGAATTTTAACTCTTGGGCCTTCAGCTGATCTTGAGTTTGGGTCTTTGCTCTTAACGCCTGTTTTACGTAAGGCCTTTCGTATTTAACAAAAATTAATGTTATGGAGTTTTAAGAGTTAGGCCTTCAGAAAATTTGAATTTAACTTGTTTACTTCAGACTAAGTAAAGAACTGTTTTAAGTTAAGGTTTGCCTTTTAAATTTCTGATTATGCCTTCAGCCGTTTTTAAAGCCTTGTGTTAATAAAAAAGGAATTTGGGCTCTTGTAATATTTGATCAAATAATAAACTTGTATGTTCGAGTGTAACTGACAGCCCCTTATTTTGGCCCCTTTCCACAATCTAACTATCTATCCTGTCCTGCGGATAAGCGTGGCGTTTCTGCTTACAATTACTGTTTTACAATTCTAGAATTTTTCCCTCATTGCAACAGAATAATCATTGATGAGTTTGTCATGCATGGAAATGACGCTACAAGTACAGCAGATGGTTCTCCCTTGTTTAAATTTCATCATCATAACAATCAGAGGTACAGTGTGTCACTCCTAGGAATTGTCAGACGTATTTTTTCCTCTCGCACAACCACAATACCCGTATACCATTTGTGAATGGTGCATACAAAGAATTCCTCTCGTCAAAGCTCCGTGATTTCTAATCGTAATAATACCCCAAGATGTGTGTGAGATGCTGCAATCAGCTGAGAAAGTATTTTGTAAGCCACTTCTTCATCGTGATACAGTATGTCATCATATACTTGTCTTTTAACAAATATACCACTGACAATTACAGACTCTGAAATTCATCTCAAAAACCCGTATTCCTGATTTAAGTCTTAAAAACAATGAACTGAGCATGAAATTGCGACATGCCCTGTGTAATATATTCTACACACTCTATTGCCCCTACAGTATGTCGACATCGAATAATAATAATAATAATATCAGTACTAATGTTGCACCAGAGATGCTGGCTCTCTCGCCGCTTAATAGTGCTGTGTTATTATTAACGCCCTTTCTTCCATAATAAGGTGACTCTCCAGTGGTAAATAGAATGTACTGCGCTGCTGGGTGCTGGAACAGAGTGGTGCGTCTTGTAGCCATGGACCTCCAACATCCAATGGGTCTTAATAGTGCACCTGGGTACTATGCATTACAGTGTGATAAGATTGTATTAAAAGTTTCTGCATCCCAGATCCTCTGATCGTGGCCCACGTGGAAGTGTGATGACATTAACGACACCCTCCCGCCGCACTGAGATAGGCAAAGAAGCGACTGGTGTCTCCCCCACACACTATAGAAAAGCCCAGCCACTGCCCAACAGCCAACACTTCCCTAGATATTATTAAGACGTCTATATAACATTGTGCATACTGTGTTTCTTCTGTAACCACTATGCCAGATTTAGTATTATTTTAATGATGAGATTAGGTCTTCATATCAATGAGAAAAGTAGCCATGCTGCTGCACACTCAATTACCGCTATGTTTGGTATAATTTACGCACGACATTTGATTTCGAACAGAGTAGTAGAGTAAATCTCACCCCAACATGATCACAGGGTGAGCTCATACCTCCCTTTACTGCGTGATAGTGTGTTGTATTTTCCATATTATGCATAAATTACTTGGTTGAAAGCATATAGACATCTACGTATTTTTTGTAGGAGCTTGAACCGGAATCTGTGGAGGAAATATAACATCTTTTGACCAGATTGTAGTGTCTTTAAAAGAAATTATTCAAAACATCTGCATGATACCACTCAGAGCGTAATACAGAGTACCTTCAATTGTACTGCCGAGGATTTCTAGACCTATTTAGGAGCAACAGTTATATTTATTTACTTTCATGTCAACTACACTAGTAATCAACGACCTATCTCAGACCTGCCCTCAATTCTCTACTACCTTATTATAGAGAAATGCATCTTCTTACATCTGCTTCTAAACAAATCTTATGCAAGCCATTGTACAGTGCGTGTCGGAGGGTACATCGTACTGGTATTATTGATCATCTTTCCATCACACACTCAATCACTGATAGAGTAAAAAATGTTGGTCAATCTGTCTCAATACATACCCCAAACCATACTTATTCTTCGGGAAAAAGTATGTAGTCCTTTCTAGAACTTTTTTCCGGTTACATATTGGAATCGAGTATATCAGCCTAAACGATTATATCAGCAGCCACATGATGCAATCGCATTGCAGATCTGCTATGTAACACAGTCCTATCTACAGTAAGTGTGTTGCAAACCACCCCCATCATGGACGAATTATATTTTGCCCAGACTGATCTTTGCTTCTACCTTTATGTAAGTACCCCTATTATCTGCTTTTTTAACCCCGACTGAACTTACAGCCAGAAAATTCAGAATAGAACTTATACCAACCATTAACCATTCTACTACACTCCTGGAAATTGAAATAAGAACACCGTGAATTCATTGTCCCAGGAAGGGGAAACTTTATTGACACATTCCTGGGGTCAGATACATCACATGATCACACTGACAGAACCACAGGCACATAGACACAGGCAACAGAGCATACACAATGTCGGCACTAGTACAGTGTATATCCACCTTTCGCAGCAATGCAGGCTGCTATTCTCCCATGGAGACGATCGTAGAGATGCTGGATGTAGTCCTGTGGAACGGCTTGCCATGCCATTTCCACCTGGCGCCTCAGTTGGACCAGCGATCGTGCTGGACGTGCAGACCGCGTGAGACGACGCTTCATCCAGTCCCAAACATGCTCAATGGGGGACAGATCCGGTGATCTTGCTGGCCAGGGATATTGACTTACACCTTCTGGAGCACGTTGGGTGGCACGGGACACATGCGGACGTGCATTGTCCTGTTGGAACAGCAAGTTCCCTTGCCGGTCTAGGAATGGTAGAAAGATG
Source organism: Schistocerca serialis cubense (assembly GCF_023864345.2). NCBI lineage: Eukaryota > Metazoa > Arthropoda > Insecta > Orthoptera > Acrididae > Schistocerca > Schistocerca serialis. The sequence goes on from NC_064646.1 coordinate 236,791,156, forward strand.
GGTTCGATGACGGTTTGGATGTACCGTGCAGTATTCAGTGTCCCCTCGACGATCACCAGTGGTGTACGGCCAGTGTAGGAGATCGCTCCACACACCATGATGCCGGGTGTTGGCCCTGTGTGCCTCGGTCGTATGCAGTCCTGATTGTGAGCTCACCTGCACGGCGCCAAACACGCATACGACCATCATTGGCACCAAGGCAGAAGCGACTCTCATCGCTGAAGACGACACGTCTCCATTCGTCCCTCCATTCACGCCTGTCGCGACACCACTGGAGGCGGGCTGCACGATGTTGGGGCGTGAGCGGAAGACGGCCTAACGGTGTGCGGGACCGTAGCCCAGCTTCATGGAGACGGTTGCGAATGGTCCTCGCCGATACCCCAGGAGCAACAGTGTCCCTAATTTGCTGGGAAGTGGCGGTGCGGTCCCCTACGGCACTGCGTAGGATCCTACGCTCTTGGCGTGCATCCGTGCGTCGCTGCGGTCCGGTCCCAGGTCTACGGGCACGTGCACCTTCCGCCGACCACTGGCGACAACATCGATGTACTGTGGAGACCTCACGCCTCACGTGTTGAGCAATTCGGCGGTACGTCCACCCGGCCTCCCGCATGCCCACTATACGCCCTCGCTCAAAGTCCGTCAACTGCACATACGGTTCACGTCCATGCTGTCGCGGCATGCTACCAGTGTTAAAGACTGCGATGGAGCTCCGTATGCCACGGCAAACTGGCTGACACTGACGGCGGCGGTGCACAAATGCTGTGCAGCTAGCGCCATTCGACGGCCAACACCGCGGTTCCTGGTGTGTCCGCTGTGCCGTGCGTGTGATCATTGCTTGTACAGCCCTCTCGCAGTGTCCGGAGCAAGTATGGTGGGTCTGACACACCGGTGTCAATGTGTTCTTTTTTCCATTTCCAGGAGTGTAGATGGCCAGAGACGGGACGATGCCTTTTGTAGCTGTTTGATAGCTCCACTTAAATTTGATGGCGGGGTTGGAGGGTAGTGCGATCGTCTTTTTCCGTGTCATGGGAAAATTAATTATGGTTCCCGATATCACTCTAGACTATGTACAACAGATTTAGCAAAGATTTTAGCTCACGGACCATGCTGAGCCCGAGTGCCGAAGCACTGAGGCTCTACATCTACACATACGTGATTACTCTGCTATTCACAATGAAGTACCTGGCAGAGGGTTCAATGAACCACCTTTAAGCTGTCTTTTTACCGTTCCACTCTCGAACAGTTCGCGGGGAAAAACAGCACTTAAATTTTGCTGTGCAACACCTGATTTCTCTTATTTCTATGTAGGTGGATCCCAACAGAATGTTTTTGCAATCGGAGGAGAAAACTGGTGATGGAAATCTCATGAAAAGATCCCGTCGCAACAAAAAACGCGTTTGTTCTAAAGACTGTCACTCTAATTCACGTATAATGTCTGTGGCACTATGTCACCTGTTTCGCGATAATACCAAACGAACTGCCCTTCTTTGAATTTTTTCAGTGTTATCGGTCAGTTCCACTTTCAGATTTCCTTCACCGCTACACCGCAGAGCGGGCAGAGGTAAAACAAAGAAAGCACCATAGTTAAGTGGCAGTTCAGCTATATTGCGTACGACTTGGTTTTATATTTACCTTTATGAACAATACTGATCACATACAAAACAAATTTTCAGTATTAACTAATTCTCTTTTGCGTGCTGAAGACGCCAAAAAATTTTTATCTGGTGAAAACAGCCGGCATTCGGACAGACGCAGACAATTTCATAGAGTTTCGCCCTCAGGGTGCCATGTAATTCTGACTAATTTAGTTTCATAATCGAAAAATGGTCTTTCACACAAATATATGGATCGAAATATTGCAGCACCTTTGCCACCCCATTATGGAGACTTGCGAAATCTACCTGAGAAAAGCAATTTAGGCACCCTGGTCAGTTTTAGAGTAAAAAGATTTGTAATTAAAGTGGAATTACCCTGCAGGTCAATCAGTTACATCTGCACGTGCAAAGAGCACTTTCTACTGAAATGGCTAACCCTCTCGAAAACGGCTCCAAACCAGATCTAAGATTGACAGTGCCCTCAAAACCTTTATAAAACTATCGTTCTAATTCCTGCAAGGCCACAATGTATTATTCAGACCTCACGCTTTTGTCAGCATGTGCCCCTTCCGCATCACTATATTCTTTTCAAATGCATCCCCGTCAAATCAGAAAGAAGTTTATTACTGTGGGCAGTGTACAATCGAGTCCAATTCAAATGCGAAGTCTGCAATCCATTCCGGATGAACTAATTTCGTTCCCTCACTGCTATTTATAAATTCAGCAATATCGAGATTTAAATCGTAAAATCGTTCCAGGCATGCACCTTGACTTTAGCACAGTACTTTGCAGTAATGTATGAAGTGTCCATACTCTTCGCTCAGTTCCATTTAAGATTATTGCAACGAAAAATGGAATAGTGGGTGCGACTTCAGAAATTTTGCTGCTTATACCACCAGTTTCTTCAAGTGCTCCGTGCCTGAAAATTTAGCACAAAGTTCTTTTTGATGCACAGAACAATGATTTTCGTCTACCAACCATTGTAATTTTTTGATCTTTCACTCTCATGTAAACGCGTAAATTCTTTCTACATGGCACCATAATGTTGTTTTACAATAAATAGGTAGTACTGGTTTATTACACGAATTGAGAATTCTCATCCCTCTATTCTGTTATACTTATTTATTTTAAAGGATTGTGACGATAGATCACCAGACTGCCTCTGCCGCTGAACCTGTGACGGTCCTCCACTCCACAAAGAAATAGCGAAGGGTAAACAGCACTGACACAACGATTCCGTCGAACTCAGAGAGTTGTGCCGACCGCACAGTGTTTCACCACAATACTAAATTAAATGTCGCGCTCTTCCTTGTACTTACGAGGAGGACCGATCAAATACGAATGACAGGCAGGGCGTTGACCAACACACAGCCTGCACGCTTTGCATGCGTCAAGTTTGACACGCCGCGCCGGCCCTAATGTAAGGCAATCGAATTTGTCGCTACTTTCAGAGGTGTGTAAATTGGCTATTTAATAAACAGAATAAGTATACAGGAATACAAATAAAGAAAATGTTTATCATTAAACTATTCATATTTTATAGCCAAGAACTTTCACATTATCGTGATCAGGCTTCACAAAAGCACAGCTGCAGCCAAGAATTCGCTGCAAACAACATTTAAGTACAACACTGTAACTTAAAGGAAGACAAGGACTGTTCGCGAACTACTAACCATGCAGTGGTTACAGACTGGCGGTATGCTGTGGTGTAATTGTGTGTGTGTTGTGTTGTACAATTTCAGCAAGATTACAATAAAACTAGTTACTTATTATTAATTTAAAATGAAGTTTTATTTAATCATTGTTTTTCCCTACTAATAAACATTACTCTGTTAAAGAAATCTCCACATAGGAACGTGTAGCAATGTTGTCTGTCAAGCAATGTAAATGTCGCTAAAATCATTCACAAAAGTGATCATTTATAACCAACAAACAAGCTAAATGTATGATAAGTAATCTGAACCAAACAAGAGTAATGATTTTAATAATTTGAGTATCGTTGTTTAAAAGAATTTTTGCTAACTGCAGATCGTTTATCAGAAATAACGCTACTGTTGTCTCGAAGTGGCAACACTTTTCTTTAAGCAAAATGAACAGTTTTGTCACTCAGTACCACACATACACAACACTAATGTGTTTTGGTGACGAAATATTTCATGAAAGTTGTTAAGAAATTACCAGGCTTCATACATCAGCAGATAAGAATTTACATCACGTAATAAGCTGTTTGCATTTTTAGAAGTTCGATATGTTCACAGTCAAACTGGAATTTATTAACTCAGAGTGGGTCTTCGGCCATTAGTACACAATTTATTATCGCAATTATAACAACAACATTGATGCCTGTGTAGAAAATCAATTTGACAGTAGAGTGGCAGAAGGAATCAAAATGACCACTGTCATACGTTTTTTGTTCATTGTCATATCCAGTTTGTTTACTTCGTTAATGAAATTATATCACTTTTTCTAATTTTTTCTACTATTTCTGGAGATGTTTTAGTGTTAACAAAATATTTTAAATTTCTTCGCCAATTCATTAAGCACACTACTGGCCATTAAAATTGCTACACCACGATGTTGACGTCCTACAGACGCGAAATTTAACTGACAGGAAGAAGATGCTGTGATATGCAAATGATTAGCTTTTCAGAGCGTTCACACGAGGTTGGCGCCGATGTCGACTCCTACAACGTGCTGACATGAGGGAAGTTTCCAACCGATTTGTCATTCACGAACAGCAGTTGACCAGCGTTGCCTGGTGGAACGTTGTTGTGATGCGTACCATCACGTTTCCGACTTTGATAAAGGTCGGTAGCCTATCGCGATTGCGGTTTATCGTATCGCTACATTGCTGCTCGCGTTGGTCGAGATCCAATGACTGTTAGCAGATTATGGAATCGGTGGGTTCAGGAGGATAATACGGAACGCCGTGCTAGATCCCAACGGTCTCGTATCACTAGCAGTCGAGATGACAGCCATCTTATCCGCATGGCTGTAACGGATCGTGCAGCCACGTCTAGATCCCTGACTCAACAGGTGGGGACGTTTGCAAGACAACAGCCATCTTCACGATCAGGTCGACGACGTTTGCAGCAGCATGGACTATGAGTTCGGAGACCATGTCTGCGGTTACCATTGACGCTGCATCACGGACAGGAGAGCTTGCGATGGTGTACACAACGACGAATCTGGTTGCACGAATGGACGATTGGCTAAACTTCACTTTTTCGGATGAATCCAGGTTCTGTTTACAGAATCATGATGGTCGCATCCGTGTTTGGCGACAACATGGTGAACGCACATTGGAAGCGAGTATTCGAAGTCGCCGTACTGGCGTATCACCCGTCGTGATGGTATGGGGTGCCATTGGTTACACGTCTCGGTCACCTCTTGTTCGCATTGACGGTACTTTGAACAGTGGACGTTACATTTTAGATGTGTAGCGACCCGTGGCTCTACCCTTTATTCGATCCCTACGCAACCCTACATTTCAGCAGGATAATGCACGACCGCATGTTGCAGGTCCTGTACGGACCATTATGGATACAGATAATTTTCCACTGCTGCCCTGGCCAGCCCATTCTCCAGATCTCTCACCAATTGAAAACGTCTGGTCAATGGTGGCCGAGCAACTGGCTCGTCACAATACGCCAGTCACTACCCTTGATGATCTGTGGTATCATGTTGAAGCTGCATGGGCAGCTGTACCTGTACACGCTATCCAAGCTCTGTTTGACTCAATGCCCAGGCGTATCAAGGCCGCTATTACGGCCAGAGGTGGTTGTTCTGTGTACTGATTTCTTAGGATCTATGCACCCAATTTTCGTGAAAATGTAATCACATGTCAGTTCTAGTATATTATATTTGTCCAATGAATACCCGTTTATCATCTGCATTCCTTCTTGGTGTTGCAATTTTAATGCCCGGTAGAGTATACCTGGAACGGCGGAAGGGGTCAAAGAAGTGTTACATCTCTTCGAGAATTCCGAAGTAGAATCGGAAATTTACATCACTGATCATTATGGTTATTATTTACCTGGCACAGGTGAAGATGAAGACATTGTGAACCAGGGACGATTAGTGGAAGAGGATTCAGATACTGAGATACGTCGATCGTCACCTCTTTCACCACATCACGTACAATTCGAAGCGTCTAGGAAGATGATTAGAAGCGATGGAACCATGTGGGAGATTAGAAATTATTCATCTTCTGGAGGCGGGTGGTGAATGTTCCGAAGGAGAGACGAGGTCCCACTGCTTATGCTTGCCGAGAAGTAGACAGCTTTGTCATCAGTGCCTTCTGTCTTATTTTTGATGAAGCAGTGCTACGTCTTATGAAGAAATACACAGAACAAATGTTCCAAAAGTACTAAAAAACAATGACACGACTGTATCACTCGAGTATCTGGAGAAACTGATAGCCATCATTTATGTTCTGGGTGCATTCTGCACCAAAGGTTGGCTGTAGATGATCTCTGGTCGCACTCTTGGCGGCCTGCTTTTACCAAGGACATTATGCCAGGGGACAGGAGATTCTCAGACTCCTCCATTTTGATGAAATCTCAACCAAGGCTGAAAGCCTGGAAGCCAACGAATTCGCTCTTGCATCTGAAATTTGGAGAAGTTAATTGAAAGCAGTATTCGCACTTACCGCCCTGGAGAAAATATATCCATTGACGAGCATCTGTTACCAAGCAAAGTAAGAAACAGGTCTACTCAATTCATGTCAAACAAACTAGACAAATATGGTCTCAAATTCTGGTTGGCTGTTGATGTAACGACAAAGTATATATGTAACGCTTTTCCATACCTTGACAAAGAGAACACGCATAGAGCAAAACAACCACTTGGAGAGTACGTTGTTCTGCGTCTCATGGAGCCATATGTAAAACAAGGAAGAAATGTGACGACAGGCAACTTGTTTATGTCTCTTAAACTTCCTAAAAAACTCAAACAAAAGAAAATGTCATTAGTTGGTACAATGAACAAGATCCGCCGTGAGATCCCCAGTGACGTAAGGAAACCGAATGCTGTAATACACTCCATTACAGTACTGCACAATAGTTACAACACAGACTGCACCTTGGTTGTATACGAACGTAAGAAGAGTACGCAGCATGCTGAAGTAGCAATAAGCGAGGAAGAAAAGAAAAAAACCGGAAAACGTAACTTTCTACAATGCAACAAATTACGGGTTGGACGTGGTTGATCACATGACCCATGAATAGACTACGAAGGCTGCGTGTAGGAGATGGCCAATGCATGTCTTCTACAACAAACTGGACATGGAGGCAATACACGCATGGGTCATTTATAACACGGTAACGAACAAGAAAGTGTGAAGGACGAAGTTCATACTTCAAATGGCAAATGAACTCGGGGGAACAAAAAAGCAAGAACATCAAAGGAAGAGGATATGGGACTGGAGTTCCCTAGAAAGCGGAGGATGTGCCTAATCAGCTTCTGCAAAGGCAACAAGACCAGCGAAAAATGTGTGAAGTGCCACAAAGCCATGAGCGGAAAATGTGCACGTAAAACAGAGGTCAGCTGTGCTAAGTGTGTCTAGCAGCTTTAGGTGTCTTGAGTGAAAAGTAATACAGAGCTGTTTTGTAAAACGCATGTGAGAGTAAAAATCGACGAAATGTACTAAATGTGTCCAGAACGTTGTATGAATAGTTAATAAATTAAAATCTGTTGTTGTTCATATAAATTAGTAATTATTACTTATAATTGTAAGTAAGTATTATGATTACTAGAAATAAAGTATAGATTATCGAACACTAAAAATGTACTCGTTTAAGTCAAATATGAAAATATTTTACGTGGAGTCAAAATGAGCCCTTTCCACCGTTTTAGGAAGGCAGAAACTCCGCAGTTCTACAGTTAAAACTGCCACTGCAATAATTCACTAAGATGGCCGCTAACATAAGACAAACACTAACCGATTCTCTTTCAGGCTGTATTTTACTTGTAATAAATAGTATATCTTAAATCTTTTTCTCACCTTCATTATATGCATTAACATTGGAAAATATTTCTCAATGTATCACGACACATTAATATTCAATATTTACCAATAAACTGACCTGTGGATCAATAGCGCTAATGGCTGCGCTCTTTGGTAGCTGAGTAGATAGCTTAACATTTATATATGACGAGAATTACAATGAAATAAAGCTCCAAACAAAGAAGTTTCATTTCAGTTATACACAAACTATTTTCTAAATTCAGTTAGCAACATAATTTTTAGCAGAATTTTTTAAATGCCTCTGTATTATGAGCATCAGTCATATCCTGTTAGTACAAGAGAATTTTTCTACAAAAATCATTGATAACAAAATTTGACATTTTCATGATCTTTTTACATAGCTGTTGTCTGAGATATAATTTTTTACAGAATATTAAATTATGTCGTTGGCAATAATTATTATTTTACTAACGATGAAGTCCCTTGTATCAGTATCACGAGAATACGGCGAAAGTTAAGTCACATTCCACATATAATGCTGTCGTGAATATTATTTTGAATAAAATACAGGCGAGGATATTACAGCGGATAATGCGCCATTACGCTAATTTTACCTCTACTCCGCTGATGTAGCTAGCATTGAGATTTGTTGAGATAAAGCAGAGAAGTCAGAGAGAAATCAAAGTTTTTTACTCAGTTGTGATGACGAGTAAGGTGGCTGGCACCAAGCATCAGTCTGCAACAAAGCTCCTGCCGGAATCAATGGCTCGTTGCACAGTAAAGCATTGGGCGTTCTTAAGCCTCCCTTTGTAAGGTACTCAGTAGTAAAACTAACGAGACCGTACGCTACTAGTGCGTCGAGAAAAATGCTGAAAGAGTCAGCCTCATCTAAACGTGGAATCTAACGGCAGGCGGTGATATACGAGGAAGGAGAATGGGGTGAGGAGACCGCGTCTGGGAGTTTTGTGTCCTCAGAACGGCCGCTCCTCTGTAAGCCTACTATGTCCAAATAGTTAGGTCTCCTGCTGACTGCTGAGAAAGGGAGCCGGCCAGATTCTACCAGCGGCAAATCAAGCAAATAATTCCCCCTAAGTAAGAGGATTCCGAACCTGCTTAGGCGCCAACCGAGACAAAGGAGGATATTTTCTGCATGAAGGAAATAGTTCGAGGAGAAGGTGTTCAAGTTTTCCGCTGATTTTGATGGTTGTCGCCATTTTGCAGTAATTTCTAGCTTCGCCCATGATGATCGTCTCATTGATTTAGGGCTACTTACCTGCAAAATATAAGAAATCTAGCTATGTTTGTCAAATTAATCTTCGATTTTTACTTTGCGAGAGAAAACTGAAAGCAAATTTACTCAGATATTGAAATAAAATTAATATCAAAAATGATATACACCAGTGTTCACTGCAATTAAAGGTTCAATATTCTGTAGGGATTTAAATCAGATTTATTTAATTGAGCATCTGTTTTATTTTCCCTGTGAAGCATTTGTGTAAGCGTCTTCGCATCTGACGAGGTACACCAGAGTTGTAGTGTCACACTGTCTTTTGAAGAAGGAACACATATCGTCGTAATTGTTCACATTTACCATATCATACATTTTCCTCCAACTTGGCTATTGTCTTATACATAGTCCTCCTAGAAGAATTTCTTAGGTATACGACGACCGCGCAACAAGAAAACATTCACATTTCAATTTCACCACAGAGGGAGCCAGAAGTGAGTTAACAAAACGCAGAATGGCTGCTTAACGTTTCTTAATGAAAAATATTACAATGCTAAAAAATTATAATTTAAACTATTTTCTGCTGTATCAATTAACTATTAGACAGTTTGCAATGAATGGCTTGTTACATTACTTTGAATGACCTCTCCTTCACCAGTTACAGTGAGTCAATATTTAGCTCGAAACCACTCATAAAACGTTGCATACAATAGACGCTCTGACGATCGGCAAAATAAGTCACATAGGGATTGAGCCAAGATAAAAGTTGTAATACGTATACTAATTAGATCTTCACAAGTGTGACAGCTTAATTGCTTCTACTCACATTCATAATTTTGATTTGCAGCTCCTTGAGTTGGCCGTGTTTGCAGTTAAAATTGTTGGATGTGAGGTTCGCCAGTTATGCAAAACACCGTTTTTCCTCAGAACCCAAACGTGTTTCGGCACCACTGTGCCATCATCAGTGGGTTTTCGTTTTTTATTTATCCTTTACGTTTGGTGTGCATGAATTTTCTGAATCACTTGTGTCGATTACTACTGTTAGCTTGCCACGCTTTCGTGTGGCAAGCACTTTCATTCTCCGCATCGTGGTGAGGTGTTGTGATGCATACGTTACTATTACAGGTATTTTTCCCAAATAACGTAGTAAAACACTTTTTATTAAAACTGTTCATATCTTAGTGACATAACCAGCCTCAGATTAAAAATTGATGTTGACCAAAAATACTTACAAATTTGCTGTCGTCGTGTCTCAGAGATAAAAAGGCTGCCGAAAGCGACAAACTTCATTGAACGATGGCTAGCACTACTCTGTTTTCTGACATATTGTGGATTAGCGAGATTGTGATGGTGAGAGGGAGGGGGGGGGAGGGTGATACGCCCCTCCCTATCTCCCTACTACAACCGTACTTGCCTTGATACGAAGAAGTCAGGGTGTACCTCATATATATGATTTTCATATTTTTACTTAATTTTGATGCAGAGAGCACCAGATTAATTTTCTACCAATTGAACACTTCATACCAACGGACCATGGCCCATTTATGCACCACACCCGCAGCAGTAAAAAGCCCCGCGAGCACTGATCCTATTGCCTCCTTATTTGCGTCCGTAACGACTGTAACCAAACCGGAATCAAACCGGCTGCGATCCAGGATAGTTCACTTGCCTATGCCAAAACACCAAGAGTGAAGAAACAAACCCACAAAGAATGAGAAGTTGACCCACCTAAAACACAATCTACAGTTAAGGAGTCCACAGTACGTAACTGAACGTACCGCTTGCATTCAACACTCCACAAGAAAAGGTATCACTTCTTAGAAACCCCATAATTGTTTCTCATTGAAAAGCTTAATTTTGAAATTAGGCTCAAAGGTGTCTTGAACCTTCCTCTGTAATAGTGCAAAAGCGTGGCTCCCAGCGACGTCACCCTTGGGCCGGATGACGCTCCAAACAGGAAGGTGCGGAAAGCGTCTACAACTCAGTAGTTCATATAAGGTGTTCGGTTGCTTAATGTAGTCACGTAGACATCATATGCCACAACGTGTCTGTTCATCGCCATCGATGACGTGCACACAAGATGGGAACTTTACTCCCTCCTGCTCACACTTTACCCCTTCATTTGACACCTATGCGCTGAAGGTCTTTTGGCTGGGCGACGAAAAAGTTTCAGGAACACCACTGCTCAGAATCGATACGAAACGCCCTCAAGAGATGACATAAAGGGCGTCAATGAAACCACCCCTTCCCTTGAGGCGTTGATACGCACATATTTCGAGGTCGAAAACGACAGTCTGCAGCGTGATGAGAAGGAAAACGATATTCTGGGCTGCGTTCGACACTGGTGACACTTCCCGAATGATTCGACCCTGCACATATGAGACTGCAAACTTACTGAACGTGATCTGACTCCTGTAGAGTGTAGTGTGACCATAATTCTTGCTCTGGTATAGAGGATGGAACCACTACTGACCCTTCAAAACCATTCAACGAAATCTGAACGTGATCCGAAGCAGTAAAGAGTATTTATGTTTCGCAGCCATTATCTTCGTGCCCTCCTGTGGTGTGATCACAGAGTGGTGCAATCTTATACAAGTTTTAATGAAACGGCGAAAGCTCCTTCTAAGACTCCTACATTCGGTAAAACCCTCTGTGCCACCCACGCGCCTTCGTTACCTGTGAGAGACTTCAACTCCCACTCAGCTTAGTTGTGTCTGACGGCTCCTCTAGCGCCTCTGGACTAGCAACCCCTTTCATTCTCTAAAGCTGTGATGTTCTTTGCACATGGTATACGAGGGCTTTTCGGACAGTAAGTTCTGATCGGTCGCGAAATGAAAACCGCGTAAATCCGATTAAGCTCTGCACAGATATCTTGGGCGATGTCTCTATTACGCACGTCACTCTTTCCAGTTCTGAGTGAACAGTGAGTACGTAAAGACGCCTAGGAAATGGTGCCTCTCGTCATTTATGAGGGCCTGGTGAGAGTTTTGGCCTGATAGCGTGCAGACCACGTAACACAACTGTTATACTGTTCCTTCTTCGTGACAATTCTCGGCCACACTCTGCAGGGGCAATGAAGATGCTTCTGCAGTGCTTTCGACGGGAAGTGTTTGGTCACCCACATTACAGCCCGTAACAGGCTGCCCCTGAGCTTCATCTCTGCTCACATCAAGTGCTGGATATGAAGACAACATTTTGACAAAGACAACGATCTGTAGACCAGGGCAGAGAAATGGCGGAAAGCGTAGACGGCTGCCTTTTATGACGAGGGTACTGGAAATTTGGTACAACGGTGCTAGAAATGTCTAGGTCGGAGCGGCGACTATGTAGAAGAGTAGCTATAAGGTGTAGCTACCTTTTGCAAATAAAACGTTTTTGATTTTCAAAGTGGTTTCCTTTCCGCGACTGATCGGAAATTACTTTAATGGCCCTCGTATTTCGCTGAATAGAGCGCACCTATTTGCAGTATCTTCTGGAAATTCATCTGTTCTCAAACAAATGCACCAAGGCTTCTTTGGAAACCTGATTTTGACATCCACAGCGTCGGACGCTAATCGAAATTCTAGGGCAGATGAAAACTATCTGCTGCCGGTTCATAAACAGACACGCCACTGTGTCGTTGCACTTCATATACAGTATAATAATTCTCTGAGCTCGCTCTCCCAATTCCCGAGGTCTATGTACTACTATCTCAGCTCCTTCCTGTCTATAGGCTCAAAACCGACTCCACTCGCGGCCACCCTAGCCTATCTGTCCTGGTTTGGCACATAGGATTCGCCACTGCACGGAGACAAATATCATACAGTTTGCGTCAACGACAATTTATCATTCAGTTTCACATAAAGTAAATATGTACTCTCTGTCCAGATAACGCTTTTATAGTCTTCCACTCTCGCTTCTGGGTCCTCTTCATCCACTACAATCCGGCAACTTCGCGCACAGGTTAATGCAAGGATTTCTTCCCTGTCACTATGAAAAAATTTGGTCAGGAAATTGATCCAGATATGATTAGCCGAAGACGAGTTGTCCCGCAGCTACTCTAATTTCGTAAGAAGGCGACCATTAGCTACATACGTGATAGGCAGAACCATTCTATTGGGATAGTGCATAAGTTTGTAGCGATTTTGTTTGCATGTTGGTATTCCAGTTGCTACGGATTTATTTATCAATTCTCATTTTTTATTTGCACTTCACTGTCGCTATTTGAGTTTTCATATTGTTATTTTGTCATTTAGAGAGATTAAGTGGAGTTGTGGACGCTAGAAAGTAGAGTGACAAGTGGAGGAATAGGAACGTCTGAGACATATTACTCTGTTCGAGTTCAGTATAGGGGTGGCAGCAGCCGAGGCTGCCGGAAACATTTGAACAGTGTATGACGATAGTGCCATTCGACGGAGCACGGCAAGAAAATGGTTTTCCTTGTTTAAAGGAGGAACGTTTGGACATCAGTGACTCTCCATGTTCATCACGACCTCCGGCTTAATGAAGATCGCTTAAACGCTTTAATCCACGATGACCCAAACCGGTATACTCGAGAAGTGACAAGAGCGAAAAACTGTGATCATTGCACAATCGTGCGGCATCAGAATGCAATGGTGAAGGTTCAAAAATCTGTTGTATGTACAGTGAATTCTCTAAGCGAGGATCACAAAAATTTGCGGGTGGCCATTGTGCATCCGTGCTTGGTCGCCATCAATTGGCTCGTGGACAACAGCGATTATTCCAACCCTGTGACGACAAATGATGTGTTTATGATAGCAAAAGGAAAAGAAACTAATGGCTGAACCCAAAAGGGTAAAAACTTCCCATACGTAGTCTGTGCTCATCCACAACAGATAAAGTTATGCAACTGAAAGAAGAGGGATCGTGTGGTATACTACCACTCGTTTCCCCGAAGTGTAATTATCACTGCTAAAATTTATTGTCAACCACTGAGACGTCTTATAAAAGCAATACAAGAACAACTGCCAGGAAGACTGCGTGAAGTGATGCTGCACCACGATAACGCCCATTTGCATTCTGCTAGACCGACAAGAAAACAATATCGAGGAGCTGGGTGTGGGAGTCATTACTCACCCTTATAACTGACCTGATCTTGCGCCCTCGGATTTTCCCCTTTACTACTCTTTATCGGACAACCTTCAAGGAACTTTCCTTTCCGGATGGCTCGAGGAATGGCTGCGATTTCTACAGTTGGAGAATCAGAACGTTATCCCAGCATTCGCAAGCTATTGTAAATAGTGAAGTAGAATTTGTATTATTGCTGACTAAATTGTCCGATATGTGTATCTGTTGTGTTATACATTTATAAAAATGCTACGAACTTATGCATCAACACAATCGGTTACAGATGTTGGTTGGAACTCTGTGGTTAATTTTGCGAATAATGAGATGTCTGCTACTTCCAGCAAACAAAAAAAAAAGTGCGCACAAACAAGTTCCGAAGTAGGTCTCTTGCTTCATAGGAAGACCTCCCGCAAGCTCAAAGTAATGTACCGCACCGAGTGGGGATGGGGCAGCTATGAGGAGAGGTGATAGATCAGAAGGCTCCTGAGAAAGGCAGCTGCAAGTGTGTTCTTTATTGAAGAATCACTGCTGTGTAGTTCACCAGATCAATAGCCTCCATTCCACTGGTTTGGCTGCCCTTACATCCCATAATGCTGACACGGGTTCTCCGACAAGTACTGGCGGTCTCGTTACCTAAGCCGGCAACTCTGTTCTCATGCCAGCGGCGTCTGTAGTCGACTATGGCGTATCTGCTACAGACCCTAAAGGAGAAACAGCTGCGTCATAGCAGACAACCTTGTCGGTAAGACAACCACAGCTATGAGTAGTCATCTTGGATATTAACAAGCAGTATTTAGTCCTTTATTATTGGTAGACTACAGGTTTCGTGACACTAAAAGCCACATCTTCAGATGAACACATAACTAAAACATTAGAGCTGAAAGGCTCGGAACTTCGTAGCCAACATTCGTTGTCTATCAGAACAAAACACCGCTAAAGGGTAGATTGTCATAGAATAATACAGCCAAGTTGGATTATATAGTGAGGCGAAACAAGTGCTGTATCACTGTAGAAATACAGAGGTGAGCGAGTGTGCCGGGACTTTCCCAGTTCACCGCTAGTAGCGCCACGTCACAACAACGCGTCTGTGCTATGCACGCAAGAATTTCACCATAATTATGAATGGAATTAAAAGTTAATGTTGCTTTTCCGAGCTTTGTTATAGCGTGCTTTAGTATATTACTTTGTAAACTGTCAAATCTCGGAAAGATCAGATCAATATTTTTCCCTAAATACATCAAAGAGGTCGTCCCACTTGAATACAGTGAGTCGCTACCAAACTTCGTGTCTCACTAAGCGATCCGACTAAATCACAGTGAACATCCTTGTAATCCCCGTATCGGGAACATGTTCTGTGAAAGAAATTATGGCAGGAATAGCAGTGACCTCTATCTGGGTACTCACAACCAGAATGACGACCTCACTGTGCACTATTATCAGTCAAATCGATGTCTCATACGAAAAGTACTTTTGTAATACCGTGCCACCGGACTACTTATAGGAGTACTATTAATAGAGACAATCTGTATCAAAAGGAACGTCATATGTTAAACAATGGTTGTAAAATGGTTAAAAAAGACATATTAAACCTCAAGCTAAGATTACATCAATATAGGAATACTGTAGTTCTACATAAACCGAAATGTACTGCTCCATTGTATATTATAAAACACAAAAATGATGCACTATTACTACATATACGAAATACGGTAACAATGGTCTTGGTACTGAGAACGAAACGGAAAATCAGTAAATGCTAACAATAGCACTTAAACTGTCAACTGTACCATTTCACAGGAGTTAAAATAGGAATGTTAACACGTCCTAATTGCACATAATATGATCGCCATGAAAGGAGAATTAACGATCATATGTAAATTTTACGTCACACTTCTACCCATTATAACCGACAGGGACATGAAGCAGTAGAAATACAGTAAACACTTTACAAAAAGCTGTATCAAGTGACACATTGTTAAAGAATCTTTCAAGATATCTACACTAACGTTATAAGTGCAAAGCGTCAACCTAACCATAACTCTCCAATGAGAGAACGTTGGTAGAACTCTATTTAAATTCCATTACCTAATTCATCATATCAATAGTACTACAGAGTAATATTTACGCACCATACGCTATTACGAATAGGATTGGGGAGAAGAGAAGTTTGTGGCACAACTTGATTAGAAGAAGGGATCGGTTGGTAGGACATGTTTTGAGGCATCAAGGGATCACAAATTTAGCATTGGAGGGCAGCGTGGAGGGTAAAAATCGTAGAGGGAGACCAAGAAATGAATACACTAAGCAGATTCAGAAGGATGTAGGTTGCAGTAGGTACTGGGAGATGAAGAAGCTTGCACAGGATAGAGTAGCATGGAGAGCTGCATCAAACCAGTCTCAGGACTGAAGACCACAACAACAACGCTATTATCACATTATCAATCTTATCGAATGGTGCTATAAAACTGGAATCATAAATCCGATGTCAAAACACAAAGCAGTAAAGTTAACAGCATAAGTTCAATAAGGTTTCAAGAAGACTTCAATTCCGCACGTAGTGCATATCAACTTACCATTATGCAACAGATTCCTGTGAATGGGTGACACTGACTAAGCCTACATACATTCCTCGAAACGTGTTTCAAAGATAGTCCCACTAAGTGAAATGTTAAAAAGAAGACAGACAGCGGTAGGGATCGATACATCTTAAAATCGTAAGCATGTAGAACGCTTACGATGCACAATCACAACGAGATTCTGTTCACTGTGGTAATGCAAATTTGTTCAGGGATATAAATGAAACCAACCATAACTTTTATTCCGAGTTACTGTACAACTTAGGCCACAAATTGGTTGTTAACATTCGTAATGTTCGCTGTGCATGCTATTTCCTCTTAAGATGTCGATTACCATTGGGTTTGTGTCTGGTTATTTTTGATACTATGCCAGCTACTTGTCTTACTATTAGTCATATTGCCTAGACTGTTAATATGCAAACTATTGTAATTCATACCTTAATATGTGACATTTTGCTTTAATTAAACGATTGGGAGTCATATGCATTATGCGATTCCTCATCTAAATGAATTTTATAATATTTCATTGCATAAAAAAGTAATTGATGAACTTTGATTATAGGGAGCTCTGCACAGTATGCAGTCTAGTCCTGATCTTTGTAATGATTTTATGTGCTCCCTAGTAGATATGTCATGTAAAATAATTTTATGAGTAACAAATGTGCTAGATATACAGAGACGTTTGGTTTTATGCTGTTACCAAATATATGCATATGTTTTAGAATATTTGTGCTGGATGTACACAAAGACTTCATTTAAAGATAATATTTCCATTATTTTTAAGTTAAAGAGCCATTATGAATACTTGTCAATTGTAAACTTGAACAGTACAGCCTTGTATCACTGCATGTATACTCCTTTATTATGCAGAGGACTGAAGATGTCGACATTACTTTGCTGAACCAGTTAGTATTTGATATATAAAATAAAATAAACAAAAATATGGCAGTTAGTAAAGTTGTTTCAGTAAAGATATACATACCAGCTGATGTCCCCTAAGGCCATAATCAACCAACTTTAACTGAATATACCATACCTTGTGTTGGGACAAGCCCATGAACTCATCAGCAGCAAAACTAAAATGATGGCAACAACAAATTCCATTGACTTTATAAGGAGATGTGTTTCCAAAGGTGTCACTACTCGGTTTGCACAAGTCAAGATTAATAAACGTGATTTTGATCTGCTGTAATATTAAGACAAAGAGTGAAGAATTATGGATGAAACTAGAATTGAGAACTTCGTACTCTAAATACTACAACCTTCTACTTAAACACTTAAGACTCAGCAAGTTGATAAGTTATTTCAAATTAGGTTATTTGTTACAGTACCCAGATTGGGTAGTAGAAAACAAAATACGGAATTTTGTTAACAATATCAATAAGAAACATTGTATCCTAAAACGACGTCAGAAAACATACGCCTATAGTGTGCTTAATTTCAGTAGTCACAAATTTTTCGATAGAGTAGTCAATAGGACTGACATTATCTTCAATAAGGATGAACTTAAGCTGTTACAATAAGGTACTAAGTATGCAATAAAGAGATCTATACATACTAAGGAGGTAAAATAATTGATTGTAGAGATAAAAAGAACTTTAAAGTAAGTCAGCAAACCACATCACGTTTTCCTGGATGATAATGCAGCTGAAGCAATATCTTCGTATCTTAGTATAAACAAAAACTATAAAAATAAGAAAAGTAACAATGCATATGACGAGTTAGTCATACACAGTATCAATGAAAATCTTAAAACACATAAAGCAGTTGTTAAGGCAGATAAAGGTAATACAAAATGGTTCAAATGGCTCTAAGCACTATGGGACTTAGCATCTGAGGTCATCAGTCCCCTAGAACTTAGAACTACTTAAACCTAACTAACCTAGGAACATCACACACATCCATGCCCGAGGCAGGATGCGAACCTCCGACCATAGCCTAGAAACGCTCGGCCACACCAGATGGCCGAAGACAATACCCTCGTTGTGATATGCATAAGTGAACATGTTAATAAGGTGAAGGAATTCTTTGAGAAGAATGGAATTTCCAAAATTAATCACGATCCCACTAAAAATTTTGGTAAGGAGATCCACCATATTTCAGAGATTATCTTCTGTTTACTTGATAATAGATTTTCCAAGACTTTAGAGATAATGAATCGACATGCCCCAAGATTAAGAGGACATTTTAAGGTACATAAAGAGAAGTTCCCATCAGGCCTGTTGTTATTTATATTGGTACCCCTGCAAATAAGCAATGCGACCAATTAAATGAATTCTAGTTAATAATTATATTTTTGAGAAATGTTTCTCTGTGAAGAATACGTACGATCTAATGGATGAAAGAAATTCCCTACAGCAACTCGAATTAGGTCTCTCCTACAATTACTTTCATTTCAGTGGTGAAATATTCCAACAACACGATGGATTAGCTATGGGGTGTGGTTTATCAGTGACATTATCCAATATTTTTCTAAAATACATCGAAGTATCAGCCCTTACACAATACCCAGAAGGGGACTGATGACCATAGATGTTAAGTCGCACAGTGCCAAGAGCCATTTGAACAATACCCACATTTATATGACATCATTCCATATTACCTCCGTTACGTGTGTGACACAATTATGTTATACAAAGAGGAGAACAGTTGCCTTGATAAACCTTTAATAATTTTCAATAACCTCCACCAAAAAATGGTATTCAGGTATGAGCAGCAGGCTGATGATAAAATTGATTTCCTTCATATAACTGTGAATAATAAGAATGGTACGAATAATTTTGCTGTTTTGAGAAAACTCACAACTTCCGGTGCCATTATACCTGCCGATTCCACGCACTTCAACGGATACAAAATTTCCTTTTTCTATATCCTGGTCAGCTAGCTAAGTAAAATCACTTTGGAAGATACTGAAATTGAAAAAGGAGAGAATACACTAACACATATAGCAGTAAATAATCGTTACAAACCTGAAATTATTGTCCTAATACATAATAAAATTGTCAAAAATAAATCCAATTTACTGCATGAAATTACTCTCACCAATGTTGAAACCATTACAAAAATGCACTCAAGCATGCGGTTTATAGGTCATATTTCCTACAGAGTTGCACAATTTCCATAAAATCAACACTGAAGTTGGTTTTACTAGTAAAAATACATTAGCCAAGTGACACACTGGTTCTATCGAGACACGCGATCCATTTCTGAGATTTGGGATCTACAATATTAAATGCAGTGACTGTGATGTAATGTATACTGGACAAGCCGGTAGAACTTTTGAAGAAAGGCTTCGAGAGCATACAGTGCTGCATACCATCAAGCATTCAACTTTTAAAGAGCACTTGCGAACGACAAAAAATAAGATTATAAGTATTAATTACCATCTAGAGGTAGTACACATCATTGATAAAGGTGGCACGGTCGATGTTCTTGAAGATATGGAAATCTACATCCATTCGGAAAAAGAACATGAACATCTTTTAAATGAAAAAACTGAATCAAAGAATAAATTCCATTTTGAGTGTTTTTTAAAAATATTATGAATTGAAGCCTGATACCTGTATGCTCGTGTTAAGTCTTCCCATAGATTATTGCGCGTTGTGAATTTGTATCGTAAGCGTTCTACATGTCTACGATTTTACGATGAATCGATCATTACCGTTGAGTGTCTTCTTTGACTTAGTGGGACTTTGACCACGTTTCGAGGACTGTATGTAGTCTCAGTCAGTGTCATCCGTTCACAGGGATCTGTTGCATAATGGTAAGTTGGTGTGCAGTACGTACGGAAGTGATGTCGTCTTGAATCTTTGTTATTAACATTACTGCTTTGTGTTTTTAGATTGGATTTACGATTCCAGTTTTATGCCACCATTCTAAAAGATTGTTAATACGATAATACCGTGTGGTGAGTAAATTTTACTCTGTAGTCCCCACTGATACGTGGAATTAAATAATGGAATTTTAATAGCGTTGCACCGATGTTGCCTCATTGGAGAGTTACGGTTAGGTTGACGCTTCGCACTTGTATCATTAGTGTAGACGTCGTGATATAGGTAAGATTCTTTTATGATACATCACTTGATAGAGCTTTTTGTAAAATGTTTACTATATTTCTACTGCTTCATGTCTCTGCCAGTTATATTGGGTAGAAGTGTGACTTAAAATTTACATATCATCGTTCATTCTCTTTTCATAGAGATCAAATTATGTGTATGTAGCACGTGTTAACACTGCTATTTCAACTCCCAGAAAATGGTATAGTTGACAGTTGAAAACTTATTGTTAGCATTTACAAACGTTCCGTTTTGTTCTCAGTACCAACAACAGTGTTACCGTATTTCGAGGTTTGCATATTTTCCTTGATCGACGTTATTAATAGTGGATAATTTTTGTGTTTTTTTGTGTATAATGGACCAGTACATTTGGGTTGATGTGGAACTACCGTATTCCCATATCGAAGTAATCCTAGCTTGAGGTACAATTAGTCTTTGTTAAGCAATTTATACCCATTGTTTAGCATATGACGCGCTTGTAATACAGATTCTCTCTATTAATAGTACTCCTGTCAGTACTCTAGTGGGAATGTATCACAAAAGTGCTTGTTATATGAGAGATCGATTTGACTGATTATAGAGCACAGTGAGGTCGTCATTTTGTTGTGAATAACTAGATAGTGGTCACAGTTATTCCTGCCCTCTTTAACGGAACATGTTCACCGATATGGAGTTTTCAAGGATGTTCGCCGTGATATAGTTGGATCGCTTAGTGAGACATGTTTTTTGGTAGAGATTCAATGTAGTTAAGTGGGACGATCTCTGTCATAACTTTAGTACCGTTTGGGCTAGAATAACGCCTACTGATATTGGCATGTAAGGGTCTAGTAGTATGCAAATATTGCTGCTTATTGTAATAAATTCATGTTTTTATTTTGGGAACTTTTCCTTGGATGATTGGTGTAACTTCTGCTTAGTAATTTTTATATACCTTTATCTATTTAAGCCCTTACGTGTTGCACCATTGATTATGACATTACACAGTTCCTTTCCTACATATTTTCTTATCTAAAACTCTTCCCATGAATGTAATTTTTTTACCCTTACTATAACGCACTGATTGTTTACCTGAACCTTACTTTCACACTTTCATATGTAGTGGTAGATCTTGGTTTCTGTAACTCCTTATACCAGCTTTATAGCAGACTACTCCTATGATAGACAGCATTTAATAGTGATCATGCTTTTACCTTATTGGTGTCCTTAACGCTAGTTTTATACTTAGGACAATGAAGTGTTATGTGTTCCCTTGGTCAAACTGACAAGGTCCCCATACACTTGCGGTAATTCGGTATCTCTTTGAGAGATGAAATATTGAGGATAGCAGAGGATCAAGTAGGTAAAAAGATGAGGGCTAGTAGAAATCCTTGGGTAACTGAAGAGATATTGAATTTAATTGATAAACGGAGGACATATAAAAATGCCTTAAATGAAGCTGGCAAAAAGGAATATGAACGTCTCAAAAATGACATCGACAGGAAGTGCAAAATGGCTAAGCAGGGATGGCTAGAGGACAGATGTAAGAATGTAGAGGCTTATCTCACTAGGGGTAAGATAGATACTGCCTACAGGAAAATTAAAGAGATCTTTGGAGAAAAGAGATCCACTTGTATGAATATCAAGAACTCAAATGGAAACCCATTTCTAAGCAAAGAAGGGAAAGGAGTATACTGAGGGTCTATACAAGAGCGATTTTCTGGAGGACAAATTTATAGAAATTGAAGAGAATGTAGATGAAGATGAAATAGAAGATTTAATACTGCGTGAATAGTTTGACAGAGCACTGACAGACCTAAGTCGAAACAAGGCCCCATGAATAGGCAACATTCCATTAGAACTACTGACAGACTTGCGAGAGCCAGGCCCAACAAAACTCTACCATCTAGTGAGCAAGATGTATGAACAGGGAAAATACCGTCAGACTTGAAGAAGAATATAATAATTTCAATCCCAAAGAAAGCAGGTGTTGACAGATGTGAAAATTTCTGAACAATCAGCTCAATAAACCACGGCTGCAAAATACTAACATGAATTCTTTATAGACGAATGGAAAAACCGGTAGAAGCTTACCTCGGGGAAGATCAGTTTAGGTTCCGTAGAAATGTTGGAACACGTGAGCAATACTGACCCTACGACTCATCTTAAAAAGTAGATTAAGGAAAGGAAAACCTACGTTTCTAGCATTTGTAGACTTAGTGAAAGCTTTTGACAACATTGACTGGAATACTCTGTTTCAAATTATGAATGTGGCAGGGGTAAAATACAGGGAGCGAAAGTCTATTTACAATTTTTACAGAAACCAGATGGCAGTGCTAAGAGTCGAGGTGCATCAAAGGGAAGCAGTGGTTGGGAAGGGAGTGAGACAGGGTTGTAGCCTCTCTCAGATGTTATTCAATCTGTATATTGAGCAAGCAGTAAAGGAAACAAACGAAAAATTGGGAGTAGGAATTAGTATCCATGAAGAAGAAATAAATACTCTGAGGTTCGCTGATGATATTGTAATTCTGTAAGAGACAGCAAAGGACTTGGAAGATCTGTTGAACGCAATGGACAGTGTCTTAAAAGGAGGATATAAGATGAACATCAACAAAAGCAAAACGAGGATAATGGAATGTAGTCGAATTAAGTCGGGTGATGCTGAGGGAATTACATTAGGAAATGAGACACTTAAGGTAGTAAAGGAGTTTTGCTATTTGGGGAGCAAAATAACTGATGATGGTCGAAGGAAAGAGGATATAAAATGTAGACTGGCAATGGCAAGGAAAGAGTTTCTGAAGAAGAAAAATTTGTTAACATCGAGAATAGATTTAAGTGTCAGGAAGTCGTTTCTGGAAGTATTTGTATGGAGTGTAGCCATGTATGGAAGTGAAACATGGACGATAAATAGTTTGGACAAGAAGAGAATAGAAGCTTTCGAAATGTGGTGCTAGATGAGAACGGTGAGGTTTAGATGGGTAGATCACGTAACTAATGAGGAAGTATTGAACAGAATTGGAGAGAAGAGAAATTTGTGGCACAACTTGACTAGAAGTAGGGATCGGTTGGTAGCGCCTATTCTCAGGCATCAAGGGATCGCCAATTTAGTATTGAAGGGCAGCGTGGAGGGTAAGAATCGTAAAGGAAGACCAAGAGATAAATACACTAAACAGATTCAGAAGGATGTAGGTTGCAGTAGGTACTGGAGGATGAAGAAGCTGCACAGTATGGAGAAGCATGGAGAGCTTCATCAAACCAGTCTCTGGACTGAAGACCAC
The DNA here is from genome assembly GCF_023864345.2 of Schistocerca serialis cubense. Taxonomy (NCBI): domain Eukaryota; kingdom Metazoa; phylum Arthropoda; class Insecta; order Orthoptera; family Acrididae; genus Schistocerca; species Schistocerca serialis. The sequence goes on from NC_064646.1 coordinate 236,814,899, forward strand.
ACACACACACACACACACACACACACACACATACACACACACACACACACACAATCATATCACTACATGTATACTCCATTATTATGCAGGGGACTAAAGATGGCAACTTTGAGTTGCCAATACTGGTTGCTATTGAGGTACTACAATAAACCAATAAACAAGGCTGTTGTTAAAGAATTTGAGTCAAGAAATACGAGCGAGCCGATGCTCTTGAGGCCATAATAGACCCACAGAAACTTCCATGACTCCTGTGCAGAAAGGCATGCAGTATACTGCTGCAACCATTTTCAATAAGCTAGCATTCTAATTCATAAATCTTAACAGTGATCCATGCGCTTTCAAATCTAAACTGAAGAGTTCCCTTATGGTCACTCCTTCTATTCTGTCGAGGAATTCCTTGAAAATTAAGCTGATTCTTGTTGTATTGCTTATTGCGGTTATTTAAATTTGTGTTTTACTTGTTTTGCGTTCATAAATATTTAATTTTTATCTTTTATTACTTTTATGTTGTAATTTCATGTACTGTCACGTTTTATGGCCTTGGAGTTTGTGTCCTCAATTTATTCCTATAGAACTCGTCGTGTAAATAAATAAATGAGGTCAAGGAACCCTAATAGCTCTATTGACGTGCCACAAACTATTTAAGCCGACGACAGTACTATAGGAAGCTATGTTGCACTGTGTCGCAGTTGCTTACAGTTAGAGAATAGTTTAGCTGACGTGCAGCAGACGAATGTAGAGGGATTCCTCAAGTGCTTTGATTTAAAATTGGTGGACAGATTGGAAAATGTAGCTAAAATATAGAGATTGATGAACCCCAGAATCTAAGTGTGAATGTACTTGCAACTGAACAAAACTTCTTTAGCTGGAAACAGATTGAGAAGGATTTCTTAGAAGGTGGTTTGTCAGGGACCATTCGGGGTAATAAGTAAGCCTCATGCAAACGTATACCACTTGGAACACCGAAAGGGTAAGAAAGAACTAGGTCTACGAAATATTGTAGATCTGAAGAAATGTAAAAATAACAGTAACTAGTTTCTGTAGGAAGACTGCCACTCTTTGTCACATAGACGGTTTGGCGTATTGTGTGGTCCTGCAGGATAGAACTTTATTTCCCTTTCAAGTGGCATTCCCTTCTTGTGTTCTATCGTAGTAAGTAAGGAATGTATGTCTTCACGTCGTATATATGTACTATTAGTTTGTAACGTCTTCCCAGTGAATAAGAGTGATTCCAAATCATAACCATACCCAAATGAGGACTTACAAAAGAATGTACCAGGTAGTTTGCAGGAGTAAATCATAAGGGTTTAAATATCAAAAGGTAACTTCCGAATACTAATAATAGAAAAAGCATGGCTAAAGTAAATAAGCAAAAAATAAAATCCGTTAAAAATTAAAAAAGGGGATTAGCAACTAAGAAACTGACTTTGCATTAAGAGAAGTTATTGAAGATGGATTTTCCTAAAATCTGAACCAATGGTCTCTGAATAAGTTAGTAATTTTCAATTGAGAGTAAGACTGTCTGAAGATAAAGAGGCAGGCCAAAGCGTTTGAATAATAATTAAAGGAGGTTTATGGAATTGGGGTGATGATCATACCAGATGAGTAAGTAAATAATAATTCCAGTAGGCTGACGGAGGTAAAATAGAGACAGAACCGTCGACCTATATGTTTAAATGAAAATGGGAAGAAACAGGGGAAATGAAGTACGATGACATACACGATAAAAAAGTGAAAATTTGGTAAGTAAGTCCCACATGTCTCATGAAAAGGTTTGAGAAACGCCAAGTCTTGCGTAAAGCAGATGTTCATTTAACCGATAAATTCAGACAAAAAATAGAAATTACGAAATGTCTTAAAAATGCAGGTTGTAAAGCTGATATGTTATTATAGAATCAGCTTTCTAATGATTTAACGAAGTAACTGTTGTAAAACAAGTGATTTCTGTAGTATACTACTCAGTACTACAGCTGAAACTAAGGAAGGAAAAACTAACAAAGGTTACTAAATTTTCTAAACAAAATAACATCTAAGTAATAAAACAAATGGAAAACTAACCCAAGAAGTCACTATTTAAGAACATAAACTGACCTCCGGTACAAAATAGCTATGGTTCTAGCATAAAAGTAAAGGGACCTGGGAAGTTGTGTTTTGGGCACAATAATGTAGTAGAATGTCACGTTTTTCAGATATAACTTGTTGCCAATAATTCATTCTGGTAACTTCTCAGTTATTGAAACTACGGGAAGAAAATAAATTATAAAATGCGTTTTGTTCTCACTTAGATGTAAGTAGAGAACAGAAGCTTAAGCTATGTTATCTGCCTCTCAGGAGCATCGAGGCTTAGTGAAAGACAGCCCACAAGCTGTAGTGGAGAAGGAAGCAAACACGACATGATCTACATTGAATCCCCCTTTCCCTTCTTGTAATAAAATAAAGGAGAAGTGAATTCCCACCCGTTGCTTCAAATGATTTTGTGAAAGTGTTGTTAGGATGCTCACATTGGTGCCTGCGATTGCGATGCAATATGTGACTACTCTAAAGTGAAAAATTTGTTGTTTTTCTCATTCATATAATGACTGAAAAATTTATGGGAAAAGAAAGGAATCTGGTAATTATCGAACGTTTTATTCGATGTTTCTATGTAATTTATGTACATGATTTGTAAAAGTCCATCATGTCACTTTTTCTATGTATATATGTATGGTTATTTTGTAACTGTAGTGTTATGATCAGTTTGGTTTCCCTAGAAATATTGGAAAACGTGAGGCAATACTGACCCAACGACCTCCCTTAGAAAATAGATTAACGAAGGGAAAACCTACATTTCTAGCATTTGTAGACTTAGAGAAAGCTTTTGACAATGTGGACTGGAAGAGTCTCTTTCAAATTCTAAAGGTGGCAATGGCAAAATAGAGGGAGTCAAAGGCTATTTACAATTTGTACAGAAACCAGATAGCAGTTATAAGAGCTGAGGGACATGAAAGGAAGGCAGTGGTTGGGAAGGGAGAGAGACAGGTTTGTAGCCTGTCCCTGATATTATTCAGTTTGTATATTGAGCAAGCAGTAAAGGAAACAGAAGAAAAACTCGGAATAGGTATTAAAATCCAGAAGAAATAAAAACTTTGAGATTCACCAATGACATTGTAATTCTGTCAGATACAGCAAAGGACTTGGAAGAGCAGTTGTACGGAATGGACAGTGTCTTGAAAGGAAGATATAAGATGAACATCAACAAAAGCAAAACGAGGATAATGGAATGTAGTCGAATTAAGTCAGATGATGCTCAGGGAATTAGATTAGGAAATGAGACACTTCCTCCCCCATGAACCATAGACCTTCCGTTGGTGGGGAGGCTTGTGTGCCTCAGCGATACAAATAGCCGTACCCTAGGAGCAACCACAACGGAGGGGTATCTGTTGAGAGGCCAGACAAACATGTGGTTCCTGAAGAGGGGCAGCAGCCTTTTCAGTAGTTGCAGGGGCAACAGTCTGGATAATTGAGTGATCTGGCGTTGTAATACTAACCAAAACGGCCTTTCTGTGCTGGTACTGCTAACGGCTGAAAGCAAGGGCAAACTACGGCCGTAATTTTTCCCGAGGGCATGCAGCTTTACTGTATGGTTAAATGATGATGGCGTCCTCTTGGATAAAATATTCCGGAAGTAAAATAGTCCCCTATTCGGAAATCCGGGCGGGGATCACTCAGGAGGACGTCGTTATCACGAGAAAGTAAACTGGCGTTCTACGGATCGGAGCGTGGAATGTCAGATCCCTTAATCGGCCAGGTAGGTTAGGGAATTTAAAAAGGGAAATGGATAGGTTAAAGTTGGATATAATGGGAATTAGTGAAGTTCGGTGGCAGGGTGAACAAGACTTTTGGTCAGGTGAATACAGGGTTATAAATACAAAATCAAGTAGGGGTAATGCAGGAGTAGGTTTAATAATGAATGAAACAATAGGAATGCGGGTAAGCTTCTACAAACAGCACAGCGAACGCATTGTTGTGGCCAAGATAGACACGAAGCCCACGCCTACGACAGTAGTACAAGTCTATATGCCAACTAGGTCTGCAGATGACGAAGAAATTGAAGAAATGTATGATGAAATAAAAGATATTATTCCGATAGTGAAGAGAGACGAAAATTTACTAGTCATGGGTGACTGGAATTCGTTGGTGGGAAAAGGGAGAGAAGGAAACGTAGTAGGTGAATATGGATTGGGGCTAAGAAATGAAAGAGGAAGCCGCCTGGTGGAATTTTGGACAGAGCACAACTTAATCATCGCTAACATTTGTTTCAAGAATCATGAAGAAACGTTGTATACATTGAAGAACCCTGGAGATACTAAAAGGTATCTGATAGATTACATAATGGTAAGACAGAGATTTAGGAACCAGGTTTTAAGTTGTAAGACACTTCCAGGGGCAGATGTGGACTCTGACCACAATCTATTGGTTATGAACTGTAGATAAAAACTGAAGAAACTGAGACAATGTGGGACTTTAAGGAGATGGGTCCTGGATAAACTGACTAAACCAGAGGTGGTACAGAGTTTCAGGGACAGCTTAAGGGGGCAATTGACAAGAATGGGGGAAAGAAATACAGTAGAAGAAGAACGGGTAGCTTTGAGGGATGAAGTAGTGAAGGCAGCAGAGGATCAAGTAGGTAAAAAGATGAGGGCAAATAGAAATCCTTGGGTGACAGAAGAAATATTGAATTTAACTGACAAAAGGAGAAAATATAAAAATGCAGTAAAAGAAGCAGGCAAAAAGGAATACAAACGTCTCAAAAATGAGATCAGCAGGAAGTGCAAAATGGCTAAGCAGGCATGGCTAGAGGACAAATGTAAGGATATAGACGCTTATCTCACTGGAGGTAAGATAGATACTGCCTACAGGAAAATTAAAGAGACCTTTGGAGAAAAGAGAATGACTTGTATGAATTTCAAGAATTCAGATGGAAACACTGTTCTAAGCAAAGAAGGGAAAGCAGAATGGTGGAAGAAGTATATAGATGGTCTATACAAGGGCGATGTACTGGAGGACAATATTATGGAAATGGAAGAGGATGTAGATGAAGATGAAATAGGACATACGATGCTGCATGAAGAGTTAGACACAGCCCTGAAAGACCTGAGTAGAAACAAGGCCCCGGGAGTAAACAACATTCCATTAGAACCACTGACAGCATTGGGAGAGCCAGTACTGACAAAACTCTACCATCTGGTGAGCAAAATGTATGAGACAGGTGAAATACCCTCAAACTTCAAGAAGAATATAATAATCCCAATACCAAAGAAAGCAGGCGTTGACAGATGTGAAAATTACAGAACTATCAGTTTAATAAGCCAGGCTGCAAAATACTAACACGAATTCTTTACAGGCGAATGGAAAAACTGGTAGAAGCCGACCTTGGGGAAGATCAGTTTGGATTCGGTAGAAATATGGGAAGACGTGAGGCAATACTGACCCTACCACTTATTTTTGAAGCTAGATTAAGGAAAGGCAAGCCTCCGTTTCTAGCATTTGTAGACTTAGAGAAAGCTTTTGACAATGTTGACTGGAATACTCTCTTACAAATTCTGAAGGTTGCAGGAGTAAAATACAGGGAGCGGAAGGCTATTTACAATTTGTACAGAAACCATATGGCAGTTATAATAGTCGAGGGACATGAAAGGGAAGCAGTGGTTGAGAAAGGAGTGAGACAGGGTTGTAGCCTCTCCACGATGTTGTTCAATCCGTATATTGAGCAAGCAGTAAAGAAAACGAAAGAAAAATTCGGAGTAGGTATTAAAATCCATGGAGAAGAAATAAAAACTTTTAGGTTCGCCGATGCCATTGTAATTCTATCAGAGACAACAAAGGACTTGGAAGAGCAGTTGAACGGAAAGGACAGTGTCTTAAAAGGAGGATATAAGATGAACATCAACAAAAGCAAAACGAGGATAATGGAATGTAGTCGAATTAAGTCGGGTCATGCTGAGGGAATTACATTAGGAAATGAGACACTTAAGGTTGTAAAGGAGTTTTGCTATTTGGGGAGCAAAATAACTGATGATGGTCGAAGGAAAGAGGATATAATATGTAGACTGGCAATGGCAAGGAAAGCGTTTCTGAAGAAGAAAAATTTGTTAACATCGAGAATAGTTTTAAGTGTCAGGAAGTCGTTTCTGGAAGTATTTGTACGGAGTGTAGCCATGTATGGAAGTGAACCATGGACGATAAATAGTTTGGACAAGAAGAGAATAGAAGCTTTCGAAAGGTGGTGCTACAGAAGAGTGCTGAAGATGAGATGGGTAGATCACGTAACTAATGAGGAAGTATTGAATAGAATTGAGAAGAAGAGGAGTTTGTGGCATAACTTGACTAGAAGAAGGGATAGGTTGGTAGGATATGTTTTGAGGCCTCAAGGGATCACCAATTTGGTATTGGTGGGCAGCGTGGAGGGTAAAAATCGTAGAGGACGACCAAGAGATCAATACACTAAACAGATTCAGAAGGATGTAGGTCGCTGTAGGTACTGGGAGATGAAGAAGCTTGCACAGGATAGAGTAGCATGGAGAGCAGCATCAAACCAGACTCAGGACTGAAGACCACAACAACAACTATGTTAAGGAATTTTGCAAAAATCAAGAGGGCAGCTATAATAACCCCCCTTGTTCCTAATATTTAATTTTGTTTAAAAATAATATTTTTCACAAAAATAAATAGGGGGGATGTGGCGAAACAAGCGCTGTATCACTGGAGAAATTCAGAGGCGAACGGGTGTGCCGGTACTTACTTCAGTTCACTGCTGGTAGCGCCACGTCACCACTACACGTCTGTGCATAGGACACAAGTATTGCACCATAATTAAAGAATGGGAATTAAAACTTAAAGTTGCTTTTCCAAACTTTCTTAGCATGCGCTTTAGTATATTAATTTGTAAACTGACCAATATCAGAATAATCATGTCAATATTTTCCTCTAAATACATCGTTTTAAGAAAATATAAGTGGCACTAAAATAACAATGCTAGAAACTTAAAAACTGGTCATAATGTGTAGATGTATGTAAAAATTAACTGGTACAAGTTTCAACGTGATTAGACAAATATTTTGGTCAGAATCAGCATTTTTTTAAGAAAAATTGAAGGCGCTAAATATTAGACTTAGAAATATGAAAATATTTAAGAAGATTCAATTCAACATTAGAACAGTAATTATGCAACCCGATTGAGCTGTCCCTAATACTTTTCGAGTAATTTTCAGAAAACTAAATCTTGAACCTAGATGTCCTTGTTTGTAGTAGATTAAGTATCTATTATATTAATGCTGGAAAGTTTTGGTTACAGCACATGATGAAACCTATTAAATAAAAGAGTTATAACAAGTTTTAAGGCCTGTGTGTAAATAATAACTAATATAAGATCTCTTAGAGTTCTAGTTCAGAGGTCAAGCTCTACTGTCAATTCTGTTCTAAAAATTCTAGACGGCAAAGTTTAAATGTAGGCGAGCTAAAAGCTTTTCTGTGATTTTAACCAACTTGACTACATGCATACAAAAATTACGAAGATCCTAAATTAATACACAACAGTGTTATAAAATATTATGTCTCCGAGAAACAGGCCCTTTAGAATCTGCTACTGTGAACATAGGACAGCTGACAGCAGGTGTTCCCTTGACCGTCCGCTGTGCCACATATATAAATACAGCCCGAGATGCAAGACTAGGCTTCATTTCCACCCAGCCACTCTACGATTCGCATCAGCCTAAGGCCGGAGTGAGCGTTGCCACGGATGACGTCAGAGACAGGCTGTCACTAAGCACATATTTTCATTAATAATAGAAAGTGAAGTTGCAAGGGCTGTACACCGGCTTGCGTCGCTTAAATTACACAGAAGTAAGTTTTAGTGTGCCGCAAATGGTGTCAATTAATTTCCGCTTTTGTGGTGAGCAATTACTTTGATTATCGAAAATCGGGGATAAAGAAAATATAATAGGAACTTACCGTAGATGTCCTCTCTGAACTGCTCATAGTGCTGTTTGGGATAGAGAGATTTATTGTTAGTATTAAAAAGCACTCCGTCTTCAAGCCACAAGTGGCCCATCGGGACCATCCGACCGCCGTGTCATTATCAGCTGAGGATGAGGACAGGAGGTGCGTGTGGTCAGCACACCGCTCTCCCGGTCGTTACGATGGTTTTCTGTGACCGGAGCCGCTACTATTCGGTCGAGTAGCTCCTCAATCGGCATCGCGAAGCTGGGTGCACTCCAAGAAACGGCAACAGCGCATGGCGGCCCGGATGTTCATCCATCCAAGTGCCAGCCACACCCCACAGTGCTTAACTTCGGTGATGTGACGGGAACCGGTGTATCCACTGCGACAAGTACGTTGTCCTATTGTCAATATTAACATAATGAATATTATAATGCTGAGCATATGAAACTGCCAAATTTATCTATCAATTAGAACTCAAAATCTTCATGTATAATCATAGTCCTGATGCCGCTGAGAAAATAGGGAACAAAACCATTTATTTCAGTGGGTTGGACAAGAATGTGGTCAGTATGTTCTCCATCCCATTCTGGCTGCCCACAGAAGAAGTTTCAATGTTCTTGCAAAAGATGGCGAACAGTATTCCTATTTTTACAGCAGTTCACCAATATTCTAACGTTTCAAATATTTTCTCCTATTACTTATGACTGATCATATATATTATTATAATCATTACTAACCCGCCTCCCCGTAAGTGGAGCTTTTCATCTCCAATGTTTTAGTTACATAAACACCTGAAGATGTGGCTTTTAGTGCCACGAATCTGGTAGCAGTTCAATAATAAAGGACTGAAAACCGCTGAAGCGATATGTTAATACCCAAGCTGCGTCATTGTTGAGGATGCCTCTCAGTGATTCACTAGTTCCTTGATGACAGTAGACCACTGGTGTGTACGGAGAGCGACCCACGGCCCCATGATCAGGAGTCGGTTGTACAGTTAGAATTGCCTTGGGATGGTCAGTTGCCTCATCGCACCATATCCAGTGACGGGGGGAGGGAATTTGGTGCATACAGGTGTTACTCTGGCGTGGCGTCAAACCGATTACTTTTACTGGGAGGTCCATGTGGCGTCGTCATCCAACATAGCTCTGTAGTCCAGGCAGTGCTACGAGATTTCGTTAATAAATGTCCAATACTTATGTATAGTCGGCAGCATTTGTTGTGCTTATGCACGACTACCTGTCATGTATCCAAAAGGAACACAGCCACTGTGAATGTGGATATCTGCCTTGTCCCTGCTCTAGTTGGTGGAGTACCGCTCAGTTCGCTATTTCACCAAGAAAACCCATCTCACATTCTCTTGGCCTTGCTGAATTCTTACAGTGACAACATACCGCACCCACCTGCTGCCAGTGCTGCTGCAATAGGTCTTTCAGGCTCACACTAATATGTCTGTATGTTTCCGGTGTGCTACACTAAGGTACACCAGTTTGTCACATTTGCGTTTCACTTCAAGGCACTTACCGTGAAGGACACTGCTGTTGAACCGTAGTGCCTCAGTGAGTGCTATGAACACCGGTTGACACTTTCAACGTAGTCGCCAGCGGCTTCACACTTATCAGCATAAGTTACTAGCTTTTACAAGGCATTAGAAAAATTTTTGCACCGCCCGGTCTCAGGTGTTTTCTCACGGCTCATGTGGCTCCCCCGTCTCCACCCTACTCCCCTTTCCGTCCCCCGTCGGAGGTTCGAGTCCTCCATCGGGCATGGGTGTATGTGTATGTTTTCCTTAGCGTAAGTTATGTTAAGTTAGATTAAGTAGTGTATAAGCCTAGGGACCGGTGACCGCAGCAATTTGGTCCCATACCAACTTCCCACCAAAACAATTTTTGGCGAATCAGTTAACACATGCCTGCTGCTAGAAGATGCGACATTGCTCTTGAAGGAACAGTGTGTTCTAAAACAAAGCGTGTCACTTTTATGCTGCTAAGATTCCTCAAAATTCCATTGCCACTCCTCTGATTAGATAGTTCAGACTGTGGACTCAAGATAACCTGTATAGAGTTTAAACACAGGCAGTTGGATGCCATTGAGATTGAACACGCCTTGAATGCTGTTCCGACTAATTACACTGAAATCCGCCCAGATATGACTGTACACTACTCAGCATTCCTACTTATTGATCTCCATGGTTATTATCATTCCTTCCACATCAATACGAGGCCAAAAGAGTGTTAAATACCTCTATGTACGTCTCTGAAAATGTATTCTCCATTAATGTTGATCGATGTGGGTCTCACGAGCAGAAATTATTGGAAGAGCTGTTCAGAGAGCATTCAAGAATGGTTCAAATGGCTCTGAGCACTGTGGGACTCAACATCTGACGTCAGCACTCCCCTAGAACTTAGAGCTACTTAAATCTAACTAACCTAAAGACATCACACACATCTATGCCCGAGGCAGGAATCGAACCTGCGACCGCAGCGGTCGCGCGGTTCGAAACGGAAGCGCCTAGAACAGCTCAGCCACTGCGGCCGTCCGTTTGAGAATACTTTCAGTGGCAGAGAACATTCCCTCTAGAAAGCGTGTTAGTTTGTGAAAGTTCTCTTGAAATTCCGGAGTCCAGCATTTTCGCACAGCTATTTTCCACACGCCGGAGGAAAATAAAAAATTCAAATGCTCCAAAAAACCGAGTAAAAAGTCCAGAGTGATTAAAAATGGTCTTATTGCACTGACGCAGACTTTGCGCCTATAATTAACCGAAATCCTACGATATTGCCTTCGCTAACATTAACATTGGGGTGCATTCAATAAAGGGGCGCCAACACAAAAGGGGAATTTAATTATTCATTGGAGGTCATTATGGGCGAATAATTAATGAATTTATTGCAACGGAACGAGCCGTCATTAGCTGGGCCGTTGTTTTCACGCGGCCATTGTGTTCCAGCTGCCCACGCCAGTGAGCAAACGCAATAACGCAGCGCCTGGGCGCGGTGGCGCACGGTCGCCCACATGTGTGCCGCGCTGCCTTTCGGTTCCCAGCTGGGGTCTGCTTTTCTGGGCATCGACTCCCAGCCATACGTTCTTCTGTTTCAGTTCCAGTCATTCCGCTGAATGTAATGACAGGTGGTAACGTAAACAGAACGCTTATCACTACTGACTCACGGCACCTTTTTCGTTACTTTGGGAGACTCTGTTTTCGCTATATACACGTCACAAAACAATTTTTGTTGTTGCCGGTAGCTTATTGCGCGTGTTTCACTGCGTCCGAAAATAACAATTCTGTGCATACAGACTTAATCAGGTAAAATGTAACAGACGTTTTATTTCGTAAACCGGTTTATATACAGGGTGGTCTATTGATCATGACCGGGCCTAATATCTCACGAAATAAGCGTCAAACGAAAAAACTACAAAGAACGAAACTGGTCTAGCTTGAAGGGGGAAACCAGATGGCGCTATGGTTTGCCCGCTAGATGGCGCTGTCATAGGTCAAACGGATATCAACTGTTTTTTTTTAATAGGAACCCACATTTTTTATTACATAATCGTGTAGTACGTAAAGAAATATGACGGTTTTATTTGGACCACTTTTTTCGCTTTATGATAGGTGGCGCTGTAATACTCACAAACATATGGCTCACAATTTTAGACGAACAGTTGGTAACAGGCAGGATTTTTAAATTAAAATACAGAACGTAGATACGTTGAACATTTTATTTCGGTTGCTCCAATGTGATACATGTACCATTGTGAACTTATCATTTCTGAGAACGCATGCTGTTACAGCGTGATTACCTATAAACACCACATTAATGCAATAAATGCTCAAAATGATGTCCGTCAACCTCAATGCATTTGGCACTACTTATAACGACATTCCTCTCAACAGCGAGTAGCTCGCCTTCCGTAATGTTGGCACATGCATTCACAATGCGCTGACGCATGTTGTCAGGCGTTGTCGGTGGATCACGATAGCAAATATCCTTCGAATTTCCCCACTGAAAGAAATCCGGGGACGTCAGATCCGGTGAACGTGCGGGCCATGGTATGGTGCTTCCGCGATCAATCCACCTGTCATGAAATATGCTATTCAATACCGCTTCAACCGCACGCGAGCTACGTGCCGGACATCCAATATGTTGGAAGTACAACGCCATTCTGTCATGTAGTGAAACATCTTGTTGTAACATCGGGAGAACATTACGTAGGAAATCAACATACATTGCAGCATTTAGGTTGCCATCGGTAAAATGGGGGCCAATTATCCTTCCTCCCATAATGCCGCACCATACATTAACCCGCCAAGGCCGCTGATGTTCCACTTGTCGCAGCCATCGTGAATTTTTCGTTGCCCAACAGTGCGTATAATGCTGGTTTACTTTACCGCTGTTGGTCTGTCATCGTCCCGTAATTTCTCTTGTGCCCAGTGGCAGAACTGTGCCGAACGTTCAAATTCGTCGCCATGCAATTCGTGGTGCAGAGAAATACGGTACGGTGCAATCGATGTTGATGTAGCACTCCCAACACCTACGTATTTGAGATTCCCGATTCTCGCTCAGTTTGTCTGCTACTGATGTGCGGATCAGCCGCGACAGCAGCTAAAACATCTACTTGGGCATTATCATTTGTTGCAGGTCGTGGCCGGCCGCTGTGGCCGTGCGGTTCTAGGCGCTGCAGTCCGGAACCGCGGGACTGGTACGGTCGCAGTTTCGAATCCTGCCTCGGGCATGGATGTGTGTGAAGTCCTTAGGTTAGTTAGGTTTAAGTACTTCTAAGTTCTAGGGGACTGATGACCTAAGCTGTTAAGTCCCATAGTGCTCAGAGCCATTTTTTTTGCAGGTCGTTGTTGACGTTTCACATGTGGCTGAACATTTCGTATTTCCTTAAATAACGTAACTATTCGGCGAACGGTCCGGACACTCGGATGATGTCGTCCTGGATACCGAGCAGCATACATATCACAGGCCCGTTCGGCGTTTTGATCACAATAGCCATACCTCAACATGATATCGACCTTTTCCGCAATTGGTAAACGGTCCATTTTAACACGGGTAATGTATCAGGAAGCAAATACCGTCCTTATTGGCGAAATGTTACGTGATACCATGTACTCATACTTTTGTGACTATTACAGCGCCATCTATCACAAAGCGAAAAAAGTGGTCCAACTAAATCATTCATATTTCTTTACGTACTACACGAATATGTAATAAAAAATGGGGGTTCCATTAAAAAAAACGCACTGGAGTGAATTTCTCGATATCTTTTTCAAATGATTTCAGCGTCACTATTAACAAGCGCTATAACACTGTAATTGCCTTTCCAAGAGCTACTGAATGCAATTATGAGACGTCTATGGTTCCATCAATTAAACAAACAAGTTTCAATATCTCGACTGATAACTGGTACTAGAGGTCAGAACATAACCCATAAAAAGCATTACGCGCTCCTCAGCAAACTATCAATTGTAGGAAATCTGATATCAATACCTGGAACGGTTCAGGTAATAAAGACGCTATTACGTTTTAGTGACACCCTGTATACTGGGTGTCCCATTTACCTTGTCCCCCCAAAATTACTTTTTGTCCTGAAGTAAAATAAGAAATGCATCTCTAAAATGTTGTTTAGTTACGAGGGGTCATTAACCAGGATGACTGCCTTTCTTGTAACGTTTTTCGTTTCGAAGATACGTGCAGCAATACGTCCTCTTTAAATGGCACGCTACGGTTTTTAATCGGTAAACCACTTGCTCTGTCTACCGCAACGCCTGCTGAAAAACGTATCACAATCTACCATTCACGTGAATACCTCGTTATTAAAAACGCTACACAAAATTTTTTCTGTCTCTCCAGTACTGGTGCGTGGTGCAGGTTTAGGAGTAATCTACTAGTACTCACACAAACCTTCACTTGAAGAGAGTTGGCTGCTTGACAACTGTGGATTTTCCTCGGTTACTGCCAACCCCAGGAAATGCGCTGTTACGTTATCCTCAATACGTGTACTGTGTGTCAGTGCACGAGACTTGAAGTCAGTTTCGTGTTACGCTATTAGTAATGTCAGATTTACGAGAACGGTACATTGTGAGAAGCCTTTACCGAATGACGCATATTGGGCTCTACTGAAAAGAAAAGTACAGCTATTCGTATCCTCATACCGAACAAACCTTCAAGACAAGTAGTTATGCTGGTGGATGCACACCTGGAAGCAAAACAAAGTTTGCTTGATAAACTCTTTTTTATTTTGCTTCTGGGAAAATGTCATTTTGGATGGTCAAGAAAAAATATGCACAAGAAGAACAAATTCATACAAGTATCGACGGAAGCTGTAACAAATATATATTGTAAAAGAAAGTGTACAGTTGTGTAGGCTAAAACTCTGAAACGAGTACCGGTACGATCATGGGAGTTATATGGTGAGGTAAACCGCTATCCCCATTCTTCTTTTATATGAAAGGCGTGCTCTTGGAGATATTAGGGCTGGGAAGTTCCGCCTTCTAGAAGTTTCTAGAACATTCCATAACATTCTAGAGTATTTGAGAACATTCCAGAGTATTCAAGAGTATTCGATAGCTTTTGTTCTACAGTATTACTGTTATTGTGTTAACCCGTTTTCAGCTTACAAGGCCATCTTCAGGCATATACTGAGTATCGTCACACAGATGTTACAGTGTTTGTAAACAACATTGCAAGAGAAGCTACACATCTAAATTGAAGAAAAAATGTACAGTTAAGAACATTTTTGACAGTTTGTTAGTACCGCATTATAAAAAGCAAAACGGGGAGAAGTATTGATTTTATTTTAATTTGTTCATTTATTTAATGCTAACTGTTACAGAGACTCAATTTTGAGAATAGTGTTAATGTTTTACCTGTTTGTTCCTTTTGTATTTGTGTTTTGTTTTTGCATTTTTACCTTTTATAATGCAGTGCCACCACACTAAAAAAAAATCATTTATTGTACGTTCGCTCTCACTCCTCCATTTTCCTGCATTTATTCATTTTTCTTTATTCTACTGATAGTGCTTACGTTCCATATACATGTATTTTGTAGCTACATTGGTAGTTTCCTCTTTTACTGGGGTATATACGAGGGTTTATACACGCATACTATTTTTACCCGTAATCTCAACCCAGTTCTATAACCTTGCTCTAGCGCGAAACAAGGGCGTGTGTGCCCTGTCAGTACCAGTCCTAGACATGGTGACGCAGCCAGTGCTTAACTGTGTGAATCACCTCGTCATCGTCCTGAAAATGTCTTCCACGATAACATACTTTAATGGCCCAAACAAGTGGAATTCCTAGGGGCTAAGTCAAGGCTGTAGTGTGGATGGGGCCACACTGTCCAACCTTGTTTTGCGATGTGTTCAGCAATTCTCAGACTTGTGTGAGACCGAGAGTTATCGTGCGAAACATCTCTTTGGTTCCTTTGCCGCCGAAGTCACCGGAAGCGCGTCTCGAATTTTGTTAATGTGTTGACATATGCTTCTCAATTAACGGTAGAGTCTCTTGGAATCACATCAATGAGAATGACACCTTCACAGTCCCAGAACACATTGATCATGACCTTACTAGCGGAAGCAGTTGTTTTGAATTTTTTCTTCTGTGGGGAGTGGGAATTGCGCTCCATCGACTGTCGTTCTGTTTCGGGCTCAAAATGGTGAACCTGGATTTCATCACCTGTCACAGTCCAGGTAAAGAAGGCCTCCTCCTCAGCTTCAAAATGCTGCAACAAATCTTGATAAATGTTTTTTCTGTGCGATTCGTAACCCACCGTTAGACACCACGGGACCCATCTTGCACGCACTTTTGAATATCCAAGAATGCGGATAATTGCATTCACACTTCCTTTCTGATTGACAGATGCAGCGCCAACTACCGGGTCGTAATGCGTCTGTCATCGCGAATGACGAGCTCGCTGCAACATGTCAGGTGTGGCAGCCATGGATGGTCACTCCGACCGCTGCAAATCGTACGGCTCCGTCGAACCACCTTCTCATGACCTCACCCTCCGTGCCCAGCAACTAACTGAACTTCTGTCGACAGCAGATGCTCTATAGACTTTTCACAAGCGTTTGTGAATATTCGCCTCAATTTACACTCCTGGAAATTGAAATAAGAACACCGTGAATTCAATGTCCCAGGAAGGGGAAACTTTATTGACACATTCCTGGGGTCAGATACATCACATGATCACACTGACAGAACCACAGGCACATAGACACAGGCAACAGAGTATGCACAATGTCGGCACTAGTACAGTGTATATCCACGTTTCGCAGCAATGCAGGCTGCTATTCTCCCATGGAGACGATCGTAGAGATGCTGGATGTAGTCCTGTGGAACGGCTTGCCATGCCATTTCCACCTGGCGCCTCAGTTGGACCAGCGTTCGTGCTGGACGTGCAGACCGCGTGAGACGACGCTTCATCCAGTCCCAAACATGCTCAATGGGGGACAGATCCGGAGATCTTGCTGGCCTGGGTAGTTGACTTACACCTTCTAGAGCACGTTGGGTGGCACGGGATACATGCGGACGTGCATTGTCCTGTTGGAACAGCAAGTTCCCTTGCCAGTCTAGGAATTGTAGAACGATGGGTTCGATGACGGTTTGGATGTACCGTCCACTATTCAGTGTCCCCTCGACGATCACCAGTGGTGTACGGCCAGTGTAGGAGATCGCTCCCCACACCATGATGCCGGGTGTTGGCCCTGTGTGCCTCGGTCGTATGCAGTCCTGATTGTGGCGCTCACCTGCACGGCGCCAAACACGCATACGACCATCAGTGGCACCAAGGCAGAAGCGACTCTCATCGCTGAAGACGACACGTCTCCATTCGTCCCTCCATTCACGCCTGTCGCGACACCACTGGAGGCGGGCTGCACGATGTTGGGGCGTGAGCGGAAGACGGCCTAACGGTGTGCGGGACCGTAGCCCAGCTTCATGGAGACGGTTGCGAATGGTCCTCGCCGATACCCCAGGAGCAACAGTGTCCCTAATTTGCTGGGAAGTGGTGGTGCGGTCCCCTACGGCACTGCGTAGGATCCTACGGTCTTGGCGTGCATCCGTGCGTCGCTGCGGTCTGGTCCCAGGTCGACGGGCACGTGCACCTTCCGCCGACCACTGGCGACAACATCGATTACTGTGGAGACCTCACGCCCCACGTGTTGAGCAATTCGGCGGTACGTCCACCCGGCCTCCCGCATGCTCACTATACGCCCTCGCTCAAAGTCCGTCAACTGCACATACGGTTCACGTCCACGCTGTCGCGGCATGCTACCAGTGTTAAAGACTGCGATGGAGCTCCGTATGCCACGGCAAACTGGCTGACACTGACGGCGGCGGTGCACAAATGCTGCGCAGCTAGCGCCATTCGACGGCCGACACTGCGGTTCCTGGTGTGTCCGCTGTGCCGTGCGTGTGATCATTGCTTGTACAGCCCTCTCGCAGTTTCCGGAGCAAGTATGGTGGGTCTGGCACACCGGTGTCAATGTGTTCTTTTTTCCATTTCCAGGAGTGTATTTCTCTGCAGTGAGAAATTCGATGACGGCATGTTGCTTGTAATGCACATCACGTACAGACGCCATTTTGAAACTGTCCTGCAGCTACACTATCTGTTGGAAGTGACGAAAACTGTGGTGTCACCGCCAGACACCACACTTGCTAGGTGGTAGCTTAAATCGGCCGCGGTCCATTTAGTACATGTCGCACCCGCGTGTCGCCACTGTGTAATCGCAGACCTAGCGCCACCACCAAGGCAGGTCTCGTGATACGAGAGAGCACTCGCCCCAGTTGTACGAGAACCTAGCTACCGACCAGATGTACGAAGCCTTTCTCTCTCATTAGCCGAGAGACCGAATAGCCATCAGCTAAGTTAATGGCTACGAACTGGCAAGGCGCCATTAGCCATACAGTGATTGTAATTAAAGTCTCCTGTGTATCGTCAAGATCGATGTACCACAATGATATTAAAGATAAGTATTAATACAGCTACGTACTTTTCTCAATAACATTAATTACGTAGCCTGTTCCAGTACTTCATGCCCGTCTGCGTTAGTCTAGCGTGCATTTTCAGCCATCTCAACTTCACGGTGTCGGCCCAGCTACCGACACAACATTGGCGACGAATTAAAGTTTTCTTTCTGCTTGCTTACATTTAATTGTGTCATGGCTTCGCCACATTCTCCAGATGTACTGTCCGAATTTGATCGCTTGCAGAATCAGCAGACGCAGGCGTTACTGGATGCCCTTGGACAGCTCGTCCAGGGTCAACGTACCATTCAAACCGATGCGGCCGCCGCCGCTTCTTCGCCACCGCTGCCACTAAACGCTGTTGCACCTCCCTTTCGACCATACGTGGCAGCCGATGAGACCTGGCACGAGTGGTCTCGCCAGTTCAACTTTCATCTAGCAGCCTACAGAATTCAAGGTAATGAGCGGCAGCCGTTTTTGCTTTCTTGTGTCGGTGTGTCCACATACCGTGTGATAGTGAAATTGGTTCCCCGACGCGACGTAGCAACTCTGTCCTACGAGGAAATTTTGTCTGCATTAGATGCCTATTTCAAAGAAACAGTTAATGTGGTTGCAAAACGGTATACGTTCTTTCGTACAAAACGTACGGCCGGTCAAACTAATAGGGAGTGGGTAGCAACATTGCAAGGACTTACTAGGGACTGTGCCTTTGAATGTGACTGTGGTCTTTCTTATTCAGATACAATGGTGCGTGATGCAATTGCACAGAACGTTTCCGATGTTCGCATATGGGAGCAAATTTTGAAACTAGTTAATCCCTCCCTTCAACAAGTGATAGACATATTGGATAGACAGGACACACTTGACTGTGCTCAGGAATCTTTTGAAACTTCGCCAGCCGTGTGTAACATTAACCGGCCCGCTGGACGCGCTGCGCGGCCCGGTAACCGGGCCTTGCGCACGTCGACACAGCTGCCGCCGCGCGCTAAGCCACGTGTGCCGCGCCAGCCCACAAATGTAGTGAAATCGTGCCCGCGGTGTGCTACTAGACATTCGCGTGAACATTGCCCGTCACGCCAAGCTATTTGCTTTTTCTGCAATAAGAAAGGACATGTTCAAAGTGTTTGCCAGAAGAAGCTCAGATCAGACAATCACAATCATTCCAGGCCCTTTGCTTCGCGCCGGAATCGAACCAAGGACACTCAGGCTCGTGGACCTTCGCCTATGGACATTCATGTCGTTAATTCCACTTCGTCCAGTGACACTTTCTCTAACAGTAACTGTGATCGTCCCACAAAAACTGTGCGTCGACGTCGCCGGAAATCACGTCAATTAGCAAGTGATTCTGTACCAGTGTCTGTTCCAATTGCACAAAACAGTCGCTCTTGTCGTCAGCAGAACAATAAACTTTTTGTGGACTTAGACTTTGAAGGCAAAGTGATACCATTCCAGCTCGATACCGGAGCTGCAGTTTCATTGCTCAATCATGACACGTACAAACAACTGGGGAAACCTCCGTTGCGTTCCGCAAATGTTACGCTAACTACATATTCTGGACAGAAAATTCCTGTGTTAGGACAGTGCAGCCTTCTTGCAACATACAAGGGACAATCAAAACTTGTGTCATTTTATGTTCTTCGTTCTTCTTCTGCAGTGAACTTGTTTGGTCTAGATTTATATCAGTTGTTTAACATGTCTATTGTAAATCAGGTCCTATCAGTGAATCAGACTGTGCCTACAGACAGTGTTTCTCGCTTATGTGACGAATTTGCAGACATTTTTGCACCGGGCTTAGGTTGCGCTAAAAACTATGAAGCACATTTAGAACTGAAGGTAAACGCGCAACCGAAATTTTTCGGAGCGCGCAATGTTCCCCACGCATTGCGTCAGGAGGTCGCGAGAACATTGAACAATGTAGAATCACAAAGTGTGAGTGAATGTGCGCAATGCCTCTTTCATTTCAGCTCCGCTTCATCGCTTACACCGTACAGGTGTTCCGTTTCTCTGGACGCCGGAATGCGAACGCGCCTTTCGCCAGTTGAAATCGGCGTTGCTTTCTAATACTTGCCTTACGCCATTCGATCCCCAGAAACCCCTTTTGTTGATGGTAGATGCATCGGATTTCGGGATCGGTGCTGTGCTTGCGCACAAAGTTGGCTCCCATGATCGCCCTATTGCCTTTGCGTCCAAATTGCTCTCGTCTGCGCAAAGAAATTATTCACAGATAGAGAAAGAAGCTTTGGCTCTCGTGTTTGGTGTTACTAAGTTCCATGATTTCTTGTATGGTCGTCACTTTACCATCATCACAGACCACAAACCTTTGACATCGCTTTTTCATCCGACCAAGCCTGTACATCCACGTACAGCGCAGAAATTCATTCGCTGGTCTATTTTCCTCTCGCAGTACCGCTACGATATCTTGTATCGGTCCACTGCTAAGCACGGAAACGCCGATGCGTTGTCCCGTTTGCCTGTTGCTGAGGATAAAGCATTCGATTCTTCCGAACTTGCTTGCATGTTCATTGATTCGGAAACCGATGAAGTGGTCGAATCGTTTCCGATTGATTTTCGTCGTGTCGCTACAGCCACAGCTGCTGACCCTGTCCTTGCTACTGTTTTACGTTTTGTTGCTACGCAATGGCCTTTGTCAAAGTCTCGGATCGAGGATCCGTTGGTTCGCCGATTTTTTGCTCACAAGAAGAGACTTTTTGTTCGACGTGGTGTTTTGTTGTTGCGTTCTGATAATGATCAGTCCAGAGTCGTGGTCCCACGTTCGTTACAGTCCTCTGTTTTACGGCTTCTTCACCAAGGACATTGGGGTATAGTGCGAACGAAACAACTTGCTCGTCAGCACTGTACTTGGTTCGGAATCGATGCTGCGATTACGAATATGTGTTCTTCGTGCCCGGCGTGTGCCGAACAACAGTCCGCACCGCCGCGGAAAGTCTTTGCATGGCCAAAAGCCACTTCCCCTTGGCAACGCTTGCACATTGATTTTGCTGGTCCATTCTGGAATGCTCGATGGTTGGTTCTGGTCGACGCCTTCAGTAATTTTCCTTTTGTTGTCCGGATGTCTTCCACGACGTCCTCCGCCACCATCCAAGCGTTGTCTGCTATCTTTTGCATTGAAGGTCTGCCGCAGACTATTGTTTCCGACAATGGCCCACAATTCATGTCCGCAGAATTTCAGTCATTCTGCCAGGCCAATGGTATTCACCATCTGACATCCGCGCCGTTTTCGCCTCAGTCCAACGGTGCCGCTGAACGATTGGTCCGGACTTTCAAGTCACAGATGTTGAAATTGAAAGAGTCGCATTCTCGGGAGGACGCATTGTTGCTCTTTTTGTCTTCGTATCGCTCTCAGCCCCGAGATGGTCGCTCGCCGGCTGAGTTGCTCCACGGTCGTCCTCATCGCACCTTGATGTCTTTGCTGCATCCGCCGCATCAGGTTCCTGTGCAGCGGCAGACTCCTGCTTTTGCTCCAGGCGACGTTGTATTTTATCGCCACTATCGAGGTTCACGGCGTTGGCTCGCAGGGCGCATTCTCCGCTGCCTCGGCCGCGCGATGTATTTGGTTTTGGGGGCCTCTGGTGAGGTGCGTCGGCATCTCAATCAGCTGCGCCTCTGTCGTCGCTCGGGTTCTGCCGCTCCCCGTCTGCTTTCAGCGACGGTGCCGTCCGGTCAGCGCCCTGGGGACCCATCTACTGGCTCGCCTCATCCCCAGGTGTTACCGACGATGCCTTCCATTTTGCCCCATGGCGACGCGCCGCCGCCGCCGCAGCAGCAGCAGCCGCCGCCGCCGCCGCTTGTTCTCCCGCCGGCGCCGCCCGCATTCGACGCTTCGTTGCAGCCGCCAAGCGCCTCCCAGGGTCACGCGCCGCCGATCGCTTCCCGTGACCAGCTGTCCTCCGCCATGGAACTCCCGCCCACTCCGGACCACATGATGTCATCGCGCGTCGGCTACCCCGACGCAATGGAGGTTGATCCTTCGGTCCCTCCTGTCTCTTTACGGGCGCGTACACCGCATGTTGACGTGCACCCTGGACTAGTTTTTCAGGCGTTTCCTAGCTCCCCTCGGACCGAATGGCCGGGTGCCGGTGGCCCAGCCTCGCCTGTTGTTAGGCTCCCCACCTCATCGCATACGTCAACATGTGGTCCTCCCCACGGCGGGCGGAAGCCTTATCACACGACCGTTCGCCGATTTGCGGGGGAGGAATGTGGTGTCACCGCCAGACACCACACTTGCTAGGTGGTAGCTTAAATCGGCCGCGGTCCATTTAGTACATGTCGCACCCGCGTGTCGCCACTGTGTAATCGCAGACCTAGCGCCACCACCAAGGCAGGTCTCGTGATACGAGAGAGCACTCGCCCCAGTTGTACGAGAACCTAGCTACCGACCAGATGTACGAAGCCTTTCTCTCTCATTAGCCGAGAGACCGAATAGCCATCAGCTAAGTTAATGGCTACGAACTAGCAAGGCGCCATTAGCCATACAGTGATTGTAATTAAAGTCTCCTGTGTATCGTCAAGATCGATGTACCACAATGATATTAAAGATAAGTATTAATACAGCTACGTACTTTTCTTAATAACATTAATTACGTAGCCTGTTCCAGTACTTCACGCCCGTCTGCGTTAGTCTAGCGTGCATTTTCAGCCATCTCAACTTCACGGTGTCGGCCCAGCTACCGACACAACAAAAACTTGGCACCCTGACTCAGGAGACTTCAAATAATACATATGTAACTGTTAACGTCCGTAGCATTGTTTCAGGCTGAGTAACAAAATGCGGTGCATTACCTTCTGAGCAACCCTCGAAATTGGTTTATGTATCACTCTCCATGTTATATGCCTCCTGAAGTAGACTTTTCGAGTACTAATTTTATTTTATTTGTTTTGTTTGTTAATATGAGCAGTTATGTACACTTGCTCTTCCTGTTTTGTGTAGATGTTTTCCTGTTTTCTCCGTTTTAATTTATTTAATGTTCAACCCTTTACTTTTTGGATTACATTACCACCACACTGTCAGAGATATTATTTACTGTACGTTTCTGCTTCAATCTAGATGTGTAACTTCTCTTCCAGTGGTGCTCACAAACATTGTAACTTCTTTGGTGACAATAGTATATATCAGAAGACGGCCTTCTAAGCAGTAGGGGACTGATGACCTCAGACGTTACGCCCCATAGTGCTTAGAACAATTTGAATCTTGTAAGCCGTAAACCAGCTCACGCAATAAAAGTAATACTGCTGCACAAAACCAAACTATCGCTTATCATTTATTATAATGTTGTTCTATCATGAACCGACGAATGATTTAGTACACAGCATTCGAGATTATTCGAGCACTCCACAACATTAGAGAATGTTCCCCAATGGTATAGGAAGCCCTGCAATGTTTGGTTATAGACTGGTACATTCGGGAAGATTCCATAATGATGGGGAACATCCAGAATTATCCAATTATGGAATGTTACGAAACATTGTGTACCATTCGAAGCTTTTTTGGTATGTTCTGAATGTCGCCTGTGGTGGGGCTATCCTTGGTAGGGGTACATAAAGCAAGATCCATTGTGGTTTAGAACGTCAGTTTCTTATTAGTGAGGAAGGGAGAAATCGCAAAAGCAGTGCAATGAGTGACTAAAGACAATCAGTGAAGTGTGAGTAGTCGAAGTGGTACAGTGACTGAATATAAGCCGAACATAAAGTTTGGAAAGTGTGCCAAGTGTACTTAGTGTATCTGTTAATAAAAAGTTGATTTTATGTACTTATCTATATTTAGACAATGCCCAAACTTAAAAGAGGAGGACATCTTGCCAGTTGTAAAGCAAAACGGCGACAACAAAAAGAACGAAAAAACGAAAGAGACGAACAACTCGAACACGTGTAAGTTCCTTAGGAATGACTATGAGCACCTTGAGAAGCAGGGAATCTGAAGACCAACAAAATGAACGAATTGAAGAATCAAGAATTGCGACACAATCCTATAAGAAAAGACTGTGAACTCAAGCTAGCAATGAAAATATCACCCTATGACAAATGTGGACGAGGACAGGTAACCAGTTCAACCTGACAAATGAAGCATTCCATTACGCCCCGACGAAAGAATATAATACAAACGAACACATTGTAATCGAAAAAAAAGGACAACATCTGCCAAATTTGCAACGCGAAAAAATTCTGTACAAAATGTCAGGATTCGGCTCCATGAATGGAAATGTTAGACTGCTACCACTGGAAGCACATGCGCTGGAACTTTTACGTCTACATCTACATCCATACTCCGCAAGCCACCTGACGGTGTGTGGCGGAGGGTACCCTGAGTACCTCTATCGGTTCTCCCTTCTATTCCAGTCTCGTATTGTTCGTGGGAAGAAGGATTGTCGGTATGCTTCTGTGTGGGCTCTAATCTCTCTGATTTTATCCTCATGGTCTCTTCGCGAGATATACGTAGGAGGGAGCAATATACTGCTTGACTCTTCGGTGAAGGTATGTTCTCGAAACTTTAACAAAAGCCCGTACCGAGCTACTGAGCGTCTCCCCTGCAGAGTCTTCCACTGGAGTTTATCTATCATCTCCGTAACGCTTTCACGATTACTAAATGATCCTGTAACGAAGCGCGCTGCTCTCCGTTGGATCTTCTCTATCTCTTCTATCAACCCTATCTGGTACGGATCCCACACTGCTGAGCAGTATTCAAGCAGTGGGCCAACAAGCGTACTGTAACCTACTTCCTTTGTTTTCGGATTGCATTTCCTAGGATTCTTCCAATGAATCTCAGTCTGGCATCTGCTTTACCGACGATCAACATTACATGATAATTCCATTTTAAAGCACTCCTAATGCGTTACATCAGGTGAACGGGGAAAGCCCAGAATCAAAACATTTCCTCTATAATATAAAGGCGTACAACGGCTGCTTCCAAATGACTGCTTTCGGTGTCACATTGATCAACACTAATAGAGATTAAATCGATTCTGTTTCTTCCATCCAAGGACTAATCTATAGCAATATGGGATCATTTCTAAGACTACCCAACGAATACCATACGTTTCTGCAAGTACAGTTCATCGGAAGTGAAGAAACAGAAATTGATTAATGTTCTACAAATGTCAGTGGATTGGGAGGAGAACTAATCCGCGATGCACAGAGGATCTTACACAAATACATTTAACTGATTCACATACTCAAAACAGCACTAGACCGAGTGATATCTGATGACTATAAAGTTGTAGTTCAAGTCGTGAAAAGACCTCCTGGTGACTACGAACGTCGATTTAATGCACTTCAGATAGACAACCCATCGTAATTTGGGACATGAAAATACAAGCAGCGAAATAACTGTACAACAAGGAAGAGAAAAAATACGACGCATTGAAGAGATGCACCGTCCATCTGATGCCCTCCAATATCCGTTAATGTTTATTCACTAAGAGAACAGATATTACATTAATGTGAAACAAATTCAATCTCAATCAGTCGTACAAACAATCAAAAACATCACTTCCAAGGAGTTCTATGTTCAGTGCTTAATGAACAGAGACAATGAAACATAAAATCACATTCTCGATACTAACTGTTTACTCCAACTATTCCCGGAAGACACGTATACAAAAAACAGAAGCGTAATGTATGCTTTACATAAGGCTGAATCAGAAGAAACTATCGACAGAAGAAAACATCCACCTTCGAAAGGCAATCATGAATGACGGAAACAATGGTAATCCTATTATCGTCATTTATAGGAAGTCCGAGATACATGCACGAGTAAAATCTAGATGCCACGACCTAAATAAGAAAATATGAACGACCTGACCTCTTCGTAACATTCGAATGCAACTCGTCATGGCCAGAAATAAAACAACAACTCAGATATGCCCAAGCACCCATGCATCAACACGCACAATGCTCCAAATTTTCGGACTAAAACAAATGAGATTTATTGATGTCATCACAAAATACCACATCTTAGGAACCGTTAGATGTTGGATATACTCAATCGAGTGGCAACAGTCACACAATTTCATATGGCTATAAGACAGAATTCATCCCATGGATGTAGACAAAATCATCCAAACTGAATTTCCCAAGCAACAAGAATACGACATTATTCACGGACCATGCATGCCAATAAACCCCTAATTCGCCTTGTGTGAGTGACGGAAAATGAACGAAGAATAACCAACACCGTACATTTATGACACATAAACCAGAACCGATGGTTATCCAAAATACGGAAGGCGGTTACCAAAAACCTATGGCTTCACAGCGAAAATACGAATACAGGCAGCGATGAACTCGACATAGATAATCAATGGGCAGTACCATATAACACACTACTTTCAAAAATTTTCCAAACACGCGTAAACGTGGAATAGTGCAATTCAGTGGGAAGAGGTTACTTCACAAAAGACAACGCCTGAAAAATTGCAAGCGAACCACCTCAGAACACAACATTAACAGCTTTTTACCAACTATGCCGAACGGATCCATTCACGAAAACGTAACTATAAGTCGACGTCCCTACGTCTAATACGTGGAACACAACAAGAAAATCTTTCAGCGACGAAAACAAGGAATTCAAATAGAAGATCATTCCGGAATGATGAAAACTGACGCCCTAGGGAGACTGTACACGGTACATTTGAACAACGCCAAACGTTTCTATCTCTGGATGTCGCTACACGAAATACAGGGACTACAGGTTTCACAGATCTCAAGGCTGTTGACGGTTACCTATGCCAGAAGTAGAGAGAAGCTAAGGACTGCTGGAAAACCACAACCTCTGGGAATTAGCACTACAAGATGCCTCACTCACAGCCTCAGCTAAACAATTAAATACTTATTCCCGATGATTATAACATCATGTAACACATCGAATCCAAAACCCGCACCCGGCAATGCTGATTTAGGAGTTCCGTGATTCCCCTAAATCGATTCAGGCAAATGCCGGGATGGTCCCTTTGAAAGGGCATGCCCGACTTCCTCTACTAATCCGAGGCACCAATGACCTCGCTGTTTCGTCCCCTCCCCAAATCAACCAAACAACCAAATAACCCATCATTTACAACGAAAAGAAAATTTACAACGTTATCATGGACTGGATCGACCACAACACTCGCGTAATTATTTACTTGGACGCACCAATCGGCACCGCGAAAGCGTTTCTAGTAAATCTGTTGCTGACAGAAATACTTGCTAAACAACACCTGGCACTTGCACTGGCACCATACGGTGTTGCAGCCACACCTTCGGAAGGAGGACAAACTGGACGTTGAATATAGCCAAAGAACATGGGGCTGGGGAGGGTGCTGATGGCAGAGGGCATGGACCAAATTTCAGTGGTGCCAGTTGGGTCTTACAGTAGATCGGATTTCATTAGGTATGGCTTGCACCGGATTAGGTATGGGAAGGGGAGGCAGGCAAAGCTTATAAGTGACAGTGTAATGAGTGGTGGTGGGATCAGTCATGGAAAAATTCCTGTAGTTGTTGATGTTAGAGCTCCACCTTTTTTGGATTGAAGTCATTTGATGGGTATACCTGCTTAAAGAAGTTCCTGTAACTGAAGGTTCACCTTCAGAGAACGTGATGTTTCCAAGTAGAGAAGAAATTAGCATATTTCATCAAAATAGAAAAGTTATTACAGATAAAGTTCGTGAACTGCGTACAGATGTTGAATGTAAAATTATTGGTATGTCGAAGCACCACTTAAATAATTTGATAATTCAGAGGCTTCCTTTACCGGGATACAGATTAGCTGGCTGTTTCTGAAAGAGTTCCTTGCGGAGTGGGGGAGTGGCTATGTGCGTAAAAAACATAATTTCATTTGAGTCCATAGACGTAACACGGCACTACACTGAACAGATATTTGAATGTTGTGCAGGGTCAGCTCAGTTTAGTGAAACTAAACTTCTAATTGTTGTTGTTTATAGGTCCCCTAACTCTGACTTCAGAGCATTTCTGCTCAGGCTAGAAGGGGTTCTTGATTCACTTTGCCGAAAGCACAAGAAATTAGTTATATGTGGTGATTTAAATATACGTTTTTTATATGAGTGTGCAAGAAAACGGAAGTTGGTAGGTCTGATGCAGAGTGTGTTTTTTCCAACTTGGGTGCAGGGGAACAGAACCACAGCCATAGACAATATTTTTATTCATTCTTCATCACTAGTTGGGCATTCTGTTAGTAAAAGTGTGAATGGCCTTTCAGACCATGATGCACAAATTTTAACATTAAAAGGCTTTTGTACTGAAACAAATGTCACATATAATTACAAACTATGTGGAAAGTCAATCCAATAGCAATAGAGTTTTTAAACCTCGTCAAGAGAGGCAGGATGTTTATAGTGCCGATAACATAGATGATAAATATAATGAATTCCTTAACACATTTCTTATGCTCTTGAGAGTTGCTTTCCATTGAAACGCTCTTAACAGGGTACTAGCAGTAATAGGCAACCCAGGTAGCTGACTAGTAGTATAAGGATATCATGTAGAACAAAGCGGGAATTATTGAAAATATGAGAAGTAGTCGCAATGAAGCTACAGTAACCCATTACAAACAGTATTGTAAGGTGCTTAAAATGTTATTGGGAAGGCAAAGAGTATGTGGTAGGCAAACAGAAAAGCTAATTCACAGGATAAAATTAAAATCATATGTTCAGTTGTGTAGGAAGTGTCCGGTCAGCAGCACAAGGTCGACGGTATAAAGCCTGTTCGTAGTACAAATATTTCTGTTACTGATAAATCAGATGAATGTACAGTATTTAACAATCATTTTCTGAACACTGCTGCTGAATTAAATAAAAATTTAGTTTCTACAGGGAATCATATACGAGGGTTGTTTGAAAAGTAAGGAACGATCGGCCGCGAAATGGAAACGACAGTGAAAACCAAAACTGTTTTCTTTGCACATTTAGCTATAGCTTCCAGGTACTTCTCTTAATTGTCGCCGCTCCGACTTAGACATTTGTCTGAGCGTTATACCAAATTTCCAGCATCATTGTCACAGTAGGCAGCTGCCTGCGCTTACCGTTAATTCTCTACGCTGGTCTATAGCGCATAGCCTGCGCCCAAGTGTTGTCTTCGTATCCAGCGTTTCATGTGAACAGAGATGGTACTCTGGTAAAGCCAATTAGGGCTGTGTTGTGTGTCATCGAACACTTCCCATGGAAAAGGCTGGAGGGGCGTCTTCACTGCCCCTGCAGAGTGCGGTTGAGAATTGACACGAAGAAGGAAGTGCGTGGCAGTTGAATTAGGTGGGCTGCTTTCATAATCGCAAAGCCTCTCAACGGGCCTTCCTACTTGGCGGGAGACATTGATGTTCTAGGTACCTTTACTCGCTCACAGTGCGGTCACAACTTACAAGAGCGTCTTGATGCGATCGACGGGCATGCTAGATACACTGCGCAAAACGTCTGTGAAAAGCCTCGTCAGATTTTCACAGTGGTTTCCATTTCTCGATCAATCGTTCCTCTCTTTCCGAATAGTCCTCGTAACTTACTTGGCAAATGCCTTTCTGAGATTGGTGTCTGAAATACTCCTCTGTGATACAGACAAGTTAGAGATTGAGTCAATAATTAAATCACTGAAGACAAAGGACTCTAATGCTTATAATGGAGAGCCTAGCAGAATATTAAATTACTGTACTGCAGATGTTAGCCCTTTATTTAGCCACATTTGTAATTTTTCCTTTAGGAATGGTCAGTTTCATGAACGATTAATGTACTCAGTAGTAAAGCCGCTCTACAAAAAGGAAGAAAAAGGATAATTAACAAAATTTTAGACCTTTTTCTATGCCGTCAGTGTTTGCTAAAGTTATTGAAAAGGCTTTAAATGTAACGGTAATTGATCATTTTATATAACACAATTTGCTATCAAATGAACAGTTCGGCTTTAGAAGTCGCTTAAAAACTGAAAATGCTATATTCTCTTTTCTCTGTGAGGTACTGAATGGTTTAAACAAAATGTTCCGAAAGCTAGGGATTTTTTTTAATTAACTAAGGGGTTTGATTGTGTTGATCACAAAATAATTCTCCAGGAGTAGGACCATTACGGAGTATGCGGAGTAGCTCACAATTGGTTCACCTTTTACTTTAGCAACAAACAGCAAAAGTCATTATTCACAATGTTGAGAATGGCTGTGATGTGGGGTCTGAGTGCATTACGGTCAACTGGGGTGTGCCCAGGTATTAGTGTCGGTGCCACTCCTTTTCGTTATTTATATAAATGACATGCCCTCTAGTATTTCTAGTAATTCTAAAATATTTCTTTTTGCTGATGACACTGGCTTGGTAGTAAAGGATGTTGTGTGCAACATAGGTTCGGTTACAAATAATGCAGTTCATGACCTAAGTCATGGGATCTGCTTTTAACGTGAAGGTTTGTGTGCCGGCATATTCACATTTATCTTGTAACAAATATAAGTTACATGACTGGCGAGAGACAACTATTTTTTTTTTTTTTTGGAATTGTACCCTTATTGATATAACAAGTTTAAAATCTTCTTATTGTTAACGTCAAACCCTGCAATATCCTTTGCATAGAGCTATTTTTAAAAGAATTTGTTTACTTGAGCCGTGGTAAAAATTGCTGTATTGAAGAGCGCGCCGCAGCGCATTGTGTGAAGCAGTCGCCCTCCGTTTCTGGCGGTGGCTCCGCTGTGGCTGTCGCAGCTTCGGTGTCTCCCTCTGGTGGGAAAGGGGAAAGGTTGCCTGTTCACGTGCATTTAAGGGGCGCTATGAGCTCACCAATTGGTCAGTCTGAGTCGGTCAGTCTGGGTGAGTCTGGAGTTAGTCTCGGGTCAGCCTCTCGTCCCCAGCTTGCTAGTCTGTCTCTCGTCCGAATTTGTGGGGGCAGTCAGTGTATGTCTGTCGTCCGGAGTGCTAGTATGTGTTAGGCCGCCAGTCTGCTCGAGTTTGTTCAGGCAATGGTCATTGGCGGTTGGATCGATCGGTTGGTCGGTCACGCACTGAAACACTAGATGCCTTGTCCGTCTTCTGCGTCGGCGCATGTGAGGTCGCCACGTCAGTCCAAGGGGCCGCGCCGTATAGCAAGGGATAGTGGCTTTGCGGCCGACACCAGAGCAACAGGAGTCAACCCACGACATCGGTCTGGCTGGAGCGAGCTGCGACGCCGTGAGATGGGAGATCGGCGCGACTTCCTGCGTCCGTTGGAGCGACTGGCAGCGGACGGTTCGGGAGAGCGTTTTGGGAGTGCTACGCCAGGTCTTCACCAGACATCGCAGTTTATTAAGTTATTCGTGATATGTTGTTTCATTTACTTGTTAAATTCTACATATTTTCTTGGTCAATCTCTTGGCCCCACCTTGCTCGTCTGTCTCTCATCCGCATTTGTTAGGCAGTTAGTGTCTGTCTTTCTGTCTGTCGGTCTGCCGTACGTTAATAGCTGCCTCTGTCATGTTTGTCGGATTCGGTGTTAACGAGTTTATTGCTTGAAGTGTAACGGCCGAATTCCTGAAATATGTTTTTATCTTGCCTATCATCTTGAGAGGCGGCATATGTGTAATTTAGAGCATGTTTGGCCAACCTTGTATAGTCTCCTAAGCCTGTATTTCATGGGTTTTTATTTAAATGGTAATTTTAGTATATAAACTTGCCACCCTTCCACCGTAAGGTGTTTTTTTTTTTTTTTTTTTTTTTTTAAACCAAGTGCACCTTCGGTGGCAAGTTAATCTTTTAATGTTAGTGAGCGGTCGTGACTACGGGCGTGTCAAAAGGGAGCGGCAAGGTTCTCAGCCCAGAAGGTCATGCAGTCAAAAATGTGTTATTTCTGTCTCTGATTGGTTCAAATGGCTCTGAGCACTATGGGACTCAACTGCTGAGGTCATTAGTCCCCTAGAACTTAGAACTAGTTAAACCTAACTAACCTAAGGACATCACAAACATCCATGCCCGAGGCAGGATTCGAACCTGCGACCATAGCGGTCTTGCGGTTCCAGACTGCAGCACCTTTAACCGCACGGCCACTTCGGCCGGCCTCTGTCTCTGAATAAATTGTAACTTTATATTTAGAAGGTGCTCCCTGATTATAATTTAAATCTGTTTCTAAAAAAAAGGCTTTTAGGAATACAATTTCCATTTGTTGAAACAAATTTGATTTGTTTTCATCAGTTACTCACTGGCAACTACTTCCATGCTCACATAGTTTGATTAAATGTGTTAATGTTCTTGATGAATCGCTAATAAATAAAATAAATTCTTAAGTATAAAGTATATTCTTTGAAAATAAATCATGGTTTATTACTGTTGTCTTATATATATATATATATATATATATATATATATATATAGCAAGTAAACATCTCATTATTGGCTAGTTGTTAATGTCATACCTGGTAATCTTCTTTTCATAATGAAAACTGTCGAGCTATTTGAAATTGTTTTAAAATTTTTTAAAGAAATGCCAGACTTAAAAATTTATTACTGAGAAAGCCTTTTCAAATAAAAGATAACCTTATCAGTGTGTGTTGTTTCACCATCACCTCCTGGCCCCTGCTTCCACGTAACGTTTTTGGAATAACATGTGTACTTAAGTACTGATTAAAAACAGTCTTGTTTGCAATTTTAGCTTTTTATTTTTCAACGACGCGTTTCGCCTTATTTGGACTTCTTCAGGTTATCTACATAGAAAACAGAGAACAAATACATCTGTTTTATATTCTGTTTAACGAACGCGATGTTGGCCTGATGTATTCGAGATGCCCTTTGGCTACACTGACTAAAGGATTCTTAAGAAATACCAAATTAAGGTATTTGCTCTTTCAATAGGTGATATGTTTATATTTTCAATAGGTGATCTGTTTATACATGCTTGTAGGTTATCCAAGTCTGCACAATGCGATCGCAATTCTTAAATAGATGTATTTGTTCTCTGTTTTGTATGTCATAACCTGAAGATGCCTAAATAAGGCGAAATAAGTTGTTGAAAAATAAAAAACTAAAATGGCAACCAAGACTGTTTTTAACCAATAGTGTTAAGCACTGGTTTGCTGTTATGCCACGTATGCATCGGAAGAATTTCTTTGTACTTAAGTTGTTTTTTGTGAATCGCCCTAACTGATGGTTCAGGTTTAGCTTTTCCCATACTAATAGGATAATCTCGGCTCAGTAAGTGGTGTAAGTTCAAGAATCTCTTGGCGACAGTTGTTCATGAATCTGGGTATTTTGACATTGGACTCTCAATATATATATATTCCTTACTGTCATTTTTTGTTGACAATACTGTCTTATTCCCCAGAATAAGCAGCTTTCTCTCAGCTAACACTTGGCAGAAATCGAACCTGCATTTGGATCGGACTTCCTTATCTCTTGTTCAGAAATGAGTGCAGTATACTGCTGCATCCACTTTCAGTAAACTACCACTCGAATTCAAAACTCTTAGCAATATTCCACGCCCTTTCAAATCGAAACTGAAGAGTTACCTTATGGGTCACTCCTTCTATTCTGTCGAGGAGTTCCTTAGAAAATTAAGCTGATTCTTGTTGTATTGTTGATTGCGTTTCCTTAAACTTATGGATTGACATTTTTGGTGTTCATAAGCATTTTATTTTTACCTTTTATTACTGTTATGTTGTAATTTCATGTACTGACACGTTCCATGGCCTTGGAGATATGCTCTTCAATTTGGTCCTACGGAATTTGACGTGTAAATAAACTGAAAGTAAATCCCCATATATAAACACTCAAGAGCATCTGGACGGTGTGAAATTCTGAAGCCATCTAAAGTTACCTTCTGGGACGAATGCACTACCGTACATAAATAATCACACGAAGCCATAGACAGGACGTTACAAGACTTGCGAGGTAACTGAAGTGATGGCAGGAGCTCAACTCACATTCACAGAAGATTTTTGGCAAACACTTCCAAGTCAATACCGGAATACGAGATCAATTCATGCTTTAAAAAAATCACATCTCTGGCCACACATACAAATATTAAGACTAACAAGAAATATGTGAGTTGAACTATAGA
The DNA here is from genome assembly GCF_023864345.2 of Schistocerca serialis cubense. Lineage (NCBI taxonomy): Eukaryota > Metazoa > Arthropoda > Insecta > Orthoptera > Acrididae > Schistocerca > Schistocerca serialis. The sequence continues at coordinate 236,848,837 of NC_064646.1, forward strand.
AAGACAAAACAACAACATATTTTGCTCAACAACTTTTACAAATAGGCAAGGCACATATCCTACAGACCAGGCGACAGGCCTCACAAAACTCAACAGTGATTTCTGGAACATAGCCACTGCTGAAAACGAATTCATTGACCGAATTTATCTAAATGTTCTTTACAACTACACCAATACGCACTGCGTATGTAAAAGTGCAAGTTTGTCTACAAGAAACAATATTGTTGACGATATCAACTTTAATATTCAAAGCAAAATTACCGGTGAAGAGAGGACATACAAACTGATCGACACTATGGTAAACGTTGAAGAGTGTGTGAACCTCCCTACATAATTTCTAAATTCCTACAAAGTACCAGGAATACCACTACATGCATTCGACTTAAAGTTGGATATCCGTTCATGCTACTTAGAAATCGTGGCTTACCAAAATTAAGTGACGGAACAAAGATGATCGTCAAATAGTTATCAAATACGTAACATCAGCGGAGCCGAACTACTGAATGGAAAGTACGAAGGACACACAGAATTCATGACCCTGAATACCAATGACCTCTACTAAATTGCCTCTCCAATTTGAAGGATTGCTATTCTCAATCAAATTCGCCTACAGTTTTAGAGTTAACAAAGCGGAAGGACAAACTTTATAATATTATGGCATCAGCCTCAAACACACTTTCTCTTACGGCCAACTATAGGTAGCCAACTATACGAGTAGGAAATTAGATAAGTTTGTAAGTATGCATTCCGGATAACAAAATAAAAAAAATGTTGTAAACGGGTTTTGTAAATAGAACACTTTTTCAATAAAAAATGTTTACTTCTCACACTTTAACAACTATTGTAAATAGTTATAACATATTTTCAATAAAAGAACTTTACTTCTCGTACTTTAACAAGTAATGTAAATACTTAGAATATGTTTTCAATGTATATTTTTTAAATTCTTATACTTCAGAGTTTATCCTTTTATTGTAACTATCACATAATCTCGTATCAACTTCCTGAGTGCAGCAGGGTATCCTAGCTAACAATGAAGCGTCGAAGTGACTGGTATAGGCATGCGTATTCAAATGCGGAAATAGGTAAACAGGCAAAATACGGCGCTGCGATCGGCAACGCCAACATAGGACAACAAGTGTCTGGCACAGTTGTTAGATCGGTTACTGCTTTTACAATGGCACGTTGTCAAGAGTTACGCGAGTTTGAGCGTGATGTTATAGTCGGCGCAAGAGCGATGCGACACAGAATCTACGAGGTAGCGACCAAGTGGGGACTTTACCGTACAACCATTTCACGAGTGTACCGTGCATATCAGGAATCCGGCGAAACATCAGATATCCGACAAATATCCTAGAAGAACATAATCAACGACGATTGAAAAGAATCGCTCAACATGACAGAAGTGCAACCCTTCCGCAGATTGACGCAGATTTCAGTGCTGGGCTATCAGCAAGTGTCAGCGTGCGAAAATTCAACGAAACAACCTATATGGGTTTTCTGAGCCGAAGACCCACTAGTGTACCCTTGATGATTGCACGACACAAAGATTTACGCCTCGCCTAGGTTCATCGACACCGACATTGGATTGTCGATGAGTGGAAATATGGTGCCTCGTCGGACGAGTCTCGGTTCAAATTGTATCGGACGGATGGGCGTGTACGGTTATGGAGACAACCTCATGAATTCATGTACCCTGCATGTCAGCAGGGGACTGTTAACGCTGGTGGAGGCTCTGAAATGGTTTCGGGCATGAGCAGTTGTAGCCTATGGGACGCCTGATACGTCTAGGTACGACTCTGACAGGTGACATGTACGCAAGCATCCTGTTTGATAACCTGCAGCCATTCATGGTCATTGTGCATTCCGATGAACATGGGAAATTCCAGGTTGACAATGAGGCACGCCACATGTCCAGAACAATCCAAGAACACTTTTCTGAGTTTGAAGACTTCCGCTGGCCATCAAATTCCCCGGACATGAACATTATTAAGCATGTTTGGGATGCCTTGCAACGTCCTATTCAAAAGAATGTCCAATCCCTCGTACTCTCACTAATTTAAGGGCAGCCCTTTAGAATCCATGGTGTCAATACCCTCCAGCATTACTTCAGACATTAATCGACTCCTTGCCACGGTATGTTGTGGCACATCTGCGTGCTTTTGGGAACCGTACATGATATTGGGCAGTTGTACTAGTTTCTTTGGTTCTTCAGTGTGTAAACTTCGGCGGCCCATGGAAGTACAAGTATGTGCGACGCTGCAGCGCTGTCTCACCGCACAGCTGGCAATAATAATATACAGGGGACATGACGGTGCCAGAGCGTAATGTCTTTGTGAATCGTGTTAACAGAATCTTCCGTCGGTTCTTGGTAGAACAACATTATAATAAATGAAAAGCGCCAGTTAGCTTTTGTTCTACAATATTACTTTTATTGTTAACCGGTTTTCGGCTTACAAGGCCATCTTCAGACATTTACTGAGTATTATCACCAAAGAAGTTAAATGTTAGCAAACAACATTGGAAGAGAAGTAACACGTCTAGACTGAAGAAGAAACATGCAGTAACTAACATCTTTGCAATGAAAAAGTAAAGACTGAACAGTACATAAATAACAATGAAGTAGACAGGAAAACCTTTAGCACAATATTAGAATAGCATGCCTACGTAATTGTTTCTATTAATAAACAAAACTAACAAAATAACATAAAATTAGTACTAGACAAGGCTGCATCAGGAGGTGTGAAACATGGGGAGTGATACACAACCCATTAAAAGAAGAGACAGTTTTCAATGTAAATACAGAATACATAAGGAGCTTAAGGAATATCAATAAGGTGAACAGAAATAAATAAATGCAGGAAAATGGAGGTGTTTGAGAGAATCTACAGTTTGAGAGTGTGGTGGTACTGCATTTTAACATTAGCATTATAATCAAAGCAGTGGCTGTGTAACAGCTTTCATTAAATAAATGAGCAAAGTAAAATATGAACAGTATTTGATGAGACAACTACAAGGGGTGTTAAACACGGACAGTAATACAAGTACCAGTTAAAAGAAAGCCTTAACTATTGAATATACCGTCTATGTGGGATATAAAGACAACTTCAACAAAACAATACAACTTAATGAATACAGGAAAATGGGAATGTGTAGGAAGTGAGAGTGTGGGAAGTAATCAACAAAGATGATTATATGAAGCTTAGGAGAGGGGAAGTGTTGAGCTGTGTCTGGTCATTTAGGATGAGATCAGGACTGTGAGCAAGATGTTTGTTAATTTCCAGGGCTTCCAGCAGGTTGAGTTTTTGAACTTTGTTTGCTAAGTGAAGTACATGGGACACTGGTTGGTAGTTGTGACCCTCACTCAGTACATGCTCAGAAAATGCAAAGTCTGAATTATGCAGCCTCCAGCTGCGTTCATGTTCAGCCAGCTTAGTTAATGTGTCTCTGCCTGACTGACCAATGTAAAATTTGTCAGAATCAAAACAGGCATACCCCACTGTTGGCTAATAACTGGATCTTTCTTTGCTATTAAAAACACACTTGGCTGTCGTGTTCCTGACGTAGTAGGAAAGCCGGTACTTGAAGGATTTCAGTGCCTTGGCTACAATCTGTGATACCTGACCTAGAAATGGTGTAGTGTACACCATTTCTTGTAGACAGTGGATGGGGAAGCAGGTGGGGCATAGAGGAGGTGTAAAATTTTCCGTTTTTGTTTCCTGTGCAAGATGTGGTCAATGAGAACTGGATTGTAGCCATTGGCTGTGGCAATAGATTTTAGTGTATCCGACTCTGCTTTAAAATCATCTCAGGACATGGGGATGGATATGAGACGGTGCACCATTGAGTGGAAAGCTGCATGTTTGTGAGCTATGGGATGTGAGCAAGAAGGTATTACTGTGCCTGTAGTTGTTGCTTTTCTGTAAATTTTAAAACAATGTGTGTGTGTACTGATGTCACCAGTCCACATACACAGTACATCATCTACATATCGAAACCAGTATTTGATGTTTGCACTCAAAAGTTCCGTTTTTAGAAAATTTTGTTCAAAATGGTCCATAAATATTTCAGCCAACGGTGGACTAAGAGGGGAATATATAGCTAAGCCATATAACTGTTTATAAAGAGTCCCTTGGAACTGGAAATAGTTCTGTGCGAGGCATGTATGTGTGGCCAGTCTCAAGTCATTCAATTCTACAGGACTGACGTTAGAGTTGTGCATCAGCTCTGTCAGAATATCTATCCATTCTATTACAGGTATGTTAGGAAACAAACTGCTGACACCAAAGGATAGTAATTTATCACTGTGTGAGACAGATTTACCTTTTAACTTGTTTACTAGATCCACAGAGTTTGAAATACCATGCTTTGGTTTGAATTTAGTCTTCCTCTTAAGTAGGACATCCAGTTCACTGGCTAGTTTGTAAGATGCAGTAGTGAATGATGATACAACTGGACGAATAGGAACATCTTTTTTATGCAGTTTAGGAAGCCCATACATTGTAGGAGGCTCTGGGTTCATATTATTTAGCAGTTTTGCTTCAAATTCAGAGAATATGCTTTTACATAAATTGATTGCATATTTAACATCCTCTTTGAGCAATTTAGTAGGGTCTTTAGGAAGGACTTGGAAGCCTGTGGTATTCAGGGATGTCATTCTGTGTACTGTGTTGGACAGTATCTATGCCTTGCAGACAGGCGCTTGTATAACATACGTGGATTCCTGCATTCGAGGGAGAAAGCGTAATTGGGCTCAAAGAGGCCAGCTGGAGTAATGGGCGAGTCGCTCGACATCTGGGTACGAGCGGTGCCACAGTTCGACGATACAGGGAGGAATGCGTGAATCGTGGCCGAACACAACTACAAGAAGGAAGCGATGGACCTAGAGAGACGACAGAACGTGAGATCCGAGCAATCGCCAGAGGGGCGGTCATATCGCCGGTTTCATCTCTATCATCGTTCCGACTTGCAGATGCTACTTCAGTGGCCAGAAGTACCATTAATAGCCGGCTCACAGAAAGGAGCCTAAGCTCTCGGCGCCCCTTACACTGACTACCATTTACCTTTCTACACCAAACAAGCCCGTCTGTAGTGGTGTCGGGTACATCCGGCCTGTAATCTCATTGACAGCAGCAGAACTGGCTTCAATGGGCGTACCTCTACAAACTGAGCCCAGATGACCAGCGAAGACTCGTCCGGAGACGCCTCGGACAGTGGTCGAATACCAGCCTCATTGTTGCCCGCCATACCCCCAACACCAAGGATGTACCATTTCATTTCATAGCAGACCCCTCCAGGTGTCATCTGCAGCACTGCGGTCGTCGACGATATTTTACGTCCCGCTTTTGATGGCAACATGTGCTTACATGTGAGCGAAATAAGACTCACACTCACACGTCTAGAGTTCCTACTATTTGTCTTTGTGTTGTCCTAATCTTAACTTGGTGAGCAAGGTCACCGGCTCTCTCCTCAAATGAAAACATATGGAGCATTAATTACAAGGTCCTTCAAGCAGCTTTGGATACTGACGATCTAACGCCTCTCAAGAGAGCATCCAGTAACACTGTCAATCTGTGCCAAGACAAATAAATGCTTGCATCAGGGCCAGAGAGAGACCAACGTGGGATTTACTTGCTTAATTTGTGATGCTCTTTCTCTCTAATATATGATCCACTTCTTTCTGAAACTGTAATTGAGTGGCCGAGCGGCCCTAGCGCTACAGTATGGAACCGCGCTGCTGCTACAGTCGCAGGTTCAAATCCTGCCTCGGGCATGGATGTGTGTAATGTCCTTAGGTTAGTTAGGTTTAAGTAGTTTTAAGTTGTAGGGGACTGATGACCTCAGAAGCAATTTTTTGAGACTGTAATCATTTATTTGACTCCATATATACAAGTAACGATTTCCGTACCATTGGGATTATTCGTTAGTTCTGCGTAGTCTTTTTTTACAGTATATGTATCAAGCGTGTTTCAAAGTCTTTCAAAAACGAACGTCAAGGGATGTTGCTACTCACGTAATGGGAATCAACTTTTGTTAGAGAAAAAAATGTTCATTGACGTTCCCCAGCGACAGTATGCGTCCTTTTGTATTCGCCGATCATGGGATGACGAGATTTCACCAAACCAGCAGGGCCAACTAACCAAATGAGCAATATATTTCCTACCTCAGTAAACGTATAGTGATTTTCAACAAGAAAACCGTACGAATGAGAGTCCCTGTGCGGAGAAAAGTGTTTTACTAACTAATCAGGAACCTCAGCTTTGCTAGGCCTTGCATTTTTCAAATGGAGCAGATAGGGTGATGGGCAACACGCATTACAATTCAACCCCGCGCAGTCTCTACGCCATGCCGCATCTCAAAGTCCTAAACAGTCTCAAATAACAACGTCTAAGTTCGATAGAAGCATCAGAGAACGTTTTTTATCTAATAGAAGTCATTCCTCCGGGCGTGATCTATCACCTACTTGATGGATACAGGAACAGGGTTCCTGTCGGATGTGTGTCCGAAGTGTTAAACACTGTGTCACGATGTTCGGTTACAGAAAACAAGGTCTGCACTTCCGTATTACGAAAGGCTATCCCATTTACAGCTTTTTCAGGTCCGCATTATTTCCCTTTTACAAGAGTAAATAGATGCATATTGTTCTGCCACCTATCTGTTTCCTGCACGATAATTATTCTTTTTGTTCGGTGTTTCATTCAGTTGTGAATAGATGCTAGCAGTTGTGTCACATAAACATACGTGATGATGACTGGAAAAGTCACAATTCAGAAACAGATCTATAAACTTAAAAAAACTGCTTTCAGTAAAACGGTCGCTACTGTTAGGTATTAATAAGGAGAACTGATTTTTCTTTGTGAAAAACTGAACTCCCTGTGTTTTAGAGACATGGAATATTAACGGGCTGATTATAATTTATTTATATCTAAGTACACTAAACGATTATTTGCATCATGTTCGAATATAGAAACATGTAATAAACTGCTGAGGATATTTTTACACCCAAACAAATCTATGTGAATGTATTGTGTTAAAATATAATATGTAAATCTAACATCATAATTTTTTCATTTTCCCATCATTAGTTCCTGCATTTGCACTGAAGCTCGAAACATTTCCTTCAGAGTTTCGTTTCTTATGCATAGTGCAATAACATTTAATAGAAATGATCGAATTATCGATAAAAAGCAATTTCTTTTCGCTGGAAGATGTGTTTCGCAGCATTTAATATACCAATGCGTTGAAAGTGACATTGACAACGAAGTTTCAGAGGAATGGGCATTTGAATTCCTCAGTTTTAAATTACACGCAGTGGAATTTGAGGACCCTTTAAACCCATGTTTCACATCATTGACTTCAATAGCAACTAAATTTTTTTTCATTACTTATTATGTCACCGCTCTAACGTGAAACAACTCCGGCTACAAAGGTTGTTAAATATTTGCTGCAGTAGATCAAAATTCGAAATCACGACGCTTGTGTCTCTCTGATGCAGGAAATCAGATGTAGGGGCAGGTTTATAATCCCTAAAAACAAAATTGTCAGGAAATGAGTACGTAGTAACAGAAATGTTACGAAACATATTCTCAAACAAAATAATTTTTTGCGTTGAAATAAAATGTATTCATTCAGTCATGACTTTATTTTCAATGAAGATTAAAATACGTGATTTATAGCGTCAAATGTGACTGATTTGGCATATGTTTTAAACCACTGTCGTAAACATTTTCACGTCTCAAAAGTATGACCTATATAAACCATATGAGAAGTATCACAAGAAAAGAATAAAACAGACCAGCTACAAATTCCGAGTACTGCTTTGAAATCACCTGCAACAAAACGTAACTTTTCACTACATCTGTCGGGAACACCGCCAAATAAGCTCTAAATAAAATCTTCATATTGTTGTATAATTATTTATTTATTGAAAAATAGGTAGAGTCCCACATAAAAGGTAATTATGTCGCAATCATTGTCCAATTGCTGGTTGGATTTATATGTTTTACACACACTGCAGTGTAATTGTTTATGTATTGGAAATATTGTTCGGTACAATTCCACTTAAGTGGAAATTATGTTAAAGCCTTTGTCCAATTCTTGATTAGATTAACGTACTTTAGGTACATCTACTTAAATAGTACAAGCAGAGCACCAGAAGCGTAGACATATGTGTCACTGGAAAAGCGATATGAAATTCAGAATCCTGTTTTTTAGGGTTTGAAACATAACTGTTGTTACCCGTATCAAGACAGTACCGATCAAATCAGATTCGTGCTAAAAGTTTAGGTGATCCATTTACATGTGTCGCTTTAGTTACATCTCTGAAGCGGAGGCAGCCAGAGACTGTGGTCATGTGTATATGAGTTGTGCTTGTGTGACTGTGTGTGTGTGTGTGTGTGTGTGTGAGTGTGTGTGTGTGTGTGTGTGTGTGTGTGTGTGTGTTGTCTAATTCCAATGAAGCCTTTTTGCCCTAAAGTTTAATTGTTTTGGATTCTTTGTGTTCTCCTATCTGCGACTCAGCACCTTCACTATACAGTGAGTAGCCATCTATCCTTCCCATAATGTTGTCATTATTAATACTAGATTTTCCATTGTTTGAAAACTTGCGTTTCTGTGATTGCTGGAAGATCGATGTCTGTTCACGGGTATTACAAAAGATCAAGTTTTGTACACGTGCTGATTAAAACTGTAAAGGTCATCCCTCGGCTCAATAGATCACTGGGCATCAAGGATAGTTTGTATCCTAGAGTTTTGTCATATCTTCTATATACCAACACATGTAGGAACATGGGACTGACCTCACTCTCAACCTCAAAAATAAAGTGTATTTTGGGGTGAATCCCATTTAAGAAATTATGCAAACCCCGAAGCTTTTCTCCGCTGTGTGGTCATATAACACAAGTGTCATCCTCATAGCGGAGCAAACAGGAAGGTTTCAAAGGAGCACGTACTTAGTGACTGTCGCTGAAAATGTTACATAAAAATGTCAGATGCTACTGGTGACTAGGGTGACCTCATAGCAAGACCGTCAGACCGCTCATTGAATTCGTCATTGTACTTAAAATAGCTCTTAATTAAGTCAGAATAATCTAGAATAACTTGCTCCCTTGTCATCTTCATTGTACCTGGTACTGGGATGTTAGTAAACAACGTCAGATCGAAGCCCACAAGAACGTCACTTGCTGATATCTTCACTGTGCACATAATTTCTAAATAATGACTTACTAAAAAGTAAGTTGCCTAGTTAATCGCATTCACTAATAAGTCTCATAGGAACCGATTCTTTGTAGATCTTCCGTAGTCCATACATCCTGGATGAGACAGGTATTTTTTCATAATACAGCTATCCGTTCTGGAGACTGATATCAGATTTGTCACTTTCCCAACGATTCAGTTCGTCGGTTGGATTTTCAACTTGCGTCACACAGGATCGGCTAACAGTTGTTCCAGCTCCTTGTGGTATTCCAAAGCGTTCTTAAAGCTGTAGCATTTCCCGTATCTGATTTCGTCACAACGATGCTTTCGTTTCTCTTGATTTCTTAAGAGCTTTTCGTTCCTGCGCTGTTAGGTTGCTTTTATGTGTTTTCGATTTCTGTAGAATTCTCGACACATCTTGTGTAACTTCTTAGGCCTGCTGTTTCGGAAGACAAAACAAGGTTGCTTCGACTGCCCTCACGATTTGTTCAAGAGGAATTCTCCTGATTGTAGTTGCGAAATTCGGACCTTTGTGAAAAACTGAAACAGCTGCTTCATCTAATACTTCTGAACGAAATGTTCACCACTACCCGTTTTGTATGCCTAATGCAGTCTTTCTTGCGCACTTTATCTTTTAGTCTGGTGAACTGCTCTTTTTGATTCATACCTTGCTGTGTGATAAAACGTTATTCTGTCCACATTATCCCACTCTTGACGTGAGACAGTTGTCGCCATTAAAAATGCAATGCAATTAACATGCACCTTATATTGTCTAACTCACTGCGCATTTGCTAGATTCTTTCAAGAAAAGGTGCCTGATTGGCCCTTTGGTAGATCCTCCTGGCTTTCGTTTTCTGCACATGATGACTGATTCTGGCTAATTTGGGTATTACATCATTATGACGACATCGGAAGAGGAAAGTCAGATCACTCAGTGACTTATTTCCGCCCAGGTTCTACAATCTTTTGTGGCTGGTATAAACAACTTGCGCATAAAAGCGATGTATGTAAGATGCAGGCTTTCGTGGCCGTGTTTATTAACGTAGCTTGCGAAGTAGTGCGGTGGCGGTAGCAGGACCCCGTGTGTCCGCCTGCTGACACCCCCCGGTAAACACAAAGGCCTCAGCGCGTTCGAAGATTGACTCATACGTAGACCCGCACTCACAGCGTCTTCCGGATGGCGGCTGTCTTGAAAGGGTAAGCCCATGGCTACCACAGCACACAGAGGGTACAGCCAGGAAGACAGTACACTTACAGCCTGGGAGGCGGCACTCAATCGCCCATCCAACAAGTAGAAGGCTGCAAGTTGCTGTCAGTCAGCTAGGCAATGAAAATTGTCCCACGTGTCCGTGTTTAGCTACAAGCTAATCACATTAACTTTTTAATTTTTGGAGGCGTTTAAGAGTAATTACACAGCTTTCAATGTTCAATTGAACAAGCTGTGATTGTCTCTTGTTCTCTGCGGAGAATTTCTGCAAGTATGTGCTACTGTGTCCACAACTTTCGGTCAATTCTCTGTCAGATCATGTTTCTAAATAGATTGATGGGTAATTACAATTCATATAACAGAGTGTAACTTCAGTCAGGCCTTAATCTATTCGCAGACAGTAAAAACAAGGACGGATATTACCGTCCTGTCAGCATCGAGATAATTAGAAACGAGGCACCGGCAAAAATTTTTTCAGGGACGGGGAAGGAAATTGACCGTGCTCTTACACAGGAACCAGCTATCATTGAGTTTCTTTTGACGAAAAACCGAAGCACTGCACATATTAAGAGGCACTTACAGAATTTCTACAGAGACCTGGAAGAGAAGAAAAGCATGGTTTTATTGCATGGGACATCTGTCATCAGCACAACAAGGCCGCGCAAACAACTCTGATCTACAGGGTGCCAGAGTTGGTAGGGTAAAGCCAGTATGAGCCCATGTTTGATATGAAATTGATATGGATATTAATTAAATTGTGGCAGCTGATTTTCTTATGACCTTAAGGTATTGATCTGTAATATTGTTTATGATCCCCTGACAGTTGATTTATGACACACTGTGGATATTCCGTGCTTCCAGGAAAGCCCACACCACTTCACCCTCACTGAACACCTCTAATCCTCCTCCCTCACCCTCACTTATACAACCACACTTTCAAGCTTAAGTTGTTCGAACAGCCCCCTCCCACTCTTTCAATGCGATTGACTAGTTAATTAAATTGATAAATTAGTTGACCCCTCCACCTTTGGTAAACCCTAGATCCCTCCATGCCCCACTCGGAAACTGGCGGGAAAACAACTCAGTCTGTGCTGAAGAAGGAGGACCTCCTGACAGGAAATTCAAATCAATGTCAATTACATAGCAAAGGATATACTGTTTAGTTATAAAATTCATTTCGAAGTGATTCTCTGCTGTTCTGGAAATGCAGGTCTTGTAAAACAAACCGAAAATATGTAATTAAATATATAGATTTTTCTGCAGTCGCTCAAGGAGTACCATCACGAAATCGACATCAACATAATCCTCCATGCATAACCTACGAAACGCTTCTTTGCACCTACTGGAGGGCAGGCATGCTGACGAGTACATTGCTTCTTCGTGTGCCCACGCGCCAGTTTCTTCTCTAAGTTCCACTACATATTGGTGTCAAAGAGGTCACACTGCACATACTCAAGCCCCACGACTGCTGCAGGACACAGCACCACCAGCCGACTTACAGTATTAGCATACCCCAAGAGGCTATTTCAAGTCATGTGCCACTGCTTGGAAGGATTCTGTCTAACCTGCCCAAACCAGCAGACCTTAGTATCACAGAATCCTGCGCTACTTTTCCTCTTTTTTGCCTGTCCAGCGGCCAAGACACCCCTAAAACTATGGTACAAATGGAACTAAGCACTATGGGACTTAACATCTGAGGTCATCAGTCATCTAGACTTAGAAACTACTTAAACCTAACTAACTTAAGGACAACACACACATCCATGCCCGAGGCAGGATTCGAACCTGCGACCTTAGCAGTAGCGCGGTTTCGGACTGAAGCGTTTATAACCACTTAGCCACAGCGGCCGCTCTTTCAACTATGGTTCCCTGTATCAGCATCCTTTGTTATCCCAAATGGCTACTTCCGGTTGTATCACCTGCACAATCTGCACACAAACACACATCTTTCACACCAGGTCAGTGATAGCAGCTGCTCTATGTGCTCACACTGCTGTGCAGATATTGACTGAGTCAGTTTGCAATACCACTCACAGAGGACGCAGGCAGACGCAATCCCCTAACCCCTTCTATCTCAAATTCACTCCTCTCCTCCCGCCTCACCCATCTGGTCACTTCCACTGAGACAAAGAATTAGTTGGTAGCAACTCTTTGATACAAATGGCGCCAAATCTTTGACATTGATGCCTAGGAAATATCTCCTGGAACACAGGCTCTCTCTCTCTCTTTCTCTCTCTCTTTCTCTCTCTCTTCCTCCCTCTCTCTCTCCCTCTCCCTCCCTCCCTCTCTCTTCCTCTCTCTCAGGTGGCTACTTCCTGACTAGTGAACGTTTCTCGTGTGCCACACTAAACCCTCTATCTACACTCCTGGAAATGGAAAAAAGAACACATTGACACCGGTGTGTCAGACCCACCATACTTGCCCCGGGCACTGCGAGAGGGCTGTACAAGCAATGATCACACGCACGGCACAGCGGACACACTAGGAACTGCGGTGTTGGCCGTCGAATGGCGCTAGCTGCGCAGCATTTCTGCACCGCCGCAGTCAGTGTCAGCCAGTTTGCCGTGGCATACGGAGCTCCATCGCAGTCTTTAACACTGGTAGCATGCCGCGACAGCGTGGACGTGAACCGTATGTGCAGTTGACGGACTTTGAGCGAGGGCGTATAGTGGGCATGCGGGAGGCCGGGTGGACGTACCGCCGAATTGCTCAACACGTGGGGCGTGAGGTCTCCACAGTACATCGATGTTGTCGCCAGTGGTCGGCGGAAGGTGCACGTGCCCGTCGACCTGGGTCCGGACCGCAGCGACGCACGGATGCACGCCAAGACCGTAGGATCCTACGCAGTGCCGTAGGGGACCGCACCGCCACTTCCCAGCAAATTAGGGACACTGTTGCTCCTGGGGTATCGGCGAGGACCATTCGCAACCGTCTCCATGAAGCTGGGCTACGGTCCCGCACACCGTTAGGCCGTCTTCCGCTCACGCCCCAACATCGTGCAGCCCACCTCCAGTGGTGTCGCCACAGGCGTGAATGGAGGGACGAATGGAGACGTGTCGTCTTCAGCGGTGAGAGTCGCTTCTGTCTTGGTGCCAATGATGGTCGTATGCGTGTTTGGCGCCGTGCAGGTGAGCGCCACAATCAGGACTGCATACGACAGAGGCACACAGGGCCAACACCCGGCATCATGGTGTGGGGAGGGATCTCCTACACTGGCCGTACACCACTGGTGATCGTCGAGGGGACACTGAATAGTGCACGGTACATCCAAACCGTCATCGAACCCATCGTTCTACCATTCCTAGACCGGCAAGGGAACTTGCTGTTCCAACAGGACAATGCACGTCCGCATGTATCCCGTGCCACCCAACGTGCTCTAGAAGGTGTAAGTCAACTACCCTGGCCAGCAAGATCTCCGGATCTGTCCCCCATTGAGCATGTTTGGGACTGGATGAAGCGTCGTCTCACGCGGTCTGCACGTCCAGCACGAATGCTGGTCCAACTGAGGCGCCAGGTGGAAATGGCATGGCAAGCCGTTCCACAGGACTACATCCAGCATCTCTACGATCGTCTCCATGGGAGAATAGCAGCCTGCATTGCTGCGAAAGGTGGATATACACTGTACTAGTGCCGACATTGTGCATGCTCTGTTGCCTGTGTCTATGTGCCTGTGGTTCTGTCAGTGTGATCATGTGATGTATCTGACCCCAGGAATGTGTCAATAAAGTTTCCCCTTCCTGGGACAATGAATTCACGGTGTTCTTATTTCAATTTCCAGGAGTGTAGATATATGTTAAATCCGTAGCCGTGTATGTTTAGAAATTATCCCTCACTCTGTCATATTGATTGACTAATAAACTAATTAAATCAAAACCTTTTGTGTTTTGCCACTTTTTCCTTGCATCCTATTGGTGGATACTAGGATTGGTATATTTGGCGGGATTTGCACCTGCAGCTGTCTAATTTTCAAACCATGCTCATTCGCCTTCCACATTTCTTCCCTTCCTCCAGCTGGCGAATAATGGCACCGTTATGTAATTTGGTAGGATATCCATAACGTTGCAATTAGCCAAAATTTCAAATTTCGGATCAATTGCGTGCTATCCCATTAAGCCATTTCTGAGGGAGTTTGACTGGTGTGTGCTCACAATACTACTATCAGAAATAACAAACTGATCAATCAGTAAATCACAATTGAATTTTTAAAGCACTATAGAATTGCTTATTTTGTTCTCTCAGCTATATGAGGACGCTGAATGAGGAGGAAAGGGCCTACAGTGTGATAGGACAGTAACCGCAGATACCACTATATACAGTCACTGCTATATATTGTGAATCAGTAAACCACGATGGCAGTATATCAGAACTCGGATCACAGTAACTTTACACACCAACACATACTTTATAAGCCTGCTGATCACTGCAAATCTATCACACACCCTTCTATATATAATAATTCGCCAATAACTGAATGCTGGTGACACTAGACAATATTGAGCGTGAATTCCGAGATGGACGAATATGCTCCATTTGTTTTTCTTGGTGGTCTAAGAATTGAGGTGAAATCGTCATAGGAGCTATAAGCTGTTATAAACACGATCACATTGATTATTTTACTGTCACCCGGAGTGAAAAGCGGTTTTGGTTCTACAGACACACTCAAGAGTCGTTCACAATGTCCTCGTTAACATCTACACGTTGTGTATAAACTGAGCTGTGGTTCTGTTTCCGAATGAAGTGGTCCTCCAGACAAGTACCGTGAAACTGAGTGTAGATGGAGGTCGCAGGGGAGTTTATTAACCGACAGAAACCGCGGGGTCACGTCGCCGGAGGTGTAAGGACATAATAAAATCATCTACCCCACCGAATTGAGAAACAATTCTGCTAAGGAACGTGGTATTACGCTGCTATATGAAACTTCCTCATGCGACTGCTAGATATTTTCCACACTAAAAAATAACATTCTATCTCAGTACCATGTGGACATTAACAGAGTTTCTACGATATATTCACAACGTTATGGAAGAGAGAGGATGATGATTGACTGAGAATGATCACTTAAAGTAGATGGTGTGCTATGTGATGAATCACGTTTTATAATGCAACGCTAGATTGAAGCCGTAGGAAATTACGAATACACCGATTTTATCAGAACTGTAGTTTTACACTTACTGGTAAAAATTGTTATGCGATCAGAAATCAAGTCATTCCATTCAACCATGTACTTGCGTTAGATGTTATGTAGATGTCTTTTATTGATTACAGCCGCTGGTGAATCATACTTGTTGCACTCTCTTATCAATAAACCAATCATCTACTTCGAACCTATATGCTAAGGACCCAATACAGTAAAACCTCACTTTGGTTTTAGACTGTCTCTCTCTGCATTTTGCAAATGTTCCTCAGTATCTTCCCCGCTTTCCCTGCAGCTTTGTACATGTGATCATTCCAGTTTAAGTCGGAGCTGAGCGGAAGTCACAGAGCACTATGTGTACCACACTCTATATCCTGTGGAGAAACAGGTTGAGGTGAGACTGTGTTTTCACCACTCAGTGGCAATGAGAGCATGCTGCTGTAGATCCGCCAACTATGTATTATGTGTAAGGCCAGCGCCAAATGAAACATTCTCCTGCAATACAAAGTGGTAGAAAAGACAGTACGAGAAGTTCAATGGGTGTTTCTTATAGAGAAAATCTGCAAGACTTGGCATCATAAGGGGACTGGAAGTAGGACACGGATTTTGCTACCAGATTGCAGTGTGTTTCCAAACTTTATGCAGGTACTTTAGTCAAAAGGAGATCTGTGTATCTCAGGATGCATTCATGTCTATCATCCAAACATTCTCTCCCTTCGTATTATTCTGTATCATCTAACAAAGAAACACTGCAAACTCCTGATGTATCGAAAACAAATACTATCTGCATGGTAACATCGAGCATTTGTGTCAATCTAATAAATATACAGGTATTGGGCCATGGGAGCAAGCGGCCATTGATCGAGTTCGGTTGCACGGAGCAGTGTAAACTTTTGTCACCTGTACTAAAGGAGGACCACATCCCGCAGGCTGTCAATTGTAAGATAGTATTCCTGTGTCGCTCTTTATTAAGAATTTTGGTGCACTGTTTTTCTGCTGTAACACATACAAGCAGTGTCTGCCTGCAGCATTTGTACACTGCGATACATTTTGCTTTTTCCACCAAGACATCGAAATCTCTCTTGAGTCTTAAACCAACACTAACACATTTCGATTTATTGGCTTTAAAAGACGTTACATGGTGTAAACTACGCTGCTCCCACAAGACACAGGATAATTGAAACGAAAGAGAGAGGCGGTGTTTCCTATTGAAAAAATTGTGGAGGACTTGCGACGTAAGGAAACTGGAAGAGTCTGCGGCATTTTGTAGCGTCTCCAAACAGCTGTCCCAAGGTGATGATCTCTACATTTAATCTTAGCCTCCACAGTGATGGGCTGCCGAAGTCTCAGTGTTCCTATTTCTTAGGAGAACCTGAGCATTGAATCCCCACACAGGCTCAAATAGGTAGTACATATTGCACCCAGGTATATGACCAATGTTTCGGTGTCCTAGATAGTAGTCACCATGACCTCCAAATCTTTGCACACGGCGCCATTCATTTTTTATGATTTACAGTGAATAGCTGCATGTGGAACAAGAAGATATTTTGGAGGACCGCACCACATTGACTGCGGATAGTATGCACCACTAGTTGTCAATCCCACTGGGGACGAATGGAATGATTTTCACTCATCTAGGCTAGCGTATAAATAACCTCATTGACCCAAATTTTTTTCGTGCGTACATCAGTTCTATTTATTTTCCATCAATTTTCGTCATTTTACCAGGTTTTTCGTAATTTCAACGCATTTTGCTCAGTTACGTGAGGTCTAAACGGCCACTCTCGACGAGTTGTCACGTCAACAAAACTTGTCATCGCGTCTGTCACATGATACAAATGCTGTTTCTTACTACATGAAATAGTCATCAGCAGTAAGGAGCTGCAAAAACTACATTCCTTAACAGAATCACTTAATAAATACGGTAAGATTTTATTGTAATTTGCGATCTGTTCCCTGTGTGGATGGAATACATAGTATTCATGCATTCGTGGTATAAAACCAGATATTAAAGCTGTTGTACTCATCCTTCTATTTGTAAATGAACTTCCCATTCGTTGAACCTATAGGAAAAGGACGCTGACCAAAGTTCCATATGGCCTCTCTCTATGCTTCTCATAAGTCTTCCCCTATTTTTAACAAACCATCCCCCGAACACTGCTCCTGACTTAATTTGAAACTGACGAGGTGTAGGAGGGTACTATACCTCCTATATTCAATGTCACATTCAGGAACAGACAGAACTGAGTTCCATGTGATCAATACACTTAGACATTTTGCATCTGCAAAGATGATAACGCCTGTTCCAAACGTCTGCAGACCAGTCTAGTGATGTAGACCGATGTTCTCACTTGAACTGCTGTTCTGCAAAGACTGCTTCATACTAACCTCACTCACGTCACCTATCCAATTACACATGCTCTCTCCAGATGTTTTCATACTGATGAGTTTAGCACACCTCATTAGTATATAGTAGGTGCAAACTTGGGACGTTTGGCAATGTTGTTATGATACAACAGATGATTAAGAAGAAGAAACGTTTGATTTATGCATATTGAAATTGTAGATGGAAGGAGTTTTAAACGTTTTAACTCAAATCACTTGTGCTATCGATTCTCGTTGTAGTGTCGGGATTCCATACCAAAAACGTGCTGGGGAGAACGAAATGACACCGGAACATAAACACAAATGCATAGCAGCGGTTTTGGTATGTGAAATTACACCCCACGCTGCACCAGCTCTGTAAACAGAACACACTCTCTTCCACACACACAAGATTTCTCAAGATGATCCCTGTAGATAACTTAGAATCATTGCTTTTATGACACTGAATACTCGATTTATCTCCAATATGTGTCTGAGAAATACGAAATAGTTAAATGCGTGGTAAATGACCTGCAGCAACATTTCCCTCTCATTGGAATGCATCATCAGTCTACTATTAGATTACACCTGGTTACAATCCCTCTCAACCTATCACTCCATCTACTTTCCTTCATCCTTTAATACAGATCCATGTAAGTTTAGAGGCAGATAGTTCTGTTTTCCAGGAAAGCATCAAAGACAACAGTCTTCTTGCATGTACCGTTATTACCTCAACAAGCATACAGCAGAGTGTTGTCAAAATGCATGCAGCAACTGTTCCATAAGGTGTTAGTTACGTGACATCGCATGGCCGTCATCGATGGAGTGTACAGCGAAGCACATTATAAGTACAGTTTGTTAGGGTTTAATGCACATAAACAGTCTTGGATATCTCCAATCCGCGATGCATTCTGTAGACATATATTACAGCTGTAATACAATGCCCTTTAGCTAACGATACTTGATAAAAATCTATGATATCGTTGCTCTTAACTCAGTGCACACATCTGGGGTTGTGATCCGACGTGTATAAATTCATTGCTCTACATTTAGTGGTCATCCGCGTTAAACATTCTATTCTAGCTGTATTATCACTGTTGACGAAAAATGACGTTTCCTTGGTTCCTGGTGCTTCCATGTCAACTTTTCCTTGCGTTCCTCTTGCTGTCACATAGTCATTCCCATGTACAAGAATACCTTATAGAATAGTTGCTGCGTGCTTTTTACCAACATTCTGCTTTATGACTGTTAAGGTAATAGTGATACTCGCAAGTTAATTGCTATCTTTGATTTATTTTCCTGGAAAGCAGAACCATCTGCCTCTAAAATGACACCGATCTGTGTTAAAGAATTATAGAAAGTTATTGAATGATCGTTAAGAGGGATTCTAACGAGTTGTGATTTAATGGGAGACCGATGATGAATTCTAATGAGAGGGAGATGTTGCTGCAGGTAATTTATCACGCTTTTAAGCTTTTGTTTCCATTGTTCTCTCGGGGTGCATCAGTTCTGTGGTATAACTTGCGATCGACTCTTATACAATTGCGTGTTCTGTGTGTAACCTAGAGAGCTATCTAACAGCAGTCGTTAACAGCAAACCTCCACATACCACAACCACCAGAGGACTTGCAAAGCATGTGTGATAAATCATGTTCGTAAACAGAACATATATTTCAACACCCTACTCTAGACGAATGAAGGTGTGTGCAATGTACTACATTTCCCTGACACATATTGGACATAAATCAAATCTTTGGTTTCATAACTGCAGTGATTCTAAGTCGGTAGCAACAGTTTGTGAGGTACTGCGATCCCTGTGTATACATTTCCTTGAGAAATGTTATGTTTTAGGAATTGAGTGTGTTCTGTTTATGGAGTTAGTGCAACCTGGCGGGTATTTTCACATATCTAACACTGTTGCTATGCGTTTGTCTTCATGTTCTATGATAATTTCGCTCTTTCCAGCGTATTCTTGGTATGAAATCCAGACTCTACAACAATTCTACAGAATCGAGAGTACGAGTGATTTAAGTAAAATGTTGCGAAGTCCTTCCGTCTGGAAATGCAATATGCATAATTCAAACGTTTCTTCATCTTCTTAATCGTCAGCTATAGCCCTGCAATTCTGTCAAATGTATCAGGCTTGCATCTGCTATGTATCAATAAGGAGTGCTAAACTCCTCAGCATGCAAACATCTAGGGAGATCGTGTGTTACTGGACGGGTGATGAGAGATTGGTATGGAACAGTCTTTGCAGAACAACAGTTACAGTACTGGTACGAGAAAATCGGTCTATATCACTAGTGCTGGTCAGTGGAAATTTTGTAACAGGTGCTATACTCTTTACAAGAGCAAACTATCGAAGTGTACTGATTACGTGGATGTCAGATCGTCCTGTTTCTTCATGTGACGTCGAACGTAGCATCTATAGTGCCCTCCTTCTCGCCGTCATGTTCACATTAAATCGGAGACGGTGCTGGAGGGAGGGTTGGTTAAAGATGGATGAAAGTTACGAGATGCATAGGGAGAGACCATAAAGAGTTTTTGCCAATGCCCTTAGCCTATAGGGTGAACGAAGGGTAGCTCGTTTCAAATTATAGGTTTGAGAGCTAAAGCTTTAAATTTCTGGCTTTATTTCACGAGTACAAAAATAATTTTTTTCTACATCCATAGATGGGCAGATGGCAAATCGTAACAAAATCTTACAGAATTTATAAACTGTATCGCTTAAGTTTTTATTTTTGCTCCTCCTCTCTTCTGATGTCTATTTCCTACACTAAGAAACACTATTCGTGTCATGTGATGTAGGCTGTGTCTAAGGGTCTGCGATATGAGAACATTTATATGACTCTAGCAAAGTAATGTAGGGGGGTGGCTTAGCGATGATACTGCAATGTCATTGGCTGATATCGTCACATGATCGACGCGATGGCACTCGTCGAGAGTGGTGGTTTAGACCTCTAGTAATTGAGTAAAATGTGTTGAAATGAAGGAAAACCTGGTGAAATGACGAAAATTTACGGAAAAAACGTAAAACTGATGTAAATACGACAAAAAATGTGGAGGGATGAGGGTATTTACATGCTCGCCCAGACGAATGGAAATCATTCCATTCCTCCCCAGAGGTGTAGACAAGTAATGGTGTACACCTTACGCAGTCAATTGGAGCAGTCCTGCAGAATACCTCCTTCATGTCAACTGTAAGTCATAAAAATGAATGAGATAGTGTGCAAAGATTTCGAGGTGAGGATGACTACCACCTAGGATACCGAAACATCGAACACATACCTGTGCGCAACATGCACTAAAAATGTGAGGAATCAACGTTAAGGGTCTCTTCGGAAAATGGAACACCGAGACATCTGCTACCGCATCGCTGTGGAAGATGAGATTATATGCGGAAATTATTATCTTCAGACAGCTGTTTGGGACTGTTCCTTAATGCCAGAAACTCTTCCATTTTCCCTGTGTCGCTATATGCGCAGAGCACACCATATACAGTAAGTAATTATTCTGAAGCCAACATAATCCCTCCTCGCTCATAGCCCATGTAAATATCGCTGAACTCCTGTTACGTGGTCTACATGGTATGGAGATGGAAAGCGTTATAAATCCTTTTTGTTAGCGTGAGAAATAACTAGCAGAGGCATTAGGGCGTTGCAAATATCCGATTAATACTGCGTTCTGTAGCTGAATCACTTTCTAAGTTCGTTGAAAAGGATGAATTTATTACGAGCTTACACCTCTTGCGACGTGCACCGGCACTTTTGGTCCGTTAACAAACACATCTGCAGTCTCCATCTACACTCCTGGAAATTGAAATAAGAACACCGTGAATTCATTGTCCCACGAAGGGGAAACTTTATTGACACATTCCTGGGGTCAGATACATCACACGATCACACTGACAGAACCACAGGCACATAGACACAGGCAACAGAGCATGCACAATGTCGGCACTAGTACAGTGTATATCCACATTTCGCAGCAATGCAGGCTGCTATTCTCCCATGGAGACGATCGTAGAGATGCTGGATGTAGTCCTGTGGAACGGCTTGCCATGCCATTTCCACCTGGCGCCGCAACTGGACCAGCATTCCTGCTGGACGTGCAGACCGCGTGAGACGACGCTTCATCCAGTCCCAAACATGCTCAATGGGGGACAGATCCGGAGATCTTGCTGGCCAAGGTAGTTGACTTACACCTTCTAGAGCACGTTGGGTGGCACGGGATACATGCGGACATGCATTGTCCTGTTGGAACAGCAAGTTCCCTTGCCGGTCTAGGAATGGTAGAACGATGGGTTCGATGACGGTTTGGATGTACCATGCACTATTCAGTGTCCCCTCGACGATCACCAGTGGTGTACGGCCAGTGTAGGAGATCGCTCCCCACACCATGATGCCGGGTGTTGGCCCTGTGTGCCTCGGTCGTATGCAGTCCTGATTGTGGCGCTCACCTGCACGGTGCCAAACACGCATACGACCATCATTGGCACCAAGGCAGAAGCGACTCTCATCGCTGAAGACGACACGTCTCCATTCGTCCCTCCATTCACGCCTGTCGCGACACCACTGGAGGCGGGCTGCACGATGTTGGGGCGTGAGCGAAAGACGGCCTAACGGTGCGTGGGACCGTAGCCCAGCTTCATGGAGACGGTTGCGAATGGTCCTCGCCGATACCCCAGGAGCAACAGTGTCCCTAATTTGCTGGGAAGTGGCGGTGCGGTCCCCTACGGCACTGCGTAGGATCCTACGGTCTTGGCGTGCATCCGTGCGTCGCTGCGGTCCGGTCCCAGGTCTACGGGCACGTGCACCTTCCGCCGACCACTGGCGACAACATCGATGTACTGTGGAGACCTCACGCCCCGCGTGTTGAGCAATTCGGCGGTACGTCCACCCGGCCTCCCGCATGCCCACTATACGCCCTCGCTCAAAGTCCGTCAACTGCACATACGGTTCACGTCCACGCTGTCGCGGCATGCTACCAGTGTTAAAGACTGCGATGGAGCTCCGTATGCCACGGCAAACTGGCTGACACTGACGGCGGCGGTGCACAAATGATGCGCAGCTAGCGCCATTCGACGGCCAACACCGCGGTTCCTGGTGTGTCCGCTGTGCCGTGCGTGTGATCATTGCTTGTACAGCCCTCTCGCAGTGTCCGAAGCAAGTATGGTGGGTCTGACACACCGGTGTCAATGTGTTCTTTTTTCCATTTCCAGGAGTGTATATTCAGTGTCATGGTATTTGTGTGGAAGACGACTTCATTCGGAAGCAGTACCTTACCTCAAAGTATAAAAAACATACAGTTATTAACCCAGATATTGTGCGAGACTCTTGTGTGTGTCCGTTGAACCAAGATTGCTTTCCCTGCAGGGTACAGTAACATAGTCTTGCAATCGTGTTTATAATAGCTTGTCGCTTATAAGACGATTACGTCTCTCTTATTAACACACACTGGAACACTGCCTAGAAAAACAGCTGGAGCATGTCCATCCACCCTAGATTTTTCGCTCAGTACTGCCTGGTATCACCAACATTCTGTTATTGGAGAATCGTTATACACAGTTGGGGGTGTGTGACAGATTCACGGTCATCGTCAGGCTTATAAAATATGTGTTGTGGTGTAAACTTACTATGGTCAGTGTTCTCACGTACTAGGATCGTGGTTTCTTGATTCTGAATGTATTGCAGTGACTGTGACTTGTAGTTGTATTTGTTGTTGTTAGTATCCTGTTGAGTGGTAGATTCTTTCCTCATCATTCTTCATCCACGTGTAGCTAACAGGACAAACTTAGAAATTCTATAGGCATTTAAAAATCCAATTGCAGCATAAATTTCCGATTGATCAGTTTATTATTTCTGTTAGTGGTATTGTGAACACACAACAGTCACACGCCCACGGAAATTGCTTAAGGACATAGCATGCAGCTGTGCTGAAATTTGAAACATTTAGCTGCCTCGACCATTATTGAGGCCCTGCCAAATGGCCTAACAGTGACATTACCAGACAACAGGAGGGGGGGGGGGGATACCCGTAACCGGAACGACAATGGTTGGGAAACAAGGCAGTTAAGAGATCCGATCCCGCCACATATACCAGTCATAGTATCCACCAATAAGGTGCAATGGAAAACTGGCCACACACAAACGCTATCTATTTGATTAATTAATTAATCAATTAAAATGGTAGAGTGAGGGATTATTTCTAGACATCTACAGCTATGCATTTAACATATATCTACTACTTTGTTCAGAACAAAAGACTGGTTAGTGTGGCACATGACAAACTTTCGCTGGCCAGCTGGCTAGGAAGTAGCCATCTGAGAGAGAAAGAGAGAGAGGGAGAGAGAGAATATGTTCCAGGAGGAATATCCTTGGTCGTAACCAGATGGGTGAGGGGGAGGAGACGAGCGAATTGGAGGGAGCAGGGGTTTGGAGTTGTTTCTGCCAGCGTCTTCTGCATGTGGTATTGCAAACTAACTCAGTCAGTATCTACACAGCAGAGTGAGCACATAGAGTAGTTACTGCTACTGATCTGCTATGGAAGGTGTATGTTTGGGAGCTGATTGTGCAGATGCTGACACCGAAAGTAGCCACTTGGCGTGGCAAAGGACGCTTGCACGTACAAAGGGGACTACGGCTGCCAGACAGTCCGCTGGTATGGACAGGTTGGTCAGCATCCTGCCAAGCAATGGTTCTCTACGTGAAGTAACCACTTGGGTGTGCTGACTCCGCAAGTCGGCTGGTGGTGCAGCGGCCAACAACACTCCCAGGGCTTGGGTAGGTGTAATGCGACTTGTCGGACACAGAGCGTTGTGCAGGCTGGAGAAGTAGCCAGTGCATGGGCATGTCAAGACACAATATCCCAGCTAGCATATCTGTACTGTGGTAGGTGGGAAGACGTGATTGGAAGATTACGTCAGTTGAGTTATGTTGACATCGATTTCGTGACTGTATTCCTCGCGTGATAGGGAAGAATTGATATATTTTTTTAGTTATATTTGCGTATTCCAAAACAGCAGAGAATGATGGCCAAGGGTGAGCCAATCACTACAAATTGAACTTTACAAATAAACACTGCATCATTTGCTATGTAGCTGGCACTGATCTGAATCTTCTGTCATGAGATCTCAAGACTATCTTCCCCGCCAATTTTCCGATTTTGACGGGTGGAGGCTGAAGGATTTCATTTATTGATTTGCTTAATTAGTCAATAATTTTGAGAGAGTGGGAGGGGTCCTTCGAATAATACAGGCCTGAAAGGACGCTTTAATCTGAGAGTGGGAGGGGAGAGGGTTAAAGATCTCCAGAGTGGTGGGGCACAGGTGAGGGGGAGAGGGTGACAGTTTTCTCTGAAGGACGGATCATGGCCAGTAGGTCATAAATGAACCCTCAGGGTGTTCTTAAGCCACTCGGCTATCATAATTTAATTAAATTTCATATCAATTTGATATCAAAAGTGAGCTCATACTGCCGGCCGGTCTGGCCGTGCGGTTCTAGGCGCTTCAGTCTGGAACCGCGTGATCGCTACGGTCGCAGGTTCGAATCCAGCCTCGGGCATGGATGTGTGTGATGTCCTTCGGTAAGTTAGATTGAAGTAGTTCTAAGTTCTAGGGGACTGATGACCACAGATGTTAAGTCCCATAGTGCTCAGAGCCATTTGAACCATTTGAGCTCATACTATCTTTACCCACTCACTCACAATACACAGCTGTGACTCCTGCAATGTTGAGACAAGTGGACACACTCATTTGAGGTGATCGATGGATCAGAAACGTCTCACTGAGCACCTGGATCTCTCTGTTGGTAGTCCAGCAGCCGGGCTATTCAAACGTGTGTGTTTGCCCGCTGGGTTCCTTGCCGTCAAACACAAGACCGTAAGGAACTACGAAAGATTATCTGCTAATGAACTTCTCCTTCTGCATAACAAGGAGAGGCCTCACACAAGATGCCTCGCCTGAGAGCAGCTCACATAACGACAGTGGACTGTTCCTCCTCAGCAGTCTTACAACCCATGTTTCGTGCCCAAGTTATTGGTGAAGCAAGGCGGGGGCTCTGACATTCACCAGTAGAGTGGTAATATTTGGCCATACCGTCACTCCAACTGGAGTGGAGTAACGTCGTCGCATTGAACTTAGATTGGGTTTGAAAAATAGGTTTACAGAGCCAAAAGAGTGGGAAATGATGTGGTATATTGTAATCCTGAATATAATGAACCTGCTTTCCTCCCTACACAGGTTGGCAGCTTTGCTCCACCTGCGAAACCGCAAACTGAGGAAAGGGGCGGGAGGAGAGTGGGGGTGAGCGAGGCGAGCTCACTGGATGGCTGTTGGAGGCCGCCTTGGCCTCGTAGGGCAGGGGGCGGCTGGAGTCGAGGCGTCTGTTTAATCCCCAGTTGTTTGCGGTCTCTGTCCTCGTTAATGAGCGGCCCAAGACTCGGCCTTCTTGAGAGTTGCTGCAAGTGCTGCCTGCCTGTCTGGCGGATGCAATTAAACGACGTTGTCCTCAAGCAGTCCCCAACTGCCAAGAGAGCACAAATTCTCTGAAAGTAAAATGTCTATTTACTGCCTCCACAACAGTGGTTTTGAAACTTAATATAGACAGGAAGAAACAAAGGCAGAAAAAGAGAGGGAAGCAGTGAGTAGGTGCAGCATGCGTTGGGAAAGGGGGGGTGCAAGGGGGGGGGGGAGGGCGGGGGGCAGGGAGAGAGGACGGTTGCGACCGACAGTGATAAAGACTGTCACCTCCTTTTCTCGTAGTCTGAAGATAAAATCCAATAGCGACTCAACGTAAATGTTTCCTTCCAGCGAAAAAGTCTTCATTACGTTATCTGATCTGGTAAGGAAACTCGAGGGTCCAGACGAAGAACGACAAATTACTCAGAACAATGCTTCCTACTTACTGTGGTATCATGCTTAGGTCACACGTTGATATAAAGCTACAGCTTCATCTATAATCTGCAAACCAATGTGACGTGCATGGAAGTGGGTATGTCCTATTGTATGGCCTATTAGGGCACCTCTTCAAGGAGCTAGATATTTCACCTACACCTCTACAATACATTTTATTGCTAATGAAGTTTATCGTAAATAATCCATCACAATTTGAGAAGAACAGTGATGTACATACCTTCAACTGGAGAGAAAATGACCTTTAACAACCACTGTTCTAGTTGTGAGTGGCTCAAAGAAGAGTTCAACTCTCGGGAATAAAAATTTCTTATAATTTTTCCAGTAACATAAAATGTCAGACAGGGAGCAAAGAAAGTTTAAAAACGATTGTAAAATCATTGCTGTCGGACAACGTCTATTCCATTGATGAATTTATACTCAAGAAATTGTAGCCAGTGGAGAAACCTTGTCCGTAGGGTAGTTGCATGAGTAGGAATAAAATGATATGCTGTTTAATGCCACTATACATGCAACAGACTCTCATATCCTGTAAACTTATTCTTTTCACATCACTTCCACGAAAGAATCGTTAAAATGATCTTTGGAACATCTAACTAACTAACTAACTCTCCTACTACATTCACGGAGAGGTGTCGGAAGCATGACTGCTTAAATGCCTCTGTGCATGGAGTGATTAGTGTAATCAGGCTTTCGCGGACCCTATGCCCGGGACATGTAAGGGATTGCTATCTATAGTGCTAGAGGGAAGTTGTTTTTTAATGTTGTTATCAAAAATCTCGAAAACTACTCGACTGATAGGCTTCCGATTTCTACATGATACTCTAATAACTTTTATGT
Organism: Schistocerca serialis cubense; assembly: GCF_023864345.2. Lineage (NCBI taxonomy): Eukaryota > Metazoa > Arthropoda > Insecta > Orthoptera > Acrididae > Schistocerca > Schistocerca serialis. Next base: position 236,876,488 of record NC_064646.1, read on the forward strand.
GGTCATAGGCTACTTTTTTAAAAAATACACTAGCTGTACCCAGGCACCATATTCTGTGACTCAGTATGCTTAAATGGAAAGCACAGAAATTAGAAAACACACTTTCCTAATATGAATGGGAACTGTATATATCTCCTAATCTCCTTCTCTCCCCTGTCTCTTTCCATCTCTCCCTCCCCCTTTTTTGTGTATCCTCTCTTCCTTCCCCCTCTCTCTGTATACCACCTCTTCCCCCTCTCTCTGTCCAGCTCTTCTACCCCCTCTCTCTTCATCTTCTCCTGCCCCCTCTCTCTCCTCTCTTTCAGTCCATCACCTCTATCTCTGAGTCTCTAATCATCTTCTCCTTCTTCCACCCTCTGTCTCTATCTGCTCATGGTCCTGCTCTCTGTCCCTCCATCCTGTTTACTATGTCTATTTCCTCCCATCCCTCTGTCCAAGTACTCTTTTCCCCTGTCTCTGACCTAGAGCCATGTTTACCATTATTGCAAATTCTGGTTTTAATCATAAATCAAGAAATTCTATCTTTTCACTACTGTATATTTATATATTAAAAAGTGTGAGGTCTATAGTTGTCTGAGAGTTTATTACAGTAACGTGAAAATTTGAGGTAAATTGGTATGGAACATTTTGAGCCTTTTCATAACAACGTTTTCCCTTTATATATTACATATATATATTTATATATTATTTGTATTAAAACATCCATATATTAAGAATTAGGTACCTGAAAACACGTTGTGTCAAAATTTCGAAGAAGCAGGTGAAAAACCTTTTGGAGGTTAACAATTCCAGATAAAGTTTTGGGGACCTGAGGATTTGTAGAAACGAACATTTACGTTTGTACTTGTGATGTAGATGTTCCTAATCGCAAATCTCCGAAAGTTTTAGAAATACATATATAAGAGATATAAAGGAAATAGGTACCTACTATTACGCTTGTAGTGGGATATTAGATTGAGACAAAATTGGAAAACAATTGGTCAAGATCTTTCGGAGGAGCATGATTTTGAACAAACATATCAATTTTTATTTATACAGAGGGTACGCAGGTCTATATATACCCCGCATAATGGGGTAAATCTATTAGTAAAAATCTCGAAAACTTCTTGACCGATTTGATTCATTTTTTACTTTGTAGTCCAATAACCTCTAGGTGGACACTGGCTATATGTTTTTCTATGTTCGGTATATAAATATGTATTTCAAATCTGTACCACTATATGATGACAAGTCGATGTTTTTCATCATCATCAAAAATCCGGTAAAATTCTTGACCAGTTTAGTAAGGAAAGGATTTTATCAAATGTCTCGAAAAGCTCTTTATTGACTTATTTCGTATTTTTACAGAAGACTGTAATAAACATTCAGACGGACATAGGCTACATACTTTTTCAACAGTGATGTACAGGTTTTCTGTTAAAAGGAATTCCGAGAAAAGTAGTGCTGTGTTATGCCGTGTCGTGTTCCTTCTCACAGTCAGTTGTAACAACCACAGCAGGCTATTTAAACCATCAGACAAACGGGTTCTTTCATCTATATTTTTCTCCTCAAATACCGGTATAATTACGAAAATAGTATGCACAACTATGTGATGTATTGTTTTCTTTTACTTTCAGTCAGTTTTAACAGATAACAAGGAAGTTGTATTCACGAGTTATGGGATTTATGATTAAAATACTACCACGGAAACTATTGTTATGCAATTATTTTTAAGCACCGCAAACAGTTATTCTGTTGCCTGATGCAGTACACAGCATTTAGATATAATGTAACCATCATTTTTAAGCAGATCCATGGGGAAATGGAGTTTAAGAGATTTTTTGTATGTTTCCTAATATAGTATATGTGCCCTAATCCATCATTTTCAGGCAGGACTGCAATATAGGAGCACTTTCCTTTGCTGATTGCCGGAAACGCTAATTCCGTGTATTCCACATTCGTAACCAGGTTTCTGCATGAACCCTGAGTGACATGTGTAAACCTTGCCCGAAAATCTACAATAGTTTCTTATCTTCCCAATTGCAGTTTACAATCTTAGTTTAGGGCAATTGTTTTAGCAATATAATACAGTTTTTGTTTTCTGAACACGATCCCTTCCACTTAAAATCTTTCCTTTTTGTGTGCATAGCGCATTAACTGCTATTAAATGTGAACTTCTTTAATGGGGAATGGTTTAGGTCTGTGCGATACGCTTACTCTTTTTCTTAAGATTTGTTGGTAGGAAGCGGTCCTAATTGGACTGTGTCTACTCGTATATTAATTTGATGGTATTATGGAGAGGAATGTGTTAGATGGAGAGAAATATTTTTCTCCTGGTTCAATAAAGTACTTATGTATAACATACCGCCTTAATTGGGGTTGATGTTAAGAATTTCCACATAGTTTGCAGGTAGATAATTATAACTGAATGCTGACAGAACATAGTTTATGAGCTTCTCTCAGCCCTGTGTGTCTGGAAGACCAGTTTGCATGCCAGTCAGTTACTGGGTGCCTTATTACCCCAAAACACAAATTGCAGAATGTTGTTAAACACCACGTATCAGCTATGCCGTAAGATATTCGTTAATTGACGCCACATGGAAGCAGTTGGCACATAATAGAGAGGAGCATATTGTAAATACTGTGTGGTGGTGCGTAATACACATAAACAATCTTACACAGAGTCAAACACGCAGTCAGTTCTATAGCTCTATATTGTAGCCTCCAGCGTGATAACACCATATTCTTTACTGGAGAACTGCGTAAAACGTTCTAATAGCTGCATTTATGGAAACTTTATAAAATATATAAGTTGGCTGCCGTTAACTTTGTACACTCCTAGAAGTGTGCTTTGACATACAAATTTGTTATGTATCTTTCCAGTTGGAGCTCAATCACTTTATGTAGGTAATCCATACTATCTTATCGTGGTCCACAGTTACTCTGCTGTTTCCCTGACAGTCGTTTCCCATTCGAAAGCCGTGGTTTGATATTACTTTGTCACATATCCCCATATTATTAAAAACCCCGAGAAAATATTGATTTATTTGAAAATCCAAAAGGTGATAGTAGTCTAAACTATTTTGCTCTAAGATTCCAGGCAAAACTTGCATTAGAACGTCCATTTTAACTTTGTTCAATTCCAATTTAAATAGTATAGCGAAAGGATCTCTGTATTTCTTCCAAATGATTTCCAGGGCTTCCTTGCCGGTTTTTTCCAATATTCCTCTTACTGTCACATTGTCTCTGTTTCTCGCACGGAGGAACTTGAAAATTTTACTACTTGCGCAATATTGAAGTTAACCACACATCTTCTTCTTTACATTTATGGACCGTTCTTGTTCAATTGCTTCCGATAGTCGGCTAGATCACAGATTTTAACTATCATAATGTCATCAAATAACGGCTCTGTAATGGGCGTAAGCACATTTGAATTATTCTTCCTGCGAAGCATACTTTTTTTGGTGAAGTAAATGTTGCTACACTCAGCAGCTGGATTGTTCAATTTCTCCATGTGACAACCGACAACCTAAGCATTCATCGGCTGGTCTCATCTCCATCCCTGATAGCTGAAGGACGTCCAGCGCTTTGGAGGAATCTGTGTTGACACATCCCACTACTACCGAAGAGGAATCGATTACGGCTGTCAAGCCTCCTTTTATGCTCTATAAAACAAAGGTAACTGCACTATGGCGAGTTACTACAGGACATAAACTGTTCCGTAAGTGTTCGTTAAATGGTACTACGTGGAAGTGATTGTCATAGAGTACTGTTGTAAATACTGTTCGTTGGTGTCTCTTACACTTAAACATTTTCCACAGGGTCAAACAAATGATCATAGGTATAAGATTCTGTTATGGTGTAAACTAACAGTCATCCTAGCCGACTGAAAATGGATTTACAATGCTCTACGTGCAAGTAGACTGAGGTGACAGTAGTCATGGATTAGCTATATGCACAAATACAGATTGCTGTAGTATCGTGTACACAAGGTATAAAGGAGGAATGCTTTGGCGGAGATGTCGTTTGTGCTCAGGTGATTCATGTGAGAAACTTTCCAACGTTAATATGGCCAAATGACAGGAATTAAGAGACTCTCAGCACGGATTGGTAGTTAGAACCGTGGAACAATACATTTAGGAAATCGTTAGAGAATTCATTGTTCCTAGAGCCACAGTGACAAGAGTGTGCCGAGTTTACCTAATTTCAGTCACTACCTTTCAGCTTGTACAACGCGGTGGCCGATGTCATTCACTTAACGTTTAAGAGCAGTTGCGTTTGCTTAGAGTAGTCGGTGCTAATAGACAAGAAACACTTTGTGAAATAGATGCAGAAATAAGTGTGGGACTTATGACCTGCTGGCCGCGGTGGTCTAGCGGTTCAGGCGCTCAGTCCGGAACCGCGGGACTGCTACGGTCGCAGGTTCGAATCCTGCCTCGGGCATGGATGTGCGTGATGATAGGTTAGTTAGGTGTAAGTAGTTCTAAATTCTAGGGGACTGATGACCACAGATGTTAAGTCCCATAGTGCTCAGAGCCATTTGAACCATTTGAACTTACGACCAACGTATCCCTTAGGACAGTACGGTGAACCGCCGTTAATGGACTATAGCAACAGACGACCGATCGAGTACCTCTGCAAACAGCACGACATCGCCTGCAGTGCCGCTCGTGGGCTTTTCACCACATCATTTGGACCCTAGACGACCGTAAAACTGTGACCTGATCAGACGAGTCCCGATTTCAGCTGGTAAGAGCCGGTTGTAGGCTCGAATGTGGCCTAGGTTCCATGAATCCATGGGGGCTAGATGTGAACAAGGTACTGTGCAATCTGGTGGTGACTCCATAATGGTGTGGGCGCTGCTTACATCGAATGGACTCCGTCGGGATGATCCAACTGATAGAGGCGGTTGTGTTCGGATATTTGGAGACAGTTTTCAGCCTTGGACTTCATGTTTCCGAACAACGCTCGAATTTTCATGGATGACAATGCGCCATGTCACTGGGTCACAGTTGTTAGCTATTGGTCTGAAGAACATACTGGACAGTTGGAGCAAATGACTTGACCAGCTAGACCTCCCGACACGAATCCCATCGAGCTCTTATGAGACATTAGCGAGAGGTCAGTTTGTGCACAGAAATCTGCACCGGTAAATCTTTCGCAATTATTAACAGCGTAGAGGCAGCATGGCTCAATATTTCTGCAGGGGACTTCCAACGAATGGTTGAGCCCATGCCAGTTCGAATTGCTGCACTACGCCGGGAAAAAGGAAGCCCGACGTGATGTTAGGTAGTATCCCATGGCTTTTGTCACCTTAGTGTATTTCAGACGGGAGGAGTCTTCAGTGATGCTCCTCAAAGATATCTGTAAAACACAAGGTAACTATCGTTTTGTTCCTATTTGAATAAATGAATAATTAAAAACATTAATAACTATGAAAATACCATAGTAGTTACCTTGGAAAGTATATATTCCTTTAATTTGGGCTGAATGTGATTCATATAGGTGCAATTACATTTTGTAGACATTTCTTGCGTAAATGCAGTCTTCACAGGTTTTCGGCTTAGAGGGATTTCAAATGCATATTTTTTTTTAATGAACACAGGCACTTATACACTGTTCTGATTGATTTATATTCGTACTATGTACACACAGATAGTCTATAAAGTCTGCAGTTTCACTGCAAGGAAACTAGCAGCTTAGCCTGTCTGATGCAGACAGCAAAGCATCGTAGAGGTTGTTTAAATTCGCCCCACTTTTGTGTGTAACCTATACGATTGCAACTTCAGATTTTAACTGAAGAATTCACTTCACACATATCGGCAATTCACACGTCATTCTTTAACAAATTATTGTTAATAGAAGTATGCGATTGATTTTATGCAGTCGTCATCTTTCTCTCTGTGAACTCCGCCATACTACACAGATAGTCCCATTCGCAACACATGTAGGAAACTCTAGCACCAAGCCATTGAACTTCCGTGTGTCAATCACCACAACAACATCACTCAGAGATGCTGTGCCTGGATTCGTATGTTTAAATCCCCTAGTCATCTGATGTAGATGTTGGTGAACAGCTACATTTTGTTGGTATTTCGGTAGATCCAAGTGAATTCATGTCTGAAGAACACTGCATAGTACACCGAAAAACACAGACACTATAAGGTAGTAAAACAGTAATCTAGAGACGGCCCTACATAAACCTGCAATGTGGAACTGAGGCAGCTACAACGACAAATATAAACTGTATTTATGCCAGGTTACCAGAGATTAATTTCACTTAAAACTTGTAAAAATTTTACAGATTTGACTAAAGAAACCCCACTGACGATAGCACAATGAAGCTACAACATTTAGATCTATATGAAAAATCAGACAAGCAGCCCTTATATCTAGTACTTTAATGTGTAATCACGGTCAATGCAATAGCAGCAAAGCCAGATCGTGAATATTTTGAATGAGTTTCGCTGAAAGCGAGAGTGTTAAGAAACAACAGTATGTCTTCCGTAGCCTTAGCATCGTTACAGTAATTTAAAATTATCAACAGAAATACCAACAAAGGAATTTAAGTATTTGCATTGTGGTATATCAGTTGCATAGGGCAAAGAAATAAGTAAATCGCCTAAAAATATCGGTACAGAACAACAGTGAAGAAAATATCTACACACATCAAGGGTTAAGCGAAGCAAACACCGAGACATGAAGTAACGGTATAATTTTTTTTATTTCAATATTTTGTGCATATGGAAGATGACTTGTTGAGAGTTCTATTTACCAGTCCACGTCAGCCTAATATAAAAGTTCTCTCTTCGAAGGAAGGAAGATTAGAGTTTAAAGACACGTCGACAGTGCGATCGTTAGAGTCAGAGACAAACTCAGAGTATGGGGATGGAAGTTGGTTGTGCCCTTTTGGAATGAACCATACCGGTATTTGCATGGAGTGACGGAGAAACCACGGAAATCCCGAATCAGGATTGTCGGTCGCGGATCTGAACCACCATCCTCTTGAATGCCCGTCCACTGTGCTAACCGCTGCTTATCTACCTATTCAACATAATAAAAGAAAACCTTAGCATAGGCTTACCGTTTAGATCAAGGAACTGAGTGGTCGGTAACAACAAATACAGAAATATAAAATTTTTACTTTTGAAATACTGCCTTCCATAGAGCACACTATTTCCAAACCGCAATTTCGTCACAGCGAAAGCTCGCAGTTGGACGATATTGAAATAAACCCGCTCGTGCCGAGGAAATATGTTTCGTGACTGTAGATGCGAAGGGCAACGGTGCCTACGGAGTTCCTACGAAATGGTACGTTGAACATGTGCTGGAATCGACCTCTTCCCCAGTTCACATATTTAAAGTCTCTCTGACGCTGCGCTCACTCTAAAAATGAGCACAAACCATTCTCATGTGGAAAACGTACAACAGAATGGGTTCAGTAAACAGCAGTCAAATCTCGCTAACGTACGTCTCTTTCAGGATTCTAGAGACTATTGTAAGCTCGAATGAACGCATAATTCCTCTCGCAAAACAAGCTATTCACCGTTCACAGTTATTCCCAGAATTCAGAATGGCGCTCAAAACGGCGGACTTTACAGCAATTTTTCACTAATGTACACTAAACGGGGCGGGAAACGCTTAACGGAACACACACACACACACACACACACACACACACACACACACACACACACACATATATATATATATATATATATATATCGGATGCATTTCATAGAATCTCGTGTTCCCAATAGGTCGTATAGAGTTAAGTTTTCGTTAGCTGTACCACAGCCTAAATCGTACCCCAGAAATAGCTGAGCTCACATCTGTAAAATGCGTCATAAGATGCTGTAAAATTGAACTAAATAGTCGTATGAGTAAGTGAAAACAGCCGAACGAACGGCTGTCTTGACAAAAAAATAATTAACCAATACGTTTGTTTGACTGTTTTCATTATATTCACTCGTCCATTTGTAAACAATTTCAGAGAAAAATACTATGATAAACTAATTGTTTTGCGTGAAGTATATTTTCTTGATACTCTACCATACATTTAATCGTAATAAAAGAATAGAGAACTTTGAGGCTATGCGTGTATATCTAGTTTTAAACATAGACATCACACTGCGTAAGTCGCACTTGTGGAGAATTCGTTAGTCGTACCGAAACGACAGCTTACAGTATGTGGGAGGAAGAAGATATCGAAGAAGCCTTAGTGAAACGTAGGAACGGTGAAATCGGATTTATTGAAGCATGTAGGGGATATAACATACCAGACCCTACTCTATGTCGAACTTTGAAGGGTTCAAATAAAGAACCTAAATACGGGAGATATAATAGTATGACAGCAGAGAAGGAAGATAAATTAGCACAGCGTATAATATACTTAGAGTCCAGTACCATCGGGGTAACCATTATTCAATTAAGGAATCTTGCCTAACAATCTGCTGAGAAACATCACCTACCACATCAGTTCAGTAAAGAAAAAAGTACAACAGTAAAAATTATATTTCAGGTTCACGAAAGGTCATAGCACTCTGTCCTTACAAGTTCCAGAAACAATAACGATTACACGAAGGGAGGGGTTTAATAAAATGTGTGTTATATGAGGAAGTACTAGACAAACGTAGCTTTAGTGCTGACAGAATGTATAACGTGGATGAAACTGCATTGTTCATAGTTCACAAACCGTCTAAAATAATTTCCCGAAAATGCCAACACCAAATGCGGTAATCACAAGTAGAAATAGGGGTCTTACAACGATATGTGTATGTGCAAAGAACGCAGCAGGTGATATCATATCTCCGATGCTGATGTCTTAAAAAGGGGAGCGCCAACAAAATTAGCATTTGCGTGCTCATAAAATGTATGGATGACGTCAGAATTGTTTGTCAGATGGTGGCAACATGTCACAAAATGTACAAAATTAGTTACCTGATTCAGTATTATTGTAAATGTTGAAAATAAACGCAGACTCAAGCCAGGAATCTGGTTTCTTCAAATATAAAGTTTGTTATAAGAGCTTCACTTAGTATTACATTAGCCGGACAATAAGAGTCTGCCAGAAGAGTTTCAAAACGTATATGCAAGCTTTAGATCTGAACTGTTTTCACTCTGGACACACAACAAATGACATAAAGCACTAAGAAGGTTGCATGACGTCAAGGTACTTAATAGTTCGCAATCTTGACTTACTTAACAGAAAATCTGAGTTCTGCGGTCCACATCATTTACCACTTTTACATGTATGTTTGGTAACGAGAGAGCTGTTTAAGGTAATTTACAAAAACAAATCTCAGTGTGATTATCTGTCAATAATATCATTTCTTAGCGTACAGTGGAAGAAAATCTTTTTAACACATTCTTGCGTAATACGTTAGTGATATGTCACTTATGTCATTCGGTAGCAGAACAGTAAGTCACATATCTCTTACCAAATTTAATCCTAATGGTCGAAATATGATGTAGTAGCAATGAAATTACAACCGCTTTTTGTTGATTAGCAATGTTGTCAGATGTTAAAAACAAATCGAAATAACGTCTCTCGTTCAAAGTAAAAAAAATTTCTAACAAATCTTAAAAATATATAAACTTTCTTATGGGAGCCATTAAAAAAGTAAATACCCAACCATGCTGAGGATAACTGGTACGTAATTACTGTGTTAACCGCCTGACATCGTTGTTATACATTCCTGTTCAATATGTAAAGACCCGAAGTTACGCATAGTGACGATGTTAAACTGATTAGCACTGTATTTTTTTACCACGCATAGTGTAAGGATGGTATGGTTTTGGACTATAAGTGTTTTTAAGTACCTCTATTGAAATATCTTTGTTCAGACCTTTAGAAAATTTATAATGAACTAGCCTAGCACCCGCTGCTATGCCCGCGAAGTCTATAAGGCCTGCACTGACTTTGTTATGTTTTCTTTAATCAAATATTATTGTTGTTCAAAAATTTCGACACCTTCTAAGCTTTGCACGCTAATTAATGCCAGAGTAGCAAGGTGTTTTACGAATGTGCTTCAGTCCAAAAAGCGATTCTGGTGGCTGTAGTCCATGGTGTCGATTGACCATGCCCTTTGCCTACTTGTGATGATAATTCCATAGAAATTTTGACCTCCCAACACATATTTTTTTAGTATCCAACCGAGAAGTGAAATACCCATTTACATAGATTTAGCTTCAGACTCTTTTGATATAATAAAATATTTTCTTACAAATCTTCATCCCGTCCCTTAGGTTGTCGAATTTCCTAAAATACTGAAACACGAATTTTTTTATATCTGACTGAGAAGTCAAATACCGGTTTTCATAGATGTAACTTTCCAATATCTTAGTACTTCTTTAATAATGATTCATTTTCAAAATACGTTCTCCCACTTTTCTCCCCTTCGTGGTTGTGTTCCAGAAAAGTAATGAAACACGTATTTTTCCTGTTTCTGACTCGGAAACCAAGTATCAATATTTGTGGTCTAGCTTCAAAACTGCCTTAATGTTGATAGATTTTCAAAAGACCTTTCATCCTCTGTTTTACTGCCTTAGGAGTGGAATTTTGAGCAACCACTTCTTAAACGATGCCTACAGTACAAGACCAACAACCTCTGCAGACATCAAGTTTCTATCCCTAGTGGTTTGGGTTGGGCGATGGTGAGGCAGTGAGTGAGTGAATCAGTGGGGATATTTCCTTTTATATATAGAGATGATACACGTTCCTTCGTTTTCGTCGCCTGACAAACACACGTCTTATCAACATACATATTTGTCAAACTGCGTGTGTTATGCGTAAGTAAAAGTAATACCCAGCGTTCTAATATTAGAAGGAACAGTCGGTGACAGCCATTTCATCCTCTGCCAACGGCGTCACTAGATGTGGTACGGAGGGGCATGTGCTCAACACATCGTGCCACCAGTAGTAGTGGAGTTTCTTGGCCTGCTCGGTCAAGGAACTCCCCAGATGGCGTCTCAAGCGCTGCCGGGCCGGGCAAGCACTCGGATGGGTGACCATCCGATTTCCGAGCGCTGCTGGGAAGCGGGGTGCAGTCAGCCCTTGTGAGGCAAGCTGAGGACCAACTTGATTGAGAAGTAGCTGCTCCGGTTTCGTAAACTGACATACGGCCGGGAGAGCGGTGTGCTGACCACATGCTCCTGCATCACCGCATCCGGTGGCATGGAGGCCGGTCAGTACCGTTGGGCCTTTCAAGACCTGTTCTGACGGAGTTTAGTTTTTTTATGTGTTATGCCTAAAGTTGCACAAAATTATATACAGGATATTTCAGAAGCGATGGTCAACAATTAACACATGGAAGTACATACCAAAAGCAGCTAACAAGCGCCAATAAATATGCATCCACACATCAACCACTGTCGAGATACAGCAGATTTTCTCTTGCGGTTCATCAGTGTCTAGGAACACATGGCATCTCTAAACGTTAAAGTAAGTGATAGAAATGTTGTTCAGGCGTCTGAATGCAACATTTAACTCGTCTCTGAATTAGTTGCGATTCCTCTCAGGCAGTCCTGCGGAACTCTGTACTTACTGGAAGGTTGTTTCAATCTGCATACGTAGTTTCTCAAGAGAATTGATCTCGGTAGCGTAGACCATGCTTCTCACATGACCCCCACACACCAGTATCCATGAGATTTAAATCTGGAGACCTTGGAGCCATGGAACAGGCTGTCCTCTACCTCTTCAATGTTGACCAAACGTCCGAGTTAGAAGGCGGCGACCCCGTAAATGAAAATATGCTGGAGCACCGTCATGCATGAATGACACGTTCAGGTTTTGGTTCTGTGGGATATTATCGTGTGCACTGGAAGTACAGTCCGCAGATACCGCAAGTACTGCTATCCGGTTAGTCTCTGTGGTAGGAAGTGTGGTACAACCACGTGGTCTCCGAGCAGTCCTGCCCTGACGTTCAACGAATAACGCTGCTGATGTGATACTTGTGCTTCATTAGGAGTGAAATCGGCCCAAATGTGACAGTTATGATAGCTGAAAATAACGTTACGGGTAAATCCAGCCTCATCCGTGAATAGAATATTGCCTAAAACAGGCGATTCAGGGTACACTGTTGTTGCACCCATTGGCAGAAATTCTCTCTAGAAGGATGTCTGTATTGTTGAAGACTTGCACGCGCTGGAGATAATGGATAGAGCAGTTGCCGAAGTAAAATCCAGCACACACCGCTATGACACAGCACATGATGCTCTTGGGTAGCAATCCTCCTTGTTGAAGTAATCGGACATTCGTGTACAAAGAATAACACCTTTTCCTCAACATCGAGTGTTATGGATCTGGATCGAACTTCCCGTAAGTGGTGTGCGAAACTTCCGGTTTCTTTAAGGCGTTGAGGTAATTGGCTAAGCGTACGCCTGGCGGGTTGCCTGCGGAGAGGAAAATCTGCCTCGTACAATCGTGCATCCTCAAAGGCACTGACATTCGTTTTGCAATACGTGAAGAGCACGACAGGGTACTCGTCACTGATGTGACATCTGTCCATGGTGCCTTCACGTTTGTGACTGATTGTGAGACCGGTACGCCACAGAACACGGAGGGAGGAAGGGAAGTAGATGCGCATTCGTAAACAAGCAGACAGTTGATCCCAAACCTTGAGATACGAAAGGAAATATCGTGATGCCCAGGAGTGTTTCCAGTTGGTTCGCAACTCGAGTTAATGCGATACCTCGGCAACGGTTGATTTCCAGACCCATGTATACTGGAGATTTTTAGCTACTTTTGCCTATGCTTTCTGTGAGTGATCATCACTTTTGAAACACACTGTATAGATATTTATTTGTTAGTAAGTTTTTCCTTTTTGAGCAGCGTCATGAAACTGCTTTACCCGCCAGGACAGCTTGGTGTGCTAAATCGCCGCATCGAGGACGGGGAAATGGGCCGGCCCCGTTTTGAATCTGCCCCGAGAATCAAAGACGGCTGCTGATACCCAAGTCCTGCCTCAGTTACACGATTCACAAAAACTGTGGAAAACCTTTGCTCACATTCAATGAATAGCGATACACGCAGACAGTTGGAGTTCATATATTCCGTCCCGGTGGCAACAGCGTGACGATATGAAACGGCATTCGACTACACATTAAATTAATAATGCCAAATCCGTTCATAAGGCTGTGCTAACGAGGGACAAAAGCACAAGAGAGACAAGAAATAAAAACGAAATTTCATGAAATATAGTTCAAGAATGGTTTGAATTAATGTGAAGGTGTAGTAGTTCCGAAACTAATAATCTAAGGTTCAAAGGCTTTTAGTGACATTAACCACATTTCGGCGTCGAAATGAATCGAGGATAAAAGGTGAAAATTTGGCTCGGACCGGGACTCAAATCCGGATCTTCCACTTAACGCGAATGGTCGCCTCATCCGTTTCCGCCATCGAGCAAGCTTCCCATTTGACCCAAATTCTCAGCCTGTCACACGCTACTAACGCAGCATCATCTACATCTACATCCACACGTATATTCCCCAAGCCACCCAGCGGTGTGTGGCGGAGGGCACTTTACGTTGAACCATTGAACCCCTTACTCGTCATTTCTGATTCCTGGAACAGTTTGGGCTCGGTGTGCATCCGCACCGGCGGAATGTATAGTCGGACATATAATGACGGAAAAGAATCGCAACACTGAAAAATAATTAACATCGAGTAACGAAATTTCGAGGATACGTTTCTCTAAGTAACATATGTAAGTGATTAACAGTGACTAGCATTGCAAGATTTGCTAGATCACAATTGAAGTGTGCGATACACCATTGCTGGTACTTTAATAACCGGTGGTGCCATCAGAATGTTGAATACCAGCATGCAAACGTGCATGCATTGTTTTGACAGTTTGTGAGATAGCGTTCCACGCTTTTTGCATCCGGTCGGTCAGTACATGGCGGTTAATGCTTATTACGGATGACACTGGCTTGTCGTTCGATAATACCCAAATGTGCTCGAATGGAGGCAGATCTGGTGATCGAGCAGGCCGCACACCGTAGAGTATGTTGGGTTACAGCAGCTGGGCGAGCGTTATTCTGTTCGGAAATTCCTCTGTAATGCAACAGCATTCCAGAGGATGCTGTTCATTGACACAATAGGTCGACCACCAAAGTGACGCACAAATTTTCATCCAGGATGTATGGCACAACCACGATGAGCTCCTACTGCCGTAGGAAATCGCACAACAGATCATAATTCCACGTGTAGGCCCAGTGCGTCTAGCACACAGACAGGTTGGTTGCAGGCCTTCAATTGGCCTCCTTCTAAGCAACAAACGGTCGTCACTGGCACCGACACAGCTCCAGATTTCTTCAGAAAACACAACAGACTTTCACTCTGCCTTCCCAAGAGGTCTCGCTTGACAGCACTGGCAGTCGCAAAAGGCGGTGGCTTGAGATCAGTGAAACGTACGCTGTAGGGCCTCTGGCTGAGAGCCAGTAACCGATTTGTAACAAATTGCTGATGCAGATGCAGTGCGATGCGCCAGAGCCATGCGCCGAAAACGATGATCTTGCCTCTTGGTAGTGGCACGTGACCGTCTGTCGCCATGTCTTCTGTCGACCGTACATTCCCGTAACCATCGCTACCAGCAGTCATTTACAGTGCCTACATTCCTTCCACGTCTTCCTGCAGTATCGTAGAACGAACATCCAGCTTCCTGTAGCCCTATTATACGAACACACTGAGGTGTTGATAACGGTATTTGCCTCCTTACATGCATTCTTGCCTAACATGAGCTCATCACGTCCAATCTCAAAGGTAACACAGGCTCACGACGGTTACACTTTGTTTTTAAATCAACTCTGATTTGCATCCACTTAGCGACGCTACTATCGCTATTCCTGTGTGACTGTCGCGAAATTTGGGTAGACATCAGGTTCAGGTGCAGAAACAAAACTGCCAACTGTAGTTTAAGTCGAGCAGCTCCTTGGTATCGCGTTTACTTTTGCTTTTCTTTTTTGCTTAGTGTGTATAATGTAAGAGTGCGATATGACTGTTAGCCACACCTGAAGCTCCATTCCAGTGTCTGAAACTCTTTTACACTACTGGCCATTAAATTTGCTACACCACGAAGATGTGCTACAGACGTGAAATTTAACTGACAGGAAGAAGATGCTGCGATCTGCAAATGATTAACTTTTCAGAGCACTCACCCACGGTTGGCGCCGATGGCGACACCTACAACGTGCTGACATGAGGAAAGTTTCCAACCGATTTCTCATACACAAACAGCAGTTGACAGGCGTTGCCTGGTGAAACGTTGTTGTGATGCCCCGTGTAAGGAGGAGAAATGCGTACCATCACGTTTCCCACTTTGATAAAGGTCGGATTGCAGCCTATCATGTTTGTGGCTTATCGTATCGCGACATTGCTGATCGCGTTGGTGGAGATCCAATGACTGTTAGCAGAATATGGAATCGGTGGGTTCAGGCGGGTAATACGGAACGCCGTGCTGGATCCCAACGACCTCGTATCACTAGCAGTCGAGATGACAGGCATCTTATCCGCATGGCTGTAACGGATCGTGCAGCCACGTCTCGATCCCTGAGTCAACAGATGGGGACGTTTGCAAGACAACAACCATCTAGACGAACAGTTCGACGACGTTTGCAGCAGCATGGACTATCAGTTCGGAGACCATGGCTGTCGTTACCCGTGACGCTGCATCACAGGCAGGAGCGCCTGCGATGGTGTACTCAGCGACGAACCTGGGTGCACAAATAGCAAAACGTCATTTTTTCGGATAAATCCAGATTCTGTTTACAGCATCATGTTGGTCGCATCCGTGTTTGGCGACATCGCGGTGAACGCACTATGGAAGTGTGTATTCGTCATCGCCATATTGGCGTATCACCCGGCGTGATGGTATGGGGTGCCATTGGTTACACGTCTCGGTCACCTCTTGTTCGCATTGACGGCACTTTGAACAGTGGACGTTAAATTTCAGATGTGTTACGACCAGTGGCTTTACCCTTCATTCGATCCCTGTGAAGCCCTATATTTCAGCATGATAATGCACAGCATTGCAGGTCCTGTACGGGCGTATCTGGATACAGAAAATGTTCGACTGCTGCCCTGGCCAGCACATTCTCCAGATCTCTCACCAATTGAAAAAGTCTGGTCAATGGTGGCCGAGCAAGTGGCTCGTCACAATACGCCAGTCACTACTCTTGATGAACTGTGGTATCGTGTTGAAGCTGCAGGGGCAGCTGTACCTTTACATGCCATCCACGCTCTGTTTGACTCAATGCCCGGGCGTAGCAAGGCCGTCATTACGGCCAGAGGTGGTTGTTCTGGGTATTGATTTATCAGGATCTGTGCACCAAAACTGCGTGAAAATGTAATCACATGTCAGTTCTAGTAATATATGTTGGTCCAATGAATACCCGTTTATCATCTGCATTTCTTCTTGGTGTAGCAATTTTAATGGTCAGTGGTGTATATTAATTCGTAACAAGAGGAATTTTAACCGTCGATAAATGGTTAGACAGTCACTGTAGTTTAAAATTGTATTGAATATGGGATTAAGAGATGGTAATACGACTTTGGTCACCACATCTGAGATGAAGCTCCCTCACGAGCACGGTTGATGTTCTGTGGGTCGGCCGCCGCTCTCCTACCACTATTGGCTTGCGGTGTTTTCCAGCTGGCGGCCCGGCGCCAGGCGAAGAGGGGCGTGTCGCGGAGGCGGCAATGCTTGTCGGCTCCCGCGGGGACATTAATCTGGCGCCATTGTGCGCCTCGCCGGCTCTTAGCGCCACCCGCAGGCTTAATGAACCGACTCATCGGCCGGAAGAAGGCGCCGCCGCCGCAGATAGCGTAGGGGTCTCTGGCGGCCGCTACTAGCCCTCACAAGGTGCGACTGGCATGCTCCGTACAGCCAGCTCCACTGCGCTATAGTCCGATCCAACAACGATGGTGGTGCGCGCACGTCGAGACGGCGTTGCCGCTTCCAAGCGACATTTGCGATGCGCGCATACACTTGTTTTGCATGTAAGCGTGTTTCCTGCAATGTCTTTCACTTGCTTGTGTAGAATTTGTCGTTTGCCACCACTACCACCCATAACAACTCGTAGCAAAGGAAATACACTGAAAAGGCAAAGAAACTGGTACACCTCTTCCATATCGTGCAGGGCCCCGCAAACACACAGAAGTGTCCAACATGACTTGGCATGGACTCGAATATTGTCTGAAATAGTGCTGGAGGGAACTGACACCATTGATCCTGCAGGGCTGCCCTTGAAACCGTAAGAGTACGACGGGGTGGAAAACTTGTCTGAACAGCACATTGCAAGGCATCTCACATATGCTCAATAATGTTCATGTCTGGTGAGTTTGGTGGCCAGTAGAAGTGTTTAAACTCAGATTAGTGCTCCAGGAGCCACACTCTTTAGCAATTCTGAACGTATGTGGAGTCGCATTGTTCTGCTGGAATTGCCCAAGTCCGTCGGAATGCACAATGGACATGAATGGATACAGGTGATCAGACAGGATGCTTACGTACGTGTGACCCGTCAGCGTCGTATCTAGAAATATCGGGGATTTTCTCTGCCTCCTGATGACTGGGTGTTGTGTGCTGTCTTTAGGTTAGTTAGGTTTAAGTAGTTCTAAGTTCTAGGGGACTGATGACCTGAGATGTTAAGTCCCATAGTGCTCAGAGCCATTTTTTACAGCCGGCCGCGGTGGTCTAGCGGTTCTAGGCGCTCAGTCCGGAACCGCGGGACTGCTACGGTCGCAGGTTCGAATCCTGCCTCGGGCATGGATGTGTGTGATGTCCTTAGGTGAGTTAGGTTTAAGTAGTTCTAAGTTCTAGGGGACTGATGACCTGAGATGTTAAGTCCCATAGTGCTCAGAGCCATTTTTTACAGCCGGCCGCGGTGGTCTAGCGGTTCTAGGCGCTCAGTCCGGAACCGCGGGACTGCTACGGTCGCAGGTTCGAATCCTGCCTCGGGCATGGATGTGTGTGATGTCCTTAGGTTAGTTAGGTTTAAGTAGTTCTAAGTTCTAGGGGACTGATGACCTCAGATGTTAAGTCCCATAGTGCTCAGAGCCATTTGAACCATTTTTTTTAGAAATATCAGAGGTCCCATATCACTCGCACTACAAACGCCCCACACCATTACAGAGCCTCCATCAGCTTGAAAAATCCCCTGCAGGTATGCAGTGTCCACGGATTCATCATTTCGTCTCCATACCCGTAGAAGTCCATCCGCTCGATACAATTTGCACCAAGACTCGTCCGACCAGGCATCATGTTTACAGTCATCAACAGTCCAATGTTGTGTTTATGGGCCCAGGTGAGGCGTACAGCTTTGTGCCGTACAGTCATCAATGGTACACGAGTGGGCCTTTGGCTCCGAAAGCTGGTATCTATGATGTTTAGTTGAATGGTTCGCACTCTGACCCTTGTTGATGGCCTGCAGTGAAATCTGCAGCAATTTGCGAAAGTGTTGCTCTTCTGCCACATTGAACGATTCTCTTCAGTCGCCGTTGGCCCCATTCTTGATCTTTTTCCGGCCGCAGCGATGTCGGAGATTTGATGTTTTAGCAGACTCCTGATATTCACGGTACACTCGTCAAATGGTCCAACGGGAAAATCCCCAGTTCATCGCTACCTGGGAGATGCTGTGTCCCATCGCCCGTGTGCCGACTATAGCACAACGCCTATACTCACTTAAATCTTGATAAACTGTCATTGTAGTAGCAATAACCGATCTAACAACCGTAAGGCACTTGTCTTATATAGGCGTTGCCGACTGCAGCGCCGTATTCCGCTTGTTTACATAACTCTATATTCGAACCCGCATGCCTATATCAGTTTTTTTGGCAATTCAGTGTAATAATTCGCAATTACTGGGTGTAATGCTCCCATTATGTCCGACATTTACAGCAGATCCCTAAGAAAACCACTAACGGCCCACTGGCTGTCGGAGAAAGCGTGACGTTTGTGAGCAGAACGTGCCTAAATTCCGGTGACTCCAATTAATGCCTATGAGCGGTCAGGAGTCACCAAATCGACGAATACAGCATCCGCTACAATTGTACAGTTAAGGCTACAGCGGGGTTATTCCGGTCACAGGGCTAATCCGTATGAAATAAGAAATGTTGCAACAGTGCATTAGTTACTTACAGAATCATGGTCGTTTTGCCTTCAGTGTGTGCTAGTACCTCTGTGTCGGGCATGTGCTTGTAGAAGGGGGTTTCCTGTTACGCTATTGACAGGAGAGACGAACAAGCTCTAGAGGTAACCGAATTGTGATGGATTATTACCACAGTTAAAGAATATGACCTAAGAAATGAAGGTGCACCACGCACAATAATGTGAAATTTTATAATATTATTGTTACTTGTATAAAAAACAGGTTATGCAATGTGTGTGTGTGTGTGTGTGTGTGTGTGTGTGTGTGTGTGTGTGTGTGTGTTTTTCTCCCTTTTTCCACAATGGTCTGATTTGCCGCGTCTTTCGAAATGTCTGCACATGGGGCTTTTTCTACTCAGTCAAATTATTAGTTAATTGATGTTTTAATGCGAAATTCTAGAGAACACGTTCTTTTGGTTTATTTTCAGATGGTCCGTACATACAAAAGGTAAAAAGGTAATTGCTTCACGGTCCGAGAAAGAAATGAAACAAGCAGTAACAAGTATTACACGCAGATCCGATGGATAAAGTGCTAGCTATGCGCGACAAGGTTTCGCAAGTGTGTGTGGGTGCAAAAGGATGAAAAACGTTTACTTGTGGTAAATGCTTCTGATTTTAACACTGAAATACAATGGGTGGATTAGACTCTTGACTGGGTGGAACAGCAACACCATTTTTACACCCATGCTCATAAATTAAGGATAATGCTGATACATCTACATCTACATCCACATCTATACTCCGCGAGCCACCTTACGGTGTGTGGCGGAGGGTACTTATTGTACCACTATCTGATCCCCCCTTCCCTTTTCCATTCACGAATTGTGCGTGGGAAGAACGACAGCTTGTAAGTCTCCGTATTTGCTCTAATTTCTCGGATCTTTTCGTTGTGATCATTACGCGAGATATATGTGGGCGGTAGTAATATGTTGCCCATCTCTTCCCGGAATGTGCTCTCTCGTAATTTCGATAATAAACCTCTCCGTATTGCGTAACGCCTTTCTTGAAGTGTCCGCCACTGGAGCTTGTTCAGCATCTCCTTAACGCTCTCGCGCTGACTAAATGTCCCCATGACGAATCGCGCTGCTTTTCGCTGGATCATGTCTATCTCTTCTATTAATCCAACCTGGTAAGGGTCCCATACTGATGAGCAATACTCAAGAATTGGACGAACAAGCGTTTTGTAAGCTACTTCTTTCGTCGATGAGTCACATTTTCTTAGAATTCTTCCTATGAATCTCAACCTGGCGCCTGCTTTTCCCACTATTTGTTTTATGTGATCATTCCACTTCAGATCGCTCCGGATAGTAACTCCTAAGTATTTTACGGTCGTTACCGCTTCCAATGATTTACCACCTATGGCATAATCGTACTGGAATGGATTTCTGCCCCTATGTATGCGCATTATATTACATTTATCTACGTTTAGGGAAAGCTGCCAGCTGTCGCACCATGCATTAATCCTCTGCAGGTCCTCCTGGAGTACGTACGAGTCTTCTGATGTTGCTACTTTCTTGTAGACAACCGTGTCATCTGCAAATAGCCTCACGGAGCTACCGATGTTGTCAACTAAGTCATTTATGTATATTGTAAACAATAAAGGTCCTATCACGCTTCCCTGCGGTACTCCCGAAATTACCTCTACATCTGCAGATTTTGAACCGTTAAGAATGACATGTTGTGTTCTTTCTTCTAGGAAATCCTGAATCCAATCACAAACCTGGTCCGATATTCCGTAAGCTCGTATTTTTTTCACTAAACGTAAGTGCGGAACCGTATCAAATGCCTCCCTGAAGTCCAGGAATACGGCATCAATCTGCTCGCCAGTGTCTACGGCACTGTGAATTTCTTGGGCGAATAGGGCGAGCTGAGTTTCACATGATCTCTGTTTGCGGAATCCATGTTGGTTATGATGAAGGAGATTTCTATTATCTAAGAACGTCATAATACGAGAACACAAAACATGTTCCATTATTCTACAACAGATTGACGTAAGCGAAATAGGCCTATAATTATTCGCATCTGATTTATGACCCTTCTTGAAAATGGGAACAACCTGCGCTTTCTTCCAGTCGCTAGGTACTTTACGTTCTTCCAGCGATCTACGATAAATTGCTGATAGAAAGGGGGCAAGTTCTTTAGCATAATCACTGTAGAATCTTAAGGGTATCTCGTCTGGTCCGGATGCTTTTCCGCTACTAAGTGATAGCAGTTGTTTTTCAATATTTTCCATTTTGGCGTCCGTGCGACGGCTGAAGTCAGGGACCGTGTTACGATTTTCCGCAGTGAAACAGTTTCGGAACACTGAATTCAGTATTTCTGCCTTACTTCGGTCGTCCTCTATTTCGGTGCCATCGTGGTCAACGAGTGACTGAATAGGGGATTTAGATCCGCTTACAGATTTTACATATGACCAAAACTTTTTAGGGTTCTTGTTTAGATTGTTTGCCAATGTTTTATGTTCGAATTCGTTGAATGCTTCTCTCATTGCTCTCTTTACGCTCTTTTTAGCTTCGTTCAGCTTTTCCTTATCAGCTATGATTCGACTACTCTTAAACCTATGATGAAGCTTTCTTTGTTTCCGTAGTACCTTTCGTACATGATTGTTATACCACGGTGGATCTTTCCCCTCGCTTTGGACCTTAGTCGGTACGAACTTATCTAAGGCGTACTGGACGATGTTTCTGAATTTTTTCCACTTTTGTTCCACATCCTCTTCCTCAGAAATGAACGTTTGATGGTGGTCACTCAGATATTCTGCGATTTGTGCCCTATCACTCTTGTTAAGCAAATATATTTTCCTTCCTTTCTTGGCATTTCTTATTACACTTGTAGTCATTGATGCAACCACTGACTTATGATCACTGATACCCTCTTCTACATTCACGGAGTCGAAAAGTTCCGGTCTATTTGTTGCTATGAGGTCTAAAACGTTAGCTTCACGAGTTGGTTCTCTAACTATCTGCTCGAAGTAATTCTCGGACAAGGCAGTCAGGATAATGTCACAAGAGTCTCTGTCCCTGGCTCCAGTTCTGATTGTGTGACTATCCCATTCTATACCTGGTAGATTGAAGTCTCCCCCTATTACAATAGTATGATCACGAAACTTCTTCACGACGTTCTGCAGGTTCTCTCTGAGGCGCTCAACTACTGCGGTTGCTGATGCAGGTGGTCTATAGAAGCATCCGACTATCATATCTGACCCACCTTTGATACTTAACTTAACCCAGATTATTTCACATTCGCATTCGCTAATAACTTCACTGGATATTATTGAATTCTTTACTGCTATTAATACTCCTCCACCATTGGCGTCTATCCTATCCTTGCGGTATATATTCCATTCTGTGTCTAGGATTTCGTTACTGTTCACTTCCGGTTTTAACCAACTTTCCGTTCCTAATACTATATGCGCACTATTTCCTTCAATAAGAGATACTAATTCAGGAACCTTGCCCTGGATACTCCTGCAGTTTACCAATATTACGTTAACTTTTCCTGTTTTTGGTCTCTGAGGACGGACGTTCTTTATCAACGATGATAATGTCCTCTCTGGTAAGCCGTCAGGTATTTTATCGTTTCGCCCAAGCGGGGGTCCCTCTAACCTAAAAAAACCCCGTGTGCACGCCACACGTACTCTGCTACCCTAGTAGCTGCTTCCGGTGTGTAGTGCACGCCTGACCTGTCTAGGGGGGCCCTACAGTTCTCCACCCAATAACGGAGGTCGATGAAACAACGCTCTAGTGTGTGTGTGGGGGGGGGGGGCGGGGGGGATTTGCGGGTTTAAATCATCTGCCATGGTCATGCGGTGCATTTGACCTGCGGTCGTCGCACGGTGACGCTAGCAGCAGTTCACATACGCAGGGGTGTGTTGGTGTATGTCTGAGTACGGTGCAGTGAGTAAGTTTGCAGACGTTTTCAGACGTGCTGATGGTGACTGTGAGTTGAAAGTGGCTGAAAGAACACATATTGATGACGTTATGAGGGGCAGAATACTAGGACGACTGTAGGCTGGTCAAACACAGCAGGTAGTAGCACGGGCTCTCCGTGTGCCATAAAGTGTGATCTCAAGATTATGGCAACGATTCCCGCAGACAGGAAACGTGTCCAAGCGCTACAGTACGGGACGTCCACAGTGTATAACACCACAAGAAGACTGATCTCTCACCATCAGTGCCCGCAGAGGGCCACGGAGTACTGCAGGTAGTCCCACTCGGGGCCTTATCGCAGCCACTGGAACAGTTGTCTCCACACACGAAGTCTACAGACGACTGAACTGACATGGTTTACTCGCCTGGAGACCTGCAAGGTGCATTCCACTGACGCCTGGTCATAGGGGAGCCAGTAAAGCCTGGTGTCAAGAACACAGTACATGGTCATTAGAACAATGGTCCCAGGTTATGTTCACGGACGAGTGATTCTCGCCGGGCTTTCATCTGGCGTGAACCAGGAACCAGATACCATCCCCTTAATGTCCTTGAAAGGGGCCTGTATGGAGGTCGTGGTTTGATGGTTTGGGGTGCGATTATGATTGGTGCACGTTCCCTCCTGCATGTCTTTGACAGAGGGGCTGTAACAGGTCAGGTGAATCGGACGTCATTTTGCACCAGTATGTCCGCCTTTTCAGGGTTGCAGTGGGTCCCACCTCCCTCCTAACTGATGATAACGCAAGGCCCCACCAAGCTGCCATCGTGGAGGCGTACCTTGAAACAGAAGATATCAGGTGAATTGAGTGGCCTGACTTCTCCAGACCTAAACCCCATGGAGCACGTCTGGGATGCTCTCGGTCGACGTATCACTGCACGTCCTCAGACCCCTACGACACTTCAGGAGCTCCAACAGGCACTGGTGCAAGAATGGGAGGCTATATCCGAGCAGCTGCTTGACCACCTGATCCAGAGCATGCCAACCCGTTGTGCGGCCTGTGTACGTGTGCATGGTGTCATATCCCATATTGATGTCGGGCTGCATGCGCGGGAAACAGTTCCGTTTTGAAGCACATGTCGGGACGGTTTTCTCAACTTATCACAATACCGTGGACTTACAGATCTGTGTCCAGTGTGTTCCCTATGTGCCTGTGCTATTAGAGCCAGTTTTGTGTAGTGCCACGTTGTGTGGCACCACATTCTGAAATGATCATTAATTTATGAGCATGAGTGTATATTACGATTTCTGCCTTTATTTTAAAGTGAATTCGCACTTATAGTTTGTGTCCATCATATGTAAACACGTGTGCTGTTGTATACCGTACTTACATCATGTAACAAACATCTGTGAGCAATGTTTGTATGGATATACGCTTTTGCACAAGATGCTGTGTGTTTTGAAGTATTTCTGTCATGACAATCGTCTATAATGCGCTGAGTTTAATCCACTTGACGTCTTGTGCGTGAGTTTCAACGTTAAATGAACGTATTTCACTACAAGATAACTCTAAGACCTGAAAATGAAAGCTAAGACTTTACAATCCGGTTGTGCTGAAAAAAAAAAAAAATGTTATGTGCGATCCTGGCTTTTGAAAGACTTTTAATAATCAATACATAAGGGTCTGCAATCATGTTTCTGTCAAATTCCTGAGCTTTCGCTCATACTGCGAGATGCTGACGTCTGATTGTGAATGATCCAACAGCAATAATTAGTGTTACTTTTAGCCAATCTTGCCGAGTCGTCCTATACTAGCTCCTTGGCTTACTTTCTACGAAGGATGGAAGAATATATTCACACAGCACGAACATTTTCTTTCCTTCAGTTTTCATTCCACCTCTCACACCACTATACCTATTTGTTACCGTAGTTCCAAGGATACTTGCGGTACTTGTCAAGTGAACTTGGTTATCATTTAGTTGTTACTACATTGTATTATGGTAAGTACCATAAAAATTTGTAATAAATATTCAAGTTACTTTCCTGTTAACGGCTGACATAGGGAACGTTCCAGAAACGTACAAGGCACAGTTAAAAATATCTTCTTTAACTATTCTTTAAGAAACCATACCCTTTTGGCAGATAATTACAACGATACTTTTTTTTAGCTGCCTTAAAGTGCTTCCTCGTTACCAGAATCGTACGTAAAATTTTTAAATGAATTTTACTGTTCGACTCAGGTTTTCCGTTGTGGACATCTAGAGTGTAAGGTATTTAATACCTTGAATTACAAAACATACAAATTTTTCCATTGCTTTTTTTCTATAAATTTGCTTATTCATTTATCTCTTTCACTACGTTGCCAGAGTCAGAGTTCGGTTGTTTCCCATATGGTCATTAACAAGTGATCACCAAATAGCATAAAGAGTTAGATGTAAAGTTCAGCAAGAGTACTGCAGATGTAAATTAACCAGTCTGTGTCTATAGAAGAAACTTTAAAGAAAAATTATTATTGCATTAATTCTTTTGCCCTACAGATATCCTGTATTTCTAAACATGTCTCAGTAAACTTTGAAAACATTAATTCAGGAAATAAAACCTGTAAAAATAGTCACTTGGTCGACTAATTACAAACATTAATTTGAGTTCGGCTTACAACTGCGTTCAGATAAAAAAAACAAGTGGAAGGTTGACAGGTGATCTGCTCTATGTTTTATCTGCAGAATGTAGATACTAAAACTCAAATTATGTGGAGTTTTCGAAATGTCGTACTAGTTTTATACTTCAATGAGCAGAAGTTCTAAATGTGTTATGTGATGACCCCTTAACATGTGGTAATTAGCCAATTTATCGACAAACCTTTCCAAACTTTATTTCCTTAACCGTTCTGCGTTTTTGAGGCCAGAGTTTAGAACAAAAATGTGTTTGAAATTTTACATTCTTCTTAGCTGAATGTAATGTCGATGCTTGTGAATAATGGCACTAAATGAATTTTCATTCTGACTACCAGTTAATCGTCCTAAATACCCAAATCTATCAAGAATACTTAAAAGTTGTACTGTCGCGATCGTTGTGACGGATTCTGTTACTCCAAAAATTATTATAAGCCTGCAGGAAACTGTTTTCTGTCTCGATGCCCATTTGTTCCCTGACGTAAACACTTACCGAACACGAAAAACTTTAAAACGATAAACGATATCCTAATTGAATTTTTTTCCATCAGCGAACGCGAATGTTTCACATTGTTATCATTTGACGCAGTGATGGAAAATTTAATGAAACAGTGGACGAAAGCAGAATGTATACGTGTTTGGACCTGAAGCGATTCTCTCCGTTACGACACGTCTACATTAATCTTGTTTTAATTAAGTGTACGCACGAGTTGAATAAAAATAAAGAAGCAATTTAAATTCCGCTTTCGCGTATTCAGTAAAAGGTAAGCACGTAACAAACACAAAACGAGCTACACGTGTTTTGCATTTGACAGCGGGATTGTTACACCCACGCCAGTTTTTCGTTTTCTTTTCCTGTTGCTGTTATTGAAATACGAGCACTTATCTACATTTTTCTAATTGGTCCTTTAACAATTATTCACATAGAGCTGGTTGATTCTACGAGTCCGTTAATATCATTGCAGATGGTGTACATCCGTATGGCAGACTTGTTATAAGACATTAATTCCTCTGGCAGTATCTTCTTGACTGCTAAGTGAAGGTGAAAAGAAATGCAAATCGTTTTTGGTTTTCAGAAAATAAGTGTATTGGTAAGGATTAATTTTTCCTTGTCTGTCGCCGCATTCGCATGCAATGACATTGTGTCTAAGTGCTGCGGATGGCAGTTTATTAGAAACTTCTTTGACAACAACTTCAATAATATAGAGCTTTCTCTTTTGTGATGATTTTATCAGACTGTGTCCTCTATTATTCTAAAAAAAACATGTATACCAAATTTATTCTGGACTTCATCTCCCGTTCAGCAAAATGACACCTTCGTAACCATGATACACGATATTGGCTATTTTCATTACATCTGTGAAGACATCCCACCTTATGACGACGTACATGGACTGGAAATAGTTGAAATCCCTATTTCACGTGGCGTACTATTTAGTTAATTTATGTTACTTCAACAAAGAACAGTAGAGAATATCATACTACGGCTAGTATGTTGCGACAAGACTAATAACAATTACATGCAATTAATGTTGGCTGTAAACTCTAAGTATATGTAAACTTTGCTTGTAGTGGACTTTAATTAAGTCTATTACGAATTTACGTCGAACAGTGAGCGTGTTTCCCGCTCACAGAAGCGTACTCTTCTGAGAACCTTCGTGGATCGGGCGGGAGCCGTTCAGACGTTGAAAACCTGCCCAATGAACTGAGCGGTTTACAGGCAACAATTTGAGGAAATTGAACACAAGTAAGGACAGATTTAGCAAGCCATTTCATAGAAGACGCTTTAGCAGAAGGAGCGCTTGGAGGACACAAAAATCTTGCTTTTTGCCCTTTCTGTAGCTTAGTAATAGGTAAGATTAACCGGCTCATAATGAGGCTTATTGTCGATTGAGTCTTCAGGCATCCAGAAAAAAACCTCATGAGACCTGTGACTGAAGCAGTTATTCTCAGAGCGTCAGTAATATGTAAGACACAGTGTGGGTGTGTTTACGTTGGACGGACTGTATAGAACACCAGATATATTTTCGCCTACTATATACTAAAAAATCTGTTACGGCCGACCATCTCTGGAAAAAGAATGCCGATTTACTTTCGAAGTCTGTTATTAATTGCAAATGATTCGAAGATACCATTATAAAAGACGCTATTGGAGAGAAAATATGTGACAATGCAATGAAGGAAGACAGTGGCATACAGCTACTCACAGCTTGGAACCCGGCTATAGAAAGGTCGAAGCGGGCGCAGGAGAAACCACACGACCGTCACCGTAGGAAGATGGCCGGCGAGCACTTAGCCAAAGGCTCTTGGCTGTTTAACCACTTGACACGGCTGTCAGTTCGAGAAAATTTTGTCATCTCACGGAAAACATTCCGAAACCTCGATAGGAACCGCTCAGTCATTTACTTGGGCGAATGAATTTATGACGTCATACATCCTCAACTATGTTTAGTACAAAGATATGATTTTTCAGGTATAGTCAGTGGTATGTGTGAATACTGCCAACAAAATGCGTCACGAGTATTGTTGGCAGTAAAGAAGTAAGAAACTAAACGCGGAAATGTGGTAAGCGAAAACCTTTATTTCTTTCACTATTTTGTGGGAGGTGTCAGAAACAAAATTTTTTGCAAAGGTTTAACATTTTGTGTAAAGTTTTTTGCAAGTCACACAGTGTTCTCGTTCTCAAACAGTGGATGAATAAAATCTGTGTAATCGCGGATGGTAGCGTACACTTCTTTTTCTCCCCTGCCCACACCCCTATCAGGGGTAGGTGGTTCCTTCCAGACAGTAAGCGGCATGTGTACCATGTTTCGGTTAAATCGGTCTGTTTACTTCGGATTAGATGTGAAACATACATACATTTACACATTTTTAAAATATGTATGGGTATATTTTTTTCCGAGATTCTATTTTCATGGAATAAACCCTGTTCGATGGCTGCGAAACTCCATGAATAATTGTCTAGAAGTTTTGGAGACTAGCGTGTTCAAAGATCATCAGGCAGAAGTGACAGCCTTACAGTTTTATTATTAGCATAGATAATATCCAGTAAAAATTAATAATTATCATAACGTAAAGTATTCACCATGCGCTGCAGCCGGGGACGGATTGGGGGACTGCAGCTCGTGGTCGTGCAGTAGCGTTCTCGCTTCCCGCTCCCGGGTTCCCGGGTTCGATTCCCGGCGGGGTCAGGGATTTTCTCTGCCTCGTGATGACTGGGTGTTGTGTGATGTCCTTAGGTTAGTTAGGTTTAAGTAGTTCTAAGTTCTAGGGGACTGATGACCATAGATGTTAAGTCCCATAGTGCTCAGAGCCATTTGAACCATTTGAACGGATTGGGCAGAACCAATTCGAGAGTCGTGTCGGGAACGACCTAGCGGACCTGAAAGTCTGCGGAAGTAACAAACGACAAATGGCTTAGACAAGACGTTCACGAAGACAATAAGAGATGAGAACTAGCAGATAGATTACAAACTGATTAAGCCACTAATCATGACTCTGGGATAGCGTGACAGAAACTATTGTTAGGTAGGTAAGGTGAGAGCTGTACGTAACAGAAGAGAATACGAGACCGATAGTTCCCCAGCGGTGTTGCCGTCCTTACCTTTCCGCTTTGGGAGCTGTCGTGTGGAGCAGTCACATGAGGAAATAATGGATTGTAAGGTCTTGGCTATTGCAACGATCCACAAATACTACCAACACCTATCAGTCGTCTAAACTCATTTCTTGTATGAGCATTCAAATTTGTCTGGTCCGGATAGCAGTCAATGTGTGTGTACAACAATTCTTGGGAGGCTGTTCTAAAAGCACGAACTATTGTAAAGCGCTGCGGGAGGGGGTTGGGGGAAGGTGAGACAGAGAGAGAGAGAGAGAGAGAGAGAGAGAGAGAGAGAGAGAGAGAGAAAGTTTGTTTGCGAAGAGACTGATAGAAAGTTGGAGAGAGAGAGAGAGAAAGAGACAGAATATCAGTGCTACGCAGTGGGCCTGGAATAATCTTATTACAATTCGTAACAGGTGACAAAAATAAATGTTTGGATAAATAGTTTGAAATGTCTGTCTCAAATCTATTAGTGCGAAGTAAAGTGGACATTCCTGGTCAGTTTGTGTTCTGGACCCCACTACTTTGCCACAAACTTGCGACACCAAAAGGTATGGTACCGGCCTATGCTTACCAGGGTGTATACTTGTTGGATAACTAGCGTTGTGCAGTAAACTGTTTTATGCCCGACTGAGTCAATGGGGAGAAATAAGGAAGTTCAATCACATCCCAAGTATTGTGTCAATGAGCATGCACCTCGTCGTTCTATTATCCAAAGGTTCTAATGAAATTGAGGACCAGGGTGATCAAAAATGTGCTGAATTCAGTGTTCGGTCTTGTTTCATTGAAAAATTAACTAACAGGAGCCTCCGAGAACTAATCAGTATAACTGCAATTAATGTACAGACGTTTATACTGCAAGAATGTCTGTTGAAAGCTCAAATAAACAGCTTGGTGTCGTAATGTTGAAAGACAACTGACAGATTTCTCCCTTTATAGTAATTCGATAATGACAAAAATAAGTGTCAGAAACATTTGTCCTGAAGATTTAAGGTCGTACGTTCATACTAATCTGTCTATTGCGCTTACTACGTGTGGTGAGATACTTCTATCTTAATCATCCAAGATTAGATGAAAGAGTAATGTGTTAAATTAAATAAAAAATTTCAAGTCCGCAAAGATACATGTTGATGCACAGGCAGGGTGTCCCAAATAAAACCGGTACGCCTCACGTACTGGTTAATCATCTCTAGTCGAACTGCTCGAGAGCTGGCAGCACAGACCCGAAACGTACATGACCATTACTTCCAAAATCTCTTACAAACAGGTAAGTACATGTTTTTTTTACGTTGCTAGTATCTATTCTTTTTAAGTTAGTTTATTCTTACTTGAATCTCGGGTGCGAGGTGCACCAGTTTTGTGTGGAACTCCCTGTACTTTATTACTTAGAAATGAACAATTTGATCAGTGACAGTACTGGAATGTCAACAGTTTGAAGAGTCTGTCTTAGAATTCTAATTAAATTTGTATCTCAGTCTTCCTTTTTTCCACCTAATCGCATTGCTTCGAGCTTTTCCAGTTCTGAAGCCAAACAGCGTGCGTATTTGTCTGCGTTCTCCTCACGAAGAGAAAAGGAAGACCGAAAAAAATACTCTGCTCCACAGGGAAAATGGGGAGTTTTTTCCCCGGTGCGATAATTACTTTTTTACCGCCTTTAATGAATTCTTTTTAACGAACCGTTTCGCACGTTAAGCTGCCAGGGCACCGCGCCAGTAATTATGAGAAGCCGTTGCCGCAGGAATTTCGCTCACAGGTGCGTAAGCGAAACGCAACCTTTCTCCTGTAGGTGTAATACTGTTCCGCTCTCACTGCTGCGCCCATTTGGTGCTGATACCAATCTATTATTTTTCATTAGTTTTCTAGTAATATGAGAATCTCGCAGAGTGGTTCATTTACAGATACTCCACACACGGAAAAATATTATCAGCTGTGACCTCTTACCAATTCCCACGGTAAGTAGCCTCAGCTATCAGATATAGAGTATAAGCCCGATTAATTGAGTGAAATTTCCACTAATGAAAAGTGGCACTGACCTTTCTCGTCACGGACGTGTTTTGACGTGCTGCCGTTTAATGGGCGCTCGCTGTGTCGCAAAAACCTACCGCCCTCGTCATAAACGCTGTTTCGTGTTACAGTGAAAACACGACATGATGACGTGGCGTGTTGTTAAACTAAACATGCGTTTCTCGTAGCGGACAGCTGTAAATTAGGTTGTACAAGCCACCATTGAAGTGAGTAAGAGGTGATGACAGAGTGAACAGTAAACAGAAATGTGATTATGAAATAGGTAACTTACCGACAGTTAAGCAGTTTGACAGTCAGGTATTGTAAATGTGTAATGAAAGGTGCAATACGTACTTCCACGTAGTAAGCGAAGACTTTGTTACTAAAGGTCACCAAATTATTTTTGTCGTTTATAGTTGCCGAATTACGACACCGACTGCGTTTTTTCCTCTTGGAAATATATCCTTTCTTCTG
The DNA here is from genome assembly GCF_023864345.2 of Schistocerca serialis cubense. NCBI lineage: Eukaryota > Metazoa > Arthropoda > Insecta > Orthoptera > Acrididae > Schistocerca > Schistocerca serialis. The sequence continues at coordinate 236,908,224 of NC_064646.1, forward strand.
TAGCATTTGTAAGGGGCTTCTAAGAGAACCCCAACGACATAACTTACATGGGACTTCATGAAATATCATCAAGCTGACAGAAGCACAAACGACTGTCCCCTTACAACTAATGCAAGCAAGCACGTAACTCAGCGACGGTTCGCTTGTTTATTGCCACTGCTCTCTAACAAAGTGCTCAAAATGGACACCTTCAATGTTGCTACACGTTGTAAAGTGATTATTGACAAAGAATATTGCAGTTGAATTTCATCTGTAGCGAAGGGCAGTAGAGGCACATCTTATAATGCATTTCATGCCTTTCGGAAGTCGTCGGCGTTTCCTAACAGACCTCTTGTTTTAACTTTCCTCGTAGATGAAAGTATAGAGGTATTCATTTTCGTGAATGTGCAGACCATTTCGCGTTTCCTGAACGACCGTTATGACTCCTTCCAAATGTTCTCTAAGAGGGTTTCTCGTTATATACGTGGATTGCGAACGCCATCCGTCATGTTGGTGCCACACAAATTGCCTTACATCCACTAGGATATTTTCCAATAACTGCGGCAACAGCCCCTCTTAACAACCAGACCTACTTGAGTGTATTTATATTCCCATCAATATAACGTGGACCAATAATGTGGGTCTAGAAAATTACACACCAACCTATGACGAAGGAAGACCATGGTTATTACCCACTTCTTTGAATCGACATGGAGTTTCAACTGACCATTAATGCATATTGAGAAGATTGACCTGCCTATGGTTTGTAAACTATTCGTCATCCATAAACAATTTTTTGCATGGAGGTCCCAGATCACTTTGCACATTCGGAGAACTTTAACCAGTTTTGGACATCACTGCCATGAAGCTGTAGATCCAGGGAAATGTGAGGAAGATGAAATGCAATAGAATGTAGGATTCACAAAACACTCAGTGGGTTGATGCGTCTCGTTCGTACGAGATGTCTCTGAGTGACATTTGCATTGTGTGTTACTGCTTCTGAAATTGTAGTTTGACTCTTTTCATTAGTTTCTCTTCTTTTCCTTGGCGTATGTCATTCTTCACTATTCCAGTTTCTAGAAATATGAAATAAACAAGCTAACCAGTGTCTCAACATAAAGATACCAAAGAAATGTAAAGACTCTCTTAGAAAACATCACACACACCTTGACGCAGAACCAGAGAAAAATAATGACACAGAAGACCCCTAAAGCTCCACTCTTAACAAGCCTGCCAAAGGTCCACAAACGCCATCCCAGTCAGGCCATTGTTTGACTTCAGAAAAGCCCCATCTTATTTTTTAGGGAGACACATGCACACATTCCTGCAGAAAACATACACATACACAAACAACAGAAACATCAAAAACACAGGAGGCATAATTGACAAAATTAGGAATGTCAACATCCCCAAACAGCCAAAAAACAGTTCAGATGGCTCTAAGTGGGACTTAACATCAGTGGTCATCAGTCCCCTAGACTGAGAACTACATAAACCTAACTAACATAGGGACACATCAAACACATTCTTGCCCGAGACAGGATTCGAACCTACGACCGTTACAGCCGCGTGGTTCCGGACTGAAGCGCCTAGAACCAATGGGCCACAGCGGCCGGCCCCAACAGAAAAACTGGTATCTTTTGACATAACATCCATGTACACAAACATACCCACAGAAGAAACTATAAACATTATAGAACAACAGGTAAAATGCTAGATATTCCCAGACCAACAAATAAATCAAATCTCATCCATTCTTAAACTAATCACAGAACAAAACTACTTCACTTTCAACAAATACTTCTATTTGCAACAAGAGGGGCTACCCATAGGGTTCCTCACCAGTGGAAACTAAGACAACATATTGTTGGACCATATAGAGAACACAATATTCAATAACATTGTAAAACAAGGAGGGTACAAAATAATCTACTGGTACCGATATGTGGATCACATAATCTGTCTTGTACATGAAACACACAACAGGATAGAAGAGCGACACAATTACATCAACACAGTACACCCACAAATCCACTTCACAATGCAAATATAAAGCAACAAGAAAATAGATTTCTTGGATCTTACAATCACAAGAAATAACCACCAACATGAATTCTCCATCTACAGAAAACCCACATCCACAAGCACTATTATCCACAGCTTATCCAACCACCCGACAGTGCATAAATATGCCAGTTTCACACATGCTCCACAGGATAAACAGAAGACATCTTAAACCATAAAACTACACACAGGAACTAAATACAGTCAAAAAATAGCTGTTGAAAACGTCTACAAAACAGACATCATAAACAAACTCAACAACAATATAAAACTGAAATATGCGGTACACGCAGACAACACTGCAGACCCCACCACTTCAGAAAAAAGAGAGAGATGGTACACGTTAATATACAATAACAAAATATCACATAGAATAGGAAACATCTTGAAAAAGCGAGGGATCTCAGTAACATTCAGAACAAACAATACAGTTCAGAAAAGACTAAGACCAGCAAGAGAAACCTCAGACAAATTCAGCAACGCTGGAATATATCAACTCACTTGCAACTCGTGCCAGGCCCAATACATAGGACAAACTAGCAGAAACTTCCGAACGAGGTACACAGAGCACATGAGAGCTCTAATGAGTGACAACACACTTTCAACTTTTGCAGAACATCTGATGAACAAAAACCATAACCCCACTAATATCGAAAGCGATCTACACATTCTGAGAAACAGCAACATTCTGTACCGACAACTAACAATAGATGAAAATTACTACATACAAAAGGCTCTATTCGAAGGGGAAAATGTGATAAAGGAAAACACAACACTTTGCAACAACACACTCTTTACCGCTCTGAGAGAACTGACAAAGGACACAGAACAGAAAGCACAGACACGCAAAAGAGCCACTTCCCCATCACACACAGGGACATAAATAATGAACAAAAGTCGTTGTAATTCGCGCTACAGTTTTTCATAGCCTTTCTTGCCACATGCGCTACACCTCTCGCGACACACGCAAGCAGCAAGATGGCGTAATATTCTGGATCAGAAACAAAGTGCGAAAGTTTTGTTTTTCTGTCTGTAAAAGCAGCTCAATACCATCCAACGGACGTGAGTACACGAATAGCTAAGTAACAGCTCTGTAAACACCAAATAACTGGATTTCACAACACTAACACAAGCCCATGTATATATTGCTGACATACCAAGTTCACCTTTTAGTATTTTGTTTACTAACAGCTGCTCACACGGTTGCAAATGACATGATGTTCGCTGAGTAAAAATGGCAACAGGAAAAAAAGCGCACAGATAATATGTCGCAAACAGCTACAATAATTGCTTAAAGCATGCTGTAACATACAAAAATAAGGTAGTATGAAAGTGTCCATAGGAAACTAAAACTTCCACTGATGATAGTGATATTTGACGCCGAAACTAGTTTTGGAGAATAAAGAAATAAACGAATAACAAGGTGTTTTGCATCAAAGCGAGCTCAGTGTATGATATTACTATTTTAATAATGTTTTCAAAGGCATATGGTGAGTGTTAACTGAATCTTCCGTTGGTTCTTGGTAGGAAAACATTATAATAAATGAAAAGCACTAGTTTGCTTTTGTTCTACAGTATTACTTTTATTGTGTTAACGGGTTTCCGGCTTACAAGGCCATCTTTAGACACTTAATGAGTATGGTCACCAAAGAAGTGGTTGGCACGATCGGGATACTCCTCAGCATACAACGGCACCTCTACTCTGTAGTTTGCTGACATTCGCCAGAAATGGTATTCCCTCTTCCGACTGCTGTATACATTGTGAATGACGCAGCAGCCTTTCGAGCAAAGTATCTGAGTGCTACAAAAGCGGAAGAAAGACTGAATGACTTCAAGACAGCAGGTTAAAGGAAAGAATATATAGTTCCATTGGAAACAGACAAATTTGGTGTCGTATTTCGGCGACTACGAAAGATAAAAGTTACTTATGAACATCAGGAAATTCGCCGTATTCTCCTCTTTATCTTGACGGAAACCGCACCACAACATATTTATTCATTTTGTATATATTATGGGTGGCATGCCTTAGCGGCCTTCCGCCGGCCTATTGGCCGTTCTCGATAAAAATTTCACTGTTTCCTAATAAGAAATCTACCTCCAATTCCATATTGCCTCAGTACAAAATGGCTTATTTCTTGAAATGAAAGTATTACCATTTGGTTTGTAATGCAGTCAATTTTCTTTTAATCGGTACCGTTTCTACTTGTGCACGCTGGTGTCTGCTTCATTTTTCTCGTGAGAATATTTCAAGGCAATTGTTTCTATTCTCTCATTTGATACAGGTAGCTCCATATCTTTATTATTCGTGATCATTAAGTTCCTCGCGTTCGTTACTCCTGCTAAAGGTTTCTTTACACTCAGTACCCTATTGTGAGTCATCGCTTTAAACATCTCAGGCATTTCTCTCGATCTAACAACATAACGTTATTTCCACTTGTTCGAAAACTGACTACGCATTTCCAAAACAGTGTAACGCAAAATTTTTGTCGTCACTCTCCCGCTGACACATATTTGGGACTCCTCAGATAATGACAAGAATACTCTGTCACGTGCGCGGTATCCGATAAATTCCAAACTCCCGCTACCGGAAATTCTGGAAAAGAAATTAGGCTCCAATATGATAGCTAAGGAATCTACTTACAGAACTGCACTGTCGAGGGCAGATGCGCACGAGACAATACCAGAAGCATAGAACCACGCGGATCTTGTGGGGCATAGACAGTACGTTGAACAGGATTCTTAAAATATTCAAGGTACTGTGACATAAAAATATTGTTACTTTATACGTGCATATAACTCACGAGAAAGCTGCGAGCAGTGCAAATATTTCGAGGGTGACACTCTGATATGAAGTCGAAGCACTATCAAACACCCTCGCTGTGGCGCTCTAAAGATGTTTATTGTAAAGATATTTATCACGTTAGTTAAACAGGGCAGACTTCTTATTTATCGATATAAGTGTGTAAATCATAAATGCTTTTCTGGATCCATCAACAGCTCACTACGAATTGTCGCAATATGATGAAATCACCAAAATTATGACTCCTAATATCGTTAATCCGGAAACTAAAAGGAACTTTCGCTGAACTCCCAATATGTGTAGATTCTAAGAAGTCTAATTCACTGTAATTGTTGTGGAAGTTGGTGCTCAGGTCTATTTGAGCAAATACGATGTATTTTAATTAATGAAACAGATCAAACTAATACAAAGAACTAGGTTGATACATATTATAGATGATATGGGAAAGCTTGAATTCGAATGTGTGCTAAATACGGATTTGATATTTTGGAGAAGTTATATTGAGTAGACTTATGGTCGTTAAGGCCACTAATCACCCTGAAAAGTCTGTAGCTTACATGTCTATAATCTTTCATACGCCACATAGTCACACTGTTATAGATATGACTGCAAACTAAAGGAGAAGTACGGTGATTCGCAACAGTTTTCTGCCCAAATTATCCTGGTTATAATCGGACGATCTTAATACACATCACACGTACCTCCAGCGGAATTTCATGCCTAATAATATAGAGAATCTTAAATATTTCAGCTACTCTGGTAAAAGAAACTTCACACTGGTGCCCTCTTTTACTTTACTTTACTTTGTTACTAAGGTTCGCCGCCACTCATCTTTACGCCAGCGGCAAATTTAAATTCACAACGCACGTATTAAATTCATACAAATCCACAACAACACAAACCTGTAAACTTTCCTAGATGTGGTAGTTCCTGCTAACTAAAATAGTAATAGTCCGTGGTGTTAATTACTTTGTTACTCGTCCAAAATATTCCACGTTTAGTAGTACTGCTAGCAACAACGTAGAGTGACAATTATTAACTCCGATTGTTAGTTTTTAAACATATGTGCTTCACAACAACCAAAACAAGGTATCAACTATTTACTTGATTTGGCTTGTCATTTTTCTTGAAAGTAATTGTGTTTCCAACAATGAAAAGTCCCGGTGGAATAACAACAATATTATGAAAATAATAGATTGCTACTCGTCATGTAAAGGAAGCTGAGTCACAGACAGGCACAGCCAAAGGATTACCTTACATTGAACTCTGGAGTAAAAGGACTTCTGAAGTAGAAAGTACACATATACGCAAACACACACACACACACACATACATACACACACACACAAACACACACACACATAAGTGCACTACTCACACACAGATGACGATTGTCTCTGTCTGCTGTAGCCGGACTGTAGGTGGCCGGAGGCAGCGGTCACGTACGCGTGAGTTATGCTTCTGTGAATGTGTAACTGTGTGTTTTCTACTTCAGAAGAAGGCCTTTTCGTCGAAAGCTCAAATTTATCGCACTCTTATGTTGTGCCTCTCTGCAACTGAGATATCTCTATACAGTGAGTAGCAATCTATCATATTTATATTACAGATTATGTTTCCGTAACATAGGAGAAGGACGCCTTAAAACTGTCTATTGTTTGCTACCATGTACATATGACATTATTTTGTTTTGCTCACATTGCTGTAAAGTTTTTCAGATACCCAAAGGTGTGTATGTAGAGAAGTCTCTTACCTAACGAGTTAAGTAGATGACGACTGATACTGTAATGTCTGACTGCTCTTATTTTGCGAAAATGGGGTGGTGCCTTTCTTCATTTTATGCAGATACACACCAACATAATTATGGACGCTGTCAGGCAGTAACTTGGCTGGTATCAGAGAGAGATTCTGGAAAGTGCCAATTAATTCGGAAGCATACATGAAGGAAGGTGGGGCTCGTGCGGATATATTCAGTCTACTCAAAATCTCCATTTATCAGTCCTGTTTGATCAATGTGTAATTGTTGGGACGTTATCAGTTAGTATACAGAAAAGACACATTAAGCAGTTAGATATTCTGTCTCCTCATAAGTATATTGTTTAGTAATTAATCACTCCAAACTCTAATTCTATATACAACTACTTTCTTCCCTTCCTCTTACGCCTGTGGCCATTAAGCGCCCTATGCTCATAAATCTCATGCAGAAAAGCAACTTCACCAGGAATTACTAGTTATTTACTCTATCTTTATATCCCTTTTTCATAAAAGGTCAGTGCTTCTGTCGTTCAGATCCTCATTTGGATAAATTCAGTGTCAATAAAATCTCAAAGAAGCTACTTTTCTCTATCCTTTCCTTCAATTGTCAACTCATAAGGTTTTGCACACAGCACCCACAAACGTACCTTGCTTGGACAGTGAAACATCTCAGTGAAAAGTTTCTCAGTAAGTGACAAAAATATTGTGAATGATGTAAGACTTTAAGACTTTAATTATCGCGACAAGGATGCACATTCCCATGACAATGGAAAAAATCCTTCTCATGGAAGCACCGTGGAATGCAAGTTAGCTGATAATTCTGCAAAAGAGAAATTATTAACTTTTAAATGAGCAATAGTCAGAAAAATAAAACTGCGATCGTATCAGGCTAGTGAGTGTGTTGGGTGACGTCAGTGTTGGCTGATGACTGACTGATCAGTTGAGAACGGTTCTCACGCAGAAAATACATAAGCTACAGAAAACGATCAGCTAATTAATCTGAGGGGGACTTTCGGTCGTCTCTTAAAGAAGAAGTAACGGCAGAAGACGAATAGTGTTCGGTTGTTTCATCACCGCACAATCGACTACCAACTTCTAGTCGTCGACCACAGGCATTCGTTAAAACACAATGAAAATTATATTCATGACAAAGGAAATGAGAAAGATAATAGATTCTGAAAAAATTAAATACGTCTAAATATGACAAATAGGTTAATTACTTACGGCAAACAGGGATGCTGATGTGTCCAAGCCCACACAAGAAAATAGTGCAAAAGAATTTACGAGACACCATATCATCATACATTATAAGTTCTGTAGAATTCCATAAGCTTGGCTTCATCGACAACAAACATTCGGTTTCGAAGAAATAAAAAAGTAATTCTTTGGTGATATTGTTTCTTAAACACTTCTTCATGGAATTACACATAGCGTTCATTACATATTTGTCACACATTGGGTGGTTTAGATAGCACTTAAAAAATGTAACAGTTCAGATCACACTACAAAAATGTAGATGTACGTGACATACAAACATGTTAATCTACATATATCAGATACCATACACAATATTAATGAAAAAATTGTGTGAAAACAACCATGAACAAAATGGTGCCTCAGCTTAGACAGTGGCAGGGAAACTGGTACGAACCGTCATCGTTACCAGCATCTGGGGTTAAGCCTTTAGGTGGGCGCACTTCCCTTATCGCTAATGAGAACATTTTGTAATTTCGAGTTTTACCTTGCTGTTGTATTTTTTGTAAGCAATGTAGTGTAACATGCATGGTAATGATGTATTAGACCCTACACCGGGTGTCAAACAAGAGGTAAACAGAAGCTGTGCTGAGACACGGAAAATATAACATTAATTTCTTTTTGGCCGGACGTGAGGCTTGATCCTCGTCAATCAGATCTAACATTATCGCTATGCTGATATGCACTGAGACGACGAAATGGAATACCTCCTAATGTCGTGTCGGACCTCCATTTTCACGGCGTACTGTAGTAACGTGGCGTGACATTGACTCAGCAAGACGCTGGAAGTCCCCTGCAGAAATACTGAGCCTGCTGTCTCTATAGCCGTCCATAAGGAATTCCGAAAGTGTTGTCAGTGCAGGATTTTGTTCACGAACTGACTTCCAGATTATATCCCATATATGTTCGATGGAGTTCATGTCGGGTGATCTGCGGGGCCAAATCATTCTCTCGAATTGTACATAATATTCTTCAGACCAGTCACAAACAACTGTGGCCCGGTGAATAGGTGCATTGTTATCCATAAAAATTCAATGTTTTTTTTTGAGAACTCGAAGTTCACGAATAGCTTCAAATGGTCTCTGCTGGTTCTTTTGGACCAGTGGAGCCAGTCAGTTCCATGTAAGCACAGTCAACACCGTTATAGTGTCTAAAATCTGAGTCGATGGCTTCCTGTGGCATACGGACCACTCCAGCCCAATCAGCAGTTCTTAGCAACAGTAATCGGAACTCATTTGATCAGGCCGTGTTTTCCAGTCGTCTAAGCTCCAACCGATATGGTCATGAGACCTGGAGAGACGCTGCAGACGATGTCGTGCTGTTAGCAAAGGCACTTGCGCGTATCGTCTGCTGCCATCGCCCTTTAACGCCATATTTCGCCACACTGTGCTGACGGATACGTCAGTCGTACATCCCACATTGAATTCTTCGGTTATCTCAAGCAGTGTTGCTTGTCTTTTAGGAATGACAACTTTAAGGGAACGCGCTGTTTTCAGTTAAGGCTGTCGGACACTGCGTTGTCCGTGATGAGATATAATGCCTGGCATTTGGTTTTCTCGCCGTACACTTGACACTGTGCAGCGTGGAATGTTGAATATCCTAACGATTTGAAACAGGAATGTCCCATGTGTCTATCACCACCTACCATTCATCGTCTGTTAACTCCCGTCGCGCGGCCACAGTTACTTCGCAAACCTTTTCATATGAATCACAGCTCCGTCAATCCACTGCCCTGTTGTACCTTTTGCTCGCATTACTACCACCATCTATATATGTACATTTCGCTATCACATGCCTTGTGTCACCTAAAAGTACACTGCTAAAACTGTATTAGGGCAGGCATGTGAATAACTAAGGTATGAACTGGTGTAGTCATTTCAGAAATCTAGGAAGAGGATACAAAAAATACAGTAAAAGGTCGTGGGTTTCAGGGTTCTAAAGATTATGTTGTCATGGGAGAATTACTGAGTCTGTATTACGCCGTCCGCTGTCTGATGAGCTAGTTTGGCGGTTTGATCTCACCCAAGTCTTGTATCGGCTGTTGACGGCAAGGAATTGGCGACTGGCAGCCGATGATGTGTGGCGGAGTGAGATGAGTTGCTTTCTTCGCTTCATGAGGGTGAGCGCTGCGTACATGGCAGATAGTCGATAGCGGTCGTCAGTTGGACTCTTCACTCATTTTGAGTGAATAAAGCGGATTGACGCTACCCGACGGCCGAGGCTACTCGATAGGGCCTCCTCGCCGTTGAATCCGAAACGGAATGCAGTTATGCACGGAGCGGAATTACTGAATTTTTGCACCACCAAAGGAAACCGAATGCATAGCTCTCACTGGCAGCAGAATAAAAAACTGGGATAAGTATTGGAGGCTCATCATCAGGATGTGGCCATTATAATCTATTCTGGAAATAGCATGTGCTGTATCGCCAGATGTGAGCTTCGCATTTCAAACTCCGTTCCTTTTCAGAAACTTAGCGTTGTTCTCTATGACCCCGCTGAAACTGAAACATTGTAGCTAAGATCTCCATATTCACAAACTAGTCTTTGCTGGAACTAGCATTATAGATTTAATGGCCACTAGAAAACCATAGGTCTCAATAATCTTCATGTTCTCTTTTAGTTCTTCGCTCTAGATATATTATGAGAATCATGAATGTTGCAACGTAAGAGCCAACATTGCGCTACTCTATAATGCGTGGAGAATTCATATAAATGTCTCCTAATAGGCCTGATAAGTGACTGCTTATCTAGCTTTCAGTATCAAACTTGCCACACATGGTCCTGTGTAAGTACAAATTTTCGGTTTTAAACTCTTGATGCAAGACAGTAGTAATCGCACAAATTATGTTAAACATTAAACAAACGTCGGTAACTTTTCTTTAGCTTCTCCATGTTGTAAAGATCAATATTCGTAAAGTTCCTGTTTATAGCAGATTAAAGAAGTTGACCTCGGTGGTTATTGAAATACTCGTAAACACACAACTGAAATTTCATTTTGATTGTTCTCTGAAGGTGACGTCACAGGGTTGTATGAGTGTCATAAATATCGAAACAGTGTGTTAGTATCAGTGTATGGGAGAATTGAGTATGTTTCAGAATTTCGATTTGAGATGCAATTTATATTTTTAATAGCAGCTTCGAAGTGATCTAAAATAAGTCGTGTTTGCGCCGTCCTCTGAACATTCTAATGAGCTACAGGTGACCAACAAATATCCAAGTTTTGAAGCGAAGTGTTTCGTCAGATTATGTGTTAGTTTGTATTTTTTAACAGTGTGTCTGGTTTCTTGCACGAGATGTGGTCATTATTCACAGTCAAATTTTTTCTCAACATGCCAGCGTGGATATGTAGATGTCACAAACGTAGTAGCAATAACTGTTCGACAGAAAATTTTATTTTTACTCTATAAAACCAGAAATGTCAAAGATAGCACCGTCGTGTTAATTTCTTCGTCTACAGGTATTACATGCCGACATTTGAACACGCCAATTTCTACTGTAGCATCCGATACACAACAAACAATAGCTCAGTATACGACACATGAGGAAATTCAGTACGGTAGTATCCTACACATAGTCTATATCGTTGCAAATGCTCAGAAACACAACACTGGCGTCTTAAAAGGAGATCAAATAGAATTCTCATGAAAACGAGCATCGGACAGGAATGAAAGCCAGCATAGACGGGAATGGAAATAAGTACAGCTAGTGACAGATACCAGTACTATACCGGATCAGCACGAAGTCTCTCTTAAAAAGTGTTCCCAGACTAAGTTGAGATACAAAGTTCCCTCCAATCCACGATTAACCGACTTTTGTGCCGCATCTTCCCACTAGGTTATCTCATTTTACCAGAAACTGCCGATATTTCAGTGAGATATAATTGTTTTTAGTTCTGGACAGCTTTCATCTTTATCATTCCTCATTCCAGGGTGCCAACTTTCTGTTGGGCTATCTCAGAGGTTCCTAATTTCTTCTATTTATTGTCGGCTGTTGTGAACTCTTGCTTCCTCACGTCTGCTAGTTTCTTTCACACTCTCATATAGCCTGTAAGCCTTTCTTTTGGGCGCCAGAGTGGCTATTGACGGTTTTTCTCTAACGATCTTGGTCGTTTGAGATGTCTAGAGTGGCGGTGTGGTTGCTGAACAACGGCAGGAAAGCAGTTGGCCGTCATGTTTCTCATAGAGGAGCTGGTACAATGGAGGAATGTTATCCTAGAGCAGAAAGCCTTAAGCCGACCCCACGTACAGTGAACACGAATTTTCTGCCCAAAGCCTCTTTTTACGTGTACATCTACATCTACATGGTTTCTCTGCAGTTCACACTTAAGTGCCTGCCAGAGTGTTCACCGAACCATTTTAATACTATTTCTCTGCCATTCCATTCTCGAATGGCGCGTGGGAAAAAGGAACACCTAAATCTTTCCGTTCGAGCTCTGATTTCTCTTATTTTATTATGATGATCATTTGTCCGTACGTCGGTGGGTGTCAACAAAATATTTACTCATCCGTAAGAGAAAGTTGGTGATTTCAATTTCGTAAATAGATCTCGCCGCAAAGAAAACCGCCTTTTTTTCAGTGACTGCCGCCCCAACTAGCGTGTCGTATCAGTGACACTCTCACCCCTATTGCGCGATAACAGGAAACGAGCTGCCCTTCTTTGGACTTTTTCGATGTCCTCCATCAATCCTACCTCGTAAGGATCCCATACCACTCAGCAATATTCCAGAAGAGGACGGACAAGTGTAATGTATGCTGTCTCTTTAGTGAGTTTGTCGCATCTCCTTAGTGTTCTGCCAACAAAGCGCAGTCTTTGTTTGGCCTTCCCCACAATATTATCTATGTGGTCTTTCCAATTTCTGTTGCTTCTAATTGTAATTCCTAGGTATTTAGTCCAATTGACAGCCCTTAGATTTGTGCGATTTATCGTATACCAAAATTTATCGGGTTTCTTTCAGTACCCATGTGGATGACTTCACGCTTTTCTTTGTTTAGTGCTAATTGCCACTTTCCGCACCATACAGAAATTCTCTCTAGATCATTTTGTAATTAGAATTGATCGTCTGATGATTTTACTAAACGATAAATTACAGCGTCATCTGCAAACAATATAAGGGGGCTGCTAAGATTATAAAAAAAAATGGCTCTGAGCACTTTGGGACTTAACTTCTGAGGTCATCAGTCCCCTACAACTTAGAACTACTTAAACCTAACTAACCTAAGGACATCACACACATCCATGCCCGAGGCAGGATTCGAACCTGCGACCGTAGCGGTCCCGCCGTTCCAGACTGTAGCGACTAGAACCGCTCGGTCACTCCGGCCGGCCTCAGATTATCACCTAGATCATTTATATAAATCAGGAACAGCAGAGAGCCTATGACACTACCTTGCGGAGCGGCAGATATCACTTATATTCTACTCGATGACGAACTGTGACCTATCTCAGAGGAAATCACGAATTCAGTGACACAAATGAGACGATACTCCATATGCACGCAATTTGATTAATTGTTGCTTGTGAGGAACAGTATCAAAAGCCTTCTGGAAATCTAGGAATATGGAATCGATCTGAGATCCCTTGTCGAAGCATTCATAACTTCATGGGAATAAAGAGCTAGTTTTGTTGCACAAGAACGATATTTTATGAATCCGTGTTGAGTATGTGTCAGTAAGTCGATTTCTTCAAGGTCGTAATTAGTTGGTGGCACGTCCATTCTGTCAATCGCCAACTTTTCGTGGAAATGTCTCTGAATTGCGAAATAGTATGCTGTCGGCATTTCCACGCAGTCCATCACCCACATTTCGCTTAAGGTTAACACAACAACACCAGCAAGAGATTAAGCTATCCGCTCTGTATGTAGTGCTGGTGCATCTCGAACTCACGCTGTCTATTGTTGTTTCGCATTTACTATGGTAAATAGAGCTTCTGCTCCAAGACTCACTGCAGAAGTGCGGACGATGTATACTTGTGACATTGTACACAGAAGAAACAAGATCAGTCAAACACATGAACTTCAAAAACTTCGGAATTCGGTGAAACAAAAATCTGCAAACGCAAATTCAGGCATGGCGTTCTGTTGTATGCAGCGGTCCGCATAGAAATTAAATGATGCCTCAGAAGACAATTGTCGTAATAAAAGTGTCATACGGGCACACGAAAAGTACAAACAGACGAGAACCCACGGTTTTAGTACTGCTTTATTTGAATGACACATTTGATATCATTGATCCACGAGGTTCAGTTTAAATATACAAGAACGTTGAATTTTTCAAACAGTATACCAACATTCATCGACTGCTTCTTGCGAAACAGTTGAATATCAAGTGGATTGGGATTATTTTATCCTGTGAGACTGATCTGTTTTCAAAGTCGCTCTGTACGGAAAAGAGAATTTGGAGGTGGCTAGTCCTGCAGAAGGTTGATTGAAGCTTTGCTTTATTCACTATTTGGTGACAGCAATAGTCATCGACCTATATTTTGTTGTGTGCTAATGTAAGTAGCCTTATTAAATCAGCATCTGTATCATATTTTATTGTCCTGTGGGTAATTGCAGAAGCCAGTATTTTTTTACATTTTTTTCTGTCTGTTGGGATGAAGTCTTTGAATTTTGCTTTCATTGTGCTCTAGGTATTTAATGTTGTCATTGTATTCACGAGCCATGCCTTTAAGAACTGTAATGAACTGGAAATTAATTTCTCTTCTGTTATCATTTCTGTTGTGTACGACTTCGAACACAACAGTAAGGAGAGGCAGACTACAGAAAGGTGCAGCGTTCATTTCTGTTGTGTACGACTTCGAACACAACAGTAAGGAGAGGCAGACTACAGAAAGGAGCAGCGTTTGTGTACGACTTCGAACACAACAGTAAGGAGAGGCAGACTACAGAAAGGTGCAGCGGCTGCCGTCGTAGAGAAGCTGGAAAGAAGCAGAAAGGAGTAGCGGACACGTACAATAAACATAAGTTTTATTTAACTTTTACTTTTCACCAAGCATTGTGAAGAACTATACAAAGGAATAAATAGTTGTAAAATACGACTGTTACAAAAAGCAAACTAAAGTGTCATGTTGTGTGAATCTCCCACGATTAACGTACGAGCGAACTGTCGAAGGCTGATTGAGACTGAAGTCTGTCGAAGACTGCTGTTCTATATCGCGGCAGCTGAGGGCACTCGTAGTCAGAGATGCCGATGGTGTGGCGCAGCTGGCGTGCTTCATTGGATCCGCTGGGACCCCTTGCGACCACTATCCGCCTCCGTCGGAACTTGTGTTTCCGTTGCCATCTGTGAGACCCAGGTGCCGGTGGTATCGATCTATGCTACCACAATTGCTCTACTGTCAATGAGAATATATTTTGTTTCGTATTTTCTTTGTAAAACTGAGCTCACTTCTGCACAATCTCCAGCGTGAATTCCAACCCTCCCAAATCCTGCACTACAGCCCAATATTGTCATTAAAGTTTGTTATGTTGATTAACTGTGAAATGTTTTTGACCTGAGTACAGTGTTTACAATTAATAATCAACAAAATATAAGGTGCATGAGTATAAGTGGAGTTCGAGAATATATTTCTGCTTGTACCATGGCAAGTCGGTTTGTCGATGCCTCTTATCAAAATTATTGCGACACAATTAATTTGTTTCCATCACATTCTACGATTAAAAAAAGAGCAATAATAAGCCCATTATATTAATAAAAATAAGTGTTGCTTTTTCTTAATTTTAGCTATTGGTATGGGCCAAATTTCACAGTGGCAGCATACTTTGCCAGCTTTGTGCAATGTGCATTAAACTGGGGACGTAGAAACGACGGAGAGGCTTCGTCCCGCCGTAGCCCTCAGTTGTTCACAACCCCACAACAGTCCACCCACGCCATCGCTGCCCCACACCAAACCCAGGGTTATTGGTTATTGTGCAGTTCGACCCCCAATTCCCTCCGCCAACCCCCCCCCCCCCCCCCCCACACACACACGCAGGACGCAGGAATGTCTCATACCAGACGAGTGTAGCCCGAAATGTTTGCGTGGTAGAATAGTTATGGTGAACGCGTACGTGGAGACAGTGTTGGCGCAGCAGTCGCCGACAAAGTGTAAATGAGTCGGTATAAGGGGAACCATACCGCATTCGCCGACGCAGATGGAAATCCGCCTTAAAAACCATCCACAGGCTGGCCGGAACACCGGACCTCGACACTTATCCGCCGGGCGGATTCGTGTCAGGGACTGGCACTCCTTTGCCAGCTTTAGTGCTTACCATCAACAAGCGATCCACTGCATTACGCGGATGTTGGTATACCCACGACACAGCACCCCACCACATGGTGAGCGAGTAACCCAGGAGCGTCGAGGTGACAGTCTGTGTGTGCAGATAGAGGCGTGATGTATGACACTGCACACTTAGAGACAAGATCTACTAGCAACGACTAAGAATAATGTTCATAATAGAAAGAAACAAAGCCTCACCTGAACCGTACTTAGGGAACCTCGCATAAGGCTTAGAGTCAAGGTGTCTGTCATGAATAATTTACATCAGAAGAATCTCAACCATGACATTCTGAAGAATTACATGATTTCCATACTCTGCTTAGCCTGATTACGTAATTTATGTCACCGATCACATTATTTCGTAGTTAATTTCGTTCCTTTGGTAGAACGTGCCATTTCTCATCGTGTAAGAGACATGTAATTGCCGAGACAGGTCCTGTCAAGACGCGTTCCTAAGTAGTCGTGAGTACGGCTTCTCACTCTGATGGATGAAAAGAACCCGGAGACGGGAATTTCATGTGCAATCAACCAGTGGATGCCACGAGAAGTGGACCCGTCTGTGTGATAGGATGCGGGGAATGCTGTGTTGTCGGTATAGAAGCAGTAACAGCAGAATGGGTCACTCAGGGTATCTCAGTGAGTTCTAACGTGAGTTAAACACAGGGCGGCCTCGTTGTTACAAATTATACCGGGACATTTCAGTCTTTCTACAGCTGCTAAAGTGGACTACTCTTGATGTGACTTGAGTTGTGTCAAAAGCAAAGATTTCGTTCGTCATTACAATTGCTGAGCATCCGATCCAATGAATGGCCAATAACACCTGGTGAATAAAATAATCATATGTATATGATGTATGAAAAGGCGATAACACAGGTTCTAGGTGACCCGAGCGTTCAGCAGAGGAAACATGATGAACGCGCGCGGCTTCAGGTGATTTCCGAGATGCTGCGTCAACGGCGCGACGCAGGCGGCCGCTGTCGACGTTACCCGACGGTCAAAAGAAGTAATAATTTAAGTGTCAAAAGTTGGGTGGCGTTGCGTGTTTGTTCATGTCAATAGTTTCCATTGTATGACATCAGAAAATAGTTTCCCAGTAAACTTCTTACCGATGAAGTTAATCTCGGGGTGGACCCGCCAGGGTAGCCGAGCGTAGTCTGCCTTCGGCAGGGCAACAGAGCGGACGCGTACGTGTTGACTTCGTGCGGCGCGCGAGCTCGCCTTGTTTACTTTCTGACGGCCGTTGCTTAAGTGCCGGCTTACCTTGTACGATCCATGGCGAACCGTTACCGTAAATCAACACTCCGATTTACTTTCTGCAACTATTATGCCCGACCCAAAGCACTTGAGGAGGAGCGTTTTCTGCGAGAGGAAGTGAAGATCCCGGCGACCGATATTATACGCATACATTTGTCCATCGTGAGCAGCACGGTCTATGTGAAAATCATTAACGACGCGGCGTGCGAACGCATACTACGTGAGACCAAACAGGGGCTCCGCTTCTGTCACGCTGATGGCAATGTGGGAGAGGTAACCGTCGACCACGCAGGCTTAGGTATGCGAACGATACGCATTTTCGAATTGCCATTCGAACTTCCAGCTGAGGAAGTCGTCGCGGCACTACGCCCATACGGCACAGTCCACGGCCACACTGCGGAGAAGTGGACACAGTTTCGGACGTATCCTGTCCTAAACGGGGTCCGACAGGTCACCATTGATCTCCGAAGCCACGTCCCGTCCTACTTACAGATCGGCGGATGCCGTGCCATAATTATATACGATGGCCAGCCTCGGACCTGTTCCGGGTGCGGCAAAGAAGGCCACCTTAGATCCGAATGCCTACAACGGCGTATTACCCAACTTCCAGCTGCCGAAAAACCACCCACGTCGCAACCTACAGTGCTACCGGTGACCTATGCCGCTGCTCTGGCTTCTCCTACCACTTTGCAACGTCGCCCGGTCACAACAAACGACGCCACCAACGAGCCCGACCAGACACTGACGGAGAGCGCCTCGGACGACCCGCCGCCTCGGCCGGCCATTGACGCCGCTCCGAAGATGTCGACGCAACCAGACGCTGACCCTGATCTCGGAAACACGATGGAGATCGACTCGCTCATCGTTCCTACAGCGGCCTTTCTGCCAGAACGACGTGACTCCCTTCCGTCGTCGGACACGGAGGGTCGCACAAGGAAACAACGTTCCCCGAAACGTCGCAAGCGAAGACGTCGCACCGTTTCCGGCCAAGAGGAGACGTTACAAGTCGAGGAGGACGTACCCGTCGACCAGCACGAAGCCTCAGAACCCGCTACTGCTGACGAAGACGTCATGAGCGCGGAGACATCTATCGGTGTGCCTGCGCCCCGTGCTGACGCTGAACTAAATCATGAACGTCTCACAGGCGACACGACACCACGCACAATTACAACATCTTCTGAAGGCAAAATGGACGATACACAAGTTTCCGCTTCCACGGCGTGGCACGAGGAGGAGGTCACGGAGCAGGAGCCGTTACGGGACCCTGCGCCGTCACGGCCGCACCACTAATCATACTCTCCCCAGACTCCCCTGCGGCCCAGCGGGATAACGTTCCGCTGCGACGCCCACACCCTTGCGCGGACGGCGGAGTGGACCAGCCACCAGCAATCCGACACCAGGCCTACCGGATAGCAACCATCAACACCAACAACATCCGTTCCAGGGTGAAAATCCGCCTTATGCAGGAGATGTTCTGGGCTTCGGATATTGATTTCGCCCTTCTGCAGGAAGTTCAATTGGCTAGTCTCCCGGATATTAATGGCTATACCGCCCACGCCTCTGCGAGTGATCCTATGGGCCGCGGGGTGGCCATCTACGTCCGCCACGGGATTTCTGTGACCGATGTCGCCTTCCTTCCATCAGCTAGGGGCATGGCACTCACTGCCATGGGGACACGCATCATTAATGTCTACGCTCCCTCAGGCACCGAACGACGGCGTGAAAGAGCCCAGTTTTATTCCGAGGAAATCGCTCCCCTGTTTTTAGGGCGTTATGACCATTGCCTACTAGGAGGTGACTTTAACAGCGTTCTGCATCCTAAAGATCAGATTCCCCACTATACTACATGCCAGGAGCTACGTATAGTGGTGCGAGATCTCCTGCTTCACGATACCTGGGAAGTACAACACGGCGACCTTTCTGGCCATACCTTTCTTACAAGTCATTCCGCAAGCCGACTAGACAGGATATATGTCTCACAAACTCTTAGATCTGCGATACGGGGCGCCGAACGCTGGCCGCTGGCCTTTTCCGACCATTGCGCTTACATCTGTACGGTCCTCCTTCCGCCGCAATCAGTATGGCGCAGCCGTGCGCCATGGAAACTCAATACCTCACACTTGCATGACCAGGCGTGTCGCCAACAAGTCACTGACACGTGGACAGCCTGCGAACGACGCCTTCCCCGCTACCGCTCGACATTGACATGGTGGTTGGACTGCGCCAAGCCGGCGATCCGGAGGACACTGATGAGATACGGGAAGGACATGGCCGACTGGCATCGCACCACTGTTGACTTCTATTACGCGATTCTCCGAGATCTGGATGCTCAACCGCCAACCCCGGACAACCAGTTGGAACGGCAAAGAACTAAGGCGAAGATAATTGCGCTGGCACGCCGGAAATTGCAAGGGGTCGTGATACGGACGCGGCGCCACGATCACGCGGATTTAGAAATTCCATCCATGCATGATATAGCGTCCGACAACCGAAGGCGTCGTCGGCAGATCATCAGCACGTTGACAACGCCTCATGGAACGCAGGTGACCACTCAGAATGACATCGTCCGCGCATTCGTCGAGCACTACCGTCGTACTTATAGTGATGACGACTCTGAAACTGCAGCAGACGACTCCATTTTGAATTACGTCACGCGCACCCTCCCCCACACGGAGGCGGATGCTTTGACAGTGGCGGTTACGCTAGACGAAGTCAACAACGTAATCGCCAAAGGTGCAGTCAACAGATCGCCCGGCATTGACAGCTTACCGATTGAGTTTTACCGTACCTTTCGGGACCTCATGGCCCCACGGTGGACGACTATGTATCAAGAACTGATAACATCTGACCAAGCAATCCCACCCGCCTTTGCTGAGGGCATCATTATACCAGTCCACAAACCAGCCCGTGGTTCGATGGTCACGAGTTACAGACCGCTCACCCTCCTCAATGCCGATTACAAGATTTTCGCACGCTTACTGGCAATGCGGCTCCGAACTACACTCCCTCATATCCTCTCGCCAGAACAAACGACGCCTGGCGGACAGATTAACATACAGACTGCCACAGGGGAATGCCGCGACTTAATTGCGATAGCGGCGGCCTGCAGGCTCCGGGCAGCGGTCGTCGCTATAGACTTCGACAGCGCCTTCGATAAAGTGCGTCATCGTTTCCTGTTTTCGGTGGCAGCCCGAATGGGCATCCCCCCTTCGTTTCTCAACGTCATCCGGCGTCTTTACGACAGTGCCGTTTCACGTGTCCAAGTCAATGGACGTATAGCAGGGCCGGTACCTATCTGCCGTTCGATACGGCAGGAGTGCCCCCTCTCTACCCTCCTGTATGCTATTGCCCTTGAGCCCCTTATTGGGGGCTTGACGACCAAGCTTTCTGGCCTCACCCTACGCCAACACACTTTTCGCTGTCGGGCATATGCTGATGACCTCCTCCTCCTCATTCGCTCCGGCTCTGAGATTCGGGATGTCCTCGACTTGATTACCCGTTATGGGGCTGCCGCTGGCAGTGCCATGAATGTCGCCAAATCTTCTGCAATGCACATTGGACGAGGCCTCCAGGAGGGTGAAGTGGCACCACTGCCGCTTGTGCGGACTTTCCGGTACCTGGGCATTACCTTTACCCCCACGGTCACACGCACGGCGGCAACGAATTTCCGTCGCCTGTTACACGTCATCCGCAACGACGTCCGCCAGAACCTCTTGCGCCGCCAGGACACACTTCAAAGGGTTGCGTTTATTAATCTTTATGTGGCATCAAAATTGGTTCACATCGCGCAAGTTCTCCCTCTGCCAACTGCAATTGGGCGCAACCTTCAGGCGGCTTTTTGCTATTACCTCACGGCTGGTTCAATGTTTAAAGTCCGTTATGAGACACTTACCCTGCCCACACGGTATGGTGGCGTCGGGCTCGTCAATGTCCGTATGCGATCTGCAGCCTTGTACATGAGTACCATGAGAAAACAGTGGATGGGCCAGGGTACATCTCTAACACGCAGCTTGCTTGAGGTCCTCCTACCAGCTTCCACCTCACCACCAGTGTCTGTAGGCCATATCGTGCCTCATTTGTCCCATCTTTCGACCTTTTTCGTCGACTACAGTTATATACATACCAGTCTCCCAGATACACGCCCACCTAGGACTAAGGATTTTTACAGCCTGTTGCTGCGCTGTGTTCCCCGGAATGTGATGGAGACCAAACACCCATCCAGCCAGTGGCCCATAGTATGGACTACCGTCCACCAGCCCTTCCTCCCTACGAACGTCCGGGCGCTGTGGTATCACATAGTCAACAGGAAATTTGCCACGAAGCAGCGCCTGCACAACATTGGCTTGTCAGAATCCCCTCTTTGTCTCCTTTGCCAGCAACTGGACACTGATGAACACCGTCTGACATGCGCCTCATCGCAAGATGTATGGCGCTTCGTGCAGCAAATCATTGCCTGCTATCTCCGGGTGCCACCAGACACAGTCGAGCCTCGAATGTTTCTATACCCGGAGGACCGACATTTTCCCGCCGCCAAATGTTATGCTATTACGTGGGTCAAAGGGTGGGCGGTCGCTTATCTCTTTAATGAGGGACCTAAATCCCGCCTCGACTTCTGGACCTATTTACGAACAGCCCATGCAGCTCTCGAAAACACGCCACGTTACCGAACATTATTTGCTAACTATCTTCGAGCGGTCCTTGTTAGACCTCCACTGAGTTGGGGGGTGCCTGGCACAGAGGGCACCCTCCCCTCCTCCCCCGGCGGTGTCTGAGTTTCAACCGCCTACGATCTATTCTACTTCTGACCTCCGCGGATGGGAGAGCGCGTCGCAGATTGCGCGGATTTTATTTCTTTTTGCTATTCCTGTTTCCTTTCTTTTTCTTTACCTAGAATTTATATTTCTTTATCTTTCGCATATGTGTTCCCATAATTTCATGCTATTAGTGCATATTACAAAAACACATGCAAATAAATAAATAACAACGCCTTCCACTACTGTTGATTCCTGTTTCTCCCACTTCCCTAAACACCACAGGCTCGGTGGTGGTGCGGGGGACACTGTGGCGGGTAAGCGCGGCGGCCACCGATCGAATCCGCCCAGCGGATTAACGACGAGAGCCGGTGTGCCTACCAGCCTGGATGTGAATTTTAGGCGTTTTTGCACATCCCGCTAGGTGAATACTGGGCTGGTCCCCACGTTCCACCTCAGTTACAAGCGTAGCAGACATTTGACACACGTCTGCACTATTTCACGATTTACCCAGATGGTTGGGGTACACTGATTCCATCCTGAGGGGGTGGTTACGGGGTGGTGGCAGGAAGGGCATCCGGCCATCCCTAACACTAACACTGCCAAATCCGTTGTAACCACGCCGAACCTGCGATCGCTGCGGGACTATGGCGTAAGGGGAACGAAACGAACGGGGTAGGTCTAGGTGGATAACGTACCGACGCACTGTATGTTTTGTAGAGCACCGCAATTGATGTTTAAGGCTTGGTATAGGTGAAGGAGCTTGGCTGGTGAGGTCAGTGTAGTATTTTATACAGTTTACGGAGACCGTGTGGCAACTTTGTCATTTGGGTCCCTGTTGATAGACGAAGCTGCGTCTGTAATTTTCCTCCCAAGGCCGAGCTATCGAATTCATGTAGGTTCCGGGATTTTGAATTATTCTCTGATTAGAAGCTGATTTGGCGAAACTGTGTTTTTGGGCGGTCGATTGGTTGTCGTACTGTGAACAGTTCGGGAGGAAGGAGTGGTTATTCTGCTGTGATAGATACAGCGTGAGATGTGGTTGAGGGAATATTTTAATTTCATGATTTTTAGGGAATCAGTAGAACCCGATATCCTGACCATGTTGTATGATTAGTGGTTGCGGCTCGCCCAGCGGTAATTGGGCTGCTAGCAGTTTTTGGGAATGGTTTGGTAATGGATGGTGTGTATCGAGAAGGTAGAGCCTCGGACACATTTTGGTTGTTGTTTGGATGCCACAATCATACAGCGGATCCAGGATTGTCACATGTAATTTCGAACTGTTTCACCTTGATAGGAGATATCGCACTAGTAGACTGAGTTGGTAACTGCTGGTAATAGAAAGGAATCATTTACAATCAACACGTACAAAACAAAAAACTTGGTTAGTAGAAGTGACGAGTGTCCTGATTTCATTTAGGAAACTTTGGCTGGTCGCGTTGTGCTAACGCCTGAAGAGGCTCAGTTTCGTTAGAACTGTTAATTAAGGTCAAGGCAAAAGAGGTGGTCCTGCTTCGGTTTTCTGTTTATATTTTTGTTTGTTCTTGAATTTCCGTTTCTTTAGAGGGTGTGTAGCGTTTGCTGGCGCTCGATCTCTTACGAGATTTGAACTTGTATTGAGATACCTAGCCCAAATAAAGACAATCTTTCTTGGGTCAAAAGAAACCTTTACGTGTGGTTACTTAGTAGCTGTTGCGTGTGTTTCATTGTGTTGTAATTGGAAGTTTAAGTGTCACCTTAAAAGTGACGTGATTGAAGGATGTTTAATTTCGAAGTGTGAGGGAACTTATTTTGGTTGAAACTGAGTTGTAAATAACCTCTGAAAACAGTATTATCCCAGAAAGATGCATCAGTAGATACTCTTAAAAACGACGAAAGCAAAGATTTTAGTTTAAGAGATATTACTAGCTTCTTGCGTAACATAATCTCAAGTTGGTATTAGGAAGTTATGGTTTCAGTGAAAATCACTTAATTGCGATGTTTCATGCAAACGACGCAAGAGTCTGATACTAATAAAAGCTGAAAAGACTACATTTATGTAAAAAAAAAGTTCTAAGTGAGAGAAAATGGGAAGTGAATTTACTTGGAGTTGTTACGAAAAGTCAGCGATCATATTCACAAAGGTGTAGTGGTTACTCTGTGGAATTCATAATGTATCATTAGTTACGTAGCAACGTTAGCTTACACAGAAAGAAACAGAATTATGGCTTAAGTTATCTTTATCCAAATACGAGTTTAATATGAATCGGTCTTTGCACTCACTTCATATTTGAGATAAATGTTAGAAGTTATTAAAGGATTACGAGTCGGTTCCAGAGAGATTGTTCTGCGTTGGAAGGAAGTCGTTGCTTGTGAAGACAATTGCAAGCTCTATTTACGATTTAGCTTGACATAATGTAAATAGGTGTTGAATTGAAATAATTTTGGTGTCTTTCTTTGGACGATAGGGAGATGGCATGTGTTGTCGCTGTATTCTGCTACTCTCGACATTGCTGGTAGGTAGTGATTGTCAGTGTCATTTGGATAGATTATATTAGATTAGATTAGATTTATACTAGTTCCATTGATCATGAATACGATATTTCGCAATGATGTGGAACGAGTCAAATTTTCCAATACATGACATAATTAAGTTAATTTAACAACATAATTAAATTAATATAACAACTTTTTTATTTTTTTTATTTTTTAATAAGGTTTTTGTTTGGTTATTTTTCTTTTTTTCTTAATTTATATCTAAAAATTTCTCTATGGAGTAGAAGGTGTGTTCATTCAGAAATTCTTTTAATTTCTTCTTAAATACTTGTTGGTTATCTGTCAGACTTTTGATACTATTTGGTAAGTGACCAAAGACTTTAGTGGCAGTATAATTCACCACTTTCTGTGCCAAAGTTAGATTTAATCTTGATTAGTGAAGATCATCCTTTCCCCTAGTATTGTAGTTATGGACACTGCTATTACTTTTGAATTGGGTTTGGTTGTTAATAACAACCTCGAGTTTTCTGAAAATGCTGTTTGTAATTATTTAGCATTTGAGTCTGCTGTCTCGTCAGTGTTTATTTTCGTTGCAGTTGCTAATGTCCAAAGGGTTTATCTGTCTTCAGTTTGTTGTCTAGGACTGCAACTACAGTACAAGTGTTTGCCAGGCCCTCGGCTACTATTGAAATCTTCTGTGATCGGATAGCGAGCCACAGTCATAACATCGATTGTCGACACAAAAACCGACCTAATTCTTGCTGTAGTGGTCGATTGGTTCGCTGCAGCAATTTTGGGCGGCAGGAAGCCATAAATTAGCGGCATCGCGACGTTGGTGCGGTACGATCCTTTGTCGTTTTGAGTTAGACTTTGAGTGCCACCAGTCGGCGCTTTACAGTCTGTGAAATGGAAACACGAAACATTTACCGCAACTTAAATACTGACCGACAGGAATCCTTGAGCATTCCCGAGGGTGATAGTAAAATTCGCATAAAACCAGAAGAAGGAGCCACTCGTGAGTTGCATAATGCTACCAGCACTCCAGACAACACAATAACTGTGCTTATAAATTTATATAGAACGAACTACAATGGTCCAGCAGATCCTCATAAACCGCACATATCTGTAGTATGTACTGCTAAGCGATGCTTGAGGTGTACAAGAAGCGACTGAAAAATGTTCGACTCGAAACAAGTGATCTAGAGTGATAAATTACCATATCCCCTGTGACAATGCGGTGGAATGGCTTGGGTGCGGCGAATTCGAGCAGAACGTAACCTACCATCCATCATATGTAGTGGTAGAATTGAAGTATGGAGAAGTTATTTTTGTGGTATGGGGGTTTTTCTCTTGGTTATGTTGTGAGCCACTTACCGCGCATATGAATACACTAAATGCGGAGTGTTATGAACACATTTTACAGCATGGTATAGTAAATAAATTGGAGGAATAGTTGCATGGGGGCTTAATTATTAAATTTGAAAATGATTTTTTATTTTTCGTGGCTGTATGTCCGATTACGCTGTGTCTCGTAAACGGTTGACCCTGACTAGTATTATTACGCAATCTGACTGCATAGAACAACAAAGAATGAAATGAAAATTTCAGTTAATACAATTAATTAATTAAGTCCCCAGCAACTATAAAACCTACGAAACCAAAGCCCAAATGTAATTGTTCTGTGTGTGGGAGTGTGACTCAACGTACACATCTGGCACGGTTCTTCTTCAACAAGACAAGAAATTTTAAATACCATTTATACTGAAGTAACTAAAAAATAGAAATACTATAATTGCGTAAGGAAAGCAGAATTACACTCTAATACAAGAACACAAGCCAGATGCTTTGTTGACTGAACCTGTAATGGTGCATTATATAAGACATTGAGATAATAAAAAGAAAAGGAAATTTTTTTTTTCTTTTACCTTCATATATTGACGAAAAGCACTCTAATCATTACAATATTTCCACACCGACTCGTTACTATCACATCTCAACAAGAACTTTTCAGTATCACATCTCAGCAAGCACTGCCTACTACGAGTTCTCCCCAAGCACTCCCTACGAGTTCTCCCCAAGCACTGCCAGTGGAGGCGGCTGAATAATACTCTTTGGCGCAATCTCTGGCGCTGTGGCTCAGTGTAGCCACCTTTCATAGTTCAGAGACGATGATTGTATCAGCATCCCAGTGCATCATATCATAAACCAGCATCTGTGAGTCAATGGTTTATGGATAGTTCCATTCCTGAAATAGACTCGTCTATCAAGAGGCCTGACGTGGACACAGTGGAAAGCTTTTGGACTGAGTCAGAACCCCGACTTTTCTCCGGACCCTAGAATTCTGCATCACTACCTTCTCTGGTTTCTGCTCTTGAGGAATAATGCGCTGCCATTCCTTCACAAATATTTAGACTCCTCGCTGAAAGTGTACCCAACAGAGTTCAGCCGTCACGAAGGCGAGGGGTGGTCACACCAAATTTAATGTCCACGAATGTGTCTTCGGTTACTTTTCATCATATAGCGTATCTACCAATTCGAAGACATGATGATTTGTTAATTCTTAAGATCCATTTGACTGTTTGTTACAGTGCAAATACGCTCCTGCAATCCAAAGTATATGCTGTGTAAAACTAGTCTAATGGTACTGGCAAGTCAGTATTTCAGTTTCACTGTGAACATACCAAACCAATCCCTACCATTTTCTCCATCTTTATAGGTCTACCTTCAATTATTTTCTTTCATTATGTAATTTAACTCATCTCTTTGTTTACTTATCGGCAGGCCAGTCAAAGTTTCTTTTTTTCAGATTCGATTCTTTTGCCATTACCGCCGTTTCTGCACTGACGAAGGGAATACGGTAAGTGTCACAACCAGATATCCCAGAAACTTCGCTCACTGGAAGAGGAATCAGAATAAATGAACATGTAGTTCCGCTTACCCGAAGATAATCAACCGTTTCTGAGGAAACGACGATCAAGGTTTTCAAGGTACTTTATGTGCCTTTTTGTGTGCAGGAAATTTGACCACATATGTGACACAGCGGCTATCTCCGCGGTTTCATGCTTTAGAGCCGCGTATTCTAAACCTGATTGTTGGTTTTGTAAAAAAATTATCTAAAATTGTTTACCGTGAAAGTACTGTAGTTAGTGTAGTAAGTTACGTTGGACCGAGTTCTATTGTTGTTCACAATAAGTGAGATTCGATCGGTCAACAAGTACATCCGTCTGTTCCTGCAGCACGCAAGGAGGATCCTATAGTGAACCGATTCTGACCTGCCTAGCTGACTGTGACTACTTGAGGTTATCGGAAAGAGAAAGGTATTCCGATTTAGTTCTCACAGCGAACAGACAGTAATACAACCTCCAGCAAAATTAAAACAAATCGATCTTGAGGACGAGTGTTACACGGAAGAATCTTGTGGATAATCTAAACAAGTGTGACACTGCAAGTCCTGAAACAAGAGGAGAGATAACCGGTATTGAACTGTTACAGAAATTGGATGTAACTAATAAAACACAAAGAATTAAATCCAACCAACCTAAAATCTTGGTTAAAAAAACTGACCGAAAGAAATTATTGATCTTAGTCGACTTCGGGATATTTTCTGATAAAACAGAATCGTTGACTGCAGGAAAAACGGTAGAGGAAGCAATCTTAGAAGAAACGCCTTTCAGTTAACCAGAAAAATATTGTAGGAGTCAGCGCATGAGGTTGTTGACTATACGGTGTTCAGGGTGGTCATGGTAGGTTCCTCGACGCGTCGGCAGACATAGTAACAGAAGAATCAATTGTAAGACAAGCCTATTCAGTAATTTAACAATACAAAAGGTGTCTTCCGTTCTCTGCTATGTCTGAGAATGGACCTTCATGTGCATCTGCTGCTCCATCTGCTGCCGCGGTCCTCTGACTGGACCTCTGAGAGGATGCGGGAATGCTCGCTCCCTCCTGTGTCTCCTGTTGCCTTTTCACACCGCGCTGTGGAGTTGTCGGATGCCGTGATGCCCAATGCTATTACCCTGCCAGGCACTGCGTGTTGCCGTGTTGTCTGCTACGGCCCATCAAGTGACTGCACTGTCAAGATGTCGTGCTGTTCTCCGATCCTGACCTGCCCTTTACCAGACCGTTGGTGGATCGGAGGCTGCGACGTTTGGACAGCTAGCGCCCCAACCTGGTATCGTGGTGACAATCTGTTGAATGGCTCATCAGTTGCAGTTGTTGTTCCCGTCTCCAAGATGGCTCCTGGCAGCTCATAAACATGCAGTCATCCTCGCCCAACAGTACAGCAGAGATGTACTGGAGAACTGGAACAGTCCTGCAGAAACTGTTCCACAAAAGTAATCAGAGAATCGACTGCAGATGAAGTGAATGCCGTCGATCCTTCTTGTTGAGTCGCTACTGGCCCATCAGATGGCTTATTTATTACGGTTAGGGAAGGAGGTTTGCTATTAGACATCATTCGTGACTATCGAACAGTCCGCCTTAACCCCTAGCCGTCAGCACTTTTCCTCACTGCTAATTTGCTTTAGGATTCGTTTTGGTACATTTCCCCCCTTGGCGAACTCAATGTGAGTGAAACTGCGAAGAGAATCGTGCTTTCTGCATAACATAACGGAGACGCACCGAGGTTCAACTAGCGCTGTCTGTGTCGCCTAGTTCCTGATGAATCGCTCTTAGTCACACACTTACTTGCTGAGCTTGCTGTTTTTGCCGGCCTACTTGCCAAGTGTATTCGCTCACGACAGAATCTGTGGCTTTGGACGCCCTGAAACCCCACTGCGGACGCAATCCCTGTCTGGGGGACTTAGAGATTCTCTGTCTTCCCGAACTGATCTGCTCCACTGTGCAACACGGTGAAGGCCAGCCACAAACCGACCCCTTTCCAGTTAACTTGAAGGACAACTGACATTCCTTGGTAGATGTATTCACGAGACTTTCAAGTAATGTTAAAATTTTGGGCAGTAGGTTCATGAGGTGAAAGAACAATCTTCCATTTTTGATTGCAGATAAAAGCAGTAAGACTTACCGATTTTCATTCAAACGCTCATTGAAAATGATCATGTCAAATGACAATAACGATAATGCGTGTGGCTGGAGGTGGTGCCCCGTCTCTGTGGGAGCCCTATCGCTTGCTGCAAATCATTTTAGTTGACGCCACTTTGGCGACTTACGTGTCGAAGGGCATGAAATGAAGATGACTGACAACACGGCACCAAATCTCCGACCGGAGAAAATCTCCGACCCACCCGGGAATCGAACCCAGCCCTGGGATGGCATTCCGCCGTGTTCACCACTGAGCTATGGAGGCGGGTGGTCTTGTCAAAAATCCTGTTTCTTCTTCTATCACATCAGAAGAATTTCCCCTCATAAAGGATTACAGCGTACTCTTTCTACCTATACGCTCTTTCCTCTGCTTTTTAACAATGGGATACCCATTGCACTCATAATACTACTACCCTTGCTTTGAATTTCACCGAAGGTATTTTTTACTTCCTATATGCTTAGTCTGTCCTTCAGACTATAATTTATTTCTCAATTTCTTCACACTTTTCATGAAGCCAGTTCGTTTTAGCTTCCCTGCACTTCGCGGAACTTGCTGTCAACCAGTAACATCAAGTGATAGATTCATATACCACCCAAAGTGGTACAGTACTGTCCAGGGAAGTTAGTGGACAGTTCGCTCCTCCAGTGTACGCGGCCCTGATTTTGTGATCAAATGGTTCAAATGGTTCTGAGCACTATGGGACTTAACTACTGAGGTCATCAGTCCCCTAGAACTTAGAACTACTTAAACCTAACTAACATAAGGACATCACACACATCCATGCCCGAGGCAGGATTCGAACCTGCGACCGTAGCAATCGCACGGTTACGGCCTGAAGCGCCTAGTACCACTCGGCCACCGCGGCCGGCTGCGACGTATTACCACATAAGTTAACATAAAGGAAAAACGTACGTTGCCAGCTACCAGTATTTTCAGCGTGAAATGTCTACTATAATACTTCATTTAGACCCTGATTTTGTGATCAAATGATTCAAATGGCTCTGAGCACTAAGGGACTAAACTACTGAGGTCATCAGTCCCCTAGAACTTAAAACTACTTAAATCTAACTAACCTAAGGACATCACACACATCCATGCCCGAGGCAGGATACGAACCTGCGACCGTAGCGGATTTTGTGATCAGTACAGTCCAAACCGGACGCGAGTATCGTACAAGCGCTAAACGAACATTGTCGCATCAAGGTGTAAAAGTCGCGGAACTTGCTGTCAACCAGTAACACCAAGTGATACTCGTAGATTCATATACCACCCAAAACGGTACAGTACTGTCCGGGGAAGTTAGTGGACAGTTCGCTCCTCCAGTGTACCTAGAGTTGGAGCAACTAAGGGAACAACATCCGAAAGTTAACGCAACCACGACAAAAACCGGGAAGTTGACAAAAGAATTACGCAATTATTTCTTCGAAAACTATGCAACCGTATGTAGAGACTGAGCAATTCTTGCTCATTATTGATTGAAGAGGTGAACAGGGAGATTCTTTGTTTTTTTTTTTTTTTTTGATCACCAGTATTTTCATTGTTTTCCGTCCACATACCACATACTTTCAACATTCGTCTGTAGCACCGCGTATTGAATGGTTCTATTCTCTTCTGTTCCGGTTTTCTCTCAGTCTGTGTTTACTACCATACAGTGCTGTTCTCCAGACGTACATTCCCAGCAATTTCTTCCTCAAATTAAGTTCTACGTTCGATACTAGCAGACTTCTGTTAGCCACGAATTCCATTTTTGCCAGTGCTAGCCTGCTTTTGATGTCCTCATTCCTCCGTCCGTCATGGGTTATTTTGCTGCCTACTCAGCAGAATTTTTAACTTCATTTATTTCTGGGCCTTCAGTCCTGTTGTTAAGTTCCTCGCTGTTCTCATTTCTGCTACTTTCTTTACTTCCGGCTTTCTTCGATTTATTCTCAGTCCATATTCTGTACTCAATACACTGTTCTTTCCATTCTGCCGATCTAGTAACTCTTCTTCACTTTCTCAGAGGATAGCAATGTCATCAATCTTGTCATTTATATCCCTTCACTTTGATTTTAATTCCACTCTGGAACCTTACTTCTATTTCTATCATTGCTTCTTCAGTGTCTAGATTGAAGAATAGGCGCGGAAGGCTCATCCCTGTCTTACTGGCTTCTTCATCCGAGCACTTCGTTCAAGGTGCTCCACTCTTACTGTTCCTTCATGACTGCTTAAATGTTGTATATTGTGCGCCTCTCAATGTAGCTTACCCCTGCTTTCGTCAGAGTTTCGAACATCTTGCGGCATTTGACATTGTCGATAGCTCTTTCCAATTCTATGTATCCTATGAACGTGTATTGATTTTTCTTTAGTCTTGCTTCTGTTAAAACCGCAACGTCAGAAATGCATCTCTGATGACTTTGCCTTTGCTAAAGCCAAACTGATCGTCATCTAAAACATCATAAATTTTCTTTTCCAAACGTCTGTATATTATTCTTGTCAGCAACTTGGATGAATGAGTTGTTAATCTGATTGTGAGAAAATTCTCGCACTTGTCAGTAGTTGCAGTCTTGGTAAGTGTGTGGATGATATTATCCCAAATGTCAGATGATACTTAGCGAGACTCATCCATTGTACACACCAACGTGAAAGATGTTTTTTTGCCACTTCCCCCAATGATTTTAGAAATTCTGATGGAACGTTATATATCCCTTCTACGTTATTTGATCTTAAGTCCTCCAAAGCTCTCGTAAATTCTGATTCTAAAACTGGATCACCTATCTCTTCTAAATCAAATCCTGTTTCTTCTTCTATCACATCAGAAGAATTTCCCCTCATAAAGGATTACAGCGTACTCTTTCTACCTATACGCTCTTTCCTCTGCTTTTTAACAATGGGATACCCATTGCACTCATAATACTACTACCCTTGCTTTGAATGTCACCGTCGGTAGTTTTGACTTCCTATATGCTTAGTCTGTCCTTCAGACAATCATTTATTTCTCAATTTCTTCACACTTTTCATCAAGCCATTTCGTTTTAGCTTCCCTGCACTTCCTATTTATTTCATTCATCAGCGACTTGTATATCTGTATTCCGGAGCTTCGCGGAACATTTTTTTTACTTCCTCCTTTCATCGATCAACTGAAGTTACCCATGTTTTCTTAACACTTACCTTCTTTGTACCCATTTTTTTTTCTTTTCAGCGTCTGTGATGGCGCTTTTTGGAGGTGTCCATTGCTCTTCAACTGTACTGCCTACTGAGCTGTTCCTTTCTGCTGTGTCTATAGCCTTAGAGAACTTCAGGCGTATCTCGTCATTCCTTAGTACCTCCGTATCCCACTTCTTTGCGTATTGATTCTTCCTGAGTAATCTTTTACACTTCGGTATATTCTTCATCACTACTACGTTGTGATCTGAGTCTATATCCGCTCCTGGGGACGCCTTACAATCCAGTATATCATTTCAGAATCTCTGTCTGACGATGATGTAATCTAACCGAAATCTTCCAGTATCACCCACCCTTTTCCAAGTATATCTCGTCCTCTTGTGATTCTTGAACAGGGTACTCGCTATTACCAGCTGAAATTTATTGCAGAACTGAATTAATCTTTGTTCTCTCTCATTCCTTGTCCCAAGTTCATATTCTCCTGTAACCTTTTCTTCTACTCCTTCCCCTACATATGCATTCCAATCCCTCATTACAATTCCATTTCATCTCCCTTTACGTGTTGTATTGCCCTTTCAATATCATCATATACTCTCTATCTCTTAATCTTCATTTTGCGACGTCGGTGTGTTTACCTGAACCATCGTTGTCG
The DNA here is from genome assembly GCF_023864345.2 of Schistocerca serialis cubense. Taxonomy (NCBI): domain Eukaryota; kingdom Metazoa; phylum Arthropoda; class Insecta; order Orthoptera; family Acrididae; genus Schistocerca; species Schistocerca serialis. The sequence goes on from NC_064646.1 coordinate 236,941,646, forward strand.
ATTTTCGTTTGCTGTCGATTCTGATAGGAAGAACCCTATCACTGAACTGTTCACAGTAACACACTCTCTGCCCTACCTAAATATTCATAACGAATCTTACTCCCGTTGTGCCATTTCCTGCTGCTGTTGATGTCACCCTATACTATCAGACCAGAAATCCTTGACTTCTTTTCATTTCACTTCACTTACCCCTACTATATCTAGATTGACCCTTTGCATTTCCCTTTTTGAATTTTCTAGTTTCCCTTGTTGTTGTTGTGGTCTTCAGTCCTGAGACTGGTTTGATGCAGCTCTCCATGCTCTTCTATCCTCTGCAAGCTTCTTCATCTCCCAGTACCTACTGCAATCTACATCCTTCTGAATCTGCTTAGTGTATTCATCTCTTGGTCTCCCTCTACGATTTTTACCCTCCACGCTGCCCTCCAATGCTAAATTGGTGATCCCTTGATGCCTCAGAACATGTCCTACCAACCGATCCCGTCTTCTGGTCAAGTTGTGCCACAAACTTCTCTTCTCCCCAATCCTGTTCTATACTTCCTCATTAGTTATGTGATCTACCCATCTATTCTTCAGCATTCTTCTGTAGCACCACATTTCGAATGCTTCTATTCTCTTCTTGTTCAAACTATTTATCGTCCATGTTTCACTTCCATACATGGCTACACTCCATACAAATACTTTCAGAAATGACTTCCTGACACTTAAATCTATACTCGATGTTAACAAATTTCTCTTCTTCTCTTCTTCTCTTCTAGTTTCCCTACCACGTTTAAACTTTTGACTTTCCACGTCCCGACCATTAGAATGTTATCCTTTCGTTCATTATGCCAACTTTTTCTCATAGTCGCTTCCCCCATGGCAGTCCCCTGCCGGAGATCCGAGTGGGGGACTATTCCGGAATCTTTTGCTAATGGAGAGATCAACTTGACACTTTTTCAATTACAGGCCACATTTCCTGTGGACACACGATACGTGTCTTTAAGGCAGTGGTTTCCGTAGCCTTCTGTACCCTCATGGCGTTGATCATTGCTGATTCTTCTGCCGTTGGAGGCAGTTTCCCTCCCCTAGGACATGAGAGTGCCCTGAACCTCCGTCCGCTCCTCCGTACTCTTTGACAAGGCCGTTGGCTGAATAATAGTGACTTCTTATGCTGGAAGTCTCCGGTCGCCATTGCTGATTATGAATCAAAATATAAGCAGTAGTGGATATCGAACTGAGGACCGAGGACGTTTTGATTACTAATGAAAGACACTACCACTTTGTTTTACGAAGAGAAATTTATATATGACGATCTAGTACCAACCCTTGCATTGAAAGTATTTCCTCGGAAGCTTTCACCGCTCTTTAATCTGTGACCTACACCTTTAAGGTAAAATGAAACATTTCAGCCGAAACAGATTTCCTCTAAGCTAGCTATCATCCAAGGGAATACGCCAGATCATCCTGAAGAACAAGCACAAGAATAAAATATAAAAAAGGATACAAGAATGAAATATAAGAATATGAGAATATAAACCTCTGAAAGTATCACACAGACACACACACACACACACGCACACTCACGTAAATGCAACTCTCACTCACATGTCCACTGTGTCTGGCTGCCGAGTCTGAGTGTTCTCTAAATCAGAAGAATGCTTTTTGGCTGAAAGCTTGCTTCTTCAGCAGTCAATCTTTTTTTTGTGCTTGTCTGCGATTGAACATTTCCATTGTACAGTGAGTAGCAATGTGCCCTTTTCATAACGTTGTCATTAATGCATCCTGGATATATATATATGGTGAGTCACTAACTACTGCCACCTAGAGTAACTCTGGAAGCATGATAGTAGCTGAAAAGTTTGTGGGACAAATGTAAACGTCCATTTACAGAAGGTGTTCGAAGTGATGACGATTGGTATCAATTCAGTGCTGCATTCTTCTTGTTATGGGTTAGCGGTATTCCTTATCGCTTCGGAATTTATCGAGGCACATTCTCTGACAGTTCTCTCTCGCGTGTCTTCAGGTGTAGTAGGAAGGTCTTTAAAAACATGTGTTTTACGAATCCCCACAAGAAAATATCCAGAAGCGCCAAGTCTGGCGAACGAGCTGGCCACGACACATCTAGTCCGCATACAATCCAACGATTTGGGAATTGTTTATGCAACTTATTTCTAGTCATCAGCGAAAAATGTGACGGACACCCATCGTGTCGATACCACATTCTGTTCCTTGTTCCTAAAGGTGCTTCTTCCAGTAACAAACCGAATGTTTCTTCCATGAATGTTGTATCCTTCCTACCATTAAGATTTCCTACGATGAAAGAAGGGCTTTTAATTCTGTCCTCCAGAATCCCATACCATACATTCACCGAACACGGTTTTTCGTGTGCAACTTGCCACAGCGCACATGGATTACCGGTTGCACAATAATGAATCTTATGCAAAGTAACATTTCCATGGTTCAAATTAATAAATGTGTCATCCCTCCGAATCTGACGTTGAGCCCATCGTCAGAATTTAATGTGACGCCTACAATCCGTACCCCTGAATTCTTCGTGGAGACTGAAATGGTATGGATGATATTTATGGCGATGCTGAACAACACTACTCTGCCTCATGCCAGATTCCCTTGCGATTTGACGCGAACTAACCCAAGGATCTCGAACCACAGTGGTACGAGTACCAATTTCCGTTTCCTCGTTAGTAACTTTCTTTGCCGCTTATGTTTCCGATGAGTTAAAGATCCAGTTATTCTCAATTTATCGTAGACATATTTAAATGTAGAACGTGTAGGGTGAGTACTCTGAGGATTTCTTTCAGCGTATAAGTCTCTAGCTCTCACTGAATTTCGTTGGTATTCTCCGTAAATGAGAAGGATATCGACTTGTTCTTCGAAGAAAAACATCATTCACATTCGCTTGATTAGACAATACTAGTGTTACCGTTCCTATTATTATTGTATTGCGAAACCGTTAAATAGTGTTTACATGTCAGTGAGACGTTAGACGGATACGCCATATTCGGCGAATATTTACTACTTGCATGATATACGAGAGAGAATTGTCAGAGCACCTGCTTCGATAAGTTCCGATGTGATAAGGAAACCACTCGATCCATGATAGGAGGTTGCAGCACTGCACTGATACCAGTCGTCAACACTTCTAACGCCTTCTGTAAATGGACGTTCATGGCACTTCTGTGAATCTTGGTGAAATTTTGTGCAGTTTAAAACGTGGGGACGGTGACTGTCTACATAAGATATCATAATCTGAATTGTAAAATATATGTTTGTAATAAATAAAGAAGAAAGGCTGTTATCAAAAATCCCTAAAAGTTTTCAGCTCATTAATCTCAAATTTCTACACGGCTCTATAACTAACATTTCGGCGGACATAAGCTCTGTAATTTTAATACGCGCAATATATAAATGTTTAAAATATGTATAAAAGAGAAACATTATTGCCAAACATCTCGAAAAGCACTTGACCGATTTACTTCAATGTTTTTCACTCATTTAATATTTCTGCATTCAGAAGAAATAATCAAGAAAATTAATGAGTAGGTACTGTGCTTTCTATAGCAAGAAAAAAATTACAGCGGCAATACAGTTCTGGAGACAGTACCATCAGATGCCGCTAGATCGTGGCACGAACGAAAGCAGGAGAATTTGAAAGAAATTGCTAACTCGTTTATTGATAGCTGTCGTTCTTATATATGCAAGGGAACACCACTGACTCTATTACCCAACATTATAGAGGCCAACTTCATCACTATCTACGCCGCAGCTGAAGACGTATTCATTCCTTGCATTCCGCTGATACTCAGTGATTTAAATATGTCATTCGATTAAAATCGATTGCAGTTTCCCAAGCGGCTTGCATTCCTTGTGCGTATCAGCAAGGCACGGCACCAGTCACATGCTGTGTCACGTATTAAGCATCCCGGACAGCACCTGCCACTGTAGCTAGCTGTATAAAAATTTTATTAAATTTGTGTGAAATTTAGTTGTTATTCTACATTTAAAATGTTACTCACGTATCCTCTATGGTGTTCAGAAACAGTCGTGTAGTAACTTTCTATGAAGGTAGGTAGATAACTGAAAACTAAATCGCATTTCGAACACGGGGCTCCAAAATGCTAAGTCGTAACGCTATTCACTGTTCAACTCCTCCGTTCTATTACCGCTTTAACAGACAGTTAATTAATCTGAAAACCTGGACCGTTGTTTTCTCAAAAATGGTAGAGTATCTACCCGTTATCCGAGATAAGTGTTCACTTGTTGAGACAAGCTTCAGAGAATGCCGCTTATGGGCAGCATATCATTCTCAATGGAGACAAGTCTTCCGAAGTAAGAGTGATTTTGATTTCAGCTGTGCCGAAGGGGAGTGTCGTAGGACCGTTGCTATTCACAATATACATAAATGACCTTGTGGATAGCATCGGAAGCTCACTGAGGCTTTTTGCGGATGATGCTGTAGTGTATCGAGAGGTTGTAATAATGGAAAATTGTACTGAAATGCAGGAAGATCTGCAACGAATTGATGCATGGTGCAGGGAATGGCAACTGAATCTCAATGTAGACAAGTGTAATGTGCTGCGAATACATAGAAAGGAAAATCGTTTATCATTTAGCTACAATACAGCAGGTCAGCAACTGGAAGCAGTAAATTCCATAAATTATCTGGGAGTAGGCGTTAGGAGTGATTTAAAATGGAATGACCATATAAAATTAATCGTCAGTAAAGCAGATGCCAGACTGACATTCATTGGAAGAATCCTAAGGAAATGCAACCCGAAAACAAAGGAAGTAGGTTACGGTACACTTGTTCGCCCACCACTTGAATATTGCTCACCAGTGTGGGATCCGTACCAGATAGGGTTGATAGAAGAGATAGAGAAGATCCAATGGAGAGCAGCGCGCTTCGTTACAGGATCATTTAGTAATCGGGAAAGCGTTACGGAGATGATAGGTAAACTCCAGTGGAAAATTCTGCAAGAGAGACGCTCAGTAGCTCAGTACGGACTTTTGTTGAAGTTTCGAGAACATACCTACACCGAGGAGTGAATCAGTATATTGCTCCCTCCTACGTATATCCCGCGAAGAGATCATGAGGATAAAATCGGAGAGGTTAGAGCCCACACATAGGTATACCGACAATCTTTCTTTCCACGAACAATACGAAACTGGAATAGAAGGGAGAACCGATAGAGATACTCAATGTACTCAATATAGCGGAGTATCGATGTAGATCTAGATGTAGATGTAGGCATAATTCAAGTTCCTGATTCTCCTCTAAAATGTCTTTCCCTGCTTGGAGAAAGTCATGATATTCTTGTTCAAAACTACACTATCTGATTACTGCGATACGTTTTAAACAGCACACCTGGTTAATTGATTCTATTACTTCGCTAAGTTCACGTCGTCACGATCACCAAATGACGCCATCCATCGTTGGGAGGCATCAGCGAACATTTTGTCCCTAACAAAAGTTTTTCCCCCTGACGTCATCCATCAATCATGGGTAGTTGATGCAGAGACCTTCAAACACCCTGTAAAATCAACCCCGGGAATCGAACATAAACAGAAATGACGTAAATTACTGGACGTTACGCTTACCTGCCAGACGGGAAACTGATTCATAGTATTCTTATACGAAAACGTTAGCGTTCTTATGAAATAATTCGCTTCCTCCCACCACAAGAGATACGATAGTTCAGGTTACGGGGGGCTGAAGAGCTAAAGCAACCCTCCAGTACGCAGCCATTCCGGCAAATTCGACCGCGACGTGCGAGCAGAGGGAGAGAGTGGGGTAGGTGGGATTCGGACGTTGGCCACTCGAGTAATCAGCGCTGCCATTGTGGCTGCCACGCACCGACAAAAGCCGCCTGCGTGTCGGCGTCGGCTGGCTATCGGCTCATCTCGCACGCACCATCGCCGCGCACGGCTTGCGCCGTACCTCACGCTGTACCGATTAGTCGGTGGCAACTCCGAGCTGGCAGCCTCGTCTTTCATCGGCAAGAGCTGTATTCAGAGGGCCACTCCCTGCCGAATGAATAGCCCTGCTGATGAAGACGGCGTCCCATTGCGATAAACGGGCTGTAGTGAAATAATTCCTTTAACTGCCTTCTACCTCTGACGCATTCATTTTTTTTTGCTTCGGTTTATTTTAAATGTTGTGGCGCGATTTACATCTACATCTACATTTATACTCCGCAAGCCACCAAAAGGTGTGTGGCGGAGGGCACTTTACGTGCCACTGTCATCAACTCCATTTCCTGCTCCACTCGTGTATGGTTCGCGGAAAGAACTACTGCCGGAAAGCCTACGTGCTCGCTCAAATCTCTCTAATTTTACATTCGTGATCTCCTCGGGAGGTATAAGTAGGGGTAAGCAAAATATTCGATACCGTATCCAGAAAAGCACCCTCTCGAAACCTGGACAGCACGCTACACCGCGATGCAGAGCGCCTCTCTTGCAGAGTGTGCCACTTCAGTTTGCTAAACATCTCCGTAACGCTATCACGCTTACCAAATAACCCTGTGACGAAACGGGCCGCTCTTCTTTGGATCTTCTCTATCTCCTCCGTCAAAACGATCTGGTACGGATCCCACACTGATGAGCAATATTCAAGTATAGGTCGAACGAGTGTTTTGTAAGCCACCTCCTTCGTTGATGGACTACATTTTCTAAGGACTCTCCCAATGATTCTCAACCTGGTACCCGCCTTACCAACAATTAATTTTATATGATCATTCCACCTCAAATCGTTCCGCACGCATACTCCCAGATATTTTACAGAAGTAAATGCTTCCAGTGTTTGTTCCGCTATCATATAATCATAAAATAAAGGATCCTTGTTTCTATGTATTCGCAATACATTACATTTGTGTATGTTAAGGGTCAGTTGCCACTCCCAGCACCAACTGCCTATCCGCGGCAGATCTTCCTGCATTTCGCTGCAATTTTCTAATGCTGCAACTTCTCTGTATACTACAGCGTCATCCGCGAAAAGCCGCATGGAACTTCCGACACTACCTACTAGATCATCTATATATATTGTGAAAAGAAATGGTCCCATAACACTCCCCTGTTGCAAACCAGAGGTTATTTTAACGTCTGTAGACGTCTCTCCATTGAGAACAACATTCTGTTTTCTGTTTGCTAAAAACTCTTCAATCCAGCCACACAGCTGGTCTGATATTCCGTAGGCTCTTACTTTGTTTATCAGGCGACAGTGCGGAACTGTATCGAACGCCTTCCGGTAGTCAAGGAAAATGGCATCTACCTGGGAGCCTGTATCTAATATTTTCTGGGTCTCATGAACAAATAGAGCGAGTTTGCTCCCACAAGACCGCTGTTTCCAGAATCTATGTTGATTCCTACAGAATAGATTCTGGGTTTCCAGAAACGACATGATACGCGAGCAAAAAACATGTTCTAAAATTCTACAACAGATCGATGTCAGAGATATAGGTCTATAGTTTTGCGCATCTGCTCGACGACCCTTCTTGAAGACTGAGACTACCTGTGCTCTTTTCCAATCATTTGGAACCTTCCGTTCCTCTAGAGACTTGCGGTACACGGCTGTTAGAAGGGGGGCAAGTTCTTTCGCGTACTTTGTGTACAATCGAATTGGTATCCCGTCAGGTCCCGTGGACTTTCCTCTGTTGAGTGATTCCAGTTGCTTTTCTGTTCCTTGGACACTTATTTCGATGTCAGCCATTTTTTCGTTTGTGCGAGGATTTAGAGAAGGAACTGCAGTGCGGTCTTCCTCTGTGAGACAGCTTTGGAAAAAGGTGTTTAGTATTTCAACTTTACGCGTGTCATCCTCTGTTTCAATCCCATCATCATCCCGGAGTGTCTGAATATGCTGTTTTGAGCCACTTACTGATTCTACGTAAGACCAGAACTTCCTAGGATTTTCTGTCAAGTCGGTACATAGAATTTTACTTTCGAATTCACTGAACGCTTCACGCATAGCCCTCCTTGCGCTAACTTTGACATCGTTTAGCTTCTGTTTGCCTGTGACGTTTTGGCTGTGTTTAAACTTGCAGTGAAGCTCTCTTTCCTTTCGCAGTAGTTTCCTAACTTTGTTGTTGAACCACGGTGGGTTTCTCCCGACCCTCACAGTGCACATTACTTGGATAGGCGCAACTCTATTCCTACATACTCTTTATATGATGCTAACTGCCTCTTCTTGTATTGTTACATGTGGAGGGTGCAACATGTTATCTTCGATAGAGAGGAATCTACAGATGTACGAAGGTGTCCGGTAAGTGTGCCAGGATCCCTCTCTGATGTTACATATTAGTATTTGGCAGATTACATTAATGATAACCTCGGAACTATGCAGCTTGTTACGTTGTCATATATATATATATATATATATATATATATATATATATATATATATATATATATGTATATATGTATATATATATATATATATTAGTTTATCAACATGAATTTATTTTGTTAGAGCATGATTCTTTCGCTCACTGATATCTTTTCTTATCAGTTTTACTTACGTGCGTAAGTAAATATGAAACGGGTTCTTCAAGGGCCACTGTTATTCATGTACCAACTTTAGATTTTGAAAGTGGTGACTAAAATGTAGTTGCCGTTAACTGAATTGAATGTAATTTTGTTAATTTCTATTTATTGATTGCAAACCTAGGCTCGAGAGAATTTTGATTCTTGCCGTGGAGCAGCCAAAATGAAACTTACTGAACTCATGGAATATGTATAATTTAAAAAATGAAGTTTAACGTAAATTTATTATCTATTGCACTTTAAAAACGTTCTTACAATGACATCTGTCGCATTTACAGTTACTGTTAACACTTTGAAAAATAAAATTATACTTCGACGCGTAATGGCCGACCAGAGGCTGCATCGGAAGATGAGCTTCTAGCAGCGCAAATTACTGAAAATATGCTTATTAAAAATAATTAGCCACTGCGACCATTTGAGGTGACAACTATTACAGGCAAATTCATTTAGTGATAACAATAATTAGTTTATTTTAGCAGAATACCGAATAACTTACATAAAATATATATAGCCGCTCAATGGCTGCCTTCCGCATTGCGAAACAAAACAGTGTGTGTGTACCATAAAGTACTTCCTTCCTCCTCGGTCGTACAATCGCGTCTCTTTTCGATTCTTTTTTATTTTCATAGACATGATTTAAATAAAGATGCTATTTTTAAATTATCGCTGCATATCAGTTGTTCCAAGATCATTAACTGTATCTTTTATACTAATTATGTTCATAAAATACAAATACATATAATACAATAAATTTTTGGTTCACCCTTAACAATATTGTTCACTGTTAACAACAGATAAAAGTGTCAATATTTATGTGACGTACCGTGACAAAGCGACTCAGCTCTCTAGAGCGAAGTACAGTCTGGAAGAAAAATACCTGCACAAATATACAATCACATAAGATTTTAAAATGATAGAAATACTAGCAACTTGCTTTGAAAGAACCAACATCTCCATATCAAGCGTGAAAGAAATTCTCCAGAATATTTTGAAGAAGGCAAAACAGGTGTACGCTGTAATAAGGAAGATGTTATGTTACAAGACAATGAGAGGCGATCCTCAAGTCCGAAACATCTGATTAGGAACTATTCGGCACCAGGTGATGGCACTTTAAGTGCTGCGAAACCAAACGTGTATACAACAAAAAAATTTCATTCAGCAACTTTTGTGGAGTTTCCGCATTTTACAAAACGGATTTATACAGCTGTTGCTGTCCAATAGAAGAGGAAATCTTTGACATAGAGTCAGCGCATGTACCGAGTAAACACACTTAATGGAGGTACAAGACTAAAAAAATTACTTAAAACAGTTATGTGTTTACATGTACGTATAAATCCAGCTACAGTGGCTAGTCTTCGACTGAGTCACGCTTTAAAAAATTGCTGAACGGTTTCGTAGCCGTTCATTACACGTTCGCCAGACGTGTGTTCAGGATGTCTGGTCTATAAAGAAAGAGTTGCAGGTAGCCGTACATAAATTGAAAATATGATCGTTCTGGGACAGTGCAGGCGATAGAACAGCATCTGCCCCAATCACCCATCTATCAGGGAATAAACTATGCAGTGAAATTACAACAATGTGCCTCAAATGTGACGATGCCCCGTCGTGCATAACTCATAAGCTCCGTCTGATCTGCAGACATACAATCCGTAAGACGTCTTTCAAGAATGTTCTGTGTAGATCCCTCGTACACAATATATGCAAAACACTCTGGGAAACATACGGACCTTCTAGACTGCCAATCAAAATGACAGCCCACACACTGACATCTTACTTGTCTCAATGTACCATGAAGCTTTCGTATCCAGTCACCAGTCTTGTCAAACTGCATTCGCATGTAGACATTTTGATAATTTGTGAATTTGTCATTTTGTTCGTCTGTAAAATGTTCCTTCACTAATAATTCAAAAGAAGGATATCAGATAAATGTTCTTACAGCGTGAGTCAGGAGGAATGATCTGTACTGTGAGACGTTATAGTATTAGTAATTGTGAACAAAAAACTTCACATGGGCACTTGCCTTATTTTGAATGATTTTCGAGGTACAACATATTTAATATCACTTTCGTACGTTTTTCTTGAATAACTCGAGAACCTCTCCTTCCAGTGAAAACGGGTCGCATTAAAAAATCATACCACATTAATTTTCCAACACAGAAGGTCCTATTCACATTTTTCTATGACTAATGATATACACCAATTAGAGATAGTTTACTGACTTCATTGACCACCAGTGTCGTCTATTAAATTGTTCGTCTCAACTTCCTCTACAGTACTGAGGTATATTGTATTCAATGATAATTTTTTAATAGTGCAGAAAAAATAACACTGTACATTAATTCTCGGAAACCATTCGGAATAGGGCCTATCTGCACATGAAGCTTTTTGTTCGGAATCGCCAGTAGCATCACCCCTCAAAGCATTTACCTTTCCTCCTTCCTCACCCTGTATAGTTTCCCCTTTGTGTTACGATACGATGAATGGATCCCCAAAACTTCTTTGATTATTTCTGGCATTTCCTGGACGACATCCTAATCCACATTTAATTAATAATAGTTAATGATTATTTAATAGTAACAACAAAAGTTAACACTAAATATTTTAACTATGATTGATCTCTCATCATGTACGCTATCGACTTTTCTTTTTATTGCCATTTTCACAATTGCAGTTTCGACTACGTCATTTTCAATTGGTTAACGTAGTGTGAACACAGCAGTTTTCAACGTTTAACCACTTGAAAGTGACGAAAAGTCGAAACTGCAATCGAGAAACTTGTAACAAGTATTACAGACTATGCAAATATGATGTGGTTAAAAAAATTCTATGAGACCGTTATCCCATAACAAATATAAACGTATTACTTTTGTGTGTTAAGATGCCATCATCCTCACTAGGTCGATTCACAAGAGAAGCCTGAAGCCAATGAGAGGCATATTTAAAGATTTTTACCAGTTAATTTCAGTCATCTACGGATATTGGAGTGGGGCAGCGGGAGCACGGTTAATTCTTTTTTACATCTATAACACATTTATTCCCATAGCCGTTCCATCTCTTTTTCTGTTACGCAGGAAATCTGGTGCCATTTATAGTATATTTCGCTTGAGTTTCACGAAAACCAGGTGGTTGTATTAAGAAAAATCTAGCACGCTTCATGTTCTGTACTGGACGTTAAACATTCAATTTTAGTTTTACGTGAGATTACTTGGCAAGATAAAACATAAACACTGTGAATAAAATTTGTTTCACTTGAATCTTAAGAAAATTATAGAAATTGTTGTGATACATTTAAGAAAGAAATTACATATTTTAGACGTAGCGAAAATTTGATAATAAGAAATACGTCAACCAATGTGGCAAACGAATTGGCTCCCACGCCATGGACAAAATGGCCTCTCGCTGCTTGAATCTTAAACTCTCGTCCGTCAGTGGAACTCATCTTAGTACAGACGACATAAGCTTTCCGCTTACCACAAGATACAGAAACCAAAGTTTGCAGTTACTTTAGATGCTTAGCTATTAAAGGAGAACAACAAACACTTATGGCTTTACCAATGCCCTATACAAATTGACATTAAAAAGATTTATCTGTAGAAGAACACGAATAGAGAAACTGACTGCTCGGAGTACTACCATATAACACTCAAAATAGAGAGAAGAAGTAATTATTTGGCTAGCCCCCACGTAATACAGTATTTCACTGGGGATAGAAGGAAATTATAGCACTTCTAGTGGCATTGCATGAACACACGGGTCTGAACACAGTTACAAGTGTTCTCTGGAGTACATGTTCACCAGATTCATTAATGATGGCTCAATTCCAGCTCTTAATAGTTCAGGGCCCTGTCCTGGCAATGGATTTGCTTGAATAGTGGATTAGCTTGAACAGTGTAGCGGCAGCCGCCGAACCGAGAGGACGCGCAGCATCAGCACTTACGTTATAAACTGTAAATTAATTCAGTCTTCGTTTTTTGTTCGCGTGCTTCTGCAAAAAAGTGAACTGTTCGTGTGCATTTTACTGTCTAGAGTACCAGTTAGAAAATTAATCGTAGTTATTGTTTTTGCTTAAGTCTTACCAATATCCTTGTGTAGGGCGGCTTCGTAGTATAAATTTTCGTGTTGCCAGAAACTCCGTCACGCCAACTAAGTTTTGATTTTGTTCAAGTAGACAGCACACAGTTTAAATCAGTGCATTCTAGTTTGAATATTTATCTCGTGCAGTACCTTTTCGAAAAATAGCATTTCTAATAACAGGTAAATCAACTTCAGCATGGAAATTTATTTCTCTTTAACTCGCAGCCTGTGGTCTCAGAGTACAGCAAGAAATCTGCACATCAGATTCTAGTCTTACTTTATTCTTCTTTGGTATATTTTCAAACTCAGAAGCGCCATTTGAGACCTTATATCTATTTTATACACAGTACGATATGGCTAGGCACTGTGCTTGTTATGAGGGGACACAAGGAGAGTTGGCTGCTGTCCGTAAACAGCTGGATGCTGCATTGGCTACTGTCGACAAGCTTCTAGTTGATGCTCAGTGTTGGGTGACATCGGGGCGCCAGCGACGAGACTTTCGACGCCTTTGGTACCATTGGAATCCCCTGGTGGCCCGGACGTCGCTGCGGCTTCCTACACGCAACATCTGACCGGTCCGTCCCCACTCCAGAGTAGGTGGCAGACAGTGGTGTGTTCACGTGTCACTGGGCGGAAGGCGAAAGAGGGAGCAGGTCGCGGTTCTGGCTCCCTACGTCTTAGCAATAGGTACGAGGTGCTAGCCAGTGTTGATGATAAGTCTGAGCCAGCACGGGATGCCTCTCGCGTTGCGCCAGTGGCCGATTTTCTTTCCCAGTCTGGACAAGTACAAAGGGTGGGTATGGTAGTCATTGGGAGCTCAAATGTTACGCGGGTGATGGAGCCTAGACCTACAATTAAGAGACAATGAACCATAAGGTACTAAGTAAGAACCTTCATTAATAACAATAATTTCGGACAAATGTACAGTACGAAATGCCAAAACTTCACGAGATGTAAAACATTCCAATCCAGTCCTAGAAGCATCATTACAAACAACAGCAGCGAATGTAATCCAACCATTACCTATACTACTAGATTCAGATGATTTAGCAATAGAAAAATTCAATTTTATACCTAAGAAGTATTTAGGACCTGACAATAGAGATATACTCGCAATCTTCTTCAGATTGGATACCTTCTTACTGGTACCTGGCGCTGGAACGGAACCGAAAGTGCCAGAAATATTCAACAAATCTTTATAGACCAGCATACGTCTGCGACGGCGATATCCAAAACGGCGACCCATACTTGAATGATGCTATTCATATAATGAATGCGCGAGATTGCATCAGCAGCTATTTATAGCTCATGCTGGCATTACGTCAGCGTGCGCTTGGATCATGAGCTATAAATAGCTGCTGATGCAATCTCGCGCATTCATTATATGAATAGCATCATTCAAGAATGGATCGCCGTTTCGGATATCGCCGTCGCAGACGTATGCTGGTCTACATCTCGTGAAGTTTTGGCATTTCGTACTGTACATTTGTCCGAAATTCATGTTATTAATGAAGGTTCTTACTTAGTACCTTATGGTTCATTGTCTCTTAATTGTAGGTCTAGGCAAGGCGGCAAACAATTCCAGTGTGCATTCGGTATTTTTGCCGGAAGGTCTCACCCGTGATGTGGAGGAGGACCTGCCGACGGCTATCGAGCGTACATAGTGCAACCGGCTGCACGTAGCGGCACATGCCGGTACGAATTATGCCTGCCGCTTAGGTTCTGAGGCAATTCTCGGCTCCTTTCGGTGGCTGGCTGATTTGGTGACGACAACTACCAACGCACGCGGGGTGGCAGGATAAGCTGTCTACTTGTGGCATCCTACCCAATGTCGATCGCGGTCCTCTGGTTTGGAACAGAGTGGAAGGTCTAAACCAGAGGCTCAGACGACTCTGCGACGGTATCGGATGCGAATTTCTGAAGCTCCGCTATCGGGTTCAGAATTGGAAGTTTATCCTTATTAGGTCAGGTGTGCACTACACGCAGGAAGCGGCTACTAGGGTAGCAGAGTACGTTTAGCCTGCACAAGTGGCAGGCTTTTTTAGGTTAGAGAAACCTTCCCTTTAGATCAAAGAAGATTTGCCAATTATATCAGCCTTGCCGACCTCAGAGATTCTTGGTCCTTGCAGATCAGACATAGGAAAGATTAATACGATTTTAGTAAACTGCAGGAGCGTCCAAGGAAAGGTCCCAGAATTAGTATCTCTTATTGAAGGTCATAATGCCCAGATTTTGTAGTACTGGGAACAGAATACTGGTTGTAGCCATACGTTAATGACAACGAAATTCTAAGTTCAGATTGGAATGTTTATCGTAACAACACGTTAGTAGCCAATGGTGGAGGCGTGTTTATTGCAGTAAAAACTGCGATAAAATGCAGCGATGTTATCACGGTTTCCGAATGTGCATTAATCTGGGTGAAAGAACAGTCAAAAATAGTGATCGGATACTTTTACAGACCACCGACGTAGAGATCTATAGTCGTAGAGAACTTCAGATAGAAGTTTCAGAATATCGTTAGTAATTTTTCTGATCATGCTGTTGTAATAGGGGGTGGCTTCAGCTTGCCAGGTATAGATTGGGAGTGGTATGCCATCAAAACTGGTGTCAGAGACAGGGAAAAACGTGAAATTGTTCTGGATGTTTCGTCCGAAAATTACCTTGAGCAGATAGTTAGAGATCCCACTCGTGAGGGTAACGTCTTAGACGTCCTGGCAACAAACAGACCTCATCTTACCGAATCAGTTAACGTAGAGGAAGATAACAGTGATAACAAGGGTGTGACAGCATCTATGACGACGGGTCCTACAAGGAACGTTAAGAAAGATGGGAAGATATATTTGCTGCCAAAGGATGACAGGATACAAATTTCAGAATATCCCAGCAGTCAGAATCAACTATACGGTGCTGAGAACGAAGATGTGGGGAGCAAATGGAAACAATTCAAAGGCATCGTCCGATGTGCCATAGAGAAGTATGTTCTGAGTAACGTTTTAAGGGACAGGATGGATCCACCATGGTTTAATAGCCGTATTAGATAACCGCTACGTAAGCATAGAGCACTTCATCTCAGATTCAAGACAAGTAAAAACCCAGTTGACAAACAAAAGCTGAACGAAGTGAAAATGAGCATAAGGAGAGAAATGAGAGAAGCTTTCAATTATTTTGAAAGTGAGACGTTCTCAATCAACCTGAGGAAGAACCCTTAGAGATTTTGGTCGTATGTAAAATCAGTAAGTGGGTCAAAATCATCTATTCATTCTCTCAGCAACCACATCGGCACCGAAACGGAACATAACAGAGAGAAGGTCAAAATACTGAATTCGGTCTTCCGAAGTTGTTTCACCGCGGAAGATAGTAACACTGTCTGGATCCTCGCGACCGCTACGGTCGCAGGTTCGTATCCTGCCTCGGGCTTGGATGTGTGTGATTTCCTTAGGTTAGTTAGGTTTAAGTAGTTCTAAGTTTTAGGGGACTGATGACCTCAGAAGTTAAGTCCCATAGTGCTCAGAGCCATTTTAATCATTTTTGATAGTAACACTGTCCCTCCTCTCAATCGTCGTATGAACTTCGAAATGGCAGATATTAACATAACCGATCGCTGAACTGAAAAGCAGCTACAGTCGCTTAGGAGCGGAAACGCTTCAGGACCAGATGAGATATCTACACGGTTGTATAAAGATTATACGAATGAACTTGCAACCCTTCTAGCGGTAATTTATCGTAGATCGTTTGAGCAACGAAAGGTACCTAACGACTGGAAAAAAGCATAGCTCATTCCCGTTTTTCAGAAAGGCCTTAACAGAGAGCCACAAAATTACAGACCTATATCGTTGACGTCAATCTGTTGTAGAATTATGGAACATGTCTTATGCTAAAAAATTATGAGATTTTTCGATAGTGAACGTCTCCTCTCTAAAAACCAACATTGGTTCCGCAAAAAGAGATTCTGCGAAACTCAGCTTGCTGTGTTAATCCATGAGATCCACAGCGCAGTGGACAACGGTGGTCAGCTTGATCCCGTGTTCATTGATTTCAGTAAGGCATTTGACACCGTCCCACATTCCAATTTAATGCAAAAAAAAACTAATTTACGGAGTACGTGGCATACCTGCGATTGGATTCAAGACTTTCTTGCGGATGTAGATAAACACGTCGCTCTTAACGAAACTAAATCGACATATTTAAAGGAAATAGCCGGAGTACCACACGGAAGTGTGATAGGACCGTTGCTGTTTACAATATATATACAAATGATATAGTAAAAAGCCTCGGATGCTGTTTAAGGCTATTCGTAGATGATGCAGTCGTCAGTACCAAAGCAGCAACGCCAGCTGATAGTAAGAATTTGCAGAACGATCTGCAGAGAAACGACGTATGGTGCAGGCTCTGGCAGTTGACCCTGAACGTTAATAAATGTAACATATTGCGCATACTTAGGAAAAGAAATCCACTGTCGTACTGTTACACTATTGATGACAAACAGCTGGAGACAGCGTCTGCCGCGAAATATCTAGGTTTGACTATCCAGAGCGACGTCAAGTGGATTGACCACATAAAAGAGATAGTGGGAAAAACAGACAGCAGACACAGATTTATCGGAAGAATCCTAATGAAATGTAACTCATCCACGAAAGTAGTGGCTTATAAGGTGCTTGTTCGCCCGATTCTTGAGTATTGTTCATCTATCTGGGATCCCTGTCTGATATGGCTGATAGCGGAGATAGAGAAGGTCCAACGAAGAGCGGTGCGTTTCGTCAAGGGACCGTTTAGCTGGCGAGAGAGGGTTACGGAGATGCTATACAAACTCCACTGGCAGACGGTATAAGAGAGCCGTTGTGCATCACGGAAAGATTAACTTTTGAAATACTGAGACAGCAGTTTTCAGGAGGAGTAGGGCAACATATTACCTCCCCCACATACATCTCGCGTATTGACCACGAGGAGAAATTTCGAGAAATTAGAGCCAATAGAGAGGCTTACCGACAATCATTCCCACGCACTGCTAGCGAATGAGACAGGGTTGGAGGAATCAGATACTGGTGCCGAAAGTATCCTCCGCCACACACCACTAGGTGACTTGCGGATTACGATATAGATGAGTAGTAGCGTAGCATGGGCCACACTCAGGAGAGACTTAGGCCGAGAATTCAATATTTCGCCCTACATGAGGCAATGACGCTGCATGCCATCCACAGTCCTGCTGTACTAAACGTAAAGGGTGAAGTCTATTCGCAAGCAGGTGCTGCCGGACGTAACTGCCCACTTGCCGCCGCGCCCAAAGACACGTCTCGGCGACCCGGGAAAACATGCATGCAGCGATGACAGCAAGTGCCTTCGGTAGTCACCACCAAAGTCGAACAGAACCGATCCCCGGCTCAGAATTGACAAGTTATCATACAATTTATACCACGGAAGTGACGACATATTGAGTAACGATTAAGTTCCATATATGCACCTGACCTCTAGAGTGTTTATGATGTGTCGTAAGTGAAACTTTGTTGCATCTTCAAATGGTTCAAATGGCTCTGAGCACCGTGGGACTTAACTTCTGAGGTCATCAGTCGTTGCGTCTTCACTGGGTCCCTTTTCTTTTGGATTTTGACGTACTCAAGAGTTAGCTATAATTGTCTGAAACCTATGGCGTACCTCTATGCCCCAAAATCTTACATTTTCAGAGAATGTGTGACCTCGCTTTTTAACTGAGTTATGCGCTTATTTACCTGTTGCTATATCGCAGGGATCCAAATCTTTTTAATCTAGGTCTTTTCAAATCTTGAATATGGCATGCGTTAACTTGTTTGTGTAACAAACGACACGGTGTTGTAAGAAATAATGCTAACACAATACCAGGGAAATAATTTCTGTGTGAACGTATAATATGAACGAGTTAGTTCTGCGTAACATTTTAAAGTACGTATGGTATATCATTACAATTAACAGCAGTGTAAGTAGCACAAGGATTTCTGTTGGTGTTAAAGTGGTGTTTATGGGCTCCAGTGGAAATAAATTTAACTTTCCAATGATGAATGAGGACTACGAATAATTTTACAACTTCTCATATTTTCCGCTGTTGAAGACGGACATCTAGATGATATCATAATTCACTGAATTTGTTTTTGTCTCATAATATAGTGAAGAGTCAAGTTTCCTGTGGTCTAAAGTTGACGTCTTATAGATTAATGAAACCACCAACTTCATGGGGCTAAGAAGCACATGATCATTAAGACGCCGGCCGCGGTGGCCGTGCGGTTCTAGGCGCTTCAGTCTGGTACCGCGTGACCGCTACGGTCGCAGGTTCGAATCCTGCCTCGGGCATGGATGTGTGTGATGTCCTCAGGTTAGTTAGGTTTGAGTGGTTCTAAGTTCGGGGGGACTGATGACCTAAGATGTTAAGTCCCATAGTGCTCAGAGCCATTAAGACGGCTATATATATATAGAGTTACAAACCATATCGGCTGAGGTTTCTGCTTGTTTCCCCATTTGTCAAGAAAATACAACGTAGTGATAATCCTCACCGAAACAAAGATGGGAATAGATCGGACACATGTTCTTATTGCAATACTGGTCGGTGTTTTATGCTGAAAACACGTTACACCTATCTGAAGCCAGTTTAACTACTTATTAGTTTGCGGATTGTCATCTCTTGGAATCTGTTTCACAAATGAGTAAACTCTCAAAAGACATAGTCAGGATGCTATGCGTGCCTATAGTTTCCACCACTGAACCACAAAAGGCGGATGATGTAATTAATATAATATGAGCAACGTAAAAATACGGCATAGCGGAAACTATCCATAAACTATTCTCATTTACGCAAGATCGATAAGTAAGTTTAAAACTCAGTTGCACTGGTGAGGACCGAATCAAAAATTCAGATGTCGCATTGTGTACATATGTTTACTCGTCTTCAACCAACAATCACGTCGCATGCTGAATCCCTAGCAGAGAGTACAGACATGTTGTATACGTTATAACATAAACCGCCACGTTGAGTATCTGTTCTACAGATAGATGAGTAAATTTGAGGTTGTCAGAAAAAAGAATGGTATCGATCGTACGGCATTATTGGCCAGGAGACCCCTTTCTCTTAGGCACCCTTTTGGTGACTTTCACATATTTGTGATGAAGATAAGATTAAATTATTAGGATATTACACACATTCAGTCCACAAGTGACGAAGATTTCAAACTCAATTTGGAAGCGACCCGAGACCCCCATCGTCTGGACTCAGTAATCCTATCCGCTAGAGAATGAGCTATTTGATCCAATGCCAGGAGAACATGCTACATTAATTAAATTTGGCCACCACTTTAAGGTTAAATTTATTGAGACTCTACAAAGCCTTGCGTTTCTGCACTGGCAAGGTATTCTGCCGTTGTGAGCTCTGGGTTCTCTTTGCCGGCAGGAGTCCAGTAGAATGGGTGAAGGTCCCCTTGGTACTGGGCAGTTTCCACGGCAGCAGGGCTATGGACTGCTTCTTGCTTTTGTTGGCAGAGCCGGTGCCTCTTCTAGCTCTGAGAGGAGATGCCATGCCACCACTGCCATCCCCCATGAATGTCTGTGAACAACATTTTCCCCTACACAGTTTCGTCATCAAAGGACAGGACACTGAGAAACTGCTCGACCAGCATGGGAATTTCCGTTACTTTCGCTGCAACGTTTCCTGCATCCAGTTGGTCGCCTCACCATTGTGCTTGGCGCAAAGAAGCCATTGTGCTTGGTGCAAAGAATCCGACCAATCGGTGAGCCACTGCTCCATCTCATTACCAACCTCTGTTCGTTAAGATGCTTTCGTATTCGAAGAATGGGTAGATTCCGCAACATTCCCCCGTTTATTTCATGAAATAAGAATTATTCTCATCCATCACACTGGAAACGGCATTGACTCATCCCTTACATACTGAAACTTTTTTGCAAATATAGAGTTCTAGAGGGGAGATTCTTTGTTTCACGGTCAGTCGACCACCGCCTTCCATCAGGATCACTCGTCACGAAGCTGAGATTTTGTGCTGAAGTGCACAGTTTGCTAATTTTGGAGAAATTTAAGTGTCTCAATCTCTTGTGTCCTAACCCTTGCTCCGAACTGGTCGTTTCTTGCAACCTGTGTTGCTTCATTTTTTTTATACACTGGTGTCAAAAATTGAAGTATAAAACCGCTATATCCCCGTCCTGTGTCCCATTCCCAATATAATCACACAAACTCTCAACAAATGACCGTATGATCGTGTTCTACACGGAAGATAGCAAGCATTCCGGTCAACGAGCAACCATGCTAGCGACGACATCAGAAAATCTATGAAATGGGATTGTGATTTCCTGGTACTCTCACAACCACAGTCTCTTTTTGCACAGTCAGAGACGGTGCAGTGTGACACAAAGAAGACACCTACCAGAATCTCTGCGGTGGAGGGACGTAAGAAGAAAGGAAGTAGGACAGTCGCAAATTGATGCGGCCGGATGGCTTAATGTGAATTGTTCTATTGTTTTCCGGATGTGGCTCCGGTTTATAGAGACTGAAACTATATCCTAAGACCAGGACAGGGCCGAGCACGTGTGACATCACAAAGAGAAGACTTTTTTGACTGCAAGGGGACGACGATACCACCTTAGTACTGTGCGGTAACTCGCATCTGACATCGCAGCATCCACTGGACGCGTTTTGTCGAGGAAAGCCGGGCACAGAAGGATTCGACAGAGCGGCCTTTACTATCACAGATCTGCTGTCTACCTCTGCCGTGTCTTCACAGAAGGGAATGTTGAGTGGAGTCGTCAACATGCCACCTGGACAATCGAACAATAGGCCAATGTTCTTTTCATAGATGAGTTCCAGTTTGGTCTGGATTCTCGGTGGATTCGCATCTGGAGGGCACGTGGAACACGATTTCTGGACCCAAAAACTGTGGAAAGAGACTGCTATCAAGGAGGATCCGTAGTGGTGTGAGCATGGATTATGTTGACCACTCGAACACCTTTTCACGAAATTGTACTGGTGAATCGACAGGGTTTAACTGTTGTCAGGTATCATGATGAAACTTGTCAGGTATCACGATGAAAACTTGGGACCTCATGTACGGTTGTTACGAGGTAGTGTGGGCCCAGACATCGTACCGATGGGCGACAATGTTCGACCTGGTAGACCACAGGTGCTTGATACATTCTTGGAAAATGAAGGTATATCACATATGGTGTGACCTGCTCTCTCTCTCTCTCGACTTGAACCGAGTAGAGCGCGTGTCAGATGCACTAGGAAGACGGGTGGCATCACGTCAGCATCCACCAACCACTCTCCAAGTCCGGCAAGAAGAATCTCCTTTATTGATACATGAGTTAGATGCCATCATTCACTGCATGCCCCGCCGCTGTAAGGGCTGTATTGCTGCCACAGGTGCTCACACCCCCTACTGAGCACATTAACAAGTTGTCGGAATGTGTGTGCAAATCCGTTAAGTTGTTTAACAGAAAACATTTTTGTCTACCGTTATGCATGTTGAAGCTGTTTACGATTTTTATTTTTTACGTTCTTTCTACTTTGCCATCATCTGCTTATACTGTTCTGTGGCGAAATAAACGAAACCATGCAAAACTTCGTTTCTTGCTTTAATTTTGGACACCAGTGTAATTTTCTGTCATCCGGTTGAATCTCTAAGTTTGATTTTGAGAGCGGCCCAGATGGCAGATCTTGTTTCACGTTCTCCATATCGTCTTTCACCCTTTTTGCAGTGTGTTAGCGTGCTTCTGTAATATTACTTGAATTAGTTCTCTGTTAATTGGGTTCTTTGCTTTGTTCTACATCTTTTCCATGGCGAGGCGAACTCCTTATACTAGAAGCGGGAGTTTATTAGTACATATCAATTCGTTTTATCCAACCGGCACTACGTCTGTATCAATTTCCGCTTAAAGCTTTGGGGATAGTTAGCAAACGGAATCATATTGTAAAAAATAGGCGTGAGGGCTGCCGATGTCTGACATGGTAGTTTTGTACCACGATATGCCTTACTTCTATCTTACTTATCCAAGTGTTTCCAATCTTTCTTTGTGTAATTAGAAGTCTAGTCATACAGATTTTGGATGTCTCTGTGAGTTTATTCCGTTTATAGTTCTTAATATTTCCTAAAGAGTTCAGAAACGATGTCTTGTAAAGTGTGCTTCACCGATACAAAGTACGAAATGAAAAGGAGAGTTCAACATGGGGACGTGGAAGTACCAGCTTTCCTGCATATAACGTATGAACCGCTTGGGACAGATTACGTTGCTGATCCCGGTATCGATCCCATTCCTGGTAAAGATGTTCTGCGGGTTGCCTAAAACGTATTGGTAGGGGCAGATAAATCTCCTTTTATAACCTAACGCGTACCTAAGTTGATTGTTCTCAGTGTGCTGGCATTATTGTTGTGACAGTGGCCAAACAAAGCTCGTTTATATTAAGAATTCAGAGAAAAATAACAAGCATTGTATCACTTGTCTTCTATGATCAAGGCTTTGTTTTATATGGAGAAATGGAGTCATGCATCTCGGCTGTGAAATGAAATGGGGACCCAACTTTCAAGGAAAGCTACAGGTTGTTTTATTTTTATTCGTTTAAAGCAAGCGTCTTTATAAAAATAATTCTGTTTGGCATTCCTGTGAGAGACAAGACGATTACTGTAAACGTCAGTGGAGGGATTCTGCCGGAATTCCTTTGAATGTCGCATCAGACGTTTGCGCAATATTCGCGCTGCGACGAGACGCGGGCCGTCCTGGAAATGACGTCGCGCCGTAGCGTAGCGGCCCTCCTTCCCCTACCGCTGTTTCCTCCCGAGGCGTCCTCGCTCAATGTCGCAAGTTTTTATTTCTTCACTAAAGTTACCGCCTACAGCGACGCCGCCTGTTTTCTGTTTGAGAATTTCTTTCTCGTTCTCTTTGTGTCACGGGTCTTACAGCTTTTGTTTATTTCTCTTTTATCTACTAGCTTCTCCTTGGAGTATAAATTCTTCTAAATACGATAAAATGGGAACTCATAAACCAGAATAAGTCTCACTGCAATTATCGCATTGTGAACAGTGCGCTGTGGAATGGGCTACAGATGGTGTTCGAGCTTCTTAAGACTTGCATACTAACAAGCAGTTTCCTGTTGAAACTGGTGAGAGAAACCTTCATGGTACCACACAACTTTAACACTGAGGTATTTGACTTACTTGGTCGCTTTTTAAGTGGTCCACTATTCTACTGCTTTGTTCATTTCTTCCTATCTTTCGTTGAACGTTACATCTCTACATACCTGATTAACTCATCGATTTCAGAATTCTTATTTCTGTCTACCAGCTATGACATAATAATGCATCTAACCGGAATGATCACATCAATATCGTCTACTTTCAAATAATGGATAACATTCTGTCGCTCGATGTGACATTTAGCTTGAATAATGAATCACAATGAACTTTCGTCACTGTCTGGGAGCCTTGAGGATTTGGGAGACAGTACTGCCACATAAAATTAAATAAATCTTTGTAACACAACATATATTTTAGACATGAAGTGTAGCAAGGATATTATTCGAAGGAATTTGATGTCTATCACGAAAAGTATTTTTACGTAAGCTGTCGTTACCAAACGAAACAAGTTTCAGGACGTAAAAATTAGCTACTGCTCCATCTAGTTTCAAAGCAAAGATTTCCAACAATTTGAGCAAAGCTGCGGTATGTGGCTGGTGCGATGCCTCGGGGCATTTTACAAATCGAGAAAAATGCCGTCGATATCGATCACAGATGACACTCCACAAGCGATCGAGGAGATTATTTGCTGCAATTGCAGATTCTCCATCGATGAAGGCGTTCACACTAACCACGTTCTGCAGCTTTGCTCAAATTGTTGGAACTCTTTGGTTACGGCTGAATAAGACATTACATTTTGCCCATATTCTGCCAAAGTTTCACCTTGAATTTGAGTACAATTTAGACCGCTTCCCGACACGAAATAGTACTATACCTCGTACTTTAACTTTGGAAATTGTTTCCAGTTGCTGCGCTGTTTCACTCACAGACTATGATGCAAGGGGTTTTCGTGCCGCAGCCGAACTCTCTCTGAGGGAAAAGCAGAACATTTACTCTGTTCCGATACTGCATCTCTCCTGTTTCGCATTTAGAGCTATGACTCTGGTTTAAAAAATAGTTGCCTATGCATTTGATAGATATGTAGCTATCAGAATTTTTAATGACTCAAGAAATCTTTCATATACATAGTCATTGTGAAGGAACCTCTAAAGGAACTGATTGCATAATAAGTGTACAACAAAACATACGGCTCTAGGTAGAGACATGGCGAATGAAGCGCATTTTACAGTAAGATATCCATGCTTGGTGCCTCAACGATTACGGATGCAGAGAATTATCGAAAGATCCCTCACAGAATCCAAATGAATTCTTGTTACATGTAAAAGCTATTGGTAGCATGACGTTTAATGTCCAGACACTCATGGGTGCGACAGGAACTGATATTGAAAGTAGCAGAACAAAACCAGAAGTACAGTTTGGTTCTTGCGAAGAATAAAACTACAGCCAGCCGGTACCGACAATCCTACCGGTTTCGAACAGAGAGGTCCATCTTCAGGCCGCTGTTCACGTTTAAATACAGTAGATTTTTGGATAGTGAAGCAGTCGAAAATTCTACGTCATTATGTTGGAAGGCTGTTTGCATATGCTCACCATACACTGAAGAGTATGTAAAGCACTTGTTTGATGTATATACACCTACATGGTGTTCAGCATCACATACACATCGAAAGGCTTTGTCACATGAGAAAGTACGTACAAATATGACGACAACACGAATGTATTAAGGAACATAGCAATATCAATTTGCAGCCAGTTCATGTTTTTTATTCTTTGCAAATTCATCCTGTATGTCGTACACAGTCACGCTCTCAAATTATCAGTTTTCGACAGAAAACGAAAAAGCCGAAATGCTGAATAAGTTTTCAAATGTTCCCTTACATAAGTATTGTATCAAATATTAATGCTCAGATCACTGAAAAGATGATGGCAATAGATATTAAAGTTAGTGGCACTGAGAAACAGTTAAAATTACCAAAACTGAACAAAGCTCACTGGACGAAAGTTAGTCAATGCCTGAAAGAATCATACAGGTCACTTTAGATCACGTGGTAGTATACGGCCACGTGATCTTTCACCACTGACGTAGTTCATGGCCATGACGTGGCATGCATATGCCAGTCACTTTAGTGGCATTCGCTTAGGAAGGTCGGTCGGACTGAAGACCTGACAGACTGGCCTAAAGCACCAAGCGTATTTGAACGTACTCATGACCGCACAATGTACGAAGTTGACTACTATCATGACGTAGAAAACGGATAGTCCAACGTATCTAAAAGGAATGCAGTAACACTCGCAGAAATATAGCAAGGCGTAAGCACAGTGATCACAAAAACATTGTGTCAGGGACCAGAGGCGAGCGTCATGGCTTGTCAAACACAACTAGAAAAGCAGCTGTCAGTGAACAAGGGTCGAGCTAACCAAATTCTGAAGGAAAATAGCATAGGTAAGTAACTGCAATTAGTGGTCATTTGGAATCGGGAATATCACAAAAGTCAGTTCCTCAGAACGTAAATTAATGCTCCACGTCTTCAGTGGCCCAAACAACACGAAAATGACCGGTAGCTGACTGGTGGCGCGTAATATAGCACGACAATAGTATAGCAAAGTACTCTGTGACGCACTTTGTTTGCATACACTATTCTATCAAAAGTATCCGGACACCTGGCTGAAAATGACATACACTTTCGTTGCGTCCTCCATAGGTAATGCTGGAATTCAGTGTGGTGTTGGCCCACCATTAGCGTTGATGACAGCTTCCGCCCTCGAAGGCATACGTTCAATCAGGTGCTGGAAGGTTTCTTGGGTAATGGCAGCCCATTCTTGACGGAGCGCTACACTGAGGAGAGGTATGTCGGTTGGTGAGGCATGGCACGAAGTCGGCGATCCAAAACATCCCGACGGTGTTCTGTAGGATACAGGTGAGGACTCTGTGCAGGCCACTCCATTACAGGGATGTTATTATCGTGCAACCACTCCGCCACAGGACGTGCATTATGAAAAGGTGCTCGATCGTGTTGAAAGGCGCAGTCGCCATCCCCGAATTGCTCTTCAACAGTGGGAAGGAAGAAGTTGCTTAAAACATCAATGTAGGCCTATGCTTTGATAATGCCACGCAAAACAACAATTGGTGCAAGCCACTTCCCTGAAAAACACGACCACACCATAACACCACCGCCTCCGAGTTCGAATTTAACTCTTGGCAATACACACGCTGGCAGATGACGTTCACCGGGCATTCGCCACACCCACATTTTTCCATCAGATCGCCACATTGTGTACCGAAGTTCGTCCCTACACAGAACGTCTTTCCACTGTTCAGTCGTCCAATGTTTACGCTCCTTACACCAAGCGACGAGTCGTCTGGAATTTACAGGCGTGATGTGTGGCTTATGAGCAGCAGCTCGACCATGAAATCTAGGTTTTCTCACCTCCCACATGAGTGTCATATTACATGCAGTGTATCCTCATGCAGTTTCGAATTTCTGTGTGATGGTCTGGATAGATGTCTGCCTATTACCCATTACGAACCACTTCAACTGTCACCGGTCTCTGTCAGTCCACAGAGGATGCCGGCCTGTACGCTTTTCTGCTGTACTTGTCCCTTCACGTTTCCATTTCACTATCATATTGGAAACAGTGGATTTACGAATGTTAAGAGTGTGAAAATGTTGCTAAAGACGAATTACACAATTGACACCCAATCACCTGACCACGTTCGAAGTCAGTGAGTTCCGCGGAGCGTCCCATTCTGCTCTCTTTTGATCACATAGTGTATGTGACATCATGTAAGCAGGTCAGTGTCCCATCCACGAAGTGACAAGCCACCTCCTGTTATCTATGGCGTCATCATCATGACGTGACAAGTCCCATCCATATTACCTACCACGTTATTCGCAATCCACCAACCCATAACTTCCTTGGAGGAGTGGCTGCCATTAAAACGAAATAACGAATTACATTACCATTTACTGAAACGAAACAGTCGCTAACACCGTGATCATGATCTAAGGCATCTGAACAATATGAATACAGCACCATTCTTAAAGGCATAGTATTATTTATCAAAGACTACGCAATGGGTGTAACTATAAAGGTGACTCCACACCGTCATACTCGAAAGTATCCAAGCGATGAGAACTACGCACAACTGGCATTATCTGTCATGATTTCTCAAAACATGTAAGGATTTTTGAGTACAGAACACCTGTGGCACTATCGTTGTAGCCTACTTGCTCTGCACCATTAAATAAAATGCACATGGCTCTCACAACAGCACCGCTAATAAAAGTTTCGGGTTTTGCAGCATTTCTCGAGAACTATAGTTTGATAGCTGCATCAGGCTTTGAAACACAAGGAACCTTCAAACTGAACATTTCCATTTGTAAATTGTTTTCGTTACTTATCCAAATACTTGAGTTTTGCTTATTGGCTATATTGATAAAAATTACTGATTATTCCATGAACTGAAATCAAAAATGGTGTGATTAATAGTAGGCTTACTGGTGTTTAACCGAGCTTTTATTTCAATTTTTTGTACAATATTTCGACGACGACCAGTGGCTTCCTCAAGTTCTGCGAGTTTTGTTGCTACGTACATTCGCTGCATGGACTCCAGCCAGACTGTGAACTGTTGTTCATCTCACGCAACCATTTATAGCAGAGTTCCATTCTCGACGCCCATGCGCCCTTTGGTGCTATTTTGTTTTACAGAGCACGCACAGATGCTCCGTGAAACGCAAATTCCCTCAGCGGTTTACAAATCTGACGTATGTCATGGTCGCCAAGATTTTAATAAACTGAGTGCCGAATCCCAAACGTTATTTAAATTTAAACGAAATGACACAACCCCAGAGACTCTACTGGTCTCATATTGACGTGGTTTTATATATATACACGCTATTTCCTTGAGAAATATATAGCAGTTAACAGTACACTGCAAAATGTCAACTTAAG
This sequence comes from Schistocerca serialis cubense, assembly GCF_023864345.2. Classification (NCBI taxonomy): domain Eukaryota; kingdom Metazoa; phylum Arthropoda; class Insecta; order Orthoptera; family Acrididae; genus Schistocerca; species Schistocerca serialis. The sequence continues at coordinate 236,970,301 of NC_064646.1, forward strand.
TCGAACAGAGTAAGTTTCAATTCTGACGTCACCGGCTAATCAGGATGCTTCACATGCTAGTCTGGTAAAGGAACTTAGATCCAATCTGATTCTAAAACACAGACGTAAAATAACATTAAGGTTTGCATAATAATTACTGATAAAATTTACGCTTTATTACTGCCATTAACCTCGAGAGTCTTTAAAAAGCAGTTAAATTTGAACTAAATGCAATCAAGTACCTGCAATTTCTAATGGCGTATGTATGTGCGTTAACGACGAGCAAAACACGCACCTCAAGGTAGTTATCAACAAACTCAGTGGTACAAATATACACGCACCAAATTTGACACCAAGGTGTCCGAGAACTAACGAACGCACATGAGCTTCAGAATGAAGTGAAAGCTTCATACTTGGGAAGAAATTTAAGAAGGTATTTAATCTTGAATTTGGACACCAATAATTTAAATAAATGAAAGTTCACTCACATCTGGACTAGAGAACAAAGGATGAATCAGTGTAATATTCTAAAGTCAATAATTAAATAATGAGCAGTCATACTAACAACATAAAAATTAATAGCTTACTAAACATCAAGTTCTTTAACAAATCAGCTAAATGCCAACACAGCTTACTCTTGAATCCACTTCGCCGTATAAAGAACAGTTACGGCTTCCTCCACTCCGAGTTACTGTGCCAACTAAAAGGCAGCTCCCGTCAACACACCAGAAGGAAGCAGAATTAGCACACAAATTACAGACAGCCCATTTAAACAAAGAGCAAGATGGAAGAGCATTGGAGAATTGGTTTCTAAGCCACAAGATTTAAATGAAAGCAGTTCTTGAAAACATGATAACAGAAGCCAAAAATAGTAAGTGAAGCTAAGTTGCACTTCACACATTTTTAGTTTAAAATATGCTAGTCCAGCCCCAGAAAATCATATATACACCAGCCAGAATATACAGCACCTTCGGTTGAAACCACGGAAGTGGTTGAAGAATTCGTCGCACCGCAAACTTACTTTCACCAAGAACACAACGTTGCTAATCACGGGGAGAGTTCCTAAATGTGCTCAGCTGTAAAAAGATACGTCAAGCTGCCAGAAAACGCAAGTTGAGACCTGCCTTACACCTGCGTTAGGGCTCCCTCTCTGCTATCCGCTGTCCAGAAGTACATGGCTACAGTGGTAGACGACTGGTGGCTTACTTAGTGCAGCCGATCCCACTCTGATCCGTCCAAGTGTGTAAGCCTAGGGACCGATCACCTTAGCAGTCTGTCACAATAGGAACGTATCACAACAATTAGAATACGAGGGCACTGGAGACAACACCGTGTGTAACTATCACCCCACTCCCGGCTCTGCTCCTCGACCAGCCTACCAATCGTGGTATGGTTCAGCACAAATTTCTTGTGGCTCTCAGTAACAGTTTTCGGTTACCTTGGAGGGACAAGTGAATGTGCTTAAGGTCCGCTGGGAGATGATATTACGACATTTATACCCTTTGGGTCAAGGGTTCGTAGTAAGAATGATGACTGCGGTCTTGGCGAAGCAAAGTTTCCAGAGGGAATTGCCTGAAGGAGTTCGTTTCTTAATGAAATCGCGCAAGTCCTTTAAGGACCATTTATGTATGTAGAAAATAACAGTAGTCGTATCACACTTCACTGGGGCAATCAAAAATGTGTGAAATATTATAGGACTTAGCTGCTGGGACACACCTTACCATACCCATGTCCCTGATGAACACTCACTGTCAAGGACAACGTATTGACTTTCGTTAATACCCTGCAGGGGGCGCTGTGTGAAGCGCTTGCCTGTTATCCTCCGTCCGTGGTTTGCAGGATCTCGCGCGAGAAAAGGGCAAGCTCAGTTTCTAATGAGCGATTCTTTCTAAAACTGTGCTGATTGGTCAATAGAGGCTTTTCCCTTTCAATTAACTTCATTATATTCTGTCCAATTTTTACCTTTCTTATATACGGGAGTCATCTGTGCTTTTTTCCTGTAACTTGGGATTTCGCGCTGGGCGATAGATTCACAGTGTAGGTTTACCAATGGAAGTCTCCAACACAGGATGTCACGAGACGAAAGGTGGTGAAGCACTGGTTACTTAATCACAATAAATGGGTAAATAAATAAACGTTTCTAGCACAATAAACACTATATTTTTACATGATAAGTGTTTGGCTCGTAATTATGAAACACTGTGTTAGTTACGATGCCAGTACTGTGATTTACTTTGTTTTTCTTCAGAATCAGAGGAACTAACATAACTGAATACTTTTATTCCAATAGCATTCCCTTCCCCCTCCCCCCCCCCCCCCACCCCATCTTTTTACCTCGAAACTGTGCAGGTACCGAGTCCCAGACCATTGTCATAGCACCATTTTCAGCATAAACGAAAATTCACTTCTTGAGTATGTTTATTTCACAAGAATCGAACACGGCATATCGGTATTGAATTGAGTTCTATCGCTGTATACAGATGACTCTTAGATTAGTGGATCATTACTTACGTTTAGTCTGCGACACTTGTTTAAAATAACAGTAGAATGCGATGGTACATGTGTGCGTTATGAGTTTAAAAAGTACATGTATTTTGCTTGCTTGTGTGAACTCTATAACCTTCCGGAGCCAGGGAATCAAAATCAGCTTTGTACTGCTGAAACAAAACTGACCACCCATCAATACCTCCACTTCAGTGCCCGGTTCTACAATGGGCACACTTAATATTCTGCGTAGAGAGAGGAACAAAACATAGAAAAGAATGATAAACTAATATTTGATAAAGAAAACCCGCTCAAGATAAAAGTGCTTTTATTAAAACTGTCCTACACTATTCACAATACACTCTGGTTGACTTTTCGGAAATACTATTTCCACCTTACATTGAGAATCTGCAATGAAACTAATGGGTTACGAAATAGTCCTGGCTAGGGAAAGATAGCACCAGTGGATCAAGGTAGCTGATAGAGAACATCTCACATTGTTGTGGACGACTGTGATCAAATATGACTGCCAGGTTGTGAGTGCAGGATGTATCAGTTTTTCGCATCCGCTGGAGTGTCCAGGATGAAGTCCCTTTTTGTGAGTGGTATCGTTTCAAAATACTATTGCATTTTTCAACTGCGGAAGGCGACATTGAACATTAGGGGTCCGTCTCTACGAGAACAGAAAATTTTTTGTCTCCTTATATATGAGCTACAGTATATTACGTTCATTTTCCACTTTATAAATTTTTCATATTCGACAAGATGTCATTAAAGAAGCTATTTTGTCTTTCAAACGTGCCTGTATCAAAATATTATGTTTGTAGTTCTAATACAGGAGCTCCTCTAAGTATTATGAAAAGCCAAAAAAAAAAATTGTTAAATTTTCTGGGACAAATTAACACATTAATATTCGTCAGATTCATCGACCGTCTTGCAGTATTTCAGGCGGACCACTATTTTATGAAAGTAATATTTACATAGCCCTGTTTATGAAGCTGTGCACTGTCTTCCATTAAAGACTTCTTTTATTTAATAGTAAACATCGTCAATTTCCTGATAGTCATGTTTGCTTCTGCATCTTCTCAAAATAAAGGGATCTAGAATTTCTCTGCTTCAGTGAACAACCGTTACATGTACCAAGTGGAGAACCAATGTAGATAATGACCAGTGAAAGGCCTTTAGACAATTGAAGTACATAAATTTATGACGCTGCAACGACTCCAATCTGCAAAAATCAGCAGTGGAGGGTGAATGACAATGCCAGTCAATTTTGTTGGCCAATCATCATGTACATCATTAAATAAACGTCAACTGAAGATCCACAAACGAAAGGTAAAAAGCAGTATGACAGGTGGCTATGCAAGCCTCAACATTCTTGTTGGTAGTTTATTTACTACAGCAAGCTGTATTCTCCTGTGCAACAGCACCCTAGAAGTAAAATTTCCTCTAGTAGACATTTTCTTCTTTTTTTTTAGTATGATTACTGAATCTCGCTGGAGCATGTTCTTATGGTATGTTAACGCTGCAGCCGCTGTGTTGGCGCCTCGCTGCTCACCGCTGCAACGTTTCGTCTCGATGCTCTCCGGGAGCTTTCTTACATTTACGCTGCACTCTTGCTGCTGTCACATCGCTAGTAGTGCGGGCATCTTATCTCCGTAAGAATTTACTCTGCTGCTCTCCACATCTCAAAGTGAGTGAACTATTTGCAGTGTTTGAAGCAGAAAACGATATTGTCTAATGACAGTAACAGTGATTTGTTTACCCCTGAAGTTGGTTATCGACACGGAGAAAGAAGAAGTATGAATGCACATTCTGAACGTAGTGCGTTCTCACTACAGGTACATTCGCATGTTCTGACAAAAACAAATTACCCAGAACACATTTACGGGTAGTTACGAATGTTACATTTTCGAATTCATTTCATATATTACTAAACCAGAATAGTTAAAGATATGAACATGGGAGCCAACATAATTAATGGAGTTTCCGTGTAAGAACGATTCGTAGGCCTACTCGCTCTGGTGTAATATTTCGTTAGTTTCCATCCACGTCAGCTCCATGTGCTCCATCTGCCATTTATACATATTTGTGCTGATATTCTATCGAAAAATAGAAATATAAGTAATGAAAACGTTAAATTAAGTAAAACAGATGGAATAATTTCCTCAAATTATTACACTAGTTGTTATCAGTCACAAAGCGATGGTGGTTTTCTGCACGCCTCTCTGCCCGAAAAATTTGAGTCCAAAAAACGGCTGAAAGAAGCGCCTGATAAAAATTTCGGTTTTCGTTCTATGTCTTGAATTATCTGATAAGCAACCAACACTGCTGTCTACATATGGTGAATTCATTAGTAGGATTCTGGGAAACAGTAATCAGAATCCAAATTAGACTGGATACAAAACACTAGTGGAAAGCATCCTAGAATATTGCTCAAGTGTGTGGATATAGGCTTTGAACGTATACAAAAAAGGGATGCACTAATCAACACAGGTTATTTGGTCCCGCGGGAGGCTGTCACGGAGATGCTGAAATAACAGAACTGACGCATAATTTCCGTACGTGTTGTAGATTTATCTGAAGATAGACGCAGACTGTTCGGAGAAAGCCTATTTACATAGTTAATTGAATCAAAAAGACGTGAAACTAGGAATCGAGACTACAAGATTGGAGTAATGACAGCAGGCCGGAGATGTTACAGGACTCAATCCTCCCGCGCCCAATACGTGAAAGAAAAGAGAAAATACCTTCAAACTGGTGGAATGGTAAATACCCCCTACCAGTCGCTTGACTGTGGTTTCCTGAGTGTAAACGTAGAACTTGATTTATATCTGGCGAACATCATATCTGTGTAGTTTCTCTTCAAGAGAGAACGATTTCTTTCTGTTACGCTTTGTTGAATTAGATTCATTTTCCGTTTGATAAACACTTTGTGACCTGGTGTTTGTACACGAGCTACATCTCAGAAAAGTAAATTACGACAATATATATATTAAACAAAAGAAGATGTGTTTAGATTACCTCACTATTCTACAGACCCAAAAAAATAATCCTGAAGGATGTGGAATAGGTCTAGTACAGAAAGCCTACGAATATGCAACAGTATTGAGACATTCTGAACCACTTAGAGCCCACCCCGGGTCAAAGGCGGTCGAGTGTATTACTCACAGACAGCCTCTTAACCACAGTCAGTCTCTTCGTTTCTTTTTATACAGACTTCGTACGTCAACGAAAGTAATTGGCCCGTGTCGTCGTGACGTCACTGTCAACAAAGAGTTTGGGCACAAAACCAACGGATCCGTTGCTTAGCATCAGTCTAATTGGAAAACCTTCCTAAGAAAGAGTCGATTTCGAAGTGTGCTTTCAAGGAAGTCTATTTCGCATCCTTCGGCCTGTGAGAAGAAGCGAAGAGGTAGGTGAGCATCGAATATTTCATTGTGTTGCTATTGCAGCCTCCGAATCACTGACAGGTCGACGAATTTATCATGTTGCACTTCGGCATATACGCTCGCCGAGTATTTGTAGAATCACGTAACCAGTGAGGAGCAGAACTTCATTCCGCGCTTCCGAAACGTAGCTGTTTTCTCAATTTGTTATCTTCTCGCTCATGGAAGCGTGTGCCTGAATCGAATGTAGGTGCATTTTGACAAACCTAAGCCCTCTTTTTGCATATTTCATGACGACCAGAAAAATGATTCTCATCATATTTTGGTAAGTTCTAGCTACAAAATTGTGCGGTCTCTTGACTATCTCCTTTAAAAGACAGTTTCAGTATCAAACTGAGACCGGACGTCCAGGCATTTGAGATAATAAAGGCATCTGTCCTTATTTCTGCTAATGCTACAATTTACATTTTCACGGGAAGATAAAACTTTGATATTTGTAGCATTCTTGCAAACACTCGCCAGAAGTCAGAAGTACGTGAGAAGTGTGGTATGATCAGTACATAACAGAGCCTTAATGGATGTTGTACAAGGTATCATTACCAAGCCTGGGACAAAATATGTCAAAGTGTGTTATCTAGGCAGACAGGTAATTTCAATAGGAGTTTGCATTTCAAAAGTCTTACTCGCATACAAACTAATGTTCTGGTTGAGTTTGTAGAGTTTTAGAAGGTTTTGTATAATGCGGAATGTAATTTTTGTTTATATTCACTATGGTAAGAAGTATATACATGGTTAAAAAATAATCTATTCCCCTTATGCGATAAGGATTGTAATAGCCATCGCTGAGGAAATACGATCATTCAGAATCAACAAAGCTGTAAGACAGAGTTCTTTCATTGCCACCACTGATATTTAATTCATGTTTTGCTAGTGCACTGATGGAAGTAATGGACTGTATCTTTAGTAGCCGGACGTGCTAGGCTCCTTAATATTAAACTAGGACTAGAGACTTTTAAAGAAATGGACCAATTTTGCTGTCTAGAAAGAAGAGTGGATAACTAAGGCAAATGGACCGCATAATATCAAGGACAAAACGTGGAAACATTTTGAAATGTAAACCATAAAATGTGGATAACATTTATGAAAAGTTATTTTAAAGTCCAACACTGCACTTCTGTGGAAAATAACAATGGGGAACATACAAATGAAACAATTAGAAGCTTCTAAAAGAAAGAGTACTCATGGTCTGAACTTGGGCCTAGAAGTGGCGAGAGGGATTGCAACTCAAATTAGTTTGAATCGTTCTGCAGGACGAAATTTAAACCAGAAACACAAATGCGTAAGTTATTTTGATTAGGGATTCGATAGTGCCAATAAAGAACACAGAGGCTAGCTGTCAATTTACTGATGGTTCTACATGAACAGTTGACTTGATGATTCTAACTGCCATGTTTAAATTTGATTCTGATTCTCTTACTGAAATGGTCTTATTTGATGTATAGGATTTGTAGGTGCTGTGAGGAAAGTAGTTCCAAAGCACTTTTCTGTACTAGAAATAGTGGAATTTGTTACTATTAGTTTCCAGCATCACACATCTACTTCTAAAATTAAAAAAACACAGTTATATATTTTTGTGGAGTGCATGTTGAGTGACAGGTATTGTTGAATCACAGATGAGATTACCTTTATCTATGTTCCAGCAGCTGAGATTTTTCCTCCCTTCACGTATTCAGTTATACAGTGTACGCTACCTTTTGTTGAGGGATTGCATTTCACAAAAAGTGGCTTTTGATTATTACTAGAAATCGTTGAATTGACAGGAAAAGATCTATTCTTATAATGTTAAAAGATCTATGTTAACTGTCTGCATATATGAAATGAAATATTCTGATTCCATATTTTAAAAAAAGTGATTTTAGTCATTTTTACACTAATGAGTTCTTCAGAACTTCACAATTTTGGCAAATTTACATTATGTTCTTTGATAGCAAGATTGCAGGAAATGTAGTTAAACATATAGTGACCAGAAAATGTCTTTCACTTTTTAATATATGTTATTAGTTTATGCCAATCATTCTCGTCAATATAAAAGTCTTAAGAAGATTGTTTTCACTCCATCAAACACTGTACTTAAAAGACGACTTGATTCACGTTTCCTGATGTTCATCGCGGTTCATCTCGCGAGCTGTCAGTCAGAGGAAGCCCAGGCTGATCTATGAGTAGGCAACACCTGCGCCTTTACGCCACCATCGGCCACCTCAACTAGAGCCGAATGAGAAGAAGGCAGAAGCCACAGCCAATAACAGACTGGGCCACTGCTGATAAACCAAAGCCTCATCCACTTCATGTAACCAACAAAGGCTCGTGCAAGATCAGACAATAATTACTGTGGAGTATCACAAGAACAAACACCGAAATCAATTCCAGTAACATACAGACATATTTACTGAAATGAAATCTTATTTTCTTTGTCCAAGACCAAGACTTGTCTGATGTTTGAGATGAAGAGGAGGAAGTCTCAAGGTCTTGTTATCCTCCTGGAGTTCCTGTTTCACCCGGCCGGCTGCAAATTTTTCCCAACAGGCTACGCGGACGCTAAATTATCCGAGAGCCGCCGTCTGGAGAAGTACAGTCTGCGATGGCACAACTAAGAGCTGAGATACAAGTAATGGTATGTTACCCATGCAGCTGTTACATATACCGAACTACATTAGATACACAAACTTTTCTTTCTCTATTACTTTTTTAATGTGAGACTCTTTTTAATAAATGTCAATGTATAACATCAACTAAGAGAACCTATATATCCATCTACATCCGGACTCAGCAAATCACTGTGAAGTGTATGACTGAGGGTAGGTGCCACTTGGCTATGTATTTGTATCTGTTCCATTTACGTTCTTTGCAGAGTATTCTGGGATTCTTCATTTAATACATTTTCGTGAAAGTGTGAAAGCAGACTTTTGTCGGATAACTGGCATCTATTTTCAGATGTGTGCCATTTAGGTTTTTCAGAGTTAGTGGGACTCTCGCACATTAGTCATATGAATGTGTGGTCATTTGGGCTATAGATCCTTGTACACATTCATCATCAGCCCTTAGCCCTTTTTCATATAGGGACCATAGACTTAATGAGAGCTCTAAGATGGACCACGTAAGTGTTGTTTAATAAATCTACTTTGTAGACCTATTGTATTTTCAAAGTTTCCATATGAGCCGAAATCTACCTGTGTGATCATTGCATTTCATATACCCAAACTGTCGCAGTCAGGCATTACCACCGTTTTTGTCATTATAGTTTTGTGATCCTGATGTTGTAACACAGAACTTACGATTCTGCTGTAAAAATAAAGAGAGAACGCATTCATTTGGGTCATCATACGGAAAGGCATACAATTTTATTGTTTAAAAACTAAATTTACTTGTTATACTAAGAATAGTGTCTATTATTGACAATTAACATGTCTGAATTTAGTCCGATTGATTCTTCATGGAGCTGAAGAAATTGTTAATCTCTAGCACAGTCTTACAGGTTTCTGACATTAAGATCACGCTCATATTTTATCTGCCGTATCCGCTGTATCACTATGGCGTGACTTCGAAATCCTATCTATTGCAGCAGCTCGGACGTGATGCTTAACTACTGCAAAGCGAAAAATTACCTCCTTGTCCCTGCAGCGTTGGAAAATTGCTAAAGAACTAACCCGACGCGTTTTCTTTTTTCGCAGTTTTTTCAGCTTCACAGACTACACATTACCTGCTCAGCGTAGAGAAAAGATATTTCTCCTCGGACTCTTTCGCAGCTGTACTTTTGAATGAAATCGTCTCGGTTTTCAAGCTGCGTAAATTCTAATGACATTCTTTAGCTTTCGATGGCTATCATCGCTACCAGGAGTAAGAAACTACTGACTGCCTGGGCTGGCACGCTTTTCGACTTACACAACCACGATTACGGCTGCTGGCACCAACAAGAGAAATTGAGAACGGCGCTCGCACAGAAGCAGAGTTTGGCAACTCATAGCACCTCCGGCCAGTCACAGAACCGAGTGACGTCAGCTGGCGCGAGATGACGCCTCCCTACAAGCGTTAAGCATCCGTCGTTGCTGCCTTTTGACATCTAATGTCCACCGCCAAGTCCTACTCAGTGTGTAGCCCTGGCCTACATTATATTATTGCTGTTCGTGTTCTCGAACTGTATTTTGTGTGCGTTTTCCAGATAACGCTCAGCTATGGCCGACTTGTCACGTTCTCTCCTTACAACTCTCTGTAACTGAGCTAATTGTCTGACTTATATAGATGCTGCCGCACTCACAAGGGACACTATGAGCACCGGACAAACGAAGAGCTATGTCGTCTTTTACAGGGTGCAGCATATCTTGTAGCGCTAAGCAAAGGCCTTCATGTTCCACCATTCTCGCACCGTCTGCCAATTTTGGATATTCTTAATGGAATAGAGCAGTGTATTCGGCATCTCTCGCACGACGCATCTGAGAAAGTTAGTTCATCCGCCAGTTATATACTGGCGAAAGCTAATATTAGCCAGGAGGAACGATTTGGCTTACGCTTATTGCGTGAGATCGAGGACTTGGTTGTCTTCCCAGCCGACAAAGGAAATGCCATTGCGGTTTTCAACACTGAAGACTACCACCTGCATGTGCTGGATTTAGTATAAGATGAAGCATACTGCAAACAGTCGCTATCTGACACAGGCCATAGTGAGGAAGACAAGGACGTAATTAAAGGACTCTGTTTTACCAGACGAAGTGTGAAGAAATTAATGCCTCGCGCCGCCTAACCTCGCAGGCTTTATGGACTGCCGAAAATACATAAGGGAAATGTCCCTCGTAGGCCTTTTGTTAGTGCAATGAACTCGCCCACCTACAGACTGGCGAAACACCTTACAGGGTCATTTTCGTCAAAACTAGGAGATTGTGAACACTACGTTATAACCTCGCAGACACTTGTTAAAACACCCAAGAAATGAAAATAGGCAGAAAAGACATAATGGTTAGACTGGACGTAGTGTTACTTTTTACGAGGGTTCCAGTACAGGACACACTGGATCTTGTATCCCAACAGTTTCTTCCTGATATCTTCAGGTAGTTCCGCCATGTTATAATGATAACATACTTCTTGTGTCCGCTGCTCGTGGTCGTGCGGTAGCGTTCTCGCTTCCCGCGCCCGGGTTCCCGGGTTCGATTCCCGGCGGGGTCAGGGATTTTCTCTGCCTCGTGATGACTGGGTGTTGTGTGCTGTCCTTAGGTTAGTTAGGTTTAAGTAGTTCTAAGTTCTAGGGGACTGATGACCATAACCGTTAAGTCCCATAGTGCTCAGAGACATACTTCTTGTACCGCATCGAATATCATGAAATGGTGGATGGCGCAGTGACTGACTCACCACTGTCTACTACAGTCACGAGTTACTTCATAGAGCAGTTTGAGGAGCAGGATCTGTACTCTGCGGTATTTCGTCTGTCTTGCTTATTAAGGTTTGTGAATGACTCATTCCTGATATGGCCTCGCGGTGAAAATACCCTGCAGCAGTTCGTGGATCACATGAACGGTGTCCATCGCAACGTAAGATGGAGAAGGATGGCAAGCTACCGTTCTTGGATGTTTTAGTTGAGCGGAAGGCAGGAGGTCAGCTTGGCCATTCAGTGTACAGGAAACCGTCGCACACTGATGGATATTTGAACGCCGTAGTTTTCACCAACTTGTACACAAGAAAGCGGTCTTGGGTACATTAATGGACAGAACCAAAGCTATTTCTGACGATGACCACCTACAGTCTGAATTGCAACGCTTGGGACATGTGTTTAGCGAGAATAGATATAGCAAGAGGAAGATTGAAAACGCTTTAGCCATCGAAGAAGGACACATTGTGAATCGACAGAAAAAGCAAAGCGGCTGCTTTCGTGCCATACTGCGGGACAACGAGCAGAAAATTAGGACGTATACCGCGGAGATATGAATTGAGGCTAATGTTCCGGCCCGTCCCCAAGATGCGAGATATGCTTCTCCCTGTTAAAGAAGACATAGCTCCTCTCGAGCTCGGTGTATATGTTGTCCCTTGAGAGTGTGGCAGCATCTATACAGGTCACACAACTCACGAAGTTGCATAGTGTTGTACCGAGCACAAGAGACGTATTAAACAAAGGGAAATTGACAAGTCGGCCATAGCTGAGCGTTATCTGGCAAACGCACACAAAATACAGTTTGTGAAAACGAGAGTCTGAGCTCATGCGTCAACATACTGGGATTCCGATACCAAAGAGGCGGCTGAGATTACAATGAGCAGCAGCAAATTTACCAGAGACCAGGGGTACACACTGAATAGGGTGTGGTGGTGGGCTTTGGACGTCGAAAAGAAGCAACGATGGATGATTAACGCTTGTAGGGAGGCAGGAGCGGAAGTTGCAAACGTGGCGCCGATCCCTGGCGGCACCTGACGTCACTCGGTCCCGCGGCAGGCCGGAGTTGCCATGAGCTGCGCAGCTCACCTTCCGCACAAGCGTCATTTCAGCCCTCTCTGGCTGGTACCAGCGGCAGTAACCGTGGCTGTGTAAGCGGAAAGTGGTTCCAGCCAGACCTGATGACAGTGGAGATGGCCGGCCTGGGTGACCGAGCGATTCTAGGCGCTACAGTCTGGAACCGCGCGGCCGCTACGGTTGCAGGTTCGAATCCTGCCTCGGGCATGGATGTATGTGACGTCCTTAGGTTAGTTAGGTTTAAGTAGTTCTAAGTTCTAGGGGACTGATGACCTCAGAAGTTAAGTCGCATAGAGCTCAGAGCCATTTGAACGGTTTGAACCAGTGGAGATGGTAGCCATTGGAAGCTTGAGAATTTTATTTGAACTGACATTGCTTGAAAACCGAGAAGATTTCATTCAGACATGCCACCATGATAGTCTCCGAGGACACTCGACATGATCTGTTGCTAAGACATGACGGTGGCAGTTGTTGTAAGCATCATCCATCTATCTTTTTACAGACACACGAATTTTTATTATCTTTTTCTTGTCGTCATTTGCACTTTCTCTTTAGAGCTGAAAGTACAACAGGCCTTTCTTTCTCAGCAATATCCTAAGTTCTTTGTTACAATACGGTGGGCTTTTTCCGTCCTTAATCGACATACCCGGCGCATACCTCTCCAGAGTATGGTTTACAATCCGCTGAAACTTCGCCCATAATCCCTCAACGTCCATAGTGCTGGAACTAAATGATGTCCGTTTACTGTTTAAGTTTGGTTTTGAACGTTCCCTAGTGTTACCAACCTGTACAGAAGAGGAAACGTTGCGGTCACGCTGCACTCCGGAGTGCAATTACATTCAGTGGAGATGCGGCCCCTAAATGTCCATAGAAAAGGGCTTAAACGTCCGAAGGTCTCAGCAGAGCGAAAGGTTGAAAAGAACGTCTTCCTTTTGCTTAACGGAATGCGTACTGTCGTTTTCGATCACGAAATATGTCGGAGTCAAAGTTCCAAAGAAAGAGAAAGTTTCATTGAGGCCTTTTATGCCATCCCCCTTTTCTTATCGTTTCCGAGAGGTGGCGTGTCTCAAATGTGTTCCTCTGTCACCCACAAGGGAACCGCGTGATTTGAACGCAAAGTTTCGCAGTTCCTACTGGTATCGCAGGGGCATTAAAAGAATGGGCGAAATGAGCTGACCTTCCCATCGCGTGACACGTCCAGGGTGGCGTCCAAAAGAGTTATGGTGAAATTTGATGCCAATGTACCATCTTTAACCCACATTTGCGTCACATTACTTCTGATCTGTGATTCTTTTTTTATAGTATTGACACCTTGCGGTTTGAAGCGTGCCGAATCAGAGGTTGACTTAGCACTACGTCATCAGTCTCTTAGACGTAGAACTACTTAACCTAACACACCTAAGAACATCACACACATCCATGCCCCAGGCAGGATTCGAACCTGCGACCGTAGCAGCAGCGTCGTTACGGACTGAGGAACCTAGAACCGCTAGGCCACAGCGGCCGGCTCACGTAGCAGGCCCTCTTGCTTTTTGCACCATTACAGAGGAAGATTTTAGGCATTTTTGAGCCAAATTTCAAACTTATGTATCTAAATGGGAGACAATTACGGGTATTCGAAGAATGATCTTTTAATTCTGTTGCGCAATGTATGTTATTTTTCTCGGTCTCTTACAGAAATTTGCCACGTTTATATTGCAGAGTTATTTTTCTGTACGTGTTACAGCTGAATAAACTCCATAATTATACTCTATCCTATCCTCGATGGCCGCCTTTCATAGTAAATTTTTGTGTCCGTACATAGTAGACTACATATGAGGTCACGTTGTTCCTCTGCTCTAAAGTCTTCTGCTATGAAATGTACCCACTCATTAAAGGTTGCATTATACTAAATGTAAGCAGTCTTAAGTAACCTAACACGTTATTGGATCTATTTCCTTCTACCGTTTAAAACTAATTACACTACTGGCCATTAAATTTGCTACACCAAGATGAAATGCAGATGACAAACGGGTATTAATTGGACAAATATATTATACTAGAACTGACATCTGATTACATTTTCACGCAATCTGGGTGCATAGATCCTAAGAAATCAGTACCCAGAACAACCAACTCTGGCCGTAATAACGGCCTTGATATGCCTGGATATTGAGTCAAACAGAGCTTGGATGGCGTGTACAGGTACAGCTGACATGCAGCTTCAAAATAATACCACAGTTCATCAACAGTAGTGACTGGCGTATTGTGGCGAGCCAGTTGCTCGGCCACCATTGACCAGACGTTTTAAATTAGTAAGAGATCTGGAGAATGTGCTGGCCAGGGCAGCATTCGAACATTTTCTGTATCCAGAAAGGAAGGTACAGGACCTGCAACATGCGGTCGTGCATTATCCTTCTGAAATGTAGGGTTTCTCAGGGATAGGATGAAGGGTAGAGCCACGGGTCGCAACACATCTGAAATGGAACGTCCACTGTTCAAAGTGCGGTCAATGCGAACATGAGGTGACCGAGACGTGTAACCAATGGTACGCCATACCATCACGCCGGGTAATACGCCAGTATGGCGATGACGAATACACACTTCCAATGCGCGTTCACCGCGATGTTGCCAAACACGGATGCGACAATCATGATGCTCTAAACAGAACCAGTATTCATGACGTTTGGCCATTCGAGCACCCAGGTTCGTCGTTGAGTACACCACCGCAGGCGCTTCTGTCTGTGATGCAGCGTCAAGGGTAATCCCAGCCATGGTCTCCGAGCAGATAGTCCACGCTGCTGCAAACGTCGTCGAACTATTCGTGCAGATGGTTGTTGTCTTGCAAACGTCCCCATCTGTTGAGTCAGGGATCTAGACGTTGCTGCACGATCCGTTACAGTCATGCGTATCAGATGCCTGTCATCTCGACTGCTAGTGATACGAGGCCGTTGGGATCCAGCACGGCGTTCCGTATTACCCGCCTGAACCCACCGATTCCATATTCTGCTAACAGTCATTGGATCTCGACTAACGCTAGCAGCAATGTCGCGATACGATACACCGCAATCGCGATAGGCTACAATCCGACCTTTATCAAAGTCGGAAACGTGATGGTATGCATTTCTCCTCCTTATATGAGGCATCACAACAACGTTTCACCAGGCAACGCCGGTCAACTGCTCCTTGTGTATGAGAAATCGGTTGTCAGCTTTCCTCATGTCAGCACGTTGTAGGTGTCGCCACCTGCGCCATACTTGTGTGAATGCTCTGAAAAGCTAATCATTTGTATATCACAGCATCTAGCTCCTGTCGGTTAAATTTCGTGGTGTAGCAATTTTAATGGGCAGTAGTGTACAAACCTAAGTGTATTTTCGTACTATACGAATCTATTACTTTGCAACATAAATTGTATAACTGCAAGAGTCTGTTTCACTGAAGTTCCTCCATATATACTGTAATTCCGCATCTTCATCATACCCTACGGTATTTATTCTGCTTCCGGCTTTTATTGCTTTCTATACTGGTTCTACCTTCTCAGTTTGGTTCTCATTGCCTCGGTGACAATTTGTATTGGAAACAGGTGCTACGGGGCGAACGGTAAACCGACGCATCTGTCCTTCACTGCGGCCACTGACGAGAAACGTCTGCTCACTGAACTTCTCTTCATGATTCTTTTACGACCTCGATGTTCTTGCCTACGCAGTTAATGGACGCTCTGCTTACTCATGGCACCTCGTTCCCTGACCGGACACAGCAGATGTCGAGATTGACCGACCCGACACTCCCCAATGTTGGAAATTGTTAATAGAAATCCCCGTGGTGACTAGAAATAGAATAGTAGCCACATTATTTAATAGCTACCTAACGACAAAGCGAGCATTCGTGAGTTTCAGTCTGTTACGGTGGTCAAGCCAAAATCTCTCAAGCATTTACATTAGACTGTCATAGTATATGGCCATCCATCTACTGCCGTGGTGCGTTACTTAACTGTGCGTTACGCTCAAATTCTTTATGGTGTTATTAACACATTACGTAAATTGAGACGTTTTTATGTTAAGAAGTCCGTCAGACAATCGCAAATTGCGCATTACATAGATTGGAAAGACTATAAATAGTTTCCTATCTATATCGCATTCGGGCTTCACGGAGAGAATACAAGCGCAGCAATATCAGCTTTCATTATGTTTTACTTTCATTAACAATAATCGATGGTTTCCGAAAGCCTGAAAATGGTTTAACGATAAAAAATTCCAGTAGTTTTGCTTTTCTAATGTATAACATTAGGTTTTTTTAGATATTTACTCCCACTTTGAAGTGCATTTATTTACATATGCAGTGTCTATGTGGTTTGTGTCTGTGTGTGTGTGTGTGTGTGTGTGTGTGTGTGTGTGTGTGTGTGTGTATGTGTATGATTGTGTATGTGTTGGTTTTGTTGCCCTGCTGTCATCTTTGTTTGCTTTTACTGCTATCAGGAAATGTAAATCTTGGTATTATATACGCGCTAATGTTAACAGATAGTGCTTCTGGTGTTTCTGCTTACAATTACTGTTTTTCCCTCATTTAACAGAGCTTCACACGCAAGATGACCATCACTCAGACTGCAATTGTACGCAAAATAATATGTTACATAGATATTACGACTATATTGTTTTGCAAAGTGTTTGGGTACCACCTGAGCTGCTAATTTACGTAATGTAATCCACTAAATAACAAGTTGTCACTTACAACTTCTGTAAGTAAAAAAGCCATTTTAAATTGTTGTAACTATTGAGAGGAAAATAATAATGAAAGAAAATGTTTATGGATTCACTGGAGTAATTATCTAGAAGAAAACATTTGAACAAATTAATCGATTCACTATCTAGCTTCTCACTGCAAATTTTTCTCATGACTTTTTATGATGTACGGGTACTGGTAACGCCATGTAATTGATTCTTCGTGATTTACGAAAGTGATGAACGTTCCTCAGTATTTGTCGGTCTAAGTCCTTTAATTTTAATATACGTTGCTATGGTTGATTTTGTAAGTGGTTGTGTTTGTAACTGCTGACGTGTTTAGTTGTGCCTAATATGAAAACACCTGCCAGTCTGACGTAAGTATTAGCTTGAGCAAGCTTTACATTTCGCCTTGTACATATCGAAATCCAGGAGATTATCTGTTTTCGATGTTTAAGATGTGAACTAATTTCTTTTATACTTTTTTTAGACAATGGTATATACCGACTTTGTGTGCCCTAAACATTTTATGTATTTTCCGCTTGTATTTTAGTTGGCTACTATTTGTTTGCTGGAAGTTATGTTTTCCAGTCATTCTTGAAATTGTGCCTGTTCTTGTGATTTTCTATGCGAAAACTTATGCTATTTGTCTGATACTAGGTTGTAAAATTTATTTTCGTGTGTATAGTATCAGACACATTTATGACGATAATGTTGGCACTGGTGGTAGGTGGTTAATGAAAGGTCTGCTGTTTGATAAGATTTGTAAGAGCCCATGGCTGGCCAGTAACATTGTTAATACAGACTACTACTGAATGCCAACTACATGCAGATAATGATTGGTTTTAACAAGAATAAATTCAACAACTTCAGCATGTGAACACTTTCTTGTGCATTAGTAAAGTGTTCATTATAGCTGCAATGGCTTCTTCAACAGGAATACTGGAGTAAAGGTTTGTGATTTCTAATGATATAACCCGCCCTTAATCAGGATTGACTATTTCTCGTATTACAGTTCTACAGGTTCTTACAGAATAAGGTTTTTTTTCAGACTGATTCTGTTTGGGAGAGTCAGGGAATCCAGTATTGCTCCTACACTCTACTGATGGTGTAGTTCGACATTCTTCCTTAAAGATTTTAAGTTTGGCTCTTAATACGGCGTCTTTAGCGTGCATTAGGTTGATATACTCATTTTTATACCCTGTCAAAAAGAAGTTTGTGTGAAAATAAACGTATGTACTTTAGAAGTACTTCGATTATCGTGTAAAACTGTTTCTTAATCTGAACGCTAATATTGGTCTGAGAACTATGCAGGCAAATCTACAAACTACATACGCAATATTTTTTGCCCTAAACAAAACAATATAGGAAGCGTAAGTAAGTGAACCATATAATACATAACTGTGCTTAATAGATTCTAATGAGACTGTCGATATTTGTCAAATTCAGGCCATCTTCGAATCATATGTAGAAATGGGGGTAAGAGTCACAAATATAGTGAGTACAATAACACACAGCATTCTTAAAAGATTGAATGTACAGAACCTGTTGAACCTTGTACACCACATTTACATTGAATAGCCATTCAAAAACATTTTACTTAACTATAACTTGACCTATAATAAACATATGTTCTGCCTCGAAACGTAAGTAGTAGTATGCCTGTAACAAAGCTTAGTGTCCAGCCTATTGCTAATACTGTTTAAAGAGCCTAAGTTACAGACTGAGAGATATTAAGACATAGTCAAATGTTCAAATCTCATTTACTGCCCAGTTACAGCTCGGCAAATGTACTTCCTTTTTCTTCTTTTGGCATTGTTCTATGGCGTTGTTATTTGTGACAGTGTCCAGATTTTTCTCCTTTTCACATTATTCTAGAATGCTGGTATTGTTTTATGAGTCAGGCAATATTATTGGTTGGTGGCGGCTAGATGCCCTCACTCCACCATTTCCCGATGGGACGTGAGAGAGTACCCGATGTGAGATCGTTCTCCCACGTGCTCTAAGGTTTTATTGCTATTTATGTGGGACGCGACCTTGGGCGAGCCATGTATTTATTCAGCTGGATATGGGTAACCACTTAAAAATCATTGACAATCTCAATAAAATTCACCAGCATCCATGTACTTTAAAATATTATTTTATTTTATTCCGAAGGCGAAAAATCATGTTCAGGCTAACAGCCCCTCGTCGCCATTTCGGAGGGAGGATTCAATGTGGGGCAACTTCCCCCCATTAAATCCTGGAAGAGGCCCCTTAGCGCACCCAGCTGCGTAGCAGGATTGCAACATGAGACTGTATGCAGTTTAGAAATTCACTGTAAATGAGATTGTGGGAATACAGGGGCAGCAGACTAGAAACGAGACAAATGAAAAAGGTAATCTATTCATTAGTTTGAAAGTAATCACCATGACTGTTAATAATTTATTGCACTGTTGCTGGGAGACAGGACAGCCATTACCTTAATGGGAAAATTTTTACGGTTGGCCATGGACTACGATTCGTTCAGTTCTTCGACCGAAGCCAAATGACGGCCACGAATGTCTTCCTTCAGAGCTTCAAATCCATGGAATTTACAATGGGAGAGGTCGAGACCGGAGGGAGCATGTGCCTGCGTTCCCTATAGAAACGTCTGTAGTGTACTCGAAACAACATATGGGCGAACTTCATAGAGCAACAGAATGGTGCCATCCGTATAGCTGCTGGTCATCGACTTGGAACACAAATGATGGTTCAAATGGCTCTGAGTACTATGGGACTTAACTACTTTGGTCATCAGTCCCCTAGAACTTAGAACTACTTAAACCTAACTAACCTAAGGCCATCACACACATCCATGCCCGAGGCAGGATTCGAACCTGCGACCGTAGCACTCGCGCGGTTTCGGACTGCGCGCCTAGAACCGCTAGACCACCGCGGCCGGCACTTGGAACACAGCGCCAAAATTAACGCACAGCTGTGCGTGGACACTGCAAAAATTGAAGCGCACCACCAGTTCCAAATTCCCAGAAATGTTGACGCATGGCATCACTCTGTTGGAGAATAATGTCCGACCACATTTTGTCAAGGTTGCTTCAACGACACTGCAGACGTTTCGCTAGAAAGCTCTCACGCATATAGTCCCGATCTCTCTCAGTGCGATTTTACTATTTTTGGAGCCCTGAAGAAAGACGTACGTTGCCGTCGATTTTCTTCGGATGGAGAGGTGCACGCCTGGGTACAATGATGGTTCCGTATGAACCACAAACAATTTTCGGAGGCTTTGACCGTTTTGTCTGACAGTAGGATAAATGTGTTAATAGTTATGGCGATGCCTTTCGAAATTATACACAGTTTACTTACTTTCTTCAAAATGTGTCGTTTTTACTTGACTGCCTCTTATATATCAGGGTCATCTTAAATCACAGGAAATAAACTGCAAAAATTTCAGATATTTCCTTCGTAAGATTTATGAAGCAAAGTCTCGGAACTACGTGCAATAATAAAAACAGTATCACATACAAGACATATCATATTCCATTTGGATAAAATACAAATTGTATTTTGTAATTTATTTTCAGAGACTTTCATTATTGCGTAATTAACAGAAGAAAGACGATAAATGAATTATCAGCTCATTCCCGTAAAACTGAAATGATAAAGTGATGTTCTAGACAGAATTTTATTTGTCCTGAGAGTGTCCAGGTAATGATTTATTTAGGTTTGATGAAACATTTAAGATTTGGGACTTACAATGAGCTATGTAGGGGTTGATGGTCATGACTAGATAATGCTGTTGACAATGGACATACTCTGTTTAAGCCTGTACGGCAGCCCCTAAAATCTTTACATTTGGAAAAGCATTTATAGCAGGCGGATTTAATTCCTGTTTGAGTGGCTATCGACCACATTGCGTCAAAGTAGTTGCATCACTAGTGATAATCTAAACAACTCTATAAATTCCGTCCGAAAAGGCCTCCGAAGGCCCAATGGTACCGACCGACCGCCGTATCATCATCTGCCTAATAGCATCGCTGGATTCGGATATGGAGGGGCATGTGGTCAGCACAGCGCTCTCCCGGGCGTTGTCAGTTTTCGTGACCGGGGCCGCTACTTCTGAATCAGGTAGGTACTCAATTTGCCTAGCAAGGGTGGAGTGCGCTCTGCTTGTCAACAGCACTCGTCAGAACGAACGATCACCAATGCAAGTGCTAGCCACACAGCGCTTAACTTCAGTTATATGACGGGAACCGGTATGACCACTGCAGCAAGACCGCTTGCCTAGTGATTATCCAACACAATAAATTTCTCGAGGGCGGTCGCTGAAATTGGAATTAAATCCGATTGAACAACACTAGCGTTTTGTCGATTTATAAGTTCAGTAAATCATTATGTAATTAAGTAAGTTATTGTGAGAGTTTTCTAGCGTGCTGCAGACTATTATTGATAATCATGTGCCTAATATATCTGAATTTAGTGAAAACATTACTGCGCAAATCTGGGAAGTACTGCAGGCACTAGTAGTATTCCCTAGACATTTAACGGTAATCTAAAACATACTTATCATCCTGACATCTCAGAATTCTTATGCACCTTCCTTATACAGACTACTTACGTGAAGTCAAGGATCACGTTAGACAACAATGGTAGGAAATGTGGAACGTTTCTCAACAGACAAACGGCGGTTATTACGCAGTGCTACAACCTCGGATTCCTTCACAGCCGTGGTTCATGAGGACACATCTGGACCGATCCACGATTTCTACCATCATAAGACTCCACTTCAATCATGCCTCTTTCCCACAAGATCTACATCGGATCAACGTTTACAGTTCACCAGCATGTGAGTGTGATACAGAGTCGGAAGCTGATGTCAACCACGTCTTATTTATGTGTCCAAAATTTGTCCGTGAACGGATGGTCTTTGTGAAGACATTGCTGAGTATGGGCTACCATCTTCCTCAATCAGCTTCTTCTCTTTTGTGTACTAAAGACGTTCGTCTATATAAAGTGATAGTTAACTTCATCAAGAGTACTGGTCACAAACTGTAGGTTTTAATGGTGTATGTAAATTATAAATATGTCTTGCTGATGAAGATATTTCAGAATTGGTGTGAATTATAAGGCAAGGCACTTTTAATTATTTTCCAATTCAATTCAATTCAATTTTTAAAACATTATGTACAAACCTGTAACAGTTAAGCTTTTTATTCTTGTAAATATGCATTTCTGTATTTTTTTATTCAATTATGTGTACACTGTCACTATGTGTTGCCGATGGCTAAGTTGAGTACGCACTCAAAGGCCAAATAAAAAAATAATTTTAAAATTATCTGTTATCTTGCACTGGAATTATGAAAGCTTGTAGCCCGAGTGGCACCTGCCAAGCTCTCATGTGCTGCAATAAAATATTTCAAACGTGAAACAAAGTGTTCCTCGATGTGTTCGTACTTAATGTCCTTTCATATAATTCGTATTGAGTCAACAAAGCAGTGGCAGTGGTTGATGGAAAAAACTGATGGACGTGTTGCATATCAACCATATCCGAGATGTATTCGATGGGAGACATATAAACTGAACGTGATCGATGTGTAATTGGCATTAAAAGCCGTTCCACTAAAACTTGTGTGTATGCATTGGTGTATGCCACCGGCTAAAGGTAGTATTGAAGTATAACATGTGCAGTCACTTCACTAAGGAGCGGTTGTTAGAATAGTTAAGTCTTCTTGATGTTACAGTTGCTGCTCAGTTTTTTTCTCCACAGGTGCAAGTATGGCTCGAATATTGTTCCCAGTTACACCAAAGACTATATGGTTAAATATTGGTAGCTGCAAGATAGCCCACATGGAACATCAGCATAGAGCGGCAAAAGGTACGGGAGAAATGAACATATTTAGTCACTTGTCATGCCATTTGATTTGTTCACGTAACCAATGGTGTCTAGTAACTATGTGATTTTGAACAATGCCATGTGTGTCACCAGTTACGTCTGCAGCATACTTCGTCGAATCGTCAAAAAAGAGCAGTCCACTCCTAATATATGTAGGTTTCGGCATTACGCTATGTGGTGTTTAATGGACAAGCCGATGTGATAGTGGTGTCCCACTGCTGTAGTCACGTTGTGGGATCAATTCATTGATGTCTAACGCATTCGTCTAACCACCAGTCCCACGAAAACGTCACATTTCCTGCACAAAAGGAAATGTCAGATTATAATAGATCTATTCAAGAGACGTAGACCACAGTCTCCTTTGAAGACTCAGTGCTGTTATTCCACTCTCCTTCGTCGTCAATCCATATTACCTCTTTCTTTCACGCTTCCAGCAATTTGACCTACTGCTATGGCTACGTTCGCCTAGCATTATCGTGAAATACATGTTGGAAGTAACACACTGGCTGCACTGTACCGGCTGTACTTTATTACGCTGTTACCTTAAATTTAAACACTTGAAAGGAACTGGCTAAAGCTTGCGTTTAGTATAATCCTTGTAGTTTACTGAACCGAATTGCATTGAAATTAATGTATTACACGGAGTCATTTAATCGAATGCAATTTAGATCCTCGTCTGACGTAAACTCAGTAGTATATCAACGCTTGAACATTTCCCTGAAATAGTTTAATTTTAACATGAATTTACCGACAGAGCTATGCCCCGAAGGTAAGCATCTTTATTTGAACCGTGATTTATCTCAAATGTACAGTGAAAAACTTACCTCCCCCCCTGCAAGAAAATTCAGTCATATACCGGTTTTTGCAGTATACAGAGCTTCGTTTGTTACAGAAAGCGGGTCTGTGAACGTTGTAAGTATAAGTAAGTGTTCAGGACACAACTAAAATATCTTTTATAAATCAGTATATATTTGAAGATAAATTATTGAAGGAAATCGGGATTCCATTTACGGAGAGTGCATGTATGTCCATTGTGGTGTCACCGCCAGACACGACACTTCCTAGGTGGTAGCCTTTAAATCGGCCGCGGTCCAATAGTTTACGTCGGACCCACGTGTCGCCACTGTCAGTGATTGCAGACCGAGCGCCACCACACGGCAGGTGTAGAGAGACGTTCTGGCACTCGCCCCAGTTGTACAGCCGACGTTCATAGCAATGGTTCACTGACAACTAAGCTCTCATTTGCCGAGACGATAGCATAGCCTTCAGCTACGTCAATTGCTACGACCTAGCAAGGCGCCATAGCATTTGATATTGAGATTATAACATGTACCGTCAAGAGCGATTTACACCAATTGTGGATTAAATTTAAGTATTATATCAACTACGTACTTTATTTGCTACTATTAATTCCCTTAACTGTTCCAGACCTCGCGCCAGTCAGCGTGTAATTAAACGCGTGCATTTCGGCCTCCTCTAGCAACACACTGTTGGCTCTTCTGCCAACACTTCATCCATGAACAAATAATAAACGGACTCAACGCACGACTACGTGTTAGTGAAGATGTGTGCCTCGTACGATAATTGTAACAATAGTCACTGATAAAACACGTTCAGGAGGACTGTAAGAGGATTAAAAAAAATATGGGAAGAAAGGAAATGCATTTGGGCCAGAGTACCTGTTGTACAGCCGGTTGGTCGTTACACACGTTAAGATGTAACTTTACTACCACGGAAACCAACTAATGGAAATCCCACGACCATAACGCTCCCAAAAAATGGCTTCGTATTTTCCTGATGATTAAGACTAATAATATGGATGGTCAATGAACATTCTGGACCTTGAAGACATATAAAATATCCGCTACGTAACCCCTCGTGCTTGCTATATCTTTGCTTACCGTAAGTCTATAGTGATAAAAAGTCCGTATCGTCAAAAACTTGGCGTTCACCCACTCCTATTAAATATATTGTGGGCTGAAATTACTTCCAAACACGTACAAGCATAGTGAAGACTTTCATTGCCATCTCTTCGCAACCACGACCCATCTGATGATACAGCCGTTATCAGGACACTCCGTTCCATTTGACGCAAACAGTCGAGCGCTCACAAAATGCGTTACCTCCTTCTTGACTTCAGATGTTGACGTGATTTTCACTTACCAATTTCATCTGACAGAACAAAACAAGAATGTGTTTAAGGTACAAAGACCTCATTGCTTCAGGAATGTCGACAGTGTCAAGGTATGTTTGCCTCAACAAATATTTCGTGTGCATCTACATCTACCTCATACTCCGCAAGCCACATAATGGTGTGTGGCGGAGGATACTTTCGGTACCCGCTATCTGATCACACCAACCACGTTCCACTAGCGAATAGTGCGCGGGAAGGGTGATTGTCGGTAAGCCTATGTTTTGTTTCTCGAATTTTTTCCTCGTCGTCAACATCCGAGATGTATGTAGGAGGGGAAGTAATATGTTGTCCGACTCCTTGTGTAAAGTGGTGTCCGAAAAATTCAATAGAAAACCCCTGCGTGACTCACACCACCTCTCTTGCATAGTCTGCCAGTGGAATTTGTTTAGCATCTCCGTAACGCTCTCTCGCCAGCTAGACGATCCCTTGACGAAACGCGCCGCTCTTCGTTGGATCTTCTCTATTTTCTCTACCAGTCCTACCTCATAGGGATCCCTGAAAGATGAACATTACTAAGCCCAACCTTACTCATGAATCGTGCTAACAAGAGCCTTATAAGCCACTTCTTTCGTGGATGAGTTACATTTCCTTAAGATTCTTCAGATGACTCTGAGTCTGCTGTCAGCTTTTCCCACTATCTGTTTTATGGGGTCATTCCACTTGAGGTCGCTCAGGATAGTTAAACCTAGCTATTTTACGGCAGACGCTGACTCCAGTTGTTTGTCATCGATAGTGAAACTGTACAGTAGTGGAATTCTTTTCCTATGTATGCGCAAAATGTTACATTTTTTACGTTTATGGTCAACTGTCAGAGCCTGCACCATTCATCAATTCTCTGCAGATCGTTCTGCAAATTCTCACTACCATCTAGCTTTGCTACTTTGGTATAGACAACAGCATCATCTGCGAATAGCCTTTAAGAGCATCCGACGATTTCTACTAGACCCTTTATATATATTGTAAACAGCAACGGTCCTATCCATGAACGTTGCTCTCATATGTGATGGATTAGGTAGTACTAGTACAGTAGTGAAAGTTAGAGTGATGAGTGTTCACTGTAGTACACGTTGAAACCTTTGCCAATATGCAAAGCTAGACTTCGCTTTGTCTAAAACTACATCATTGCTCTGACATCTTCAATCAATTGTGGTACACGTTTCTCAACTACTCTAACGAGTTTAAATTCATTGAGGCCATTCCCAACTCCAAAAGCTTGTGCAGGGCATCTGTTCTGCCATTGTGGTGTACAAGAGGAGAATGTGGTCTTTCGCTCCTAACACAGTGGGTGAAACGTACAGATGTAGAAGTTAAAAATGGTGTTATTTAGGCAACCCGCTGATCAGCGCAGCCCGTGTTGCGGTCTGCAAACGCGCCGTCCATCGCGTTGAGGATTACCGCGAGGGCTGCGCCTGCAGGTCGGTGGGATAGGCAGAGCCGCAGAACATTGCGCTACCGGCTCCGCTTTGCGCCTGGCTGCAGCTGCGGCGCACCACCCACGTCACACAGTGGTGAGAGGCCCCAGCAGCCTACGCTGGAATACCAGAACCGACGATGGGGCACTCGCAATATTTCCCACAACTAGTTGTTGAACAACCATAAACACAGTGACATTCGACTACTTAAGTTTCTGCTAGATTTCCTACCTAAGTGATAAAACTTTGTATTAATATTCATAAATACTATCTGACAGCACAAGCTCTCTCAGAGTATACTGAATGAAAGTGTATTGAACGCTTAATGTTCTTTTTTTGCTCTTCTTGTATGTGGCAGGGGATTTGTGTGTGTGTGTGTGTGTGTGTGTGTGTGTGTGTGTGTGTGTGTGTTTGTGTGTGTGCGTGTGTCTCAGGAGAATAGGGGGAAAGTTCGTGACTCACACGACATATACAACCGTGCGACGACTATTGATTAAAACACCGAACAGGAGTGATCATTGAAATATTCGCGCCACAGTACCGTAGCACCCCAGCACAGCTAAACAAAATGGCGTTGCCCCTTGACAAAATAGAGTATCAGGCATTCCATTATCTGCGTTAGAAGTGTAACTATCAGTGTAACATTGGTGGAAGTATGCGGCTACATTCCACCATCACATGAGGTAATGGAAGGGTTTGTGGGCAGACTCCTGGGAATCACAGTCTATACTGGGAAAGATAAAAACTAGTTTCAGTTTCCAACACCTTACACGGCATTCCCTTAGGGGACGTTAACTTAAGACCTCGGAGCTCAAACATGGGTTGACGATGTATGATTATAAACAAACTAAATAACATTAACTAATGATGGGCCTTGTAGTTCATAGCATTACAGAAAATAATACCCGACTTGGAATGACGATTCGAAGCACTGCATTGGGATTATCGAGTATTACGTGGTTTTAGCCTGGTCACACGTTCCACTTTGTTTTTTCCAATGGAGACACCGACCAACCGAGGCAATAATTTCTTGTAACAGTATCTTGCGTTGTGTACTATCCATGATGTGCTGACTACAAAGGCTGAGCAGCCTCCTGACTCCTGTTTTGTCCTATGTTGCCGCTCTCTCTTGGCTTCCTCCAGTTTTGCATTGACATACTTTCGCTTCCTTAGCACAGAGGGACTTCTCTGCAGCTTTTGTGATCCCATAGTTGTAGTTCTGTCGGCTAGTAAACTATACAACATTTAAACAGATTACATCATGTATTTAGATACGATTCATATGCAGACCAAAATCAGAAATAACCATAAACGGCAACAAAGTCTACTCAAAATACAGGTAACACATTATAAATAAACGATTGAAAGTTGTAAAGGAAATAGAATACCTTTGTTATAAATGCATCTATCATTGTCATTATTATAAGTACACAGTTTTCTTATTACTGATTCCTCGCAATATCAAGCGTAATTAATTGTAAGTTAACGATTCAAATATTCCAGCAAATCGGGAACCGACAGAATAAATGCAAAACGGCTGGAATGATCTACAAAGAAAACAAAGCGTAGTATTTCATATACTATGGAATTTTTGAGCTTTTCTGATTGCAGGTATAACATTTACCACACATGTTACGCTTACTTCAATTCGAAATCGAGTACCAAATTTGTTATATTATTCTAATTCATTCTTCTCATGTATTACCAAACTGAGACTGATGACAAGCAACCGATCAACTTAAAATCGACTGCTGGAGATGGATAGATCTCCATCTGCCAGACCAAATACCTGATTTTAAAAAAGTCCGTTTTGAAGTAACAGAAGGGATGGTTTTAGCTTCAAAAGCTGATGGTTTGAAACAACTCTCTCATTTCATACCAGATGTTTCATACCACATGTTTTACTCATATATACTTTTTTATCTCTCATAGCAGTAGTAAAGTTTATTGAAAGTCATAAACGCCCCTAATTCACAATTATATAAAAGTGTTACTAATTTACACTATTAAAATGTGAATGCAAATAACATCCTAAGCCCAATGACGTGCTGTTCAGTTTTTACTTTTTGAAGTACACAGTGATTTTCTTTATTCTCTATGTTTTAAGGCTTAATAGCTGGATGTCAGTCATATTCATTCACGTATTAAGCACGTGTATTGCATGTGAACAGAACAGCAAGCTATGAGGGTGACCGGCCGGCCGCTGTGGCAGACCGGTTCTAGGCGCTTCAGTCTGGAACCACGCGGCTGCTACGGTCGCAGGTTCGAATCCTGCCTCGGGCGTGGATGCGTGTGATATCCTTAGATTAGTTAGGTTTAAGTAGTTCTAAGCCTAGGGGACTGATGACCTCAGACGTCCTATAGTGCTCAGAGCCATTTGAACCATTTTGTTAGGGTCACCCATTTGTATTACGATGACGGAAGCTTGCATAGCCCAAAGTTTCTTATGAATTTAAATATTCGTAGAAAATAAGATAGACGTAAGCATTTTACGACATATCTTGTAGGATGAACAAACTGAATTTTGGAAGAGCTCAACGGAAGATTTTACATTGGGCAAATAATTGAGAAGCTTTCAAAATTTGATAGAGAGATCAGCAGTTTATTGAGTACGTGGAGGCATTTGTCATTGCTGACAGGAGAATTTTGTGGTATATACTACAAAGGAGAGTCACATACATCACATAACTTATTTAGAGTACTCTTTCCTAAGACTCCTAAATTCATATTGTTCGAAAAGAGAATATTAAAATAACAACGAAACTATGTGCCAGACAGGTTTGTCCCCGATGCTTTTTACAATCGATGCTGATGATGTGTTGAGACAACACGCACCCTCCGCTGTGCACTGTACCGTGGCTTGTGACGAATTTGTTGAGATGACGAGTGGGATGTTGCAGAAGATGCAGTACTTTATGAGACGTCAGCAGCAAATTTCTGGAAGACCTGAGGAGAATCGATGATTGGTGCATGAACTGACTGCTGACCCGAACAAAAATATCCTCGTATGTAACTAATCTGATTGTTGAGTTTCTTCAGCCGCATTTGTTGATCGGACAGTCCACGGGTGTACGGCTGGAACTTAGTGTACAACGGTCATTTCAGATATCAGGCATGTCGTCATCGGCAGGTCCGGTGACAATTAAGCTCGTGAGGGCGAGTGGCGTAATAATACCTCTTACCTGAGCAGCCGCTCCATCCACGGTCCACGCCCGCTCGTCGGCGGTCGCGGAGACGCTACCGTCGGTGTCTGTGATATCGTTGGTGAAAGTTCTCTGTGCGCTCTGGTCCCCAGATCATTTTGTTTGTAGAGATACATCTTCATTTAACTCAGTGCTTGTTCCCAAGCCTTGCTAAGGCCGCGACACCAGCTACTCCCAATAAGGGACCAATAACTCACAACACGCAGTTCGGATAGCCAATAAACGGCACGACCCGTACAGGAAGCGTCGTCGCCTAAACAAGGCCTTCACACCTGTAGCCAAAGAAACACATCAGGCAGAAGACATACTCAGGTGGAGGACGCATATAGACGACATAAACATTGGCTTCGTAAACGCCAGTGGCTTCAGGACGAAGTACCCAATGCTGGAAATGCTAGCCACCACGGGGAAACTAGCCATTCTAGGAGTTCTGGAAATGAGGACAACAAACTACCCTCTTCGCTTACACGACTTCGTCACGCACGAACTAAAACCATCCCTGCACCCAGAAGCACTCCTAAAGGCGGCGTGGTGGTTTTCCACAACAAGAAAACCCCAGCAATAAGTATCGAATTACCACCTCAGTTTACATACAACCAATCAATCCACCTACAATTTCAAACACGTGCAAGCAAATTTCTACACCTAGTAACCATATACATCCGACCTGATGACGAAATTCCAATCGAATTTCTACTCTACATCAAAAAACTTAGGCGACCTTATTAACATGGGGGATTTTAACGCAAGATCCTAAACATTTGGAGACACCAGAAGCTACAGGAACGGTGTAGCACTAACAACGCATCTAGAAAAACATTGAAAACGGAGTAAGACTGCCCTACAACAAGCCAACTTTTATAAACCACCAAGGAACTTGCATCCCGGACCATATTATTGGCGCAAAATCTATATATACACATCTCAGCCCTCTATGGGCAGGGGACAGCACAAGGTCAGAACACCTGCCGTTAATAATACGAACTCACGTGATGCACTCGCCACATCGCAACAAAAATAGAAAATCCATCGTTGACATCAAAAACCTAAACGTTCAAAACTACGAAAAAGAACATACGAAAAGCCTACTGCCAGCCAAAGGAATCACAAGCATCGAAGATCTGGAACAATACAACACCGACATTACACAGGCAATTACGAACGCGACGACGAACAACGCGCCAATCAAAATCATAAAACCCGACGCAGACGGAATTTTGCAGAGAATATTAACCACAATAAAAGGAAAAAAGACGTATTTACAAACTTTGAAGCAAACAGCCGACAGCGAATATAAACGAGAATGCATCAGACTGAACAATTTGGTCAAGCAGCAACTTAAAGAGTTGAGAGCAGACAAATGGGCAAAAATAAGCAGAAATCTAGATCATAGACAAACAAACAGGGCAGAAATAAGCAGAAATCTAGATCATAGACAAACAAACAGATATTGGCACACCTTCCGGAAAGTAACAGGAATCTGTCACAGATCAGATCCACCTCTTTTCCACGAAGGGAATATTATGAGAGATGACACACAAAAAGCAAACATATTCAGAGAAGTTCTCGACGAAATACACAGCTTCCCAACTGACCCAAAGTTCGACTTAACACACAAAAGAGAGATCACACTTGAACTAGATACACTACTAAAAACCATCGTTATACCGACAGAAGCCGAAGCAGCTCTCACAGCAGAAATTACAAACTCAGAAGTGGAGGAAGCCATTATAAAAGGGAAAAACTGCGCGCAGGGAAAAGATGGGTTGGGTTGTTTGGGGGAAGAGGCCAAACAGCGAGATCATCGGTCTCATCGGATTAGGGAAGGATGGGGAAGGACGTCGGTTGTGCCATTTCACAGGAACTATCCCGGCATTTGCCTAGAGCGATTTAGGGAAATCACGGAAAACCTAAATCAGGATGGCCGGACGCGGTATTGAACCGTCGTCCTTCCGAATGCGAGTCCAGTGTGGAAGAGATGAGATTAAAAGAAACCAGATAAGCCTAGCCCCCAGAGAGAGAATGATCACCTGTCTCAGGACTCTGTACAACGCGACCTCGAAAACAGGCAACGTCCCAGTCCAATAAAACAAGCGAAAATAGTAATGCTTCCGAAACCAGGAAAACCACCCAATGACCCCAGATCATATCGTCCCATCACTCTGCTTCCGGCACTAGGGAAAGTTTTGAAACAATAATCAAAATGAGACTAATCACGTTTGCAGACAAAAACCATCTAATATCTGACTGCTAGTCAGGTTTGAGAAAGAATCTTGCCACCATAGATCCAATAGTGCAGCGGCGTCACTGAAGGCATGAAACCTCCTGTACTCCGTCGCTGCCATACTTTTAGACATCGAAAGGGTGTTCGACAAAGGGTGGCACAAAGGTCTATATTACAAGCTTCTAAAAATAGGTGCACCTGTGAAGGTCACCGCGCTCTTGAATGAGATTTTCACTCTGCAGCTGAGTGTGCGCTGATATGAAACTTCCTAGCAGATTAAAATTGTGTGCCGGACCGAGACTCGAACTCGGGACCTTTGCCTTTCGCGTGCAAGTTCTCTACCAACTTTCTTTGTGCAAAAGAAAAATATTAGAATAAAATTACATACAACAAAATGTAACACATTCTGTCTTCTTCAATTTTTCTTTTTTTGGTCGATGCTTGAGAACGTGGATAAGGGTGTTGCATCATGTGACGGGTAGGCATGGCACACCCCAACTTTGAGGGGGTCAAGGAAGACGCTACGGAGATAACCGGTAAAAGTTTGTCGGTAAGATGGTTTTCGGGTGAGGGTGCTGTGCGCGGTCACAACTTTGTACCAGAAGTCTTTGTACCATAAGTCAAGGATTGTATGTGGACCACTCTGAAAGAAGTATTCTAAAGCCTGTCCTCGAAATCAGATGAGTGTATGGTGCTTAGCAAGAGGGTCGTGAAATGTCTCGGGCAACAACAAGAAATCTGGTGTTACCGTCGTTGCCGGGGCACGGAGGTAAAAGCCCACAATTCGTTGGATGAGGAGCCATACGTTTCGTTTGAGGGGGCACGTAAGACCGAGCTCGTCAGTGTCTTCGAACTGACAATCAGGGCAGAGTGCTGAGGTGGCCAGTCCTTTGCGAGAAAGTCGACTATTAGTCGGGAATTTGCCGTAGACTAAAACATACCAGAGTGCAGACACAAACGACGGTAAAAAGGGTGCATGCACACACCCCCAAACAGTTCGCCAGTTAATGTTAGGGTGCTGTAACACCATGGGGTCGCAAAGGTTGGAAATCATAAACAAACGATAGTAATCTTTAGTACGGGGAGGACGGGTGACTAGAAGATCGGCCCAAACGTAACTGAGTTCTATGAAACAATTGGCGACATGGTACAAAAACGGAGAAATAGGTGCCACATTGATCGGTGGATCGAGAGAAGCTGGTCGGAGGATATCTTAGACACTGCATGTTAAGGATTGGATTGGCCCCTGCCAGTGCAGCAACATATTATGGACAAAGAGTGCAGAATATCGTGCTCGCACGTTGACGAGTCCGAGGCCACCTTGTGCAGGAGGTAGTGTTAGAGTGTTGTAGCGGCCAGGGAATAACGGCATTGGGAGGATGTTTGGCGACGTGTACCAGTTTAGGGGCGACATACACGTTGACATAGGAACTTACGTTGGAGTTGGTTTAAGTTACGGTGCACTTGACCGCGGACATGGTGCCGAATCGACTGCAAAAGCCGCCGGTAAGCGAGGGTCACTGTGCGAGGTGTGTGTGGAGGTCGTAAATTCGATGTCCAAGTAACGAAGGGTGGTACTGCCACGAAATGGGGTCGGCATCATAACCGGGAGGCCGCGCCTAATGTGCATCATAGTCGAAACTGTGTGCCAGACCGAGACACGAACTTGGACCCGAGCTACCCAAGCACGACCCACGGCCCGTCCTCAAAGCTTTGCTTCTACCAGTACCTCGTCTCCTACCATCCAAACTTTACAGAAGCTCTCCTGCGAACCTTGCAGAACTAGCACTCCTGGAAGAAAGACCTGTAACTTTCCTGGCCCATTCCGTGCATTTGACACCTGTAGAGTATTTTTCTACAGGGAAAGCTGAAAGACGCTATGTACAAGGGTATGCCAATTGCAACCGGTGATGTACAACGGTGTATTATTGCAGCCTATTAGGACATCTCCGCTGAAACACTAGCACGTGTGCAGCAGACTGCAAGTGTGTAGTGTAATTGCTGGCGGTTATTTTGAACGCAACCTTTGATGGTCACTTGTCTCGTTACTTATCTTAACCAACATAGCTAATGGACGCACTAGTGTTGTTACTTAGTTTTTACTACCACAGGTACTGTACTAGTGTCGGTGTGGGATTAAAACAAAATACGATACCTCGTAAACGACCCAGTCTAGAATCTTGCAACAAACACCGCTGGCGTTTTAATTAGCTCTACTTTTAATTTGTTGATGAGAGTAGCCACTGCTCCATTTAAAAAGTGTATGTTTGCACAAAAAATTAATTCTTTCTGAGTACTATTACTATCTTCTGATTGGCTAACAGTGTGGGCCCCATTACTATCTGCTGATTGGCTAACAGTGTGGGCCCATGACTGCCAGTCCATTCTGTGAAAACTGTGCATCAGTAGTACTTTCCATTCCCACGATATCTGCAGCGAAAGTTGTAGGTGATTCACCCTGTGTATACATATTTTTGGTGATGAGAAATACTATACCAACATACTATCCAGCTCACTTTGACTTTTGCCAATCAGGTTGCCTACATGTAGTACCAGGGCAATCAGTGATTATGTGCAGGACCTCACTGCTGATCCGAACACAAATATACTCGTATGTAACTATTGTGAGTCGTTATTTTGCCCCGGTGTATTTGTTATCAAACAGTCTACGGGTCTCTTTCGTTATTCCTCATTTACCAGGGTGTCACTACGAAATTCACTAGAGCTTAAGAGCTTATTCGTCATAGATTTAACGAGAAGACCACAGACCTTTTCAGGGTTGACCTGACTTCCACATATTTTCAGTTTAATGGAGAATACTATGACCAAATGGAAGGAGTCGCAATAGAGAGCCCACTATCGCGTGTGGTCGCGAAATTGTATGCGGAGAACTTCGCGCAAGGAAGCCCTGGCGTCGTCCATATGGGAACCCACGTATGTTATTGTGTTATTTGGATTCCACGTTCGTCCTCTGGCTCCAGGGAAGCGACAAACTCCTTAATTTCCTGACTCATTTGAACTCTATACGTCTCAACATTAAATTCTGTATGGCGACCGAAGCAGAGGGGAGGTTACCATTTCTGGACGTCATGGTCAAGACCTGATGGAATCTTGCGTCAGATGTGCATCGGACGAAAACGTATTGAGACCTGTGTTGCTTGCAGACAGGTGCCACCATCTTTCGCATTCGACTGGGGTGCAAAAAACGCTAATACAGAGGCACAGGGCGCGCACTATTTCAGACGTAGTCTGCCGCAGGAAAAAACTAGTACTCAGAATGGCAGGTGAGGTGCGCTTTCAGCCGCACCACAACAGTGTTGAGACGGAAGAAGTCATCGAGAAACAGGCAGGTACTGCATCTATACTGTAAACTGGCGCGCTGTCGGGAAAAGTCGGACGCATATTGAACAAGCACCGAGTAAAAATTCTTTTCCCAGTCCATTATTCCCATTTCCATTATTCGGAAACGTTAAAGATGATCTTGGTTTGCTGAATGCCGGAATATACTAGATTCTATGTCAGTGTGGGAAGAGATATCGGGCAGACAGTGTGCGTCGACGATGATCGTTGCCGAGAACACCAAAGGCGAACTCGACTAACGTATCCCAAAAAAATCAATAGTCGCAGAGTACTGTTTGTACGAGAATAGCGAGAGAGAGAACGAAATTACCAGGATCTTGGCACAGACGTCAAAATATTGGGATGGCATCGTTATGAGGCCATAGAAATTCACACCACAGGCGATATCATCAAACGTTTGAAGCAATTGAGGAATGTCGAACGAAGGACGAGATCAAAATATCACGATCCTCGCAACTGGTTTCACCTAAAATACTGTTTCCCCAGCACTAACTGTAAGAAATCTATAATTATCCGTCATTAGCCGTCAAGATATTTTGCTTTGACAAAATCAGAATTACGTTTGGAATCTGTTAATCAAATATATTATTTAACATATACACCACCACCATACGGCTCAGGTATTACTTCGTATTTTTTATGCGACTGGTTTCCTTTCGTTGCCCGTGATCTAAGGGTAGTCCGTTGGCTGTCACTGACAATGTACTGGGTCCCAGGTTCATACCTCACCACTGCTGAGATATTGCAATAACAATAATCAGCAATAGCAGAAGAAGACTTCCCGAATCACAAACCACTCTCTTCTGCCAACAGCCTTGTAAAAAATGGCGGATAAGTAAACACAGTTTAATGGCGCTCTGTTGACCTGCAGGTGGGTAACAGCCCCTACAGGGAGGAAGAATCAAAAGTAATAAATCGCATGAGGACATAACTGATAAAGTGTCACGATCATCCCTCCATTGACAAAAGATTCCCCTCTAGCCCGCATTCGGATCTCCGGGAGGGACTGCCAAGAAGGAGGTGACCATGAGAAAAATATTGAATGACAACGAAAGGGTAATTTTTTACAAATCAAGATGTGGAATATCACAAGTTTGAGTGGGGTAGGAATGCTAGAAAATTTCAAAAGCGAATTGCCAAGAATACACCTAGATAATGTGGGAGTATAAAGGCACATTTGCATGCCGTGCGTGAGTTTCCTCGGAAACGCGAAATTAATCTCTGACAAATAAATAAAGCCTATGGCACAGAACTGCAGCGCTATGTCGCTGATAAAACAAAAAACACAATTACGATACTCTTATGTTTCATTAAGAAGGGAGAGGTCTTGGATAAGTGGTGCGGGAAGCACGTATATTTCATTGACTGGCACACCGCCATATTTGATGTTATATAAGAACACTGCGAGTTGCAATCTTACTAGGCACTCGATTCTGTAAAGAATTTATATTTATGAAAGTAAGTAGAATTATTCAACTGTAGGCTTATTGGTTGAATATATCTGATTTAACTAACTGTGTAAACTTTTTATGTTTAGTAGACAGTCACCTCTGTACGACGTATTGACATGGCTGGCAAAATTACTCTGATATTGAGAATTTAGATTTGAGTCCGCACCTACCGCAACAGTCTTTGGAAACGATTTAAATACGAAGTCCGATTATTTGAATCACATTTCACGGTCAACTACGAATAACATTGCATTTTCGAAAAAGCCATTGTCAAGCGTCTGATACCAAATAATTAAACGTCCACGTTCCAGATAAGCAAATATTAATTACAGCCAATCACTATCATACAGATAAAATAATTAATATTATATTTTATTTTATTTTATTTATTTTATATTGGCGACTGCGTGTCGGACTTTTTATTTTGTCATTTGTTACATTGTTCTCTTTGTTTCATGTGAAAAATCAACTTTCTGGACCTGGACTTGACTATATGAGAAATAACAAAAATCTGAAGATATTTGCCAATTATAAAATTTTGCGGGAAGACGCAATGAAGCTTCCAGCAAAATAAGGTAAGACGCAGCATCTTTGCATTGGCAGGCTTGACCAGACGCATAATTCAGTGTATTAGCTCTTCAGTAGATTCTGTAGTATTTCTTTCGCGCGTAGCAGTTTTCAGTGATAAATTTCATTCTCAGTACTTTTCCTTAAACAATAACTTCTGCAACAATACCAATACACGAGTGTACAATATGGCCGACTTCTGTACGATACGTTGTAACACGGACAGCAGCCATTAACAATAATCCCATATTCAGTTTACATTTCTAACTTAACAAACAGCCATTGTTGCTACGAACGATTCATGCTCAACTGCATTTTATTTTAAAACCAGTGTCAAACATTATTTTCTTGAAACATATATCACGTGTGGCATGGCCATAACTAGAAAACAATACGCAAAGATGGGACAGCAAAGACTTACTATTCAGACGCAATCCGACTCGGACGAGAGACAAGTGTTAGAAAATGACCTTACGACAGCAACCGGTAGTGACGATTCATCAAATATTGACGCAAGTGTTAACGGAAATTTTGACAATAGGCCGTCCACCACAAAAATGTCAAAGTCTCAGTCAGAGCCCATGTTAATACATGACGTCACGTCTAATGACGCGGCGGGGGCAGAGACCTTGCAAAAAGTAAACATTGCCAACATGTTACAAATGCTAATGAAACAGAACGCGGAAAACATGGCAATCTTAAAGACACAGTTAAAGACACAAAATGACGAAATTAAATCTGATCTCATAGCAATCAAGACAGGTAATGACACTTTATGTAAACGTGTAGAACTAATAGACGCCACACTGACCAAACAGATGACTGAGCTCTGTACGAAATTTTCCAAGCTTAATACGATACAAGAAAAGACTACAAATTACGTAACACTTTTACAGACACAATTAAAAAACCTTAATGTCACGTGTGAAGCTCTTACTGAACAAATTCAAACATATCCTTCAGTACACGACAACCTTGAAAAACTAATTATTGACGTGCAGAATAAATTTGACGATGTTGAACAACACCTGACTGACGTCTTACAATCTGATGCCACAGCTCATTTTCAAAATATTAATAAAGAATTTCATGATTGGGTAGAGAACAAAGACAAACATTTTGATAGATGCATACGAGAAAATTTACCAACAATTGTGCACGACTCCATAGCGGAATACATCACTAATAACAAACAGCTGATTAGTGACGCAGTACAATCCGTCACTGCACCCATGAGACAATTCACCGATCAACCACAGTCTGAATGTAACGAAGATATCAGTCAAAATGTACAGTTCAGAAACCAATATAGATTCGAGTATGACGCACACACACCGCACACGACAAACACACAAGAACAAAACACACCACGACTACAACACATACCACGACGTGCAACCACAAACACAAGCTATTATCATGCTAAACCACAGCAACATTATCGTAATTACTCGCCAGCTTAACATTGCAGTAATTACAGTGGAAGAAATCCATATCATAATGCAAAGGAAGAAGAAAGCTTAATGAAACACAGGCAATTTCAGGCTTTTATCCCAGAAAAACGAACCATTAATCCGGTGATTTTTCTTAAATCTTTTAGTAACGCATTTCCACGCACTTGGAGTGACCGGAAAAAGATTTCATATATTATCGGTTACATCCAAGGCGATGCAGCTGTCTGGGCATACAGTCAAGCTGACGTATGTACCACGTACAGTGAGTTTGAGCGTGCCTTTCTGAACAAATTCTGGTCGCAATCCGTCCAGGAGCGACTCAGGAGACAAATTTTAGAACCTGAAACTTTTAACAGTAAAAATGGTAACTTACGCAGATACTTTGAAAAATACTTGAACATGGGACATTTTTTAGACGAACCAGTCGCAACACGTGATATACTCCGTGCGTTGAAGGCCAAATTGCCTTTCAACATTAAAGAAAAACTCTTACATATTCCGGATGACGATCCAGATTATTTTTTAACTGCTTTAGATTCGGTCGACATGTTACTAGAAGATCAGCGCTTCTCGCGGAAAAACAGCAGCCACAATGTTTATACTAGTGGTATACAAAACATGCAGGCTTGCCAACTCAATTCTGGCGCGCCCACAGCTGGATACGCGGTAAAGCAAAAACAGCAAACTCACATGCCGTCTCAATACGGAAATCAAAATCAACACGCGTATTCCAATACGAACAACAGTTACAAAAGTAATAACACTCCATGCGGCAATCCATACAAAAGGCACCGCGGTAATAACAACAACGGTAACAACGGATACAAATGTAACAACAAAAACACAAACAGAAATAGAAATAATAATAACTACGAGCCAAGACAGCATCAAGGCTGGACTCGTAGCGATCAATACTTTCATTCAAACACTGCTTTACCACAGCAGCCACCAGGACAAAATTGGAGCATACCTTACGACCGACAGGTAAGTTATAATGCGCAACAGCAACAACAACCGCAAAAGTTTGGAGATCACAACAGGCAATATCCGAATGTGAATATAATAGAAATGACACCTGATACACAACCTCAATCTGTGTCAGTACCTAATACAAATGCTAATCCAACAAACTAGAAACAGTCACTTCTATGCCCCGGGTCGTGGCTGAAGAATTCTTGGGGGGCGACTTCAATGTTAATCAGTTATTTGACACCACAATTGAACAACAAAATATTGATATGCCTAATAATTCTAAACAAAAACTACCTGTTTTATTTATAAGATACAACCACAATGACAATATATCAGATGAACTTTTGCAAGACAGTACACAATGTCGTTCAAACACAAATGAAATTGTTTTAGCATCTACTACTGGTGTAGTAGGTGGGATTCCAACTACTATTATCCTAGATACAGGTGCAGCTGTGAGCGTTTTGTCTTTTAATTTCTATAAAAAGATGTGTGAATTGGAGCCTGTGCCTGAGTTTCCTGCCCAAAACTGTAAAATAACTACTGCTCTAGGTAATAAGTCATGTAGGGTTACGAAGCAAGTTTTTGTAAACATTAAAATAGGGAATGGAACCGTACAATGGACATTCCTGGTTGTACAAAACCTTGTGACAAATTGCATATTAGGAATAGATATTATGAGCGAGAAGGACTGCATTATAGACTTCTCCAAAGGTAAATGCATTTTAAATGATAAAGTCAGTGTAATTATTATTGATTTGGACAGGAGAACTCTAAAGCATGACAAACACTGTACAGGGTACAAGGTTCAGTTAGTACTTGACAATGACATTCAAGACACGCACACACATTCATCTGACACAGAGCTAATGGACTTGAAAACATTGCTTGATCATAAGATAAATGAAGCTACAGCTCTCAGTGTACAGGAACGTGTAAAACTACAGGAAGTGTTATCCAAATATTTACAAGTTTTTACCAAACGATTAGGTGTTATCAACACGTATGTGTACAAGATTGAAGTTAAGCCTCACAAGATCTTCCACCACAAGACATATAACGTACCGTTATCTCAACGACCTGCTGTGTGGCAAGAATTAAAACAAATGTTAGACTGGAAGGTCATTGAACCATCCACCTCACCTTACTGTAGTCCTCTACTTGTTGTCAAAAAATCAAATGGTGGCATTAGGCTAGTGTCAGACGCACGAGCAATTAATGAAATAATTTTACCGGTTCACACAAAACCCGAAAATTTAGAAGAGCAATTACAGAAATTTCTAGATGCAAAATATTTTTCCACAATAGATCTCGCTAATTCATTTTGGCAAGTAGGTATCACTCCTGATTCTCGGAAATATACTGCATTTATGTTCGGGGGGCGAACCTATCAGTTTTGTGTTCTACCCTTCGGATTGAATGTCAGTTCTGGGGTACTCATTACAGCCCTGGATACCGTGCTTGGCGATGATTTAGTTGAGACAGTCACACACTATGTAGATGATATACTGATAGCTACACAGTCTTGGAATGAACACGTTGACACACTTCAAAGAATTTTAGAAAAATTTGCACAAGCTGGAGTCACAGCCAATCTTAGAAAATCAAAATTTGGTTGCAGTGAGATAAAATATTTAGGACATATCATTAATTCACAGGGCATACGTCCTGATCCCAGTAAATTAGATGCTATCAGAAACTTTCCTAGCCCTCGAACTAAAAAGCAGTTAAAATCATTCCTTGGGCTATGTTCATTTTTCAGACGTTTTTTACCACAACCACTTTTGAACAGTAAACATCTACTAATTCTACTCAGAAAGAATCAAGTTTGGATCTGGTCTGAACAGTGCCAGAATGACTTTAATACAATTAAACATGCTTTAGTGAATGCAAACATATTGAGCCATCCAGATTTCAATTTAGATTTTTGTATGACTTGTGACGCTTCATGTTCTGGCTTGGGCTGTTGCTTATTTCAAGTTGTAAAGAATAAAGAAAAGGAACAGATAAGAATTATTGGGTTTGCAAGTCGTACTCTAACTGAATGTGAGCGTACATACTCCACTACTGAGTTAGAAACACTTTCCATAGTCCGGGCATTCAAGAAATTCAATTATTATTTATTTGGAAAACATACAGTAATTTATACCGATCACCAGGCCCTGACATTTTTGTTAACTTGTAAACTTGTACATCCTAGACTATCACGATGGGCAGTTGCACTTCAGAACTACTCTTTTGAAATTAAGTACATAAAAGGTAAGGACAACACCATTGCCGACGCTTTGTCTAGACTTCCACAAGGTATGAATGAAACCAACAGTGACTTACAAAATATAAATGACTACAGGATTCTCTTAATGCAAGACAAGCAGTATCACCAATATTTTATTGATATGTGCTGAAACATGGCTAAATTACAAAAATCTGATCCTCACTGGTATAAGAGAAGAACATTACTGGTAGAAAAACACAATCATCCTTTGACTAGGTATTACAAGTTACACAATGATGTGTTATTTTATCGCCGACATCCAAATGCTACTAACTGGTGTGTATGCATTCCCAAAGAGTCTGAACGTAATCTGATTTGGCACACACACTTAGTTTGGGGTCATTATGGGACGAAAAAGTGTTTGGCAAAGCTTAGCACATACTGTTATTTTAGCAATATGAGATGAAAAATTTACAGGGAACTGAAAACATGTGTCATATGTCAAAAATCAAAACCTCTGAATTTATCCACAAAAACAGATTTACATTCTATTTTACCGAGTAAACCCCTGGAAATTCTGTGTACTGACATCAGTGCACCGCATCCAGCAAGCTCTGGAGGCGTCAAATATATCTTAGCCTTTTACGACATATTTTCTAAACATGTAAAACTTTATGCTTTAAAATCCGCCACTGCAAATGCTATAATACAAAGATTCTCAAGTGATTACCTGACGCACGTGGGAAAACCTAAAGCAATTCTGTCAGATAATGCAGCATACTACTCTGGGTACAAATGGAGAAATTTCTTGAAGGACAATAACATTAAAAGTATATTTATTTCAAAGTTTAGTCCACAATGTAACGCGACTGAAATACTTTTCCGAGAACTAAACCGATTCATGAGGACCTATATTTCATCAGAACATACTAATTGGGTGTCCTACCTAAGTCTTTTCGAAGATGTACACAATAACTTAAATATTTACAATACAAATTACACACCTAACGAGATCATGTTCAGTTGCAAACAGAACGATCAATGGATAGAACCATTACCTAAGTTGTCAGACAAGGAAATCACACCTGAACAGAAAATAAAAGAAGTATTGACTACACTGGCACATCACGCACACATACGAAACAAACATCACATGAACATAATAAAAAGAAAACAAAATTTCAAGGTAGGAATGCTTGTACTACTTCGTACTCATCATAAATCTGTAGCACTCAAACAACGCAATGCTAAGTGGCGTCTGCTATATGAAGGACCTTATATAATTGTTAACATACCGCATCCTGGTGCGTATCTGTTACAACATCCTAGAACTAACAAAATTATTGGGCTATACGCACACCGAGATCTTAGAGCATTTCATGCAAAATAATGTCAAAGTCATACCCATGAAAACATTGCTAAGCAACTCGCAAAACTCTGTTTGCTACAACACAGATAATAAGTAGTATAGAAAATTTTCATTTCAGCGGTTCCAGTGACGCAGTTGAAGACAGAAGAACTTTTCTTTCAACGCCGCGGCACCACCGAGAAGACTGAATATTAAAGTAGAATTTAAGATTACGTAGCAGTGAATGATATATTAATTTGTCACGGAACATTTGTGACTGTAGGTACCACTGACTTGGTATGACACCCGACGAACCGACAGACGTCATCTGTGAAGCGATCTTTTACTTCGAGAAATAGATTAGACGCACATCTCTCAGCAAGAAAAGCATCTACCAGTAGCCAAGGCCACACAGACACTATACACACACGCACAAAACGCGAGGAATCGAACAGTTTTCCGTCTCTTATTATTTTGAATATTTATTGAGTAGTGAAAACGCCTGGTCTTGCCTACTGATGTAATGAATGTT
The DNA here is from genome assembly GCF_023864345.2 of Schistocerca serialis cubense. Lineage (NCBI taxonomy): Eukaryota > Metazoa > Arthropoda > Insecta > Orthoptera > Acrididae > Schistocerca > Schistocerca serialis. The sequence goes on from NC_064646.1 coordinate 237,014,138, forward strand.
GTGTCTAACCTATCTTAATTTCAGATGAAATCACAAAAAACATCGATAAAATCCCAGCAAAACCGTAAACGTAAATATCTGCAATTCATGTAATCAAATGTGACACAATGTAATAATTTATAGTTATGTAATGATGATGTAAACATGTTTATGTGTAACTGTATTATGTTTATGCTAAGAAAATATGTGACGTGTATATGTATGATTACTTATGTTTTTTTTAAACTGATGTATAATGTAACTGTTACTATGTGAAAATTTGAACAATAACGAGTGCCAAAATGTAAAAAAAAGAAAAAAAAATGCATAGTTAACCACTGTTCACGGACATTAACGTACATTACTAAGTCTGCAACTACGCAGAAACCTATGTGAAAGAAACTGTTAATGACATTCATGATGCATCATACCTTTGTAAACGCGGTGAACGATTTCTTCGATAAGTAACTGCGAACATTTAGGTGAGCTATATTTAAAAAAAAAAAAAAAAAAAAAAAACTGAAAATGTGAAGTGCGTACTTGGTGCGTCTAGTGACATTACTACAGTATCTAACTTCAAGATGTTAACTGGTTTAAATGGTCACATCGTGCCTGTCCAGAAAACAACACGACGAGTGGAAGAATTTTGGTTGGAACTTCAGGGAATGGAATGTTCTCGAAATGTGACGGACACACTTACCTGGATTATCCAAGGATCGACGCCAGCTATGTGCCGTCCGAGGTTCTGCAACCAAGCTTCCACAGAATATCGAAAACGAGCTGCATATGGACCAATTACTCGACAGGTCACGTCTGACCTGTAATAAACAATGCCTTTTGTCACAACGAACTGCATCACAACGACTATAATGGAAATACGAAATGGACATGCTTATGTATCAATCACGTTGTTATACAGCGATGCTACTGTGATCAAAAAACTTTACCACGACGACACTAATCTGTGAAAAATTATTGTGCAGCAGATGAATATAAACTGTAATAACGACACGATGTGTATAGGTCAACGCACCTGAAACATAAAGACATTTTTCTTAGAAGCATTTCAATGCAATACCATGTAACTAAGAACATTCAACAATCTAAAGTTGTACTGTATTATAACAAACACTGTAATTTTAAAACTAAGTTACCTGTCATAGAATGTAGTCTTCATATGTAATCTTGGTGGAATATTTTCTTTGTGCAACGACTAAGAAATGCGCGCGCACACGAACAATATGAACTGCAATACTGTGCCACGTGATCTAAATTTACGATATAACGGCAGTGCCGGAGGCATACTGACGCTTCTGCGCATGCGCGCCCTCTATTTTGTCAACATAAGAACTTTTACGGCACACGCGCGTCATTCAAATTTTGTATATAATATACTGTATAATGTATGTCATGTAAATAGTTGTAGATAACTTAGATTTTCTTGTGCCTTTAGGTGAATTGCTCGCCTGCAGGTGTGTCCTTTCGCCTCGCAATTCAGGGGGCAATATAAAGGCACATTTGCATGCCGTGCGTGAGTTTCCTCGGAAACGCGAAATCTTAATTAAATAATTAATCTCTGACGAATAAATAAAGCCTATGGCACATAACTGCAGCGCTATGTCGCTGATAAAACAAAAAACACAATTACGATACTCCTATGTTTCATTAAGAAGGGAGAGGTCTTGGATAAGTGGTGCGGGAAGCACGTATATTTCATTGACTGGCATACCGCCATATTTGATGTTATATAAGAACACTGCGAGCTGCAATCTTACTAGGCACTCGATTCTGTGAAGAATTTATATTTATGAAAGTAAGTAGAATTATTTAACTGTAGGCTTATTGGTTGAATATATCTGATTTAACTAACTGTGTAAACTTTTTATGTTTAGTAGACAGTCACCTCTGTATGACGTATTGACATGGCTGACAAAATTACTCTAATATTGAGAATTTAGATTTGAGTCCGCACCTACCGCAGCAGTCTTTGGAAACGATTTAAATACGAAGTCCGATTATTTGAATCACATTTCACGGTCAACTACGAATAACATTGCATTTACGAAAAAGCCATTGTCAAGCGTCTGATACCAAATAATTAAACGTCCACGTTCCAGATAAGCAAATATTAATTACAGCCAATCACTATCATACAGATAAAATAATTAATATTATATTTTATTTTATTTTATTTATTTTATAGGAGGTCAGTGGAGTGAAATGAAAAGAGTACAAGGACTTCTGGCCAGATGACAGCTGAAATGTTATAACAGAAATAAGACTCGTTACGAATAGGAAGATAAGACAGAGAGTGTGTAACTATCAAGATTTCAGTGGTCGGTTGAGTCGTAATTATTTCCAGCCATAGTGGCTATGTTTGTGAGCCATGACTGTGTGGGAAGATTATTTATTTCTAGTTTCTGCTACCAGTCACTTTTTTATTTTATGTTTAATCTAACATAATGCAAGGTGTTTCGAAAATGTTCTCTTCATCTTCAGGCGTTTATGCATACATACATACATACATACATACATACAGAGAAATGTTACTTAAAGTTAAACAGTGTTGAACTAGATTAACCTAGAACTCTTTGTCCATTTTTGTTACTGTAGCGGCTGGTGTGCTGTTTGGGGGGGGGTGGGGGGGGGGGGAAGGAAGGTTGCAGTGTATGGCTAGAAATCGAAATCAGTGATGTCTTCTGCTGGTTTTCTTCCTTGTGGTTGACTATGTATGATATGACAGCCTGTATAGAATGCAGACAGATTTGCATCAATTATGTATTACGAAAATAGTGTCAAAGGCTTTTATGACAGTTGATCACTTACGATTTCATCATCTTGCTTCTTCACTTGCATCACAGGTGTAATGGTGGAGCTGTTGATTGACATTACGCTATTGCACATTGTGTTTCAAGAGTGAAAGAATGTCAATGATAAGAATCGCTATCGTCAGTGAAACTGAAGAAGGATTACAGAATATGTTGAATACAATGAGGACTCTAATGAGTACAAGATTTGGATTCAGAGTAAATCGATGAATCACGGAAGTAATGAGAAGCAGCAGATATATGAACAGCGAGAAACGTAACATCAGAAGAAGATGAAGGTAAGGAATTCCACTATGTAGGCAGAAAATAACCCATCACGGATGGAGCAAGGAGGATATGAAAAGCAGACTAACATTGACGAAAGTCTCAAGAGAAGTCTACTGGTAAGAAACTTGGCCTCCTTAATTTGTGGAAGAAATTTCTGAGAATGTACATTTGTAGCACAGAATTTTATGGTTGTGAAAAATGGACTGTGGGGAAACCGGACGAGAAGAGAATCATAGTATTTTAGATGTGGTGCTACCTACAGAAGAATGTTGAATGTTAGATAGGCTGTTTAAGGTAAAGAATGACGAGGTTGTCCGCAGAGTCGGAGAGAAAGGAGTATATGGAAAAGAATGACAAAAGAAATCGACACGAATGATATTACGTATGTTAGGACATCGAGGAATAACGAACATGGTAGAAGAGAAGAGAGAAAGGAGTATACGGAAAACAATGACAAAAGAAATCGACACGATGATATTACGTATGTTAGGACATCGAGGAATAACGAACATGGTAGAGGAGAAGAGAGAACGGAGTACATGGAAAACAATGACAAAAGAAATCTACACGATGATATTACGTATCTTAAGACGTAGAGGAATAACTAACATGGTAGAAGAGAAAGTTATGGAAATGAAGTGGAAATGAGCGTTTGGCGTCATTGGCCGAGAGGCCTCTTATGGGGCAGGTCCGGCCGCCATGGTGCTGGTCTTATTACATTCAACGCCACATTGGGCGACCTGCGCGCCGGATGGGGATGAAATGATGATGAAGACAACACAACAACCAGTCCCTGAGCGGTGGAATTTCCCAACCCAGCCGGGAATCGAACCCGGGACCCTTAAGACGGCAGTCCGTCACGCTGACCATTCAGCTATCTGGGAGGACTGGAGCGAGCTATGAAGGGTAAAAACTGTAGAGGAAAACAGAGATTGGAATACACCCAGCAGGTAACTGAGGATGTAGGTTGCAAACTGAGGATATAGGTTGCAATTGCTACTCTGGGATGACAAGGTTGGCAGAGGACCGGAATTTGAAGTGGTCTTCATCAAATCACGTCGGAAGTCATATATATATATATATATATTAACATTGATATTCATCGTCATTCGATAATGTGGATCTGTTATTTTCATTCAGAAGACATTAATTAGTTATGTCGTATGGCTTATGAATGCAAGAAGAGTGATGTCGCCTACTATCAGCTGACGTTCGGCAGATACTTCCAGAATCACAAGAAACACAAGTGGGCTGGTTATCAAGCTTCATTTGGCCACGTATTTTAATTTAAGAATTGAAGGGCGATAGACATACTTTTTATTTGTGCTGGAAGGTAACAATAATATGCAAATTTCTGATTTTTTTCGTTTGTTTTGTTTACTACTAAAACCTTGTGCAGCTTTCTCATCTGAAAATTACGAAGAAGTTCAAACTTAAAGAAGCCTCAGGTTGATTACGTCGGGAGAAGCTCCCTTTTGCTTCATATGCTGAAACAAAACATAATTTTACGTTGCAATAATTATTATTTATTTACACAACACTAAACTTATTTAAAGTATCTCTCCAACAATTATTTTCAGAGCAACATGCGCAAATGATAAAAACACAAATAAAGTCTTCTGTTGTCAGTTCAGCTGCTTCCTTTTCTCTCCTAGTGTTGGTGGTGACAATAAATCAGTATACGTCTTGAGGGGAAGTCGTTCCGCCCAAAATGACAAAATTTCACATTTTTACTTTTATGCAAATTATCAAAATATGGATATTTATGCTTAATTTGGTGTTGGTATTATTGAAATATTCGATTATTTACTATTTTAAATAAATATTTGAAACTAATCATGCAATGACATTTCCGAGAATTTTGATTTCCGTCATTTCGCATATTGGCATTTTGTTGTGGAACTATATAGTGTAGAAGTCTGCGGTTTCTTTTGTTTTCTAGAGAACTGTTCGCTTCGTAAGGTGTTTGCACTGGCGGTACTTCGCAGTAAACACTTTCAACTGTACTTTTGTTTGTGTTTGACAACAACAGTTATCCACTAGCCAGGTTTTACTTTCTGCGTTTCCTGTGATAGTTTTCGTCATGAATAAACTACAAGGAATGTTCAAAAAAATGCGAAACATAGGAAACAGATACTACAGAACAAATATAGCAGCAGTAAAAAGAGTGGTTAGCGCTGAAGGGCGATATAATTTGCTTGTAAATAGTGACAGTCATTCTACTCCTCCGAGTGCTTCCAAGAAAAAGCTGTTGGGTAATGATATAAAATACAACGTAGCTTCAGACAGTGAAACAAGCTGCAATATCATTATCAATCTCCATATACTTATTACAGCTTTGTGTGAAACAGTGTGTTGTCGCTTATTGGGAGGGGAAATTGAAATTTCTGAAAAGTTATCTTAATGGAATGGTCTGCTGTGCACTTTACAAATAATGTGTTTGAACTGTAAAAGCGAAAAGACAGATGTAAGTGTAAAGAATGGACTTTTTTACACTAATCTAAAATACTTCTATGGACTTAGATGCATAGGAAAAGGCCATTACGCTGGTAAGGTTCTTTGTGGCTTGGTGAACCTCTCTAGACCCCCTTCAAAATCTATCAAATACAGCCCACAGTAAGAGGTAGTGTCAAGGCGTGTGCTATCGAGTCAATGACTACAGCAGCAGAGCAGGCTGTAGCAGAAAATGGTAGTTCTGACATAACAATATCATTCGACGGATCCTGGCAAAAACAGGTTTCCAGTCAAAGAATTCATGTGCATGTATTATCAGCACCGACAATGGGAAAGTGTTGGATGTTGATGTGTTGACCATGCACTGTCAAGGTTGTAGGCAAGCGGGAAAGAGTATTGAAAAGGAAACCAAGCATGAAACGAATTGTCAGAGACACTATGAGTGACGGAGGTTGCTTCTGCAGTGAAAATGTTCCAACATTCCCAGCATGACCGTGCTGTTTGCTACATGAGTTTTCTTGGGGATGGAGACTCGCGATCATATAAGGCAGTGGTGGAGAGTAAACCCTATGGTGATTTGTCAATTACAAAACTAGAGTGCATTAATCATGTGCAAAAGGTGATGGGCACGAGACTATGTAGACTCAAACAGTAGTTGGGAAGTACCAAGTTATCTGTGGTCTAAGTATAAGACGTCGACTGACTGATAAACAAATTAATCAGATTACACAATATTATGGTATGGCTATTAGAAGTAACAGAGATAATTTCGATGGTATGATGAGAGCTGTTTGGGCAATTTATTTTCACAAGCCATCTACAGATACTGAACCAATACACAACATGTTTTCCACTGAATGGTGTAAATACTTGAAGGCAAAAGAGGAGGGTAAAGTAGACACTTTCTCGCACAAAATTACTATACCAAATGCTGTTTTGCTTGCCATGAAACCTGTGTTTCAGAAACTTCCGCACCCAGAGCTGTTGAAGAAATGTCTCAAGGGCAAAACACAAAATGCGAATGAATCATTTAACAGTGGTGTATGGTCAAGGATTCCAAAAAATGTTTTGTTGGAAGGTGAGTCTTTGAACTTGGTGTTTTGGATGCTGTTCTTACTTTTGATGATGGCTATTCTGGAAGACTACAGGTTTTGGGATATCTTGGCATTCATAAAGTTTACAACACCACTAAAAGTGTGATGGATTTGGACCAAATGTGAATCATGAAGGCAGAGATTGCAACAAACAATATGTCAAAAGAAGCTATATCCAAGAGAAGGAGGGCAGCACTGTGCGAGGAAGCTGAAGGAGGAGATGAGGACCACCATCCAGGAGGATTCTAACATATTTTTTATGTATGAGTTGGCAGTATATTAAAATATTTTCTTTAACCGCAATTTTCTCAACATGACTTTTTTCAGTAAAAAAGCCCCTTTTTCTCAGAAACTTCTGAATCTACATCAATGAATTATTTACCAAATAACATATACAATACAATAATGTTGTAGCTATACTTTAGTAGTATTTACTGTAATAGTTAAAATTCATGAAATTAAAATTCTGAAAATTTACGCCAAAAAATTATACCTTTTTTTCCAGTTGTTATTTTAAAGTTATTGTAGAGTCAAGATTTTAAACATGGCTGCAGCAGCAACTGTTAAAATTCTTCACAATAAAGGATGGCAGCCAAAAACAGTTGCAGGATAGAATTTTTTTATTAAAATTCTTGACCAAGGTTTCGGTACATATAAATATACCTTCATCAGAAGTAAAACTTCCTGAACAGAAAGACACATTCATTAGAAAAGCCATATCAACGAAAGTGAGAAACAGAAGCTTAAATAACGGTGAAATTGCTAAAGTAATACAGGCACACAATCTTTAGTACTTACTAAAAATTACATCATGCACTGGAGAATAATAAAACAATTATGCCAAAAGGCGTCATCAGTAATTAAAATATCATCTCCATTTGTACAACATGTGTAATGGGCACAGGATCAAAGCGAACAGTTTAACAATGTTACTTCGCCTATGAACTATTGAGACACGAGTGTCTTGTTGGGATCTACATATTGTGATGTTTGTTAGTTATGAATTTCAATGTGTATGTGTGGTTAAATGACTACTATGTTTTATTCATAATGACAGATGGTTTCGTTTTATTATAACATTTTGGTTGTTTCGCTAGTATGTATTTCACTGCCTACGTTACGCGAGACTCTCGCGCATTACACTAGTGCCCTCTCTCGTTAGATGTTCCAAGCGCAACCTTTATCCGTTTGACACTAGGACACAGGTAAATTTGGTTCTATATTTCTAGTATACATAAATGTCTTTAATTGGCGTGATACGCTTTATTTATTAAGACAAAGTTTGAATTAACACAACCTTTAATAATTTTTGATGCGCTTATGTATGTATTTATGGATTGTAATATGCGCGAGTCTGGCACATGCAAGTGCCCTCTCTCGGCGAAACAATCTGCCTTAGTGCCTTCACGCTCGTGTAACAATAGTTCATAGGCGAAGTAACATTGTTAAACTGTTCGCTTTGATCCTGTGCCCATTACACATGTTGTACAAATGGAGATGATATTTTAATTACTGACGACGCCTTTTGCCATAATTGTTTTATTATTCTCCAGTGCATGGTGTAATTTTTAGCAAGTACTAAAGATTGTGTGCCTGTATTACTTTAGCAATTTCACCGTTATTTAAGCTTCTGTTTCTCACTTTCGTTGATATGGCTTTTCTAATGAATGTGTCTTTCTGTTCAGGAAGTTTTACTTCTGATGAAGGTATATTTATATGTACCGAAACCTTGGTCAAGAATTTTAATAAAAAAATTCTATCCTGCAACTGTTTTTGGCTGCCATCCTTTATTATTGTAGAGTAATACAGTCATAAAACATGGGAGAACATGTGACTAAAACACCACATTTATATACTCAACAGTTCCTGAGAAAACGGGGCATTTATATAGCCAATTTAACATTGTCTAGATAGGGCGGTACGACTTCCCGTGAGTAAAAACAAAAACAGCACAAGCAATATTCCCCAAGCTCACAGAATAGCTTTTGTGATCTTCTGTGAAAGCACTGGAAGTGTTGTGACAGGGCCAGAGTTATCTGGACTGCTGGTGGCTTCTCGCTGTGCGCCAGCGGCGGTAGCTTGAGCCCTTGATGCTTCTGGTCCACAGTCTCGTAGCGCCTCCGGAGGCGGCAGCAGGCCGCCACCGGTCCCCCGGGGAGCACAAAGACGGCGCCGGACAATGAGCTAGTGCGGCGGTGTTGACCCCTGGGCAGGCGGTGTGCACACGCGGCTGATATACGCCGGTAAACAGCGCGCCAGATAGCTCGGCCCGACGCCCCTCATCAATTATGCGCGGCCCGGAGGCGCTGCGTGCACCACTGGGTAGCCTGCCCACCCGTGCCACCGCCTCCAGCGCAGGCAACCAGCTCCTCAATCCGCTATCAAGCCGCGCAGCGCCACGCCGCGCTGTAAACAATTTATCGGCTCAGTCATGAGTTCTAATTTTATAAGCCAGCGAGGGCTGGGCTGCACTTGAGCGAAAGTGGAACTTCGCAGGCGCTGTCATGATCACTAGAGTGTATGGAACACTCATATTTATAATCCGTGAAGGTGCAAATATTTTGAACGAGCTAGCTGCTATAGATGAATTCACACAACCTGTAGGTGTTTAGCATGTCTTTGTATTACATTCTAAAATCAGAAAAACTAGCACATATTATTTAGCGAGGGTTACTTATGGCAGTGGGCGGTACAGAAGTAAGAAAAATTTTACGGCATTTGATCTCTTCCTTGTTCAAATATAAAGGAAGTGGAGAAAATGGAAGTAAAAGTCTGATCTGGATGTCTGATGAAAATTGTAAAATGCAGTCGCATCCAAAAAAAAAAAAAAAAAAAAAAAAAAAAAAAAAAAAAAAAAAAAGGAAAATTATAAATAACAGTGATATTGACTACGCTGTTTTGTTATGTCAAGTGCATGATTCATCAACAGTCATTTTAAAATATATTCCTATTAGACTGATAACACTTATTTAGTGAACTATTACATATTACTTACCTTATATTTAGATTAAAATTAATAGCTTATATGCTTATGTTTCTTACTTTTATCTTACTGACAGTGGTACTGACGATGAATCTTTATAAAACAAGTCAGTCGTTTTACACTGCATGTCCATACAGAGAGAAACACTATCTGAAGGCAATTTGTTACACTAAACTAACTCTTTTAGGAAATATGTATTGCACAGTTCACTGAATGATAGTTGGATATAACAATTTTCATTAAAATACTTCATATGAAAATTATGAAAAGGTGAGGTTATCGAATCAGCAACTATGTTTATTAGAAATTTTATAGATACTGTAAGTATTTGAAATACATAAATGTGGCAAACCAGTCATACATACTTTTCCAGAAAGTGATGAGAAACAAAATGAGGCAATATATTTTGGGCTAGCATTTTAAAATAAGGGAATTTTAACATCTTACTGCCCAGCTGGCCATATTTGACATCTACCCAATTTATTCACATGTTTAATGTTAAATTTTAAAGGAACCACTTATTATTCTATTGTGCCATAACGGGAACAGTTTTCAATCATCTACCTTATTTTGCAGTTGCCTGGTGCCATTTTAGTGAACTGCAACCAGAAAAAAGCTACATCGTTGGAGAGAAACTTCTGCGACTCGTTACCTCAATGTTTTCAGAGCTTTTCAAATCAAAAGTAAGTAAGGTAAGTACCCTTTTGTAAGATTTGAAAATGTGCTCTACTTTACATAGTCTATTTAAAGTTCGTTGCAGTAATTTCAGTTCCTAAGACATGTTTAGTTTACATTTTATGAGGTTTTGTAGGTTTGTGCCAAAATTGTCACAGTCGGCATAAAGTGTAAAACTGCGGTTTTTTTCAGTTTGAGCCAAAATTGCCACACTAGGCAGTGAGGAGATACTGCTTGTAATTTGTACGTTGAGGCTTACATATTTGAGATGTCACAATGTCAACTAAAAAGGTATCACAACGCAAAATCATTTGTACCAGCAGATGAGAGTGAAGACATTTTGATTAACTGCTTGGACTAGCACCCAGCTTACATACCTGACAATAACAGAAGGAATTTTTCTGAAATGTAACTTATCTACACTGAAGCGCCAAAGAAACTGGTATAGGAATGAGCATTCAAATACAGAGATATATAAACGAGTAGACTACAACACTGCGGTGGCAAAGGCTATATAAGACAACAATCATGTGGCGCAGTTGTAAGTTTGGGTACCACTGCACAGGCCGAAGTGGCCGTGCGGTTCTAGACGCTGAAGTCTGGAACCGCGAGACCGCTACAGTCGCAGGTTCGAATCCTGTCTCGGGCATGGATGTGTGTGATGTCCTAAGGTTAGTTAGGTTTAACTAGTTCTAAGTTCTAGGGGACCAATGACCTCAGAAGTTGAGTCCCATAGTGCTCAGAGCCATTTGAAACATTTTTGGTAGCACTGCTACAATGGCAGTTTAGCAAGATTTAAATTAGTTTGAACGTGGTGTTATAGTTGGTGAACGAGCGATATAACACAGTATCTCCAAGGTTGCGATGAAGTGGAGATTTTCCCGTACGACCATTTCACGAGTGTACCGTGAATATCATGAATCCGGTAAAACATCAAATCTCCGACAACGATCCCACAAGAACCGGATCAACGACGGGTGAAGAGAATCGTTCAACGTGACAGAAGTGCAGCCCTTCCGGATATTGCTGCAGATTTAAATGGTGGGCCATCAACAACTGTCAGCGTTCGAACCATTCAACGAAACATAATCGATGACAGCTTTGGAGCCGAAAGCCCACTCGTGTACCCTTGATGACTGCACGACACAAACTTTGTGCCTCGCCGTGGCCCGTCAACACCGACATTGGACTGTTGATGACTGGTAACATATTGTCTGATCGGACGAGTCTCGTTTGAAATTCTTTGAGCAGATGGACGTGTACGGATATGGAGATAACCTCATGAATGCATGGACCCTGCATGTCAACAGGAGACTGTTCAAGCTGACGGAGGCTCTGTAATGGTGTGGGGCGTGTGCAGTTGGAGTGATATGGGATCTCTGAAAATTCTAGATACGACTCTGACAGGCGACACGTACGTAAGCATCCTGTCTTATTACCTGCATCCATTCATGTCCATTGAGCATTCCGAGGGGCTTGGGCAATTCCAGCTGCGACACTCAACAAGTCCAGAATTGCTACAGGATGGCTCCAGGACCACTCTTGTGAGTTTAAACACTTTCGCTGGGCGCCAAACTCCCCTGACATGAATATTATTAAGTATGAATGATATGCCTTGTAACATGCTGTTCAGAAGAGATATCCACCCCCTCGTACTCTTACAGATTTAGGGACAGCCATACAGGATTCATGGTCTCAGTTCCCTCCAACACAACTTCTGACATGAGTGGAGTCCATGCCACTTCGTGTTGCGTCAATTCTATGTCCTCGCAGGGGCCCTACACGTTATTAGGCGGGCGTACCAGTTTCCTGGGCTCTTCATTGCAAGTTAAACTACAACAGATGGCCATTAACAATAAAATTATAGTAGTTACCTAATATTACCAAAGACGAAATTGTAGGGATACATTGTATCTAATAGTCAGTGTAAATCTGTGATATCTGAATAAAGCAAGTTATTAGTTTGTTTTGTTTCAGAGGAAAATGAAGCAAGCTCCAATGATTACGCAAATAAAGAAGAAGACATTGGCCCTTCAACAACTACGGCTCCAGTCGCAGAAAAGAAGATCACCAAAGTAAAAGCACCTGTTTCTACAACTAACTTACTGTGTTTTACCTGCACCCTTTCAGACGGACGGCCTTTTTGTTGTTCCCTGAGGTCCTCTAACACAAAAAACTGCCCAGTCCCTTCCACACAGCCTCCGCTACCCGTGTAGCCGCTTCGTGTGTGTAGTGGAATCCTGACCTATTAAGCAGAACCCGGAAACCCACCACCCGATGGCGCAATTCAGGGAATCTGCAGCCTATACGGTCACAGGATCGCCTGAGCCTTTGATTCAGACCCTCCAATTAGTTCTGCACAAAAGGAACACAGTCGGTTCTATCGACAATGCTGCAGATTGTTAGGTCCACCGTAATCTCTCAAGCATGATTGGCAGTATTTACCATATCCGTTAGACGCCCAAAACCAGAGAGAATCTCCTCCGATCCAAAGCGACATACGTCACTGGTACTGACATGCGCCACCAGCTGCAGTTTGCTACACCCTCTACTCTTCATGGCATCAGGAAGCAGCCTTTACACATCCCAACTTACTCCCCCCCGGTATGCACACCCAGTGCACACTGGTTGCCTTCCCCTCCTTGGTAGCCATGTTCCTAAGGGGCCCCATTACGCGCCTAACGTTGGAGCTCCCATCTACCAGCAAACCTAACCTCTGTGAATGTCCAGACCTTGTGGGCCGAGAAGCTTCCTCTGGAATGGGGTGGACGACTGCATCCGGCTCAGAGACATCGGCTGCCACAGATAACGCCCGAAACCTGTTCTTCAAACGAACCGGAGAGACCCTACGATCGGCCCGTCAGAAAGTTTTTCACTGCCTGCCAGACTTTGGAATGATCTCCCACTCGACCATGGGTGAGGCGTCAACCTCAGTGCAGGCAGTACCCGGGGAGGCCACAGCAGCGGACCGAACGGGTGACACATGGGACGTGCTTGACGTCTCTCGCATCCCAGCATCCGACCCCCACAGTGATGCCCCATGGCAGCAGCCTCAAGCTGTGTGACAGAAGCCAACGCAGCCTGGAGCTGTGAGCGAAGGATCGCCAACTCAATTCGCATCTGTACACAGCAATCACAGTTCCTATCCATTACTGTAGTCGCCCCCGTTTGAAGCTCGAAAAAATGTAAAGCAAATGTACGATGTACTCAGCTTATTAGAAGCAGGATTTCAAAGTGCTCTCTCAGTAGCGGTCTAGACGACACTGAGCGACACTAACCAAAACAAACAAAAGCCTGTACGATCCGAGGGTCGATATAAAGGTCGATAGCAACGGCGGTACGGTACGCTACACTATTATTAACATAAAAGCACGCGCCTAGTAGGCACTCAAACACTCAAGAAATTACAAAAATAATCTAGTAACTACACAGGTATTTGTACATAAATAAGTCGCTCTTGCTGGAAACTCGTAAAAATATACAACAAGCGAAAGGTGTACTCGCCTTCTTAGAAGCAGGAACACGTTGCACTCTGTCACTGACGGTCTATCTGACACACAAAAAGACTAATCTTAACCAGTGTTGATGCAGGGATCCTGCTTCATACCTTGCCTAATTACAATATTAATCCCCTGAGAATGGAACTAAATGTAGATGGATGGCAAAGATTGTAATTTGTCTGTTCTCAATGAGAGTCCATTGTTTACCCACTATCCTACTTTACAAGATTACTAATGCCTGTTAAAAATAAGTAGTCTTTTCGAAAAAGGTAGGTTTCTCAACTGATGGGGAATGAGTTTAGAACCTACAATCATTTTTCTGCAGAGGGGCCAACAAAAATTATGGCAAAGTGAGACATAAAAATCAATACAACAAAGACAACGAAATGTAGGTGTGAACTGCTGTATCCACAAATTTTTTTTTCAGTTGTGGATCCTAAAAAACAGTTGTCAATCTAACGCAAAATATTACGAGAAAAGTGGAAATTTGTGTAGGAGTCCCAACAAAATGTATTTTTTTGTGCAGCATTAACCTATCAGAGCAAATTGTGTTTGATAGTATACCTTTACTAAATTTTATATCGTGCAAGTGATAAAAGTTTGGAAAACAGACTGACATCAAAAATATTCTGGACTGCATGAATTAACCTTGAAGTCGATTTTCACTCTCATAACTATTTCAGTAACGTTTGCAGCATTTCATTTTACTTTTGTTGCAGACATCTAACTTTACCTAGAGAGGAACAATAAACGTCATGATAGTGGACGACGTTTTTGGAAATGAAATAAGTAATATTTTTTTAGCTGAATGATTTTCTGAATTGTTGTTGAGGTCTTATATGTTTGTCCTAAAATACATGGATATCAATTCATAACAAATTAGTTGTCGTAATATATTTTAGTCTGAAAATGTAACTCAAACCTTTATCGACACGCAGTTGTGAGATTCCTAGAAGATGTCTCAATACCTGCAAGAGGTGTGAGGAGAGGAACAGAGATTTTCTACCGAACATCTAAGTAAATTCCAATAATGGGGGATCCGAAACTTAAATTAGGCAACAGTATGCAACAAACTACTATTAGACTGCAAACGTTTCATCGGGATAGCTCTGCACGACCCACATGGATGTCAGCGAGAAATCTCTGTCCGACATACTTCCTGGGCTGCACTCCACAGCTCATTTGTAACACGAATACAGTGAAGCGACTTAATGGTACAGATAACGTGATACATAGCCGACGATATGTTTCGTGCTGTAAGTACCGTGAAAGTGATGACACCCATGTATATTTGTAAGGAAGTGTACAAGATGCAGATTTTTCCAGAGGTCATAAGGGTATATCATTTCATAGATTACATGTCTTTTGTGGGTTCTCTTCCATTCGCCAGCAAGACAGTGTTATGTCCACTATAAAAGTAAGGGAGACGATAAATGTTTGTTGGTTTGTTTCGAGAAGAGGGGCTGAATATCCTTTACATCAGTGCTCTTACTATAGTAATTTGAGACGATTCTGGTTAAAATATTAAATATTAGCGTTTTGAAAGTTAAAATTTGGAATGTAGATACCTTCTCGGACCTGTTCTTATTTACCGCCCGAAGCTCAGACACATTAGACTGAGTCATTTTGTAAAAGCCGTTGCTAAAATTACACTTGTTATGTATGGAGTAGTCAGAAAGTTTTGTTCATCAAGTCTGAAAAACGAAGTCACATAATGAATATTTTGTTTCATTATGCGTGCATATCTGCAGTGCTCGCGAAATACCAACGCCACAAAAGGGTACCATGGAGTTATAAGAGCCTGCTGATGAGCAGGTGTAGGCTCCCGGTCGACCTGTTTAGCATACCCCCTTAGATGCTATACGTCTGGTGACGACAGAGAAGCGAAGTTCCCCTAAGATTACGCAGTATTTATGTAAATGACAATGTCACACATCAGAAACGTCTTATTGAAAGATAATAAACTGTGGTGGCTCCAACAAGCATGAAAATATAGGTATCATGTAATACATGGATAAATTAATGATAGGAGTGATCATCCATAACAGAAATAAACGGTCACTGAAACTATTTGTTTTATTACTTTTCAATATCACCCTTATAAATTACCCACTGAGATAAGTAAATGAACATTCAATAAATGAGTAGTCAATAATATTTGTGAAATCTGACCTTGGCACAAGTGGATGAGCACAACTAAACCATAATCATGAGAATCGAGCACGGATACGTACAACTACTGCAACGGTGTTAAGTGGTTTAAAGAAAGACCAGAGAAAAATATGTACAAACGCCAAGAGCATCGCCGAAATGCATAGTGGAAGCAAATAGCTAGGTGTAAACATTATACTGCGTGATTAGCCCCTAAAGACACTTAACTAAGATCGCATCGCCTTCCAATCGGTGACCATATAGTCGGCTCATTCTCACCATTCTCACACAGCGTGAAGGTGGATGACGGTGGCAGTGCCTATACTGAGTCCAGCTCATCCTCTATACTCGCAGTGGGTACTTCCTTCTGTACAGCAGCATTGCATGTAGCGTCGGTCTCCCACAAGCCAGCAAGTGTTCTCTTCAATCTCCCAGCGACAAGTGTTCTCTGTTCTAACTCTCTAAAACTGAACTGTTTCTGCCAGTGCACGATTCTCTTCGGTCAACTGTAGCAGACTTCGCGAGTTCCATCCAGTAATAAGTTTGCAAAAATGATAAGATATCTCGTACTCCTGAAGACCTTTTATTGTTAATCAATGATGCCATGGCATGGTAAAGAAAGCAGAAAAACTCTCGTACTCCATGATAGAATCTGAAACTCATGAATCGAAATGCTAACACGCAAGGACATACAAGAAAGAGCACACTTGGTGGAAATGAATAGATTGAGCCAATTATGAACCTTGTTACAAAGATTTTAAACCCACATTCTTTCGGGCCATGATCGCAGAGTAAGGTGGATTGCACACTTTTCTTTGCTAACATTTTATTCTTTTCAATCTATTTGTCTTCCTTTTGTATCCTCACAGGAGGATAACACATCGTTTGAAGTTGGTGAACCATCTAATAATTGAAATTGGGGCCATTCTCTGATGAACTCCACATGCATTGATCAAACTTCGTATTTAACAAAATTACAGGAGTACAAGAGTGTACTAATACAGGCACGCTTTAAACATGAAAAAGTGAGAAATCAATTTTAGGCAACATAAGAAGAGCGGGTGAGGGGGCTGGGACCGAAGAGAGCTCCAGTTTACAAAACTATAGCCTATGTTTTGTAAACGAAATATATTTTTAAGGAAACACATAAATGAAACAGTTTATTCATAAACACCATCCTTAAACTTCACGTTTTCTCGTCAATATCTAGAAGAAATAACGAAAAATATAGCATGGCGTAAGACCTTTTTCGGTTGTCAACTTATTTTTTCCTCGTCCTTAATTGACCCAGTGATACAAAGACTACATATTTTGCTATAATGGTCATTCATATCGAAAAATGACACAGAGAGAGAAACAAGTGACATGATTATTATTTCAAATTCAATCGTCACAATTGTAAATACGTTTATCCCACAATAAAACGTAGTGGTCAATGCATTCATAACAAACTTTTTGCTGTTGCTACAGCACCCCGCCTGCACCTATTTCTTTCGAAGTAGAGTGACGGTCACTAATGGCTTTCTTCAGGGCTCCAAAAATATGGACATATCATTAATCAAGGAAAGAGGACTGTATGAAGGATGTGCAAGGGCTTTCCAACAAATCTTTCACAAGGTACTCGAAAAAACTTTGTCAATATGTGGTCCCGTCTCAGCCATATAGTCACCAATGAGTAAAAATTTGAAGAAAAGTATTTTAGCATTTGTTTCGACTGAAAATCATCAAAGTGTCCTACTAAAATTGATATTACTGGAAGATTGATGTTCTGTAAATGCTCGAAGCAACAGCGAATATCTTTTCTCGTTAGCTTATTGTGATCTAACAACCATGGCTTGCGTCACTATCGTTACCAAAGTTTTGTTACCTCGCTAATCAAGAAGAATTGAACGCTGATGATCTGGATGTGATAACTTAAGATTTCTCCTACAATAGTGAACATTATTTTGACATAGACTTGTCCATTTACTAAAAGGCGAACTTCAATAAAATTCACTCGGGCGAAAGCAACCAGAAATACACATGTAGTGTGTCATACCACATTTAACTGATTTACAGAGCAACATGTGATACAAAATCGTACTTCAATTATTTTAATGGTGAATTAATTGTATTTTCTTCCTTTGTGATCTTCCGCACTCGGCGCAAGCAGACTTGTTTGGACAAAAAATAATATGCGTGTTGTTGGCGGAGGTTACTGGTTTCGCTATAGTACTGTTGTTCTAAGAATTTTACTTTCACTTCGTTAAGAGGCGAGCATTACTATTTAATTAAGACAAATAACCAGCACAATATCCAAATACAATCGTGTGCATCAAATGATCACATCCCTATACCAAGTAAAACAATTTGAACTTGTAATTGGAAACAATAAGATCAAGTAAATTAACAAAAAACATGAAAAATCACAAAGCAAGTTAATGTCCCTTTATATGTATCGTACTTTAATAGAAAAACAATGTCATTCCGTGCAATAAGAAATCAAAGTGTGGAATGAAGGTATTGCATAGTATAAAATTATTTGAAATACAAGAAAATAGTAAGTACGTCATCTTATTAATTAATTGTTCGATAAAATCTGCATCGTGGTAGTACGTTATTTCGCCAGACTAGTGTCTGGCATTGCCCATCATCAGTGGCATCTTACACGCAATGTTCTCTAGCTTATCCCAATGACAATATTTCATAATATTCACGTAACAATACTATTACATGATTTATGTACACATATAAATATCAGTATAAGGTTTTTTTATTCAATATATGCATCTGTCGTTGGTAATTTCTGTACATATTTGCAGTTTCTACAAGCTGCACAGCTCCAAACGTACAAGACATAGAAAAACCTGTTAATAGTTACGCAGGTAGCCGTGATGTTGAACGCCCTAAACAAGCAAGAACAAATCTTAATAGTTGTAGTTACAGCACACAAAATTAAATAAGCATAAGGAATGGCATAAAAAGCAGTACTCTATGAGAAGCAAACGAATGCAGCAGAAATGTACAAGTAGGAAATATTGCTGAGCTTATACCACTGAAAATAGAAGACAGGTAATCTAAACAGGTTATAACAGGAAGTGGGCAAGAAATCTGCAAAGGTTTTTATGTCGGGTAAGATATATCATGATGAACTGGTGTAGCAAATATATTACGAAATTCCATTGAAACAATGCGTAACTAACTTAAGTAAAATCTGTGAGATTCGATAGCATGGGAAGCAAATGACAGGGGACTTACTATCTATTAGAAACAAAAACAGGATAAATACAAATTTTCATGTCCTGCTGTATAATGATTCCTTCAAAAATGAGAGGGTGATAAAGAACAAAGCACAGTATCAAGACAAGTAGTACTGTTGTTGACGTTCTGTGCATCACACTTTGTAAATAGGAAAGTAAAGATTACTTTTCATTTAAATGCAATATAGTAATGTTTTCCATTTTGAGAGAGCTGAAGGAAGATCTGTTTCATTGCTAAATACCATTCAACAGTAAATATCGCATTAAATATGTTTTTATTTAATGTAAACAGTTTCAAAAGACTGTGCTGTCATTTTCAAGTCTCAAAATTTTTTGTTGTGGCACACGTCAATTTTATTCACACATTCTTCAGCCAACGAACCTTAGAATTCCAAGCTATGGGATATGAATGATCATGACATTTCTGTCATGATCATCCATGGGAGGAGCCATGGGTTAATATACTACGTTAGTGAACGTCGTCTTAACGTTGAAAACGACGCGTAGATTCTGCCTACCACCTCTGATAGAGTTAACGGGGATTGAATTCACCTGCAGGCATCTTCTTCGAGACGAACTATAAGACATCAGCTACACATTTGGCGCAGCCAACTACGGACATTGTATATTTTTGACACCATGTTAACACAAAGGTACTAAAAGGCAGTATCAACAAGCAATTACAATTAAAGGTAGCTATTGGAAAAATTAATGCTCACAATCCCAATATACATCGATCAGAATATTAAGACCATATAGATATAAACCTTTCCAGGCGATAGCAGTGTCACCTGGCGAGGAATGACTGCTAGTCAGACACACGCATGTTGCATAAAATATCAGTGAGAGTGCTCTTCGTGTGTAGAATGGGCAAGGCACGCGATTTATTATAGTGTGACACAAGGGAGATTGTGATATCCCAGAGGCCGAACTACCAGACTCCGATGATATAGTTGCGGAACAGTTCAGAGAAAATTTGAGTCTCGTAACAAATAAATACCCCACTCATACGGTTATATTTGGTGGGGCCTTCAACCTTCCCTCGATATGTTGGCAAAAATACCTGTTCAAAACCAGTGGTAAGCAGAAAACATCGTCCGAGATTGTCCTAAATGCTTTCACCGAAAATTATTTCGAGCAGTCAGTCCACGAACTCTCGCGAGTTGTAAATGGTTGCGAAAACACACTTGACCTCTTAGCCACAAACAATCCAGAGCTGATAGAGAGCATCATGACTGATACAGGGATTGGTGATCACAAGGTCGTTATAGCTAGGCTCAATATCGTTTCTTCCAAATCCATCAGAAACAAACGCAAAATAATTTTATTTAAAAAGGCGGATAAAGTGTCACTAGAAGCCCTCCTAAGAGACAATCTCCATTCCTTCCGAACTGACTATCCAAATGTAGACCAGATGTGGCTCAAATTCAAAGATATAGTAGCAACAGCAATTGAGAGATTCATACCTCATAAATTGGTAAGAGATGGAACTGATCCCCCGTGGTACACAAAACAGGTCCGAACTCTGTTGCAGAGGCAACGGAAAAAGCATGCGAAGTTCAGAAGAACGCGAAATCCCGAAGATTGGCTAAAATTTACAGACGCGCGAAATTTGGCACGGACTTCAATGCGAGATGCCTTTAATAGGTTCCACAACGAAACATTGTCTCGAAATTTGGTAGAAAATCCGAAGAAATTCTGGTCGTATGTAAAGTACACAAGCGGCAAGACGCAGTCAATACCTTCGCTGCGCAGTGCCGATGGTACTGTTACCGACGACTGTGCCGCTAAAGCGGAGTTATTGAACGCAGTTTTCCCAAATTCCTTCACCAGGGAAGATGAATGGAATATTCCAGAATTTGAAACACGAACAGCTGCTAGCATGAGTTTCTTAGAAGTAGATATTTCAGGGGTTGTGAAGCAACTCAAATCACTTTATACGGGCAAGTCTTCAGGTCCAGATTGTATACCGATTAGGTTCCTTTCAGATTACGCTGATACAATAGCTCCCTACTTAGCACTCATATACAACCGCTCGCTCACCGATAGATCTGTACCTACAGACTGGAAAATTGCGCAGGTCGCACCAGTGTTTAAGAAGGGTAGTAGGAGTAATCGATCTAGCTACAGACCTATATCATTGACGTCGGTTTGCAGTAGGGTATTGGAGCATATACTGTATTCAAACATTATGAATCACCTCGAAGGGAACGATCTACTGATACGTAATCAGCATGGTTTCAGGAAAAAATCGTTCTTGTGCAACGCAGCTAGCTCTTTATTCGCACGAAGTAATCGCCCCTATCGACAGGGGATCTTAAGTTGATTCCGTATTTCTAGATTTCCGGAAAGCTTTTGACACCGTTCCTCAGAAGCGACTTCTAATCAAGCTGCAGGCCTATGAGGTATCGTCTCAGTTGTGCGACTGGATTCGTGATTTCCTGTCAGGAAGGTCGCAGTTCGTAGTAATAGACGGCAAATCATCGAGTAAAACTGAAGTGATATCAGGTGTTCCCCAGGGAAGCGTCCTGGGACCTTTGCTGTTCCTGATCTATATAAATGACCTGGGTGACAATCTGAGCAGTTCTCTTAGGTTGTTCGCAGATGATGCTGTAATTTACCGTCTAGTAAGGTCATCCGAAGACCAGTATCAGTTGCAAAGCGATTAAGAAAAGATTGCTGTATGGTGTGGCAGGTGGCAGTTGACGCTAAATAACGAAAAGTGCGAGGTGATCCACATGAGTTCCAAAAGAAATCCGTTGGAATTCGATTACTCGGTAAATAGTACAATTCTCAAGGCTGTCAATTCAACTAAGTACCTGGGTGTTAAAATTACGAACAACTTCAGTTGGAAAGACCACATAGATAATATTGTGAGGAAGGAGAGCCAAAGGTTGCGTTTCATTGGCAGAACACTTAGAAGATGCAACAAGTCCACTAAAGAGACAGCTTACACTACACTCGTTCGTCCTCTGTTAGAATATTGCTGCGCGGTGTGGGATCCTTACCAGGTGGGATTGACGGAGGACATCGAAAGGGTGCAAAAAAGGGCAGCTCGTTTTGTATTATCACGTAGTAGGGGAGAGAGTGTGGCAGATATGATACGCGAATTGGGATGGTAGTCATTACAGCAAAGACGTTTTTCGTCGCGGCGAGATCTATTTACGAAATTTCAGTCACCAACTTTCTCTTCCGAATGCGAAAATATTTTGTTGAGCCCAACCTACATAGGTAGGAATGATCATCAAAATAAAATAAGAGAAATCCGAGCTCGAACAGAAAGGTTTAGGTGTTCGTTTTTCCCGCGCGCTGTTCGGGAGTGGAATGGTAGAGAGATAGTATGATTGTGGTTCGACGAACCCTCTGCAAATGTGAATTGCAGAGTAGTCATGTAGATGTAGAGATGTATTTCGGAAATTGCACAACTTGTCGATGTTCGAGGAGTGCTGTGGGCAGTATATTCAACACTTGGCGAAACCAAGGTGAAACCACATCCAGACGTCGTGGGGCTTGGCGGCCTACTCTCATTACAGATATCGGACATCGTGCGCTGGGAAGACTGTAAAACAGGACAGGCGCCGAACTGTGGCGGAATTAACATCAGACTGGTGGCGGCTAAATTATGTTCTCGGGAACATTCACGTGTGCATTCATGGGTCCCGTGGAGCTCGAAAGAGGCACCATGACGGTCAAGGAATATCGTAAACCGATTGCAGACCACCTACACTGCTCGATGACGATCATGTCTGCCGATGGCAGTGGCATTTGTCAACGAGACAATGTGCTATGTCACAAGGCCAGGAGTGCGAAACAGTGATTCGAGGAACACAATGGCGATTTCCAGCTGATGTACTGGCACCCCAATCCGCCAGATCTGAACACAATCCAACACATCTGGGATATGACTGAACGTGACGTCGGAGCTCATCACCCCCTCCCCAGAATTTATGGGAATTAAATGGCTTGAATGTGGAGATGCGGTGCCGACTCCCTCCAGCGACCTAACAAGGCGTCGACGCTGTCATGCGTGCCAAGTTTGGACATGACAGCCGTTAGGTAAGTGATCATAATGTTCTGGCTGATCATTGTAGTTCTCATATCATAATCTTTTGCTTATTATACAGTACTTAAGAGGAAACAAAACAAAAGTCTTAGCAGATGTAGTAACAGAGACTGGCAGTCGAAAGTTATTATTTAAAAAATAACACAACTTTTAATCTTAACATTACAATCTACAATCGGCTGCACAGTGCTATGTTTCCTACTTTGTCCTGCTGCAACTGGGGTGAAACTGGCAATGACAACTCCAATATCCGGTGCTCCGGAATAACGCCAAGCAGTTGCACAAGATTAAAATTTTAATATGTGTTCAGGATGACTACTAACTCGTCCATCTCCTTCCAGGATCTGCCACTGTACTCACTTGTTATATTTGTTTTAGCCTCTGTACAGTTACGGCGGTATACCCCAAGTTTTAACTGTCGTTTTGAAGAAATTTTCGCGTAATTAATTAATTTTTTCATTTACCTGTTAATATATGAAATCCTGATGTGCAATGAAATACCCATGCCGCAACACTCTCTTAGGCGTGTTGGAGTAGCCAAAATAAAACAGTGCCGCTTTTCATTGCAGCTTATAGGTAAAATGTCACGCAACATGTTCGTTACTGTTATATGCACCATGTAAGTAGGCTGTTTAGGTTTTTTATTGGTAACGCCACCTCTGTATGAAAATCACTGGCTGTGCTGTGTGCAGTCTGTGGCTGCTTTGCATTGTTGTAATACTCGCCATTGTAGTGTTAGGCAGCTGGCTGTGAACAGCGCGTAGCGTTGCGCAGTTGGAGGTGAGCCGCCAGCAGTGGTGGATGTGGGGAGAGAGATGGCGGAGTTTTGTAATTTGTGATGAACTGCTATATATATATTATGACTTTTGATGATATTAAGGTAAATACATTGTTTGTTCTCTATTAATATCTTTCATTTGCTAACTATGCCTATCAGTATTTACTGCCTTCTGTAGTTTGAATCTTTTATTTAGCTGGCAGTAGTGGCGCTCGCTTTATTGCAGTAGCTTGAGTAGCAAAGATTTTTGTGAGGTAAGTGATTTGTGAAAGGTATAGTTTAATGTTACTCAGGGCCATTCTTTTGCAGGGATTTTCGAAAGTCAGATTGTGTTGCGCTAAAAATATTGTATGTCAGTTTAAGGACAGTCTTGTATAATTCTTCAAAGGGGACGTTTCATATGGCGACCCTGCCAGGATTCGAACCTGGAATCTTCTGATTTTTTTCTTGTAATTTGTGTAATTAGTATAGATTTTGTTTATTGATAGCGCGTAATCATAGAGAGAATTTCCTTTGTAGTTGTAGTTTTTCATTGTTGTACAGTAAAACAGTTGTGGCATGCATGTAGATTTGTACCAAGTATTTCGCAGCTGCGCTGGCAATTAAGTAGACATTATTTCCATTGCTATGTTATTTTATTTTTGCTCTTCAAATTGTACTTTTCTGTGATATCGTGTTAAATATTGTGACAATTATGGCGTGTGAAAAACGTAATACTAGGCTCCAAAGTAAACTGAGAAAGGACAGTGAAGACGAAAGCAGTGTGTTAGCGCCGCAGAGTAATGAATTAACTAATGTTCAAAGTAGTAATCTGGTAATTGCGCATAGGGAAATGGAGCGGGCGGCAAACAATGGTGCAGACAGTGAAACAGTTAGTGAACAGGGAAGTGTTATCGATCGATTGGTCGGCAACAGCTCGCCTCAGGAATCGGGAATGACAGAACACAATATTGCAAATACTGCAGACTCAGGTTTTGGGTTCTCACCGTTTTCTCAAATGAGTCAAGACACATTTTCCGCTTGTCAAAATGTGAATGTTACCGGTGCAACTTCACTGCCGAAAAGCACTGAGGAACATGTTTCAGACACCAGTGCATTGTTATTACAATTAATGCAACAAATGGGACAAAAGCTTGAAAAGTTAGACATAATGGAACAACACCAGAGACAAACACAGCAACAGTTAGACACAGTGGAACAAAATCTCAAAAAGTTAGACACAGCGGAACAAAATCAGAGACAAACACAGCAACAGTTAGACACACTGGAACAAAATCAGAGACAAACACAGCAACAGCTTCAAACGTTAGACTCATTGGAACAAACTCTTGAACAAACGCGTGAAGATTTAACTACTGAGTTACATAACATTGAATCGAAATGTCAAAAAGTCTGTAATGACGTAAAAACTCAAATTTGTGAGCATTTTCAACCTATTTTTTCGCGGCATGAAAATGCATTACAGAATCACGAAGCAGCCATAAAAGAACTGCAAATTATTGTTCATGAAAATCATGAGACCTTGCAAGCTAAATTTGACTCAGTTGCATCTACCGATTCGGTTACGCAACTTGCAAAAACTCAGGAAAACTTTAAGGACACAGTAGATACTCTGAAACTTGGTTCAGAAAAACACACTGAGGAAATAAGTGCACTATTGGAGAAAGTAGCCGAACTTTTGGATCAGTTCACTAATTTATCTACGAAGGTAGATGATAATCTGATTGACGCAAGACCGGTAGTCTTTAATGACACAGAAGAGTATGAACAAATTAGGAAATTCAAACAAAATCAGAATCAAATTAATACACAACACCAAAGAAAAATCCGGGAAGTACAAGATCAGCTGACACAGGTAATACAAAAATTACGTATTTCAGAGGACAGTCGTGCTCCAACACGGGAAGAGGGACTTAGAAATACGCAAAAGCCACAAAATAATAACACAGGGCATTTCGGTAATTATGAAAGAAATTGGCAAGGTACACCGAATTTTGAGATGGAACCGCCGACACGACGTAACTATGACCGAGATGCTACTCGCCGACACGATGATTTTGACTGTAAGTTGTTCATTACTACACGTAAATTCAAAACATTTAAGAATTCTGGCAACAACATTCATTCACAAGCATGGCTCCATCAATTCTCTCATTGTTTTCCTCCCAACTGGTCATTAGAACACAGATTAAAATTTATGTGTGGCTACTTAGAGAATGAACCAGCTGTAAGAATGCAATCGGTCATTCACAATTGCCACAGTGAAGGAGAATTTTACCATGCCTTCCTCTCAGCATATTGGTCTCAAGCCACACAAGACCGAGTAAAACATAGCATCATAATGATGAAACGTTTCGAAAAATCTGAATTTTCCAGTCTTGTCAAATATTTTGAAGACATGTTGCATAAGAATCAATATCTTTCAAACCCATACAGCCCTTCAGAACTCATCCGCATTTGCTTAATGAAATTGCCTGAACATTTACGACATATTATTTTAGCAGGACGTTGCAAAGACGACATTGAAGCTTTTCAAGGACTCTTACAGGAATTAGAAATTGACACAGACAGTCGCGGGATGCGAAAACAGGAAAACAATCACTACAGGTCACATCCGTCACAATTCCGTGACGACAAAAGCAATAACTGGACACGACAAGCCTATTCTTACAACGCAAATCGTGACCAAAACAGACACCACCCATATGACAACCACTGGCAGAGTAATAATAGTTACAGAGAAAGATCGCATTTCCGTAGTAATGACTATCACAGAGACAATCAGAGAAACAGACAATATGGGAACCAGAACAATTATTATCAAGGGAGGAAGAATAACTTCAGACGCAACAGTTCGGCGCAGAGTTACGATTCAGGGAGAAATTCTCCACCACATGACCGACAAACAAGAAACTATGTAAAGTACCGACAAAACGACAGACGTGAATTTCATCAGAACTGGCGGGATTCTAACAGAGCTGGGCCCTCTCGGCAAGGTGAATTTGTAGAAGCTAGGTCTCCTAATCCCAATAACGACGCGCGCCAACAAAGGGACAGACAATGACTCGCACCGCAGGCAGCCGCTTGCGCCGGCTGGCTCAGATAAAAATGACATAGACGCTAACCTTAAGAAAAATTCCAGTATTGTTTAACGACGTATACCGCATGATAATTGCGTTAAAGTTGAAACTCTGCGTCCTAGGAAGAGTAAAGATTTACACCACATTTCACATGTAAAACCGTTTATTGAAAGATAATCTGCTTTTTAACTTTGTCTTTGCCATATAACTTTTCACTTTACATTACTAGTATGCTGTGTCAGACTTAATAAACTATTAACATACAACAATGTTTGAAGTTAAATATCCAGTCTAGAACCTAGGGAACATTTTTAAACAGAAATTACGAATGCATTGTCATAGTGAACAGACGACACAGTGTTGTATTTGTACATTCTTGCTTGTTAGTTGCACGATTATGGAACGACTATAAGGCTTACATACTTAGAACATTTACCAGTACTGCTAAAGAGATTTTAATGCAACATTTTGATTTACTTGAAAATATATTCTGGATTTAAAGTACTTTCTGTGAGATACCAGATGACACAGTGGTTAGTTTATGTGACAGCTACACGATTTTATCACGACGCTACTAATGAGTGACAATATACAATGTTGCTTTTGCGGTGTTTCTGCTTTATATCTGCACAGTTTTTCTGGATTCTTCTGGAAAGTAAAACATGTTTAATAGTGACTTTGTGGTATAGCTACAATAAGACAGACTTTTTTTTATTAGCACAACAATACGTTACAGCACAGTACTTTCTTTATCATGGCAATAAGCGTAATAACTAAGATATCTATACATAAAGCATTTCACTTTTGTTTATCATGAGGTAAGTACATTGACTTCTGCAGAACTTAGCTTTCGGAGGACGATAAGTACGACACTTCCACAGAATTATCTTACAGCAAGAGGCACATTTAGCGCTACAGGACACGCATTTGAGTGATTAATTTTGTGCTTAAAACATTTATTTTTAAAGATATTTGAAGTACAATGATACAAAGGTTTTCAGTGATACATTTCATTTCATTGCTGTAATCTGTAACACCTGAGGGTATAATTACATTAATCCTCAGGGGGGTACACGCTTACTTTGTGTACCATGTGTTTGGCAAGCACAAGGAGACCTAGCTAATATGGTATTTGCTTATACAACTTGACACATCGGTACCATATTTCTCTAACACAGAATTACACAGCTATCTGATTATTTTACAGAGAAACAAACATTCTTTTTACTATGTCAGTGACCCATGTTTACGTAATTACACAGTTGGATAACTTCACACTTATGAAATTGTATTTTGTCTGCACTGTGTGAACTGTTCATATTTTTTCGGAACCATTGTGATACTATGAGAGCGTTGAATGTCGTATTTCGTAAGGGACCATGATTTTGAAGTACGTTTGAGGTAGATAACACTGTTATATTTATAGGGTTTTGTTTCTACACATTTGCAACGCAAATTCTCGACCCGTGAAATTTTGTATATGAGACTGTCGCAGTAGCGGAAACTGCTGTCGTAAATATTTCCATAAGAAAGTTAAGTGACCACCTGCACGTAATGCGTCGTGGGCACGCAGCTGTGTCAGACACCTGGAGAACAAGTCATTAGTGAGTGCCTCATCAGAAGCACAGGTAGAAAAAAAGAAAGGGGAGGCCATTGTCCTCGCTATTGACATGTCCTTGTTGAAAGCATACTGTGGAGCTCGTAATTTATGATATTTACTGAAATGCCTAATGAAATGATGAGAAATATTTTATATCTGCACACCTGATTACGACAAGCGTCTTTCTACGAGAGTTGAGAGAATTTCTACTAACTTATGAAATGTCACATGACTATTGAATGATATTTTTATGGTTTGGTTTGCGTAATTGCTTATTTCATTTGATACCTGTTTTCCAGCTGTGTTACAGCATTAGTTTTATAAAATAAACTTAGATGCATTTGCTAATGTGAACACTTTCTGTCAACAGATCTATTAAATGATAATTTTGTAATCCACATTCTTTAAAAAAAGGAGCACTTGGAAAGGAAAGAACAATGAGAAGGGACTAGTAACAGTAACTGGACACATAATTTTCTTTTCAAGTACATGGTAATATTTTTTTTTACAATAAGTTGTTGTGGTGCACCACTTTAATTACATAGACATTAAGATGTGAATATACATTTCCTTTATCTCCATTGTTGTTTTTACTGTAATATTTTTTCTGCTTGAGCTATGTCATGTTTAGGTATACGGGTAAGTTACTGCTGTTTGCCAGGCATAGTGTTACTGAATTTGACTTTGTGTTACTCTGCTAAGCCAGTTTAATACTGATTTATTTTTCTTGTTGCTGCACATTGGCTCATATTAGTTGTAATGTTGCATTGCTTGGTAATTTAGATTTACTGTAGCTTGCTTTGCAATTTTCCATTTTTTTGTCCTTGCTGTTTGTGTTACTTATTTTGTGCTGCTGCATTGCCTCGTCCCTTAGATTAGCATCTGAGCTCAGTAGATTTAAGTTAGCTTAAGAGGGGGTAGCCTCTAAGAGAATGAGTTGCGATGAATTGGAAGAAATGCATTGAGAAGTTATACGAAAGAAAGTACAGAAAACAGGTTTAGGTAAGATTTTCTTGGAAATAAATGTTGAGGTAAGAAATATGTGAACATATAAATACAGAAAGCATGCTTAGATAGAATGTTTTTTGGTGGAAACAAAGGATGAAATAAGAGGAGAGATATATGAAGTTTTGGGTTGGACTGCAGTACCACATGTTACACTGAAAACGAACCCTGTCCTTTCCTATTGGTGTCATCCCACTATGTGTTTGTGTACCCTTGTGTATTTGTTTTCTTCCTGTCTCTGTGTAGTTTCATAGAATTTCTTCTTCTCTTAACATTAAGCTACATTCACTATGATGAGGAATACTGTTATCCTCGAATATAATTGGCATTAATAATATGTTATTTACTTTGTAAAGATGTTAGACATTATTAATTCTGTTCTGTTTAATGCTCATGTGTGAAGTTGATGTTTCAAAAGTTATTGTGAACTTTTATGTATGTACTCATGTCATAATTCCACTGATGTATATGTTAGTTCGATTCTTTTGTAACGCCTGTTTTAATACAAATGTTATCTGTATTGTTATGTTCTTTAATGATGTATTTTGTACCTTTGTAATTGTATTCTCATGTTATAAAATTGTAATTGACACCAGTACATCTTATTATTAACTTGTAAGTTACATTTCACTGCACACGTCTCTGTTGGTCATAGTATATGGACAATATGTGAGAAGTAGGGACTGTTAGTGTTTGCACGTGTGTTAATAATTCAGCAAGGGACTGGTTAACAGCATTGCTTATTCTAAGGACAATTCCAAAAAACTTTGTGAGTGCACAAGTGGTGGTTTATGGACTTGCTGTATTCTCCGCAAGACTCTTCGATGGTGAATGTGCACCTGCACAATCGCAACAGATGGCTGGTGGCCATCTCTACAAGGACTACAGTGGGTCTGCACCTCTGGTGGCCCACCAATACCATTATCTCTACAAGGACTACAGTGGGTCTGCATCTATGATGACCCACCAACGCCATTATTTCTACAAGGACTGCAGTGGGTCTGCACCTCTGGTGGCCCACCAATACCACAATCTCTACCAGGACTCCAGTGGGTCTGCTCTGTGATGACCTACCTACCAATACTCTTCAAAATTTCGACTGACTCTGCTGTGGGTTTGCTCTGTTGTGGCCCATTACCTGTATGCATGTGAAGAGTCAGCACTGTCTTTCCGTTGCAAGGACAACACTACTTCTTCAAGACTGCATGGAAATCCACTACTTCTGTGTGCATTTTCTTTTACTGCTCAGACTTTGAGAAAAACTCTGCATTTTTACTGTGATGAACAATCTGGACTGTCTTTATGGACTGTGAGAAATTTTTAGCTTTTGACCAACATTGTATCAATAAGTGTGTGCATTTGATTTCTTTGTTATTGTAATTATGAAAATTTCTTTTCAAATCTGTATTGGCCACTGCCCAATCCAATTTGTAAAATTTTTTGTGGCGAGCATGGGGGCTATGTAAGTAGGCTGTTTAGGTTTTTTATTGGTAACGCCTCCTCTGTATGAAAATCACTGGCTGTGCTGTGTGCAGTCTGTGGCTGCTTTGCATTGTTGTAATACTCGCCATTGTAGTGTTAGGCAGCTGGCTGTGAACAGCGCGTAGCGTTGCGCAGTTGGAGGTGAGCCGCCAGCAGTGGTGGATGTGGGGAGAGAGATGGCGGAGTTTTGTAATTTGTGATGAACTGCTATATATATATTATGACTTTTAATGATATTAAGGTAAATACATTGTTTGTTCTCTATTAATATCTTTCATTTGCTAACTATGTCTATCAGTAGTTAGTGCCTTCTGTAGTTTGAATCTTTTATTTAGCTGGCAGTAGTGGCGCTCGCTTTATTGCAGTAGCTTGAGTAGCGAAGATTTTTGTGAGGTAAGTGATTTGTGAAAGGTATAGTTTAATGTTACTCAGGGCCATTCTTTTGCAGGGATTTTTGAAAGTCAGATTGCGTTGCGCTAAAAATATTGTATGTCAGTTTAAGGACAGTCTTGTATAATTCTTCAAAGGGGACGTTTCATAACCATTGGTAAATAATGTCGACCTCCTACACTGCATCACAACTTCAGACAATATTCAGTACCACCAATGAGCATCCGCCTTATTGCCTTTTCTCTTTTCCCTCTGCTTTACTGTGAGGAAGAGCCTGTTATTTTTCCACAGACCTGAAACCTCTGCAGATGGCTTAGGGAGTCCATACGATCACTTAAAAGAAGCAGGAGGGGGCTATAAACATGTTCAGAGACGAATGCTGATTTTCAGAATGTAGAGCAACAGAATTAGTTTCCGGTTCTTTCAGTAGTGAGAGGTTCAGTCACCTGCCATCTCTCTCATAAAGCTCCATGGTATCACGCCTAAACAAGCCATTTGGAAAGATGATGGATAAAGCCAGGTGGACACGTGGACACGTGACATAGTGAAGTGTTTTTCCTATTCTTTTTTTTTTCCAGAAAGAATTTAATTTCAACAAAGTTTGTCTGTCTGTAAAGAGCCAATCTCCTGTAGGCTCTCTGTAAGGAAGACGAATAATCTCACACAATGTCCAGTTGTTAAACAAAATGTAATAATAAACGTATTCTGTAACACCGTAGTGGAAATATATGATGGTCAGTGATGTTGGAATGGGCAGTACCACCTGTTTTGTCTTTCTTCGATGGTCCGTTGTAGCGAACAGAGGCACTATGTAAGCTGTGCTTAAAATTCTTGCTTTCTTGTTGGAAGTCATTGAGTGTGATATTTATTTAGAGCTATTGTAATTATTGTAATTCTGTCCACTCCTGGTGACATTCCGTACTGTGTAATGTGTTTCAGAGTTGAACCAGCGAAGCTGAGAAATCATTGTGAAGACGTGTAATGGCCGAACGATAATTTCATTCAGTCATTAACTCTCCTTTGCACATAGCAGTCAGCGACCCTGAGGTTAAATGCCAGTAATTTTAATGAGGCTTGCGTTTACTTCATACAAGACATATTAGATTAGGAATGATTTGGTTTTTCGTTTCTGAACAACTATGTTGACGATCTTTTATATTTTTGTGGTGCATGGAGACATTATGATAACTTCTAACACATTCCATTCAGTCCAGTTTAGATTTTAATTCTCATATACTCTTTGCTGAAAAAGGGAAGATATTAGTTATCCCACTTAGAGTTAAAGATGGTAATCATTCCTGATATTTCGTTCTAATGAGTGTAGTCTGACCAGACATTACTAGTTGAGAATTTGGATGCATTGATCTTTAACCCTAAATCCTGTGCACATTTTGATAGTGCACGCAGTTTGGTATTGAGATTCAGGATAGTTGTCTTAAGAGTTATTGGGTTTGCAGTTATACCCAAGTACAGTTCATCGACGTACATGTGGTATTAGCAGAAGGACAAAACTAAAAACACGTCATTTACATACAATGAAAAGAATATACGACCTAACACTGACCCCTGAGGGATGCCTCATA
This sequence comes from Schistocerca serialis cubense, assembly GCF_023864345.2. Taxonomy (NCBI): domain Eukaryota; kingdom Metazoa; phylum Arthropoda; class Insecta; order Orthoptera; family Acrididae; genus Schistocerca; species Schistocerca serialis. The sequence goes on from NC_064646.1 coordinate 237,047,289, forward strand.
CTACCTGCCTCCTTTGTGACTGTATGGTGCCAGACATCAAGTCAGGTATGTGAGAAACCATTGCACTGTACTTGGCGATAACTCTAGGCTGCTGAGTGGGCAAGTAAAATGCCGAAATCGACAGTGTCAAAGGATTTGCTGAATTGTAAGAAAGGGATGATACTGGCCTCTTGTGCATTCTTGGTAAGCTTCAGGTCATCTATTACACTTACTATAGCAGAAGTTGTACAGCAATATTACAACACCCATTTGCTATTAGTCTAGAAAAAATTTTCTGGTTAGGTAGTTCGTTAGTTGGTCGTGACCTACGTCTCCTAAGGCCTTGGGCAGTGCACGAGGAATGCAACTACGTTATAATCAGAGGATGCTGTGACAACGTAATTTCCAGGTAATGGCATAACTAGTCCCTTTTGCGAGTTATCGTGGAAAACACTTGTGTTTGTGGAGTGGTTGAAGTTATATCTCTTATGCTGGGCCGTAGTTGGTCAGAAAAATGTTTCGTTATTTGGACTGTGATGCTGTCGTGTGCAGTAGATGCCTGTATCATTCGCATGACGGAACCGCAAGCAACATGCTTTACACAGAATTTTTCATGGTTGCAGACGTTAACCACCTTGAAGTATTCAATGAGTCGGTTGCTTTTATGTTTCAGTTGTGTTTGTATGTAATGTGAAGTCCATGTTCAGTTCTTCGGCTTGAAAAATGAGATCAGCTGCAGCTTCTACTTGGCCAGTACCAGCACTATGCAGATTTTTCCATAGGACAGCGGATCTGTTCCTGTTGTCGATTAATGGGTAGGAATGCCTCGGTTTTGCCTTTCTCGCTGCACTTCTTCTCGTAAGCTATATGATTTCTTAGATGTGTGGCGTAGTTTTTATGCACGATGTGGAGTATCTCTGGGAGCCATGAGCTGTTATATTTCTACAGTTAGCCTTGGTGAACGTTTCCTTGTTACTTTTCTGGTCTTTAGAATTGTATATTTGTCACACAGCTGACTAACTACCTTAGTCAGTAAGTATCTGTAACTTTAGATCCGAGAAGGGAAAAGAAGACATCCCCCAAACTACTTCTTAGTTCTCAGCCTCAAGCTGATATAGCTTAATAAGATTCAAGACTCGGGGTGTAGTCAGTTGCGATTTCTTTCGTGGACATTGTAGCGAGTACGTCATGGAAATATTACTTCAGGAGCGGGCATACAAGGTGCAGATACTTGAGAACTAGGAATTACTCGGACTGGGGATTACGTTGGTAATATATCCATGGTAGTGTGGCCACTGTTCATATGAGGGGTAGGAGCAAACTAATGCAGCCTGATTAAGCAACGGGTGGAAAACATCATTCCCTGGGTACCAGCCTCGCACTAAATTATACACGTAAGTTCTTAGTTGAAGCACCAGAAAGATTCAAGTTTTGCTTCCGTGCCTTCCACTGATGGGAGGTTTATTCCTTGCTGCTTGGCACAGAAAACTACCTTACAGCCGGTGAGATTTATAGGCTTCTCCTGGGGAGAAACAAGAAAAGTGCCGGAATATTGGCTTACAAGATGTTCTGGAGCCAGTGAATAAAACCCCCATTCGGATGATCCAGTAAGCAAGCGCTTGCCGCCGGGCAGCTCCTGTTATCGCAGCTCATAAATTGTTCTGTGTTGTACGGTCTCCGAGTTTGTTCCACCCTGAAACACGCACGCACAGAATGCATCATATGCTTCTTTCATATACTGCCCCACCACTCATCGACGTGCTTTTTGAACATAATCACTTGTATCAGTTCGACTACCAAACTTATTTTCAGACAAATATTTAGAGGATCTGAAACATTTTCTTCTGAGGAATCTGCCTCGTTTACAGCTGCAGTAATCTATAGTCTTTTACTGAAAATACTAATCATTTTACTACAGATATTTGCATTACACTACCGATGACAGATCTACGTCTATTAAGATACTAAAATCGTATTCAGAATCCTTGTCCACCAGTATTCATTTCCTTTTCCCTTAGTTCTGACAGGAAGCATAAGTAGACTGATGAAACTGCTCCTTGGATGATGCTACAGTAGATTCGTTGACCGCCTGCGCTGCTGCTTAGCTACAATGAATGACAAGAAAAATTTTGCCCCTCCTTTGTTTCTTCTATGTAGATGCTAAGAAGGAATGGTAAAGCTCTTGGATGAGAATTTAAGTATGGGAAGAGTGAAACTCACTCTGGTGCCATCGATAGGTTCAACAGCCGCTTGTTCCTCTGTGATACGTAGAACAATCTGTAACAAAGTATAGAGGCGTCCCACTCACACAAAGTTAAGCGCCTGGCTCAGGTCTTAATTACTTCTCGGCAGGAGAGAATGTTAAATACATATTAGTTGCTTGAAACTGAAATACTGAACTTTTAAAATATTAACATAGATCCAAAAGACATTATAACTTCGCTATGATCCCGAGTACAAATAAAAACGACATTATTTTTATAGATAATTTCAGTTATAGTGTTGTCCGGCATGTGGAATAGACTAGTAGTAATTAATGTACACGAAACAAGTGAGGACACTGAAGAGGTTGTTAAAGACGGCTTTTATGAAGAACTAGATCAACTGTGGGATGCGTTCTCCTCGTACTACACAAAATTAATCATAGGTGATTTTAATGCGAAGATAGGGAAGGAGGAAGCTTTCCGGCCTATAATTGGGAAAGAAAGTTTGCATAACATTTCGAATGATAATGGCACAAGGGAGGTTAATTTTGCTATTTAAAAGACATGATTGTTGAGAGCACGTATTTCAAAAGGAAGGACATTCATAAAGCAACTTAGGTCTCTCCGGATGGACGCACCCGCAACCAAATTCATCATGTTCTTGTAGATCGGAGATGGCACACTAGTATCGAAAATGTTAGGTCCTTCAGGGCAGCAGACTGCGATTCTGATAATTTTCTTGTAGTTGCCAAAGTTCACCAACGGCTATCTACAGCAACATCAAGGTGTCACAATGCTGAACTTGTTAGGTTCAACACTGAGAAGCTAAATGATGAAAACTTTAGAAGACGGTACATGCGAGAAATTTAAAATAGGGTTGGTGCTCTCAGGACACACGAAGATCAAGACGGCGATGCGAATAAATAGTGGATCACTGGAAGGAATAATATCAAAGAGGCAGCGAAGGTAACAATAGGTACAATTAAGAAGAAGAGAAGGAAACCGTGGTTTGATGAGGAATGCAAGAATTTGGTAGAGGAAAGGAGAAAAGCGCGATTAGATTGGGATAGAATGGGAGACAGAAAACGAGAGGAGTTCTTGAACATGAGAAGGGAAGCTGGTCATAGGCTATGGGCAAAGAAGAGGGATTATTTGAACAATCAAATTTTTTAAAAAATGGAGAAAACAGAGAAACAAAATACATTAAGGAACTTTACCTAGGTATAAATGGGTATAGGAAGGGGTTCAAGGCTAGGACAAGTGCACTTCGAGCGGATGCCAGGGGCTATTGGCAGACCTCAGTGCTATTTTAAGTAAATGGAGGGCGTATTTAGAGCATCTATTAAATGTACACCAGGAAGCAGGAAATGTGTAGGTGTACGAAATACATACAGCAGAACACCAAATACTTGAGCCAACGTTAAAGGAAGTAGAGATGCAATCAACAAACTGAAAAACTATAAAGCACCAAGATCAGGTTGCATAACTGCAGAATTAATTAAAAACGGGGGACAGAAATTGGTGGAAGTAGTTCACAAAGTGATAACTAAAGTATGGAACTCAGAGATGATACCTGAAGAGTGGCAGAAATCGATTCTGATCCCAATTTTTGCCGGCCGTAGTGGCCGTGCGGTTAAAGGCGCTGCGGTCTGGAACCGCAAGACCGCTACGGTCGCAGGTTCGAATCCTGCCTCGGGCATGGATGTTTGTGATGTCCTTAGGTTAGCTAGGTTTAACTAGTTCTAAGTTCTAGGGGACTGATGACCTCAGCAGTTGAGTCCCATAGTGCTCAGAGCCATTTTTAAGAAGGGCGACAAAATAGATTCTAGTAATTATATAGGGATATCGCTAGTACCACTATGTTCCAAAATTTTCTCGAATATCCTGCTAAGGAAGCTTACACCATATGCAGATGAAATTGTGGGGGATTACCAAGCTGGCTTTCGTAGGAACAGATCGACTATAGACCAAATATTCACCCTGCGTCAAATTTTGGCAAAGAAATGGGAATACAATAAACCAGTTCATAACCGTTTCATTGATTTTACAAAAGCACATGATATAGTATTGCAATCAAATTTGTACAGAATTATTTTGGAACTTGGAATACGAAAGAAGTATGTTAGACTTACAGAAGCGAGTTTGAAAAACACAAAAGGTAGAGTACGCGTGGAGAAACTGGAGTCAGAAGAATTTGTAATAAAGAACGGACATAAGCAGGGAGATACCCTGTCTCCGCTACTTTTTAATTTAGTCCTCGAATATATTGTATGAATGGCAGCAGATAATTCAGAGGGTGTGGAGTCAAATGGAAATATTAAGATATTAGGGTATACACATGATCTAATCATCATTAGCGATAGGAAAGAATCTGTAACAGCAAATGTGAATGCGTTAACCAAGGCTAGTGAAGATGTAGGTCTAAGGATAATTGAAGACAAAACTAAATACCTGGTTACGACTAGAATGCCAACTGCAGTAGATCAGAAAACGTTAAGGGTTGGAGACATGCAGTTTGAAAAAGTGAACACATTTAAGTATCTAGGCGTGGACATCACTTCGAGAAATGAGATTGAATCCGAACTGAAGAAGAGATTACGGGTGGGAAATGCGTGCTACTTCTCACTGAATAGATTACTTTCATCACGGATATTGTCTGGGAATTTAAAGATTAGAATATACAAAACTATTCTTCTACCAGTTATGCTTATGGGTGTGAGACTAAATCTCTCACTGTGCAAAATGAATAGCCGTTTCGAATATTTGAAAACAAAATTTTGAGGAAAATTTTCGGAGCAAAAACGGATGACATTAGCGGAGAGTGGCAAAAACTGCATAACGAAGAGGTTCACGAACTCTGTTCAAGCCCTGACATAACCAGTATTATTAAATCACGTAGGCTGCCATGGGCGGGTCACGTAGCTCTAATGGATAGGCCTGGCAGCGCGCAGAGTACTGGGAGGGCACTTAGAGGGAAAACGTCCTGTGGGGAGACCAAGGCGTAGATAGGACGACAATGTCAAGGCTGATTTGAGGAGCCTAGTTATTGAAGGCGAATGGAAGGAAATGGCCCAAGACAGGGACAGATGGCGAAAATACGTTGCTGCGGTAATGGACTCTCGAGTCCGGTACGACCAGTGAGTGAGTGTGAGTGTGTGAGTATAGATAATTTCACTAGTAAAACATATCAAACTACAGAGAACTATTACCTCAACACGAGGTACATATAACCTATGAAATCTCTTCGCGTGACTAGGCGTACATTCGTTATGGAAATATTTCAGACTCATATTACCTGTAGTATAAAATCTGCAGAGTATAATGGTACATGAGCCCCATACTTAGATATCACGTACTACCGTTCGCTCGCTGAAAGATGCGAAACTAAGGACTGGAAAATAGCAGAACTGCACCAGTACACTGGAAAGGAAATAGGAGTAATCAGTTGTTTTAGCTACCTGGATTCTGGAAGAAGTGTTCAAACATTAAGAATTACCTCGATAGAAACGATTATTGGCAAGTAGCCAACATGGATTCGGAAAATATCATTCTTATGAAACACAACCACCTACCTATTCTCACGAAGCAATGGGTGCTATGGACAGGGAATGTCAAATTGATTCCATATTTTTAGAGTTCTAGAAGGCTTTCGACATCTTTCCTAAAAAGTGGCTTCTAGTCAAATTGTGCGCTTATGGAATATCGACTTAGTCGTGCGACTGGATTTGTGATTTACTGTCGGAAAGATGACGGCTCGTAGTAATTGGCGGTAAGTCATCCAGTGAAACAGAATTGATGGCTGGCATTCCCACAGGACGTTTTATAAGCCCTCTGCTGTTCCTGATCTACATAAACGTTTTAGGAGAATCTGAGAAGCCCTCTCACACTGTTCGCAGATGATTCTGTCATTTAACGTCTTGTTGGGTCATCAAATGATGAAATACAATTTCAAAATGATTTACACAAGATATCTGTATGGTGCGAAAAGTGGCCAATGACTTTAAATAAAGAAAAATGTGAGGTCATCAACACGTGTACTATAAGGAATCTGCTAAGTTAAGATTACACGCTAAATCACACAAATCAAAAGTCTATAAATTCGAGTAAATACTTAGGGATTGCTGCTACGAGTAAGTTAAATTAAAATGATCATGTAGATAATGTTATGGGGAAAGTAAACCAAAGACTGCGATTTATTGGCAGAACACTTAGAAAATGCAACAGGTGTGTTAAAGGGAATGCTTACACAGAATGCTTACACTACACTTTACCGTTCGTCCTGGAGCAGTGGTGTGCGGCGTGGGACCCGCATCAGATAGTGTGATGGGGGACATCGGAAAAGTTCAGGGCAGGGCAGCTCCTTTTCTAACTGTTGCGATACAGGGGAGAGACTTCCCGGGATATTATACGCCAAATGATGTACAGTCATTAAAACAAAGAGGATTTACGTTGCGACAGGATCCTCTCACGGAATTTGAACCACCTATCTTCTCCTCAGACTGTGAAAATATTTTGTTAGCACCCACCTAAATAGAAACAAATAATCATCACAATAAAATAAGATAAATCAGAGCTCACATGAAAAAGTTTGAGAGTTCTTTCTCCCTCCTGCAGTTCGAGAGTGCAACGGTAAGGAAATAACTTGAATGTGGTTGGATGAATCCTCTGTCCGGCACTTAATTATGAATTGGACAATAATCCTGTAGATGTAGATTCAGAGGTATTTTATTTGATTAAGTGTCAACAAACATAGACAGATATATTTGCAACTAAGTGATTAGGTGATATTTATGACACCAGTATCTGTAATGAATTCTGTGCCTGCATGTGGCGAAAAATATTTTATGATGTAGTAAATGGGAATGCATTTTAAGCACTTAATGATTATACTGAAGCGGACCTAAAAGTTATACGGCACTGTGATTGGTGAGCTATATCCTAAATTGATGCTCGACGAGAAATCACTCAAAACCACTCAGATGTATACTCTCATCGATCATGATTCACTGAATAGTCCATGCGTCAGCTACAAAGGCACAGGCTGCTATTATGCTGTTCGCTAAACTTTAGTCAGCAGTTCTATATTTGATTACCTAAAATAGGGGGAAACATGATGGTCATAAATAACATAGTATGGAAAAACGTTTCACATGTACTATGGTGGAAATAACAAGAAAAAGTAGTAGTGATCTAACATTTCATTATTTGATGAACTTCATCAATTATTCCCCTGCCAAGCAAGAATCAAAAAGAGAACAATCTGCCAGTTTCGTTTTCTCCGATATATGCTAATAGAAACGTTACTAGCTTAGGTTACTTACCAGTTTAATAAACTTGTATTTACCTCCATACACTTCTTCTTCCATCTGTTTGCATTTCCGCCTTATTCCTCACATGACCTCCTACGATGGACGGTGGACGGGCGGAGGGGGGAAAGGGGGTGAGGAGCGCAAGGCAGTCGTTGCGCACTGACTTGAAAGTCAAAGTCCCAGTCCACTGTGACAAGAACCCTAAGGTATCAATATCATGATGATATACTTCCAAACACTACACGCCCTAATAAAGAACGGCACTTAATTATGAATTGGACAATAATCCTGTAGATGTAGATTCAGAGGTATTTTATCTGATTAAGTGTCAACAAACATAGACAGATATATTTGCAACTGAGTGCTATGTTTTAAGTGTCCAATTCCTCACTTCAGTATGTTGGAAGAATGTTGTCAAGATGAATACTTATTAATCTACTATCCTAAGAATTTTAGTAACAAATGTGTTGCAATGAGCCTTCGCTTAAATGTATCGCTAAGTTAATCTGCCAATATCAAGTATTTCTGACAAACTTTGGAATGCATTATCGTAGACTTTTAAGCTAAATAGAGGAGTATATGGCTTAGCTGTTGTGGTAGTCGGATCAGAACGTACACCGTTTCTGGAAGCAAATAACTTTTCGCAGCTTCACATTCTAGATAAGGCGTGAGACGTCGTGTGGTAATCCATCATTAGCCAGTTAGTGATAGGTCACCGTCGACAGGGGACATCTGCTGTTCCATGACTATCAATGTAATTCGCCAACAGCGTGTGAAACCGAGACGTTATTTTATTCTATTTTGACTACCAGTTTCAGCATCCCACTGTGCCATCTTCAGGCCACTACATAATAAAAGGGCATATTTGTAGCGTACATCAGGCTGTACTAAACAAGCGTTACAGAAAGTGATGGGTAATCATAAAAGCACTTAAAGATATAAAATGAAAGTAGTGGGGTTAAAAATTCTCTCTGTACATCCAGAACAATAGAGTAAAATATGTGTAAATATTTGTTAGTCGTGAAATTATTTAACATCACGAATTCACAAGAGAACATGCAAAAACATTAAAAAGATCATATTTGAGTTCCTTGTTGGTTGGTTTCAAAGTGGTAGTGCTGACATGTAAAGCGGTATAAAGGACATCAAATCGTATCTCTTTGTTTCGATTTGATGTTTAACATAGGCTCACAAGGTTTTTGTGAATATTCTTAGCTTGCTCCTTGCATTCCGTTTTCCTCTTTATAAGTCGTCTGCCGTTGGGTTTTGCGATCAAGTTCAATTTTTGATGCCATGACAACTAGTCATATCACCGACTGTGATAGTATCTAGGCCGCAAATATATACATTATTTTACTTCGTAGATTATAATGTGACATTTCACTTTAAACGAGGATAGGTCCCTATAAAACGGGGGTTTCCTCATCTATAATAAGTATGTACGATTTTATATTTAAGAAAATTGGCAACATTTGTTTGGCAGAGCTCCTAACTGTACATTCCCTATTTCTGGTCTTTTTAGGGTTTTTACATTTTCTGTTGTAATTTTGTGTTGTTAAACAGTTTCACGACTAACAAATATGTACACTAGCTTTATTCAGTTGTGCTGGATGTAGACAGACATTTGTTTTAACGCCACTGCTTTGATTTTGAAGCATTAAGTGCGTTTATGATTACACGTCAATTTATGTGAACCTTGCTTAATACACCTTGATATACACTACATGTATACTCTTTTATTATGCAGGGGCCTGAAGACGGCATAGTGGAATGCCAAACTGGTAGTCAAAATAAAATAACATCTCAATTTCATGGCTGTTGGCGAATTTCATTGATAATCGTAAGTGCCCACGTGAAAGTTTAAATTTTCTGAGATCCTTGTATGAACCACAGGACTTTTTTCTTCTAAACGTGCCTACATAACCTATTAAATTACATGCAGATGCATGCTTCTCGTAGTATGAAAGATCTCCAAGAGACTTAGGCGAAAATAAAGTTGTATTACATGTAAGGTCTCTCACACTTTGCAAGCACAATAAAGCTTCAAATTAAATATATCTGCATCTAAATTGTGTGTATTACTTGTTAAAATAATTGCGGCATTTACTTTGACACTACTGATTTTAGTTAATCAGTACTCTTAAGAGTTACACAAGTGTCTTATAACTGAGTCTACTGATGTAAATATTCCTTTCACAGTAGGGTTTATTTTCTCACAGTTGATGAAGTACGAAAAGTGTGTATATTAACAGCCCATTTTGTAGGTCAACACTGTTCGTCGGTATTGAATATATTACGAGAAACATGCTCTTGCTGTAGCTAAAACAAACTTCTTATAATCAGCACACGAAGAAAGGGAGAGCGCACGAGTTACACGTTACCCTGATCATCTTACGGATCTAGGTATTACTTACTGTCCGCTTATGCAACTGCACTTTATTCTTTCCTCCAGCTTCAGATGGTTATCTATGCTTCTTGAGATTCCTTTTCAAAAGATAATAGTTACTGAACCAGCTTTCGATGCCGGCAACAATACCAATCGCTCTGTAAGTTCATTCACGTTAATATCGGGCAGCGATTTGTTGGTGGCTGTTACCCAATCGTTAATGTCATCATCCATTTCTTCTCTATCGTAATCTTCACCTTTCCCATTGTACTCACCCTCCTGTTCTTCATCTGTTGGATTCATAAACTGATAGCGTGTAAGAATTTCATTTTTATCCTTTTGGCATAGCTGTCCCGATCTCTGAGAAGCAGTTCTAATGGGAAGTTGAAGTGCATGCTCGTTGACTTACAATTTCCGCTTCTGTGGCAAAACCTAGCGAGATTTTTTGAGCGCAGCAGGAAATGCGTTCACTCCCATGCTGATATGTATGTCATAAACATAATCGATAATGAACCACTGATGACGATGGATGATACTGTTCCATACTCTAAGGAGCGTAGGGGACGATGCGGGAGCTCAGCACCGCCATACTACGCAAGGTCGTTGTGGATGTGGTTTTCCGTTCCCTTCCTCCTACCGTAATCGGGATGAATGATGATGATGAAGACGACACAACAAGACCCAGTCATCTCGAGGCAGGGAAAATCCCAGACCCCACCTGGAATCGAAACCGAGAAACTGGTAAGTGGGAAGCGAGATAGCTGCCGCAAGACCACCATCTGCGGACAATGAACTTATGTGATTTAATGCACCCTTAACGATATACATATATTTAATAGCTTCTGTTGGAATTGACTTGCTGAACGCGGGATGGCCTTGCTTTGGACATATTTAGCCTGAACAAATTTACTATCATATTGAAGCTCTTGTGGTATGTAACTTTTTTCACATGATTCAACTTTAAACTATAGATTGCACAAACCTAACTTTGGTGGGTATGTTAATTTGAATTACAAAATCATTGTGTATTTCAGTACACAATGTGGGAGGCATCCTTACCTAGAATGGATATATGTCCACATTCATTACTTGAACCAACACCGATGTGTAGTTCAGTGCATGATAAAGGAAATGTAACATTAGCTTATCCTAAATGCAAGATATATGAGTCGAGAGTGATTCACCATTAGTTATTAAGCAGTGTACAGATAAATTGATTTCTTTTGTACTGATAACGAAGATCAAACGATGTATTTTGAATTTCAATCCTGAAGAGGCTTGAAACATTGGAATTAATCGGAAGATCTAAGGGTTTATCATGTTTGTGGTTTTCTGCGTGTTCATTTGCTTTCCTTAGGGAGGACAAGATTTTGTAGACACTACATGAGAAACTAAACACGTGTTAATTACAGTGAAGGATTTAGCTAATAATGAAATTGTTCAAAAACTTTCAGGAAGCCTTAACGATTGTTAACTTGAAAACACCAACTGCTTCATCAACTTCCTGGAAGGACTGCAAGGATTTTTTGACAGAGCTCACCTGTGTAAAATTTCATCACTGTTTGTGTTTGTGTTAAATGTGCACCTTCCCTTTCCTCATGTATGGTATGGGAGAATCGTGATGTGGCAAATTTAAGAGCATATTTGTCGTATTAAATTCAGTATCAAACAGCAGTAGCGACATATAAAACCGATTGTTAATACGTACGCTTTTATCTTCTTAATTGTAATAAATGAATCACTATTTTTTTAATAACATAGTGGTGTAACTGTTAAACGACAGCCTAAACGTTTTTTTATCAGTAAAACAAATAACGTGCTTGGAATCTCTTAATAAGTAATTGTACGATTTAGTAATACAATCTAGATGCAGAATTTGAAGTTTCACTGCGGTTGCATGATTCGAGAGATCTCACATATAATACTATAAATCTTGAATAACTTTATTTGTTTTCAGAGAAATCGACCCTGACATTATGTTTGGAGATGTCACATCTGTCACTGTTATCGACTTTGGTCGTCTTTTCTGTCTGTGTATTAACAATACACGTTGTTCCACAGTTTAAATATTATGTCGTAATAAAACACCTTATGCTCTCCTGAAATCAAACACTGTATTACTTCCTCCCCTTAAAAAAAAAACAAAAGAAAAAGAAAACTGTGTGTTACAGGTGTGTGGTGGCACTTTAATTACGTGTTGATGTAGCTGATTACAGGACTTTTGGCTAGCCATAGCTCCAATTGAGGCAACATGTTCTTTGTAATGCCTCTAATCGATTGTATTTTTTTTTTTTTGTGTGTGTTGCAGTATCCACATCACATTCGTGAACTGATAATAAAACAAATTAGGTGATGACAATACCCACATTGCTATATTAAATACATTTTACGTATTTAGATGCTGTTTCAAGGTAAACATTATACTTCATTATGCATTTCAGAGTATTGTGGCTGTTTTGACAAGCACATTAGATGAGGTACAATAAATAATTTGAGCATTGCAGCGTTTCTTTGTACTCAACCACAACAAGGTCCCATTCGTTTGCAATAACTGTCATCGATTATATGTTTCTATTGGTACTTTATCTTAAGGCTCTCCTTTTCACTCAGAGACACTTAAGCGTTTACAGTTAAGACTGAGCGAGGTGGCGCAGTGGTTAGC